>NW_026262745.1:2055000-3362500 GCF_021869535.1 Mytilus californianus | reverse complement strand
AAATACATACAAATGTCTTCTTTTAGAGAACCAGTGAATGGAATGAAACCAAACATGGTATGAATGTCCCTTATGAGGTGCTGACCAAGTGTTGTTACTTTGCAGTTGGTCCATCATCCAAGATGGCCCCCAGCGGGGGACTTAGTTTAACATAGGACCCTATGGGAAATACATACAAATGTCTTCTTTTAGAGAACCACTGAATGGAATGAAACAAAACATGGCATGAATGTTCCTTATGAGGTGCTGACCAAGTGTTGTTACTTTTCAGTCGGTCAATCATCCAAGATGGCCGCCAGCAGGGGACTTAGTTTAACATAGGACCCTATGGGAAATACATACAAATGTCTTCTTTTAGAGAACCACTGAATGGAATGGAACCAAACATGGCATGAATGTTCCTTATGAGGTGCTGACCAAGTGTTGTTACTTTGCAGTCGGTCCATCATCCAAGATGGCCACCAGCGGGGGACTTAGTTTAACATAGGACCCTATGGGAAATACATACAAATGTCTTCTTTTAGAGAACCAGTGAATGGAATGAAACCAAACATGGCATGAATGTTCCTTATGAGGTGCTGACCAAATGTTGTTACTTTTCAGTCGGTCCATCATCCAAGATGGCCGCCAGTGGGGGGACTTAGTTTAACATAGGACCCTATGGGAAATACATACAAATGTCTTCATTTAGAGAACCACTGAATGGAATGGAACCAAACAGGACATGAATGTTCCTTATGAGGTGTTGATCAAGTGTTGTTACTTTGTAGTCAATCCATCATCCAAGATGGCCGCCAGCGGGGGGACTTAGTTTAACATAGGACCCTATGGGAAATACATACAAATGTCTTCATTTAGAGAACCACTGAATGGAATGGAACCAAACAGGACATGAATGTTCTTATGAGGTGTTGATCAAGTGTTGTTACTTTGTAGTCAATCCATCATCCAAGATGGCCGCCAGCGGGGGACTTAGTTTCACATAGGACCCTATGGGAAATACATACAAATGTCTTCTTTTAGAGAACCACTGAATGGAATGAAATAAAACATGGCATGAATGTTCCTTATGAGATGCTGACCAAGTGTTGTTACTTTGCAGTCAGTCCATCATCCAAGATGGCCGCCAGGGGGGGGACTTAGTTTAACATAGGACCCTATGGGAAATACATACAAATGTCTTCTTTTAGAGTTAACCACTGAATGGAATGAAACCAAACATGGCATGAATGTTCTTTATGAGGTGCTGACCAAATGTTGTTACTTTGCAGTCGGTCCATCATCCAAGATGGCCGCCAGTGGGGGGACCTAGTTTAACATAGGACCCTATGGGAAATACATACAAATGTCTTCATTTAGAGAACCACTGAATGGAATGGAACCAAACATGGCATGAATGTTCCTTATGAGGTGTTGATCAAGTGTTGTTACTTTGTAGTCAATCCATCATCCAAGATGGCCGCCAGCGGGGGACTTAGTTTCACATAGGACCCTATGGGAAATACATACAAATGTCTTCTTTTAGAGAACCACTGAATGGAATGAAACAAAACATGGTATGAATGTTCCTTATGAGGTGCTGACCAAGTGTTGTTACTTTGCAGTCAGTCCATCATCCAAGATGGCCGCCAGGGGGGGACTTAATTTAACATAGGACCCTATGGGAAATACATACAAATGTCTTCTTTTAGAGTTAACCACTGAATGGAATGAAACCAAACTTGGCATGAATGTTCCTTATGAGGTGCTGACCAAGTGTTGCTACTTTGTTGCCGATTTAATGTTCAAGATGGCCACCAGGATATTTTATCAAATAACGGGACCAATATTAAACCAAATTTGGCCTCAATCATTATTTGGGTATCTGTTATAATTTTTATCTATCTTTACATGATTTCTAAAACCAAAGTAGAGTCAGGTGAGCGACACAGGCTCTTGAGAGCCTCTAGTTTTTTTACAAAATTTACTTCTGGATACTATCTTATGATCATAAACAAGCTTCTGTCCAAGTTTGGTAGAAATCCAGGATAGTTTAAGAAAGTTATTAAAATTTCAAAAACTTTAACCACAGAGTGAATATTTGTGGACACTGCCGCCGCTGACAGAATGTAGGATCGCCATGTCTCGCTTTTTCGACAAAAAGTCGAAGGCTCGACAAAAACCTAGCAATAAATTCTGAATTTACAGTAATACAATTTTTTTGCAGCAATGATCTTCATTTACATAAAGATTTAAGTAATATTTACTTGTAGAAGTAAGATTTTAATTTTCACTTCAAGATTTGAATAATCTCCCCATACTTTTTTATACGCCCGTTTACGGGACGTATTATGGTATACTGTGACCGTCCGTCCGTCTGTCGTCAACATGTCGGACATTAACTCAAAAAAGCTTTAACCAATATGCATGAAACTTTGGTGAATTGTTTATATCTATTGATGTGAGCTCCCTTTCGTTTTTTTTTAAATTTCAGATTTACTGTTTCCGAGTTTTGGAGTTTTATTCATTAAAAAACAGGGGATTTTCCAGTTTTCCGACAATAACTCAAAAATGCTTTCACCAACTTGCAAGGAATTTTGGTGAATTGTTTATATCTATTGACATGAGCTCCCTTTTTATAAGCTCACCTGGCCCGTAGGGCCAAGTGAGCTTTTCTCATCACTTGGCGTCCGTCGTCCGTCCTCGGCGTTAACTTTTTACATTTTGAACTTCTTCTAGAGAACCACTGAATGGAATGAAACCAAACATGGCATGAATGTTCTTATGAGGTGCTGACCAAGTGTTGTTACTTTGTAGCCGATCCATCATCCAAGATGGCCGCCAGCGGGGGACTTAGTTTAACATAGGACCCTATGGGAAATGCATACAAATGACTTCTTTTAGAGAACCACTGAATGGAATGAAACCAAACATGGCATGAATGTTCCTTATGAGGTGCTGACCAAGTGTTGTTACTTTGTAGCCGATCCATCATCCAAGATGGCCGCCAGCGGGGGACTTAGTTTAACATAGGACCCTATGGGAAATGCATACAAATGACTTCTTTTAGAGAACCACTGAATGGAATAAAACCAAACATGGCATGAATGTTCCTTATGAGGTGCTGACCATGTGTTGTTACTTTGTAGCCGATCCATCATCCAAGATGGCTGCCATCTGGGAACTTAGTTTAACATAGGACCCTATGGGAAATACATACAAATGTCTTCTTTTAGAGAACCACTGAATGGAATGAAACCAAACATGGCATGAATGTTCCTTATGAGGTGCTGACCAAGTGTTGTTACTTTGTAGCCTATCCATCATCCAAGATGGCCGCCAGCGGGGGACTTAGTTTAACATAGGACCCTATGGGAAATACATAAAAATGTCTTCTTTTAGAGAACCACTGAATGGAATGGAACCAAACATGGCATGAATGTTCCTTATGAGATGCTTACCAAGTGTTGTTACTTTGCAGTCGGTCCATCATCCAAGATGGCCGCCAGCGGGGGACTTAGTTTAACATAGGACCCTATGGGAAATACATACAAATGTCTTCTTTTAGAGAACCACTGAATGGAACGAAACCAAACATGGCATGAATGTTCTTATGAGGTGCTGACCAAGTGTTGTTACTTTGTAGCCGATCCATCATCCAAGATGGCCGCCAGCGGGGGACTTAGTTTAACATAGGACCCTATGGGAAATGCATACAAATGACTTCTTTTAGAGAACCACTGAATGGAATGAAACCAAACATGGCATGAATGTTCCTTATGAGGTGCTGACCAAGTGTTGTTACTTTGTAGCCGATCCATCATCCAAGATGGCCGACAGCAGGGGACTTAGTTTAACAAAGGACCAATGGGAAATACATACAAATGTCTTCTTTTAGAGAACCACTGAATGGAATGAAACCAAACATGGCATGAATCTTCCTTATGAGATGCTGACCAAGTGTTGTTACTTTGTAGCCGATCCATCATCCAAGATGGCCGCCAGCGGGGGACTTAGTTTTACATAGGACCCTTTGGGAAATACATAAAAATGTCTTCTTTTAGAGAACCAATAAATGGAATGGAACCAAACATGGCATGAATGTTCCTTATGAGATGTTGACCAAGTGTTGTTACTTTGCAGCTGATCCATCATCCAAGATGGCCGCCAGCGGGGGACTTAGTTTAACATAGGACCCTATGGGAAATACATACAATTGTCTTCTTTTAGAGAACCACTGAATGGAATTGAACCAAACATGGCATGAATGTTCCTTATGAGTTGCAGACCAAGTGTTGTTACTTTGCAGTTGATCCATCATCCAAGATGGCCGCTAAGGGGGGGGGGCTTAGTTTAACATAGGACCCTATTGGAAATACATACAAATGTCTTCTTTTAGAGTACCACTGAATGGAATGAACCAAACATGGCATGAATGTTCCTTATGAAGTGCTGACCAAGTGTTGCTACTTTGTTGCCGATTTACTGTTCAAGATGGCCACCAGGATATTTTATTAAATAACGGGACCAATATTAATCAAAATTTGGCCTCAATCATTATTTAGGTATCTGTTATGATTTTTATCTATCTTTACATGATTTCTAAAACCAAAGTAGAGTCAGGTGAGCGACACAGGCTCTTGAGAGCCTCTAGTTTTTATAAATTTTAGATTTTACGTTTCCCAGTTACAGGGTTTTATTCATTAAAAAAGGGGGATTTTCCAGTTTTCGGAAAATAACTCAAAAATGCTTTCAGCAGTTCTGATGAAACTTTGGTGAATTGTTTATATCTGTTGATTTAAGCTCCCTTTAGAATTTTATAAATTTTAGATTTTACATTTCTGAGTTATGGGGTTTATTCATTAAAAAAGCGGGGATTTTCCAGTTTTTGGACAATAACTCAAAAATGCTTTCAGCAGTTCTCATGAAACTTTGGTGAATTATTTATAGCTATTGATGTAATCTCCCTATTGATTTTCATAAATTTCAAATATGACATTGAGAAGAAATTGAACTTTATTTGTTTATAGTCTGACAACAGATTTACTAAGTATTGCACAACAGCAAGAAATCTTTAATTGAAAATAAATTCAATTCATATAACCAATTTCAAGTTCTTTGACTACATTTATTCAGAAACCTATAATATGTCAAATATTAAATTACAATCCAAATTCAGACCTGTATCAAACTTGAATATTGTGTCCATTTTTGCCCCAACTGTTCAGGGTTGGACCTCTGTGGGCGTATCCAGCTGTGCTCAGCGAAGCAGTTTATTTTGTTATGCTTGAAGATATTAATTTGATATTTGTTTTAAAGTTTACACCATGACATGTTATAGATCTAGTTATCATTTTGTTCAAGTACAATGAATTTTTATCCGGTAGGGGACTATGTATTGCCATGCAATACCGTCAGAATGCTTGTTACAATTTGTTTGCAAATTGGCTTTATTCTTTAAAGCAATAATAAATATAGTTAAACTGTCAATTGCAAAATGATCAGCCTGACAAGATCTACAAAAATGAAGAATAATCAGCCTGACAAGATCTACAACATGGTCAAAATTGTCAGTCAGCTCTTTCAAATAGATGTTATTGCCCTTGAATGACAAATTTATTCATTTTAGTGTTATTTTTTGTTGAAATAGTTACCTATTGTAGATATAGAAAAAAATATAAACATTTAAAAACTGAGCAGAATAGGATCTACAAATAAGTCTAGATGACTGAAATCATTAGTAAACTCCTTATATTTTAAAAGTCCCAATAGACCTTTATGGTCATATAGCTCTACAACTGTTTAGGTTCTTATACATTTTTGGTTTTCAAACAATTGGCTGTGAGCATCTCTTATGAAGGTACAAAAATGTAAATCAAGAAAAGCACATTGGACACATAAATTTATGAAGTGTAGTTTTAATATTTTGACCCAGAAGGGTCAATATTAAGTGTAAGTGTGTTTGGAAGGCACTAATAGTGTTTCAGGAGGATTAGTTTCTATACTTTATGGGGAAAATGACCATGTGTCTGACACGATTTGTGTATGCTAGAAAAATATGTGTGAATTGACACCTCTGTAAAATGATATTTACAAAAGAAACTTATATAAGTAATATTTAAAAGAGCCTCTTTTTCAACATACTGTAAACCAACTTATTTTCGCGGATACTTTATTTCACGTTTATCTCTTTCTAGCCTATTTCACGGCAATTTAATTTCGTGATTTTCAAATTTACTTGATGTAGATAAAAAAAAGAAAAATCCAAGTTTTACATATTTGCGACGATTTATATTCGCGTTATTTTTCTACTTGCAAAAGTCACGAAAATAAATCGCTCGTGAAAATTAGTTGGTTTACAGTAAGTCGTATAGGTTATCTTTAAAAGTTTCTTGTTTAAGTTATATCTCTGACTGTTGTATACATTAAGGGCATTTAAGAGCTTCTATTATTCATTTATGATTATTTGAAATAAACCAAATTCAGTTAAAATAAATTGAAATATCCATGGATGTCACCAGCAGATTGGCCTGGAGAATCCATGATTTTCTGTATGATGGCAGATGCACAAGTTTTTAAGCTTGTATGATGACCAGAAATAAAGAACTTTGTGGCAGATTTTTTTTTTTTCATTGAAATGTATATTCCTTAATTAACCAAAATGACCATGTAATGTTTTACCACCAGAATTCATATGTTTCTTCTCTTTTTGCTGTAAACTGAGATGTTTTGGCCTATGCCATTTATGCCAAATGTTGACTGAAGCTTGCTCAGGTATACTATTGCTACTTTCTGTAAGCATATGTTACAATGACAGATATTTTTTTCATGCATTCTTGCAAAATGTAGTTATGAACCCAAAAAATATTTTGTGAGCATGTACGAGAATGTGAATAGATTAATAGTTTTGATGATGTGAATTTAAATGTAAATTGAGATTTATTTGTTTATTTTTTCAGATATGAAGGTGTGGTCAGATCCCTTTGCGCCATATAAAAAGAAGAAGGAATAAACTTTTTGATATTGTGATATTTATTGTATTTTATATGTACTATATATATGAATTGTTTTTGTTTTTAATATTTTCAATAAAATTTGAAAAAAGAATCTCAGCAATTTAAGAAGCCCAACACACACCCACACACATCCCCACAGCAATATGTTAATTCCAAGGCTCATGATTTTTTACAATATAAGATTAATAACTAATGATTTGGCAGAGTTTTAGTCTTGCCTGTTGTCTTGCCTGCAATGAAAGTCGCAGAATGCGAGACATAGGGATTACATTCATGCGCCAGCATAAACTATTTGTTTAAAGCTTTATATTTCAGAAGGTTGAAGACCTGGATGCTTCATACCTTGTATGCAGATAACTTATGTTATGAAGATTCAGTCAGTCATATGTCCATTGTCCTTGACCACATTTTCGTGGTTCATTGGTCAATGATAAGTTTTGTGGTTTTGTCAGTTTATCATATGCTATAAACAATATGTCAATTATATTTGGTGTATGGAATGATTGTAATATCTGTCTGACATGGTTTATCTTAGCATGACCTCTTTTTCATAGAACATTGATAATGTAAAGTTTATGTGATATTTGTAGTAAAACCTTCATATTACAAACTTTCAACATAAATTCAATCATAAATAAAGCAGGGGAGACATGTCAGCATTTGCACTCTTGTTTATGGATTTATATATAAAAAAAAGAAATAATATGCATAGAAGAAATGCCCTCAAACACCAAAACAAAAGAAAACAAACAAAAATTAAGCCTATATGACACTATGCTTCACTCACACCACTGTAACTTATTCATGTTCAGTGAACCTTAAAATCTGACCAAAACACTAATAAAAGGGATAATTTAAAACTTTAACATTGTTTGAAGTTGGTGAGACATAATCTTGTACTTTAAGTAATAATTACCCCATAGCAAACACATTGTATTTATTTTATTGTTTGATATAAAATAGAAAGAACAGGCAAAACACAATCTGGGTTCACTAACATTAGAGAAAACAGACAGAACACACTCCTTGTTCACTAACATTAGAGAGAACAGACAGAACACACTCCTTGTTCACTTACATTAGAGAGAACAGACAGAACACACTCCTTGTTCACTTACATTAGAGAGAGCAGACAGAACACACTCCTTGTTCACTTACATTAGAGAGAGCAGACAGAACACACTCCTTGTTCACTTACATTAGAGATAACAGACAGAACACATTCCTTGTTCACTTACAATAGATAGAATAGAACACACTCCTTGTTCACTTACGATAGATAGAACAGACAGAACATACTCCTTGTTCACTAACATTACAGAGAGCAAACAGAACACACTCCTTGTTCACTTACAATAGATAGAATAGAGCCAGAACACTATCCTTGTTCACTTACAATAGATAGAACAGAGACAGAACACATTCCTTGTTCACTAACATTAGAGAGAACAGATAGAACACACTCCTTGTTCACTTACAATAGATAGAACAGACATAACACACTCCTTGTTCACTTACGATAAATAGAACAGAGAGAACACACTCCTAGTTCACTTACAATAGACAGAACAGACAGAACACACTCCTTGTTCACTAACATTAGAGAGAACAGACAGAACACACTCCTTGTTCACTTACATTAGAGAGAACAGACAGAACACACTCCTTGTTCACTTACATTAGAGAGAGCAGACAGAACACACTCCTTGTTCACTTACATTAGAGAGAGCAGACAGAACACACTCCTTGTTCACTTACAATAGATAGAATAGAGCCAGAACACTATCCTTGTTCACTTACAATAGATAGAACAGAGACAGAACACATTCCTTGTTCACTAACATTAGAGAGAACAGATAGAACACACTCCTTGTTCACTTACAATAGATAGAACAGACATAACACACTCCTTGTTCACTTACGATAAATAGAACAGAGAGAACACACTCCTAGTTCACTTACAATAGACAGAACAGACAGAACACACTCCTTGTTCACTTACAATAGATAGAACTAACATTACACATTACTTATTCACTTACATAATAGAAAACACACAGTAGAGAGATCAGACTGTACACATTCCTATTTGTCTTACAAACTTAGTAAGAGTAGAGGTGACAAACAGTTCACACACCTGATTCACGTACAAAAGAGGAAACAAACTGTTTACACATCAGTTCACGTACAAAAGAGGTAACATATAGTTCACGCACCTGGTTCACGTAAAAAAGAGGTAAACAGTTCACACACCTGGTTCACTTACAAAAGAGGTAACTAACAGTTCACACTACTGGTTCACTTACAAAAGAGGTAACATATAGTTCACACACCTGGTTCACTTATTAAAGAGGCAACAAACAGTTTACACTCCTAGTTCACTTACAAAAGAGATAACAAACAGTTCACAAACCTGGTTTACTTACAAAAGAGGAAACAAACAGTTTACACTCCTAGTTTACTTACAAAAGAGGTAACAAACAATTCACACACCTTGTTCACTTACAGAAGAGATAACAAACAGTTCACACACCTGGTTCACGTACAAAAGAGGTAACAAACAGTTTACACTCCTAGTTTACTTACAAAAGAGGTAACAAACAGTTCACACACCTGGTTCACTTACAAAAGAGGAAACAAACTGTTCACACACCTGGTTCACTTACAAAAGATGTAACAAACTGATTACACTCCTAGTTCACTTACAAAAGAGGAAACAAACAGTTCACACACCTGGTTCACGTACAAGAGAGGTAACAAACAGTTTACACTTCGGGTTCACTTACAAAAGAGGTAACATATAGTTCACACACCTGGTTCACGTACAAGAGAGGTTACAAACAGTTTACACTCCTAGTTCACTTACAAAAGAGGAAACTAACAGTTCACACACCTGGTTCACTTACAAAAGAGGTAACGAAAGGTTCACACTACTGGTTCGCCTACAAAAAACTTTCCTTATAAACGACATAACATATTAAATAGAAATAACAGAACCACCAAAACCCTTCTCCGAAGAAAAAATCTAGACATACAAACAAAGACAAACAACAACGAACAACACGTGGTTCTGATAGCAAGACTTACAGGCTTACAATCTTTTTTGTGGTCAAACCAGTCAACTCCACATAACACCCTAACCTTTCTAGAACATTTGTTGTTAAACTAAAGCAAACAATTATAGAAAGTCCTGCATGCACAGAGCAGCTACAACATTCAACAGGTTGACCACTGACTAGAACAAAGAAATTAAAAGCGGCACAAAATTTGAAAAGCAAGGTCAAAATGTGCTCCCTAAGAACTACTGTAGCTTTGTGAGTGGCCAGAACGTTTTTAAATCGTCAGACCTTTGGACGAACTAACTATTTTATTGTGTCCATCACGCTAAGTCCGTGCTATTGAGAGATTTCAGAAACAGCTGATAAGTTTGACATTCACCTCATTTCATGGATCATTGACCAAAGATTAGTTTTCGTGATTAGACCCGTTTGTAGGAGACGTAAAGACGGCGTTAACTGTCCGAGAAAAACATGATAGTACTTCTATGTTGACACGAATTATCATTGATATGGTCATAATTATAAATTAAATATTTACATAACTTAGAATTTTTTGAAATACTAAGTATTTTCTACCCTAGGAATAGATTTCCCTAGCTGTATTTGGCAAAACCTTTCGGAAATCTGGGTTTTCAATGCTATTGGTCAACTTCCTACTATATTTGGCTTTTTTGAAGACGAAACGCGCGTCTGGCGTACAAAATTTTAATCCTGGTATCTATGATGAGTTTATATGATATTATGTAAGCAATATGTCAACCATATTTTGTGCATGGAATGATTGCAATGTGTACATGTCCGTCCGTCTGACAAGATTCGACTGACATTGACCTCATTTCCATTGTTCATTGGTAAATGTTCATTGGTAAATTTTAAAGTTTTCATGACGAGGTCTGTTTTTAAGATACTATAAGTAGTTGGTCAAATATATTTGGTGAATTGACTGATTGTAATGTGTACAGGTCCGTCTTGCGGGGTTTCTTTTACATTAACATCATTTTTATTGATCCTGTGTCAATTTAAAGATTTTTGAGATTTATAAGAAATAGGTCAACTATATTTGGTGCATGTAATTGTTGTAAGGTGTACATGTGTGTCTGACAAGATTCCTCTGACCTTTACTTTATTTCCATTGATCATTTTTCAATGTTAAGTTTTCGTGGTTAGTTCCGTTTCTCAAATAAAAGAAATAGGTACTTCCGGAGCACCTGAGATCACCACCAGTTTTTGGTGGGGTTCGTGTTGCTTAGTCTTTAGTTTTCTATGTTGTGTCATCTGTACTATTATTTGTTTGTTTGCCTTTTAATTTTTGGCCATGGCGTTGTCAGTCTGTTTTCGATCTGTGAGTTTGAATGTCCCTCTGGTACCTTTCGTCCCTCTTTTAAATATATTTGTTGTAAGGTGTTCACGTACGTCTTGCAGAGTTCATCTGACTTTGACCTCATTTTAAAGGATCATTAATAATGTTAGGTTATGGTATTTTTACATACGATTCAATCATACCAAGCGAAGCGGTCGAGACACATACATCGGCATGTTCACCTTTGTTAAAAAAAATGTACTTTTCTTATATTGGAAACAAGCCTTGAGCGATTTCAGAATTATTTTAGTAGATTTTTTGCATTATTCAGGAAAACTTCCACCGATAATAGTTCTTTGAATATCTGCTATATGCTGAAATAACTTCAAACAATTGTAGTCTGCACACAATATAAGAAGACCATTACTTATATAAATGAACATTAATCGCTACTGGATTTGTTTTGTTTTATAAGATATTATATAAACAAGTGTGAAATATGTGAAACTGAGTATTACAGAGAGTGAATTCACCTGTTAAAGGTTATTCCAGAAACATATCGCGTACAAATATAGTCATATCAATCGAATTTTGGTATTGCTGTTGTTTGTTATTTTCTTTCTTTTCCGGCATGTTTGAGTTTGCTTCAAAAACAAAGTATAAATACCATAATTTGATTCGTGTAAATTAATTGCACAAAAGTAGCCTATTCTTAATTTGTTTAATTAGCCGGTATTCCTTATCACCCTATCCTTTTTAAAGGTAAAAATATGGTAAATCCTATGTTGGGATTTTCAAAAAATATGGTAAATCCTATGTTAGGATTTTCAAAACATTTTTCTCGCAATTTTTTTATGTTGAATTATATGACTTAAATGCATGAACGTTACAGATGTAAGTTAATTGCACAAAAAAAAAAACACATTTGTTATCCTTGCATGTTTTCTTATTATTTGTTAACACATCATTTTATAGTATTTAATAAGGTAAAAATAGAAATGTATTTCCGTTTAGAATAAATTCAATTAAAATTCGCTGTGTCTATCTATTTTGTACGAAATTGGCTGCAAATAGACAATAATGAGAAATAGCACGAATATGAATCAAGGTACAAACATCTCTTTCTAATAATTTTCTAAATGCATATTACTATAACTATAACATGTATAAAAGATTTTTATTTTGATACGAAAATCACTATTTCAGTAAGACCAACTTCTATGTCATTTGGTCTCTGGTGGAGAGTTGTCTCATTGACAATCATACTACATCTTCTTATTTTTATATTGATATGCACAACATAGACACCTTCGGATATCATTCGCCCAGGAACCAGTCCTCAGTTCTTTGAAGATTTAAATGTTTTATCTCTATTGAAAAAATATCGGCTACAATTGTACTACCACCTGCATGATTCAAACCCTACGGACGAAGTTGACTTTGGACAGTTTTTAAAAGTGTTTCTATTTGTTTTCTTTTGTTTTGGTGTCTCTTAATTTCAGATGAACTGATATTCTTACACGTATTCGTATATATTACTCATACAATCTCCTAGTTTTTATGCAAAATCCGCACACGACGATGCATCTTTTTTTTTTGTGATTTCAGTTCTTTCTCCTATATGGTAAAAAGAATGGAAACGGGGAATGTGTCAAAGAGACAACAACCCGATGGGTCTTCAACACAGCGAGAAAATCCCGCACCCGGAGGCGGGATTCAGCTGGCCCCTAAACAAAAAAGTGTACTAGTTCAGCGAAAATGGACGTCACACTAAACTCCGAAACATATAAATGAACCAAAATAAAACAAAAAGAATAATAGACTAACAAAGGCCAGAGCTCCGGACTTGGGACAGGCGCAAAAATGCGGCGGGGTTAAACATGTTTTGTGAGATCGCGATCAACCCTTCCCCTATACCTTTAGCCAATGTAAAATAAACAAATACACAGCAATACGCACAGTACAACTCAGTTTAAAAAGAAGTCCGAGTCCGATGTTAGAATAGGTAACAGAAGGAACTATGCAAAATGACAATGATACATAAATTAACAAAGGACTACTAGCAGTTACTGACATGCTAGCTCCAGACCTAAATTAAACTGATTGAAAGATTATGTCTTCATCATACGAAGGTTACAAACGTAAAGTAAAAAAGGAAATTACTCAAAAAAAAAAAAAAAACAATTGAAAACACTTTATTACAAAAACATTCACAATTTTCAAGACACCAGAAAATATTTGTATTTAGTAATTATAGGTTACATAACTGCATATACACACACACATATATATATATATATATATATATATATAACGCTAATTTTTATCTTATAATGTACAGTCTACAATTAAGGGCTTCTTCTACAAATCTGATAGAATAAATTTAATTAACTATATCTATTTTAGATTTCATTAACAGCATAACAGATTTTGTAGCCATGTTTAAGAATTTCTACAAGATACCGTTGATACATTGGTCAATTTAGACTCGTTCATTGCCTTACTCCTATTTGATGATACGACTCTATTACAAAACATAGACAGGAGACTGTCACGAAATTGTTTTGACATGGCAATATATACCCATATGTTAACCATGTACGATATAATTAACGTAATGTTACAAAACCGATTTCCGGTGGTTGTTGTCAGCCATATTGGTTCTCTAGGAAAGAAAGCTCTGAAGAATACACTGATTGTTGTTGGGAATTCCCCAAGTATGAATATGAACATAATAAAAGTCAGCATGAGTGTTGTTCTTGTCTTGGTGCGATGTTGGCCTGAGGACTCACTCGTCGCCATTTTCTTTCGGTTTACAATAAGCAAACAGAATACCATGCAAAATGAGACTATGCATGCCGGAATAAGGTGAAGAGCAAAGAATCTTATATACATGTAAATTTTCGGGAGTACAGAAATCGCCTCATCATTAATCATGTAGTCAACTTTGCAGTACAATACAGATGTGTTATCATCCAATATATTGATGACGCCTTCTATGTCAGAAATTAAAAGATCTGGCATCTTTAAAGCGACCATAGACACAAACGAAACGATAGAAAATATTGTGCTTGTTCTTAGTCCACAAATTCGAGGTCCAGAAAATGGGAAGGCACAAATAACACATCTCTGGATTGCAAGATAAGTTGTGCTAATGATTGACAAGGAATGGAAAACAAAAGCCAGTGTCGATGACGCCATCACCACATAACATGCGTTTACGCTGAGTAATCGTCCACCTATATAGGATGCTACAGTGTTGGCAGTTGCACAGATAATAGTAAGCGTGTCGTGCAAGGCTATGATGGACAGAAGAATAGAAACGGGCGTTCGGTTAGACGGTGATAACCATACAATAGCTACAAACGAATTGGTGACTAAAACTACCAGCAACAATAATACAATAAGAAGTACATTTCCAAGCGTCGAATTGAGGTAATTGTACATTTTATTGATATTCTGAAAAGAAAACAAATACTGAAATAAATAAATGTATAGAGCAAATTTATGAAATATAATCAGATTCGATCATTAATTCATACAAGCGAAAAACTAAAGCAAAAAAGGGAAATACGTAGATGTGTAAAAAGGTTTTTGTCTTTTAAATGGCAGTATATAAAATGTTGTTTTTTATCTTGTTTTTTTTATTATTGAAATTAACATATATTCTATTACTATACATAACGATTTCCTGGCCCATGGTAGAAAACTTTTTAAAAAGTGAACAAATGTTTTATTAAGCACATAATATTTGTAATACATGTATAACTAAGTGTTGTGAGCTAATAACGAACGGGTAAAAACCTGGATCAACGACATTAAAAGGAATTAAGAATCAAACACAGAGTAAACAAAATCTTAACCGATGCAACTGAAAAACAAATAAGCTGTTATAATTTATCGGTCTCATCCGAGTGCTCCTAAACAGGAGGGAATTACGAGAGAAGAAGAAATAAGCAAGATACGGCGTAAAAGAGCAAATCACTGAGGTCTGAAACGTATGCAGGGTGTCGAGGATTGCGTGTAGAACAAACAAATGAGAGGCGGCACACTTTAACGAAAGCTAAGTCAAGATTTGATCGCTACTACTACAAATTAGCTAGTTCAGCCATGTCTTTTGGTCGAACCAATAATAAATACAAAGCAGATTGAGGTACCAGTAATTAAAAAAAAATATTTGTAATTGGTTTTACTCAATTATTTTTTTTTAAAGACATTAAATGTGATTTGTACTAGATAAATACTCGTCAAATTATAGACGTAATGAATCCTTAAATCATACTTTATACCTTTTGGTTACTTTATAATCACATTCTCTCATATATTAGGAAATTCCGTTCAAGTTAAAAGCTTTTGAAATGGAATGCATACACGTAATCATAGTATATTGTACGTATCTAATTTTAAGAATATGTGAAAATGTTCATTAATTTTTTAATTCTATAAATTCTATAAACGAATGGGACAGTATAAAAGTATCATTTGAAGGTGGTTTAGATAAAAAAAGTATTATAACAAAGATACCGAACTCCAAGGAAAATTCAAAACGGAAAGTCCCATAACAATTGGCAACATCAAAAGCTCAAACGCATCAAACGAATGGAAAACAACTGTCATATTCCTGACTTGGTACAGGCATTTCCTTATGTAGAAAATGGTGGATTAAACCTGGTTTTAAGAAAATAAGTTCATTCGTTATCGGTCTAACGTTATATAGCATGTGAAGAAATATTGCAGTTTGAGGTTAAAACTCAATTAAACGTAATTAAAACAATACTTTTTAGATAATAGTTGTTCAATTTGAATGAAGAAAAGTGTGAAATGTCATGAGGTCAGATTTATGAATGAGCGTGGATCTATCTGAGTCCAGAATTGAGCTTTTAATCCTAACGAAACTAGCTTTGCAAGTAATTGCATTCTTTATTTAAACCTATACCTATTGGTAATCACAACCAACAGTACTTATTGTTTTCCATTAAGCCTTGTCATACGAATAGAGATTATTGGAAATTTATTCATAAGCCAATAAGTTTATGTTCTGAAAAAGGGGTTAAAATAAGACCCTTGTTGTAATTTTAATATCAATTTTGTAAAAACATTGCTTTTGGATTATCCCGTTCAAACTGAAAGTGTATCGTTTTATTGATGTCCTTGATGATGCATTTGAAATAAAGCTTTTTTGTTTAAAATCAAGGGCAAACTTTGAAACGGATAGGTTTACGTCCTGTAGCGATAAAAAAGTGTCCTAAGGTTTCGATACTTCTACTATTGGGTAAAAAATTCCTAACCAACAGTACTTATTATTTTTCATTAAGGCTTGTCATACGAATAGAGTTTATTGGACATTTTTCATAAGCCAATAAGTTTATGTTATGCCAAAGGGGTTGATAAAAGACCCTTTTTGTCAGTTTAATATCAATTTTGTGAACGCATTGATTTTAACTATCCCGTTCAACTGAAAGTGTATCGTTATATTGATGTCCTTGGTCGTGCGTTTGACGTTTTCCATAATCATAAATAAATGAATAATTCATTTAATTAAAAAAAGGAGTGAGAGATACAAAGTCGGCGATAAAAAAAGTGTAAATCTTATAAAAATTGGAAGCACCGTGACCCCCAA
This sequence comes from Mytilus californianus, assembly GCF_021869535.1. Taxonomy (NCBI): domain Eukaryota; kingdom Metazoa; phylum Mollusca; class Bivalvia; order Mytilida; family Mytilidae; genus Mytilus; species Mytilus californianus. Next base: position 3,345,526 of record NW_026262745.1, on the reverse strand, counting down.
AAAACATCGAAATGACTAACATCAGTCCACAAAATACTACAAATGAAAAAATGAGTGAACACCACGAAACACAACACATACTGGGGGTAAACTAATATGCTCCGGAAAAGAGAGCACTACTGCACAACAAGTGACACCCGTCGTGTTACTTATTGTAAACAACACTTCGGTGATAAATCGCATTCAGTGAAGTCAGTATCGAGGGAAAGAGGACAGGATTGTGGTTACGGCAAATGGAACAAAAGAAATTTATTTTTACAATGCATTCTATGTAATCTTCAACACTTATCAAGAACCATTATACACATATCAATTAGATCAAGTTTGCTTCCAAATTTGAATTAACTGATTAATTGTTGGTTGCTTAACGTCCAGTGGCAAATATCTCATGCATGTTCAGGACGAGAACAAATTAACAATAAATACAATAGGTAGGTCCTGTAATTCGTCCGGGATGAAGGTCGTGGAAATTTAGACTGCCACGGGAAAATGAGGCTAAATTGGATAGGGACAGAAATGTTGACTTGCAACAGGCCATCTACGGACCCCTCAAGCAGTTGTTGCAAGGGTTCTTAACGTGCAGAGCGTGGCACTCTCTCTACAGGAGGCATCGGATTTAACGTCACCCATTCTGACCGGACGTGACTACGTACTTGTACATCCCATACAGCCAAACAGACGCCACACTTTGGCAAGGGTTTTACTGCCGGTCGAAAGAAGACTAGGACCATATCTTTATTCCCCAGTAACCCTCGAGGGATCTAAATTTAAAGAAAGAAAAGGAAGATTTGAATACTTATATGACCGGACGAAAAGCATGTCAATTATTTGGACTATTTATTATCCTTTGGACTTTTAAAAGTTTTTATATCTTTTAATTGTCATCTATAGCTCAAATTGTCCTATATAATCATCTTTTGGTTTAAAATGTATGTTTCTTCTAATCCGATAATGGACCTCGTATCAACGTGCCAAAGACAGTTTTATGCAGATTATCTTAACAATGGAAAATAATTGCTTAATCCAGTTACATGTATTTCTTTATTTTTATGTTTTAAATACTTCTTAAAAAATATTTATATTCAATTTTGGAAAGGTACTCTAACTGTTTACACCGGACTCAATATTGTAACATCGTTTATAATCATGTTGGGTAATTTATTAAATTGTTAAACTACATACCGACTTGAATCTTCATTTGGTAGGCCAGCAAATAGTCTGATCATACTTGCATATCTCTATTTTGTTTTAGAAAAGTGTAAGATCTATTGCGTTACCCTTGTAGAGGATGCGAGTAGGGAACTTATAGCAATTATGATATCAAAAACAATTTCGGCTATCATTTTATATCTAGATACATCTCAGCAATTTACATGTAAAGGTATGCTTAGAAATCTGAAATATTTGACTTACCTTTCAAACGGGATAAACAATTACTGATGACTGCGTCTACAAAACAAGTGGCTCAATGAATGTCATAAATTGAAAATTAACTTTTTATACAATTTCGTTTAGGACATCATCGCTGCCTCTGTCAGAAAACCAATTAAATTGCTTTATTAGTTTATGGATTCAGAAAGACATCATTAAAGTACAAAAATAACTGACAAGTTTGTAATGAAATTCTGACCAATGGCATGTATCTGACAGCTCTAGACTCAATATTCGTTTATTGATTTTAGATAGTTTGTCAGAGAGACAAATGTGCGTTCATCACTCTCACGGCGTAGTAATTTAATTCAGTTCCTTTGTATGTATTAACTACATATCTTTTTTGGTTTTATTTCATTTTTTAAGTTGTTTTATTATTTTTCGTTTAATAATAGCAACACATAATGGAAATCGAAATGTCCTTGATCTGCGACTGTTAGCAACCCTGAATATCTCAAATACATTTATATATAGTTATTCAATAAATGTATTATTCTAGTGAATTTTTTAATTGTAATGATTTCCTAAAAAAATGAAGAAAAAAAAACCTTTCAAGTGTTTCCAAGAAAATTTATTATATCGTCTTAACTATCACCTGACCGGTAACATAAGATTTCCATTAATTAGATAAGAGATATATCCAAGATTGCTGTTCAAACGATATTCATGTTCAATATCAGCAATGTTTATTTTAAGCATTGTGTTGAAATTGTTGTTCAGTCTGACATTTTTATCATTGCTTCAGATTGAGAGAGACTTTTTCTACAATAACTTTCATAACGCTAAAGCTGGAAGAAAACTTGAGTTGATTTTTTTGTTGGCTTAACTTAGAAAGGCAAGTATCGAATACCGTACCCAACTATATCAGTCCTATTCAGGACCGATAACTCTGTCGATAAATATTGGCGGGTATACAATGTTGAAATGTATGCAATAACATATTTTTGTACAAAAGTTAAAATTTCAATATTGAATGCGTTTAATGCCTGGATTTTGCTTAAAACATTGAATTAAAAAAATAAATGACAAAAGTTATATTCAATGAAGTCTCGTTTAATTTTCTATGAAATAAAAAAAAATCTATTAAATATAAAATTTGAATTAGAGTTGTTTTCTTTAAACAATTATCGTGAAATATTAATATTTGGTTTTTTTTCAGCAAAAATCAACTTATCAAAGAATTGTTCATAAAATTCATATTTTCTTAAAGTTCTTTATATTATTTTTCAATATAAAGATAAATTATACAGAAAAAGGGAAAAAATCTTTAAAAAAATGAAAAATCTTTTTCTTATAAATTTCAGTGGTAACTATTATTTTCACTTCACACCTAGAATAATTAATTTTTTTATCAAGAAAAAATTTAGAAATCAAACATATCAGAATATCAACGAAGAAAATAACAGAAACAGCACAAATTCTTTATGAAAAATACAAGATGTATAAAAATACATGCGACACTTCCAAACACATCCGCCATTTTGAAAAATCCCGGAAAATTTACTTTTTTAAATCGATGTGTGACGTAATTTCCCCTCGATTTAAACTGTTAAAAGCAGCCTTTTTTGATAGATATATGTGTTGATATTTTCAATATAGCTGCAAAGTATTACTTTTTCTGCGGAATTTGTAAATTTGATGTACAAGTAGACATTGGGTCGCTAGATTTACCATTGAGTCAACTGGGAAATGATGAGAAAAAGTACAATTTTTACGAATCTCCTTGGACGTAATTTAATCATAAATTACACTGTCAGGACCAACATTTTTAGGTAGACTTATGTTCGAATACCAAGGATAAAACTGCAAAAGTTAGAAAACTGGTCAGATTAATGAGAAAATTGAACTTTATTGAAGCACCTATGCATTTTATATGGGACAAAATGACACGAAATGGCGGCTCGCTACGTCACCAAAGTCACGTGATGTCTTACCTAGTTGGATGTGACAAAACATTCACTTTGTGATATTTGCCTCTTAATGAGTATCAATAGGGACCGCTGTCTTGGAGCTATCATTCATTACAAAAGCTGCAGGGCATTTGTCATTTGTACATTTCGAACCTTGGGGTTGTTGATACGTCTTTGGTACTCACCGATGAGTAGATATACAATCGAGACGATTAGGGTTTTGTCTCTTCCTAATCGATTTATGAGATTTGAACATAGGTAAACTACCGTGGCCACCTTTAATAGTTAAATGGTTTGAACACTTGTCTGTCGTTGTGCACCCCATGTTGACATGTTAAAGTACATTTATTGGTTTGATTGATATATAGCCATGACTATCTATTATATATTAATTCCTTAACAATCAACCAAGTCATGTTGTCGACCTTACAGTTTTCGGAAAGAAAATTCAGATATACCATTTAGGGTGCTTGGTTCCTTATAAGTGGCATCCCTATATATTATATATCGATATGCAAGTGCTGTTGTAAAATTGAGACCCAATGTCTCTTACATATTGGTTATCACTGTCGATTGAAAAAAGGAATGAACAAACCTAGCTGTAACTTTGCAATTACTTTTTTAAGTTCAGTGGGATAGATGCGATCAGCTTCAAAATCTAACCATGAACTGTTAACGATAAAAAATGATACAACTGTCTATTCTTCTTTAGGCTTTGTTTACCTGTGTTATCGAGAGTGTCTTAAAAATAAATACTGTTAAATCATTTTGCATTATACTACGATAATACGCACCAAAGTACCTAAATTTGAAGCGAAATTCAAGGAAGCGCTTAAATTATTCATGCTAATTGTTTGAAATTTTTGTTAGAATTGCCAACTTATCTTCATTATGTCCCACTCAAAACGAACATTTATGAGAAATATAGACTTCAGTGCTAATGCTCAAATACAACATTGTCATCAAAGGACAGAATGATGTGTTTGTTGGTTCTAAATTGAACTTTGTTAAGATTCTTTTTATTAAGACAATTATGTGGATCAAAAGATTCAAATATGTCTTATACCAGATATTTTTGTTGATAACTTTGAAAATCTTCCAAACCTTACAATATAAACAAAATATTTGCAATTGTAATCAATATAATTATATATATTATATCAGAAAAGGTTGTCAATGCACTTAAAAAGTGTCTCCGACTTCTTTGATGTGAACGCGTCATTAGATAAGTAGTTTTCTTAGAATTTATCAACGTTTATGTAAATCATAACGAAAATTAAAACCTTGAATTTGGTTACCAAAGGGAAGTAACTCACAATTGATCTACTCATTATCCCGGATGTGATTGATTTGACATTTATGTGTGACAAAATTACCCATCTTCGTATAAAACTTGCTCATTCATTCAAAAGTTTTTAATCAAAATATATCATTTAGTATATACGAAATTTGTGCATGATAAAAAATATAACAAAATTATCTAACTCCAGGGTAAATTAAAAAAAGGGGAAGTCCAATAAATCTGACAAAATTAAACGTTAGACTTTATCAACCAACAGAACGAATAAAAACAACCGAGGAAAAAGGTAAACGCTTATCATTTTACCTATTGAATATAGTACGAATTTAAGCGAGCTGATTTATAAAAAAAAATACATAAAACCAAAGGCATATAAAAGAATAATAAGAATGAAATACATAAAATACATAAAAAAAAAACAACACATTGGAAAGTTCCAACAGACTTTACCAACATCAAACATCCATAGTCCATATGACACTGAGACATTATAAAGAGAGGACAAAATTTGTACCATGATGACGATGGCATCATTTAAATATCGGAATCAGAAAGCAGCAAACAAAACATGACTATTTAGTTTTAAATTGCATTTTAACGTTTGAAATTTATTATATGAAGTATACACGACACAAAGTAAACTTCAGTGAAACAAATCTCCTTTATTTCATACCATTTATATCATTTACTGTTGGAAATCGTTTGATTCATTCGATTGACACGAAGCAACAAAAAAGAACTAACATTTTTGTTCATTTTGCACAGACAATTTCAATGTAAAACAGGAGAATAAACAAAGTCATTCCTTCAATTTGTAACACAACCTTTTAGGACATACCAGTTACCATTTTTCCGAAATAGAATAAAACATAATCCAAACTATCAAGTAAAACTACGAAAGCAACCACTAGTAAATGACTCTAAGTCTTATTAGGTCTTATACGGCCTAAAATCGTTAAGGGTTGCTATGATATTCTCTTGTTGTAAATTTTGTACTGTTCAAACAATCACGTACTGTTTAGTAGCTTTTCAGACAATTCATTTTTGTTGTTGTTTTGTACAGGTAAACACAACCTACTGACCAGTCGGAATGTAGACTGAACATACATTAATTGACTGCAAGCGAATTGTTTGAACAGCATTGAAATACCCACAGTGGATAGATCGGTTTAACTGAAATATGAATACATTGTTTATTGTTCAGTCTTTTAAGAGCCGTTCAGATGAAAATGGCTGTTTCAGTTCAAAAATGACAACTAGTTCACTAAAATCAGGCCCAAGTTTGATTATTAACACAACGTGTAAGTCAACATTATTCTGTACTTGGAAACACGGTGTAGAGATCCTATGCGTTAAACATCTAATTTCCAAAGAAACCTAGAGAAATAGGATGCGGAAGCCCCACAAGTTAATAATTTAATTTCCAAGGAAACTGGAGAAATAGGATGTAAAAGTCCCACAAGTTTAAAATATAACCTCTAATAAACCACATAAAGCCCTTTTGTAAAAAGTTGTTGCCATGGTTGTTTAACACACATTGCAATTCTTTCCAGGTTGAACACTCGTCAATGGAGAGGACCGAATTAGGTATTTGACTCCTGAACAGACATACGACGTATAAAAAAGAACTTTGAACTACATTTGTAATTTTTCCTAGAAAAAAAACATGGCAAATTATATAAGTTACTTTGAATACGCTTTTTTTTTTAAATGACACCAAATACCCAAACTCATCAACCAGTGACTAATTAAAATAAAAATGATTTTTTTGCTAAATTTTCAATTAAATTATTTTGATCGAAATTTGTTTAGACCATTTGTATCTAATAGACATATGCTCACTTTTTATACTTTAGGATGTAATAATTTTGATATACCTATACAATTAAAATATCCTTCCTTCGCACAGTGAGACCATAGCATAATTGTAAAAAAAAAATTGACTCAGAATCAAATGTATCCTAGCATCGAGGAAACAACCTAAACATGATAACGGAATGATTTATTTTATTTCTTTAAAACAAAACCTTGTTTTATCTTTCTTATTACTGTGTTTTTACGGAAATGAACCAACAAAAACATCTTTTGAGGTTAATGCTATTCATCCACCAATAAAAATACTGGATAAGTGAACATAATGAAGCCTTTGATAGATTACATATTGTTGCTTGTTTTCTTTAACAAAAATAGCTTTTAATGATCTAGTTAGGAAAAGATCACAAGTGAAATAATTACAAAACAAATTTCATAGACTCTCAAAAGAACTAAGTACTGTTTATGGTATTCATAATGAATCTTCAAACGGGATTTTACATGACAAACGACATAACCAAGCCGTAAAAAGCATTGGAAGTGTGAATTACTGTCATACATATTTTAAAGGTTGATGCGTCGTATCGCCTAGTTTGACCTTCCATTTCAAAAGGGTACCAAGTCATATATTTATGAATAATTCTTCCGATAATTAATCTTAAAAGACAATTTACTTATAAATAGCTTGTATATACAGACAGTATTTTTTTTTTAAATCTACCATAGAGACTAATACATTTGTAATTCCCAACCTTAATATTTGATGACACTTTTGAAGTCATATATGAAAATATCACCACATATTTGTACATGCATACAAATTCCTACATATACTTGTGTTAACTGGTGTAATGAAATCCTTGCCGTAAAGACACCTCATTATAGAAACTGTAGTGTGGCCTGATATTATACACTGTATGATAATATCTTGCATTTCAAACTGCAGGTTGTTCAAGAAAAAACTGTAAGTACGCATTTAAAACAAAATAGCATAACATACTGATCTTTAAAACTAAAAGGAAACCATACTAGGTCTAGAATAGAGAATGAAAAAAAGGGAATGTGTCAAAGAGACAACAAAACGACCAAAGAGCAGAAAACAGCCCAAGGCCACCAATGGGTCTTCAAATTTTGCTTCGTCTTTGGCTGTTGCAACTTATTTTGTAAAACACAAAGTTATAAAAATTTTACTTTATAATTATCGAACAGTTCAAACATTGACTACATGCAGGTTTAACCCTTTGGAATAAACAGTCAACTAGTGACACAATTTACAAAGACAAGTAAATTTGAGAATTTTTTTTTATCTTTATCTGTGCCCGACGCGCTAGACCACTCGACCACCTAGGCTCTACAATAATAAAGCTTTCGGTGGCCGGGTGTTACCTTTCCTTGTCAGTTTTAATCTAGCGTCGTATCACAGTACTTGATATATAGGGCATGAAGATGGAATTGTTACAGATCAGCTGAATTATCTATTGTAAAGGATCCAACAAATTTATGTAAGATGCAGTCACAGAAATAATTATATTTTAAGTACGTCTGAACCAGTGACGACTCTACAACAGATTTTATCCATCGGATCACAAGTGATGGTGATACAAGGCTGAAAACACATTCTGTATATATAATTCGTCTTAATAACATGCAGACCAACAGTGTTAGATCTGTAAATTTTTTTTGTTCTTCCCTGGCCGGGATTCGAACTCATGCTACTGAGATATACATATATTTAAACGCTATCTTACTGTTGGTTGTGTACGTTGTCTAGAGGACTGACGAAAACATCCATAAATCATATGTACAAAACGAAAGAGAAGAATATTGGTATGAAACGATCTATGGTGCAGGATTTTCTCGCTGTGTTGAAGACCCATTGGTGGCCTTGGGCTGTTTTCTGCTCTTTGGTCGGGTTGTTGTCTCTTTTACACATTCCCCGTTTCCATTCTCAATTTTATAGTGTAAAACTGTGGCTTATGATCATATTTTCAAAATATTGTCTAATGCTATGAACTTGTCTAATACATCCATCATTTTGGATTATAGATTTACATGATATATAACCCCTGTGAACATAATGATATAGGCAAAAGGGTCGTTTCAACAGTAGATAAAATTCATCATTTTCAATTTCATTAGTTTTGACATATGAAATTTACGTAATGTAACATATATGCGTTCAGGTAAAAAAAAAAGTGAAAGAAACTCATATTTACACAAATGATTATCCCCCCCCCCCCCAAAAAAAAATAATTGAACCAATTTGAACAATGATAAAATATTAGTTTTTATTATACTTCATGTCAAAATGTCAGATTTTGATTGGTTAATACGAGGGAGACAATTTACTCTATCCCATGGCAAATACTCTATTATCCTTCACGGAGACGCATGCTCAAGTGTGCGCTTTAATAAATACGGATGATTGTTATGTACAAGACGACATAGTTTATTACTTTGAATTTGAAATTTAATAGACAGTAATAATAGAACATTCAGTATAATAAATTGAATAACACATATCTGAGAGTGTGATAGAGCAGATTGTTACCCCTCGAAAAGACACTGTCAACCTTGGCTTCGCCTCAGTTGACAATGTTTTCTCGGAGTAACAATCTGCTCTATCACCCTCTTAGCTCTGTGTTATTTATATAATATTTTATCGAGTATTGCGCATATATATGCGGTCTTCAAGGTTTATTTGCACTAAATGTTTTGTTCGAAGAACGTCCCATTGAATTTACCTGCATCACTTTATTTCAAACATCTTAATTTGTGTTCCATATCATTTAATTTTGTTTGCATTTTTATTTGAATTCAAGACCTATCACTTGTTATTTTCTTCGCATTGTTATATCTAACGGAATATGATAACATTTATTTATATGATAATTCTGTATACTGATTTCTATTTTCTTTTTTAATTTTCATGATTACTCTTTATCAAAACGTTTTTCCTTTGCACTTATAATCAATAACGCACATTCAGAAAACTTGATCGACTTTGAAGAACTGTATTTGTACTGGATAAAATTGTGTATCAACAGTTTTCCTATGACTGTGATGCAGTCAACCACGGTTTAGACCAGCAAAACGTACAATCTCAGCATTTACAAAATATAATCAGGGTTTAATGTTTTCATTTTGGTTTATTAATGAATGTGATTTATGATATATATGTTATATTATGCTATTAAAACGATGTTGTAACATTCATAATTAAAAGTCTCTTTAAGTATAGATCTTTTATTTATAAAATTTACCCATATCATTGGCGCAAATGAAATGTATTATTTTAGCGCAAATGAAATATGGTTTGTGGCGCAAATGAAATATGGTTTGTGGCGCAAATGAAATATGTTTTGTGGTGCAAATGAAATATGGTTTGTGGCGCAAATGACATGCACATTGGCGCAAAAGCAAAGCACAGGCGATGAGAATACATGATAATCACGGTAATCGTACAATGATTCAAATTAATTTTGACCTACCGTATGTCTCATAATGTTTTTTTCAATAAATCTATAAGTTGTTAAACATACTAGTCTTTGGATTTCAAAAATTTTGACTTTCCGTTCCTGTTAAATTTTCATCAGAAAAAGCGCATCGAACTGATAAGTTTCGAACTCACCATTAGTGAGTATTGATCTTAACATTAGAAAATTTCAGAATCAGCATCAGTAAGTTTCGAACTCAACATAGGTAGAGTTGACTTCCATTTCTGAATATGGTAAATATCTATATATTTATGATTACAAAATAATTATACGTTTTTCAAGTACTTTATTTTAAAGAGTTTTATATTGTTGAAGTAAGAATGTATAAGAATATGTCTCAGCATATCAAACGACATGTAATACTCTGCCGAAAAGGGTGTGAACCGAGGTTTTGGTATTTCTCCTGGTCATAAATTTATCCATGGTTTAGTTTTTTTCTCTTAAAAAAAATGGGTGCAAAACGCTTAAATTTTAATACCATCCTGCTTAAGATTCTTAAACAAATTAAGAATTAAAGCTTTCGAGATATATAGTACCAATACAATACAAATTAAAAAGTGATACAAACACCAAGTCTTAAGAGGATGTGAATAAAAGTTTGACTCATAGCTTATTCTGTGAAACAGTTTACTCCGAATCGTCCACCTTCTATTTATAATCTGCTTGATGTCGTTTTTTGAAATATTTTCGGTATTTGAAAAATAACACAGAGAGCGTAAAAATTGAAATATGAAGAATGAAATGAATACAGTTTGACCTGTCTGAAAAATGAAAATGAAGCACCCAATTTCATATTACTAATTATGTTAGGTATAACAGCTTGCCTCTACTCTATGTTCCCCGATTTGACACAAAATCTCATATTTGATTTATAACATACTAAAACGTTTATCTAAATTGTAAAAAACTCCAAACGAAACAATTACCGATGTATGGACTCGTTAAAATAAGTCAGCATTTGCTGTGTATTTTAGACTAGACGCCATCGAAGTAAAAGAGGTGCGAAAGTTACCAAAGGGACATTCAAATTCATAAGGCGAAAATAAACTGACAACGCCATGGCAAAAAAAAAGAAAAGGACCAAAAGACAAACAACAGTCCACAAAACACAACATAGAAAACTAAAAACTGAGCAACACGAACCCCACCAAAAATCTGGGGGTGATCTCAGGTGCTCCAGAAGTGTAAGCAGTCCCTGCTCCACATGTAGCAGTTGCGATTGAAAACAATAAACTATTGAAGCCACACCCACAGTCATATATAGTCAAACACTGATGATTCTACACTACTTCACTTTTCTAATATTTCTGTTCATTCATTAAAAAAGTTATGGAGTTCATTTGAATTGTTTGCTCTAATCATACACCATGTTTAGTCAAGTTATCTGTGTGACTTTTGATTTCATTGCCGGACATTCTACGCTGTCTTTATGTTGCTCCCCAACAGTATTCCTCACGCCAAATATGTAATGAATGATGATATGAGTCCTAATAAAGACAATTTGGTTATGGAAAACCGAATATGAAAACGTGCTGATTTTAGCTGAAATTTCAACATGTTAGTAATCATAAATAACAAACAAAACGACACTAGCTGATTGACCATGTTTAATTACAAAAAAAGCAGATTAGATACAATGCATAATACGGACAAATTTCTTAAAAATGATGTTATTATATACACAATACTTCACAAAGAGCTTTCAGTGGAATCACATGATATTGTTTTGAGTAACAATTCGTATGTGAAGATAATTCATAACGATGGGGGGTTCTTCATTTCTGTATTCTTTAATTCATTGGACCATTTTTCTCTATTCTTTATAAATTTTGCCCATTGTTCTCTATTCTTTATATTTTAGCACTCCATTATTTTCTATTATTGGCCCTTTATTCTCTATTCTGTAAACCCCATACAGACAGACCTTCATAAATGAAATGTCATGACATCGCAATCAATTTATTTTGATTATTTTTTTAAAACAACATTAACAAATACAATTCCAAGGTCGGAATTTATAAAGACTGTTAATGGAAATATTTTAATAAGGCATTACTTAAATCTACATAGAGAAAATAAGAAAAACTTACATTATTAAGTTCTTTCCAAAATACATTAATGTAAAATAAGATGTGATATGATTGCCAATGAGACAACTATCCACCAAAGTTTACATGAAGTGGATGTAAGCAATTATAGGCAACCGTACGGCCTTCAACAATGAGAAAAACCATTACAGTATAGTCGGCTATGCAAAATATGAAACAATTCAATTGAGAACACTAACGGCCTAATTTATAACAAACCAATTTACGAACAACAAATATGACAGACATGAACCAACGACAACCACTGAACTGCAGGCTCCTGGCCTGGGACAGGCACATAAAGAACGTGGCGGGGTTAAAATATGTTTGTGAGCGCTCAACCCTCCCCTAACCTGGGACAGTGGTGTTATAGCACAACATTAGAACAAACTATAAAAATCAGTTGAAAAGGGCTTATCTCGTCAGATCGATACAAGACAGAAAGACATCTAACAAACACAGACCGGACATGGCATGGTATGTATACATCCCTAACAACAAAAAGACACACAAAGTACAGATCTGAGAGTACTCGCAGTTACTGACAGCTAGTTCAAAGCCAATAACAACTAATAAAAAATCATGTACGTAAGACTAAAATATCAATCAGTACACATCCAACATCCAATGGATTTAGTGTAAAGACGTCATTAACAGTGAGAAAAACATGACCTTGCGCAATACATTTATAATAGCTTATCAAGTATACAACAATGTAAATTGACTTCAAAGATTTCTAATACTAAACTGACAATCAAAATCAATTATTGTATAAATAAAAGAAGATATAGCTTTACTTAAATGTGACAACAACCCGACAACGCACAAAAAAAAATCACACAGGAAAAGCAGATAGCAACATACAGGCAATTAAAATCCAATTAGTTTTCTTTGTTTTAAATATGCATGAATCTTAACACTGAAAATGCTACAATCCTGTAATGCTGAGGTTATCATTTATTGAATGATGATGTTGATCAATTTGTTAATTTATAGTTATCTGCTACGCTGTGTTGCTGGTGTTGGATGTCACAGCTCTGCTAGCGCTACAAAACATCATCAAAGGACTTTGTCGAAATCTTTTTGGCATGGCAATATAAAACCATATGTTAACAGTATACGATGTAACCAGAGAAATTTACAAAACTAATTTCCGGTCGATGTTGTCAGCCATATTGGTTCACCTGGGAAAAATGCTCTGTGGAATACACTGATAGTTGTCGGCAATTCCCCTAATATAAATACAAACATAATAAGAACCAGCATTAGTGTTGTTCTTGTCCTTATGCGTTGTTGGTCTGAGGACTGACTCGTTGCCATTGTCTTCCGGTTAACTAGTCAAACAGACGACCATGCAAAATGACACTATGCATCCAGGAACAAGGTGTAGGGCAAAAAATCTTATATACATATATATTTCAGGAAGTTCCAAAACCGTTTCATCATTTAGAATGTTGTTAACCTTACTGTTAAATGCAGTTGTGTTATCATCAAATATATGGATGATGCCATCGATATCATAAAACAAAAGATCTGGCATCTTTAACGCTATCATTGATACAAACGATACAATGACGCATATCGTTGTTGTCTTTAGTCCAAAAATTCGTGGTCCCAAAAATGGGAAAGCACAAATAACGCACCTGAATTGCAAGATACGTTCTACTTAGGATGGACAGGGAATGAAATACAAACGCCAGGATAGATGTCGTAATAACCACGTAACATGCCTTCACGCTGAGTAAACTTCCTCCTATGTAGGAAGCTATAACATTGGACGCACCAAAGATAATAGTAAGGGTGTCATGAAAGGCTATTATAGACAATAGAATAGATACCGGTGTTCTGTTTGACGGCTACTAGCGAATTGGTTGCCAGAACTCCGAATAACAATGTTCCCATAATAAGAACATCTACCAGCTTGAAAGTAAGGTAGTTGTACATTTTTCAAAATGTTCTAAAAATATTAATATTGATACTGCACTACACTATGAAGTATATAAATTAATATGTTATTCTTTTTATCTTTTGTAATTCTACTAATTTAATGAGATTAAAAGAGGAGGTTGTGCGCCCCTCCCCATACCCCACAACACATTCATATGCCTATTTTGAGGTTTAGGTAGATCTTGAGTAGTCTCCGTTAAATTTATTGATAACTTTTTCTTTAATTGGGTCGACTTTGAGCTTTGACATATTGAACATATATTTTAATGAAGACTGCGTTTTTCATCTAAGATGTCTTTTTCAATTTTTTGTCTATGGGTTGCTGACTTATTGAAGTGTTGTCCTGAAATATCTGTATTTCCTTTGCAGAAAATATACTCCTCTTTAAGAATTTTTGTGAGACAAAATAAAAAATAAAAAAATAATTAAATTCTTAGTTTAAGTTGCACGATGAAAAATAAATGGTTATTTCTTAATGTGTAATCAACGCATATTTTTCCTTCAATAACAAATGCAATTTCATATACTTATTGGCAATGATAAAGGGAATATTGATTAATATTATGGTATATATTAAAAAAGTGATTGTCAATATTTGGTTTCAAGTATAATCCAAAACCATTTAATAACAGTTTGTAACATCCTCCACATTTTCTTATGGGGTTTTCATTACCACATGTATTTTTATAGTTGTTTGTTTGTTCGTCGTTTTTCCTATGTCTTGCCATTGTTGGTTTTTCTTCGACTTCTGACTTTTAATGGTCTATGTTGTATATATCTTATGCCTATTTTTTAACAGATACTAGCCTGAAAAAAGATATTCATATGACAAACTGAACCGAAATCAAACAACCAAACAATAAAATACACCACCATCATCTTACTTTATAGTTTTACTCACAATAATAGTCTTATCTTTTAGTCAGACTTTACACATGGCAATATCTTAGAAAGTGTATCTCAATGAATATCATTAAAGCAAAGCAAATTTTATACCATTCAATAAAGAACGTCTTTACTGCTTTTGTGAGCTCGAGGAAACCAATTGTATTGAGCTTTTGCTGATGCCACAATAATAAATATTAAACTCATTATTTGTCAGGAAACACTACTGTAACAACAGCCCATGAAAAGGCCGTGAAATGTCTGTGAAATATCACAGGGCCGTGAAAACCCCGTGACAATACCCTGTGACTTTTGTAAAAAAAATATTTCTAAAGGCCGTGAAAAATATTTGATGTAAGTAAAAGACCGTGAAATTTCAATATCCCGTGAAAATGCCGTGATAATTTGTCCTTTCATGCTTAATAAAAAATATCACGGCCTTTTCACTGGTTGTTGAAACCAGTGAAAAGGCCGTGATATTTTTTCATGTCAATTTTTTCTTATCCTAATTCAGATTTAAAACATCCCATGTGATTATTGTAATATGGTCTAATTATTTCCACACACATTTTTCCAAATATCCTATAAACTTTTCATTATAAATATATGTCTGTTTAAATATTATTATATGCAATACTACTGTACAGGACTGACTTTTAAATGGAACCATTCATTGTTATAATTAATGACTTTGTGACAATTAATATTTTTTATTTAAAGAAAAGTATTTTGCTTCTCGTCTGTACATTATTATAAACAATGTAAATATTAATTTTAATTGGAACCGAAACATGTAAAAACGAGAACTTTCCGGAATATCAGGCCGTATCCGGATTCGTGTTTCTTTTAGAGTAATTGTAACATTTCCGCAAGGTTGCATTTGGAAATTTGAAAGACGCCGAAGGTAGTCTCGATCATCTAGCCGCTTTATTTTTCAAAGTATAGCGTCTGGTAGTCTCGATTACCCAGACGCATATATAAATATAGCGTCTGGGGTGATTAACCAGACTGGTCAGATATTTATAGGGGGCGTAACAAATAATTAAATATAGAACTTATTTATAAATAACACTTCCGTTATCTCCAAAATAATTTAAAAAAAACAGTAAGCAGTGTACTAGTATATGTATATGTGATTATTAAAACTGACATTCTAAGACTTGTAGCTCACCCTATTTTGCCCAACTTGATGATGGGCACTTTTAATAGAGACGTGATGTCAAATAAATAAAACGGCTTCAAATACCATTTCACACGTATTCTTGTCTCAGTGATTTATAAACATGTAATAGAGAACTCTAGTCAAAATAAAGCTTTTGGCTGTACTTACAGATTTCGGACATTTTTTTCGTTGATTAAAAGTACTTATAAGTTTTTTTTTTCATGATTTTTATCTAAGACTTTATCATAAACTACTTTTCGAGCTTAAATTTCTAAAAAAAACGATTACAAACTGTAATTAACGGTGTTCTTTTTTACCTGAATTTTGTACATGTACATTTTTTTTTAAAAGAAAAAATGAATTGGTAAAGAAAGGTCGAACTAGCATTCACAGACAGTGACTAGGTTCCACTCTTTGGGCTTTATAAAGTGTTATTGAAAATTTGTGTTTTAATGAAGCGTTGACCACACACACTTGTCCCGCTTTTTCTACTTTCACACATGAACTTCTTCTGTAAATGGATACATGTTTGATGGAACAAGATTCGAGGCAAGTATGTGTCAATCTGCTCTGATAGCCTAATGCAGTTCTTCGTTACGGTAAATATGAAACAAAAATGGTAAATATGATACAAAAACGGATGTAACAAGGTATGATATTTTCGTTGACCCCTAATATTGCAATTATCGGCCGGGAGGGTGGGGTGTGCCCCCTGGTTCCCCTTTAACTGGGTGCCTCAGTCGGCGGCACCCAAACACCTGCCTCGTCTAATTCTGAGGCCTAGTTACGGCCCTGTCTAAATGTTATAGCTCTCGTCATAGGCGGATCCAGTCCCCCCCCCCCCTTTTCGTGGGAAAAATTTGGTTGATAATATAGGGAATCACTGAAGCATGACTGTAGCGGCCCCCTCCCCCTTATAACAAGTTCTGGATCCGCCACTGCTCGTGTATTGAGGATACCACGCCCTCTGCGCGCTAAGAGAGGGGTCCGTATAGGTGGACAGTTGTACTTAAAGCTAAATGTGTGCCCCAATACAAAAAACTCTGATTTTCTAGTGAGTCATAACTTCTCCGACCTGTATCCCGAACGGCCTTTAATTCAGGACCTCCTTTTTATATTTATTGTTAATTTCTTTTCGTCCTGAACATTACCACTATTTACCACAAGACGATAACCAAGCAACCCTCAATCAATCTATTCTTATATTATAGCACACCACGTTATTTTCTTATCTTCGTACAATAAAATACCATTATTCTCTATTTTTCATATTATAGCACCCCACTATTCTCTGTTCTTCATATTGTATCACACCATAAGTCTCTATTCTTTTTTTTTTATCCATTTTTCTTAGTTTTGTCTCATTATTCTCATTCTGTAAATTTCTGTTATAATTTATGCTGTCCTTTTTATATATTCCTTCAGATATCTGATACACTTACCTTACAAAAAAGCACACACCAAGTTACGACTATGTAAAGAAAAACAACTCACACAAATACTAAGATTGCAAGTAGAAAAACTTCCTTAACAACTATTACCGGCAGGTTAGTGAGATCACACAATAAGCCAACTCAATTTTCATTTACAAAATTAACTGATCTTAACTGCAAACGACAGAATAGTCTGAATGTTTCTTAGCTGTTACACCAATAATCTATATCATCTAATCCTTTTGGAAGAAATTATTTACCTTCACACAATACCACTTTGCCAGTGTTACCCCGTGTCTATGAAGGAAATACAGAACTTAACCAGTCATTCATGAAACCCAATACTCTTTAAATGCATGTTTGTATCATGCACATGGAGAAGATGGAAAGGGATTTATCCCATACTGCATGGTAACTTGTAAAAAAAACAATAACTCAAAAGTGTATTCTACTTCTCCAACTATTATAATATCCATCATGTATTAGCATGCAATAAAGGACAGCTTCACAAGAACAATAACTTCTCCTGTGAACCTTTATATAAAAATAAGGAGATTGGTATGATTGCTAACGAGGCAACAACCCAGCAGAGTTCAAATGACGTGGATATAAGCAAATATAGTCACTGCACGGCCTTCAATATTAAAAAAAGTCCATACCATATAGTCACGATAAAAGGGCCTCGACATGAAAATGAGATATAATTCAAACCTGAAAACTAACTGTTTTATTGTTTATATGATTTTAATTTGTTAATACAAATCTTAATTCTCTGACATATCTGACAATAATGTGTTTCTTGATTTTTGTTTTGTTTACTTAATATACGTCTGTGTACCTTTTTTCCCTTTGTGGTTGCTACCAAAATAATGTTTATCCAACATTTTTGGTTCTGTGATTTATTTATACTGATTGATGCTTCAGTATTTAAAAAAAATCTTTGAATCTTGTTCTTATAAAATTGAAGTTGTTTAAGCATGATACAATGAAAATCCTGAACATTATATATTTTTTTAATTCTTCACATTTTTCACATAAAATCTGTGTCCAGAAATCATCATTGGTTTGTCTACAAAAGAAAGTAAATATTAAAATCATTATAATTTTTGATCACCTGCATAGCATATATGAAAAACAAATTGTTTGAAAAAAAACACCATAGAAATATATTGTATAAATTATTGTACTGGGGCAAGCTGAATCCTGCCTCGGAGTGCGAGATTTTCTCGCTGCGTTGAAGACCCATTGGTGACATTGGGCTTTTTCCTGCTCTTTGGTCGGGTTGGTGTCTCTTTGACACATTCCCTGTTTCTATTCTCTATCCAAACCATGCATGGGTTTTTTGCATTGTTGAAGGCCACACAGTTGCCTATAATTGCTCACATCCACTTCATTTGAAGTTGGGTGGATAGTTGTCTCATTGGAATTCATACCGCATCACCTTATTTGTATAATGTTGACATTTTGGTACTTTTATCTTCACTTTTTGTTTTAGTCTACGTGATGACCTCTTGATCATGTTGATATCTACTTTTTGTAATTTATGTCATTGGGTTCACCGGTTGCTGCTTCATTGACACCTCATTTCATTGATACTGAATCTATTGTTTTATTTTCATTGTTTTTCTCGTGCCATGGTTTTGTTCAGTATTAAAAAAAATACAGGTTTAGATAGCCACTTGCAACATTTTTATTCATTTATGAACTTTTTGTGTGTGAAAAAAACGCCTTTTAATAGTGCAATAAAAGTGCAAAAAATGTATTTTTCTATTTTAAGTTGACCGGTCCAAACTGTATATTTAGATTTTTAGATAGTGAAATATGAGTTAAACGAAATTACTTTGCATAACAACGTGTCCCACTTCTTATCTGTATTGTATAAGCTAAATGCATTTGTTGAAAAAAAAATCGAGTATAAAACATTTTGACCGTTTGGTGTATGTACAAAATGGCATCTTCTAGATACACTTTGTTTGTTTTTCTTTCACTTATGGTTTTGGATTGCGTTCCCTCCTTTGAATGTGTACATCATTGTGTATCTCTCCTCCCCCTTTTTACACAAATCAAGATGCAAACTCCCTTATACAGATAGATACAACAAACTAATCTTGAAGGTCATATTTCGGCGTCATAGCACTTTTCCATCAAGAATTTATAACGTTAAAGATACTACATATCAACCCTAAAATGTATTTATAGCGTGTACGACTGTTCGAGTGGTCCCAGTCAATACAACAATTGCCATTTATTATATAATTATTAACTCATTTGCATAGCACGGACATGCATGAAATAATTTAACTACTCGATGTATCAGGTTGCATTGAAATTTATGTTAGAGTTTGTGTTATTATATCATCTTACCAAGGTTGGATGTGCTGTTATTTTTCTTCGCGGCCATGAAAGCCATGTTGTCTGGTGTTTTCCATGACTTGTATTTCGTCACAAAAAAAAATATAAATAGCTTTAAACAACAATCGATACACTCGGGCTTTTCAATAATATTATCGTAATGTCATTTCTTCCGAAGACAATAACCAACTTCTTGGTTATTCGTCTTGGACATTATCCTTAAAAACAAGCTAAAAAAAGCCGATACTATTCCGATTGTCATAAATTACCATTTTTATATCATTTGTCATCCAGACGCTATACTTTGAAAAATAAAGCGGCTGGATGATCGAGACTAAGCGTCTGGATGACAAGTGATATAGAAATGGTAATTTATGACAATCGGAATAGTATCGGCTTTTTTAGCTTGTTTAAATGGATAATACCCAAGACGAATAACCAAGAAGTTGGTTATTGACTTCGGAAGAAATTACATTACGATAATATTATTGAAAAGTCCGAGTGTTTCGATTGTTGTTTGAATTAGTCGAATGACGTCGTTTAAAGCTATTTTTATTTGTTTGTGACGTTATACAACGCATGGAAAACACCAGACAATATGGCTTGGCCACGAAGGAAAATAACAGCACAGACAACCTTGGGCTTGGTAAGATGTCATAACAATACAAACTGTAACATAAATTTCAATGCAACCTGATACATTGAGTAGTTATATTTTTTCATGCATGTCCGTGCTATGCAAACGAGTTAATTGTTATACAATTAAATGACACATTTTGTATTGACTTGGACCACTCGAATAGTCGTTCATGCTATAAATACAATTTGGGGTTGATATGTAGTATCTTTAACTTTATAAATATTTGATGAAAAGGGGCTATGACGCCGAAATATGAATTTCATTCAAGATTATATTGTTGTATCTATCTGTATAAGGGAGTTTGCATTGATATGTGTAAAAAAAAAGGGGGGGAGAGGAGAGATTCACAATGATATACATATTCAAAGGAGGGAACGCAATCCAAAACCATAAGTAGAAGAAAAACAGACAAAGTGTATCTAGAAGATGCCATTTTGTATATACACCAAACGGACAAAATGTTCTATAATGGATTTAAAAAAAAACATATGCACTTTGCTTAAACAATACAGATTAGAAATGGGACACGTTGTTATGCAAAGGAGATGCGGTATGAATGCCAATGAGACAACTATCCACCAAAGTTCAAATGAAGTGGATGTGAGCAATTATAGGCAACTGTATGGCCTTCCAACAGTGAGAAAATCACCATTCCGGAGGCGGGATTCAGCTTGTCCCTTGACACTAATTTATACAATATATTTGTATGATGTTTTTTTTCTCGAACAATAATTTTTTTTTTTTATATATATGCTATGTTGGTGACCAAAGTTGATATGATTTTAATATTTATGTTCTTTTGTAGACAATCAATGATGATTTCTGGACACAGATTTTATGTGATAAATGTCAAGAATTAAAAAAAAATAATGTTCAGGATAGTCATTGTATCATGCTTAAAAAGCTTCAATTTTATAACAATAAGATTCAAAGAATTTTTTTTTAAATACTGAAGTATAAATCAGTATAAATAAATCACAGTACCAAGAATGTTGGGTAAACATTATTTTGACAGCAACCACAAAGCCAAAAAAGATACACAGACGTATATTAAGTCTATAAAACAAAAATCAAGAACAGCATTGTTGTCAGACATGTCAGAGCATTAAAATTTGTATTTACAAATTAAAAATCATACAAACAATTAAACAGTTAGTTTTCTCGTTTGAATTGTATCACATTTTTTATGTCACGCCCTTTTATAGTTGACTATACGATATGGAGTTTATCAATATTGAAGGCCGTGCAGTGACTATATTTGCTTATATCCACGTCATTTTAACTCTGGTGGGTTGTTGCCTCTTTAACAATCATACCATATCTCCTTATTTTTATATAAAGGTTCACAAGAGAAGATATTGTTCTTGTGAAGCTGTCCTTTCTTGCATACTAATACATGATGGATATTAAAATTATAGTGGAAAGTGATGGAGATCTGAAACATAAATCAGTTAATTAATAACAATCATAAGGATATTCCTCTAGAGAAGTAGAATACGTTTTTGAGTTGTTGGTCTTTTTACAAGTTACCATGCAGTATGGGATAAATCCTATTCCATCTTCTCCATGTGTATGATACAAACATGCATTCAAAGAGTATTGGGTTTCATGAATGACTGGTTAAGTTCTGTATTTCCTCTATGGACACGGGCTAACACTGGCACAGTGGTATTGTGTGAAGGTTGGTTCATAAATTTGCTCTTCCCTAAAGGATAAGCCCAGGGGCGTAGCTACCCGGAGGCACGGCAGCACGTGCATCCACGTCGTTTTCACAAAAAAAAAAAAAAAAAAAAAAAAAAAAAAAAATCGTAAGGGTTCCGCGGAACCCAGTGTCTCGCCTACTTTTGCTGTTAATCACAGGCTCAAGAAAAATGAGGAAAAAAATTAATATAAATATTCCTCTCTATACTATCTTTTGATTGTAAGTAGCTTCTGTCCAAGTTTGGTGAAAATCCAGGATAGTTTATGAATCTAATAAATGTTTTAAAAACTTAAACTGCAGACTGTTATGTAATGTTAACTGGAAGAAAAACTAAGTCCATTTATAAGTAAAATACGGAAAAAATGGAACAAAATTTTAACAAAATTTCCTTTTAGATACTAGCTTTTAATCATAAACAAGCTTCTGTCCAAGTTTAGTACAAATCGAGGATAGTTTAAGAAAGTTGTTAAAATTTTAAAAACTTTAACCACAGAGTGAATGTAATGTTAACTGGCAGAAAAACTAAGTCCATTTATAAGTAAAATACGGAAAAAATGGATTTTTTTTTTACAAAATTTACTTCTGGATACTATCTTATGATCATAAACAAGCTTCTTTCCAAGTTTGGTACAAATCCAGGATAGTTTAAGAAAGTTATTAAAATTTCAAAAACTTTAACCACAGAGTGAATGTAATGTTTCCTGGCAGATAAACTAAGTCCATTTATAAGTAAAATACGGAAAAAATGGATTTTTTTTTTACAAAATTTACTTTTGAATATTATCTTATGATCATAAACAAGCTTCTGTCCAAGTTTGGTAGAAATCCAGGATAGTTTAAGAAAGTTATTAAAATTTCAAAAACTTTAACCACAGAGTGAATATTTGTGGACGCCGCCGTCGACGACGACGACGACGACGACGCCGACGGAATGTAGGATCGCTATGTCTCGCTTTTTCGACAAAAGTCAAAGGCTCGACAAAAAGAGAGAGAGAGAGAGAGTGAGGGACAAAGTTAACATATAGGAATTGGTCTTTCTATGTATGCATTTTAAAAACTACACAAAGAATAAAAGCAAGAGGAATACACATGCAGCGGAATTTTTAATCCTGTAAGACATGTATGTGTACGTAAATACATACAACTGGAGTAAACTTAGAGGAACTTTTTATATTACGGGCATTGTTTAGAAAATACCAGCTACATAGTTGTTGGTACCACAACCATACCGTATACTCGCTTTGAGTGTAAAAAAAAACATAATCCCTCTAGGGTTAACAAAACAACTTGAAAATTATTATTTTCCGCTTCGCCCCAAAGCACACATCTTACTAGAATGAAGACTCTTCAACTCGTATCGATCCGGGAATAATGACTGTAACCTTGTGAACTAGTTCAATATTGACTAAGTATGTAGGTCTTGACAACACGAATAGTTCTTTTTCACATCACGTCAACGTATCTCGTCCTGTGTGCATGTAATATTTGCTACCGGACATTAATAACCATTCAATCAATCAATAGTTTCCGTATACTAGTAGATGAGAAGTTGGAACTACTGTTATTATAAAAAAAAAGTACACATTTTCCAGTACATGTTTTACGTTTTTATTTATTTTACCAAAAAAATCTTTTATATAGATTCGATAATTCGAAGTCGTTTCTATATGGGCAGGCTATACGAATGGTTGATTGTAAAACCATTTAAATAAATTGTTAATTCTAACTCGTTTTACTGGACTATTAGGTCATTCAATTTTAAAAAGAACTGTCTGTCCGAGTAGGACACTAAACTGCTGATTCTTGTTCGAAAGATACACCAAACTTTTATTACACGTATCTTCACTGTTATCATCTAGATATTGCCATACAACTGGTCGAATGCATATGCATTTGTTAATTAGCTGGCTAATTAAAACCGCAGATCATGAAAAAGATCGTGATCAAAGTACCATTTACTCTGAAAAAGTTCATTAATTTCAACTTCGAATATGCCTTACTACGTAAAATTCGAAATTCCCATCTCTCACGCTCTTGTAGAGTTCACCCACAAAATTTTTAAACATCTAAATACATATGTTAAGCAAAATATATGAGAATGTGTCCACCAAGTATTTGGTATCCATGATGTTTTGCTAACAGAAACTCCACATATAGTATTGTGTTTATGTTTATTGTTTGTTTTTTTAAATCTACTTTGCTAAATACAAATACTAGCATATGGAACAAATCTCCGTGATTTTAAAAGCTTTCACGTACAAAAAACGCAAGCGACAATGTTAAGTCTTCATTCGACTCGAAGTTAAACAAATAGTTGACCAAAAAACCACAACAAAAATGTCCAAGTTTTATTTCGGTTGTGATTGTTTTGAAACGCTATATATGCGGAGCTTCCTGGCCCTCCTACCAGGGCTTTGCCCTGGACCTACTGGCGGCCCCCAGACCCTTCGCCCTATAGTTTGTGATTCCACTTCATTAAGAAGGTAGCTACGCCCCTGATTAGCCGATACTATTCTGTCGTTTGCAGTTTATTTTGTAAATGAAAATTGAGTTGGCTCATTGTGTGATCTCACTGATCTGCAAGTAATAGCTGTTGAGGAAATTTTTTTACATTGCATTCTTAGTATTTGTATTAGTTTTCTTTACATAGAAGTAACTAGATGTGTGTTTTTGAAAGGTAAGTGTATCCTGAGACTGCTATAACACATATAGTAGTCTCAGGTGTATCAGATATCTGAAAGAATATATAACAAGGACAGCATAAATTATAACAGGAGTTTCAGAAATGAGAATAATGGGAAAAAACTAAGAAAAATGGACCACAAAATAAAGAATAGAGACTAATGGTTTGCTACAATATAAAAAATAGAGAAAAGCGGTGTGCTATAATATGAACAATAGAGAATAATGGTGCTTTATAGTATGAAAAGAGAATACCGTGGTGTGCTAGAATATAAGAATACATTGATTGCTGGTTGCTTGGTTATCGTCTAGTGGTAAATATATTGCATACATGTTCAGGACGAACAGAAATTAACAATAAATATAATAACTATTATTAAGTATAAAAAAAGAAGATGTGGTATGATTGCAAATGAGACAACTGTCCACAAGAGACCAAATGACACAGAAATTAACAGCTATATGTCACAGTACGGCCTTCAACAATGAGCAAAGCCCATACCGCGATGATAGTCAGCTATAAAAGGCCCCGAAATCACAAATGTAAAACAATTCAAACGAGAAAACCAAGGTCCTGTAATAGAGGCCGTCCGGGATACAGGTCGGAGAAATAATGACTGCAACCTGCGAATGGGCAGAAATTTAGCCTTTAGTACAACGGTCCACCTACGAAGCCCTCTCTTAGCGCATAGAGAGCGTGGTATCTTCTATACACGATTGCTATAACATTTAGAACAGACATCCACGTTATATATTGAAAAACTTGGACTGATCATGTATGAGCATTTACCAATTCATTTTTTTCTTTTTTTTAAACATGTACATGTACAAAATTCAGGTCAAAAAGGTCACCGTTAGTTACAGTTTTTTAATCGTTTTTGTAGAAATTTAAGCTAGACAAGTAGTTAATGATAAAGTCTTTTAGATAAAAATCATGGCAAAAAAAAATGATGAAAACTTATTATAAGTATTTTTAATCAACGGAAAATATCCGAAATCTGAATAAGTACGCGGTGTAAAGCTTTATTTTGACTATAGATCTTAAATAAATATTTTTAAACCACTGAGACAAGAATACGTGTGAAATGGTGTTTGAAGCCGTGTTATTTATTTGACATCATGTCTATTAAAAATGCATATCACTGTTAAGTTGGGCATCACTGCGTGAGCTACAAGAACATAGAATGTCAGTTTAATAATCACATAAAGATATACTAGTACACTGCTTACTGTTTTTTGTTTTTTTTTTATTATTTTGGGGATAACGGAAGTGCTATTTATGGATGATGTTCTATATTTAATTGTTTGTTACGCCCCCTATAAATATCTGACCAGTCCGGTTAATCAACCCAGACGCTATATTTATATATGCGTCTGGGTAATCGAGACTACGCCGAAGGTCGATTAATATTTACTTTATAGATGCAAGACGAGTGACAGCAAGTTTGAGGTAAGTTAAGTTATTAATATTTTATTCTTTTATGCATCATATCACCAAAATGTTGATGACGTTTGTGAGGATTTACATTGAACTGATTTTCACTGAATTTGCAGAAACCGCGCAAACATGCATGTGATATATTCACTTATATTTGAGTCTGTTGCACTTGATTCCTTTAATCATTTCGGTTAATGTTTTCTAAGACTTACCGGATCCTTTAAATACTATTACGGTTTTGTTTTGTTTATGTATTTGGGGAAAAAAGGGGGGTCCTTTTTCCCCACACTGGCCACATAAAAAAAATGACATTTATATACAGTACACCACGTAGACATAGACATAGATAATTGGAAATGATTATAATAGCAATAAGTATCTCTGAAATGGAGTTCACTCTGATAATCAGAGGCGTAACCCCCTTTGAATGTGTCGGGAGCTATTTAAGTATTTTCTGACTTGGCCGTCGGGACACATAGTTCGAAAGGGATTAATCAGAGGTGTAGCAGGGAAAGTATTTAATATTTGTACGGCAAAATGTCCTTTCTAGAAGGGTTTGTGCCATATCATAAGAATAATTGGTATGGCAATGAGGTGTTTAAAAAATAATTGGTATGGCGAATGTGCCTGCAGTAAAAGTTACCTGTAAAATAAATAGCTGTGACTCATTACCGCCACTTAGTCTAGACAAGTTTGGCTTTAGCCATACATATTATTACTTCAAAGAAACGTTTAAATTTAATAGTCTGTCTTAAAAGTGTCTTCAAAAAAATCTTAAAAAAATAATACAAGTTGACAATACAGAACTCCGTTAACTAATGATGCCATATATATTGGATAGGGGCCGATTTTCTGGAAAATGGTATGAGAATATGGGAAAACCTATGCATGTTTCCAAGTGGCTGTTCTGTTTCAGTGATGTTTTTTAGTATTTTTCATACCATTTTCACCTCCAGTATGAAAATCTGCCCCCTATTCAGTATGGGGTCATTAACCGTGAAGTCCTGTATTGCATGGAATAATATTGTAGCTGTTTTAAGTACATGTTTGTATATAAATGCCAAAAATTAATTTGAATATATAAATAGTTTTTTTATATACATGTATAATATATGTAATGTTTCTTTATTTATTCTAGGAATGAAGAGCAAAAGGATATAGCAGTCTTTATATAAAATAGTTCATGAATCCAGTTGGAAAGAAGAGCTTTTCAGTTAAAAGTATTTCCTGGGAATTAACAGGAACTTCTATAAATGTTTTTCTGGAATAGTTATTCAAAAGGGCAGTGAAGTGAAGGATTACATTAGACAAATATTGCTGAAGTGGCCACGGTAAAATCAGACCCAAGAGATGTACAAAATTTCTACAATACATGTTACAGCTGACTTTAGCTACGTATATATACTTAAATCACATTGACATTTGTGTGCTTTTATGTTTTCTTTACATAATTACTACAGTTCTATTAAAATTAATATTTTTATTCTTTGTCACAATTATTACTAAAAAAAATACAGCATTTTAATATGGTTTTTCATAGTCTCACTTGCATTGTACTTAAATAAGTTGTCTGTAGATGTTTACACTAGGTTTTCAGGCATTTCACTTCACTTGATTGAAACAGCATTTAATTTTTTTGTTAAATTATGGCCTGAAAAATACATTTAACATTTTACAGGAGTTTTCACAATCAGAGAATGGCTGTTTATCACAGTAGTACATTTCACGGTCTTTTCACAATGGGCACATCATTTATCACGACTTTTTCACGGTGTACATTTTTGTTTTTCACAGGGTTTCTACGGTCTCTTTACCCAAGTTTTCAGTTGGCACCTTTTCACGGCCTTTTCACGACAAATAAAGGCATATACTGTACTATATCTACATTTCAGGATCTTTTCACAATGGGCACATAATGCATTATCACGACTTTTTCACGATGTACATTTTTTTTCACAGGGTTTCTACGGTCTTTTCACCCAAGTTTTCAGGTGGCACCTCTTCACGGCCTTTTCACAACCTTTTCACAGCCTTTTCACGACAGTCATTCCACGGCATTGTCACGGATAACTTTCACGGCCCACCGTAAAATTAACCGTGACAAACACTGTAAAAATCACCAGCATTTTTACGGACATTTCCACGGCTAATCTACGGGGCATTGTTCCAGTAGTGAAATTCTAACCAATGACATTTATCAGAACATTCCAATGTTAGCAATTGTATATTTCTTTTACTAGAATGTATAATTGCTTCATAATTCTTATATGTTACGAGACATACAGAGAAAAGGGTAAATTAGTATATGTATAACTGGTCCAACTACAACTGTCCAAGTCTGGTAAAGGATACAGCCATCCAAATCTGTTTAAGCGTAGATCTGTAAGAATATGTTCCGCAGTACATTTCTAAATGAAGTATATTAGAACAGCTCTCTAGTCTGATGTGAACATCGGTAAACTACTGTCGCCTTAATATAGAACAGTTCTATTCGTCGAGGAGTCAGTGGTAGACAACTGGAATTTATCTGTATGACATATGTTAAATGTAAGATTAAAATAGTAAAACCTGAGACTACTACAGCACTAAAACATTGAACAATATAAATTTAAACTTTTCCTAGCATGCAGTATGTGACTTTAAAAATAGCATGGTAATTGCAAAAATATGGTGCACATTGGTCAGATTGTATTCTTTAAATATATTTCAAAATATCTTTTTTTTGCATTATTGTTGTTACACATCTGTTTATCTTGTTTGCAATTACCATGCTATTTTTCAAGATACAAATTGTGCAAAATTGTCAAGCTCCAAATAATGAACAGGCGAAGACACATTTGAGTTCAACGAAAAAAGCTAAAAGACAGAATTTTGATATTAGGGAAGATTTGGGAGGGGTGTGTTCTTAATCAAAACCTATAGATTGTTTTGAATATGATTTGCCAAAATGTAGTTTTTATCATGCTTTTTCAAAAATATAACAAAAAATATGGGTTATGGGGCTTTTTGTACGCTAGAGGTTGAGCAAAATTGTCAGATTTTGTATAGATTATACATGGAATACCCAATTTTGTGTGATAGAAAGAAAACTAAACGATAGAATTCTCAGATAAGATATGAGAAGATAGCTCTTATAATGTGTTTTCAAGAAATAACGAGAAAAATTGGGGTCACGGGACAAAACCAAAATAGGTAAATTCATATCACATTCCTTTATAAAAGTTACAATATTTAAGTTATCTACACTCATATGGCAAATTTGAAAAAAAAGTATTTAAAAAAATATCCGGTATTTGTAAAAAATAAACAGTCGTAAAAATATGATAAAACACGTAATATTTTCATTCAGATGAAAAGTCTTAAAAATGAAAAACAACCTTTTTGTAAAAATTTGCACATTTAATTAAAGACCTGGATGGATTGTTTCCTGCTAGTTGACATTCAAAGATAAGATACCCAATTAACCATAAATATAGAAAACAAGTTTTGTTTAAAAAAATTTAATAAGAAAAAGACAAGCGTTCTCCATTACCTTCTACAAACATATTATACAACTGTAGTAGTAGAGTATTCTATAATAATTGTAAGTGTCGCTGTTTTTAAATACTCATTTGCAATCAAACAATTTACAAATTTCATTTACACACACTATGGAAGTATATTGCAAATCATTCTCTAGTTTTTAAATTTTAATCAAAATACGAACCTGTTATTTGAGGATCAAGATATCCTAATAATTTATTATCTTAATGATGTTTTCTTTTATAGATATTTTAAGACTTTGCAGTTTATTTTTTTGTTCACGGTCATATTTATTTGGTTTTATGCTGATTAACCACAATCCTTATTGGAAATTATATACGCGTTTCATTTGTATGCAAAGTATGGATGTTATTAGTCCTGAACAGGATTTGTGAGATTTTCAACGAGATTGTCTGTTGAATTATGTGTTTTTTTCAATTTTTTTCCAATTTTTAAGAAATCATTTTGTTTTGAAAAATATTTTAATAGTTTAGATGAAAAAGATTTTTTGACTTCATGTAAATTTAGAATAAATTATGTAACCATAAACATCCAGTCGAACTTGGAAGATGGTACAATATAGAAAGGGAAAAAGAATTTGTAATTTATGCAATCTAGACATTGGAGATGAATTTCATTACATTATAAATTGTTCACATTTTATAGAAGAAAGAAATAAATTCAAAAATCAAAATTTTAATAGAAGTCCAAATATTCTACTATTTACTGAAATTCTGTCTACAAATAGGACAGATCTCATAATTTTATTTAAGTTTATACGAATTATAAACAAAAGGGTGTGTCCTCCTAAATAAATTGAAATTGTTTTGGTTGTTGTTGAATATATTGTATATTTATATTTATGTATTTTATGTAATGTATTACATGTCTTCTCTGTACCTATGTATTTGGTGATGAGAATAAAGATATATATATATATATCTAAGTTTAACGGTAGGTAGGTGAATCCGACAAAATCTTTAAAAACATGCCTTATCTTTTTTAATATGTTGATGCAATTCAACTTTAAATAGAATTTGTATTTTAATTTTTTTTCAATTCTTCAAAACGGATTTAGTGATAGTTTGATTCCTCTACTTAAACATTTAGATATTTGTGTGTGAAATCACGAAATGTACAAAAACAGAAACAGAGCAATCACACATAAAGTAGTAATAGAGAAAATCACGAAAGAAACCTAACTTATACATAATAGAAAATAAATGATATGGGGTATTCATCTATGACACAAACTCAATATATGCACAGCAAAAAACACAAACACCTTTTATTGCTGTTCTTCATCTCAAAATCACAGTGAAAACTTCAACCCGGAGCAAAACAACTCTCATTTCACTGCAAGTTAAGACGCCCCTATTCTATCGTTTAATTTCTTTCTTTCACACAAAATTGGGTTTTCCATGTATAATCTGTACAAAATCTGCCAATTTTTCACAACCTGTAGCTTGATAAAAGCCACACGACCCACACTTTTTATCATATTCTTTCTAACAAAATGATATTAACTACGTTTTTGGCAGATTATTTTAAATCTCTATCGAGTTTCATAATGGTACCAGTCTTGTAATACAACTCCAGTTTCCGGTGCATGTCAAAACATGGAGTAAAATAAAATTGTCCATTTTTTCTGAATATTTTTCTGGACTCATTTTTTTTCTGTTTGTTTAAAAGTTTTTGCTGAATTGAAACATATATTTAGATTTAAAAAAAATCTTTTTGGGGATAGCAAACCAGGAAAATGGAAGGATATCATGTTTACTGGGAGTGGTGCGGCCTAGTAAAAACAGCAAACAGAAAGTAGAAAATATAGTTTTGAAGTCAGGGTTACATTACTTTTCATTCTTCGTAGCATGACCCACTTTTTTCGATTAAATTAAAATTTCACATTACTACATACATGATATGCACATGAAACAAATTTTCAATGTAGCATTTTATTTTAAAAAAAAATTCAAAGATCAGCTGTTTTGCATGTAAGCCTATGAAGCAGTCAATTGCAACCTAATGATGTACACTTAACGTAAGTATCAGACGTATTAGTAATGGATCATGGTGCAAATGCATTATCTCCCCTTTACCACAAGTAGTGTACGTATGTATTCGAGAGTACATGGGGTAAACATAATATCGCTTGTGTGTTTTTTACTGAGCGATAAGAAGTATCAACCTCAACGTACTTCCAATAACTGAACGCCAGTTTTGAACAAAATAACATATAATTAGATACTTTCCCAAATTAAGATACCAATCAGTACAAATCAAACCAAATTTAACATAAAATACATTATACAATATACAAACTCAAAAAATTAATTGGAGAAAAGTGGTTATAGTTAAAAATTAATGGCATGTTTTCATAAATTACTATCAAGAGATATTTGCATAGCTTACTCGATATAAAGATCTATCGGCAATGTAACTTAGATCAACGGCCAGACGGAGCACCCGAAAAACTTGTCGTAGAAGAATCCGCTAATAAGCAGAATGTCTAACATATTGTGTTATTATTTTTAACTTCAATTCACGGCTGTCATTTGGTATATCGAGAAAGAATACCTAACGGTGGTCAAGGTCAAGCATTGCGACCAGATCGTGAAAGATCTGGTATCGGATCGTGAATGTAGTTAATTGTAATTTTACTTCAAAATCTGTGAAAAATCTGCTGTACTTTCAAAACGCGGAACAAATCAGGAAAAAAAATATGTCTGTCAAAATGATTCAACTTTTTCAATAATACTGTGCAATAAGATAAAGAAAATATGCAATACTTTATGAGAAACACAAAAGGCGCAACACAAGTCTATGGGATTCATTAAAAAAAAATCACGTTTTGTACCTATAATGGTCGCATTCCAATATATAGTGATATATTTGAAACTGAACCTTTGGTGTGTCAGATAGTACAGTAAAATGAAAGGTTTTTTTCTTTGAATCTGTTCGTTTTGTTTTTGAAAACATTGATTTTTTTTAATTTTTCATAAAAATTGATCGTGAAAGATCGGGCAACGCATTATCTTGATCGTGAAAGACAAGGCGTGACCAGACGGGCGCAGGACGTTTGCGCATTTTTACCGGTAACACTAAAGGACATTTGCGCTTCAAACACTATGGGCATTTGCGCTATAAACTTTGATACACCTGTACAAAATTGACAAGACATTTGCCTTTTTTATTTATAACAGTTAACCTGTAATCTTAGAAAATTTACCAAAGTCATGCAAAGATGTACATATTTTCTTTGAAAGAACACACGACAAAATCAGAAAAAAATATTTGGGATAACCAGACATATCATGAAAAATATAGTATACGTTTCTAGGTAAGCGATAGAGAAAACGAAACTTTTATAGATGGAACATTCAAATTTTGACCGAATTCTTCAATTAGCTTCTTAATTAGTGGATTTAAAATTGGAAACTATATTCCTCTTGTGTCCATTCTGTTGCATGAATAGTCCGAGGAACTGTGCCATCATAGTTCATCAAAGCTTGTTTCAATTTGTGAAGACCGAAATTTTATTTTTAAACCACGCAAACGTCCCGCGCCGGAACAGACTTTATAATCAGTAAACAATTTTTCTTTTACCAATTGATATACTTGCAACTAGTTGAAGCGTGTAATTATTTTCATAAGAACGAACATTAATGCTTTCGTTTTGTTTTCACTTTTATTTTATTTCAACACTTTTCCTTAAAAGTTATTAAAATAACGAAAAACGTGTCTAGATAAGTAGATGTACAAGATAAAAGGATCTTCAGGAGCGTAAATTGTCGTAAAGTAAAAGTATATGTGTATCTATAATGCTTAATGAATCCGCCCTGGAAATATAGATATGTATATATACGCATTTTTTTTTGTTTTTTTTTTTGTAAGGGTTGTTACTTTCAGTTATATGGAGTGTCGTTTGTGCGTACATAGTATGACAATATTTGCTAATTTATTGTTTATTTCGTGGCTGCGCTGACATTAACTAAAAAGGTACCAAGATAACATTATTTTACTTGATTGTTTGATCAGTCTGTTCACAATAGCTATACGTCACTGTACCCAACTTAGTGGGGAAATAACCGTTCAATGTATTTCGATTGTGCATGATGCCAAGCTTATTATAAACTGTACTTCAGCCGATTAAGTTCTATTCCGAAACTTAAACTTGTATATGAAATCAAAACGTATGAAGAACGGACAATACAGTGTTATTGCTTTCAGGTACCTAGTCGGTGAGGTATTATACATATTAAGATAATAAGATCCAATGGCATTGAACGATTATAGCCCTATTCACCAATAAAAGAGAACCGGAATGAGTCATGCAATTCCAGTATTTGCTGTACCAAATAAAAATATGAATTATCCTATCATTATATAATGATTTGAACGTTATCGTA
This sequence comes from Mytilus californianus, assembly GCF_021869535.1. NCBI lineage: Eukaryota > Metazoa > Mollusca > Bivalvia > Mytilida > Mytilidae > Mytilus > Mytilus californianus. The sequence continues at coordinate 3,311,317 of NW_026262745.1, read as the reverse complement.
GCATCAGATCTCTCACGATCGTTTTCACGATCTTCAAAAAGTGGTACGCGATCTTTCACGATCCGAAAAATCAGTTTTTAGTAAATATTTCATTTTTTGCCAAATTTCTGATTATGCTAACTAAAGACAAATTAACGTTAAGAACCATTTGAATCATTAAAATGGAGAAACATTTTACAAAGAAAAGTTGTTTAGTCATTCGAATTATGTAAACAATCTTGTTTGTTTACATATTCAATGTCATTGAAATGTCGAGGAGCAATCTGCCTTTTGTAGTTTTGTAAAAACGGTGTACTTTTAATCTTGATTTTTTTTAGATATTAATCATAATGTTGAACCATTTTGACAGACAGTTTTATCTTTTTGTAAATTTTCCGTATAATTCATTAAATAAGATTAGTAATTGATCTTGCAAATGTATTCTCGATAAGATTTCATTCAAGATCATATACCACAGCTTTCACGATCCAATCGCAATACTTGACCACCGGTAGGTATTCTTTCACGATCGTTTTTCTCGATATACTGAATGACACACGTGCAATTAATCAAGAAAGATTTCTGACTGAATGAATTTATGTTCAATATAGGACTCGATAAAATTTATTGTTTTTTTTTTTTTTTATCTTTTACGCGTTCAATTTTCATAACACCAAACTTAAAAAGTATTATTTACTATATAGGTTTCTATTGTTGTATGATACATTACTTAATATAGTTAAGTGTGACACGATAATTTGATATGAATTGCGACTCAAAGTTTTGAATATGAAATGTCAATTGTTAGATACTTGACTTGATATGTTCTTTACCAGACAGTTACATACAATGCACATGGATATGAAAAACGTTATTCAGTGCTTCACAACAAACAAAATAGAAAGGAAAAAAAAAAAAAAGAATGACCAATATATCAGATAATTCTAGGCTAACTTATGATTCTCTCGCACCGACCAATCGCATTCTATGTGGTGATTTTAATTAGCTTCTGAAAAAAAATCATAGTTTATAACCTGTAACAACGCGAACAAACAATCAATAAAATTGACTAAAATTTAGTTTTTGAACATTTTAATAAAATTTTAGTATCAATTACTAAATGTTGTTTCCTGAATCTTTATCATCCAAATTTCTTACTAAAGGAATAATGGTTAAAGGTGGAGGGTCTCCTGTTCAAATCCGAATGTTTCTATCTCAAACAACGATTAAAAAATATAAATAGGAATATTTAAAGTAGATTTTAAAATTCGTTTTGAACGGAAAATAGGTGACGAAAATGAAACTGACATTGGAAAAGGGTAACAGCTACCTGTCGTGTGACCAAGAAGAAGAAATATAATTCAAAACTGCGAATGTAGAGAAGATTTTGATCCCAGACTTGGAGTGATATATTGATCATTCAAAATTGCCGTGAAAAATATGTTAGTTTAAGGAAAGTGGACAATCATTATTGTATATTTCGTATGTGGATATTGAGGGTACAGTGAAATATTAAAAATATGAACGTTCCTGTTATTGGTGCACGTTTTTGCTTCAACTGCCATTATAGTAATTTTAAGTTTAAATGCTGAACGATGGAGAACAAATTTACAATAGACACATTGTCCACCTGGATCACATGAGTTGGCGCGTTATTTTTGGTGGGGTTCTTGTAACTGAATCGTTAGTTTACTGTGGATGGTGATGTTGTCTGTTGTTCGTCTGCTCTTCAGTAGACCATGTTGTTGTATGTTTATTCCAAACGTATCTGTGGGTTTCAAATTATATCTGCTCTTTAATTATTTAGTTATTATGCTGAAAACATTCAATATGACAGAAACGTTCTTATTTGGTTGCCAGTACACATATAAAACACATATAGAACGCTATAGGGAGGGTTAATTAATATATAATTTGATCAATTCCGCAGTTCTTAACTAGCCCTCCTCATAATGCCTTATGCTTTTGGTAAGGGATGGACTAGTTATAGTACAGTCCGGTATCTACTTACTTTTTATAAACAACTTGACTGTGTATTCAATTATTACAGTTGTTAAAACCATGGAAATTAAGAGTTAGTTTTTTTTCAATATTTATGTGGATTTTTATAACGTAGTCATGGAGTCAACGCATAACTTCAAGACACTACGTGAATGTTGCCTGTCAATGTGAATGATAGAATTCTTATGACAGTGAAACATTTTCATGGGTAATCAAGGTCGTGGAACAAACCCATAGTAGGGCAACATTTTAGCCGACCGTGCAAAATCTTAATGAGTAATCAAGGTCGTGGAACAAACCCGTTGTAGGGAAACATTTTGACCGACCGTGCAAAATCTTAAAGGGTAATCAAGTTCGTAGAACAATCCGTAGTAGGGACACATTCATTTTTTGGCCGATCGTGCAAAATCTTAATGAGTAATCAAGGTCGTGGAACATGCAAACCCGTTGTAGGAATACATTTTAGCCGACCGTGCAAAATCTTAATGAGTATTCAAGGTCGTGGAACAAATCCGTTGTAGGGAAACATTTTGGCCGACCGTGCAAAATTTTAATGGGTAATCAAGTTCATGGAACAAACCCTTAGTAGGGACACATTTTGGCCGACCGTGCAAAATCTTAATGAGTACTCAAGGTCGTGGAACAAACCCGTTGTAGGGAAACATTTTGGCCGACCGTGTAAAATCTTAATAGGTTATCAAGTTCGTGGAACAAACCCGTAGTAGGGACACATTTTAGCCGACCGTGCAAAATCTTCATGGGTAATCAAGGTCGTGGAACAAACCCGTTGTAGGGATACATTTTAGCCGACCGTGCAAAATCTTAATGAGTAATCAAGGTCGTGGAACAAACCCGTTGTAGGGAAACATTTTGGTCGACCGTGCAAAATCTTAATGGGTAATCAAGTTCATGGAACAAACCCGTAGTAGGGACACATTTTGGCCGACCGTGCAAAATCTTAATGAGTACTCAAGGTCGTGGAACAAACCCGTTGTAGGGAAACATTTTGGCCGACTGTGCAAAATCTTAATAGATTATCAAGTTCGTGGAACAAACCCGTAGTAGGGACACATTTTAGTCGACCGTGCAAAATCTTCATGGGAAATCAAGGTCAAGGTCGTGAAACAACCACGTAGTGAGGAAATATTTTGGCCGACCCTGCAAAATCTTTATGGGTAATCAAGTTCGTGGAACAAAACTCGTAGTAGAGAAACATTTTGGCCGACCGTGCAAAATCTTAAAGGGAAACTTCGCAAAAAAATGAAAAATTGATATTATGTTTATTATGTATAAAAAACCACAAATTCATAAATATTAAAGTTTAATTCTGCTAGATAAGAGATCACCATCGATTTTAAATTTAGAGTATCACTTCTCCGCGTGCGGCCATTTTGACATCATCCCTGAATAGAAACCACGATATATCTATAAACCACAAAGGACCAAAACAAGCAGTAACCTAACGTAGCCGTAATTGAGTGTCGATATCTTGTCAAGCGTACGGTTGTTTTACCCGACAAGGAAAGCCTAAACAGTTTCCCGGGTCACAAAAAAAGATTATAATAGACATGGTTGTGCATGCAACCTTTCCTAACTAACTTGATACGGAAAATGTAATTATATATATATTTTTTTTTAATAGCTATTACTATGGTCTGTCGTTTTGAAACTGGTTTTTTTTACTAAGTTTTTGAAAAAAGAAATGTTAATGGAAATTAGTTAAAAAGTTCAAAGTGATAAATTAAGTGTTCCGTGTAAAAATGTTTTCGGAAATCTAGTGTGTTCATAATTCATTTATGTAAATAATCTTATTTAAATAAATTCGGACCTTCCCTTATCTGATCACCAGCATTGCTAAAGGAGTTGTTCCAAGAGGTATTGTGAGTTGACACGTCCAGGTATTCAAGCGATTTCCTGTCGGGCTTTTAAACTCTTATTACACAATTACATAAAGCAAGTTCGTGCATCACTTCACCTCTGAGGGTATTGAGAAGTGTACACGGCCGATAACTTGTAACTTTCCATTTTGAAACTATCAGGTGAATATACATCTTTGTCTTACGTGTCCGATAGTGATATGCTAGTCTTTACTAAACCATAGATATAATAGCCATTATATATATGACTAAACTCATACGCTTGTTTATAAATAACATTTATGGTGTAAAGAACATTTATGAAAATCTAAATAATTCCAAAAAAAGATTTGATAAAATAAAAATATATTTACATATTTTCCAAACGTAAATTGGGGAAAATGTAAGTAATTACTCGTTGTCAATAATTATGGACATTTTGAAACGTACAAATATTGATTTAACAAAATGTACGCACTTGTCGATCATTGGATTATACGCCTAGATAGGCGGTTACGGAACTATAGATATTCGCAATTTAGAATATATACATGTATATTGAATATACGAAAGAAACATCCAAAACCAATCTGATTTAAATACAGGTCGATATCTAAGTGTCTCATAAGTCTATTCTAAGGCTGGATATTTGATCTCTGTTTTTATTATGAATTGTTGTATATATATATTGTTTGATCAAATATGTGACACTATAATAAAATAATTATTTATTTATTTTATTTATTTTATTTATTTTATTTATTTTATTTATTTTATTTATTTTATTTATGTATATCTAACTTGCTTTGGTTCATCAAAGTTATGCACATAGTAAAATCACAGATTTTTATTTCCATAAGATTATTTTGAACAGTTTAAGAAAATCTCAATGGTTGTGTATTATATATAATAATGTAATAATGTGAACATGGTTCTATTATACCTCATGTCAATTTTCCTGTTCCGACATGCATGTAATATATATGCCACTGGACGTACACTAATGATCCCCAAAAAGCTTATATGAAGAAATAAAGAAACTTCACTCCGAATTGACTGATAGTAGATGTGTTAACGTCTGGTCAGCTAGAAGGTTGATTAATTTATTTAGTTAGCTTAATAGGGATGGGGGATAAACCATTCCTAATATTGCACTTATGCATAAAATATTAAATGAGAGTAATATAAGAGAAAATATAAATACGAAAAGTCGCATATCTGGTAAAAAAAAAGTCTCACTGGTAACTGTCATTCTTAATCGAAATAACGGACAGTCATTAAAATACATGCATGTACACTTTGATAAAAAGGGGTGCTGCAGTTGCATATTATTCATCATAAATCTATTTCAAGTATATACTTTCCTGTCATTCTTATAAGTTAACGCAGAGACATGTAACTTTACATCTCTAGTTAACGACAATCAACCATATAAATATTTGAATCTGATGTGACTTACCGTTCATCTCTTTCTTTTTTCATCTTTTTTTTTTTTATTTGGGCAGGTACACAAACATTGTTATGTTAGATATACTGTTCCCAGGTTGGGAGGGGGCGGTGGTTGGGGGTGAAGTATATCGAAAGTTACAAAATAAGAACGTTGTATTTATGAATTTACATGAAGAATTCTGATCTTGGGCGTATGTTTCTTTTTTTTTAAGTTCAGTGATTTAAATTAAGAGAAAACAATATAGTCAGAATTTAAATCGTACCGGCAATTTCCACCTAAGACTCCTCTAAAATCATGAATGGTCATGCTTCACAATCATCAGAATTTTCTTTGCATTGGTACATTCTGTATCGGTAGTGATTTACCTTGACATTTCCGGGTATAACAGAGCTACTTGTATATTACCTGTATGTGGTTAGGTGACGTCCCATGAGGTCTTACGTATACAGGTTCACATTTATAATGGTTTCTGATATAACAAGGTTTTATGACATTCACACTTCTGCATGTTCTGTATACCAAATTCTTATCTTATTTTCAGACCAAACGAGGATATGAATATTTTCCAGGAAAAATATTGAGTATCAAAGTATCAAATTAATTTCGGGATTTTTTTCTTTCTTGGTATTAAATCACAGAAACTTAAAGAAAATACTGCTTGTCCGCTTTAGGTGTATTCTTGTCAGTTAAGACTGACATATATGTCTCTGGTATAAAGTGGGTTTATGAATGAATGATAAGTCTTGCAAAGGTACAAGATATAAAGCACATTGAAAATTGATTCCTCCGGTCTGTCTCCATTCAAAAAAGGAAAGTTGACGTTAGATTGATTCTGTTATTTTTTTTAAACATCGTTGGTCAAATAGCTAAAGTATGTATACGTTGTGAGATTTTAAATATTTTAATAAGGGCATTCCCGATTAGGTAAATGTAGATCGCTGTGGACGGACCAAGCTATATTAATCATTTAACCGCGATAATTTTCTCTAAACATTGAAATATTCACGGTTAATACCCATGATAATTTGAAAAAGTAAGTACAGTGTTTGGTTTATACGCTCGTTTTCGTGGGCCATTTTTATTTGTAAAATTATTTAATTGAAAGTAATTCAGAATTTCGATGTTACAACAAAATACTCACCTATCTATTTTAAAATTAAGCTTTCGCAAAATATAAAAGATATACATGTATATAACGGCGATTCAGGTATTTTGCCACCATATTCCTCCCCAAATAATTAATGTTTTTATCATTCATACGAAATGTTGTTCACACCTGTAACGGTGAACCGTGTTGGCTAAAATTCACCGAGTGAAGATCAAAAGAAAAGAATTACAGAATGCTAATCTTTTAATTACCTTGAATTTAACCACGCATTCAACAGGTGGTCACTTAGTGTCACAGTACAATACACATTGTATTTACACAGTACTCGACTGAAGTAAAAGCCTTCAGGTGAGAATACAAACATGCATTTGTAAAACAATATCAGTTATATATATTTGTTCAAAATATCCGTCGGAAAAAAAATATATTCTATTGTATGATTTACTTTTATTACTATAATGATATCAGAAATCCTTTAAATATAAATTGTACATTTTAATTTTGAAAGTTGCACGGCGGATCACTTTACTTTCTTAATTATTAGTTGGTTAATAGCTACGCCAAAAGTCGTCGATGCGCTTTAAATCGCGTTATTAGATGATTAACGAACAAGACTTACAACGAGATTTATTCACTCCCGGCATGCAAAAAGACTTAAACTACGTCACATAAGTCAGGAAGTTGGAATAAATTAAATTATTAATTCCCAATTTTCTTCTTTATTAGTGTTCATATCCAGATAAAACTTGGTAAATATGTTTTTTATGGTATTATGAACATAATAAGATGAAAAGTAAAAAATCGCGAATTTTCCCTTTAATGGTAATCAAGGTCGTGGAACAATCCGGTAGTAGGGAAACACCTAATGTAAGATAACCAATCTAGGACCTTCGTTGGCTGAGTGGTCTAAGTATTTCTTCTACTGTATCACTAGCATGTCAACACCGAGATTGTGATTTCAGTCCCTTACCTGACAGATGGGTTCAATGTCGGTAGATTTTAAGTGATTAGGATAGTGTTTTTTGCCGAGAAGTCGACGGTTTTCTCCTGGCACTCCAATGTCCGTTCACATATTTCAAATTATATTCTGTATGAACATAAGAAGATGCGGCTTGATTGCCAATTAGACTAAATATTCCCCGGAGACCAAATGATGTAGTAATCAAAGGTCATCCTACTACCTTCAAGAATTAAAAAAAAAACGTAAATCAAGCTATAAAAAGAACCCGACATGTCAAAATGTAAGATAATCAAAACGAGAAAATCAACGGCTCTATCCACAAAAAAAAATAAACGAAAAATAAAGTAGATAGCAACCAATTCACAGGGTTGATTTTTTTTCTTCAATATAACTTCAATTTACTCAATGTCTTTGCAATATTCTCCTTCTCAGTATTATGCCATGATATGTTCTAAACACTCCAGCATTTTAGTTTGCAAAAGAGTTATAAATTTAATGGATAAAGCCTCCCCGATTTATAACAGTAGCTTCCCTTGAAACTTAAATAAGAAATAAGAGCACATGAAAGTTTTTGGTAGGGCTCGTGCTGCTCGGTCTTTGGTTTTTCTTTGTTGTGTTTTGTGTACTATTGTTTGTCTGTTTGTCTTTTTATTTTTTAGCTATGGCGTTGTTATTCATTTTCGACTTATTAGTTTGATTGTACCATTGGTATCATTCGCCCTTCTTATAAAACAAATGTAAGCGTTATTTTTCAAAGGTTTGTGTTATTTCGCAAAGGTTTGCGTTATAACGCAAACATCAAAAGGAATATAAAAAAAAAAATTGTGCGGCGCTAAAACGCTTCCGTCTATTTCATCTTATTCTACCAGGCATTATTTACAAAAAATCAACTCATTGTACTTGTAATTAGTTTCTGGATAAATTATTTATTTTTATTGGTTAACCTATACCATTAGAGATCAAATATAAGTTAAGTAGAGAAACTTTGAGTTTACCATTTCATAAATACATACTACTTTTTGTCAGATTTCATACTTTGAATCTTTATATTTGCATAAATTATAATCATTAATGGACTTTTTAGAATTGTAATAACAATGTTTTGATTTGTGTTATAATGCCTTATTTGCTATTTAAATCGCTGATGGAATCGTTGGTCTAAATATTTGACTGTCTCTAGGACTATCATTACACGGGAAGTACAAATAAATATATAAATAGCTTAATATTCTTTATAAAGCACAAAAATGTCAGTATTCACCTCTGAAGCTAACAAAACCTTTAAATAGACTTATTAAGAAGGGATATAGTTACGATACTGTTGTCAGGTCATTAAAGATTGCATATTTTGGCGTTAATATTGATTCACTTATAGGGTCTTTGCATCGGCACTAAACACATTTATTTAAAAACCAGTTGTTGGCATGACACGGGTTATGTTCTTCTCATATATGTTATGATGGTATGATACTAAACCCCTAACGGGAAGGATTGTGCCTGATATTCATATGATGAAGTCATAATCTTTCAATCAGTTTAATTGAAGTCTGGAGCTGGCATGTCAGTTAACTGCTAGTAGTCTGTTGTTATTTATGTATTATTGTCATTTTGTTTATTTTCTTTGGTTACATCTTCTGACATCAGACTCGGACTTCTCTTGAACTGAATTTTAATGTGCGTATTGTTATGCGTTTACTTTTCTACATTGGCTAGAAGTATAGGGGGAGGGTTGAGATCTCATAAACATGTTTAACCCCGCCGCATTTTTGCGCCTGTCCCAAGTCAGGATCCTCTAGCCTTTGTTAGTCTTGTATTATTTTTAATTTTAGTTTCTTGTGTACAATTTGGAGTTTAGTATGGCGTTCATTATCACTGAACTAGTATATATATATATTTGTTTAGGGGCCAGCTGAAGGACGCCTCCGGGTGCGGGAATTTCTCGCTGCATTGAAGACCTGTTGGTGACCTTCTGCTGTTGTCTGTTCTATGGTCGGGTTGTTGTCTCTTTGACACATTCCCCATTTCCATTCTCAATTTTATTAATAATATGAAGATATTTAAATGCTAAAACTTAGCTGAACTGCCTTTGGCTGGTAGATATGGCTATGCTGTCGACGCTTTTTCTTCTATTTATAGGTAAATATATAATTGTATTTGAGTGTGCTTATTTCTTCCATACTTGTGCATTTCTGATATTCCAACGCACTTAAAATCTTCACCGACTTTATCAGTTTCCGTGTCAATTTTAATTTTATTTGTTCGAATTTTGTTTGCAGTTTTTTTATAGATATATTCTACTGATTAACTAAAATATTAATGTCATATTTATTCAATCAATCATCTTTTTGTCTGGCTTAATTTTCATCACCAAATTGGTATTTATTAATCCATTGTTAGGTCGCAATAATTGAAATTAAAATAGGTTTCAGTACAGAAACTTTCACTTGGAATTTTATTATAATCATGCTATACTTCCATATCATTTTATACAGTTATGATATTGAATACATTTTTTTTAGTTTAAGATCCTTCAACTTTAATACGCCGTTTTCCTTTTTTTCTATCGGTGAACTACAACATTTTAAGGATATACATACATACAAATAAATATTTGTTTTTACTAAATAATAGCAGTCATTGAGATTTATTTTGTAAGTATGATTTCACCAAGAGAAATTAATAAAAAGTGGTATTTTATTCTATAATATTTCAAACACTGACAATTTCTTGGCGTAATTCACAAATCAATGATTGTTAACAAATCGCTCTTTTATCAATAATTATACCGTTTATTTGTTTGTATTTGGAATTAACACCAATTAACAAGTTATGATTTGAAGCAAAATAAACACTGATTTTTCTTAAATATTTGGTTGGCATTTAATGTATATACAGTAAGTTCTTGTCATTGTAAAAGACCACCATGTCTTTGTGTTCTGTTTAGAGAGTTGTTTGTCAATTGCAATGTTCTATAAAATACATCAAATTCTATTAAAAAATATCAGCGCGGGACGTTTGCTCTATTTAATTGAACATTGAATCTTTCTTTAAGTAGAAATACGCTCTTTTAAGATAAGCAATTTTTGCTTTTCCTACAAGACATTTGCGCTTTTTGCTACCAAACGTTTGTGGTCTATCAACAGAACATTTGATATATCAAATTTTCAACTAGTTGACGGTTTGCTGTTGAAGGATACTCTTCATAAAAGACAAAATTGCAGGATTATTTGTCAAATTGTTTATTATAACACTATGAAATGATTCTGATTATTTATTGTTTGTTTTCTGTTTGATGGCTGCTTAGCCCATATTATTTGTGGAAATCGTTGTATTCACTAAAAAGTCCTAACTTATTTAAAACCTAACGTTAAAAGATAACCTTCAAATAGGGCGGAAGAAAATAAACTCATATATAACAACCTCGACTATTTTCTTCAATATCAACATGAACAGCCGTTGTTTGAAAATCAAGCTTAAGTGTTCACTAATTCAAAATATATCTATATATTCATAATTTTTGAGAAGACAGTGCAAGCTAAAAAAACAACAGTAAAAATCAACATTCAAGGGACTATAACTCCAAAACAAGTTGTCAAATTTTCAGAGTAGTTATATCTTGTATATCTTGCTGATTATTTTTTATTATTTGACAAAAGAATGGCTATCGAAGAGATATGTAGAATTGCCTTTCCAGTAAATAACCGTGTTGGGATCTTCTCGTTCTCTTTTTGTTGTAATATTTATGTTTTAGTTGTTTTCTTGTTTGTCACACTATCCGATTAATAAATATCGGCGCGGGACGTTTGCGCTTTTACATAGGACATGTGCGCTTTAATTCATAGGACATTATGCTTTTTATTTACGACATACGCGATTTACAATATTTACTGCTAATGACTTCTCTCCTTTTTTATTCTGTCTTTGGCACGGTACGTTTGACCCGGAAGAATTAAAGTCGAATTTTTTCGTTATGGTTAAAAGTCATTCCATAGCACTGATCAGTTTTTACTTGATATTTGAATGAACAAATTAAGCTTTTGTAATCTGTCCTGACTGGTATTTCAAATACAATTTCAGTTTCTTTTTCTCTATTCTTGACTGAGGTTCCTTTTCAACAATATAACGAATTCTAATTTAAATAGCCGACTGTTGTTCAAAGACAAAAACACCATCGTGAAATATACTTTTTTGTACCATTTAAGACTTTGTCAATGTGAACTAACTAACTACAATTTATAATTTGAATTTATTAAGTAATTATTATAACTAATTAAGGTTACAGATAGACGACTATAGATAAAAAGCGCCAATGACCGGTCAAGTTAATACAGGTGTATCACAATTTAATGCGCAAATGTCCTATCGTGTTACTGGAAAAAAGCGCAAACGTCCCTTGCCCATAAATATAGTAATTATTTGTAAATGCAGTTTACACTTTTAACCTAGTTCTTACCGGTTTTCGAATAACAACAAAAATGCAAAACTTGGAAAAGTTATATTTCAGGGAAAATAATTTAACAAAAATTGTTGAGTATTTTTTCTCTAATTTGTCAGTTTTTCTCTTTTTGTTATACTATTATATTATGTTTTGATATTAAAGGGGAAAAAATATTAATGAGATTCTTATTGGTGCCCTTTTACAGAATTGTTGATATTCAGGAAATGAATACACTATATACACGAATTGTCCTTTGCATGACACATTTGATTTGACACCGGCTGAGTAACTATCTTATAAGAACATATACTATTGAACCAGAATCAGGATAACCCTTTCTTAACACAGTTTAAATTAAACTGAGGAACTGATTTTGTGTTATATAATTTGTAAACCTTGTAGTTTAAAGGGGCTTATTGAATCATTAATGAAAGTGAAATAGTCAAATGATAATTCGCTTTTAGAAGCCAGTTTGGTTCAATTTTGTCAAAAAAGCTAAGAAACATCACTTATGAATAATTCACTTGCAAGTGAATAATTTGACCTCATTGCATCCGTATTCATGTGAACTTCAATTTAACCCCTTAGCTAGAGATAGGTTACTCACGAATTAAGTTTGTTTAGTTATTAAAAGGGTAAAAAAATCAACATTGAATGTGAAACAAGCGTAAACTTTTTGATTGACGGATTCGACCCAAAACAACTCGTTCTTATACAGGTAAATACGATATGCTAACAAATATTTTTAACCTATTATGTGAAATCAAACAGATATTTGTGTTCTGTAGTAACATTTGATGCTATAGTCAATTTTTACATGTTAAAGACTAAATCGTATATTGTCAAAAGTAGGCATCTGAAAAGTGCATGGATGAACTTTTGAAGCAGCATCTTTTAGCTGTAATCTTTACGAGGCCACATTTAAGTAATGAATTGTGATTCTCAAATACTTTTTTTAAAAATAAAATTAAGAATGGAAATGGGGAATGTGTCAAATAGACAACAACCCGACCAAAGAGTAAAATAAAAAAGCCGAAGGCCACCAATGGGTCTTTAACACACAGAAACAATCCCGCACCCGGAGGCAGACTTCAGCTGGTCCCTAAACAAAAATGTGCACTAGTTCAGTCAAAATGGACGTCATTCTAAAAGTCTAAACTTTAGGGAAAGTAAAATTAACAAATATACCGAACTCCGAGGAAAACTTTAAACGGAAAGTCAATAAGCAAAAAGGGTATCTGCTACATGTCGTATAACCAAAAAAGAGATAATATAATTTAAAAGGGAATATAGGAAATATTTTGAATCCAGAATAATTTGTATATATATACCTACTACTGCCATTGAAGTAATTTTAAGTTTACATGCTGAACAATTGAAAACAAATTTAAAGTCTATGATAACAAATATTTAATATTTTTATAAATAGGTATTTAATATAGGTGACATTTCAATTGTCAGATAAGGGCCTTTCAGTTGCAGATTATAACAGGGTATTACAATATGTTAATCCTACGATTTTATCTCATGTCATAACATTGTGTTTGTCGCGAAGTCATTAAACATAATACAAACAGTATCAGTAATAAAATTGTTCATATGTTGGCAATAGACACATTGTCCCTCTGGAACACATAAGATGATGAGTTCACGTCTGTATTTTATTTGTGCGGGATTCCGTCTGCTGAATCGTTAGTTTACTATGTATGGTGATTTTGTCTGTTGTTCGTCTGCTCTTCAGTTGACCTTGTTGTTGTATGTTAATACCAAGGTATCTATGAGTTTTAAATTGGCCTCTATATATTTTCTATTTTATTACATAGTTATTATGCTGTAGAATATTCAATATGACAGAACCTTTCTTATTTGGTTGCCAGTATACGCATGAAACACTTAAGAGAGGGGTAACTAATATATAATTTTATCATTTCCGCAGATCTTAACTTGCCCTCCTCATAATGCTTAAATGAAACGTACGATTACGATTGAAGCCTTGGTAGGATAGTTTTAGAGGTAAGATTATGCTTTTGGTGAGGGATGGACTAGTTATAGTACAGTCCGGTATCTACATGATTTATATACACAAATTGACTGAGTGTTCAATTCCCACATTTATTGCATTGTAAATGTTAAAAACAGGAAATTAAAAGTTAATAAATTAACTTTTTTTTTTGTTAAATTTTCATGTGGATTTATAAAACGTGGTTATAGAGTCAACGCATAACTACAAGACACCACGTGAGTGTTGTCTGTCAATGTGAACAATACAATTCTTGTGAAACATTTTGGCCGACCGTGCAAAATTTTCATGGGCAATCACGGTCGTGGAACAAACCCGAAGTAGGGAAACATGTTGGCCGACCGTGCAAAATCTTAATGGGTAATCAAGGTCAAGGAACAAATCCGTAGTAGGGTCAGATTTTAGCCGATCGTGTAAAATCTTCATTAGTAATCAAGGTCGTGTAACAAATACGTGGAAGGGAATAAAGGCAACAGTAGTATACCCTGTTCGAAATTCATAAATCGATTGAGAAAAAACAAATCCGGGTTACAAACTAAAACTGAGGGAAACACATCAAATATAAGAGGAGAACAAAGACACAACAGAAACACTAAAATGTAACACACACAGAAACGAACTATAAAATAACAATAGCCATTTTCCTGACTTGGTACAGGGCATTTTAAGAATAAATGCTGGGTTGAACCTGGTTTTGAGGCTAGCCAAACCTCCCGCTTTAATGACAATGTTAAATATAACACTATAATGACAACATTACATGACATGACTACATTACAAATAAATGGAAGAACATACAGGACAGAGAAACACACAAATAAACAATACAATAGAACATTACGACAAGCTAATAGTTATCAAAGGTGCCAGGTATAAAGATGAAGAGCATTGATGACCCAAAATTCCAAAAAGTTGTGCCAAATACGGGTAGATTTTCTGCCTGGGATATGAAAATATTAAGTATTTAGAATGATTCATATTTTTGCAAACAGTAAATTTATAAAGTATAAAAATGACCATATAATTGATATACATGTTAACACCGAAGTGGTGACTAACTACAGAATAAAAACGAATACGTAAAACAACCTAGATCAGCACATAAAAACAGCACAGCCGAACAACACATAGTATGTCATCCGAATAGATCGACGCAGAAAAGTGACGTCACAGGTAAATTTCTAAAAATTTCCAAAAAGTAGGATAGAGTTCAAGATTAGGTTGTAATACTGATATTACATGTATTTGATAACTATGAAAATTAAAATACTTATTAATATAAAATTGTGTTAGTAATTAGATAATTAGTTGTATTATCTAGCTATGTCGGTATTTCTTCTAAATCAAACTGAAAACCAAATACATAGTGTAAGTTTAGTTGACCCAAACTAAAATCTTATAAATGAACTGGGTGATAAATTATCTTTACACTCACACACGAATAGAACAGAAAAAAGTAAGAATTACAACTACAAACGTTAAGACATTTGACAATAACAAATATAGCATCAAAACTAAATACAAGAATTTGGGATAGCAAAATACCGCGACACATCTTATAGCAATGCGAATTCACACTCAGCAAAACAGTCACAATCGGGAATAGGTCACGTTCGGTACTCAAAAGATCAGACGACGTAATGGCAAACCACAATCTAAGACGTGGTAAAAACGTCCTTAGCTATAGTTAGTATGGATCAACCAATTCGTGATGATGTCCATAAAACTTACGGAGTCTCATTTTTAATCTTTCCTCCTCATAACTTTGTTGGAGCAGTTTCTGCGTAAGGAGCACAGATACATTTTTGCCGACCGTGCAAAATCATCATGGGTAATCACGGTCGTAGAACAAACCCGTAGTACGGACATTTTTTGGCCGACCGTGCTAAATCTGAATGAGTAATCAAGGTCGTGGAACAACCCCGTCATTGGGAAACACCTTGAACTGTAATATAAACGAATTTGGATCGGATCTTCGTAGTCTGAGTGGTCTAAGTATTGCATCTACTGTATCACTAGCCTGTCAGCACTGATATTGTGAATTCTGTCCCTTACCTGACAGATGCGTTCAATGTCGGTCAATCTTAAGTGATAAGATGGTGTTTATTGCCGAGAACTCGACGGTTTTTTTCTTGCACTCCGGCTTCCCCGACTAATAAACTGGTCGCAAAGACACAGCCAAGAGTACTGAAATAGCGATAAACACCAACAAAAGGAATGTTATGTAATTATTCACTGGTGTAAAGTATTTTCTAGCATTATTTAAAACAAAATTTAAGTCCGTTGACATGTTTCAAATTATATGCTGTACGAATATAAGAAGATGTGACTTGATTGCCAACGAGACTAAATATTAACCAGAACCCAAATGCTGTAATAATTAAAAGTCACCCTACGACCTTCAAGAATAAACAAAAGCCGTATACCAAGCTATAAAGGGCCCCGACATGACAAAATGTAAAATAATCAAAACGAGAAAATCAACGGCTCGATCTACAAAACAATAAACGAAAAGTAAATAGATAGCAGCCAATTCACAATTTACTTAATGCGTTTGTTATATTCTCTTCCTCAGTATTATATATTAAAAAGAAGGTTTGTATGATTGCCAATGAGACAACTCTCCACAAGAGACAAATGACAAAGAAATTGATAGCAGCTATAGGTCACCTTACGGCCTTCAACAATGAGCAAAGCCCATATGTATGCCATGATATGTTATAAACACTACAGCATTTTACTTTGCAAAAAATACAAAGAGTGACACAATTTAAAAGATACAGCCTCAAACATTTATAACAGATGTTTCACTTTAAACTTTAATAAAAAATAAGAGCACGTGAAAGTTTTTGGTAGGGTTCGTGTTGCTCGGTCTTTGGATTTCTACGTTGTGTTCTTTGTTCTGTTGTTTATTTGTTTGTCTTTTTATTTTTTAGCCATGACGTTGCCAGTTGTTTCTCGACTTATTACTTTGAATGTCCTATTGGTATCATTTGCCTCTCTCATAAAACAAATTCTCAAAGATTTTCGTTATTTTTTGAAAGGTTTGCGTTTTTTTCGCAAAGGTTTACGTTATGACGCAAACATCGATCGGAAAGAATATAAAAAAGTACGTCGGCGCTGAAACGCTTTCGTCTATTTCATCTCAATCTACCATGCATTATTTACGGAAAATTAAGTCATTATACTTGTAATTAGTTTCTGGATATATAATTGACTTTTATTGGTCGACCTACACCATTAGAGATCAAATATAAGTTAAGTAAAGAAACGTTGATTTTACAATTTCATAAATACATACAACTTTTTGTCAAATTTCATACTTTTAATCTTTTTGTTTGCATAAATAACAATCATTAATGGACCTTTCAGTTTTGTAATGACAATGTTTTGATTTTTGTTATAAAGCCTTATTTGCTATTTAAATTGCTGGTGGAATAGTAGGTCTAAATATTTGACTGTCTCTAGGGCTATTATTACACAGGAAGTACAATTAAATATAAATAGCTTATTAATGATATGAAGATATTTAAATGCTAAAATTAAGATGAACTGTCTTTGGCTCTTAGATATGGCTGTGCTGTCGACACTTTTTCTTTTATTTATAGGTAAATATAAAATTTATATGCGTGCTCTTGTTTCTTTGATATTTGTGCATTTTTTATATTCTAACGCACTTAAAATCTTTACGTATTTTATTAGTTTCCGTGTCAATTTTAATTTTATTTGTTCGAATTTTATTTGCAGATATTTTCTTCTAATTAACTGAAACATTAATCTCTTATTCATTCAATCAATTATCTTTTGTCTTGCTTAATTTGTATCACCAAATTTGATTCCCTTAATCCATTGTTGAGTCACAATAATGGAAATTAAAATCGGTTTCAGTACATATACGATCACTTGGATTTTTATTATAATCATGGAAGGAAAATATGAATGTCAATATTACACTTTCATATTCTTTTATACAGTTAACGTATAGAATATAATTGTACGTTTGAGATCCTTCGACGGTTGTATGTTATCATCTATGTGTCCTACAACATTTTAAGGATATGGATACGTACAATGAAATATTTGTTTTTACTTAATAATATCAATCATTGAAAATTATTTTGTAAGCATGATTTTACCAAGAGAAATTAATAAAATGTGGTATTTTCTCAACTTTTATCATAATATTATTTTAAAAGCTAAAAAATGTCTATTACACTTAATAATTTCTTTGCGTAATTCAAAAATCAGTAATTGCTTACAATTTGTTCTCTTTACAATAATTATACCGCTTGTTTGTTTGAATTTTAAAAAACAACACCAATTAAATCTTTATAATTTGAAAAAAATTTAATTCTGATTATTTTTTAAATATTTGTTTGGCATTTAATGTATATACAGTTAGTTCTTGTCATTGTGTTCTGTTTCGAAAGTTGTTGAATGCAATGTTCTATAAAGGACACCAACTTCTAGTAAACAAATATCAACGCGGGACGTTTGCGCTTTAATTTTGAATTGGACATTTTGATCTTTTTTAAATGGACATATGCGCTTTAAAACAGGTAATTTTCGCTTTTTCTAAAGGACATTTGCATTTTATTTTACCGAACATTTGTGGTTTATCAATATAACATTTGATATATGTAATTTCGAACTAGTTGACGACTTACTGTTCAGTGATACTCGTCATGAAAGACAAAATTGTAGGATTAGTTGTCAAATTGTTTATTATACCACTATAAAATGATTCTCATTATTTATTGTTTGTTTTCTGTATGATGGCTGCTCAGCCAATAATATATTGGTTGAAATCTTTGTAGTCACTAGAAGGTCCCCACTTATTTAAAACCCTACGTCAAACGATATCCTTACGATAGGGCGGAAGAAAATTAACTCATATGTAACAACCTCGACTATTTTCGTCAATATCAACATGAACAGATGTTGGTTAAAAATCAAGCTTAAGTCTTCACTAGTTCAAAACAATCTTAATGTTTGACCTAGCTCCTAAAGTTTTTGAGCCCAAACTAAAAAAATGGACAGTGAAAATCAACGTTCTAGAGACGATTACTCCAAAAACAGGTTGTCAAATTTTCAAAGTAGATAGATCTTGTCATGCTGATTATTTTTTGTCATTTGAAAAAAGAATTGCAATAGAGGAGATATGTGGCCTTTCCAGTAAATCTCGTTTTGGGATCTTCTCGTTCCCTTTTTGTTTTTCTTTTGTAATATTCTGTGCTTCAATTGCTCTCTTGTTTGTCCCATTTTCCGATTTATAAATTATTTTAAATGCATTTAACACTTTTACCTAGCTCCGACAGGTTTAAAAGTAACAACAAAAATACAAAACTTGGAAAAAAGGTATTACTCAGGGAAAATATCTAAACAAAAATTGTTGAGAAATTGCTATCTAGTTTGTCAGTTTTTCTCTAATCGTTATACTATAATCTTAGGTTTTGAGATAAAAGAAAAAAATAGAATTCTTCTCGAAGCCCGTGTACAGAATTGTTGATATTCAGGAAATGAATACACTATATACATTAATTGTCTTGGCATGACATATTTGATTTGACACCGCCTGAGTTACTATCTTATAAGAACGTATACTATTGAACCAGAATCAGGATAACCCTTTCTTAACACAGTTTAAAATCAATTTGAGGAACTGATTTAAAGAGGATTAGATTTCAATCGCTTTCTGTTATATAATTTGTAAACCTTATAGTTTAAAATTGTTTGAAATATAGGATATGGTTGATACTGGGAAACTATATTTATTAATCGGATAGTGTGACAAAAACAAATCAACTGAAGCTTATTATATAATCACAAAAACGTAACAATAATGGAAAGAGAAGATCACAAGACGGCAATTTACTACCATAAGTCGAGGGGAAAGGCAATGTCTCCTCGATATACATATTTATTAATTTTTTTTGAAATAGTCATATACTGTTAAATTGAATATGATAGACATTAGAAGATGTGGTATGAGTACCAATGAGACAACTCTCCATCCAAGTCACAATTTGTAAAAGAAAAACCATTATA
The DNA here is from genome assembly GCF_021869535.1 of Mytilus californianus. NCBI lineage: Eukaryota > Metazoa > Mollusca > Bivalvia > Mytilida > Mytilidae > Mytilus > Mytilus californianus. Next base: position 3,291,456 of record NW_026262745.1, on the reverse strand, counting down.
GGTCAAAGTACGGTCTTGAACACGGAGCCTTGGCTCACACCGTACAGGAAGCTATGAAGGGCCTCAAAAATGACTAAGGTAAAACCATTCAAACAGGAAAACCAACGGTCTAATCTATATAAAAAACGAGAAACGAGAAACACTTACGAACTACATCAACAAACGACAACTACTGAACATCAGGTTCCTGACCTGAGGTTGTATTGTTAATCTTGAATAATTTCTATTTTGATCAAACTTTATCGCCTACCATAACACCTGCGAGTTAAGGACGTTTTTTTTTGTAACCTTGGACACGAAATAATTTCGGTTTTTGCACAATCAATACCTAACGTTGCCTTTAGAGGTAAATATATTTTGTGTACATCAATTATGATCATCTTTTTTGGCACACATTTGTATTATCAATCATAATTATCAAGTCTTCTTTCGTTTTTGTTTTGTCCATGCATATTGTGTCTATATAAAAATAAACCGTTTATTCTTGAGTTTAACTTTGTTAGAGATTAAGGCTAACTGATATTATTAAATGTCTGTCCTTTTTGTCGAACCTGCGACTTTTGTCGCAAAAGCGAGACATAGCGATCCTACATTCCGTCGTCGACGTCGTCGTCGTCGTCGTCGGCGTCCACAAATATTCACTCTGTGGTTTAAGTTTTTGAAATTTTAATAACTTTCTTAAACTATCCTGGATTTCTACTAAACTTGGACAGAAGGTTGTTTATGATCATAAGATAGTATCCAGAAGTAAATTTGGTAAAAAAAAATCCTGTTTTTCCGTATTTTACTATTAATGAACTTAGTTTTTCTGCCAGTTAACATTACATTCACTCTGTGGTTAAAGTTTTTAAAATTTTAATAACTTTCTTAAACTATCCTGGATTTGTACCAAACTTGGACAGAAGCTTGTTTATGATCAAAAGTTAGTATCTAGAAGGAAATTTTGTAAAAAAAATATTTCCTGTTTTTCCGTATATTACTTATAAATGGACTTAGTTTTTTCCAGTTAACATTGCATACAGTCTGCAGTTAAAGTTTTTGAAACATTTATTAGATTCATAAACCATCCTGGATTTTTACCAAACTTGGATAGAAGCTTCGGACAATAAAAAGATAGTATCTAGAGGAAAATATTTAATAATGTTTCCCCATTTTTGTTGAGCCTGCGACTAACAGCAAAAGTAGGCGAGACACTGGGTTTCGCGGAACCCGTACGAATTTTTATACTTATCCTACATGCTCCCTCTTCAGTAACACATACATGTGGTTCCACACGTGGAAGGATGAACTTTGTTTTAAATATGTCTAACTTAGATATGTTTGTTTCTTATAAAGGCGCATTTTTATTGTACAAATGTATTGATTTTCCGCTAAAAATATATTGTTTTGAGATTTTTTTTAAATATCAGTATAAAAAGATAATAAAAATAAGATTTCAATAGATATTCTGATAAAAAAAACTAAAGACTCAATGAGTATAACTGAATGGTTTTTTAAAGACCAATCCCAAGGAATTATTCTTCACGGATATATTTATATTGTCATTGCAATAAATCAAAATATTGTTTTTTTAACTTACGGGACAAAATAATTGACCACAGGTGTTTAAAAACCACGGCTACATTGCTTTACATATAAACAATTTTACACACTGTGTTTATTGATCGTTGGGATCGAAATACACGTCTAATATTGTTTTAACATATACTGGTCTTTTATTAAATTTGGTATTGAAATTTACTAAGAGGTCATAACAAATGTTATAATAAAACGCATGTTTAAAAATTGTATCAATATTGAAGGCATGAAATTGTTGTTATTGGGTAGGAAAAGAGGTTGACACATACATAAACTTACTATAACGTTCTTTTGATCTGTGACAGGTGGGTAGACAAGAGTCTCCATATGCTCTTGTTTTCTAGTGTAAAACTAAATTATTTATCTATGTTTTCCATAAATATGCATGCACAAGAGGCAACAGTAGATTACCCATGTTTAAATCTAGAAACTCCATTTGAATATACAAATCAAGAAAAAAAAAATGAAGCATGTTAAATTAGTAGGTTGTGGCTAATTCCTTCTAATTGAATAAAGTAACATCGATTTTAAGTGGAACATTGTTTTAACGTTAATTTAACTTCAATCAAAAATTGTTTGCTAGTCCATTCATTGTGATTAATGAGAGATATCAGTGGTTTCCCAACATTTTATTATTATGGGGAGATAATATAATTCGGGTTTCATAAGTTCAAATGCTTTATGTAGGTTTCAATTATAATTTCTCACTAAAGCGTTTAAAAAAAAATGAAGTTCCTGGAATAAAGAAATCGTGTTTTCTTTGTGTGCATATGGTATGTGTTTGTGTTTTGGAAAAGGGGGTTGTTACGCATTATACATTTATTTGTCTTTAGGGAATAAAGTAATGTAAATAAATCAAGAAAATATGTCTGCTTCATTTGAATTCTGACATAATTATATATGTTACAGGCATTTTCTAAATTAAGGCATTTACACTTTAGGTATTTTCTAAAATTCCTGGACGATTAAGGCATTTTACATAATGACTAATTTTTCTAGGCATTTTACAAAATGCCTAAATTTAGAAAATGTCTGTAACATATACACCATGTACACCATATCAAACCAATAAATGTTTGCTTTAACAAGTAGTAGAATCAATGCTGTTGGAGGTTAGATGATTCGGAAAACATTTTAAAACAGTGTATTCTTGACAGCAGAATGACTACATATGTCAAATTAAACATGTGTTCTTCACCTGAATAATTTACATAAAAATAATATCCAGAGATGAATCATATGATCTTGTTCCAGTAGTGTTCTTAAATTCAAGTTAACTTGTTGATACATCACATGGAAACACGTTGATGAAATCAATTGATTGTCTGTTTGGTTGAATACAAATTAACATATAATGATGATCATAGTCTTTTGTCAGGTTATATACATGAATGAAAGCGAGCATCTTGTAGGAAAGTCTTGTCAAGTTTTCTATGCGATAAACTCTTTATATAAAGTTACGCACATTGTTACTTGCACCAGCGTTTATTCACTCATTGATATACAAATTATAAAATGCATGAAATTATTCCATAAAATGTATTGCTGTATTATATGTGTAAAGATATTTTACTTAATTTTCAGAAGACTCATAATCATATGTAGAGTTGAATAACAGTCACAAGGACATTGTTTCTTCAAACCGTTGGTTATTATATTCATAAGAGATGTTCATCCTATTATTTTTCAAATGGACAAATTACGACACGTGTCGATGAAAACTCATTAGTTAATTACATATAAACGTTTTGAGTGTTCTCAACGTGATTGAATGGCTTGCTCGGTCTTTGCAACGCATGACAGATTTTAATATAATAGCTGCTTCATTGATAATATATATTCTTTGTCCCTTTTGGTAATATACGAAGAATAAAACGAAAACACAAAATTGTCAAAAATGATATTGAATCCTTTCCGATAACAAAATATATCCTCATTTGTCATTGCCTCATAAATATGTTTTTCTAACTTAAGGCCTTCCTGTCGCGATTGGTGCTTATTCCTTTACAAAAGAAGCAGCCTTGCGGAACGAACTGTTTGTAACCAACAGCTATAATAAGTTAGCAAGGCCGGAAACGGGTGTGACAATAACCATGCAACTGAATCTGCTGACTCTAAAGGAACTGGTTAGTATGTTTCACCTTTCCAATATATGATGCTGATTATTTGCTGCTTTATATCGAACGGAAAATATGACACTAGCTGAAACTAAAATTTTATACAAAAACCATCTCAAAATAATCACAAACTAAATGCTTAAATTGTGAAGATTTCAGTAATTTTTACTGAATTAATGATGCTAGTGCAAGATGCATGTGCACTGTTTTGTCAAAAACAGCCCATGTTTATGTAGCAAAAGAATTCTTCTTTCCAATAAATAGCTCAAAGTTTACATTTTTATCAAAATTTTGAAATGCTATATTTTGGGGCTAAAAAGAGGTCTTACCAGACTGCTCCTTTATTTACAACATAAACAGCCCGGGGACAATGTAGATTTAGTGTGAACCATCATTTGTCATACTGCTGATAACGTTGTTTGTGTTGCTAGGAACGATGCTAGGTTGCAATTTTATTGACATTTACTTTTTCATTTATTCATAATTGCCATTCAAACTTCTTTTTGGACAACACCTAGATTTTGAATTATATAATTATTGTCCTAAAATTTATTTGGAAAAAAAATCTCGCTGCCCATTTACAGATGGTTCGGAATCGTTTAAAACGATGAACAACGATCACAATGATGTCTGAGGAAAAAAATAACATTTTAACTTTTGTACAATTAACAAGAATCATAATTTAAGTCTTTTATTTATAATTACACATGAACAAAAGTCATTAAACAAATAAAAGGTGTTCAATAAATAAAAGGAAGGCTGTAGAAACTCATTAGAGATACCAGGCATACAATTTGCTACCCCCAGGCGTTCGTTTCGTCTACATAAGACTCATCAGTGACGATTGAATCAACACAGTTGGAAAACTAAATAAATTGTAGACGGGTTCTACATTATCTATCAATGTCTTCATAAATGATATTGTAAAAAATTTTGAGGGAAATGATTCAAGTCCCCTTAAGCTTATAAATAGTAAGGTGGGATGCCTCCTTTTTGCAGATGATCTTTTGATCCTGTCAGAATCGAAAGAGGGTCTTCAAAACAGTTTAAATAATGTTAAATTATATTGCAACAAATGGCAACTCTCTTTAAATACAAACAAAAAAAAATCCATGATTTTCAGTCAGTCCAAACAAAATGGTGAAACATCACATATTTACTATGAGAATGAAGCCATAGAGAGCGTATCAGAATATTCATTTTTGGGAATGTTGATAAAATGAAATGGAAATTTATCACAAAGTACCTTAGAGCTGACAAAAAAGGCAAAAAAAGTATTTTTTGCAATAAAATCCTATACTAATTCATTGAATAATCTACCTATAAAAGTAGCAAATAACCTTTTTGATTCTTTAGTAAAACCAATTATGACCTATAATTCAGAAGTAACATATTTGGATACATATATTTCTTTTCATAGAGCCAAAAACAGAGCCTTATCTTCAGGAAAACAAATTAATCAACTTGATTTTACAGACAAAACCCCTATTGAAAATATGCATCTAAAATTTTGTAAATCTACTCTAGGAATAAGAAAAAATGCATCCAATTTAGGAGCAAGAGTTGAATTAGGAAGATTGCCTATAGAATGTTTTATTAAAACACAAACCCTTTTATATTTAGCTAGACTATATAATAATAATATTAATCTATTGATAAAGGAAGCTTTTTCTCTAGCACAGTCTCTAGATTTGACTGGAACTTATTCATGGTATACATATGCAAAAAATATTGTTGAAGAGACTAATATTGACCTTAATATTTTTTTCTAATTGTAAGGACATAAAAGATGTAAATAAAATGAAAAACGATATAAAGTTAAAAATGAAAAATAAATATGAAGATTTAATTGAAACTAAATTTGAAAACATTGATGATAAAAGTAAATTTTATCTATATAAAAAACTTAAAAAGGATTGCAAACTAGAATCTTATCTAAATATATCTAATTTTCAGATAAGGAGATTGATCACTAAATTTAGACTAAGTGATCACTCCCTCTTAATTGAAAGGGGAGATATTTTAAAATCCCAAGAGAGGAACGACTTTGTCATAAATGTAAAATACTAGAGGATGAGAAACATTTTTTACTCTATTGTGATTATAATAAAACACTAAGAAATGCCTTTTTTGAACACATATGTACTGAAAATAATAACTTTAATAATTTAAATGAAGAAGAAAAAATTCATTATTTACTAAATCCATCAACGCCTTTACAAACAAATAAGTTAGGATCCTTCTTGAAAAAGTCATTAGAACTGAGGGCAGGGGACTCTTAACAACTTGTTTGTTTTTATAAATTTTGATGCTGTTTTTATTGTGTTTGTTTGATATGTATGTATATATGTTTATTGTGTTAATACATGTTGGTCACAAACTGTAAAGTTTATAAGACAATAAAAATATTTGATTTGATTTGATTTGAAATAAAAATAGATCCAAGATTATTTTCATAAGAACGACCACAACATGAAAGAGGATTTCTGCCAATGGCTTTACCAAAGAAAAGAACATTAATCTGATTGCTGAGGTAGTTCTATCGTTTTTAATTTTTCTTTCTTCTTTGCAGAATATCCGTGACCAATATCTGACTGTGGTAGGATACTTTGTCATGGTAAGTTTCTGTATAAGAATAATTAAGTCTGGCAATTTTGTTGACACTTTAAATTTTGTCAACATTTTCGCTCGGATTCTACCGAATCGGTTATTTTTTTACTAGAAGGGCGATTCTCACATAAGATATTTGTTTTCAATATTTTTTTTAGAGAACTTATCTCTTCCGACATTTTTATCGAGACCATTAGACGACATAGAACTCTGTATTTGTATATTTTTAATTGAAGAACTACATTATAAAAGAATCATAACATTACATTTGTAATTTGTCTTGGTTTCAAATATGTAGAGATATACAAATTATTGACCTTTTACTATGGAATTCAGCGAATTTAGATAATATTCATCATACAATAAGCGATGAAAATAAAAAATACTAACATAAATTGCCAGAGAGCATGATTTGTTGTTATCTGATTCGTGTTGTTTCTTTTTTTTTAACATTTAGTACGGATTGCATGGAAAATGATTCAAAGTTTTGACAGGCAGCTTTTGTATGAAGAGATATTCAAACATCAGAACAAAATCATTACATTATCTACCTTCAATTCACTTACACTGCCTTATAAAATATGACACACGAGGAGCAGGATCTGCGTACCCCTCCGGAGCACCTGAGATCAACTCCATGTTTTGGTGGGGTTCGTATTGCTCAGTGTTTGGTTTTCTATATTGTTTTGTGTCATGTCGTTGTCAGTTTATTTTCGACATACAATTTGAATGTCTCTTTTGTATCCTTCGCCTCTCTTTTACAGAGATGGGATGAGACTAGCAGGTTAAAATGGAGTACTAATCCGACATATAGCAGCGACATCCAAAACATATTTTGTACGGAAAATGAAATATGGGTACCACCTCTGATGATTGAAAACTCGTAAGTTAATTAGGAGATAACTGTGTTGTATATTTGTCTCGGACGCCATCAATTGGTGTTTTGATGATCGCAAATTAAGTTCAATGGTGGCGACACGTGAATTGATGCATTAAAAATTGGTGACGTTTTCCAATCAAAATGAACGTTACAAACGATGTTGCATAAAAATTAAGATTCTAACATTACATATTGCCCCAACATAGCTAGAATATCATATACTGTTGATGATGTGTAAGTTTATCAAATCTACGTTTAAGTCGAAGTGTCTTTTCGCTTCTAACAATGAAGGAATAAATTATTAAAGTTAATCAGTCTTTTGTTTTCTTTGTAATGTTTATTTTTTGGATTTTCGTCATTTTTTATATGTGACCTTGTCTGTTTTTCATGTGTTCGTACTTTGCAACCTTTGTATCTTCTCCCTGGTTTTACATCTATAAAGAAACAAGCGACCAAACCAGCTCTAGAAATGGCTTGATGCTGCTGATAATTTATCAAAACCGTATAAAATTAAGATTCTAACATTACATATTGCCCCAACATAGCTAGAATATCATATACTGTTGATGATGTGTAAGTTTATCAAATCTACGTTTAAGTCGAAGTGTCTTTTCACTTCTAACATTGAAGGAATAAATTATTAAAGTTAATCAGTCTTTTGTTTTCTTTGTAATGTTTATTTTTTGGATTTTCGTCATTTTTTATATGTGACCTTGTCTGTTTTTCATGTGCTCGTACTTTGCAACCTTTGTATCTTCTCCCTGGTTTTACATCTATAAAGAAACAAGCGACCAAACCAGCTCTAGAAATGGCTTGATGCTGCTGATAATTTATCAAAACCGTATACATATAGATTCTTACATTGATACCAGTGGATTATCGGATTTATCTAATCGAGATAGTTAAATTGTCAATTTTAAAGTCTGAGCCTCGGCGAGGACTTTAAAATTTATTATTTAATTATCGAGATTGGATAAATCTGATAATCCACGAGTAACTATGTAAGAATCTGTTTCTCTAATGATTAAAAATAAATTTTATTTTTTTTGTTAAACTAAAATCCCCTTCGAGTGCCTTCCACATTTCACAAAGTTGTCAATTTCATTAACACCTGTTAGCATATGTTGATGCATCCAGTGAGCTGATAAAGGTTGAGAACCTTAAACTCATCCAATCATCTTCTGAGATCACCGGCAATCACACGTTGTTTAAATTGTTTTCTCTAATTCTTCGTTAATTTATCCATTTCTGCACCCATTGTATAAAAAAAATTTATTCAACGTGTGGTTCGTTTGATCTCAGTTTCTTCATTGGTTAAAATCCGATTATGACGTCGAATTTTCTTGCTTTCCTCTGAATTTCCTATTGTGACGGCATAAAAAAAAGGCGACCATGCCTGATGACGTCACATAGAAAGAACACATCTTTTTGCAGATCATTCGAAAAGAAGGAATAAATTTGCCTGCGTATTGTTTGAAAATCATTAGAGAAACATTCCACCACCAAATCTTGTGTAATACGATATTTATCCACTCTTGACAGTTACAATTTAAATATTTAAAACGCTCGGCGAGCCTCGCGTTTTAAATTTGAAAATTTAACTGTCTCGAGTGGATAAATATCATATCACACTCGATGCAGTGGTAGAATCTATATTTATCAACTTTAGTAATTCTATGGAAACATGACTGAATCAATTATATTTTTGATTATTTGTTATTATCTCCTATTAATCAAAATACAACTTCAACATATTATCACTTATTTTAGAATCCACACGTTGGTGTTATGATAAACCTTGAACTATTATTCTTCTTTATGCACTTAAATTAACACTGTTTGCAGTATTTGTAGTTTTCTAGGAAGAATAGAAAGATGCGAATATTATCCTTTAACTTCGAGTTCCGCTATAAATATTTCCTCTCTCTAAATGATTTGGTGAATATGTTGACCGCATCTATTCCATCGAACGTAAAATAAAGGATACAACACATACAGTTAAGGCTGCAACATTACTTGACTAACATCTAGAAATTGACAATGATGGTGGGTTGAGAACACAACTTTACTACAGAAGAGATGAGTTCAGCCTCTCAACTGTAAACTTTCCATTTCAATGTAGTAACAATCAAGCAGGGCCTGCTTACGGAGTATATATCGCCCAGTTGATACGATATTTCAGTGCTTACATTTCTTGTCATGATTTCTATGATAGAGGGTTGCTGTTTACAAGGAAGCCCTTAAACCAAATGTTTCAAGTGGTGACGTCGAACACATCCCTTCAAAATTTTACTGACGCCATCACGTAATGGCTGACCGTTAGTGAATATCTGTTTCACAGATGACAACGAATATGTCCCAAGTTTATATTTACACGAGCATCACGGCGGATGCCACATTTAGACTATGACACTTCTAGAGCACTTCAGACTATTCCAACTGTGTGGCTTGTAATGCTCAGTCTTTACTTTCCTGTTTTGTGTTTTGTATACTGTTGTTTGTCTTTTCGTTGTTGTTTTGTTTTGCCGGTCAGTCTTTTTTCCGAATAATCAGTTGGCATGTCCCTTTGGTATCTTTTGCCTCCTTCGTCTAAACTGTGTGAATATCCTATCATGACAGTTATTTTTTCTGTACAAGAAAAATCGAATAAAACAGGTAATTACTTTCCTGTTAAAGGTTAAATATAATATACATCGTATGATCGCAGATATGAAAATGAAATGATTTGCATTTTGCTTCTCTTTGTTGAAATAGTTGTTTGTTTTATAGTGATTAATATGATTACACAATATTGACTGCTGTACTACAATTTTTGACATGTTTACCTATTATGTCTCTTTGTTTTGAGCCACTGGACGTTAAGCAACCAACAATCAATCAATCTTTGTTTTGATCACACATTGTTGTCAATACAATGAAATTCTATGCGATTGTCATACAAGTGAGAGGTTTAGTTACTTAAAATCCAGGAGTAGTTCACCATTTTCTACATAAAGAAATGGCTGTACCAAGTCAGGAATATGACAGTTGTTATTATTCGTTATATTTGTTTGAGCTTTTGATTTTGCCATTTCAAAACGCACTTTCTGATTTGAATTTCAATTGGAGCTCGTTATATTTGGTATTTTACTTTTTCTATGGTACAACTGTAAGAATAAGTTCTAGGATAGAACTGTGAGAAAAAATTATATCGACAGTTCTAGAGTAGACCTGTAAGAATAAGTTCTAGGGTATAGTATAACATTTAGAATAAGTTCTAAGCCAGAACGGTATTAATCAGTTCTAGGGTATAGTATAACATTTAGAAAAAGTTCTAGGGCAGAATGGTATTAATCAGTTCTAGGGAATAGTATAACATTTAGAATAAGTTCTAGGGCAGAACGGTATTAATCAGGTCTAGGGTATAGTATAACATTTAGAATAAGTTCTAGGGCAGAACGGTATTAATCAGGTCTAGGGTATAGTATAACATTTAGAATAAGTTCTAGGGCAGAACGGTAATAATCAGTTCTAGGGTATAGTATAACATTTAGAATAATGCTAGGGCAGAACGGTATTAATCAGTTCTAGGGTATAGTATAACATTTAGAATAAGTTCAAGGGCAGAACGGTATTAATCGGTTCTAGGGTATAGTATAACATTTAGAATAAGTTCTAGGGCAGAACGGTATTAATCAGTTCTAGGGTATAGTATAACATTTAGAATAAGTTATAGGGCAGAGCGGTATTAATCAGTTCTAGGGTATAGTATAACATTTAGAATAAGTTCTAGGGAAGAACGGTATTAATCAGTTCTAGGGTCAGTTCTAGGGTAGAACTTTAAGAATAAGTTCTAGGATAGAACTGTAAGAATGAGGTTTAGCGTAGAATGGTATCAATGAGTTCTGTGGCAGAACTGTAAGAATACGTTCAAGGTTAGAACTGTTAGAATAAGTTCTAAGGCAGAACGGTATTAATCATGTCTAGTGTCAGTTCTAGGGTAGAACTGTAAGAATAAATCCTAGGGTAGAACTGTTAGAATAAATTTTAGGGTAGAATCGTTAGAATACGTTCTATGGTAGAACTGTAAGATAGAACTGTACAACACTGTTCTAGGTTAGAACCTCAAACAAGAGGATTGTTCTAAAGACAGTTCTTGAAATGTTTTTTTAAATGTCCTAGTAGAGGCTTTAGAACTGATACCAACTATATATATGTCATAGCGAATAATGTTGGGTTATCGTGAAATCAAATTTAGGGAGGTCAGCCAAAATATGAAGTATAGAGAAAGTGCATAAAATTACATTATTATGAAAGAGCACAAAAAAAGAAATTGCAGACAACAGTACAAAATATTAAATTAACTGTACATTCCTAATATAGGCATTTCCTTATGTAGAAAATTGTGGATTAAACCTGGTTCTATAGCTAGCTTAACCTCTTACATGTATGATAGTCGCATTGAATTCCATTATGTTTGACAACAATGTGTTAACAAAACAAGCACACATAATAAGTAATAAATGTCGAAAAATGTGTTGCAGCAGTCAACATAGTTATTTAATCGTAATCACTATAAAAACAGATAACAAAGAAACACAAAATGGCATATAGACAATGTACATAAGCAAACATGAAAGACAAGAATTCAAAAAAAGAAATTATCTAAGATTTGATAATTGAGTGTTGCTTGCTTAACATCTAGTGGCAAATATATATCAAGGAAGAGAAAATTAAAATATTGCTATTATTGCAATTGGAAGGATCTGCATTTAGGCCCAGCGAAATATAAGGCGATAACCTTGAATGTCAACTTGAAAATAAGTGTATGTTGATAAGGGCATAAATATTGCCTTACCACATGGCACTTACGGACCTCTCAGAGAGTTGTTGTAACGATTCGTTATCGTACATATATTTCATGCCGTCATAAGTTTATCTCTTGACTTTGAATTACGTATCATCATTACATAATCATAATTTTTCTGTCATTTTTATTCAATCGAACAGTTATATAAGCTACACTTAGGAAACAGAAACCTTACATCATCCAAAAAAAAAAACACAATGAAGATTGACTAAGAAATCAATTTAGTGTCTTTGACAATACACAAGTGTCTGTATTATTTGTCAAACTGTAAACTATTCCGTATTCATAGGCGGATCTAGGGGGGGCTGGGGGGCCCGCCCCCCCCCCCTTTTGTGGGAAAAATTTGGTTGATTATATAGGGAATCACCGAAGCATGACTGGAGCGAGCGCCCCCCCCCCCCCCCCCCCCCCTTAGGTCAGTCAGCGGGCCCCCCTTATGAAAAGTTCTGGATCCGCCACTGGTATTCCCTAATCTAGAAAACGTATGTAATAAGTCTACCCTATTATTATCGCACTCAGTTCTTTTTGAATTAGCAATAATTTTGTGAGCATTGGCTGTTTTTTACTCATTAGTTTTTATGTGTGTAAAAGTGTGCGAGTGTTAAAGCACAAGACAGAAAGAGAGAAAAAATACAATTTAATTTTTTTGTGTTTAGGGTAGACAACGTCGGTGTTATTAGTGACAACACAGTCCGAATACGTGTGGCTGCCAATGGAAAGGTTACTTGGTCTCCTGCAGATATGTTCACTACTAGTTGTGTTACAGACGTCACTTATTATCCATTTGATACCCAAACATGTGATATCATTGTGACGTCTTGGGGATATACTAAAGCTGAAATGCAATTTCAAGTGGATAGTTATGTTCCTTTAGGAGTGTCAAATTATCAGGAGAATGGCGAATGGAAATATATAGGCTATACTGTTACCAATGGGGTAGAAAATCGCGAGGCTGTAAAGTTTTTCCAAATAATTTACAGCCTTACTTTCAAACGACGATCTGAGTTTCATATATTAAACAGCATTGCGCCAATGGTTTCTATTTCACTGCTTGCTTGTTTTGTTTTCAAACTTTCGGCGGATGCAGGAGAAAAGGTTGGATTTAGCCTGACTATCTTACTGACGTCTGCTGTATATTTGACTCTGGTCTCCGATAGCATACCAACAACTTCATTGACGACTCCATATCTCAGTAAGTATTACACTAAGTCTAAATTACCAGTTGAACAGCTATATACATTCTAATAAAAAGTGTCCAATGATAAAAGATATGGCTACTGCAATCGACATTTGGAAAAGCCTTCAACAAGAACCCTACTCTTAATTTTTATTTAATATTGAGTAAGTATGATACGCAACTCACTTCTTAATGGAGCACAGTTTTTATATTAAAGTAAAGAAATGGTTGTGATTGTAATTGCAACAATTATAAACTACCGAAGACCATTAAAAGTTCATCGTAAGGTTTTCAACAATATGCAGAACCTAAACCGTATAGTAAGCCTCGTCATGGATCTGGACGACAAAATATCTTAAAATAGTTGAAAAAACTTACAGCCTGAATAAAACTTAAAACATCAAACAAAAACAATTAAAGCAGACGTAAATCGGTTTAAGACAGGTACATGATATTGACAATGCAATGGTCGCGTTATTATTAACCGATCAATACGCAAAACTTGAGCGTGGTTTTAAATTTTGGTGTTATCCGTACCTAATGCTTTACTTTCGGGTTTTGGATATCCGACTGTTTTGGCTTAGAGCATCACTAAAAAGATTTAATTGTTTAAATGCGAATATGGTGCAGTCAAATTAGTACCGTTATTGTATACATGTACTTCATGTTTTTTGTTGTACAATTTTATCTGTAATCAACGTCAATTATTATTTGACAACGATGACATTTCACTATAGCCTTTAATTTCTCATTGCGTTGTATTGTTATTTCAGCCACCTATCTTATCTCTCTTCTGGGCATGGAAATAGTTTCAGTCATATTAACTGTTATGATTCTGGATTGTTATCACACAGATGGCAGCACTGAGATACCAAAATATCTCAGATTGTTCATGGAGAAGATAATATCCAGACTGATATGTTGGAAATGTAAATCTGGTTGTAGTTTAAAGCAATCAAAGAACGGGAACAGTGTAATGGATATATCTGAGTTAAAGTGTGATAAAGAAATTGACTGTTATAGCGTTGACAACAATGAGGAATTGTCTTGGCAAAACATTGCAAAAATGCTCGACATTTTTTGTTTCCGACTGTACTTAATTGCTTTCATTGTCATCACAGTACTATTCATACTCAAGATGTTGATTTAAAAGGCTCTGTTTTACACCGGTTTATGAGGATAAAAACACTCCAATAACATGCATTGAAAAAAAATCTTCAAACATATCAGGCCTACTTTTTAAATCAATTAGACGCGTTAAAGTTATTCAAAACTCATCAGAGGCGCTCCAATTAAAACAGGAGGAGGAACAAGTCAATTAAAGATATGAAGAGAATGTCAAACAAGAAACTTCAAAAGGCTGTTATTTTAGTAATAAGATTACTTCAAGTCTTCGTTTTAATTTAAGAAGTTAAAATACTTCTTACAATGAAGTTATTTGAAATAAGACATGTTTATGTTACGCATTTATATTGATTATAAATTTCTTATATGAAATTCTCTCGTGATATCCATAGTGATATATCTATTGCCTTAACCTTAACGACTCCTTAACCACAAAGTCTAGTCAAAATAAGCGAAGCTATCACTGGTCATCCATAAAACGTCAAAATAAAAATACTACTTCAGGAAACGTTAAGGTCTTTATATTGATTGACTCGTAATTATAGATAATCTTGTTTATCTACTCGAACAATGTTAGTCAAATGTTGTGCCGAGAGGCGGATAAAAACTTATGCAAATTATGTGCAAGTTTAAATAAATTGGTATTGAAATTTGTAACAAGAATTAAAATCTTAAATTTAAACACATTGGATCGATATAACCCATCACATAGTACGCCGAATTAGGAAGTCCATGAACCCGAGAGCGATAGTAAAATACTAATTGTATCAGAGACACATAGTAAAGTCTTACTTTTATGATAATAATCATTAAAATAGTTGTAAATAGTAAACAAATGTTTATCTCATTAAGAGAAGAAGTTATTGGTTAAGGTAGACTATGTACTTAGCCCAATGGATCTGGAATATAAATAGATTATAAAAAACACTCGCCTCGTATATTCTTGCTTCACTAGAATGTAAAACCAGAAACCCCGAAGTGAGTGTGTAATATTCAGAGAATACCCGGAAGTGAGTATGTAATATTCAGAGAATACCCGGAAGTGAGTGTGTAATATTCAGAGAATACCCGGAAGTGAGTGTGTAATATTCAGAGAATATAATAACATTTATACTGATTGAAGCCAAAGAGATACATATAGATTCCACCACTGCAACCAGTGTGTTACAATATTTCTCCGCTCGAGACAGTTAAATCTTAATATTCAAAGCGCGAGGCTTGCCGAGCTTTGTAAACTATTGAGAGCGGAGAAATATCGTAATACACGAGTTATCGTGGTGGAATCTGTTCCTCTAATGATTTGTATCCTTCCTTTTCAAAGACTTGCAAAAAGTTGTGTTCTTTAAATGTGACGTCATCAGACATGGTCGCCTTTTTCATGATGTTATAATAGGAACTTCAGAAGAAACCAAAAAATTGACGTCATAATTAAATTTCGACCAATCATTTACCGATAACAGATATTTCACTAGTGATGATAAATATTTTTTCTCATACCGATCAAGAAATGTGAAAATAGCACAAAAATTAAAGAAAGTCAATTCTAAAACTGTGAATTAGCCAGACGAAAAACTACAATGAAATTTCTTAGAAATGAGACAAGTCGTAGTATAATGACACAAACATATGATAATTAAGAATGTGGAAAACTATTATTCCTCGGAGTTTGTTTTTTTGTTTTTGTTTATTTGTTATTTTACTTTTTTCATCATTCAAAAAAAGTTTTGTCAAGATATTATTTGTGAATCTTACGACCGAACGCCCGGACAGCCGGACGTCTTTCGTCGTAATATAAACCGAGTTTAACTTTGTAGCAACGAACCCTGATACATTATTCGTGTGGAGGTCCAAGGTCAGGAGCCTGTGGTGCATGATCAGTGGTCGTTTATTGCTGTTTATCATATATGTGTTTTTCGTTTTATTTGTTTTTTTATTGTTTTGTACAGTTTGTTCTTGTGTTGTGCTATTGCACCGCTGTCCAAACTTCGGAGGAGTTTGGC
Organism: Mytilus californianus; assembly: GCF_021869535.1. NCBI lineage: Eukaryota > Metazoa > Mollusca > Bivalvia > Mytilida > Mytilidae > Mytilus > Mytilus californianus. Next base: position 3,275,120 of record NW_026262745.1, on the reverse strand, counting down.
GCATGATAACGTTGACTTTGTTGTTATAGTCTATGAAAGTCCTGACACAAAGCTTTAAAATGAGCATATCTGGGATATAAGGTCGTCGTGTACGCCAGAGAGTACCAAGAATGACAGACTAGTACAAAATCAAACTCAACATTTGAACCATGGATTAACACCCGTAAATGTTTAAACGATGATCTATCTCGGAAATGAAACCGTGTTTGTTGTAACCACTGATCTTCATACCTCGGGAAATATATTTTGATCTATTGCACTGTTACACATTCTATAACTGTTTTATTACCTAATACATACTGAGTCAGTTCTAACAAATTCTTAGTAATAAAACACATTTATTACCTAATACATATTGAGTCAGTTCTAACAAATTCTTAGAAATAAAACACATTTCTTCCTTGGAGAACCTTCGAAGTCATTGAATAATATGTGCTTTTGGTAACAGTAATCTCTGAGAAATTTCACCGACATTTTGACCACATTTTTTGTATTTTTAGCGTCCCTATTCTCAAGTAAATCATTTAAGTCTCCATCATCAACATTTGCATACCGCTCCATCGCGGAAGTTATTTGCAGACGATCAAAACAATAAACCCAAGAACGTTTAAAAGACCCAATTTGATTGGACAACATGAATACCTTTCAACTAATCAGATTTCAGAATAAGAGGTCATAACAGGTCAGTGCAATAGACTGCACACAGGTGCAATAGAACGATAATTTCCAGTGCAATAGACCATGGAACAAAAAATGGCTGAAAAATAGCAAATAATAAAGAAATATTAATAAAACAGTAAAATACTCTTAATTAGGTAATAATCTCGTTTACCAGATATGAAAAGAATTGTAATATTGCACTTTTCTACTTGTAAGCACCCAAAATTGACCATAGTTTAATTTTATGGCCCTAAGCATCTTTTTCTTATTAACTAAATTCGTTATTTTGTTCAAACTTTTATGGCCTAATTCATATATGTTCGGGGCAATAATAATGTTACATGGTTTAAGATTTTGGTTTGTGAGAAACATCAGGGAAATGCGATACTTTTTTACCAGGTGTAAAGTATCCGTCAATGATATCAAAATAAAATCTGTAATGATTTCTCGTGAGAAAAAAATATATGTTTAATTTTTTATCTGTATAAAGTAAATGTACATATAGTTTTGTTTTTGTCAGATTAGTGCTCTCACGACAGTTAAGGCACGTATTAAAAATATGTATGAACGATTTCCTGATCATTAGGGTTTAAAACTATTTTATAGCCTTGGCTAAAATGTGTTTTTGTGAGACAATTTGTCTTTCGAAAGATCTAAGTGTAACTATACATCAAAAGCTCGTCTATGTACAATTTGTACACAAATCTAACTAAAAACTGGGGGTGATCTCAGGTGCTCCGGAAGGGTAAGCAGATCCTACTCCACATGCGAACCCATCGGTTGCTCATGCTAGTACAGACCCGGTAACAAGCCTAATTCGGTAGGTCATTTTCGTGAACAGGGGACAGCGACTCTTTTCACAAAATATCTTACGATTAAAATTGATCGTAAGTTATACTGAAATGTTTATGACTTACGAGTATTTTTTCTCGTAAGATTTTTTTGTGAAAAGAGCCCCAGGATTGTAGAACTTTACGACATTAGAAACCTATCCGCTATCATCTGTGAAACGGATATTCCATAACGGTCAACCAACTCGTGATGGCGTCCGTAAAATTTACAAAGGGATGATTTCAACTTCACCAATTGGAACTTTTGGTTTAATAGCTTCTTTGTGAGCAGCAACCCTTTATCAAGGAAATCATGATAGGAAATACTAACCCGGGAATATCAATTGGGAGATATATAATCCGTATGCAGGCGCTGCTGGAATGTTGCAATTGGGAAGCTGAAATCATCATTCTCTTTTGTCGTAAAGTTTTGTCTTCAACCGACCCTCATTCTAGATGTAGGTCAAGATATGAGGCAGACCTGACGTATCCGTTGTATCCTTTTTCTCAAGTTTGAATGGGATAGATGCGTTCAACATAGTCCCTAAATTTTGAATTATTTTGTGAGAGAACATCATGTATATAGATATAAAGTTAAAGGATACTGCTAACTTCTTTTTCCATAAAAGTTCCCGTAAGAAGTCAGCCTCAAGAATAAAGGAACAAGTCGGCAAGAAAAGGGGCACAGTTGAATCCCATGGGAATGATGATAGTTTGATAAAAAAAAAACGTCCACCAAGCGGGGCGTTGGTCACGAGATATAAAAAAAATATAATATGATTTTTTTTGTTCAATCATTAATGAAAGCGAAATAGTGAAATAATAATTCGCTTTTAGAAGCCAATAGGGTTCAATTTTGTTAAAATAAGCTAAGAAACATTGGTGATGATGTATTCACTTGCAAGTAAATAATTCGACCTCATTGAATCCGTATTCAATTATACAATTAATTGTATAGAGTGCAGTCAGGCTTTCGCGCAAACCATTCTTGTCAAACTGCGTTAACAGCTTTAATTGATGATGACGATCTTGTTGGGGCAGCAGTGTTTCTATTTATCTAGCAAAAGCCTTTGATCTTCTCAATCATGAACTGCTTATGCAAAAATTAAACAAATACAAATTTGATTATACTTTAGTATGTTATAAATCAAATATGAGAATTTGAGTGATATCTGTGAACATGAATTTGACAGCTAGTGCCCTTTTAACGAAATATGGTATGGTGTTGGTGACAGATTATGGAAGTCATGAGAATATTTCCACAAGTAGTCTAGTCTATAGACGATTCAGGGTGACATATATACGGTATTGACGCATACCTATTGTTGAAGACCATATGGATATATTACCCTCTAGTTTCAGGAATCTTTTGTATCGGAATTGCGTATTTTGTCACTGAAATTACAGTCTAAATAGCAACTGTGTCATTTGTTGGATTTTATAATCATTAAAGATTCTGAATAGACTGTGTTTTATAGCTCGAATAATATATACTTTTTAATGAAATCAACATTACAACTTATTTCGCTTGTAAGACATAGTAATGCCTTTATACAACATGAGAGCTCCTCGTAGCAGTAAATATAAGGAAAATAAGACCACAGCAAAGTTGTGGTAGGTTCGTAGTGTCCCCAGTATAATAAGTGACAACACTTCTTTTGGAAAAACAATAAGTGTTTACAGTGAACAAAAATAAAATACAAAATGTTTATACTATATATATTGTTTTATTAACAACTGAATTGTTACAAAAAATAATCTCATGTCAGTCTATGATGATGACCCAGAATAATATCTTCTACCAAAACTACGTCTGAAGCTGGATCGACGATACCCGCCATTGTTACCAAAGCCTGATCGACGGAACCCACCGTTGTTACCAAAGCTTGATCGACGAAAGCCACCGTTATTACCAAAGTTTCTCCTATTACCAAATCTATTGCCAAAGTTATAGTTTAGAGGTTTATTAGCTTCAACAGATGAACCAGTGAACAATAAAACCGTGAAAATAACTCCTAGCAGCATAAGTAGAGTTTTCTGAAAATAAAATAATGAAACATAATGTCATTCAACGTATTTAATTTGACGTAAGGTGGTAAATAACACTGCAGGGAAATAACTCTTTAAAAATCAGCTAAACGTTTTAATTACGTTCTTTTGTTAAGGAAACATTAAGCTTCTCAATGATCAAAATTAGTGTTTGTCAAACTGCTACACATCCAATGAAATTTTTCTGATAAAGTGTGTGGTCAGTTTTGTGAAATTTTAATATTTTTGTCAATGGGTCAAAGTAAATATTTTGTCAAAATTTAATGAAAATTAAACGAGCAAAATTAATTTTAATCAAGATGTTTGGTACCACCTTAACAATATAATTTTTGTAAGGTATCTTTTCCGGTATTTAATTTGACTTTATAATAATTATAATGTAAGGTATTTTTTTTTAAGAACAGTTATATATGAAAAATTCATTCATTATCTCGACATGAAAAAATAAAATAGTCATTTGTAGCTTAGAAACAGAAGCAATATCGAGTCTCGCTGACAATTCCGACAGTCTATTTCATTTAACAAAATCTGTTACATTTAAAGAATAAAATGTTAACATGTGAGATGGAAATCTGCGTGCGTTTAGAAGTAAAGGCTAATTTTTATTTGTTCAATGGCACAGGTACTTTGATTTTATTTTGTTTGTTGGTACCGACTGTTTAGCAACACAACTGGTAATTTAACATGTGAATATACTTACATCCATTGTGAAAGTGAAAATTAACAGTTGGTCGAAATACTGCACTAATTAGATCAAATATGATCTGAAAAAGAAAATATTGGGCAATTTTACATGTACACAATAACTGCTTACATTGAAATGTAGTTTTACATGTTTGTAAAAAATCAAAGCATACACATACAAATAAAATACTATTTCAATCTCTTTCCTTATTATCTTTTCTTATATTGTATTTATATATGTTATGGTCACAAAAGTATAAGCGTGACCTTTTGCAAAGTAATAAGCCCTACACAAAAAAAGGTTACATACCGCTTGAAAAAGAAATACGCATATTCCTTTTTTTTAATTAGGTTTTGCCAAAATGTTTTTTAAGCATAACGATATATTTAGTGTAGTAAAAATTCAACTTCATAGATTTTTATCAGAAGAATGTAAAACAATGTACCTCGATTACGGATCACTCTGTTTAGATAGTTAAATATACATAACAGATTGGTCATTGTTCATTATCTTTCAAAATAAAGTTAAGTATCGGTAATACTAAACATTGTAGCAATAATGTTCTCCTGAAGATCATTTGGAATTTGCTACTAAATACAAGAAAAAATTGAAAAGAAACATACATATGTTTAAGGAAAATACGCGAAAAATTTTCTTCGCAATTGTTCTGCTTTCAGGTATCATTTTATTTCATCATCATTTTATTATAACCGATATTAGAACTTCTACTTCGTCAAAGTTTTCTCCCCATTACGCCCCCTAAATTTTTCGAAAAGTTGAAAAAAAACAATAAAAACATCAACAAATTCCTATAAAATAATTCATAGAAAGGCAGACAAAAATATTTCAAAGGTTGAAGACTGTCACTAATTACCCTTGACAACACACATGTTTGTTTTCAAAATATGAACAAAACCATCAAAAAGTAAAGTCTGTTATCAAGAACATTAATTTAATAAAAATGTGTTACTCAAATACACCTATTCCGTTGTTATGACTTATTAGAAAGATGTTTAACCTGATCCATATTTTTCATTTCTTGCCATAGTGAACTTTCAATGTTATTATATCAAAATGAATATAGAAAAATAACAGAATCTGAATTGAGATGTTGTATCAAATAGTTTTTGCTTTATACGTTTTCAAGACAAAACAGTAAACTCAAACACGCCTGAACATAAAAAGGTGTACCCTACTTTCTCTTTTCGATGAGAATATTGCACATTTTACGATTTTTTAACGAATAACCGTGTCCGGGAGAATAGATACAAATCAATGCTTTAAAAAGATCAATCTGTTATCTTTCTGTTGATTTAATTATTTCGGCGGAATTTATATTATGTATATACAAAAGATTCACATGTATTTGTGTCCGTGTATATTTTCGTCCATTCGTTTTTCATTTTGAAATATCAAAAACAAAAAACAAAAAACGAGTGTTTTCATTTTTCGTTTTTCATTTTGAAATATCATAAACAAAAAACAAAAAACGAGTGTTTTCCTTTTTCGTTTTTGATTTCTCAAAAACCAAAACGAAAAACAAAAGTGTTTTCCTTTTTCGTTTTTGATTTCTCAAAAACCAAAACGAAAAACAAAAGTGTTTTCATTTTTCGTTTTTGATTTCTCTAAAACCAAAATGAAAATCAAAAGTGTTTCCGTTTTTCGTTTTTGATTTCACTAAACAAGAATTTTGTATTTAATTTTAATTATTTCTCGTTTTATAATACCTACCTCAATCGCCGGTTTTTTTTTTGAAAATTAGTTTTTAATTAAATGGTTTACAAATATCTCGAAGTTCCAAACTGCAATTTAAGTATAAACATTTATACATGATGCATACATTTTAGAGTATGCACCTACATTGAAATTTTAAAGCCCATAGAAACAGATGTAAACATTTCAAGTATACCAACTTTACCCATTTTACCTTGAAGTTCTCTAAAAAGAGTTCGTTTCAAACTGGATATCAACCTGTAAAAACTTGAATCAAAAACATGGTCTAATTAAAATTTAGAATGAATTTCAGATATAGATACAGACATGGCTGCCAAAAACTCACCCTTCGACGTAAAGCAGAAGTATACCACAATTCCGCCTTTCACGCGATATTTATACAAGAAATGTATTGTGACCTTGTAAATGCTTATCCGAAAAGCAGATACAGAAACCGGCGATATGCTACTTTACGACAGGAAACAGAATTGCATGACCTGCATTGGTAGGATATATATTTAACTCGAATAACATTTTACGGAAGTTTCTTAATACGGATGAAGCTAAAGAACCAGGATTTATGAAGAGATGATTAGAAATCCCCATAGCTTGCGACATGCAAAAAACCCATACTTCATTTCTGTAATTAAAAAAAAAATGTTTGTGGTGCATTTAAACACACAATTTTAGTTGTTGATACATGACGCATGGTATGAAATATCACATGAAGGTTCAGTTTCTGCTTAAATAACAACTTACCGATAAAAGCGAAATTCTTGGATGAAAAGAAAATAATAAAATACTTTTGTATAAAGAAAGTACTAAATTAAAATCTTTAAACAGTATGGAAATAAATAAATTGATTAAAAATCAAGGTATATTCTCTAAAAAAAAACTCTGTATAATATAAACATTGCATAGGTTTTTTTGAAAAATCGAAACAAATGTTTCTCAAGGGAACAATTACCGATTTACTAGCAGGAAAATTCGAAATCCTAAATTCAAAATTTAAATTCAAAATTCAAAATTAATTTAACAAAGAATTTTACAGATTTGTAGTTAAATTTGGTCGATACCTGTAGTACAAGAAGTATATACAAATAACATCAATTTTCAATTGAAATAAAAAATGTAAACACGTCTAAATAGAACAGTCAAAGACATCCAAGGATATTTAAGGACATTCCATGAAAACCAAATAAATGAGATCAATTAACGTTGACAAGTTAGCTACCAACAAAATAACATTGATTTGATGTTTGAAGAAAGCCAAAAACAAATAAAGAAAACATTTTCATCATTATTTTGTTATATATTTTTTAATTTTCTATCCATCATTTGTTTTCAAAGGATCTATTTACTTTGCTGCTGTCTAGACCTCTGGTTAATTTTCATGAAATGATAACATTTTCAAACTATCAGATTTCTATCTAGTCATTTTGTATTTGTCTCTTCTTAAAATGTAAATATACTTGCATTTAATTGTACATTTGTTTTGCGATAACTTATTTCATTGGTAAAATGGCCGGTAATTAAAGCAATAAAACATGGTCACCTTTAGATGCCTTTTCTGGTTCGGTGATCGTCCTAAAAATGCACGAAGTATTTGCCACTGGACAAGAAGCAACCAACAATCAATCAATGGTTTAGTGAAATGCTAGTTTGCTGTCTCATTAGAAGTCCATCACACATCTCCTTTAAACACTTAAATTGAACTTAGACAGACAACCCAATGGATGAAAATGAAAGTCGAAAGACAAAACATTACAATGACATTTTAAGACTTGGTATAAAAGCTCCATGATCACTCACAAGGGATGGGCACATTAGTTAGATAACACCATTTATAGAGTTTTTTTCCCTAAGATTTTGTTTTATTAAATGTATTGGCCTATACATTAGCCCTGTAATTTACCGGTCTCTTGTCTGAAACCTTGTTTATATTTGCCACGGTTTAGATATATTCATGTATATTTTCTGCTTTTCTGCTGTATTTATTAACCTAAACTGTTTCCATAACCTGCCTAGTGTATAGACGATTAAGGGTGACATACGGTATTGACAATTGCTTGTGTGCTGTTGAAAACCGTATGTTGACCTCTATAGTTGAAGACCATATGTTGACCACTATAGTTGAAGACCGTATGTTGACCACTATAGTTGAAGACCATATGTTGACCACTATAGTTGAAGACCGTATGTTGACCACTATAGTTGAAGACCATATGTTGACCACTATAGTTGAAGACCGTATGTTGACCACTATAGTTGAAGACCGTATGTTGACCACTATAGTTGAAGACCGTATGATGACCACTATAGTTGAAGACCATATGTTGACCACTATTGTTGAAGACCATATGTTGACCACTATAGTAGAAGACCGTATGTTGACCACTATAGTTGAAGTCCGTATGTTGACTACTATAGTTGAAGACCGTATGTTGACCACTATAGTTGAAGACCGTATGTTGACCACTATAGTTGAAGACCTATGTTGACCACTTTAGTTGAAGACCGTACATTGACCTCTATAGTTGAATACTGTGTTGAGCTTCAGTTTTGGTTATCTTTTGTGTCGGAAAAGCGTATTTTGTTACTGATACCCTCATTCTCAGAACTCAATCAAGGTCATTTTTAAATAATGTGAAAATTCAGTAATGCGTGCCGAATCGGACCATGTAGACATTTATTTTTAATTGTCCATGTTATCTTGCATCGTTGAATTATAGTATAAATAACAACTGTGTCATATTTGTTTTATTATCATTAAAGATTCTCTAATGTGTTCTATAGCATGAATAACACTTTATATAACTTTTGATTAAACAGAAATTGAACAGTACAAATGATTTAACTTATCAGACATTTCAATGCTTATACATTATAATCTAAGCACCAATGCACGAGGTAAACGTAAGGAAAATAACGACACAACAAAGTTGTTGAAGGTCTACAGGAACAAAATTGTGACAACACTTCACATTTTTTTTAATACAATATTTTTCACAGTCATGTTAATAACAAACAAAATGTTTAATATGCTATAAATATTGTTTTTATTAATGACTCAATTCTTCAAGAAATTTTCTCATGTCAATTTATCCATGAAAATATCTTCTTCCAAAACGGTTACGACGAAAACCACCAAAACCACGATTAAAGCCGTAGCGATATCGTAGATAGCCACCGAAGTTACCACCAAAGCCTCTCCTGTATCTGTTAAAGTTATAGTTAAGAGGTTTAGTACCCTCTACGGCTGAACCAGTCAACAACAATACAGTGAAAAGAACTCCTAGCACCATAAGTAGATTTTTCTGAAAACATAAATAAAGAAACATAAGAATTCCATTGAACATATTTAATATGCCTTCACAAATACAGAACAGTTATATGTGATTAATCGTGCATTATCACAGAACGGAAATGTTAAGGATGTTCGCTACTCTTGTTTTTGATTTTTTTGTCAGATATTTGGAATCCTCTAGTTTTATCCTTGTAGTGCCAATAAATATTTAACAAACTAACCCCTACTTTTCTTTTCATAATTTTATTACATGATAGTTTAAAAAGCCATTTGTGAAAATCTTATAAAATCCTTATTATTTTTTCATAGTTTTTGAAAGAAAAAAGCTGCCAATGTTAAATTATCAAAAATCTAGAGAGAATCATTTCCCGCCAAATTTTCAATAGCTTATAATATCTCGAAAACAAGCACACGGACCCTTTATTTTTTTCTATTTTTTTATCTCCTTTATTTATATTCATTCAATTTATAACAGTCTTTTAAAAAGCTTGTTATTTTGAAACAGAGTAGCTAACATCCTTAACTAGAAGTACGCGACTTAGAAACCGGAACAATTTCGAGGCTTGCTAATCTTTCTGGCAAAAGGTCTATTTCATTTGATAAAATATGTTTCATTATAAGAAAAATATGTAAAAAAATAAAATCATCTGTTTGGACATACAGAACAGTTATATGTGATTAATCAGGCAATATCTCAGAACGAAAATATAAACTAGATCTAATGTACGCGACTTAGAAACAGGAATAATTTCGAGGCTTGCTAATTTTTACGACAAAGGTCTATTTCATTTAATAAAATCTGTTTCATTTTAAGAAAAACATGTAAAAAAAAAAATCATCTGTTTGAAAATTTGCGTTGAGAATTCAAATTTGATTTTTTTTTCAATATATCCATCCTTTGCGAGGTGTTCCGATTTAGATTTTACTCTGACTTTTAAAGACAAGACAAATGAACGAAAATGTAGAAAAAAAAGTTGGTCCTTTTCCTTTTTTCCAAAATCATTGAGGCCTTTTTTTTTTTAGATTGACCCGAAGTACATCTTATTTTCATTTTATGTATCATGTGCAATTTTTTCCCTGACAGATTAGTTTGAGTGGATCACTAAGATATTTTATAATGTGTTCGCATCTCTTAGCTATTATAAATTCTGCTATCCAAAAAACTTAGAAATTAAACATAAAACCATTGTAGCGTTCTATTTGCAATTTCAAGACACGAAAAGATTTGATTGTTGTGTATATGCTTATCAATATAATAGAAAATGACTTTCATCATCCTCACTTACACATGCAGAGAGACTTGTTGTCTTACATTTATCGGTCTCTAAATTGGAAAATTAGTAATTTGTTAAAACAAGATCTGTCTTGGTGTATAAATATCATTGTTGATAGTTATGTCTTTGTTTTAGTTATACTGTATTTTTTAAATAATTAGTGTACGTCTTTTTTTTTAAATTTCTTACCTCAGCACTATGAAGACTACGTATCGTTTGAGTCTAACATTTTGCATCATGTCAAGAAACTTTTTCACTTTAGGTTTATATTGATGATGCGTAAAAATATGAATCTTTGAGAATGAACGATTGCCATTTTTCCTACAGACTAAACTAATTTAAAGTTCTTAACTTTTTTACTGACACGTTGGTGTTTTTTTATATTCAACACATGCAGTATACAAATCTGGATGATTACACATATATTTATTCAAATTAAAGGGGCACTAGCTGTCAAATTCATGTTCATCGATTTGACTCAAATCCTCATATTTGATTTATAACCATGTAAAACATTTAACCAAATTATAAAAAGTATAATGTAAACAATTTACAGGGCATGGGCTCGATAAAACGTAGCTTCGTTTCGTGTGTATTTGAGTCTTGTCGCCATCTAATTAATAATCGATTTGACCTCCGAAGACCTCCGATGGTCATATAAGCAATATAAACAAAAATATAGATATAAATAGAAAGCGAAACTCGTGCATTTGGATTTTTCTAGATCTGTTTAATTTCATATTATAGATTAAAAATATATGTTAATCATCGTTTTTACCTGTATAAGAATGTTTTTTTGTGGATCGAATCAGTCAATCAAATGATTTACCTTTGTTTCATTTTCAATGTTGACATTCTTTTCCTTTAAATAACCGAACACGCACAATGCGTGCGTTATCCATCTCTTGTACGACTTTGCCCCCAGCAGAGCTATAGAAAAACAGTACTTTAACGGGTGTTACACGGACTCTTTTTAGATGATACACGGACACTTTTTAGTTGTTACCGGACTCTTTTTATGAATAGAATCATCCGTGCATGATCAGTGAGTTCATGGGTACTTTAAATTTCAATTAGATTTGAACTTTTTGTTTAACCGAAATATTTCCTGTCTTTTTTATTAAAATATTTACTTTAGCATCAATAATTTTTTTTCCCCAAACAATTCCAGTAAATGACTATTCATATAAGTACACTAAGGGATTGACCATTTAACTTCAAAAGAGGGGTTATGGTTTTTTCCTAAAAAATATTTTGATCCCCAATTATATGAGAAAAAATATAATGTGGTCAAGCAGATGACAAAATAATGTTCTGATTCCTGATTTTTCGAATACCGTATATAATAGTGCTAATTTCGAAAACAAATTGTGTGATAGCGTTGAAAAAACTTAATAATTTTCTTACTCAGAAAAGAACATAACCCCTTTGAAGCTAAATGGTCGGTTCGTAAATGTTTTTTTTTTTCAATATATGGACATGAATAGTATTCTGAACAATGCTGAAAGTAAAGAAAAGCTGGTACGTTTATATATCAATAAAAAAGACAGGAAATATATATATAAAAAAATTAAATCTAATCAAAAGGTAAAATCCCTATCAACTCACCAATGCACCATTGATCCTCTAGATAAAAAGTGTCCGTGTAACATAATACATGTTCAAATATGCAGCAAATTCTTGAAGAAAATCATTCAACTTATGTCATCAATTTTGGACGGTAAGCTGCGATTGGATCATATAGTGACACGTGTTTAATCCTGATCAACACTATCAGAGACATATAAAAACCTGAACTTAAAAAAAAATCCAAAATATATGCCTATATATATCTAATAAAAAGACAAAATTCATTTTTTCCATATCATTTCATTCACTAATGAGAGAGTAAATTCATTATTTTGATAATTTTATGTTTTTTTCGAATTCATATATATATTGAATTCGTTTATAAACGTACGATTTTTAAGATTTTTTAAAAGGGGAATGGGGGTATGGAATGGTACATTCTGCATTTGTTCAACCAAAAAAGGATCAAGCATGCTTATTTTAAATTTATTCCCCCCCCCCCCCCCCACACACACACACTTTTTCCGTTTATCCCCAATAAAAATCAAATGGTATCTTGCTTACCTCTGAAATCTTTTTTATACATTACTTACTTGCGAAGTTGCATTTTAAAAAGTCTCAAATGTGTACAACATTCACCTTTTACTTGAAATGGTTCTTTTCATAAAGATATTAGATTCTTGATTGTTTTGTGAAAAAAAAATCTCGGCTGAAGGGAAGTGAAAAAAACATGTGTTTAAACTGTAACTTACATTAACTGGTATATGACCATTTAAGTTTCTAATATGTTTATTTTTGCTACCTCTTCCAAATGCAAAATGTACTACTTCTTTCTTGAAACGTCGTACAAGTCAGATACAAAACAAAGGTAACAAAAAACAGGCCGGAAACAACCTGCCGTATAGTTTTTCTGCACTTGTAGTCAGGTCAAGGTCCTCGGCTATCGCCTCGGACCTTGACCTGACTACTCGTGCAGAAAAACTATCCGGCAACGGTTGTTACCGGCCTGTTTCTTTGTTACCTTTGTATTGTATCTAATACTAGCTAAGGGGTTAAATTGAAGTTCACATGAATACGGATTTATTGAAGTCGAATTATTCACTTGCAGGTGAATAATTCGTTATCAATGTTTCTTAGCTTAATTTGACAAAATTGAAAGATACTGGCTGCTAAGGCGAATTATCATTTCGTTATTTCACGTTAATTAATGATTGAACAAAAAAAAATCATTATTTAGATTTTTTATGTATCTCGTAGCTATTGCCCCTTTAATGAGTTTGATCCACCTTAGTTTGACCTGGTATCGACTGCATAGAATCAAAATCTGTTAATCAAACATGGTAAAATACTTACATTCATTGTCAACGTTTGTTTGACTGTTGATTAAATTAATTTAAATATAATCTGAAAAAGAAAATAATGGGCAACTTCAGAAGTACAGTTACAACATTGGAATGAAGGTATTACGCTTTGGACAAAAATCCCTTAAAGCATACGCATACAAGTTAAGCATGATGCTTTACTCCTTCTAATTAAATTGCCTTATATCTTTTCTTATATTGTATCTTTTTAAAACAAATATATGTTAATATACAATAAGATGAACGGTTCCAATTTTAATACACTAGATGTACATTTTGAAAATCAATCTTCAGTGATGCTCGAGGCCAAAATGTTGTGAAAGTTCAAATCCGTATATGCATGTTGAAGGGCTGAGTACAACACTGCAATGTAAAATAGGCAATGGTATCAAAAGTGTAAATAGTTATCAAAGGTACCAGGATTATAATTTAATACGCCAGACGCACGTTTCGTCTACATAAGATTCATCAGTTACGCTCAGATCAAAATAGTTATAAAGCCAAACAAGTACAAAGTTGAAGAGCATTGAGGACCCAAAATTCCAGAAAGTTGTGCCAAATACGGCTAAGGTAATCTCTGCCTGGGATAAGAAAATCCTTAGTTTTTAAGTCTGACTTTATTTTTTAGCTTTTTATCAGTAGGGTTATAAGCAAAACGATACATGTAATAAAATGATGTATATATAGCGTTCGAGATTCATGGTTGTAGAAATTCAAGTTCATAGATTTATATCAAAGGAAATTCTAGTATACAACAATGTACCTCGTCATTCTCATAAAATTTAACTAAATTTTGAAAATATTAAACATAAAAGCAACAATGTTCTCTAAAAAGGCATTCGGTAATTTCTACTAAAAACATACATATATTTCAGGCAATAGAGCGAAATTTTTCATCTTAAACTTCACAAACCGATATTAGAACTTAAAACATGGTTTAATTTAAAGTTAAATGGCAATGAAATACATTTGTATAATTATAGACTGTTCAAAACTCACCGTTCGACGTCAAGTTGAAGTCTATATGCATTCCGCCTTGCACACGGTATTTATACAAGAAATTCACAACGACATATATCCAAAAAAGTTACAGAAACCGGTAATAGGCTAGAAAGTCTTGTATAATAAAAATATATAAAGACTTAATATATAAGGAACCCGGTCTATATCCTGATTTGGTAGGATATTTTTACTCGAACTACATGTAACGCTTATGCAAGTTTTTATCCGAATGAAGCTTAAGATCCAAGATTTAAAAAAAAGACTTTCAGATTATAGAATTTCCCAATAGCCTTGCCCTTTTTCTGTTAACGAAAAAAAAAACTTCGTCTTGCTTTACATTTTTACACCTAGTATTGGTTTTTAAATCTTGGCACATGAAATATCACCTGTTGGTAAAGTGTCTACATATGCAACCTGTTATACCTGCCAATGGAAGATTAATTCAAATAACGAAATACTATTGCATAAATAAGGTATGAAATTTAAATTCTTAATAAAGCATGGAATTTTGTTTTACTAAACATCTAGGTTTTTTCGATGGTCTGGATGGGGTTTACAAAATAGAGAATGATAGGGAAAATGTGCAGAATAATGGGCAAAAAAGACAAAGAAAAGAGTAAAATAAGCCCATAAATAAAAAATAGGGAATAATGGTGATGCTAAGATTTAAAGAAAAATTGAGAACAATGGAAAAAAAAGAAAAGAGATAAATGCTCTAACATATTAAAACAATGAAGGACCCTCCCTCCGGTTTATATCTTTTTATTGTAAATTGCATTGGTTTTTGACAATCTGTAGAAATAATCATCGCGGGAACAAATAGCGATTGAGTAGAAGGACAATTTAATATCCTAATTTCGAAATTCAACTTCGTAGTTTGTTCGAGTTTTGTAACAGTCAGCACTCTGTAGTCATTAACCCAAAACGCCTAGCGGTATAATTTTAACAAAGAGACTACCTTATATTAACATACAACGTTACGAATTTGATGCAGCAGATGCCAATTTCGTTCATTACATGGATCCATAAATGTTTGAGGACAAAATGTGTATTTATAAAGGACATCGTCTTATTGAAGTCAGTTTAATTTATATGCATGGATCGATTTGAAATGAAAAGTAAAACTTGAATTAAGGATTATCTACCCTTGTGTTGATTCAATGCTAAACCTATGGAAATTTTATAGTAAATCCACAGCCTTTCCTCTTGTACTCTTATGTTTGGCAATTCGGTGCTTGATAGATAGAGGATATTATTGCATGCAGTGCTAGCAATGATTTCCTTTAAACATGTTTATAAATTTAGATATTGGTTAAAACAAATATAAATATGGACCAATTTAAGTACACCTTCTAGGGTGCGCCCGACTTTAGTGACTCTGCACGAGTTTTTTTGGAATTTAAAATTTTTTAGGACGTTTTGTACACAATAAGCGCTATCACATCATGGAAAAACAAGTGAGTAATCTATGTTTAAAATTTTATAACAAAAATCTCTGTATTAAAGTCTGTGGATTTTCTACAAAAAAAAATGGTTTTATTTGCCACAAAATCCCCCTTTTCTATTAAATGCAATGAAACAATAAATAATAATACTTTGCACTAAGTTTCCCCTTGGTATATGTACAAAATGGCCCATCTCTATTATTCATTTATTTTATCTTTATGTTTTGATACTATTGCAGTTTGAAAATTTCGCAATTCACAGGGCTACAGAAGGGGGTCAGAAACCTTAATGCGCACTAACTTTTTAAAAGATGACACGATAAACCCAATGCTAAATATGGTAAAACATGCTGATTTCTAAATGTATCTGTTGCTTTGAATAACATATTGAATTGCAGTCTCATTAGACGTCTATTCCACAACTACATTTAATCATTTCAATTGAATAAAACCAAGCGACCTATTATTTAAAATTAAAATAGTAAGACAAAAACAAATCACAAAACAATGCACGGAATTATTAAAACTGAGTTATATACTATGAATGAACCCCATGGTCCTTAACAAGACATGGACATATGTACTCTGGATCGAAGTATAGACAGACTCCACTAGTGGTTACTTCGTATTAGTCTTGACTTATCCGGTAATAAGTTGATTGTTTGTTGATAAACAACGGTCTTTGATAACAGGTTGGCGTTTTGTCTATAAATTCAACAAAAAAAAGTATTTTTATAGGCACATGTGGCAAAGATAATCAGAACCTTCTTGTATTTAAAAGTAAGCCAACACAAATGTTTCTTCCGGGCTAGATAAGTTCTAATGAAATACATCAATGTTTTGGTTTCAGTTTGGTCAAAGAACACTTCTTACTTAATAAACAGAATCATGTTATCAATTTGACTGGAATTTGTTTTTATCAAAAATATCATTTTTCAAAGCAGTTGAAAGTTTTGTTTATAAACTAATTATTTAACTAATTTTCAATTTTCATCGATGCTTTTAGGGTAAATAAACTTCGACAAGAATTTTAGGTTTTGTTTGTTTAATGGCGTTTTTTTTTATTGATTATATTTATCATGTGCTAGGTTAATATATGAAGTCACTATTCAACACTGCAGTTTTTTTTTGTTTCATTTTCAACGTTGAAAAACTCTCTTAAAAAGTTTTGAGTCACACAACACCAAAATTACATCATAGCAAAATTATTTTGACGCACCATTCATGTACTTTCGAAATTCTATGTTATTTTAGACGATGGTGGTTCAAAGGTGTCCAAAATGGCAACACCATTTATTCCATAGAATAAACATGATAGAAGAACTTTCATTTAAAGTACTAATCTTCTAACCATTATATCTGAATGTATAAAATCTGCTAGTTACAGAAGGGAAAAAAGACAGTACCAAATTTATGCTGGTACAATGCAGCTATGTTTTTCAGTAGATTACAGAAAATAGATATTTTATCTATAAAAAAAAACTTTTTTACAGTATTTATACAAAGTTTGGTTAAGACTAGTCAAGTAGAATTCAGTGGAAGCCTTTGAGCATGTAATATACTATGTACTATATTTTGATCTCTTATTACGAAAATGCATCAGTGTGTCATACTTTTCCATCCCTTGATTCGGCTTGGTTTTGTTTGATCCCCACTCCATTCTGTTCCCACAGAGAATCTGACATATTATATTAAGCTTAAGTTACCATACGTATATCTACAATAACTTCTAATTATGCACTCTTTCAAAAAAATGAAAATAAAACGTTCACCATAGTCTTATATTATCCGAAAAGTCTGATATACCCCATACATAAACGAACACATCTCGCTAGCAATTGTCGTATTCCTGACTTTTGTTAAAGACATTTTCCAGAAAATAAAATGTGTAATTGTATCCCTGCGATAAGTCAATTTCTGAATATTTTAAAAGTTGAATACCAGGGATTTATAATGCTTTAATGTGTATCCCCGTGTTTGTATCATGAAAAGGTATAGAAACTGATGTCTACAGGAATAATCCGTGGCATCAATATCCTGCTAACAAGACAAGATTTTTGCAAGAATATTTCATATACCTGGGGCCGTGTCAACGAAGCTGTCCTAGGACTATAGGACATGTCTTAGGATGGACTTAGGACACGTCTTAGTCCTAAGCTAGGTTAACGAAAGTCTCCTTAAATAAGATATGTTCTAAATTTGGTCCTTAAGTTAGGATAGATAAATAGGTGTCTTAGGATGGTCTTAGGATAGTCCTAAAAGTTACGATGTCCTAAGTCGAAAAAAAACAACTAATGTGGCTTAAAGTCAATAATAAAAATACTCATACAGTAGTAAACTATTATACTGTTATTAGAACTAAACTAGTTAAACAAAATATTCTTCAATATATGTTAAAGATTCAATTATGTTTCGTTATTTCAAATTATTTTTTGTAGACTTTGATCCATCAAATACTTCCAGATATCAACAAAGAGGGTTTCTAGTATTCAATTTGAGTTTTTGGAATAAGCATATTACAAGAACTTTGTCTGGGTGTTCTAGAATGTATATGGTGCACATATATTTATAAATTGAGATAATCCGGATTCATTTGCTTTAAGAACTAAACTTGCTTTTCTTTATACAAAATCATATCAAATGGGCATCATTCGTAGCTCTCCAAAAAGTAGGTCTGTCGATGTCATATTATTACGCTTATTTAGAATAATTCGTGCTGCCCTTTTGGAAGCTTGATAATTTTATCATCATTAACAACACTGTTTGCACCTAACCAAATTGTGAAATAATAATTGAAATGTGGAACTCTTAAATTTCGGTTTGCAGAAAAATTCGGACTTCTTTTTTAACTTAGGCTGATTCAATACATGTAATTAAATCGAGTGGACCTAAGGACTCTAGTTTATAAAGATAAAATTGCAGCACGAATATCGCCTCTAAAAAGAGTTGTGACTATTTAGTTTTGTTGTTGTATGAAATGCATTTATAATTTTTTTATAGTCTATAATAAAGTATCTATTAGTATTACTTTAAACAACATATTTTGCGTTGATTTTTTTTTTCATTAAAAGATGCAACCTCCCTCCGTTTACATATTTACTGAAATACAATAAATATATGTCATTTAATTCTCTACATATTTTTATCGATTAAATAAGTGTGTTAGGATGGTCATAGGACAACGGTAGCTAGCACTGTCCTAAGATAGCTTTGTTGTACACCATAATACATGTCTCAGACACGTCCTAAGACCATCCTAAAAAAGGTCCTAAGACATGTCTTAGGATACTTGCCTTGACACGGCCTTTGGACGATATCTTTTTTTATTTACTTTATATAAGTATGCTGGATTCTGAATTGTTAATCACCAGTGTATTTTTCATGTATTTTCATTTATCTAATGGATGTCGTTCCGTTTTTTTACTGCGCCGGGGTATATGTACAATGATATGCCTGGTTTACCCTCTCTGTCGTTGTGTTTGCCTTTTTATCTGTCACGGGGACGCCTCATCATTTGTACATTAAAATAAATATAGTAGTTTTTACCGACAAAATAATGGAATTAAAACAAATGTTCAACTTGACTGTTCCTATTGATATTTGGTGTAAATAAACAGCTATGTATGGTGGCACACAGCTGCCATCGAATTGACCAGTTGCCCAGATAATTCGACAAAAGCTATCTCGGCAACTCGTCTTGAGGTCGAGATGAATGCCCGTAACTGCCCTTGTCTTGTTGAATTGT
The DNA here is from genome assembly GCF_021869535.1 of Mytilus californianus. Classification (NCBI taxonomy): domain Eukaryota; kingdom Metazoa; phylum Mollusca; class Bivalvia; order Mytilida; family Mytilidae; genus Mytilus; species Mytilus californianus. Next base: position 3,255,480 of record NW_026262745.1, on the reverse strand, counting down.
CGAATTAATTATCACAACAAGTCAGCCTTATTTTCTTGACAAGTCAACAGGATCCTGTAATTCAAATGTTGTGGTTTGTTGCTGTATATCATATTTAGTTTTCCTTTATCATTAGGTTAAACAATCAGACCGTTGGTTTTCTCGTTGGAATAGTTTAACATTTTGTCATGTCGGGTAAACGCCTTTCTGTGCGGTATGGATTTTGCGCATTGTTGGAGGCCGTATGCGTGCGATGACCTTTATTTGCTAACATCTACCTCATTTAGTCTCTAGTGGATAGTAGTTCCATTTGAAGTCATACATGTACCACATCTTCTTATACTTATTAAGTAGTGTTCATTAATATGCCATCGAATCTCCGTCGCGAAAGCATAAAAATAACACTATTTATAGAGTTCTACGAGTATTTTGTTTTATTAAATGTTTCCACATTTAATTTAACACAATGTTAAACTATTAAAGGGAACCACACGTAGACTAGCAATTTTTATATCCGTAAATTCATATGTAATTATAATGTTTAGTATAAATGTTTTAATGTCAGAATTACAGGATAAAATAACTCAATTTAAGAATAATCACTAAAGCTTGCAATGACTTCGACATCCGATTGATTAAAACAGGGACCTACGATAACAAATAAGTTTTAAAGTAAAGATGGGATTCGTATTAAAAAAAAACTCTTGTAATATTAACCTGCATTTGTCTTGACATTGAATGAGATCCCTTTTTTGTCTTCTATTTTTAGAAATTTATTTTTGGGTACCATTACTCTACCATAACAAATTAATGTGACGATACAAAACAAATCAGCCATTATTAGATTTCACTTTATAGAGTGGCGTCAGTGGTAAGTATGGTTGTACACTTTACATAGTTTAGTTAAATTTATATAAAAAGAAATCTGTTTTCTGACCTCTATGTGTCTTTTTTTTTCTGTCATTAGGTTACTCTCTCATTGACGCATTACCCAGATCTTATTGTATTCATTCATAAAATTGAGAATGGAAATGGGGAATGCATTGGAACCCGACCATAGAGCAGACAACAGCCGAAGGCCACCAATGGGTCTTCAATGCAGGACAAAATATATGCTGGACATATATGAACATCAGACGTCGATCTAAAAGTAGATCTTTTTTATTTGCTGACTGTATCTTTTAACGTTGATTTTTTTGCTTATAAAAATGTATATACAACTCAAAAGTTAACAAATTGAAAAATCGTCAATGTATATGTACCCATAGATTAATAAACCCATTTATACATCTATGATGTACCACATAAAATTATCAATGTTACCAAGGCAACACATGTAAAAGTGAATACATTTGATATGTTTTCATTAAATAATTTATAAAAAAAAACAATAGAATATTAACTATACATCGCTGGTTATATGAAATGAGTTAGAATTGATGGTTATCCCCTGGATAGTATCCGTACTCATTACAAAAGAAATAACATTTTTCTTTGATGAATTGACAATCATTGATACATTGTTTGTAGTAAAAATATCCCTGGCTGTGATAAAGGGGTCTGCATTGATAATTTTTACACTTATACAGGGCGTAGTCACACTGGTAATAACATTGGTTTGGTCTTTGCCTCCTTCTTCCACCATTACTACTGTCGCTGCTATCGCTGCTACCACCGTTCTGCCTCCCTCCGAATCTCCCACCGTTCTGACTCCCTCTGAATCTCCCACCAACGTTCCTATCACCACTATCACTGGAACTTCCTTTTACAAAATTGATACAAAGTAAAACAGCACAGATTGCCAGCAACATAAACTTGACCTGAAACATATCAGTAATAGGTTAAATGATAATTAGTACTTTGTAAAAAAATGTAAATTTGATTATTTAGGGAGCTACCATTTGATTTTAAGGGGAGCTAGGATGAAAAATATTTTGTCCTGCATTTGTTTTAGTTGTAATCTCTGACCTGCCTTTTTATTTTTAACTCTATTCGGTCCCGCCTTTTTTATTAGTTTATCCTGACTTTTTTTACATAAATTGTCATCCTGCCTTTTTCCATTTCTTTATTTTGTAAACTTCAAAGTCAATCCATTATAAATAAACATACATACAAAAAAAAACTTCGCTAACGATTTGAACCTCTTGTCAAACTTTTATTAAATTCTTATGTAATTCAGATTTTGAAGTGAGAGACAAAACAGTAAATGTTAATGTAAGAAAATCCTTTAAATTATGTTACTTCAGCTATAATCTTTGTCTCATTTAGATAGAAAGCAATCAGAAAGATAGTTGTGTTTTTCTTTTCCAGATTTAAAAAAAAAAATAATCAACTTACCTGCATAATGAAACTTTGTGTTATACTTCTTCAATTATGTCTTAAATTCCTGAAAATATATAAAAATAGCAATATAAAATGTAAATAATGTTAACAAATAAATTGCATCATTTGAAGTTTTAAAGATTGATAATAAACATTTTTTTTCACTTTCATTTATTTCAAAAAGATTTTTTTAACAAGCGGTATAAACCAAATGCATTGTATAGGATGATTAGTATGCTTCAATATATATCTTAAACCTTTCGGAATTTTGAGTTTTCAATGCTCTTCAACTTCGTACTTTATTTGGCCTTTTTAACTTTGTTTATTAGAGCGTCAGTGATGAGTCTTCTTCAGACGCGCGTCTTGCGTACCAACTTTTAATCCTGGTATCTATCAGTCTGTGTATTTGATAACTCTGGACAGTAAATTTAATAAAAGTGTTCATTTATTTAAAACACGATACCCCAAATTTGTGCTTGAACTTAAATTGTTTTTAATTGATAACTATGAGAGTTATAAAAGACAACGGAGATAGTCTATGACTTGCGACTTGAAAATTAACATAAACTAAGGTTGAACTAGTAATCTAAATCTTAAAAAAGTGAGGACCGTACACACATTATTATAAGCACTTTGTATAATGTATAGTTTTTTTCCTCCACCAATAACATTATGGAACAAGTTACCGGAATATAATAGGAATTGTCATCGTTGTTTTTTTAAAGGTGGTATTGAAGAGCAAAACAAAATAAGGTGTCTTAAAATGGGTGTTTTCATATATAATTATTAATCCTGTTTTATATAAGTCCTCGTACATTCGCACTGGGTCTCAATCAGCTGTATTGGCCTTCTGCTAAGACTCCGGCCAATACAGATAACCTTTACCCAATACATGTACGACTGCACTGAATATAATACAGGATTAATATGAAAACACCCATTTAATACCAGTATAGTATTGTAACTAGTACTTTTAAATTCAAATATTTATTTTATAATTTGATGTAGTAATGGGTTAATCATCATAAACATCTTTAGGACTGAAAAATATGCACATCTAACATTGTTCGGCTAAACTTGAGACGAATTATCTTTTTCTATATGTATATTTATGTACACTTGTATCCGGATCCTAATATTCTTGTACTTTAAATCTGTGTGTTTATAGTTAATAATACCACGATTAGATGAAGATATTAATTTCTAATTAAAGGGGCGCTAGCTACGAGATACTACAAAAATTAGAATATGATTTCGTTTGGTTCAATCATTAATAAAATGATGAAATAATAATTCGTTTTTAGCAGCCAATTTGGTACAATTTCTTAACTGTTTATTTCAGACTTATTGTAATTTAGATATACGTTTTAATATGTTATAAATCAAATATGAAAATCTGAGTAAAATCGGTGAACATGAATTTGACAGCTAGTGCCCCTTTAATATTTACTCTTTAAAATATATATTTTATGAATATTGCGTAAATGGACAATTTCAAAACCGTAAAAACACTCAGATAAGTATACTATAACTAAACCTTTGATTTATGTTGGAAAAAAATCTTAAAAGTAAGTTTTGATATATAAGGGATGGTATTTCAATAAAACGTTTTCTGATTGAACTATACATCAATAATGTATGTGTAAATTATAATGTACTTACCCCTAAGACGTCTTCAAAGTTTATAATACTCCAGACATCTAGGAAACCAGATTTATATAGAGATGTTTCTACCCGTGTAAAGTCTCTTCCTGTTATTAAGTATGATTAAGCTTATCTTTATGTCAAATATACATTAATTAAAGTTTAATTTTCTTTAAAAAATTTAAAACCACGCATCCTGATAAGTTCTTAAAATAATTTCATAATTGTTTTAAACGTGATTAAATATACAGATTTATGTATATCTGTATTTCTAGTTGATTGTACTGAGAACAAAACATACATGTGACAAATCAGCATCTATGCGACAGACGTCAGACCGGATCACTAAGCCGTTTATTAGCTAGACTGGTATCCGACCGTTTTTTGACAAGTTTTGATTTCTGTATTCCGAAGACATACTGAATATTATGCGCAGGGAACCAACCTATTTATTAGCAAGTTTGACAGAAAGACCGTCTTGAAAGAATCGATTTGCTCTTAAAAGTCTCTAGACCTCCGAATTTAAGTCTATTTAAACATTTAAAAAAATATATTGCATGTCATCAGGTATTGAATTTCGTCTCCAATATCATACAGTGCAAATTTTATATTCACGTTGGGTATTTTTCCGTTTTCACTTCTAAACAGGTAGCCTGTGATTTGTTGTCCTGGATATATAAGCAATCATTTATCTCGTATCTAAAATATTAAAAGAAATAACTTTCAAAGTGTTTAAATAGCCGGCAACACAATGATTTTGTTGATACAATAGAGAATGGAAACGGAAAATATGTCCAAGAGACAACAATTCTACTAAAGAGCAGGAAATAACAGTGTAATGCCACAAATGGTTCTTAAAAGCAGTGAGAAAATACCGCATCTTGAGACGGGCTTCAACTGGCCCTTAAAAGGGTTTCCATTTCGCTGTACAAATTTTGTTCAAATTGATCTATAATACTTTGATCTACAATATTTACCAACCATTCCTTGCTAATAAAAGTTTGTGTGTTCCATATTTATACTACATTTGTTTAAACCAATCAATCTTCTAGATATGGATATCACACTTTATTGTCAACATTCAACTAACTGATAAATCAGTTTATGAGTTATAGAATGCAATTATTTCTGTCAAGAAGGATACAATTCTTGCTTTTGTTTGTATTTTGAGAGGAAAGTAACATTCCAAATTTACCATACATTATAAAGACGGAGTTTCAAGATGAATTTAGTTGTAAAATCATCTTACAACATTTATTGAACCCTTTCAATGATTTCATTGTTATTACTGCTTCCCCATATTTCGCAAACGAACAGAAAAGCGGCATCACATTGTATAATGTGTTATTTTTGATTACTAGCACTATGGTAATTTTGTAGAATTCCCTGTTGATAGATTAAGAAATTAATCAGAAACTAAGGATTCAACTCCCGCAAGCAAAATTGACCTTAGATACAAATTCTTAGGCTGAAAACTGTACCAGGAGTAAGAATAACAAACCATCAAACCTTTTTGACATTGGTCAACTGTTACAGTCAATACAATGTTTTTCTTCTAAACTGTAAGTTAGATTCTTTCTACACTGGAATCTTTTATGTAGGTTCAATACAAAGGTTATTACTTGTATCATAGATTTTCTAAAAAATAAATGAGCTACCTTGTTATCTGAAAGAGGTTTGACGGACAAATCCTTATATTTCATGGGAAATTAATTTAAAAAAACTTAATTAAATCCGACCTCTGAAAATCTTATGACGAATGGATCCACCAAGACCCTAGGTCGATATGTTGACCTTGATGTCTGTTGTTTTTTTGGTTTTGTTTGTAGGTAGTCACGGTCTTATTGATGTGTTCCTTTTATCTTCTTTTATTCATATGTATGATGCGTCCTGATTTGTTTTTAGAATAAGTGCGCAATTGGTATGCATTTGAATAAACACAAAGAAATATAGATTTTTATATCTTTCTTTCTGAAACCACTTGCAGCACTTACAGTGATATGGTATAGAAAACAAATTATAGTATCTTTAAGACAGACGTCAGTATGATCACTTTATTTACAAGTTTCAATGTATCAATTTTCTTATAATAGTAATCAGACCTCCGAATTTAAGTGAACTTGGACATTTTTAAAAATTACTGGGACAAATAAAGTTCTTAATTATTTTATGACGAAAGGATTCCAATTAATTTAAAAATCCCGAGACAGAAGTGTGACAGACAAATCCGTTTACATATATCAAAGATTTAAGACAAGTCTAAGATTGTGCCTGTTAAATTGTCTCTCATCTTGTCTTTACTTGAATTTAATACATTTGACAGATATTTGTCTATGGATCAAAAAAATAGGTTGATGTGTCTACCTCTTGATGTCTTTTGGTTTTGTTTTTATTTGAACAGTGTCTTTTTGACGTATATATCTCATATATATTTTTTTATTCGTATTGACGATTTAGAAGAAGAGTCAAGTTCTAAAATGTATATAGATATAAAAAGATGTGGCATGAGTGCCAATGAGACAACTCTCCATCCAAGTCACAACTAGTAAAAAGTAAACTAATATAGGTCAAAGTACGGCCTTCAACACGGAGCATTTGCTCACACCTAACAGCAAGCTATAAACGGCCCCAAAATGACTAGTGTAAAACCATTCAAGTGGAAAACCAACGGTCTAATCTATATAAAAAATGAAAACGTGAAACACTTATGAACCACATCAACAAACGACAACCATTAAACAACAGGTTCCTGACTTAGGACAAGTGCAAACAAATGCAGCGGGTTAAAACGTTTTAACAGGCGCAAACCTTCATAATAACCTGAAGTAGTGGTATAATAAATGGTAGCATAAAACGAGGTGACAAGCAATCGATAAGTCTAATGAAAAAAAACACCATGCCCAAAAATTTCATTACACACAACACCTAAGATTGAGAAAAATGAACTCTAGCAAATATCGAGGTGAACTAAGATGTCATGAAAGGTAAACAGTTCCTTCTCTATATGTGCAAGTCTACATCCCGTGAAAAACTGCATTCTATAATGTCACATTCGCAGAAAATATAACGGAATCAACCAAATCACGGTGGCGTCTGAAAATATCGAATGATTGCGTTCAACTTATCTATTTAGAGCCTTTGATGAAATACTTTCATTTAAGCAGTAACCATTTAATGCGGGAATCATGATAGGAAGCACAATCACTTGAATATCGAATCAACTAGTCTTTATATACTCTTTATATGCATGCGCTGCTGGAATTTTCCTGCTGCACAGAAATGGAAAGTTTAAAATTGTAAAATGAAATCATCTCTTCTGTCTTTTTTGTCGTAATATGAGAGAATCAACTGTATTTGTGTTTCGAGTGTATTGGGATATATGTGTGATGTTGTCTTTTCCGAGTGTATTGGGATAGATGAGTGGTCTTGTCTATTCCTAGTGTATTGGGATAGATGTGTGGTGTTGACTATTCCGAGTGTATTGGGATAGTTGTGTGGAGTTGTCTGGTCACAGTGTATTGGGGTAGATGTGTGGTGTTGTCTATTTCGAGTGTATTGGGATAGATGAGTTGTGTTGTCTATTCAGCTTGTATTGGGATAGATGAGTTGTGTTGTCTATTCCGAGTGTATTGGGAAAGATGTGTGGTGTTGTCTATTCCGAGTGTATTGAGATAGATGTGTTGTGTTGTCTATTCGGAATATATATGGATAGATGTGTTTCGAGTGTATTGGGATATATGTGTGATGTTGTCTTTTCCGAGTGTATTGGAATTAGTGGCGGATCCAGAAATTTTCATAAGTGGGGGCCCACTGACTGCCTAAGAGGGGACCCGCTCCAGTCATGCTTCAGTGATTCCCTATATAATCAACCAAATTTTTCCCAAAAAAGAGGGGCCCGGGCTCCCAGGACCCCCCCCCCCCCTAAATCCGCCTCTGGGAATAGATGAGTAATCTTGTCTATTCCTAGTGTATTGGGATAGATGTGTGGTGTTGACTATTCCGAGTGTATTGGGATAGATGTGTGGTGTTGCCTGGTCACAGTGTATTGGGATAGATGTGTGGTGTTGTCTATTTCGAGTGTATTGGGATAGATGAGTTGTGTTGTCTATTCAGCTTGTATTGGGATAGATGAGTTGTGTTGTCTATTCGGAGTGTATTGGGATAGATGTGTGGTATTGTCTATTTCGAGTGTATTGGGATAGATGAGTTGTGTTGTCTATTCAGCTTGTATTGGGATAGATGAGTTGTGTTGTCTATTCCGAGTGTATTGGGATAGATGTGTTGTGTTGTCTATTCAGAATATATATGGATAGATGTGTGGTGTTGTCTATTCAAAGTGTATTGGGATAGATGTGTGGTGTTGTCTATTTCGAGTGTATTGGGATAGATGTGTTGTGTTGTCTATTCAGAATATATATGGATAGATGTGTGGTGTTGTCTATTCAAAGTGTATTGGGATAGATGTGTGGTGTTGTCTATTTCGAGTGTTTTGGGAGAGATGTGTGGTATTGTCTATTCCGAGTGTATTGTGATAGGTGTGTGTTGCTGTCTATTCCGAGTATATTGGGATAGATGTGTGGTGTTGTGTATTCAAAGTGTATGGGGATAGATGTGTTGTGTTGTCTATTCCGAGTGTATTGTGATATATGTGTGGTGTTGTCTTTACCTAGTGTATTGGGATAGATGTGCAGTGTTGTCTAGTCACAGTGTATTGGGAAAGATGTGTGGTGTTGTCTATTCCGATCTTATTGGGATAGATGTGTGGTGTTGTCTATGTCGAGTTTATTTGGATAGGTCTGTGATGTTATCTATATAAAAAAGAAGATGTGGTATGATTGCCAATGAGACAACTCTCCACAAGAGACCAAATGACACAGAAATTAACAGCTATAGGTCACCGGCCGGCCTTCAACAAAGCCCATACCGCATAGTCAGCTATAAAAGGCCCCAAAATCACAAATGTAAAACAATCCAAACGAGAAAATTAACGGCCTTATTAATGTACTAAAAAAATGATCGAGACACAAATATGTAACACAGCAACAAACGACAACCACTGAATTACAGACTCCTATGTCGAGTTTATTGGGATAGATGTGTGATGTTCTCTATTCAAAGTGTATTGGGATAGATGTGCGGTGTTCTCTATTCAGAGTTTATTCGGATAAGTGTGTGGTGTTCTCTATTCAAAGTGTATTGTGATAGATGTGCGGTGTTCTCTTTTCAGAGTTTATTGGGATAGATGTGCGGTGTTCTCTATTCAAAGTGTATTGTGATAGATGTGCGGTGTTCTCTATTCAGAGTTTATTAGGATAGATGTGTGATGTTCTCTATTCAAAGTGTTTTGGGATAGATGTGCGGGGTTCTCTATTCAGAGTTTATTGGGATAAGTGTGTGATGTTGTCTATTCCGAGTTTATTGGGATAGATGTGTAGTGTTCTCTATTCTGAGTTTATTGGGATAGATGTGTAGTGTTTTTTATTTCAAGTGCATTAGGATAAATTTAGTCAACATACTTCCAAACTTTTAAATTTTTAGTGAAAGGAAAGTAACGGGAAAAACACATACAAGAATAAATTCATTTGTTATGTTTTATTAAATAATTCATAAAGAAAATTGAAACATCAACTGAACATAAAAGAAATATTGTCAACTTTACGAGATGGTATATCGGTTAGGTTCAGAATTTATGGTTATATCCAGGATAATATCCATGTTGATTGCAGAAGTAGTTACACTTCTGTTTGATGTATTGGCAATTCTGGCAACACTGCTGGTAGTAATAATATCCTCTGTTATAGTAAATTGGTCTGCATTGGTAATGTAGGCACTTGTTCAAGCCGTAGTTACACTGGTTGTAACATTGATACACATTTGACAGTCTGTTTCTGTTCCTCCAAAATCCAGTTTTAAGACCTTGTACAGTATTGGTATATAGCAAAACAGCACACAGTGCCAGCAATACAAATTTTATCTGGAAAATATATGTTATTGTTTAATCAGTGTAAACAGCACACAGTGCCAGCAATAAAAATTTTATCTGGAAAATATATGTTATTGTTTAATCAGTGTAAACAGCACACAGTGCCAGCAATAAAAATTTCATCTGTAAAATATATGTTATTGTTTAATCAGTGTAAACAGCATACAGTGCCAGCAATACAAATTTTATCTGTAAAATATATGTTATTGTTTAATCAGTGTAAACAGTAAGAGAAAACACTAGTATGATGTCGAAACTCTTAAAACAACAGTCAAGTTTGATGTCATAATCAATACAATCAACATGTGACTGAGGTAATCGAACGAAATCCAATGGGAGCGAGAATCACTCAATAAAGAGAATGTAAAAAAGTTTAAAGATCACATTTCATTCAATTTTTATCTCTTTTCTGGCTCATTGGTAAAAATTGAAAGAGTTTCATCAATTCTATAAACTTTCTCCGTCAGTTGGGAGAATACACGTTGTTATGTGGTAAGGTATGATGACTACTAAATATTAATTAAAAATGCTTTCAATGCGATAGATGACCCTTTTTGTCATACTTTTGTAAACCACTATAATTCATGTTTCGTAGTTGCGGACACACCATATATGCATATACATGTTTGATAGACTCAGCCATGATTTGTGTCTCTCCAAAAGACGACCGATCACATAAAATGTAAATTGTTTTCTCATTGAGAACGATTAACATACGACATACCTGCATGATTGAATTATGCTTTAAAGAAGATAATAAACTGTCCTCAAATTATGTCTTCAAAACCTGTAAATATATAAAGATAGAACATTTTGAAATTTAACACTTATATGAAATCATTTTTAAGTTTTAAAGATTTATAACAAAGATGTGTTCACCTTCATTTTTAAAATGTCGACAGGCGGTATAAATAATGCATTGTACAGGATTCTCTGTATGCATTTTCAACTTCGTATCTACGCCAGTATATTTTAATAAAGATGATCATTCATTAAAAACCAAGATATCTAAAAGATTTGCTTGAAATAACAATTATAAGTATAGACAGTTAACAGAACAGAATCATAGTGTACCCTGGAGGTTTTCCTCTAAGAACATTTGTCATTAAATGACACAGAATAAGTGTTAAGTAAACGTCGTTGAAGACAATCACTGATTAGGTTCATGACTCTCAATAGCATATCTCACTGGGGTCAACGTGATGATCGTAACTGCAATTACGATCATCCCAATATGGCGGACACAAATTCAGGGAAATTTTATAAGGCCGATTTCTCCACTTTAACAGCTTATATTTAGATTTGTATTATGTCAAGAAACATCTTTATAAGCATTGCCATTGAATATTTTTTTCCTACATGATGGAAAAGCAACAAGAAGAACGAAAATCGAGATACAAAAAAACATGATGATGATCGTAACTTTTATTTATTTTTATCAACGATGACCGTAACTTTTACTTAAGATGATCGTAGTTGTCTGTTCCAACGAAGCATTTTCTGATAAATAAAGCTGTCTGGTATGCGAAAAAATGTACTTAATCAGCTAATATTGTAATAATAATGAGGGACGATCACTGGAAGGGAGGGTAACGTCCTATTGATTGGTAAACGGGTAAGTGCACAAATGATGGTTATGATTTTGCGAGATTTTGTAATTTTTTTAATCTATTTCTATATTAAAATGCATTGGGGTTAACAACTTTTTATTGATTTTATATATTTTATATATTTAAGGTATTGGACATTTCATATTTATGCCCAGTTTGGTAAAATTTGAGATTTTTATTCTATGGAACACTTTGTAGGGACAATAGTACCTTTCGAGAACCTGATATTTTTGGGGAATTCGGATTTTATAGTTTTCATTAACAGATATAGGATTTTTTTTAAAGGAGAGGTTGAAAAATATAGCAATGCATTAAGAAGTGTAACCATGTCTGTTGAATGAAAAAAAAATTGAAACCATCAATAAAATAATTCATTGATATTTTTGGCTAAAACAACTTCTTCGACTAACTTCAATAATACATGTCATATTACCGTAAGTATGAGGATTAATAGTTTGAAAAAAAAACATGGAATCTACTATGAATTTGTATACCATTTATTTCAGCCTTTCCTTCAATACATAAAAAGCTTACCCGTGGTAAATATAGGTAACAATAGTCCAGTGGCGGATCCAGAAATTTTCATAAGCGGGGCCCACTGACTGCCTAATAGCCTGGCATCCTGACCCAATCTAATACTTCGTCGATACTGTCAAGCAGTTGGCCAGGATCCCAGGCTAACTGCCTAAGAGGGGACCTGCTCCAGTCATGCTTCAGTGATTCTCTATATAATCAACCAAATGTTTCCCACAAAAGAGGGGGGGCATCCTGGCCTTCCCTCAAAATCGCCTCTGTAGTCTACCAATATTTAATACTCATAGTTTGATTAAGAAAATTCAAAAGCAGGCAAAAGCTAAAACCGAGGGAAACACATTAAAATAAAGTCACTCCATGCCTACCATTACTTACTTCTAAAATATTCAGTGAAAGTTTAGGCCTGCAATCTTAAACTGTATCATGAGGATGATATTTATATTTACTTCATATAAACGTATTCCATTTTGAATGTTAACTAAATTACTCATATGAAAAAAATATTGATGACATTTGTCAGGAAAATGGCCATTGTTATATTATTATATAATTGTTCGTTTCTGTGTGTGTTACAATTTAATGTTGTGTTTTTGTTGTGTCGTTGTTCTCCTCTTATATTTGATGCGTTTCCCTCAGTTTTAGTTTGTAACCCGGATTTGTTTTTATCTCTATCGATTTATGAGTTTCGAACAGTGGTATACTACTGTTGCCTTTATTTTGCATATAAGCCTGCTAATTCCCCCTTATGTCATTGCTTTTTGACAAATTGCGGTGTTCATTTTGTTCAGTTTTAAAATCATACTATGTTCAGTAATACCAATATATCGTGACTGCTAAATAGAATGTTTTGAGTTACGATCATCTTTATATAAAAACAAGTCCAAGTTACGATCATCCATAGACGAAGTTACGATCATCATCGTGTTTTTTTGTATCTCGATTTTCGTTCTTCTGGTTGTTTTTCCATCAATTAGGAAAAACACATTCAATGGCAATGCTTATAAAGATTTTTCTTGACATAATACAAATCTGAAAATAAACTGTTAAAGTGGAGAAATCGGCCTTATAAAATTCCCCTGAATTTGTGTCCGCCATATTGGGATGATCGTAATTGCAGTTACGATCATCACGTTGACACCAGATCAGGTGAAATTGAAATTGGTATTCCTAACAGCAAATACAAAGAAGCATGCACCTAAAGAATAGTGGTGATTTTATTTTTACGAAGTTAACATAGCGTCACTTATAAGTCTTATATAGACGAAATGCAATTCTATAAGCCTGATGTTTTTGGTGAGTTTTTACCAATGCAAAAAAAAAAAAAAAAACGTATAGGAGACTGAGTTACTACAATATTGGAATAAATGTTGTCTTAATTAGAGAATGGAAAACAATTAAAAGCGTAAAAACACTCCGCTTTACGGCAAAATGGACATTGATTTTGAGTTTGCCCACATCTAAAAATACTATAGAACAAATAATAATCTATTTAGGAATAGTATTAAACTCAGTACATTTTTGATTGTCTAACACATCTTTAGATCTCATCTTTTATCATATCTGTTGCTGCTTTATTTTATTATTTCTATTATAACTCTATATGTATAATGTACTTACCCCTGAAGAGTCTTTAAAATCTATAATACTTAGGACATCTGACAACCTATATTTATATTGTGAAATTTCTGGCAATGTGAATAAAGCCTCTTCCTGATTTTGGTTGTGCACATCCTTTAATGCTATATCTGAATAAGAGTTATAATTTTCTTAAATTTTTAAACCTCGCATCCTTAACATTAACATATTCTTAGAATGATTGAGTAATTGTTTTAGAATTGAATAACCTGGAGATTAATACTGATAATTTAGTAAATATACGTGTGAATTGAGTTGTAACAAGTCCACAAAACTGCTGCTGCTAACTTTCTTCTATCGTCATGAAACCACCTATATCAAGTCATTTTCTTGAATTGGGACTTTGAAAATGGTCTAAATCAAATGTAGTAAATCATTGAGTTTTGTACGGTGAAAAAATGTTTTTTTTAACCACCGAACATTGATGTTAAAATTTTTTCATGTACCCTGCCTTTTATAAGCTTACATTAGATGCCATTGTTTTTATAGAGATGTGTGCACACTTTCATCCTTACAGCTGACAATCTTTTGTAGATGTTTAAGGTGCATTGTTTTATAGAGATGTGTGCACACTTTCATCCTTACAGCTGACAATCTTTTGTAGATGTTTAAGGTGCATTGTTCTATAGAGATGTGTGCACACTTTCATCCTTACAGCTGACAATCTTTTGTAGATGTTTAATGTGCATTGTTTTATAGAGATGTATGCACACTTTCATCCTTACAGCTGACAATCTTTTGTATATGTTTAAGGTGCATTGTTTTAAAGAGATGTATGTACACTTTCATCCTTACAGCTGACAATCTTTTGTAGATGTTTAAGGTGCATTGTTTTATAGAGATGTATGCACACTTTCATCCTTACAGCTGACAATCTTTTGTAGTTGTTTAAGGTGTATTGTTTTATAGAGATGTATGCACACTTTCATCCTTACAGCTGACAATCTTTTGTAGATGTTTAAGGTGCATTGTTTTATAGAGATGTATGCACACTTTCATCCTAACAGCTGACAATCTTTTGTAGATGTTTAAGGTGCATTGTTTTTATAGAGATATGTGCACACTTTCATCCTTACAGCTGACAATCTTTTGTAGATGTTTAAGGTGCATTGTTTTTATAGAGATGTGTGCACACTTTCATCCTTACAGCTGACAACCTTTTGTAAATGTTTAAGATGCATTGTTTTTATAGAGATGTGAGCACACTTTCATCCTAACAGCTGACAATCTTTTGTAGATGTTTAAGGTGCATTGTTTTATAGAGATGTATGCACACTTTCATTCTTACAGCTGACAATCTTTAGTAGATGTTTAAGGTGCATTGTTTTAATAAAGAAGTATGCACACTTTCATCCTTACAGCTGACAATCTTTTGTAGATGTTTAAGATGCATTGTTTTATAGAGATGTGTGCACACTTTCATCCTTACAGCTGACAATCTTTTGTAGATGTTTAAGGTGCATTGTTTTATAGAGATGTATGCACACTTTCATCCTTACAGCTGACAACCTTTTGTAAATGTTTAAGATGCATTGTTTTATAGAGATGTATGCACACTTTCATCCTAACAGCTGACAATCTTTTGTAGATGTTTAAGGTGCATTGTTTTTATAGAGATGTGTGCACACTTTCATCCTTACAGCTGACAATCTTTTGTAGATGTTTAAGGTGCATTGTTTTTATAGAGATGTGTGCACACTTTCATCCTTACAGCTGACAACCTTTTGTAAATGTTTAAGATGCATTGTTTTTATAGAGATGTGAGCACACTTTCATCCTAACAGCTGACAATCTTTTGTAGATGTTTAAGGTGCATTGTTTTATAGAGATGTATGCACACTTTCATCCTAACAGCTGACAATCTTTTGGAGATGTTTAAGGTGCATTGTTTTATAGAGATGTATGCACACTTTCATCCTTACAGCTGACAATCTTTTGTAGATGTTTAAGGTGCATTGTTTTATAGAGATGTATGCACACTTTCATCCTTACAGCTGACAATCTTTTGTAGTTGTTAAGGTGCATTGTTTTATAGAGATGTATGCACACTTTCATCCTTACAGCTGACAATCTTTTGCAGATGTTTAAGGTGCATTGTTTTATAGAGATGTATGCACACTTTCATCCTTACAGCTGACAATCTTTTGTAGTTGTTTAAGGTGTATTGTTTTATAGAGATGTATGCACACTTTCATCCTTACAGCTGACAATCTTTTGTAGATTTTTAAGGTGCATTGTTTTTATAGAGATGTGTGCACACTTTCATCCTTACAGCTGACAACCTTTTGTAAATGTTTTAGATGCATTGTTTTTATAGAGATGTGAGCACACTTTCATCCTAACAGCTGACAATCTTTTGTAGATGTTTAAGGTGCATTGTTTTATAGAGATGTATGCACACTTTCATTCTTACAGCTGACAATCTTTAGTAGATGTTTAAGGTGCATTGTTTTTATAAAGAAGTATGCACACTTTCATCCTTACAGCTGACAATCTTTTGTAGATGTTTAAGGTGCATTGTTTTATAGAGATGTGTGCACACTTTCATCCTTACAGCTGACAATCTTTTGTAGATGTTTAAGGTGCATTGTTTTATAGAGATGTGTGCACACTTTAATCCTTACAGCTGACAATCTTTTGTAGATGTTTAATGTGCATTGTTTTATAGAGATGTATGCACACTTTCATCCTTACAGCTGACAATCTTTTGTAGATGTTTAAGGTGCATTGTTTTATAGAGATGTATGTACACTTTCATCCTTACAGCTGACAATCTTTTGTAGATGTTTAAGGTGCATTGTTTTATAGAGATGTATGCACACTTTCATCCTTACAGCTGACAATCTTTTGTAGATGTTTAAGGTGCATTGTTTTTATAGAGATGTGTGCACACTTTCATCCTTACAGCTGACAACCTTTTGTAAATGTTTAAGATGCATTGTTTTTATAGAGATGTGAGCACACTTTCATCCTAACAGCTGACAATCTTTTGTAGATGTTTAAGGTGCATTGTTTTATAGAGATGTATGCACACTTTCATTCTTACAGCTGACAATCTTTAGTAGATGTTTAAGGTGCATTGTTTTTATAAAGAAGTATGCACACTTTCATCCTTACAGCTGACAATCTTTTGTAGATGTTTAAGGTGCATTGTTTTATAGAAATGTGTGCACACTTTCATCCTTACAGCTGACAATCTTTTGTAGATGTTTAAGGTGCATTGTTTTATAGAGATGTATGCACACTTTCATCCTTACAGCTGACAATCTTTTGTAGATGTTTAAGGTGCATTGTTTTATAGAGATGTATGCACACTTTCATCCTTACAGCTGACAATCTTTTGCAGATGTTTAAGGTGCATTGTTTTATAGAGATGTATGCACACTTTCATCCTTACAGCTGACAATCTTTTGTAGTTGTTTAAGGTGTATTGTTTTATAGAGATGTATGCACACTTTCATCCTTACAGCTGACAATCTTTTGTAGATGTTTAAGGTGCATTGTTTTATAGAGATGTATGCACACTTTCATCCTAACAGCTGACAATCTTTTGTAGATGTTTAAGGTGCATTGTTTTTATAGAGATATGTGCACACTTTCATCCTTACAGCTGACAATCTTTTGTAGATGTTTAAGGTGCATTGTTTTATAGAGATGTATGCACACTTTCATCCTAACAGCTGACAATCTTTTGTAGATGTTTAAGGTGCATTGTTTTTATAGAGATATGTGCACACTTTCATCCTTACAGCTGACAATCTTTTGTAGATGTTTAAGGTGCATTGTTTTTAAAGAGATGTGTGCACACTTTCATCTTTACAGCTGACAACCTTTTGTAAATGTTTAAGGTGCATTGTTTTTATAGAGATGTGTGCACACTTTCATCCTTACAGCTGACAACCTTTTGTAAATGTTTAAGATGCATTGTTTTTATAGAGATGTGAGCACACTTTCATCCTAACAGCTGACAATCTTTTGTAGATGTTTAAGGTACATTGTTTTATAGAGATGTATGCACACTTTCATCTATACAGATGACAATCTTTTGTAGTTGTTTAAGGTGTATTGTTTTATAGAGATGTATGCACACTTTCATCCTTACAGCTGACAATCTTTTGTAGATGTTTAAGGTGCATTGTTTTATCGAGATGTATGCACACTTTCATCCTAACAGCTGACAATCTTTTGTAGATGTTTAAGATGCATTGTTTTATAGAGATGTATGCACACTTTCATCCTAACAGCTGACAATCTTTTGTAGATGTTTAAGGTGTATTGTTTTTATAGAGATGTGTGCACACTTTCATCCTTACAGCTGACAACCTTTTGTAAATGTTTATGATGCATTGTTTTTATAGAGATGTGAGCACACTTTCATCCTAACAGCTGACAATCATTTGTAGATGTTTAAGGTGCATTGTTTTATAGAGATGTATGCACACTTTCATCCTTACAGCTGACAATCTTTTGTATATGTTTAAGGTGCATTGTTTTATAGAGATGTACGCACACTTTCATTCTTACAGCTGACAATCTTTAGTAGATGTTTAAGGTGCATTGTTTTTATAAAGAAGTATGCACACTTTCATCCTTACAGCTGACAATCTTTTGTAGATGTTTAAGGTGTATTGTTTTATAGAGATGTATGCACACTTTCATCCTTACAGCTGACAATCTTTTGTAGATGTTTAAGGTGCATTGTTTTATAGAGATGTATGCACACTTTCATCCTTACAGCTGACAATCTTTTGTATATATTTAAGGTGCATTGTTTTATAGAGATGTATGCACACTTTCATCCTTACAGCTGACAATCTTTTGCAGATGCTTAAGGTGCATTGTTTTTATAGAGATGTATGCACACTTTCAACCTTACATCTGACAATCTTTTGTAAATGTTTAAGGTGCATTTATTTAATTACCACTGATTAAAAAAAATATTTCTTTCAAATTAAGGTAAATCATGAGGAGACTAGTTTATGTCACTGTGTCGCTTTGTTGCTTCTCCATCTACTAGATTGAATGTAAACAATATAACTCTGTATCCTAAAGCTAACATGTCGTTTGTTATGCTCATTTTCCATTAACGGTTGGTGTGAAATACTACTGTTTGTCCCTGAGATTGAATCGTGCTTCTACGATAATCCCAATATATCTGTGATATTATTCCAAGGTTTTGTCCGATTTAAGATATAAAAGTTTATCGATGTCGTGGATGTTATTATTATTATTATATGTACCAGCACCTAGAATGAAAGGTGAGAGGATTTTAGGCCTGTATATGTTTCTTTTCTTTATTTCATTTTTAAAATTTAGATCTTTCTTTTTTATGTAGCCGTTCTTAACATGCATGACATATTTGCCACTGGACGTTGCTCAACCAACACTCAAACAGCCATTTATATGTAGTTTGCTTTCACCAGTCATTTATTTTATCTGTATTATTTTCTTCGATTAGTAGTTACTTCATTTTCGGGCGTCGTCCAAAATATTTACGAAAATATCTGTCAGCTATATAAATTGGCGAAAACGTTTATTCAAGTGAATGCTTGCGCAGATTATTATTATCTAAATTATGTCTAATGAGTTTTAAGACAATTTATTAAACGTCTTATAATCAAGCTATAATTGTCTATGCTACTTATAAACAAACACAATTTTCGAATATCAGCCCAGTATCCAGTACTTCGGCATGACAATACAGATTTTGTGTTATCAAAATTTTCTGTTACAAAATTTTGGAAATTATTTTAGATCAAGAAATATATCACCTCATGTAAAGCTCTGATTCTTTTCCCGGCTTTGGCTATACTTGTTTTTGTTTTTTTTTTGGTTAATAGGTAACATCTTTTTAATAAGCTTTGGATTTTAAAATCTTTTGGCCTCGAGCATCACTGAAGAGACAAAGATTGTCGAAATGTTCATCTGGTGCAGAAAAATTGGTACCGTTTATGATTTTATCAATATAAATAGCATAATGCAAAGATAAAAATGCAATTAAATATATTTAATATTTTAAAAAGTACATGAATTGTCAGCATAACTAAAGCGTCTCAATGGTCTACAGTTTAGACAATTCTTACAGTGAACGATCCCTCCACTTAATGCCATGATCCACACTTTGGAAAATTTAGTGGTGGTTTCGGATGTTCATGGAGTTCGCCAACTTGAAAAACTAGGCCCATACCTATCTCTGCGTGAAATTCTATGTGACAGTGAAAAAACCAAAATCCTGAAAAAGACAATAAGTTATTGAGTATAATTGATTCTATCGGGACTACCAATAATATGTTTTCTTTCCTTTAAATTCCTGGTTTGTTTTAGTCAGCAATGCATCGAATTTACATGCAAGAAAGAATGTAACTGACCGGTTTTTATATAATATTTTGTGAGAGGTGGAAGAATATTCTATTATCTAAATCAAGATATCTAAGGTTGTTTTTACTGTAGCTGTGAATGGTGATTAAAAACACAGTTAAATCCGATTTCGATTTGACTTGAGACGTTTAATATCATAAGTTACTTCAAGACTTGTCGTGCTTGATAACCATTTTTTCTTCATCTTACTACTTTTCATTTAAATTTACGCGACTGTTTCTGATTAACAGATCAACGTTACTTTCCGTAAAATGTCTTCATAAATTATATTTTTTCAAATACAGAGCTCATTGCAAGTTTTCTATGGCAGCTTCAAGATGTGTAAAATTGCAACATTGTGTTTTACAGAAAAAATAGTACTGAACATATTCGTCTAAAAAGGTATGACACCAACTTCAATGCGCATGACAGGTTTCTCTGGAATAACCCTTCGAAGATTCGCTCGAGACTAAAAGGTTCGAACGCAAACCTTGCAAAATGTTAGAGAGAATTTTTCCCAAACGGAACAGCCAAAGTCGTCGATTTTAAACTTTGCCTGAGAGAGTTACAAGCTTAATTTTGTACAATAACAATACTAGTGAATTTTAGACGGATGATAAAAGTCCAGTAAACGCACAAAACGTATTTTTTGGAATTATCCTGATCATATACGCTCTGAACCAAAAGAATAAAAATGAAAATAGAATGTCATAATTGCACTCGTATCGTAAAATTCTACTGTCCTTTGGGAGATCAATAAAGCGTCAATTTCATTTAAAACTATCATACTAACTGCAATTACATGACGGGGTATTTGAAATGCACATAAAGCTTTAAAATTCTTTTGAGTTATATACTAATTCTAGTATACAAAATTATCAACTTAAATATAGGTAGATCTTCAAAATTATAGTGAAATAAAAAAAAAACTACGAGTCCACAAAAGATTTTGAATACTTAATTTACCAAAACATTGGAATGAGGTTATGTGTCTTGATGGGGAATTTATGAATCATTGCCATGCTATCACATTATACTCAGTTTTAGTTTGTTTTTTAAAGGTAACACATATAAAACATATTTACCTGGATTAGTAGCATGGAACCTGATAATAGTGTACCCGCCATCTGGTACAGTTATAGTGTCTTTAGCTGCCCGTTTTGTAAGATTTCTGTTCAATAATCCAAGGTCGTCTAGTTTTTTTACTTCCTCTAAAGTTGTAGTGGATCCAAGCTGTAAGTAATATGCAAATGCAAATTATTTATGTCATTATTTTGTCGTCAGTATTCCTATTCTTTAATCTGTACAAAGAAGAATTATTTATGTCATTATTTTGTCGTCAGTATTCCTATTCTTTAATCTGTACAAAGAAGAATTATTTATGTCATTATTTTGTCGTCAGTATTCCCATTCTTTAATCTGTACAAAGAAGAATTATTTATGTCATTATTTTGTCGTCAGTATTCCTATTCTTTAATCTGTACAAAGAAGAATTATTTATGTCATTATTTTGTCGTCAGTATTCCTATTCATTAATCTGTACAAAGAAGAATTATTTATGTCATTATTTTGTCGTCAGTATTCCTATTCTTTAATCTGTACAAAGAAGAATTATTTATGTCATTATTTTGTCGTCAGTATTCCTATTCTTTAATCTGTACAAAGAAGAATTATTTATGTCATTATTTTGTCGTCAGTATTCCTATTCTTTAATCTGTACAAAGAAGAATTATTTATGTCATTATTTTGTCGTCAGTATTCCTATTCATTAATCTGTACAAAGAAGAATTATTTATGTCATTATTTTGTCGTCAGTATTCCTATTCTTTAATCTGTACAAAGAAGAATTATTTATGTCATTATTTTGTCGTCAGTATTCCTATTCATTAATCTGTACAAAGAAGAATTATTTGTGTCATTATTTTGTCGTCAGTATTCCTATTCTTTAATCTGTACAAAGAAGAATTATTTATGTCATTATTTTGTCGTCAGTATTCCTATTCTTTAATCTGTACAAAGAAGAATTATTTGTGTCATTATTTTGTCGTCAGTATTCCTATTCTTTAATCTGTACAAAGAAGAATTATTTGTGTCATTATTTTGTCGTCAGTATTCCTATTCTTTAATCTGTACAAAGAAGAATTATTTATGTCATTATTTTGTCGTCAGTATTCCTATTCTTTAATCTGTACAAAGAAGAATTATTTGTGTCATTATTTTGTCCTCAGTATTCCTATTCTTTAATCTGTACAAAGAAGAATTATTTGCGTGTATTATGCATTCATGACAGTCAATAACAATGACCATTTTGAAGACTGTGGTAAATGGGGGAAGTACAAAATGTATGTGCATAGAGGAACGTTAAATAAAAAAGCATGGTCAAATGAAAATAAATTGAAGGTTTGGACGGTGCATTTTTAAATTTTTCAATATACATTTATAAATGAATGAAACTATAATTTCGAAGCTTGGTTAAGTTGGATCTATTTTGTCTATTAGAGATTTCCAATAAAATGACATACGTACCTAACTCGACGTACGCACGTAACGGGACCGGTAATTGCTAACCTATTAATTTTGTTAAATGCGTCACTTAAGTTTTAACTTAGTATTCCTAAACTATTAAACCCATTCATGATAAATTTTATCAATATCAAGTATTTCTAAGATGATGAAAAACGAAAGAAATCATGATTTTTATATATCACGTGATTATTGAGATTCCCGCCAAAACTTCACTGTCATAAGACTACGTATATACACGTATCTTTACCTATCATACAATTGATTTGAGTCTTCTATCATGGTTTTGACTTTGCAAATGAACCTCTTATTATTTAATATTTGACATGCTTTTATTTTTCGTTATCAGATTGGTGTCCCTTTTTCCTTTCGTCTCTTAATGTTTTATAATATTTAATTTCCGTGGGTATTTATTATTAGACAGAGATTTTTCTAGCAATTTCAGAAATATCGAATTCAAAGTGTTAGTCAGAATTTGTCTCTGTTAAAGTTGATAACTGGGATTACATCATACTTTATTAAGCATCATTTCAACCGTTCTTTTCTTCTGCAGTTAATCTTGTTATTTTTTTTACAATCTCCGATTTTTTTCCCAAGGAAAACATTCGACAAAGGGATGTATGTGTATATTTAAAAAAAATATTAACACAGTTCTTGTACTTCTTGAAATTTTAATAGTTAACATACACTTTTCTTTCAAATGAAAGTCAACATTAAAAAACGAGAATTTTGTAATCAATAATGATATATGTAAATAAATATGTACACCAATTCGTTATATAGATTTTAATTTGGAAGGTGTACTTGATTAGCAATTGATGACTAATCTGCATATAAACATTGACCGCTGTGGATAGTAAACTATCAATTTATAGTACATAGTAATTGGCTAAAAATGTCCTGTCCCCAAGTATCTCTGATTAAAAGTGGACGAGAATGCCAATTTGTATACTTGTTGCATTGTTAAGACAACTATAATGCCACTCCAGTCTTTACAGTAATTTTCTTTTTAAAATGTACTTTTAATTAATAAGGCTTGATATTGTCATAGTTGTTTTTGGATTATGGATTCTAAAACTATCACACATTGATTGAGTTAAGCAAAACATTTTAGTTTCAATTTTTGACTCGCCTTAGAGGTATATATTTATATATAAAAGTTAAACTCTACGACATATCCATGCATAGGATCACCAGTGAAGGTGATACACGGCTGAAAACACATTTTATATTAATAATTTCTTTAAATATGTATATAGTTATCAAAGGTACCAGGCTTATAATTTGATACGCCAAACGCGCGTTTTGTCTACATAAGACTCATCAGTGACGCTCAGATCAAAATAGTTAGAAAGCCAAACAAGTATAAAATTGAAGAGCATTGAGGACCAAAAATTCCATATGTAAACCAAGCTCTCTGAAAAAAGGTTTTTCCAGGTTGTTCTTATGTCGTGCTGTTGCACCACTGTCCCAGGCTTAGGGGGAGGGGGTTGAACACTCATTCCTTATGTGCCTGTCCCATGTCAAGAGCCTGTGATTCACTTGTTGACGTTGGTTCATATCTGTTATATTTGTTTTCCGTAAATTGTTTTGTTTTAAATCAGGCCGGTAGTTTTCTCAATTGAATTATTTCATATTTTTCAAGTTGGTTCCTTTTATAGTCGACTATACGGTATGGATTTTTCTCATTGATGAAGGCCGTACGGTTGCCAATCATGGCTTACATCCACTTCATTTCTTATTGGCAATCATACCATATCTCCTTATTTTTCTTATTTTTTTTTAACTAAATACGTTTGATATTCTCAGATAATTTAACATGTAAGAATTAGCTTTCAGTACCTGTGGGTACTTTAAGATCGGTACTCTTTGTCTTTCATTATAAAAATGTAATTGTTTTAGGCTTAGTTCAATATTGATTAGTTGAGCTGTTTCGAACTGAATTTTACAGGTTTTTTTCTTCTTATATTGTACTGTTACACCAGAGTGTTGAGCGCTGGTAAACGCGTTTAATCAGGCCAAATTCTATATTGGCTTTCCAAAGTCAGGAGCTTTCAATTCAGTGGATGTCGTTGGTTACTTTCTGTCATTTTGGGGTTAATTTTACTCTTGTAAAAATGTTTATTTTCGTTTGACATGTTTACATTTTTCAAAGTCAATGCCTTATATACTATAGTATCTGATAATACGGTATGAGTATTTGCTTATTGTTGACGACAGCACGAGCCACTGTAGTCGTAATTCACGCCATTTGGACTCTGTTTGATAGTTGGACGCTCCAAACGGATCCAGGTATATACATGTCGGAGTGTAATGAATAAATCGAAAATAGAATGCATGCTAAGCATACTAATGCTTTTGAAGAGAAAATTGTAAATATTTGTTGAACCGGGATAGACTGGCGGACGGACAGACAGAGTGCTTGCAATATGAGTGCAGGTACAATATTTTATCAGTGCATGTATCTTAGATGCTAGTGGTAAGGAAGTCTGGATAAAAACGGGGTAATATTTACTTGTTAAAAAATATTTTATACTATTTAGAATAATAATTGCATACCTACTGGATATTAATACAATAGCAAGTCACAAGGATAATGGAAACACCATTTTACAATAAAAACTAAGCTTTTTGATACAAAGAAACAAGGAGAAAAACCAAACAAATTATGCAACAAAACAAGTGTTGCTAGAATAGTAATATATGCACATAAAGTATGAAATATATAAACAGAATTTATTAGATATGGGATTGACTGGTAGCAGATTAGCCTCGATTACGGGTTCAATTATTTTGTTGGACCCCCTGATCGAATGATTTTAAAACTGGATTTTTCGGCTTCACCACCAAGCATGATGCATTCACGAGTAAGAGCAGGTGTTGGTTTAATCAAAGAAAGACAAGTGTGTCTTTGTATCGGGTACGCTAATTTACCTAGCATATAAAAATGCGCCTGTAAGTGTTGGTCATGTACAAAAAGGTATAATCATTTATCATTATCATTTCATCATCCTTAATATATATGTAATATTAGTCGCTGGATATAAGACAAGCATCAGTATCATCATCATCATAAGTATTATAGCTTGAGGCTAAATATTCGTCGTATTCATTATAGCTTGTAAGTATCGTAGCTTGAGGCTAAATTCTTATCTGATATTTTAGCCAATTTATGTCGAGAACTTATTTTACGCATGCATCTCTTTTCTACATAGTTTTTATAAATGTCCAAGTTAAAGCTAATAGAGATCATAGAAGTATGTTTATCAAATGATCATGTCTACTCACAATTAAAACAGTTAGAAAGGGATTGACTCGTCCGACTAAAACGAAGCACAAAAACAGCAATTACTAGTATTTCCAAATAAACTCCATGTACCGATCTTAGAGTATATATTCACAGCTACTGAACACTATGATCTTAAAAACAACTACTACTAATAAATACAGAATAATTATCCAGTCTAGAATATTAATCAATTATTTCGTACTGTTACACCACTGTATTATGTAAGTGGGCCCGTTAACATGTTTAACTCTGCCACATTATGTATGGATGTGACTGTCCCAAGTAAGGAGCCTGTAATCCAGTGGTTATCGTTTGTTGCTGTGCTTTCGTTCATTTTTTTGTACATTATTTAGGCCGTTAGTTTTATACTTGTAGTTGTTTTACATTTGTCATTTTGTGGCCTCTTATAGCTGACTACTCGGTTTGGGCTTTGCTCATTGTTGAAGGTCGTACGGTGGCCAATAGTTGTTAATTTCTCTGTCATTTGGTCTCTTGTGAAGAGTTGTCGAATTGGCAATCATACTACATCTTCTTTTTTGTACACATCACAAATTAAGTAAAAAAGTACATAAACCTGTCCTAAGTCGGGAATCTGATTACAGTAGTTGTCGTCTGTTTATGTAGTTCATACGTGTTTCTCGTTTCTCGTTTTTATATAGATTAGACCGTTGGTTTTTCCGTTTGAATGGTTTTACACTAGTAATTTTTTGGGGCCTTTTATAACTTGCTGTTCGGTGTGAGTCAATGCTCCGTGTTGAAGGCCGTACCTTGACCTTTAATGGTTTACTTTTATAAATTGTAACTTGGATGGAGTGTTGTCTCATTGGCACTCATACCACATCTTCCTATATCTATAAACACTAGAAAAGCAAGACCTTGTGTCATGTCAAAAGCACAGAGTGCCTGTAGGACCATTCGTGTTCATAACTGTATAGCAGATTATATGTAGTTTCTATAAAATGTAATGATAATTTATCAGTAAAAGATACATGATTATTTGTTAGTGGAATTATATATAGCTAGATAAATGAATATCTATATTAAAAGAAACATCAGAAACGAGAATATGTGTCCATTAGATTTCACGCCAGTATCACATTTCCGTGTTGAGTGAGCTCTAAATCTAGGAAAAAATCCAATTCAGTTTGTAGTCTTAAACTTTTAAATCTCGTGCGAGATGTCTAAATTAATGTTCAAACATTGTTGTTTTTAAAACGTATTTATCAAAGTCAAACGACAATCATTTAATTTTTTTTTTTGGTGCCATACAATTTGTGATTATAGCCGGATCCAAGATATTTGAATGAGGGCATAGTTCCCGATAATTGAATTTATACTGCCGAGCGGAGCAACGCGAAAAAGAATTAGACGATTTTATACTAAACATTTGTATAGATAACATGGAAAACGTGAGATTTTCCAAATTATTTAGCGATCGAAAGGGGGGAGTACGCCCTCTACCCCTGTATCTGTGAATGCACGTTTAGGTATACATGGACAAAAACCTCGTCCCATGCATTATTATAGTTGAAGACTAAAAAATACTATTTGATAAATGTATCAATGATATAAATTTCTGTCAAATTATCCTGAATTAAATTATAGAATTTTTATTTTTTTTTAAAGTTAGTCGCGTACACCTTTTACATTCGGGTGTGTTGGAATCTACTTTTTAAACGTTAAAACGTATAAAAACAAAAAAAAGAGATAAACTTCTCGCTTCGAATTTCATTATTTTAATATTTTCATGCTAAATGTTTATTTGGTAGTTTTTAAAATTCACAATTTGAGAAGAACTGAAATATGGGTCCAGTGAAATGACAAGAAATGGTGGGTGTATTTGATTACAAGTTGATAGCTTAAGTATTCCATTAAAATATTTTTGTCAATAAAATCATTCAAAATTTAATGACAAAATATTTAAAGATTAAAAAAAGTAGTTGGGATTGATTTTTACATTAAGTCTATATCAGCAAAAAATGCGTGTTCAAACAGCAAAAAGTGCATGCAGTGTATGCTCCCCTCCGTCATGCTTCAATGCAATAGGACGAAATACGTTGAGTTAGGTCGGTTATGTCGAGTAAAGTCATTTTATTGGAAATCTCTATTACTACTCGATTAAACTTTTCAAATTTTGTTTTATGTTTTTGAATTCTTAAATAAGCTTGTCTAAATAAAGCATGTGCCGCAATACTGAGGTGTTGCATCAACATTACTATCTGTTAATTTTATCTTATCTTCCGATTAACTGGACGTCCACGCTGAAACACAAACCCCCGTACATGCAGTTAAGTTCTCTATGCTTTAAAAGAAAGGAGATAGTAATAATCAGACCACATATTTAGCCCCTGCAATTCAAAAATCAAAGCGAATTATAGAAATATTATAATATATCCTTCAAATTTTCTCAAAACATTATTTTGTAAGGTATCCCTTTTGATAGTCTGAATAGTGTCGTAATTATTTGTTTCCATATATAAAAATTGAATGCAAACCTTATAAAGCTACTAAATGAAAAAGACATACGATACCAAACTTATCAGGATTGAATATATATTTATAACATACTGTTCAATGACTGAAATATGCATACGATCTTTAACAACACAACAAAAGGTACAATTCTACCAACCCTATCCATCCCAACTACTCGGAAATAATTCCCATGTAAATGCATGGGATGGTTTGCATCATATGTATGCCCTTCATCAATCAGCACCAGTTCTACTGTATCTCCTAGTGACACTTTCTGTACATGTACACATTCACAATACTCATTGGTACAGTCAGTTGTCTTACTCAGTGTCTCTGGATTGCACAATAATTCCTACATAAAAAGAAATAATTGCTTGATTAGGTTAGTCAATGCACCTGTTCTAGATATATTCACACAAATGAGTTCTTAACTTAATAATAAAAAAGTATCACTATGTTTAGTTTATTTTATGAAGCTGGTACAATGTATATCTTTGTATATGTGTTTGAGAATAATTCTTAATTTTTCTTCATGTTATTTCTAGTAAAATTTCATCTTAAAATGGCATCTGTCATGTGTTTGTTGTTAGTTAGCTATACCTCTACCAACTTAAAAAAGGAAGTCTTTCTCTGACATTACTGGATTAAAATATAATGGTGTGAATAACAGAAAATGTAAATTGTAAGTCAGTGAAACAGCAACCCAACGACACAAACAACCAACAAAAATCTAGAGGCCAAGAAAAATAGTTCTCATCAAGTTTCAATGAATTAAACAGAGAGTAGCAGGGTTCTGCCATCAACACTAACTTCTCCAAATGAAAAAAAGCATCAAGATATGACGTCAGACAACCACTGAAGAGGTTTCTGAGTTAGGACACAAAAAAATTTAACATGAAGATGTGGTAGGGTTAAACTACTTTATCGAGATCTCATCAATCCCAGTGTTCCAACATGAAGATGTGGTAGGGTTAAACTACTTTATCGAGATCTCATCAATCCCAGTGTTCCCACATGAAGATGTGGTATGGTAAACTACTTTATCGAGATCTCATCAATCCCAGTGTTCCCACATGAAGATGTGGTAGGGTTAAACTACTTTATCGAGATCTCATCAATCCCAGTGTTCCCACATGAAGATGTGGTAGGGTTAACCTACTTTATCGAGATCTCATCAATCCCAGTGTTCCCACATGAAGATGTGGTAGGGTTAAACTACTTTATCGAGATATCATCAATCCCAGTGTTTAATCTCGATTAATCCACTAACAAACGGGAAAAAGAACTTCAACAATGACCATATCTATCCAATCAGCATGACCTCATTATACTATATGTGGAACAAACTGATGTTATTTTTTCTCACTTTGAAAGCGCAAGACATCAATTTAACTTTTATTGCCGTAATAGTCCCCAAGTTGTACTGTCAAACCTCTAGACAGAGGTATTTACCGCTTACAGTACCATAGATATTACTGTCATCTTGGAGGCAATAATATTGCCATCTATATGACAATTAATTTATCATCGCAACACATAACAACGTGGTAAAACGTATAAAAAGTATAGTTCATTAACGTACGATCGAATGTTTTTTGCGCATGACAATATTTGAATTTCTACTTTTGTTACTAGCTGAAATTAATGACAACTTAAAGAAATTTTAAATTATGCTTGACGATATAGATTCTGATTTACCATTGTTTAGAATATTTGTCATTTAATCGATTTGCACAGATTCGATGAAACCGAAAAAGTATATACCTTTTTCGGTACCCTAAACTATGTTTTGTATAACAAAAGTTATGATAGTTTTTCTTGAAATAAAATCTACAAGATTTAAGATATCTTTTGGTTGTTTGTGCTGATGGGTAACTGATCCAACATCTCATTTTAAACATACCAATAAATAACATTTTTTGTATAAAATAATATCACTGTTGGATGGACGTTACACTTTCAAAGAGTTTTGTTGTGATGTTTCAACTTTTAAGACTAGAACTATAGATACTGTCACCCAGTAGACAGAACACATTATCATCAGTCTAAATCGTCAGTTGTTGTTCTTTTTCCTATAAAAAGCGTGTACTTAACAGAGTATCTGCATGCAAATATACGATGCATGTACCAATTTTAAAGACTTTTATAGACTTACGAATAGAGCATCTAGCAGTTTAGACTAGACGGTCTACAATCGTCGAAAAAGAATGTCATATTCATTTTTTAAGTCTTCTTTTAACTTACCTTTGGAATGGCATTAAATTGCGATAATACAGGTGATGGTGGTAAAATGTTAGATATGTGATTAATCTGTGGCGTAAAATGGATATGGTCATGCATTTGGTACATATCATTTAATCGGTAGTTGCTAATATTGTAGAAGTCCATCGCCAAATAAAAGCGTTTGTCGGGAATATCTTTAAGGGATGCATCATCGTCAAGTTTTGATACCAAAGTGGAGACTGGAATAAGTGTCTCTGTCTCTTTAGTATTCAATGGGTTCAGTATCTGTAATTAAAACGATGGTAGAAAATAAAATATTACTGTATTGACATACATGTTTAAACGAATGATATGAACAAAAAACGCCGATATCACAATAGAAATTTCAACCAAAAGTTAATTTGTTTTTTTGTAAAATGAACATTCTTACAAGGAACTCTTATGAGTTATGTTTGTCTATCGTTTCTGATACACAGTTTATTCAATTGAAGGCGTCTTTATAGTTTTTTAGTATTTTTTTAACTTGTCCCCCCCCCAATATCTTTGCCTTTATCGGGGGGAGGGGTGTCTCCAAGGATACATGTATGTTGACGTGACGTTGCTTTGTAAATCGGGCAAATATTTGTTTTGTCTATGCTATATTGTTTCAGCGTTTAAGGCATGTCGTTATGTCATATAAAGCTTACTTCTTTGAATTAAAAAAAAAATTTGCCATACATTGATCTCAAAGTGTTCATTTTACGTTTTTTTTTTGTTCTATTAAATGTTAGATCATTGCGTTGTTGAGGTTTTCCAATATATATTTTTTATTTATAAAATATTTATAATTTATGAATAGTCTAGATCTATTATACTTTATAAAAAATATTAATTAGGATGACATTTTTACAGAAAGTCATAAATATTAGTCATTCATTTATACCCTGCATGTAACTTTATGTACTACAGGGGTGTTTAACGACCTTCACTACCCATGCAAGTCTCTTACAGTCGGAACTTTGAACTTATACTACCAAAATAGGGACTTCTATATACCTTTCCATCTCTTTTTCCATCATCATGAAATCTTGATTCCGAGGGGTCAGTCTCATTGGCTCCTCGATATCTTATTATAGCAAGCTGAGAAGCATTTTTCACTTCGCAGTCTGCAAGTCCTACTACTCTCATCCAGTAATTGTCAACCGGCTGATCACCGTTTATGATGACGTCATAGCGCTCTCCGTTGTACATTACCAGACTTTCCACTTCTATTGGTTCGACTGGAGTTCCGTCCGTAGCTATAACTGTTAAGTTGTGGTCATCAATAGAGATTAGTTTTGGACAATAAAGTAGACCGTTACTGATCAGTCGAAAGCGGTATTGGCGACCAGAGTCGATTGTGAAAACTTCAAATGGCGTGTAGACTTCACTTCCTGTAGACGCCGTAAACTTTTGAAATGCTCCCTTTCCTAAGACATAAAATTATGAATAAAAACAAAAGAAATCATTAAAACTTAAGGGATGATAAGTGTATCAAAATATTCTATATGAGATATAAGTAGAAGATCCTTTGAAATCGATAATCATGGTAATCTTTCAATTCCCGCGGAGACGAACGTTACTTTACCTGCTTTACACGGAGAGATTAGAGAGATGCGAGCGGGTATGGGAGAAACGAAAATAAAAAGTTCCTGAAAATACGTGTTTGGAACTAAAACCGGCTTTATTCTAGAAAGAGCATACAAAAACTGTCTTCAGTTAAGACGAAATACACATTAGACAGAACTCGTTATCCTTTAAAAAAAAAAGAAAAGAAAATAGATCTTATTACGTCAAGAAATTGTCAAAAACATCGCATTTCCACTATAATTGTTAAGTTCCCATTATAGAGATCACACAGTCCTAGAAAAAAAAATTGAAAGTAATATAACAGGAAAATCTAGATAGCAAACAAGGTGTTCAATTAATCAAATAACCCAACCATTGCTCAACAGTACGTTGAAATTAAGAGATACAAATTGTTTGAATTATCTACAGAAAAGGTACTTGACTCGAGCCTACCAGAAACAGATAATGTCTTTCTGAGCTATCTTCGACAAAGTAGTCATTTGTCCCAAATGATACGTTTTTTAAAAGTGTTTTAAGTTGGGATATATCCTAAAGATAATCGTAAGGAGCACCTAAGATCACCCCCAGTTTTTGGTGGGGTTCATGTTGCTCAGTCTATAGTTTTCTATGTTGTGTTTTGTGTACTGTTGTTCGTCTGTTGGTCTTTTTCTTTTTTAGCCATGGCGTTGTCGGTTTATTTTCGACTTGTGAGTTTGAATGTCCCTTTGGTATCTTTCGCCTCTCTTTTAAGTTAGTTCATCAAAACATATGTCTTAAGATGTGAATTATAAGATAACCATTTACTATAACTTACTTACTTTAATCAAAAGAAGTAAAATATAATGAAAACATTTATGATCGTAAATTTTCTAGACATTAATAGTTGTTTCAAGGCTGGTTTACAATTTCGACTGATATTTCTAAAAATACAGTCATTCCAAATTGTACCAAAGTCTTGGCCATTCCTCTTATAGCAAACTTGTACGATCTAATCACCCTCCATATGTCACGTGTCCTTCAGAGAAAGCTCTGCGTGAAACAAGACTTGAGATATCTTCAATGTACTTTTCTTTAGATCTAAATTCATTGCATCGTTTAACAAAATGTGCTTTTTCATTTATCTATTGATAATTAATTTTGTATTCATCTAAATACCTTAAACGGTAACGACACATCATTAAATTAACAGAACCAACATCATCTATTTGGAAAATTAATAGGGTCTCTTTCAGATAGTCCATGTACATTCACATATTGTTGTATATCTTAGCGATTTTGAGCTCGACATATGATATAGGTAATGTCTACAGTTAAAAACGTAAACTATGTTTAATTTTATTGTGTCGTTTGATTATTGTATTGTTGTTTTTCACTCAATGCCCCATTTTTATTTATATGTATCGTGTAAAAAATGTGCAAAAAATGTACCGTTTATTAGCATTGATGCTGGTTTATTGTCACCATCCGCAAGATAATGATGGGCAAATTTGTTGATTGACAGCTCTGTTAACCAATCGTTAATGATTACTGTATACTCTGGTGTGTCAATGTCGTACATGTTGTACTGTGGATCTTGTTCAGGGGTTTGACGTATGACTAACGGTCCAAAGAATCCATCAGATCTCTGTAATCCTGAGTGAGCATGCCAAAAGTGTGTTCCTGGTGTCGATGCCTTAAATCTAAAGATACAATATTAGAACTATTATTTGGATCGGTCTGTCTGATCTTTATTTGTTTAGCTTTGACATAATGCGTGGCAAAGTAATGACAAGGTGGATGAACGGGTTAATGTATTGACTGTGCTACAATGCTTGGTCGAAATTAATAAATGCCTATTGTTCATGCCACATTATAGTATATCTTTTTGCTTTCTTTATTTGTTGTCGTCCAGGCTACATTTTGTAACAGAAATACGAGTATGCTGGATATTTGATGTCTGTTATATTTTTAAATACAAATTTTGTTTGCATATAAGATCATACAAGTCAGTTAGAAATGATAAGATAAGACATTACTGCTATATTATTGTAGGAAAATACAATATAGAGATTCATTTCTATAAAGTTGCGTTTATCTCTTTGAGTTTGTTTGTAAAATCTCCATTATATAATAATAATAGTTTTTCACACTGTTATAAACGTACTTGTACTGGAATGAAGTGTATGGTAGTATTGGACACTGTGTTACCATGGCTACACCATCCATAAATTGTGATTCTTTCTGGTGTATACCATGCCAGTGTATAGATGTTCCTTCGCTACCCTCCAGCTTATTATGAACATTTACAACTATTGTATCATTGTAACATACCTGTAAACATAAATATGGTTTCATTGTGGTTTGAAGTACATGTAGATGTAACCGTACAAATAAAAATACACGGAGAGAAAATAATGAAAACAAGAGCACAGGTTGAAGAGCGAATAAAGTTATTGGACACATAAACCTTCAAATATATTAATCGTAGGAGGAAGACCAATTATAAATGTAAATAAGGGATCTTTATGATTTGCTTGTTCAGTTTTTATTTACAAGACTATTTTTCTTTTCCAGTTAAGAAAAGCAGGTGGTATTTACTACCTTGTTCGCTTATCTTAACCGCTTTCTTTTACATTTGTTCGATTGTATTTGCAAACCAATCACTCAATAATCGAAGTACGTGCTACCGAACGCATACACAATTCATTCGGACGACACATCCGTTAAAGTATTGATCGGCCACTTATTGTCATTTTTAATGATTACGTAAGGTATTTTGACTTACTTAAGGAACAAAGGTTACCTTTTGTACTTTGCTTCGTTTTATCTTTATATGATAATCGGGAAAGTAGTGATTACCTTTGGAGTTGATATTAATGGAAGCATTTGAGGCATGGTTCTAAAGAGACACGAAGACATATGACCCAATAACTTTCAAAACTGAGAGATACGTGATCGTACAATTTTCATAAAACAAAATCGATTTTAAGGTTGAATAATAGTTGGACCTGGTTATTCGTCCTTGTAACATATGAATTTCATTACAGATATTAAATAAGAGGTTAAGATTTCCTTCAGATTGTTTAAAAGGATCTGACATAATAAGCTTAATCAATAATATCATGTTGATTACTAGTAATACTAGACTCTAGAATCTAGACTCCTCATACATTTTACTTCATGGTTTTCAATTCTATAGTCTAGGCTGACCTTAGACGGCCTTTGCTGTGTTTGTGCTTTTTTGTAATAAACGTACCCTTTATGCTTATTCAAAGCTTATTTAGCTGAACTTCCTTTTTATCAGAGATGATGTGCTTAATTGTGACTAAAATAACTCATAATTAACGCATGGAAGATACTACTATCAAAACGGTGATTGATATATGGTGCTCCGAAAGAGTTATTAAATCTATCCTATTTAAGAAGTCTTTCTTAATTCAATCGCTGTAAAGTTATGATAAATGTTAAGAGTTTAGAGAGAGCTTTTATCTGAATGAACATAAATTCAGCTAACAATCAATGTTTGTGCAGAGGCTTGTACAGTTTTTGGAACGGAATAATTAGATAAATTTATATATCTTACATGAATTCCAGGGCCAGGTAACATCCTGTTCACAGTGATTATTCCCCTTTGATTCCCATCCGCTGGAACACAATGAGGTCGTTCACAATCTGTTGTATTGTAAGGACAGTCGTAACAAGACTTTGTAAGAGTATAATAGTATTCAACTGTAAAGTTGTATTCACATGTCATTGGATAATCTGTTTTACATGGTCTTATGCACGGGTGGTCCTTGTAGTCTGAAACAAATATGTTAGAATGCAAAGAAAAATATGTCAAAATAAAAATGGGTGTAACTATATGTCCCCACACCGGACAATCTTCAAAAATAAGCAAAACCCTATCCATATTTGGCTTTAAATGACCCCGACATGACAATATGGAAAACAAGTCAAATCAGAAAACTACCGGCCTGATTTGTGAACTTGAAAAACCCTAGGTTAAGAAATGTTGTACTGAATTGCGAAATTATATTAGTTTTCAGAGGATATTACTTTTAAAAATATACCATCTGAACCATGAATCAGCATTACATGTAGCTACGTGGTATAAAACAACATCTAATGTGATGTGTAAGCTGAAATTTTGTCTTTACAACAGTAACATAATATCCGTTTCAAAAAATTAAATGTATATGTACAGTCTCGTATGATTGACAGTAAATATCTTTTCATGCAGCTTATTGGCTGAAAAATCCCTAAATGGCTTATGCCTTACTGGCCATAAGAACTTTCTCAGATTTATTCAAGTAAGTACATATTAGTTTTAAAGAAAAACCCAGAAAAGAAATATCTTAAATATCCTTTTATTTTATTCTTTACAAAAAAGAATTCCATTGAATACATAGTGAATTCAAAGAAACGAAAATTAGCGATCGTGCCGACAGTGTTGTTTTAGATTTGTTTTCATTTTAATTGAACGGTCTTGAGGGTTTCTAAGACAGTAAATGTTTTGACAGTTCTTTTTATACAAGATACAGTGTATATTTCTTTAAGGAAAGGGATGTTGCTAGATTGCATTGCTGTCTCATTTACTTTAAACACCATCTATTTTCTTGCATATTTGATAAGAATATTTGCATTCTTTTCTTCTTAAAAAATATGAAATAATATTGTAGTTTATTTAATATTACCTTTTTTTCTTTAAAAGCTATGCTCAATATTATTATTTATTTCTATGTTTACTTGTTTCTAAACTTATCCGTCTCCAAAAATTAATAATTCATACCTCGTAATAAAATATGACCATGCGATTCCACCAAAAATAGTAATATAATTGTCTTCAAAATGAGCAAGTTTGTTTCCATAAATTGTACCATTGTATTTTTTTTATTAACCGATGCTTCTTTCACTTTATTTCAGATTGAAATAGTTCACTTTTATAATAGTTCACTTTTATAGCATACGGGAAGTTTAATTAATTTGATAAGAAAATCTTATGTCAATTTACCCTCTTTTTCATCATGTAAAATAAAGTTCACCCCTGCTCATATATAATAAATCATCGATTTTAACTGATAGGTACTTTAGTACGTGCATAGTATATCGTATACAAGTACTTATGGTCATTGAAAACTCAGCTTTAATTATAAAAAAGGCATGTGGTATCAAAGAAAAGTAGATGCAAATTATAGTACATTTAAATAAAATTAACTCCACTTACCTCTTTCGATCAATGATTTTTCTCCCTACTTTTTAAGAAGCATGGTCGGGACGCTTCTAGAAATGCCCTAGGTTTGTCTCGGTTTATATAATAATAACTTCACTAATTCTTTTCGATCACCCTGCATCCAAATGGACATGACATAGAGGTTATAACTTATCCAAGTTTTAAAAAAGTTAATAGAAATTTTTATACAAATATAATTTTAATTATCATAATCGTGACTCTCTATATTCTATAGGGAACTATGTAATTTGATCACTTAGAAGTGTGCAATTAAACAAGGCATTTTGCCCAAAAAAATATGCATACTCATGGTAAAGAAAACAGTAACGTCAAAGATATAAGTACTGTTTATGTCTTGATTAAGAGACTCATGAGTTAAATTATGAAGAGTTAAGCCCATTTTAATATGTGTTAGATGTTTTTCTGCTTTGTATCGATCTGAAGAGTTAAGCCCTTTTCAACTTATATTTATAGTTTGTTCTTGTGTTGTACTGTTACACCACTCCTAAGTTAGGGGAGGGTTGGCGCCTTCAAAAATGTTTTATACCGCCCCATTCTTTATGTGCCTCTCCCAAGTCATGAGCCTGTAGTTCAGTGGTTGTCGTTGTTTCATATGTCTTCCATATTTGTTTTTCGTAAAATTAGGCCGTTAGTTTTCTCAATTGAATTGTTTCATATTTTCATGCCCAAAAAAATATGCATACTCATGGTAAATGAAGTGAATATAAGCAATTATAGGCAACCGTACGGCCTTCAAAAACGTGAAAAAAAAACCGTATAGTCGGCTATAAAAGGCTCACGAGTTAAATTATGAAGAGTTTTTATAGCCGACTATACGGTATTTTTTTTCACGTTTTTGAAGGTTGCCTATAATTGCTTATATTCACTTCATTTGAACTTTGAGGGATAGTAGTCTCATTGGCAATCATACCACATCTCCTTCTTTTAAACTATAGCAAATTATCTGATATTACACCCAAATCTGATGAATTTATGTTTTTTTTTTATTTCAAATCTAATGGTTTTGTTTTTTATTCAATAAGACGTATATGCGAGTAAAGTATACAGTAGTTCGTGAAACTACTTTTATGCTTGCAGAATATCAGCTTAGAAAGTTGAAATTCGGTCTGTATTATCTTTTTTAGATTTTTGTGGTGAAGCGGACGACTTATTCAACGAATACAATATATGGTCACTTGAAGAGCTGACACAACAAACGACGGTTTCAATAAAACAGAGTTTTGCTGCATTCAGGCAGGCAGGCTGACCCCATAAACATGTGTTGATATTTTTATGTCAATAGTATTCTGAATTTAAAGAACAAACATCATGATCATAACATCATAATATTTTTTTCCAATAGCCAAAATACCATTTTAACTTGACATAAGCCTATGTTAAAATACATGTATCAGCATTTAGTTGGAAAAGTTTAAGTTTGTAGGACAGTGCCCAATACTTCGAGTTGACCTTTTATAATGAACTTTTAAAATGCTTTAACTATTTTCCCAATAGTTTTAAGTCACTATAATAAAACCGATGTACATATTCTCATAAGATCTTCGAACTCTATCTAATCAATCTAATCCTCAATGTTCATCTTATCAGAACAAAGAAACCTTGAACAATGGCAGACAATCTAGATACCGTTGACTATGTTGTTATAGGAATCTATTTTATTGCAGTTTTATGTGTCGGCATTTGGGTAAGTTAAATATTCTCGTCGCTGACATTTACATGTACCGTTACGTTTTTTGACTAGTAGTGTTGACAGTTATTGAGTAAAACAATCGATAGATAAAGATATTAACCTCTGGTGTCATGTTTGTTGTACCTACGATTTCTGACCTAAAACATAGATTTTGATATGAATGAAAGGTGAATGAAAGGTGATGTAGGTATCTGACAATGACTTTAACCCCGTCGCATTTTTGCGCCTGTCCCAAGTCAGGAGCCTCTGGCCTTTGTATGTTTTTTTAATTTTAGTTCATTTATATGTTTTGGAGTTTAGTGTGACGTCCATTTTCACTGAACTAGTACACACTTTTATTTAGGGGCCAGCTGAGGACCACCTCCGGGTGCGGGATGTTCTCGCTGCGTTGAAGACCCATTGGTGGCCTTCGGTTGTTGTCTGCTCTTTAGTCGGGTTGTTGTCTCTTTGACATATTCCCCATTTCCATTCTCAATTTTATTAGTAAAACTATAAAACAGAAATATAATTATTGGCGAGCATACTAGAGTCTTTAACGATAGGCAAATGTATAAACATGAGTCATATAGTAAACTCTAAATATCATTCCTGAATACAGGTTCTAGACTAGTTGCGAAAAAATTTAGTAGAGACTACCAAAAATATCTAGAATCACATCAACATCGTTTAAAGTACAAACTGAGATATCAACAAAAGACAATCGATGACAAACACACTGTGATATCAACAAAGACAATCAAAGTACAAACACACACTGTGATATCAGCAAAGACAATCAAAGTACAAACACACTGTGCGAATCAAAAAAAACAATCAAAGAACAGACACACTGTGATATCAACAAAGACAATCAAAGTACAAACGCACTGTGATATCAACAAAGACAATCAGAGAACAAACACACTGAGATATCAATAAAGACAATCAAAGTACAGACACACTGTGCTATCAACAAAGACAATCAAAGTACAAACGCACTGTGATATCAACAAAGACAATCAGAGAACAAACACACTGAGATATCAAGAAAGAGAATCAAAGAACAGACACACTGTGATATCAACAAAGACAATCGAAGTACAAACGCACTGTGATATCAACAAAGACCATCAGAGAACAAACGCACTGTGATATCAACAAAGACAATCAAAGAACAGACACACTGTGCTATCAACAAAGACCATCAAAGTACTGACACACTGTGATATCAACAAAGACCATCAAAGTACAGACACACTGTGATATCAACAAAGACCATCAAAGTTCAGACGCACTGAGATATCAACAAAGACCATCAAAGTACGGACAAACTGAGATATCAACAAAGACCATCAGAGTACGGACACACTGTTATATCAACAAAGACCATCAGAGTACGGACACACTGTGATATCAACAAAGACCATCAAAGTACAGACAAACTGTGATATCAACAAAGATAATTTAGTACCCCTATCTATATCGATTAGTAGAAGAACGGACGTTGTGTCCATATGTTCATAGAAGAGCATAATTTACAATAAAAACTGGTTCTGAAAATGTATCAGCCTTACAATACCAGATGATAAAAGTAAAAGTACAAGTAAAGTGACAATGAATATTATATGTGCCATACTAAAGAAAATACTAAAAGCAAGCTCTTTGTAATTACTCTGCAGCTGATAAACAAATATGCTTTCGTACACTTTGATATTTTGCAATACTATGACTCTTGGTATTTTCTCCCCTTTCTTATACATCAACATCAAGAACATTGCAGAATACACAATTGTGCGGCAATTGAGAAAAGCAAATATCAAATGAAACTTGTTAGTCGTATTTCAAACTGCAAAAAGGCGAATCGCAATTTATCCCCGAAAAATACATGATGCAATGATTTAAAAATATTGTAAATCATAAATTTTGCCAATAAGTCTATTCCACTATGCAGCAACAAATATTTGAACAATTCGTACAGCAATGTAAACAAACAATTATATCATATTAAACTTGAAAAGTTCGAAGAAGATATTTAATTTACACGTATATTCATAGATTTTCATTGTATCAAGATGTGTTAATTTCTTTTAGTTAATGCAAAATACAGATTTGATAATTGTATGATTTTAGTCAACATGTCGTCCAAACAGAGGCAACACAACAGGATACTTTTTGGCGGGAAAATCAATGCACTGGATACCCGTAAGTACAAAGTATGAGAGATATAATCATCAAATCGAACGAAATGGAACGTATAAATTGCTTTAAAGTCAAGTATTATAGGCCTGTATAGGCGTTAGTGTTGTGTCTAAATAAATCAGAATAAAAATATCATAAACTGAAGTCGTACTTAGTTTGTAATTTTAACCAACACATGAAATCCGTCTAGTCCAGTTTGTAGGTATCATGCGCCTCGTAGCTGGGGTAATGTAAAGTGAAATATGAAAATTAATGTTGCCCGCGCTATTTCAAAACTCCTTTACTGCATGAGAAGGGATGAGGTATATGTCTGTATGCTTTTGATACCTTTCTCTTTCTTGTAACAAAGGTCTGAGACTCAGAACTTTTCTATACAACTTCCCATGAAAAACTTATTCGAACTATTACTGGGGACGCTTGTTTTGAAAACCCGGAGTAGGTGTAAATCAAACCATTTTAAAATGGAAAACTTCTGTTGAATAGTTCTCTGCTTCTGTTTTGATACATATCAGAAATGGTTAAAAGCGAACATGTAATTTGTCATTCAGCAGTTTCTTATTTCCTATTTCTGCTAATACTTTTTCTGCCATTAAACTAAAATTGTCCCTTGTATATTTGGTTAATGTTTTAGTTCGTAAGATTTATTGTACATGATTGTTACACTTAGGTCGGTGCATCCATTTATGCCAGTAACATAGGAGCTCCAATGTTTATTGGTTTAGCTGGAACAGCTGCTGCTTCCGGGTTGGCTGTTACTATTTATGAGTGGATTGTAAGTATTTGATTGAAGTTGATTTGACGGAAAATGCTTACAGTATTAGAGTCTAAAGTAATGGAAATAAAAAATATTCTAAAATGCACATTCCATATTCAATTTGAGTGGAAAATGATATATGGCTACAGTCGTTTTCCAAAAAACTCCAATAACGTGATCGTTTTTCTGTATACTGAATAGCTTTCGTTAGTCGAGTAATGCCTTTCCTCGTCGGCTTTATCTGAGGTTGTAACATGGTACATGGTATATAGTGGCAAGTAGATGGTGTACCTTGCAGATCAGCTGGGTCCCCCCCCCCTTTTTTTTTGTCTGTCTCAAAGGATGATAATTTTACTTACCATAATGTCACATAAAATTTTATCGTCAGTTAAAGACCTTCTTTGCTACACTCAAAAACTATAGTTTAGACTGCAAACAGTACAAAATGAAACAAACAAACACAAAGAAGCTTAGGATGCCACTTGTATGTACATATATGTATTGTTATAAATGATAATTTATTGAATCTCATTTTAGGCTGTATATTTCTTGGTAGCACTTGGATGGGTGTTTCTACCGGTTTATATTTCTTCTGGTGTGAGTAATGTGATATATGCATATGCCATCAAATGAATGAAATTAATTACCTTTGTTCCAAAATTAGATATTTGCTTTTTATTTCATTGCAATTTTCTAATGTGCTATCTCGATAAGCAATATTGTTTCAATTTATCATACCTTGGTATATGAATTTAAATATCCATACTTTTCAACACAAAAAGAAAATCTCCGTTTCCGTTGAGCTAAAATTGAAATTTTCAATACTAGGAAATTCCTGTAATTCAATCATTTACTAAATTAAATTTCGTTTTGCAGCAGCATTCACGTTTGAACTTTTTGTAAAATTTGGTACATGTCCATGAAGCCTTTAGAAACAAACGTTCAGTCTATAACTAAATTTAGAAGATGCCAAAAAAGACAACCGATAATCAAAGATCGAAGGAAGACCACCAAAGCCAAAACTATTCTGTTTAATATAACAATTAATACGAAACCAAAGTTCAAACAACCGATCGTAAAACACTACACACAATGTTAAAGGTTATGAACAGGTAACATACGATAACGGGACCGAACTTAGGTATTTCAAAAGGATAAAGCAGTTCCTACTCCTTTAAACCATTGTGGTGACGTCAGCCTATTCATTTACCGTGGATTCTTTTTCTAGAATCAACGCTTCCTAAATCTGACGCTGAAATTGACTCACCAAATTATATTCAATTGTTTCCTTTGTGTGCCTAATTTCATTAAGTTTGAATTGGCTAATCTACTGATTTCTGTTCACTAATGAAATTAATTTAAAAACTTACCTTTAATTTTTGTAATTTTTATATGCCTTCACTGGGAATCGAACCCTTCCTTGAAATCTGTTATGTGTGACTGACATCAACACATCGACGAAACCTCTCGGCTACCAATGGGTTACACTATAGATGTCTATTTTATATATTTAAATGAACATCTGATATACATTGGTTGGTTCATCGGACACACAGGGCTTGTACCTTTATATAGACACAATAGGCAGTCGTATAGTATGTGTTGGTAGCCGCGAGGTTAGCATGGTTAAAATCAATGAGTTAAAGATAGGGATTTGTAAGTTTAGGTTCGAATCCCTGTATTCTCTCTGTTGTTCCAATTCTGAAGTTATCCTGGTTTGATTCTAATTTTGCATGCTACAGTGGATATTTTTTTATAATAATAGCGAG
Source organism: Mytilus californianus (assembly GCF_021869535.1). Classification (NCBI taxonomy): domain Eukaryota; kingdom Metazoa; phylum Mollusca; class Bivalvia; order Mytilida; family Mytilidae; genus Mytilus; species Mytilus californianus. The sequence goes on along the minus strand of NW_026262745.1, from coordinate 3,211,698 downwards.
TTTTACCGGGTTTGTTTTTATTATTATTGGCTATTTCACATGTTTGAAACAAAAATGATTACATTCTATTTGTCAATTTTTCTTTAATAAATATAGTATGATTTCATCTGTTTTACTACATAATTTTACAAAGGTTTGTTCGCAAATTCCTATGCGAGAAAATCGTGATGTGCATAGAGTGCTAGAAAAATTTCGATAACATACTTATTATATATACTTTATATATGCTTTTTTGTCGGGTTGTTTTCTCTTTGACACGTTCCCCATTTCCATTTTCAATTTTGTTAGAAATAATTTCGAATATGTCTTATTTTGTATAAACAGATAATATTCATATGCCTGGTAATATAAAGATCTTTAAAGGTAGAAGTGTTATATTGGTATTTTGTTAACCAATTAATTGTGATCTGAAATTTATCAATGCATCGTTGGACACGATAACATGGTTATTTAAACTCACTTACAATACCTTCTAATTAAGAAAAGTCTTTAATTTTGAAAAGAAATTAACACAATAGTTTAAGTTATAGATACAATGGATAAGCGTAGATTCATGAAAAACAAACCATTCGCCCTCCGGGCTCATGGTTTCTTTTTCAAGAATCCACGCTTATCCATTGTATCTATATAACATAGATACACCCATCATGTTGCTCATGACAAATACAAATTCGATGATAAGTTGTATTTTGTGATATTATACACCAGGAAAGGTAAACGGGATTTTGGCTACGAGAAATGGATCTAATAGGTTGCATTGATTGTTCTATTTCTTTTTATATATATATGTCTATGTTAAAGATATGTTTTTCTTTACTATCACTTATATCATAATTCTCTAACGATTTGATTTTGTTTTTAAGGTTTTTACGATGCCAGAATATTTGCGGAAACGATTTGGTGGAAAGAGAATAAGACTGTTTTCCTCGTTCTTTGCATTAATAGGATTTATTCTATTTAACATCTCGGTAAGAACATGTTATAAAATATTCCAATGGTGTGGACGTACTGACAGCGACCTCGGTAAGAACATGTTATAAAATACTCCAATGGTATGGACGTACTGACAGCGACTCAATATATGAAAATATAAGTTAATGAACACAAAGTAATCAATTTTATTGATTAATACAAAAGTTAGTCGTATTCAACTAAATCCGACATAAATATAATTAGAATATAGCAAAGTGCTCTCGACCAATGAAATTGTAGGATTTGGTGTCTCTTAATTGTGAAGAATGAATGAAATCATGTTCTTAGTAAGGGATTATCCTATTGTTTAGGCCTACTTACAGTTTAAAACAAAGAGTTTCTATACATGAGTTACAAATGCCCCAAAGCACATTTATCAGTTTGAAAGAATTTGTGATTAAAACTGACTAAAAGTTGAATTTTGAAAAAAAATCAAAATTAGATGAAGTTTACTGGTGCAGTAACATTGGTTACTGGATCTGCGGTTGGTGAAAATAGTAATTTCCAATATTCTGATAAAATTCTAAAAAAAGGAATTTAATTTAACTTTTGAATATATTTTAAACTATTTTAAAGGCATTGTATTTGAACATTTCCCTGACATAATGAAGTAGTATTTGATGTAAAGGACTGGACTAAAATATTGGCTGTAAAATAAAATTTATTTGTAACTCATATTTTGAATTTATTGATTTGAAATGGAAATAAACAAAAAAAAAACACTAAAATATTACATGATTTACATTCATACTCACAATCAGGAAACATTTCTTACCATTTCATTGTACTGTTGTGTCATCTAATGTATAAAACATAATTTATTATATTTTCCAAAATTATAAGAAGGTCCTTACATCACTAAAACTAATCCATAAATCAAATCATGCCTAAAAAGGAAGTCATGCATTAATTACAAACATTGCACTGACAATGAAAGTAATTCTTAAATACAACCAATCAAGAGATCATTTAAGCCTTGAGCACTTTACAATATTCTAAGTTTGTAAGAGAATGATAATCCCTTACTTCATGATAAGTACTCGCTAACGCTCGTACTTAATCATGAAGAAAGGGATTATCATTCTCTTACATATACGTATCAAACAGAAGTGATTATGAGTACGTCATTTTGTGCCGAGGACATTACATTACCGACAGCAATATAATACCTAATTTTCTACATTCAAAAACAGAAGTTAAGACGGCATAACATACCAAAATAAAAACAAATAAATTGAAGGCTTCTAACCCTAGAGATCAAACTGAATGCTTATTTTTTAAGATCAGCGGTGTGATCATGTACAGTAACTGTACATGCGAAAAATTATGAATTATAACAAAAAACATTGAACAAATTACACAAAAAATGGAAGAAAAACACAAAAGAAACATCAATATCATTTCACAAAATCGGTATATTTGCCGTCGATTTGATTGCTTTTTGCAATGCATGCAAATATTTTACTTGAATTCTTCGTGTATTGGATAACTGAATAATTCAGAATATAACTATTAGATATACAAATTATTAACCATTAAATAAAACATGAACATTTATTTTATTTAGATAGAAATATACTCGGGCGCCATTTTCCTGCAACAGATTTTGAAATGGAATATGTATTTATGCGTTGTCCTGATATTGATCGTAACAGCTGTATTTACAGTTATAGGTAAGTTTTTATAAATTCTTACGCATATCTTTTAGATACGGGATTGCGTTACCGAAAACAGTATGATTATTGCTCTCAAGTGTATAAACAATTCAATTTTTGATAAAGATCAACTTGAAAGATACGTGTAGCAAATAACTTTCCGCACGTACCAGTACACAACTCATTTATCAAAGAGTTCTCTTGTTTTTTTCTCCTTTTGAACTTCTATTATTTAATTGTAATTTCATATGATATTGAAAACTATAAAGAGAAGAAAGGATGTAACAGACTCAATTATCAAAATGAAATTTTTAAAGAAAAAACAAAATAAATAACAAAATAAAAGTTTTCTTAACAAGAAACAAGCAGTATAATGGAGTCGAAGAATTGTCTCGTGGTAGTCGTTTACATTAGGATTCTAATTACTAGTAGATCAACCTTTTGGATGCACTAATTGGGTAATCTGTCTATTTAGGTGGTTTAGCGTCCGTTATTTACACAGACACCTTACAGTCAGCTGTTCTTCTCGTCAGTGCTACGATCTTAGCGGTCATGGGTAAGAATATTCAATGAATATACTTTACTATATATATAAACATAACACTGTCAGGAATTTATTAATTAATTTGGTAAGAGGAAGTACAAAAAAATCACAAGATATGCTTAATAGGTTGCTATGCGGTATAGGTTTTGCTCATTGTTGAAGGCCGTACAGTGACCTATATTTGCTAACCTCTTCGTCATTTGGTCTCTGGTAGAAAGTTGTCTCATCGACGATCCTACCACATCTTCTTATTTTCATATTAACATGGTAAATCAATATATACGTGAAACCTTTTCCCTTGATGTACCATTTTATGCGGTACATATAAGTGCTTGTCTGTCCTTTCTCTGGCTAGACAATTCTAACTCGTTACTTTCTGGGAAATTAATTGAAAGAAGGAATTTGTCAGCAATTTGATGTTTATCATAATATTTGCAGACATGTCAAAAAAAGCCTAATCTTTTACAGATTGAACTTCTGAATTTTTTAACTGTTTAAACTAATTTTAATGTATGTTGAAAAAGACTAATCTAGTCACACGTGTTACTTGTGTGTCTCAGTACAAATTTTACATTATACAGTAATTTGGTGATATTTTACTGACAAACATGTTGTAGTAAGCAAATAAAACAATTAATTGAAAGAAATACTAGTATACATTATTGTTTAAGGGCCAGCTGAAGCCCACCTCCGGGTGCGGGATTTTCTCGGCTGTGTTTAAGACCCATTGGTGGTCTTTGGCTGTTTTCTGCTCTTTTGTCGGGTTGTTGTCTCTTTGACACAATCCCCCTTTCCAATTTCCCCTCTTTCAATTCTATTTATTATTACACGGTTTTCTGAGAGCGAACAGTAAATAGTGATATAGGAGTCCGTTCGTAGGTCCGTTCTTTTTTATTCTTTTTGTCAGCAATTTTATATGAAAAATAATATTTTTTCAAGACGACACGCAGACTTGCCCTCATTTCCAGTATACTGAAAACTCTAACTTTTATCAACAGATAAACGCGTCATTTATTACTTAATAACATCCAAACAATGGTTACCGTTCGAAAATCAAACCTCTACCTTTTTTTAATGTTGAAACTCGTTTACCAAGTTTTCCATAGTAACGTTTTAACATAAGTGGAAGAGACTGATTAATTTAAGTTAGACTTTACAGAATTAAATATTACCATAATTTAATAAGTGACATTTTAGGCCTGAAAGAGGTTGGTGGATGGAGTGGTTTGACAACCAAGTATATGACAAGTATCGCCAATCAAACTTTCAACAACCAGTCATATCAGGAATGCGGTAAACCACGCGTAGATTCGTTTCACATTCTTAGAAGTCCTGTTTCCGGCGATATTCCATGGACTGGAGCATTTACAGGGTTATCGTTCTTGGGACTCTATGTATGGAGTCAGGATCAGGTAATTTATGTCAGCCTTTAAAAACTTAACGAATAAATTCATCTTACAAAAAGAGCTCAAGTTTTTATATTTTAAAATTTCGAACAACTCGTTAATATCACTGCTTGTATGTAAAAAGGAGATGATATATAATTGCCAACGAGACAACTGTTCAACAGAGTTCAAATAAAGAGTATTTAAGAAATTATAGGCCACCATACGGCTTCAACAATGAGTAAAACCCATACCGTATAGTCAGCTATAAAAGGTCCCTACATTACAAAATGTGAAACAATGCAAACAACGATGAACGAAAAAAACATATATGGCAACTGACAGCAACAAACGGCAACTACTGAAATACAGGCCCCTGAATTAGTACAGGTAAAATAGAATGTGGAAGGGTTATACATATTTGTGAGCTCCTAACCCTCCCCTAACCTGATACAATGGTGTAACAGCACAACATATTAAGAACAAACTATAACAGTTTGAAATAGCTTGACTCATCAGATCGGAACGAAACACAACACAACACATTTCATAAAGACAGAAGACACAAAGTACCGATCTAAGAGTACTTCTAGTTACTGAAAGCTAATTCTGCTTTTATGAATCATAAATGTATACATATTTTGTTATGTATTTCTTATGTTTACATCGTAGCATTTTAGTCCGTTGAAATCTGGTTCAGGAGAGTTTGTACCTTTAATGGTATTACTAAATAAAACTAGTGGTCAACAACCGTTAATGGTATTATTAAATAAACCTAGTGGTCATTTTAGTTAATGCAAACATACTGGAAAAAAATGGTCACATAACACGAAGAAAAAAAAGGAATTGCAAAGTCAATAGCCATATCAAATGTAATTGACTTTGTATAGAATGGCGATTTTTAATAATTAATTTTTGAAGATTTTTAAAACTCAGTGAGTTTTAGCTGTATATTGGCTGTAGTATGGATTCGTCTAACATTTATTGTATATCTTTTCAGTTGATTGTACAAAGAACTCTTTCTGCTAAGAATATGGTGCATGCTAAAGCTGCAACTTTGTTTGCTTCCGTACTAAAATTGACCGGATTATTATTATTCATAATACCTGGAATGATCAGTAGAATACTATACACAGGTTTGCAGATAGACAAACTCTAAATTTGTTAGACAAAATATGAATCTACAGATAAAGTTCTATTCAAGTAAATTTCAATACATCATTATACATATGAATAGAAAGAAAAGGACGTTGATTTATATTAAACGATAATCCCAATAATTTTATTACTTGAAGATAACAAAATATATATGAACGCTCTTATACACTGTATGTGCTTGTATGTTGAACTTAAAATATTCCTTGATATATATAACTATGTTTACTTGTGATTATTTATATATGATTTTCACTACATAATTATATTGGATGATAATTCAACAAATAATCCACAAAACCCACAAAAGGATATAAAGTATATTCAAATCCCAAAAAGGAAAGTGCATGTCAATTCAATTTTGTTCAGGCAATGACCAATTCGTTCTATATATAAGTTAAATTTAATAAATTAGAAAAACGATAAAATTTAAGAATGGAAACACTTTTAAAAGGCACTAATAACAAAAGAAAAGATAAGGATGGATATACATGGGAATAAATATCAAAAATCAATGCAAAGTCATAACCAAGTTATTAAAAAAAACCAGTTTGTATTGCTGGTATTAGTATGTACAAGTCTTCAACAATAAACTAAAAGATAACATCTGTGCCAATCGGACGGTTTGAGGCATACTTTATGTTATTTTCTTTAGATATAATAATAGACATCTGACTATGCGGTATGGGTCATTTTCATTGTTGAAGGCCGTTCGGTGATATGTAGTTGTTAACTTTTATGTCATTTGGTCTCTGGTGGAGAACCAACCACATCTTCTTATGTTTATATTACTTAGATGAAATAGCCTGTGCTGATCCCAAATCCTGTGATGAATTCTGTAATAACAAAGCTGGATGTAGTAACTTTGCGTATCCTTTGTTGGTTATCAGACTACTGCCAAAAGGTAACGTATCTATTACTATTATGATTGTGAAACGTAAGATAATATATGGAATTCAATCAAAAAATAGAAGTCAAAGAAAAAGAAACAGAAACATGGCTTAAATATAAAGTCGAAAATACAAGTACAAAATATTACAAAGTAACTAAATAAAAGATCAAACAGCACACACCTAACTAAAAGGTAGTAAACTCATTTGCTCTAGAAAGGTTAGCAGTTTCTGTTTCCTTAGTGGAACTGACTGTTTTCCTTTTCAAATTAGGTGATGAATTATAATTACCAAGGCACTTTTTTTATATAGATTAGACTGTTGGTTTTCCTGTTTGAATTGTTTTACACTATTCTTTTTTGGGCCCTTTATATCTTGCTGTTCGGTGTGAGCCAAGGCTCCGTGTTGAAGGCCGTACTTTGACCTATAATTGTTTACTTTTTACAAATTTTGACTTGGATGGATTGCTGTCTCATTGGCACTCATACCACATCTTCTTATTTATGTTTAACAAATTATTAGAAAAATTGAAATCACGATGGTTATCCGTACCCTTTTACTGTAAACTTTTTACATAATATGATCATTTATGTGGGAATATCAATGAACCTTACATTTTTAATCTGAAAAGACATCATGTGCGTTTATTTGCACGTGAAAGAAGGCTTGAGATAGATAGAGAAAGAATAGCTTTTAACCTGATGTTCAGTGGTTGTCGTTTGTTGATGTGGTTCATAAGTGTTTCTCGTTTCTCGTTTTTTATATAGATTAGACCGTTGGTTTTCCTGTTTGAATGGTTTTACACAAGTCATTTTTGGGGCCCTTTATAGCTTGCTGTATGGTGTGAGCCAAGGCTCCGTGTTGAAGGTCGTACTTTGACCTATAATGGTTTACTTTTACAAATTGTGAATTGGATGGAGAGTTGTTTCATTGGCACTCATACCACATCTTCTTATATCTATTTTAATTTCAAAATTGTTATGAGCATTTGAATATTATTTCTTGTTGTAAATGTATTAGCTGTGTTTTCTTTTGAAGGACTGCGAGGACTAATGTTAGCAGCTCTTTTGGCAGCGTTAATGAGTTCGATGACATCTATATTGAATAGTGGTAGTTCTATTATGACCATGGACATTTGGAGACAATTCCGGAAACAAGCACCACAATCCGAACTGATGATTGTAGGAAGACTAACAGTTCTTGTTCTTGTCGTACTTAGCGTGTTATGGCTTCCGATATTAAAGACGGCGGAGGGAGGAATAATTTGGTTTTACATGCAAGCGATCAGATCTTACCTGATACCACCTATGTGTGTTCTGTTTGTCTTGGGTTTGTTCTGGAAGAGACTCACAGAACAGGTAATTTGAGCTTGTTAAATGATAATCATTTACTAAAAAAAAATATGATAGTCAAAATCAAAACCAAAATGAATATTAAGTAAGTCATCGTGCCATCTATGCTTAATGTTTTGCCGTCAATGGTTTAATATCTTTTATATGACAGATAATTATGGCGTTATACACGAAGCCTACATCATATGATACTCTGGTGAAACACAATAAAGGGAACAAGTAAGGCTGCTCTTGAGGTCAAAAATAAAGGTCAACACAATAGAAAAAAAATTGTGATCTTGAATAAGTAATGCTTGAAATTTGTAAAACTCTTTGGTTAGTGGAAAAAAAACAATGAGAAATGTTTTATTTTCTACTTTGTATGGGGTAAGGTAAGTGCTGGTTACGGACACTACTTGTAAAATTAACCTCTAGAAAATTATGTCTTTAATGAACTATTCCAAGTCTTTTTGCACAATTATAATTACAATGCAATTCATTAACAAAATACCAACCAAAACAAATCACAGGAATTTTTGCAAAATTATACCTCTTTCTTAATTAGTGGAAAAAGGATTATTGTAAGAACAGCACCACTCTTAAAATGAAAGACTGTATTGTATACATGTCGCCCATTAAAACCATTAAGAGTTGACCTTCTATTCATTGGAATATAAATCACAGCAGGAGATGTATTCCTTACATTAAATGGTATATAAGATAAACTCAGTAAGTTATTTGAGTTACGAACACTACATTTATCTTATGTTTTTAATTTACTCAATATGAATAACTATTCATGGGTAACATATTAAGTTAGTGCATTTTCTTTTTATTGTTTGCATTTTTTATCAACAGAATGACCCATGATTGTAAATAAATATATTTAATTAAAGTAATTTCCAATGTAAACATACATGACATGTTGACATGGATGGGACCAAGTATATCATTTCAAATCTGAAGTTATACCATAAACATAATTATCTAAACAAAGTAGGTGCTATGCACTTAAAGGAATAATAAAAAAAGCATATTTTCAAAAAAAAAATCATTAGAATTACATTTGTTAATCGGGAAAAAAAGAAATGCTGATGGTTACGGACACTACACACTGGCTACTTTTCCCAACAATTTTCTATAAATAACATACTTTTTGTTGATTAAAGAGTAGTCATTTATACAGAACTTCATGAAATAAATGTTATGCTATCATAAGACACTACCAGAATTGTAGATAAAACAAAAATAAAGCATACTTTACCTTCAAATATACTTGAGCTCATTAAATTATTTTTTAAGTGTATTTTATAAAATGTCATATAATACTAATGTCAAGTACAGATCTTTAACAAATCTACATGCTAGTATACATGGTATAAATCAATTGGAGGAAGAAAAAACACAAGATTTTGAAAAATGAAAAAAAAAATTTCATTTTTTTTGACTCCGAATAAAGAAAATCCCTGGGTTACGGAAAATAATGTGAAGATATAAAAACCATAAAAATAATCATGGAGATGAATTTTCTTAACCTAACATTACAAAAGAACTCATCTTTTGAGTTTATGACAAACTGATACCAAAATGGGGGTTTTACAATATGATTTTCTGGTTACAAATTTGTATGTCAAGGAATATTATCAGCTCAAATATTTTTAACAATTATCTGTTTTTATAATTTTTAATCAAAAGACATTGATGATGGAGCAAAGTAGACATCATAAAACCTAGAAATTAAGCCTATTTTGATGAAATAAAAATATTTATAATATCATGGTTACGGACACTACATCATTTTTGTAGTGTCTGTAACCATATTTTCATTTATTCTGACTAAATTCTAATAAGAAGGTGCAAAATGTTGTTATTATTTTAGTGTAAAGTATCAAATCTATAAAGAAAATAGCTTATTGTTTACGGTAGCTATTCTTTCTAGGAGAATAATAAGCTGGTTACGGACACGACTCTTTTTTGAAAAATATTTTTTTCTACTTTGAAAATTTCAAAAATATTCTGTATGAATCATATTATTTATATAACTGTTTCATTTTAGTATTATTATATTTGAGTATGTTGACATACATTTTTAACGAATTATCTTGCAATTAGTTTTATTTTCAGGGCCATAAATGATCAACACTTAATAAATTGAAGATGTATTTATAACGAATCACCACTCTTACAATTCTGCAAATTAAATTTTTAAATTAGCTCAGATTTTTGTAATGTTGGAATCATTTTAATCGCCATTTAATAATCTGTAAATGATAACATGAGAGGTGATCATTGCACTTACTGTTAAAAAGATTTTGAAAATAAAAACTATGTAAGGTTTGAGGCGCAACCGCATAACGTCTAAAAATTACCATTTTTGGACCACTAGTCTCACCGGTGTTCAAAAAATATTCAAGATAGAATCTAAAAATTTTGAATGAGGTTAAAACATTCAATATACTGTCAATTATTAAAAACAGAAAACTGGCATCCTAATATATTCAAGTTAGCTGTATAGCTTACATAACAAAGACCAATCGTAAATGTTGTTTCACCAGACTATAATAGATCAAGTCGGCTTTGTCACTATTGCAAAGAACCAATGTGAGTTATAATATCTTAGTCGTGATCGATTTGTGACCGTCGAACAAATGAATCAAGGCTTCCTATAATGTCTACATTTATCGTCCAACGTCATTGTAACGTGTATATTGGGTCTGTTTGCACAATATATAACCATATATATTTGTATTTTTTATTTCAGGGAGCCTTCTGGGGACTAATCCTTGGCCTTATTGTAGGGATAATAAGGATGGTCTTAGATTTTTCCTTTCCTGCACCCCTCTGTGGCAGTGGAGATTCAGACAACCGCCCAGCAGTAGTGAGCAAAGTAGACTTTCTACATTTTGCAGCAATCTTAGGTTTAGTCACAACAGGAGCAATGACTCTAATTAGCATGTTTACTGAACCTAGACCAGAAAGAAAGGTATTAACATCGACCTTTGTTATAGAAACATAGGATATTAAGTTGTGTAAAAAAGACTATGATAGTCAGATATTACTACAAATCACATTCTTAACTTGAAATCAGTCGATCGTGTTTTATCCATGTCAATATGTGATGGAATAGTTGATAAATTATAATTGAGTAAAGCACCAGCGGCCAAATTTTGAATGTTTATTTCTCTGAATAAAAATGACATATTTCATAAGTATTTAAACGAAGAAGAACAGAAACAGATTGAATATTTACTAGACAAAATCCAACTGCAAAAGATTTCCAAACGACAAGTTAAGGGCTCACCTACCGTGATCGCAAAGAATGGGCATCTTATTTTTCTGTCTTTCTTACCCTTACTTTATTTTCTAATGGTATTTTCTTCTAATAACAATAAATTTAAAGGGTCTTCAAAAATAAATGTTCAATAATGTTAAACTTGAGTCCTTGGCTTTCAAATATGTGGCTTTGAGGATTCCTGATGAAGTTAAATCCAGAAAAGCGCTTCGAACGCATGAAACTTATAACGTGTTGTTTTCATTTTTTAGTCCTATGAATTCGTCTCATCTTTTTATAGTTGAAAAAAGTAACATGGTGGACCAGAAACGATGAGGATGAACCTGAATTATCTTCTGATGAGGAAGATGATTTCGGATTTGATTCTGAGAATGATCAAGAACAATCCGCTGAAACATTGAATACTAGTAGTAAGTATCAGTCCTTTAGGAAAAGTGTGACATTGGAGACGGTTCAAAGTATTTCAATTTAGAATTTCAAATCGAAAACCTAATGCAAAATTGAAGATCTGATATAACTCGAAAAGGATGAAAGGTAAAGGCGTAAGCACGAAGACTCTTCAAAGTGTATTTGTCCTCGTTCAATGTCATTGGCTTTGAACTAGCTGTCAGTAACTACGAGTACTCTCAGAAATATTCGTCCTCGTTAAATGATTGAACCTTCTTTCGTGATAATGCCTCACTATTGTTCATTAAAATAGGTTAACTTAAATGGAGTTTATTGGTAACATATTTATTTACCACGTCTGTAATCGGATACAAAGTATACGAGGAAGTCGAGGTCTTTTTACGAGTATCTTCATGAAATATATATTTTAAGAACACATTTATATATTCGTTTTCTTTAAACAGATGTAAAATGTCAAATGCTACAGAAATGCAAAGATTGGATATGTGGTACTATAAAGGAACCAGAATGTAAGTTATCTACTGAGGAAAAAAGTTTACTGAGAAAAAAGATGACCTCCTTGTCGGAGAAAACAAGGAACAGACGAATACTGAACTGCGCAGCAGTGTTAATAACAATAGGAACTACAGTACTTATAGCAGTGTTTCACTGACAAGAACTGAAGTATTGTTTCAATGACAAGAACTGCAGTATTTATAGCAATTTATTTCACTGACAAGAACTACAGTATTTATACCAGTATTTCACTGACAAGAACTACAGTATTTATACCAGTATTTCACTGACAAGAACTACAGTATTTATAGTGCTCAGTATTTCACTTGACAAGAACTACAGTACTTATAGCAGTATTTTAGTGACAAGAACTACAGAATTTATACCAGTATTTCACGGACAAGAGCTGTGGTTTATGTATCAAACATTTGATCATACGTGTAATATACGGGTGCTAATGTTTTTTATTTTATATCGGAAATATTTATTTTGAAATTAAGAATGGGACTGACAGATCTTGAGAAAAGAAGAATTTCCTCTTATGATTTCTTTTGTTCACATATCAGCCCATAAAAGTCCGTGATATCGTCTACTATAACAAGATTTGTTTATAAGTAAAATAAAACTATTAAGGCATAGACATTTCAACCACCACAACGAAACTGCACTATGTTTTGTTTTTTTCCATAATACAGAGTAGATGAAATGATAGTAAAATGCACACATTTTATTAGCTCAACAGAGCTAGTGTGCTCATGAATGACGAAAATCTATTTTTAGGGGTCAATTATGGAGTACTGAAAATTAGGTGACATCCCGTAAGTCCGACAACCAATATTCCGACATCCCATTATTCCGACAGTCCATTATTCCGACATCCCATTACTCCGACAGCCTATTACTCCGACATCCGATTATTCCGACAGCTCATTATTCCGACAATGCATCTGTCATAAGTGTATGGGTAAATTTTCTCCAAAAAGACCAACTCCGTCCTCGATAATATATGTGGTTGTGCGTTTAGATACCGATTATTCTTCCTATGCGGCATATTTGCCTCAGTGCCTTGGAGTTGATACTCATGCATATTGCAACTGCTGGGTCCTTATTCTTGTCCTCCCTTTTCGTTTTACGGGTCCGGGTATTTTATTTGTCTTTATATTTCGGCGTTTGTGTGTCTATTGTCATTCTGTGCTGTTCTAGTCCCCGGTTTTGATTTTGTATCTTGATTTACCTTCTTTTTATTGGATCTTCGGTTTCCCTCCTTTCGTATAAAGGTAGTGAGGTTTCGATCATCATTATTAACTACATAAATAAATATATTCGAGTTGGATAACCCTACCCACTTTTTTGATAGTAACACTTTCAACCCCTTGTATCACTCAATTAAGTTTTATTTAATTTTGTCGCGGAAATGTTATATTTTTCATGAAAGACAAGAAGTTAGGAGAAACAGGGTAATTTGTCGTAAACCCAGCGTATATTCTTTTATTGAAAACATGTAAACGGAGCATCCATAACTACTTAGGTCAGAAAAAACATGGGTCATTATTCTTAAAGCATGGCTGTATGTATCACAATGGGGTTCTTTTTCATTTTTATATTTTGGTGAAAAACAATCATAACAAAACAAAATTCAACAGATGTCAATATATATACGTTGGTTTAACTAGTTTTATGTGTCTATTGGTTGTTCTTGTGTAATATATAAGGAGATGTGGTATGCTTGCCAATGAGACAACTATCCACCAAAGTTCCAATGAAGTCGATGTAAGCAATTATAGGCAACCGTACGGACCTCAACAATAAGAAAAACCCATTCCGTATAGTTGGCTATAAAAAGGCCCCGACATGAAAAATATGAAACAATTCATTTGAAAAACTAACGGCCTAATTTATAACAAAACAATTTACGAAAAACAAATATGACAGACATGAACCAATGACAACCACTAAACTACAGCCTCCTGACTTGGGACAGGCACATAAAGAATGTGGCAGGGTTATACATGTTTGAAGACGCCAACCCTCCCCAAACCTGGGACAGTGGTATAACAGTACAACATAAGAACAAAGTATAAAAATCAGGTGAAAAGGGCTTCATCAGATCGATACAAAGCAGAACTTCATCCAACGAAAACACAGACCGGACGTGGCAGGGAATTTATACATCACTCACAACAACAAAAACACAAAATACAGATCTGAGAGTACTCGTAATTACTGACAGCTAATTCAAAGCAAATAAAAACTAAACAATCGTGTATCTAAGACACTTTGTGTCTTACTTGCCCCGCGTGTGTCTTTGTCAGACTATTTTCCTTCTGGACTAACGCTTGGTTTGTCTACCATGCATTGGTTAAGTCAAGAAAACTGTTGAGGCAAACTGACTGTGGATAACACTAATTTATAAATTTTTAATTTCTATTTTGGAGTAAACTGGCGCCAATGTGTTAAAAAAGCGCGTGATGCTGAATGTCTATTTCTAAATGTGAATATTGAAGAAAACAGATACTACTACTAGTATTATTAACACTATCTTGTAAAATGTAGAGTAAAGGCAACAGTAGTATACCGCTGTTCAATAGTCATAAATAGATTGAGCGAAAACAAATCCGGGTCACAAACCAAAACCGAGGGAAACACATCAACTATAAGAGGAAAACAACGGAACAACAGAAACACTGAACTGCTACAAAAACAAACATACATATAACGGACTGTTTGATAACAACTGCCATTTTCCTGACATGGTACAGGACATTTTAAGAAAAAATGGTGGGTTGAACCTGGTTTTATGGCTAGCCAAACCTCCCAATTAAGTGTATGTAAATGCATCACAATACGGGGCCCCAGTAGAATACCCCCTTAGGTCGCGCAAAAAAAATGCATCAGTTTGACTCACTTTTAAGCAAATTTAAGATAATTTTTTTACAAGTCGTACGTTGTTTTAAATGAGACGCAGAGTCGCCCATCTAATCCCCAAGGTGGAGGTTCGGATTTGGCCATATTGGAGCCACACAATATCCAATATACATAATAGATTCTGTATTCTATAAAGCAAATCATATTCTGACCCCGCCTACCGGGTAATTTGTTGGAAATAGTTTGATGAGAATCTGTATGAACAATTCCCTGTATAACGTAATTCGAATTCTGCATATATATACGTAATTAAAATTCTGTATAGTCTGTATTTGCGTATGCAAAGAATTGTTACGATATAATTCCGTATTTACGGAATTCGAAGTCTATCCATACGGAAATATTTCTTTTTTTTTAATTCTGTAAATACACTGAGTAAACGATTTCTGTAAAGGCGCGAAAATAAATGATTGAATAATATACCTCTATACACAAATTTTAATTACGTATGTACAGATTTCGAATTAAGAATATAAAAAGTATTCGAACTACCTATATAATATATCGTAATTATTTCTGTACATCTGTAATAACATATACGTTATAAGGTCCGGGGACACAGTTATCGTCCTTTGATTTTCGTTATACAAATAGAGTCCTTAGTATGGACAGTGTATAACTTGCAAAAATTCATCTACCTTCCAAATTATTATTTTTATATTTATGCAACAAATAGTAAGGACGGGGGGGGGGGTGAAATTACATGTAAAAAAAAATTGGGGCATGAATTTTCAGGTAAAGTAGTGATTTGGTCCAGTTTGAAAAGGTCAAAAATTAGTATGTCTGAAGCTGTCAAACTGAATTACAGACCCCCTTAACATAAAATTGTCAATATTTTGAGTTAGAGCCGATAGACTTTTCTACACTACACTGTAAAAATCTTTTTTGGATAGAGCAGGTGCGATTTTTTTAATTTGCGGTTTTTATCTAAAAGAAATAACTGTGTTCTCGGGCCATAACACAGACAAACATATTTGTTTTACACTGATGCCGCGCAATAATTATTTCTAAGTGTCGAACTGATGGGTTGTCGGATTATTGGGTTGTCGGACTAACAGGTTGTCGGACCAATGGGCTGTCGGAACAATGGGCCGTCGCACTAATGAGCTGTCGGACTAATGGACTGTCGGAATAATGGCGTGTAACCGAAAATTATCAACTGACTGAATGTTTTTGTGTGGAAACGTACCTAGATCTTCTGTCTCATGTTAAATGCAGAAGGAATTATTCCGAAGACCCTGAAACTAATTTTGATTTTTATTATATATTTTTATTTAAGTTTAATTTTAATATTTAAGTCATATCAAATAAGAGATTTATATTTATATTTCAATTTTATATTTGGACGGGTAATTCGTGAACATGTGAGAAATATTTCGGAGTAAGAAATATTACAAATATAGAAAAAGTACAGATGTAAAAAAAATCTCGTATATAATATAAAGATGGATATACACACGACGGCCATGTCAATTTAATGCATTTACATCTTAGTGTGTACTACTATTTTTTTCTTGTTTAATTTAATCTACTAGTATTCAAATGTGGAAGGCACTAATAAAAAAACAATAACTTTTAAATATATATCTTAAAAATATTTTCTGGTAAACTGCTTGGTTTATTGTTTCTATTTTGATCAATATAATATCGCTATTCATACTCACTCTTAAATAAAATACGTACGTCATTTTCTTTTTTTTTTATTAGAGACAACATTATTCTTATACGAAGTAAATAGGATTATTGTTAGGAAGTAATTTTATGAAAGTATGCTTAAGTTTGATCTTCATTTTCTATCCAAATACTAAGTTTTTAAAGGTCAACCACATAGGTAATAATTTTAGTTTAAACATTAAGGATGTATTCTTATTCCAAAAATCATTGAAGTACATTGTATGTACATTTTTCAAATAGTGGTATTAGGTATCCACCACTTTCACATAGATCTCAAGTTTAAAGATTACTTTATTCCCTGCCCGACTTTGGCTTTACTCTTTTGTCATTTTTGATTTGTATGCTCTTCATATCTTTAATAAGCTTTGGATTTTCTAATGTTTTATTGATATCCATCTAAGCAATTTTAACTTACTAATATCTTTATTATGTAAATAAATTAAGATAAAATTAAAAACCAATTGTTCAGAGAACAATTGAAGGTCTTTCCACCCATAAAGATCTATTTTGATATAAAAATATTAAAATTCGGTTTAAAATGTCATTTCCAGCGTCAAATGATAGCTTATTGTACGCTGATTCCAAAAATATATGGTTTCTATACATTTTGTTTTAAATAAGGGAGATGATTTGTTACTTCCGGTTTGAAAAATGTTACTTCCGGTATAATTTGAATGTTTACTTGACACTGATTCCAAAAATATATGGTTCTAAATACTTTTATATTAAATAAGTAGAAAAAATAGCTACTTCCGGTTTACACAAGGTCACTTCCGGTTGGATTTTTCAAGGTCAAATGGCTTGCAACCTAATGCAAAAAGTCCCATGGCTTTATCATGTATACATATGAGGTAAAAGCAAAGGTCAAAATCTAGAACGTCAAATTTACCTATGACCTTGAGCTCAATTTCAAGGTCATAAACCAAGGACCTCAAATCAAAAGACCCTAGGTCTTAGTTATATATGGTTAATGAATTATATTACCATACGCGTATTTTTAAATACAAGAGGGGAGAAAACTCTAATTTAATGTTAGCGCACCCTTTAAACCAAAATGTATGTGTTACGACATGTCGCAACTAACAATTTAGTAATGATATGTTGTCGATAACTGATACTGTTTTTGAAAAGAAGTGAAAATAAGCCAAAATCAAAATTTAGAATATGACCTTGACCTTTGACCTTGACCAAATTTTCTTTTTTTTGGACCAAGGACCTCAAATCAAAAGACCTAGGTCTCTATCACTTATGGTTTACCAGATAGAAATGCATATCACTTATATCAAATACATAAGGGGAAATAACTCTCATATGGAGTCTCCGGAACGCTTCGGTGAAAACCAAACTCAACATCCTGAAGATATAGCGAGCAATTTGGTAAAATAAATTTGTCGTAATCTTTTACGGTTGCGAAGGAGTAGCGGCCACAAGAAAAACAGTGTTTGGGGAGATAACTCTTACAACTTAAAGTATTCGGTTAAGCGGTTGTCAGTTTCAAAAGCGTATAAACTGTTCGATATCATATACCAAATATCTAAGCGACATCTTATGAAACAACAATACTACGCAAGAAAAAAATTAGGCGGAAGAAAAAAAAAAAATAATAATAATAATAATAATCAGAACAAAAGCAATAGGTCTTTCCACGGAAAAGTGGAAAGACCTAATGATATATATGGGTTAACCGTGTCTACTTTAACTGTACACATATTATTAGTCCCCTATTTCATAAACTAAATGGGAATAGCTGTGACGTGTTGGTTAATAGGATGTTTCAATTTATTGGAAGGAATAGACATTATAATTTGAACTGTGGGAACAAAAAAAATGTCAGCGTACTTTAAACTTAAAACATAATCACAAGTATAACACTGGACTTAGTTGATGTTTACTGGCCAACTTGAAATTTATAATCCCCATGCAGGTTTTTTTAATAATGCAATAGATTGAACTTTAATTATTTTTATTTTTTTGTAAATTTTGCACTTTTCAACAGATTACGTTGTATAATACATTGATTCATATCTGTAATACTGTTTAATTATATATATCTTTATTAGCCTCCCTTAGGAGAGATAGTGATACGAATACAATATTAATGAATAACACAATATAAATAAAGTTTGAACTGATAAACACACACACACACAAAAAAAAGGAGAAATTACTTTAACCTTATTTCACATTGTTAATTAGGAATGAGAAAATAAAATGTTTTGCAAAATTTGTAAACGTATGTGACGCATAAAAATTGAAAACGTTTTTTTCTGCTCACAGTCTAGTTCGAATTCTGTTTCGCATGACAGTAAAATATAACAGAAATCTTCATTAGCTAAGGAACCAAGAAAAGCATTAAAAGTTATTGGGTTTATACATAGTAACTAGCACTAGAATTCATCCCGAATGTCAGATAGGCATTCCACGACGAAATTGCGTGAATACACGGGTCGGTGAAAAGTTTACATTTATCACATAAAATAATATCACTGTTCGTATTAAGGACCAAACAACACAGGGAAACTATATAATTGGCCTGTTTACGCAAATATGGAAAATCTAATGCAACAGTCCATGCAGGATGAGGCTGGAATATTTTATGTATCTTCTTGAATATGTTAAAGTCACTATCTATACTTCTACGTTGCTGCCATTCCTTTAGTTCATATTCAAAAATAGATCTGTGAACTATTCGTTTCCATATACGCTGAGACGGAAAAGTTCCGCTAGTCATAAACTTTGTTAAATAGTTCGATAAATGGTATTTGTAGAGTAAATCTACACAGTCCTTTGAAAAATCTGATGCACAATTGATGTTCTGTTGATTATAATACTTTAGTTCGAAAAGTCTACGTACAAGAATACGGAATGAAATTGCTGTTTGTGGTAAATTACAAATTCGTCAGAAGAACAGTAACTTACGTTCATTAATAAAACTGTCTAGGTTAAACCAACCAATAAGAGAAAGGCACATATCAGTTCTTGTATGGTTAGGCAATCCTTGAATGAACTTGCATACATAGTGATGCGTTCGTTTAGAATATTAAAATCACTTTTTTTAAATTTGGTGCGTATATGAAACGCTTTTCTGGATTTACCTTCATCAGCATCGCTCAAACCCAAAATTTTTAATGCCAGGAATGTTACAAAACGTGAGTTCTTATAGGTATTAATTTTAGTTTAAACATTAAGGATGTATTCTTATTCCAAAAATCATTGAAGTACATTGTATGTACATTTTTCAAATAGTGGTATTAGGTATCCACCACTTTCACATAGATCTCAAGTTTAAAGATTACTTTATTCCCTGCCCGACTTTGGCTTTACTCTTTTGTCATTTTTGATTTGTATGCTCTTCATATCTTTAATAAGCTTTGGATTTTCTAATGTTTTATTGATATCCATCTAAGCAATTTTAACTTACTAATATCTTTATTATGTAAATAAATTAAGATAAAATTAAAAACCAATTGTTCAGAGAACAATTGAAGGTCTTTCCACCCATAAAGATCTATTTTGATATAAAAATATTAAAATTCGGTTTAAAATGTCATTTCCAGCGTCAAATGATAGCTTATTGTACGCTGATTCCAAAAATATATGGTTTCTATACATTTTGTTTTAAATAAGGGAGATGATTTGTTACTTCCGGTTTGAAAAATGTTACTTCCGGTATAATTTGAATGTTTACTTGACACTGATTCCAAAAATATATGGTTCTAAATACTTTTATATTAAATAAGTAGAAAAAATAGCTACTTCCGGTTTACACAAGGTCACTTCCGGTTGGATTTTTCAAGGTCAAATGGCTTGCAACCTAATGCAAAAAGTCCCATGGCTTTATCATGTATACATATGAGGTAAAAGCAAAGGTCAAAATCTAGAACGTCAAATTTACCTATGACCTTGAGCTCAATTTCAAGGTCATAAACCAAGGACCTCAAATCAAAAGACCCTAGGTCTTAGTTATATATGGTTAATGAATTATATTACCATACGCGTATTTTTAAATACAAGAGGGGAGAAAACTCTAATTTAATGTTAGCGCACCCTTTAAACCAAAATGTATGTGTTACGACATGTCGCAACTAACAATTTAGTAATGATATGTTGTCGATAACTGATACTGTTTTTGAAAAGAAGTGAAAATAAGCCAAAATCAAAATTTAGAATATGACCTTGACCTTTGACCTTGACCAAATTTTCTTTTTTTTGGACCAAGGACCTCAAATCAAAAGACCTAGGTCTCTATCACTTATGGTTTACCAGATAGAAATGCATATCACTTATATCAAATACATAAGGGGAAATAACTCTCATATGGAGTCTCCGGAACGCTTCGGTGAAAACCAAACTCAACATCCTGAAGATATAGCGAGCAATTTGGTAAAATAAATTTGTCGTAATCTTTTACGGTTGCGAAGGAGTAGCGGCCACAAGAAAAACAGTGTTTGGGGAGATAACTCTTACAACTTAAAGTATTCGGTTAAGCGGTTGTCAGTTTCAAAAGCGTATAAACTGTTCGATATCATATACCAAATATCTAAGCGACATCTTATGAAACAACAATACTACGCAAGAAAAAAATTAGGCGGAAGAAAAAAAAAAAATAATAATAATAATAATAATCAGAACAAAAGCAATAGGTCTTTCCACGGAAAAGTGGAAAGACCTAATGATATATATGGGTTAACCGTGTCTACTTTAACTGTACACATATTATTAGTCCCCTATTTCATAAACTAAATGGGAATAGCTGTGACGTGTTGGTTAATAGGATGTTTCAATTTATTGGAAGGAATAGACATTATAATTTGAACTGTGGGAACAAAAAAAATGTCAGCGTACTTTAAACTTAAAACATAATCACAAGTATAACACTGGACTTAGTTGATGTTTACTGGCCAACTTGAAATTTATAATCCCCATGCAGGTTTTTTTAATAATGCAATAGATTGAACTTTAATTATTTTTATTTTTTTGTAAATTTTGCACTTTTCAACAGATTACGTTGTATAATACATTGATTCATATCTGTAATACTGTTTAATTATATATATCTTTATTAGCCTCCCTTAGGAGAGATAGTGATACGAATACAATATTAATGAATAACACAATATAAATAAAGTTTGAACTGATAAACACACACACACACAAAAAAAAGGAGAAATTACTTTAACCTTATTTCACATTGTTAATTAGGAATGAGAAAATAAAATGTTTTGCAAAATTTGTAAACGTATGTGACGCATAAAAATTGAAAACGTTTTTTTCTGCTCACAGTCTAGTTCGAATTCTGTTTCGCATGACAGTAAAATATAACAGAAATCTTCATTAGCTAAGGAACCAAGAAAAGCATTAAAAGTTATTGGGTTTATACATAGTAACTAGCACCAGAATTCATCCCGAATGTCAGATAGGCATTCCACGACGAAATTGCGTGAATACACGGGTCGGTGAAAAGTTTACATTTATCACATAAAATAATATCACTGTTCGTATTAAGGACCAAACAACACAGGGAAACTATATAATTGGCCTGTTTACGCAAATATGGAAAATCTAATGCAACAGTCCATGCAGGATGAGGCTGGAATATTTTATGTATCTTCTTGAATATGTTAAAGTCACTATCTATACTTCTACGTTGCTGCCATTCCTTTAGTTCATATTCAAAAATAGATCTGTGAACTATTCGTTTCCATATACGCTGAGACGGAAAAGTTCCGCTAGTCATAAACTTTGTTAAATAGTTCGATAAATGGTATTTGTAGAGTAAATCTACACAGTCCTTTGAAAAATCTGATGCACAATTGATGTTCTGTTGATTATAATACTTTAGTTCGAAAAGTCTACGTACAAGAATACGGAATGAAATTGCTGTTTGTGGTAAATTACAAATTCGTCAGAAGAACAGTAACTTACGTTCATTAATAAAACTGTCTAGGTTAAACCAACCAATAAGAGAAAGGCACATATCAGTTCTTGTATGGTTAGGCAATCCTTGAATGAACTTGCATACATAGTGATGCGTTCGTTTAGAATATTAAAATCACTTTTTTTAAATTTGGTGCGTATATGAAACGCTTTTCTGGATTTACCTTCATCAGCATCGCTCAAACCCAAAATTTTTAATGCCAGGAATGTTACAAAACGTGAGTTCTTATAGGTATTAATTTTAGTTTAAACATTAAGGATGTATTCTTATTCCAAAAATCATTGAAGTACATTGTATGTACATTTTTCAAATAGTGGTATTAGGTATCCACCACTTTCACATAGATCTCAAGTTTAAAGATTACTTTATTCCCTGCCCGACTTTGGCTTTACTCTTTTGTCATTTTTGATTTGTATGCTCTTCATATCTTTAATAAGCTTTGGATTTTCTAATGTTTTATTGATATCCATCTAAGCAATTTTAACTTACTAATATCTTTATTATGTAAATAAATTAAGATAAAATTAAAAACCAATTCATACTGAACTATTAGTTCGGTCAAGAAAGACAACTCGTACTAAAAAAAGGGAGGTAACTCAATTTTTTTATAAAGGGAAACGAGTTTATCAGTATTTCCGAGGAACATGTTGGTTTTTGCACGCCAGCTTGTGTACATAAATAATCAAATATCGGATCACAACAGGTTTTCAATGTTTGATGATCGATATCCACGCCTAATTCCAATAGTATAATAATTTGTAATCTTAATAGGAAACCGAGTTTAGAATCAAATTAGAATTATTACGGTTTATATATAATAATTTCAATTAGTTTTTATTATACGAGATCTTTGAACATTTTTCTAAACATGCAAACTCTGATAAGTAAAAAAGAAGTATTTGATTTTATAAGACAAAAAAAAAAAAAAAAAACACACACAGAGAAAAAAAGAAAAAGAAATCTGCCCACCTAAAATATTGAATTTTGCCATGTCTGGTTGAATGACTATATATATTTTGATTCTTATACAGACAATGCATTACATCGGTACAGAGAAAAATTATAAACTCATATTAACTCAATTTAACTATTAACGAACTTAGTGAAATGTTTGCTTCTTTTTTCATCTCTGAACTGCAAGATGGCGAAATGCATATAAGAAATCTAACAATGCAAGTTTAAAATTGAGAACGATTTAAAACAAAATTGATTTCATTTCTTCAATACATGTGGTATACATAACTTTGGCCACTAATAATAAATAAAAAGTATTATGTAATCAAATTTGGTTAAATATCTATTTCAAGTTTCCTAATTTGTTGGAAATAGTTTGATGAGAATCTGTATGAACAATTCCCTGTATAACGTAATTCGAATTCTGCATATATATACGTAATTAAAATTCTGTATAGTCTGTATTTGCGTATGCAAAGAATTGTTACGATATAATTCCGTATTTACGGAATTCGAAGTCTATCCATACGGAAATATTTCTTTTTTTTTAATTCTGTAAGTACACTGAGTAAACGATTTCTGTAAAGGCGCGAAAATAAATAATTGAATAATATAAATAAATAATTGAATAATATACCTCTATACACAAATTTTAATTACGTATGTACAGATTTCGAATTAAGAGTATAAAAAGTATTCGAACTACCTATATAATATATCGTAATTATTTCTGTACATCTGTAATAACATATACGTTATAAGTTCCGGGGACACAGTTATCGTCCTTTGATTTTCGTTATACAAATAGAGTCCTTAGTATGGACAGTGTATAACTTGCAAAAAATCATCTACCTTCCAAATTACATGTAAAAAAAAATTGGGGCATGAATTTTCAGGTAAAGTAGTGATTTGGTCCAGTTTGAAAAGGTCAAAAATTAGTATGTCTGAAGCTGTCAAACTGAATTACAGACCCCCTTAACATAAAATTGTCCATATTTTGAGTTAGAGCCGATAGACTTTTCTATAATTTTGATATAATTTGTCCCAAAAGTAGTACACTACACTGTAAAAATCTTTTTTGGATAGAGCAGGTGCGATTTTTTTAATTTGCGGTTTTTATCTAAAAGAAATAACACAGGCCATAACACAGACAAACATATTTTTTTTACACTGATGCCGCGCAATAATTATTTCTAAGTGTCGAACTGATGGGTTGTCGGATTATTGGGTTGTCGGACTAATAGGTTGTCGGACCAATGGGCTGTCGGAACAATGGGCCGTCGCACTAATGAGCTGTCGGACTAATGGACTGTCGGAATAATGGCGTGTAACCGAAAATTATCAACTGACTGAATGTTTTTGTGTGGAACCGTACCTAGATCTTCTGTCTCATGTTAAATGCAGAAGGAATTATTCCGAAGACCCTGAAACTAATTTTGATTTTTATTATATATTTTTTGCAAGTTTAATTTTAATATTTAAGTCATATCAAATAAGAGATTTATATTTATATTTCAATTAATATTTGGACGGTTAATTCGTGAACATGTGAGAAATATTTCGGAGTAAGAAATATTACAAATATAGAAAAAGTACAGATGTAAAAAAAATCTCGTATATAATATAAAGATGGATATACACACGACGGCCATGTCAATTAAATGCATTTACATCTTAGTGTGTACTACTATTTTTTTCTTGTTTAATTTAATCTACTAGTATTCAAATGTGGAAGGCACTAATAAAAAAACAATAACTTTTAAATATATATCTTAACAATATTTTCTGGTAAACTGTTTGGTTTATTGTTTCTATTTTGATCAATATAATATCGCTATTCATACTCACTCTTAAATAAAATACGTACGTCATTTTCTTTTTTTTTTATTAGAGACAACATTATTCTTATACGAAGTAAATAGGATTATTGTTAGGAAGTAATTTTATGAAAGTATGCTTAAGTTTGATCTTCATTTTCTATCCAAATACTAAGTTTTTAAAGGTCAACCACATAGGTAATAATTTTAGTTTAAACATTAAGGATGTATTCTTATTCCAAAAATCATTGAAGTACATTGTATGTACATTTTTCAAATAGTGGTATTAGGTATCCACCACTTTCACATAGATCTCAAGTTTAAAGATTACTTTATTCCCTGCCCGACTTTGGCTTTACTCTTTTGTCATTTTTGATTTGTATGCTCTTCATATCTTTAATAAGCTTTGGATTTTCTAATATTTTATTGATATCCATCTAAGCAATTTTAACTTACTAATATCTTTATTATGTAAATAAATTAAGATAAAATTAAAAACCAATTCATACTGAACTATTAGTTCGGTCAAGAAAGACAACTCGTACTAACAAAAGGGAGGTAACTCAATTTTTTTATAAAGGGAAACGAGTTTATCAGTATTTCCGAGGAACATGTTGGTTTTTGCACGCCAGCTTGTGTACATACATAATCAAATATCGGATCACAACAGGTTTTCAATGTTTGATGATCGATATCCACGCCTAATTCCAATAGTATAATAATTTGTAATCTTAATAGGAAACCGAGTTTAGAATCAAATTAGAATTATTACGGTTTATATATAATAATTTCAATTAGTTTTTATTATACGAGATCTTTGAACATTTTTCTAAACATGCAAACTCTGATAAGTAAAAAAGAAGTATTTGATTTTATAAGACAAAAAAAAAAAAAAAACACACACAGAGAAAAAAAGAAAAAGAAATCTGCCCACCTAAAATATTGAATTTTGCCATGTCTGGTTGAATGACTATATATATTTTGATTCTTATACAGACAATGCATTACATCGGTACAGAGAAAAATTATAAACTCATATTAACTCAATTTAACTATTAACGAACTTAGTGAAATGTTTGCTTCTTTTTTCATCTCTGAACTGCAAGATGGCGAAATGCATATAAGAAATCTAACAATGCAAGTTTAAAATTGAGAACGATTTAAAACAAAATTGATTTCACTTCTTCAATACATGTGGTATACATAACTTTGGCCACTAATAATAAATAAAAAGTATTATGTAATCAAATTTGGTTAAATATCTATTTCAAGTTTTTGATGGTAGTAAGGTAAACATAAATAAACAGAATTAACACCTTTATGTTATTGCTTCGAAAACGATGATGTCCTACTGATTTTATGGCCATCATACTCATCTTATATTCCTAAGTTTTAAGAAGACACATTTAACCAATTAATTGTATGGTGTGTTATAACATTGGATATCAAAATAAAGGTAAATGCAGAAAAGCGCTTTGGACGCATCAAAATCATTAAGTGATATTGTCAATGTTAGACATGAATCCCAAAGTTTTTCATTTGGAAAAGTTTTTTTTCTAATTTCATTTTACATTTTAGCAGATATAATAAGTACAAGTTGATTCGAAAGGCTGTGTCATGACTAAACAATTGCAGAGATTGTTTAAACACTCTTTTTTTATTTAGGCTAAATTCCTTTATAGAAGTTAAGCGGAACTTAACCTTTTTTCGCTTATATTTCAATATCTCAACATCTCGGGTAACTTAAGATAGTACCACCGTGTCCTATAACTATTTTCTTGACTTAAAACACTCAGTATGTCCACATTCTATGACAAACACTAGCTCGTGGTCTTTATTCAATACCGTTTGAATTCAACTCTTTTTCTAACCTTCAGCGCACCCATCGCACATTCTTTGAAAGATCATGTTAAGCGTTATAGAACAGTTTAGTGTTGTTATTGATTTATTCAGTCGGTTGTCCATTGAATTAATACAAGCTTTCCATGAAGGGTTGAGACATAAAAAAGAATGAACAATTTTAGTGTGAATGCACCTTGAAATACAAATGAGAAATTTTTTACATTCTACTGCAAAGTTTTCGGCATCTTAAGGTGCAAAAGATTAATTTTATATCATGCGCAGATATGATTGACGGATTTGCTTGGCGTCGAGTGACAAATAGTTCATGCATATTCGGAACGAGAACAAATCAACAATAATTCAATAAGTGGAACGACTAGGAAAAACACGATGAAGAACAGAAATTTCGAATGCAACTCGAAAATGAATTTTTTGCCATCAAACCCCTGAAAGAGTTGTTGCAAGGGTATATATATATGCTAACGTAAAGGAGATGTGGCATCGGACGTGGCTGCGTGTTTATACATTCAGCACAATGAAGCGAATAGATATAAGAAGATGTGGTATGAGTGCCAATAAGACAACTCTATATCTAAGTCAAAATTTGTAAAATGAAAAATTATAGGTCAAAGTACGGCCTTCAACACGGAGCCTTGGCTTACACCGAACAGCAAGCTATAAAGAATACCCATTTACTGCCAGATGGAAGAAGAGAAGTCCACAGATTGCCATATATGTTATACTCCATTGCTTGGGTTGGGATAACTTTTATACGGGATATGATAAATTAACTAGCCACACACTCGCACAAAAGTCTTGGCCATGCAAAATCATGATTTGTAGAATATTTGTCATACAATAATGGAAGTTTCCAATGTACTTTAAATCAATAGCTTTAAACATTAGCTTGGTTAAAAAAAAGGGACATGTCGGTGAAAAGAGAACCATAATTATTTCTGGTGGGATTGCATATGGTCTCAGTTGAAAATAAAACGTCAACCTAACATAATAATAAAAAAAATTTGGTCAATAAAATAAAATAAAAAATCATATCACTGACACAGTTTCACAGTTTCAATATTTTTGTCGAATTAAGAGTGTTTTTTTTTAATATGATTTGTCCGTTCCTAAAGCAAGACATTTGTTTTTTACTATGGCATCTTAAAAAAGATGGACTTATAAGTCTACTTTGTGTTTAAGTTAATAATGAGGAATACGTGTGTGTATCTTTTATTTGACACAGTAGATCTAAACCTCCATGCATGCTGCGAGACTTTATGATTTCGGTCGTTATGTAATCAATTAAGTAACAATCTATTATGCGATTTTTTAGAATTAAAACTTTTCAAAATATGTTACAGTTTCGAGTATTTTTGTTTATTTTCATATTCGTTTTAATTAATCATTTTATAATTATGTTTATTTCTAAAGGAATATATGTAACGGATCTCCGTGAACTATGACAAAGTTTTAAGTTAACACGGGGTATTTTCCAAATACATGTAGCTAACTTAGCCAAATCAAAAACTCGTCAAAGATAAAACTCTGAAAGATTTCAACTTGAAATGATAAGAAAAGTGTGAGAAATTAATAATGTATACACGGTGACATTACACGCATCACTCCCTGTGGAGAACAATCTTAATTAGCTACTTGAATCACACAAATCAATGTTGGTATCCCGGGGTGTGTAGGTTTATGCAGTACATGTAAAAAGTTAATTCGTAAATATTTTTGTTAAAAACATATTTTAAACTTTATCATAGTATTGGGAAGTTTATGTGTTTTTTCAGGGAAGATATTATTGTTAGTTAGCTTACGGTTATGGAAAAATTATGGAATAATAATTACTAATATTGAAATTTTAATAATTAAAAAAAAATCATGTCATTTGTTCTGTTAAAAAAATATAGCTGGTGCAACCAAAGAACCTAATCCAATTGATGTTTTATATGGTCACGATATATGGAATAACGATGAAGATTCTTATTTTATTTCCACATGCATCCGCTACAATAACACCAGTCTAACCTAATAATAATACGTGTGTATTTTGTCAAAGTTTTTCTTTGAAGCTTTTAGCAAATTTATTTTTGTCATAGTAATGAAAAATATATTAAGATTGTTAATTTGTTGGAAGTTCACTTTTCAACATAATGATTCCATTGTATACTTTATCCTCTCTCATGATTGAAAAGTGGAAAACACAAAAAAAAACATATACCTTGTGTATTGCAAGTATTGCTACTTTAATGTTACATGTAGAGTAAACATGTATACATTCATAATTATATTGGTTATCAAAGTCTTAAAGGATATAATCATACTGATTCATAAAAGTATAAGTGTTTGCTGATGACTTCGTATCCAAGCGTGTAATATTCTCTATTCCATGACAAATTAAAGAATTTTCAATTTTCAACCATAAAAAGACGGGAGAATTACAAAAGTTAATTTTAAGGCAAAAATATCATTTTATTTCCCTGTCTTTGGAGATTATAAAAATATCGACGCCAAAATAAGAAAATAACGAATACTATTTATTACTGAAGCAAACAGATGTCAGGGGTTCGCAAAACAATGCCTTCTCTGTATACATTAAACGGGCTACTTCGCTATTTATGGTAGCAAATTTTAAATCAAAAGTGACGGATGTTTAAAATATCTTATTTTCATAAAATTTACATCATTACACAGTTTAAACCTTTAATAAACTTTATTTAACGGCGCGAAGAAGAAATTTAAAAGTTAATATAAAGTAATACGGGTATAAAAACTATTTGCCCATACAAATCTATAGTAAAATTAATTGCTGTCTGTGGACAATTACTAGCGCATGCGCATTAAAGACCGAACGAATTCTTGTACATGCCGGTTCAGAGAACAATTGAAGGTCTTTCTACCCATAAAGATCTATTTTGATATAAAAATATTAAAATTCGGTTTAAAATGTCATTTCCAGCGTCAAATGATAGCTTATTGTACGCTGATTCCAAAAATATATGGTTTCTATACATTTTGTTTTAAATAAGGGAGATGATTTGTTACTTCCGGTTTGAAAAATGTTACTTCCGGTATAATTTGAATGTTTACTTGACACTGATTCCAAAAATATATGGTTCTAAATACTTTTATATTAAATAAGTAGAAAAAATAGCTACTTCCGGTTTACACAAGGTTACTTCCGGTTGGATTTTTCAAGGTCAAATGGCTTGCAACCTAATGCAAAAAGTCCCATGGCTTTATCATGTATACATATGAGGTAAAAGCAAGGTCAAAATCTAGAACGTCAAATTTACCTATGACCTTGAGCTCAATTTCAAGGTCATAAACCAAGGACCTCAAATCAAAAGACCCTTGGTCTTAGTTATATATGGTTAATGAATTATATCACCATACGCGTATTTTTAAATACAAGAGGGGAGAAAACTCTAATTTAATGTTAGCGCACCCTTTAAACCAAAATGTATGTGTTACGACATGTCGCAACTGACAATTTAGTAATGATATGTTGTCGATAACTTATACTGTTTTTGAAAAGAAGTGAAAATAAGCCAAAATCAAAATTTAGAATATGACCTTGACCTTTGACCTTGACCAAATTTTCTTTTTTTTGGACCAAGGACCTCAAATCAAAAGACCTAGGTCTCTATCACTTATGGTTTACCAGATAGAAATGCATATCACTTATATCAAATACATAAGGGGAAATAACTCTCATATGGAGTCTCCGGAACGCTTCGGTGAAAACCAAACTCAACATCCTGAAGATATAGCGAGCAATTTGGTAAAATAAATTTGTCGTAATCTTTTACGGTTGCGAAGGAGTAGCGGCCACAAGAAAAACAGTGTTTGGGGAGATAACTCTTACAACGTAAAGTATTCGGTTAAGCGGTTGTCAGTTTCAAAAGCGTATAAACTGTTCGATATCATATACCAAATATCTAAGCGACATCTTATGAAACAACAATACTACGCAAGAAAAAAATTAGGCGGAAGAAAAAAAAAAAAATAATAATAATAATAATCAGAACAAAAGCAATAGGTCTTTCCACGGAAAAGTGGAAAGACCTAATGATATATATGGGTTAACCGTGTCTACTTTAACTGTACACATATTATTAGTCCCCTATTTCATAAACTAAATGGGAATAGCTGTGACGTGTTGGTTAATAGCATGTTTCAATTTATTGGAAGGAATGGACATTATAATTTGAACTATGGGAACAAAAAAAATGTCAGCGTACTTTAAACTTAAAACATAATCACAAGTATAACACTGGACTTAGTTGATGTTTACTGGCCAACTTGAAATTTATAATCCCCATGCAGGTTTTTTTAATAATGCAATAGATTGAACTTTAATTATTTTTATTTTTTTGTAAATTTTGCACTTTTCAACAGATTACGTTGTATAATACATTGATTCATATCTGTAATACTGTTTAATTATATATATCTTTATTAGCCTCCCTTAGGAGAGATAGTGATACGAATACAATATTAATGAATAACACAATATAAATAAGGTTTGAACTGATAAACACACACACAAAAAAAAAGGAGAAATTACTTTAACCTTATTTCACATTGTTAATTAGGAATGAGAAAATAAACTGTTTTGCAAAATTTGTAAACGTATGTGACGCATAAAAATTGAAAACGTTTTTTTCTGCTCACAGTCTAGTTCGAATTCTGTTTCGCATGACAGTAAAATATAACAGAAATCTTCATTAGCTAAGGAACCAAGAAAAGCATTAAAAGTTATTGGGTTTATACATAGTAACTAGCACCAGAATTCATCCCGAATGTCAGATAGGCATTCCACGACGAAATTGCGTGAATACACGGGTCGGTGAAAAGTTTACATTTATCACATAAAATAATATCACTGTTCGTATTAAGGACCAAACAACACAGGGAAACTATATAATTGGCCTGTTTACGCAAATATGGAAAATCTAATGCAACAGTCCATGCAGGATGAGGCTGGAATATTTTATGTATCTTCTTGAATATGTTAAAGTCACTATCTATACTTCTACGTTGCTGCCATTCCTTTAGTTTATATTCAAAAATAGATTTGTAAACTATTCGTTTCCATATACGCTGAGACGGAAAAGTTCCGCTAGTCATAAACTTTGTTAAATAGTTCGATAAATGGTATTTGTAGAGTAAATCTACACAGTCCTTTGAAAAATCTGATGCACAATTGATGTTCTGTTGATTATAATACTTTAGTTCGAAAAGTCTACGTACAAGAATACGGAATGAAATTGCTGTTTGTGGTAAATTACAAATTCGTCAGAAGAACAGTAACTTACGTTCATTAATAAAACTGTCTAGGTTAAACCAACCAATAAGAGAAAGGCACATATCAGTTCTTGTATGGTTAGGCAATCCTTGAATGAACTTGCATACATAGTGATGCGTTCGTTTAGAATATTAAAATCACTTTTTTTAAATTTGGTGCGTATATGAAACGCTTTTCTGGATTTACCTTCATCAGCATCGCTCAAACCCAAAATTTTTAATGCCAGGAATGTTACAAAACGTGAGTTCTTATAGGTATTAATTTTAGTTTAAACATTAAGGATGTATTCTTATTCCAAAAATCATTGAAGTACATTGTATGTACATTTTTCAAATAGTGGTATTAGGTATCCACCACTTTCACATAGATCTCAAGTTTAAAGATTACTTTATTCCCTGCCCGACTTTGGCTTTACTCTTTTGTCGTTTTTGATTTGTATGCTCTTCATATCTTTAATAAGCTTTGGATTTTCTAATGTTTTATTGATATCCATCTAAGCAATTTTAACTTACTAATATCTTTATTATGTAAATAAATTAAGATAAAATTAAAAACCAATTCATACTGAACTATTAGTTCGGTCAAGAAAGACAACTCGTACTAAAAAAAGGGAGGTAACTCAATTTTTTTATAAAGGGAAACGAGTTTATCAGTATTTCCGAGGAACATGTTGGTTTTTGCACGCCAGCTTGTGTACATAAATAATCAAATATCGGATCACAACAGGTTTTCAATGTTTGATGATCGATATCCACGCCTAATTCCAATAGTATAATAATTTGTAATCTTAATAGGAAACCGAGTTTAGAATCAAATTAGAATTATTACGGTTTATATATAATAATTTCAATTAGTTTTTATTATACGAGATCTTTGAACATTTTTCTAAACATGCAAACTCTGATAAGTAAAAAAGAAGTATTTGATTTTATAAGACAAAAAAAAAAAAAAAAAACACACACAGAGAAAAAAAGAAAAAGAAATCTGCCCACCTAAAATATTGAATTTTGCCATGTCTGGTTGAATGACTATATATATTTTGATTCTTATACAGACAATGCATTACATCGGTACAGAGAAAAATTATAAACTCATATTAACTCAATTTAACTATTAACGAACTTAGTGAAATGTTTGCTTCTTTTTTCATCTCTGAACTGCAAGATGGCGAAATGCATATAAGAAATCTAACAATGCAAGTTTAAAATTGAGAACGATTTAAAACAAAATTGATTTCATTTCTTCAATACATGTGGTATACATAACTTTGGCCACTAATAATAAATAAAAAGTATTATGTAATCAAATTTGGTTAAATATCTATTTCAAGTTTCCTAATTTGTTGGAAATAGTTTGATGAGAATCTGTATGAACAATTCCCTGTATAACGTAATTCGAATTCTGCATATATATACGTAATTAAAATTCTGTATAGTCTGTATTTGCGTATGCAAAGAATTGTTACGATATAATTCCGTATTTACGGAATTCGAAGTCTATCCATACGGAAATATTTCTTTTTTTTTAATTCTGTAAGTACACTGAGTAAACGATTTCTGTAAAGGCGCGAAAATAAATAATTGAATAATATAAATAAATAATTGAATAATATACCTCTATACACAAATTTTAATTACGTATGTACAGATTTCGAATTAAGAGTATAAAAAGTATTCGAACTACCTATATAATATATCGTAATTATTT
This sequence comes from Mytilus californianus, assembly GCF_021869535.1. Taxonomy (NCBI): domain Eukaryota; kingdom Metazoa; phylum Mollusca; class Bivalvia; order Mytilida; family Mytilidae; genus Mytilus; species Mytilus californianus. The sequence goes on along the minus strand of NW_026262745.1, from coordinate 3,177,400 downwards.
CTGTACATCTGTAATAACATATACGTTATAAGTTCCGGGGACACAGTTATCGTCCTTTGATTTTCGTTATACAAATAGAGTCCTTAGTATGGACAGTGTATAACTTGCAAAAAATCATCTACCTTCCAAATTACATGTAAAAAAAAATTGGGGCATGAATTTTCAGGTAAAGTAGTGATTTGGTCCAGTTTGAAAAGGTCAAAAATTAGTATGTCTGAAGCTGTCAAACTGAATTACAGACCCCCTTAACATAAAATTGTCCATATTTTGAGTTAGAGCCGATAGACTTTTCTATAATTTTGATATAATTTGTCCCAAAAGTAGTACACTACACTGTAAAAATCTTTTTTGGATAGAGCAGGTGCGATTTTTTTAATTTGCGGTTTTTATCTAAAAGAAATAACACAGGCCATAACACAGACAAACATATTTTTTTTACACTGATGCCGCGCAATAATTATTTCTAAGTGTCGAACTGATGGGTTGTCGGATTATTGGGTTGTCGGACTAATAGGTTGTCGGACCAATGGGCTGTCGGAACAATGGGCCGTCGCACTAATGAGCTGTCGGACTAATGGACTGTCGGAATAATGGCGTGTAACCGAAAATTATCAACTGACTGAATGTTTTTGTGTGGAACCGTACCTAGATCTTCTGTCTCATGTTAAATGCAGAAGGAATTATTCCGAAGACCCTGAAACTAATTTTGATTTTTATTATATATTTTTTGCAAGTTTAATTTTAATATTTAAGTCATATCAAATAAGAGATTTATATTTATATTTCAATTAATATTTGGACGGTTAATTCGTGAACATGTGAGAAATATTTCGGAGTAAGAAATATTACAAATATAGAAAAAGTACAGATGTAAAAAAAATCTCGTATATAATATAAAGATGGATATACACACGACGGCCATGTCAATTTAATGCATTTACATCTTAGTGTGTACTACTATTTTTTTCTTGTTTAATTTAATCTACTAGTATTCAAATGTGGAAGGCACTAATAAAAAAACAATAACTTTTAAATATATATCTTAACAATATTTTCTGGTAAACTGTTTGGTTTATTGTTTCTATTTTGATCAATATAATATCGCTATTCATACTCACTCTTAAATAAAATACGTACGTCATTTTCTTTTTTTTTTTATTAGAGACAACATTATTCTTATACGAAGTAAATAGGATTATTGTTAGGAAGTAATTTTATGAAAGTATGCTTAAGTTTGATCTTCATTTTCTATCCAAATACTAAGTTTTTAAAGGTCAACCACATAGGTAATAATTTTAGTTTAAACATTAAGGATGTATTCTTATTCCAAAAATCATTGAAGTACATTGTATGTACATTTTTCAAATAGTGGTATTAGGTATCCACCACTTTCACATAGATCTCAAGTTTAAAGATTACTTTATTCCCTGCCCGACTTTGGCTTTACTCTTTTGTCATTTTTGATTTGTATGCTCTTCATATCTTTAATAAGCTTTGGATTTTCTAATGTTTTATTGATATCCATCTAAGCAATTTTAACTTACTAATATCTTTATTATGTAAATAAATTAAGATAAAATTAAAAACCAATTCATACTGAACTATTAGTTCGGTCAAGAAAGACAACTCGTACTAAAAAAAGGGAGGTAACTCAATTTTTTTATAAAGGGAAACGAGTTTATCAGTATTTCCGAGGAACATGTTGGTTTTTGCACGCCAGCTTGTGTACATAAATAATCAAATATCGGATCACAACAGGTTTTCAATGTTTGATGATCGATATCCACGCCTAATTCCAATAGTATAATAATTTGTAATCTTAATAGGAAACCGAGTTTAGAATCAAATTAGAATTATTACGGTTTATATATAATAATTTCAATTAGTTTTTATTATACGAGATCTTTGAACATTTTTCTAAACATGCAAACTCTGATAAGTAAAAAAGAAGTATTTGATTTTATAAGACAAAAAAAAAAAAAAAAAACACACACAGAGAAAAAAAGAAAAAGAAATCTGCCCACCTAAAATATTGAATTTTGCCATGTCTGGTTGAATGACTATATATATTTTGATTCTTATACAGACAATGCATTACATCGGTACAGAGAAAAATTATAAACTCATATTAACTCAATTTAACTATTAACGAACTTAGTGAAATGTTTGCTTCTTTTTTCATCTCTGAACTGCAAGATGGCGAAATGCATATAAGAAATCTAACAATGCAAGTTTAAAATTGAGAACGATTTAAAACAAAATTGATTTCATTTCTTCAATACATGTGGTATACATAACTTTGGCCACTAATAATAAATAAAAAGTATTATGTAATCAAATTTGGTTAAATATCTATTTCAAGTTTCCTAATTTGTTGGAAATAGTTTGATGAGAATCTGTATGAACAATTCCCTGTATAACGTAATTCGAATTCTGCATATATATACGTAATTAAAATTCTGTATAGTCTGTATTTGCGTATGCAAAGAATTGTTACGATATAATTCCGTATTTACGGAATTCGAAGTCTATCCATACGGAAATATTTCTTTTTTTTTAATTCTGTAAGTACACTGAGTAAACGATTTCTGTAAAGGCGCGAAAATAAATAATTGAATAATATAAATAAATAATTGAATAATATACCTCTATACACAAATTTTAATTACGTATGTACAGATTTCGAATTAAGAGTATAAAAAGTATTCGAACTACCTATATAATATATCGTAATTATTTCTGTACATCTGTAATAACATATACGTTATAAGTTCCGGGGACACAGTTATCGTCCTTTGATTTTCGTTATACAAATAGAGTCCTTAGTATGGACAGTGTATAACTTGCAAAAAATCATCTACCTTCCAAATTACATGTAAAAAAAAATTGGGGCATGAATTTTCAGGTAAAGTAGTGATTTGGTCCAGTTTGAAAAGGTCAAAAATTAGTATGTCTGAAGCTGTCAAACTGAATTACAGACCCCCTTAACATAAAATTGTCCATATTTTGAGTTAGAGCCGATAGACTTTTCTATAATTTTGATATAATTTGTCCCAAAAGTAGTACACTACACTGTAAAAATCTTTTTTGGATAGAGCAGGTGCGATTTTTTTAATTTGCGGTTTTTATCTAAAAGAAATAACACAGGCCATAACACAGACAAACATATTTTTTTTACACTGATGCCGCGCAATAATTATTTCTAAGTGTCGAACTGATGGGTTGTCGGATTATTGGGTTGTCGGACTAATAGGTTGTCGGACCAATGGGCTGTCGGAACAATGGGCCGTCGCACTAATGAGCTGTCGGACTAATGGACTGTCGGAATAATGGCGTGTAACCGAAAATTATCAACTGACTGAATGTTTTTGTGTGGAACCGTACCTAGATCTTCTGTCTCATGTTAAATGCAGAAGGAATTATTCCGAAGACCCTGAAACTAATTTTGATTTTTATTATATATTTTTTGCAAGTTTAATTTTAATATTTAAGTCATATCAAATAAGAGATTTATATTTATATTTCAATTAATATTTGGACGGTTAATTCGTGAACATGTGAGAAATATTTCGGAGTAAGAAATATTACAAATATAGAAAAAGTACAGATGTAAAAAAAATCTCGTATATAATATAAAGATGGATATACACACGACGGCCATGTCAATTTAATGCATTTACATCTTAGTGTGTACTACTATTTTTTTCTTGTTTAATTTAATCTACTAGTATTCAAATGTGGAAGGCACTAATAAAAAAACAATAACTTTTAAATATATATCTTAACAATATTTTCTGGTAAACTGTTTGGTTTATTGTTTCTATTTTGATCAATATAATATCGCTATTCATACTCACTCTTAAATAAAATACGTACGTCATTTTCTTTTTTTTTTATTAGAGACAACATTATTCTTATACGAAGTAAATAGGATTATTGTTAGGAAGTAATTTTATGAAAGTATGCTTAAGTTTGATCTTCATTTTCTATCCAAATACTAAGTTTTTAAAGGTCAACCACATAGGTAATAATTTTAGTTTAAACATTAAGGATGTATTCTTATTCCAAAAATCATTGAAGTACATTGTATGTACATTTTTCAAATAGTGGTATTAGGTATCCACCACTTTCACATAGATCTCAAGTTTAAAGATTACTTTATTCCCTGCCCGACTTTGGCTTTACTCTTTTGTCATTTTTGATTTGTATGCTCTTCATATCTTTAATAAGCTTTGGATTTTCTAATGTTTTATTGATATCCATCTAAGCAATTTTAACTTACTAATATCTTTATTATGTAAATAAATTAAGATAAAATTAAAAACCAATTCATACTGAACTATTAGTTCGGTCAAGAAAGACAACTCGTACTAAAAAAAGGGAGGTAACTCAATTTTTTTATAAAGGGAAACGAGTTTATCAGTATTTCCGAGGAACATGTTGGTTTTTGCACGCCAGCTTGTGTACATAAATAATCAAATATCGGATCACAACAGGTTTTCAATGTTTGATGATCGATATCCACGCCTAATTCCAATAGTATAATAATTTGTAATCTTAATAGGAAACCGAGTTTAGAATCAAATTAGAATTATTACGGTTTATATATAATAATTTCAATTAGTTTTTATTATACGAGATCTTTGAACATTTTTCTAAACATGCAAACTCTGATAAGTAAAAAAGAAGTATTTGATTTTATAAGACAAAAAAAAAAAAAAAAAACACACACAGAGAAAAAAAGAAAAAGAAATCTGCCCACCTAAAATATTGAATTTTGCCATGTCTGGTTGAATGACTATATATATTTTGATTCTTATACAGACAATGCATTACATCGGTACAGAGAAAAATTATAAACTCATATTAACTCAATTTAACTATTAACGAACTTAGTGAAATGTTTGCTTCTTTTTTCATCTCTGAACTGCAAGATGGCGAAATGCATATAAGAAATCTAACAATGCAAGTTTAAAATTGAGAACGATTTAAAACAAAATTGATTTCATTTCTTCAATACATGTGGTATACATAACTTTGGCCACTAATAATAAATAAAAAGTATTATGTAATCAAATTTGGTTAAATATCTATTTCAAGTTTCCTAATTTGTTGGAAATAGTTTGATGAGAATCTGTATGAACAATTCCCTGTATAACGTAATTCGAATTCTGCATATATATACGTAATTAAAATTCTGTATAGTCTGTATTTGCGTATGCAAAGAATTGTTACGATATAATTCCGTATTTACGGAATTCGAAGTCTATCCATACGGAAATATTTCTTTTTTTTTAATTCTGTAAGTACACTGAGTAAACGATTTCTGTAAAGGCGCGAAAATAAATAATTGAATAATATAAATAAATAATTGAATAATATACCTCTATACACAAATTTTAATTACGTATGTACAGATTTCGAATTAAGAGTATAAAAAGTATTCGAACTACCTATATAATATATCGTAATTATTTCTGTACATCTGTAATAACATATACGTTATAAGTTCCGGGGACACAGTTATCGTCCTTTGATTTTCGTTATACAAATAGAGTCCTTAGTATGGACAGTGTATAACTTGCAAAAAATCATCTACCTTCCAAATTACATGTAAAAAAAAATTGGGGCATGAATTTTCAGGTAAAGTAGTGATTTGGTCCAGTTTGAAAAGGTCAAAAATTAGTATGTCTGAAGCTGTCAAACTGAATTACAGACCCCCTTAACATAAAATTGTCCATATTTTGAGTTAGAGCCGATAGACTTTTCTATAATTTTGATATAATTTGTCCCAAAAGTAGTACACTACACTGTAAAAATCTTTTTTGGATAGAGCAGGTGCGATTTTTTTAATTTGCGGTTTTTATCTAAAAGAAATAACACAGGCCATAACACAGACAAACATATTTTTTTTACACTGATGCCGCGCAATAATTATTTCTAAGTGTCGAACTGATGGGTTGTCGGATTATTGGGTTGTCGGACTAATAGGTTGTCGGACCAATGGGCTGTCGGAACAATGGGCCGTCGCACTAATGAGCTGTCGGACTAATGGACTGTCGGAATAATGGCGTGTAACCGAAAATTATCAACTGACTGAATGTTTTTGTGTGGAACCGTACCTAGATCTTCTGTCTCATGTTAAATGCAGAAGGAATTATTCCGAAGACCCTGAAACTAATTTTGATTTTTATTATATATTTTTTGCAAGTTTAATTTTAATATTTAAGTCATATCAAATAAGAGATTTATATTTATATTTCAATTAATATTTGGACGGTTAATTCGTGAACATGTGAGAAATATTTCGGAGTAAGAAATATTACAAATATAGAAAAAGTACAGATGTAAAAAAAATCTCGTATATAATATAAAGATGGATATACACACGACGGCCATGTCAATTTAATGCATTTACATCTTAGTGTGTACTACTATTTTTTTCTTGTTTAATTTAATCTACTAGTATTCAAATGTGGAAGGCACTAATAAAAAAACAATAACTTTTAAATATATATCTTAACAATATTTTCTGGTAAACTGTTTGGTTTATTGTTTCTATTTTGATCAATATAATATCGCTATTCATACTCACTCTTAAATAAAATACGTACGTCATTTTCTTTTTTTTTTATTAGAGACAACATTATTCTTATACGAAGTAAATAGGATTATTGTTAGGAAGTAATTTTATGAAAGTATGCTTAAGTTTGATCTTCATTTTCTATCCAAATACTAAGTTTTTAAAGGTCAACCACATAGGTAATAATTTTAGTTTAAACATTAAGGATGTATTCTTATTCCAAAAATCATTGAAGTACATTGTATGTACATTTTTCAAATAGTGGTATTAGGTATCCACCACTTTCACATAGATCTCAAGTTTAAAGATTACTTTATTCCCTGCCCGACTTTGGCTTTACTCTTTTGTCATTTTTGATTTGTATGCTCTTCATATCTTTAATAAGCTTTGGATTTTCTAATGTTTTATTGATATCCATCTAAGCAATTTTAACTTACTAATATCTTTATTATGTAAATAAATTAAGATAAAATTAAAAACCAATTCATACTGAACTATTAGTTCGGTCAAGAAAGACAACTCGTACTAAAAAAAGGGAGGTAACTCAATTTTTTTATAAAGGGAAACGAGTTTATCAGTATTTCCGAGGAACATGTTGGTTTTTGCACGCCAGCTTGTGTACATAAATAATCAAATATCGGATCACAACAGGTTTTCAATGTTTGATGATCGATATCCACGCCTAATTCCAATAGTATAATAATTTGTAATCTTAATAGGAAACCGAGTTTAGAATCAAATTAGAATTATTACGGTTTATATATAATAATTTCAATTAGTTTTTATTATACGAGATCTTTGAACATTTTTCTAAACATGCAAACTCTGATAAGTAAAAAAGAAGTATTTGATTTTATAAGACAAAAAAAAAAAAAAAAAACACACACAGAGAAAAAAAGAAAAAGAAATCTGCCCACCTAAAATATTGAATTTTGCCATGTCTGGTTGAATGACTATATATATTTTGATTCTTATACAGACAATGCATTACATCGGTACAGAGAAAAATTATAAACTCATATTAACTCAATTTAACTATTAACGAACTTAGTGAAATGTTTGCTTCTTTTTTCATCTCTGAACTGCAAGATGGCGAAATGCATATAAGAAATCTAACAATGCAAGTTTAAAATTGAGAACGATTTAAAACAAAATTGATTTCATTTCTTCAATACATGTGGTATACATAACTTTGGCCACTAATAATAAATAAAAAGTATTATGTAATCAAATTTGGTTAAATATCTATTTCAAGTTTCCTAATTTGTTGGAAATAGTTTGATGAGAATCTGTATGAACAATTCCCTGTATAACGTAATTCGAATTCTGCATATATATACGTAATTAAAATTCTGTATAGTCTGTATTTGCGTATGCAAAGAATTGTTACGATATAATTCCGTATTTACGGAATTCGAAGTCTATCCATACGGAAATATTTCTTTTTTTTTAATTCTGTAAGTACACTGAGTAAACGATTTCTGTAAAGGCGCGAAAATAAATAATTGAATAATATAAATAAATAATTGAATAATATACCTCTATACACAAATTTTAATTACGTATGTACAGATTTCGAATTAAGAGTATAAAAAGTATTCGAACTACCTATATAATATATCGTAATTATTTCTGTACATCTGTAATAACATATACGTTATAAGTTCCGGGGACACAGTTATCGTCCTTTGATTTTCGTTATACAAATAGAGTCCTTAGTATGGACAGTGTATAACTTGCAAAAAATCATCTACCTTCCAAATTACATGTAAAAAAAAATTGGGGCATGAATTTTCAGGTAAAGTAGTGATTTGGTCCAGTTTGAAAAGGTCAAAAATTAGTATGTCTGAAGCTGTCAAACTGAATTACAGACCCCCTTAACATAAAATTGTCCATATTTTGAGTTAGAGCCGATAGACTTTTCTATAATTTTGATATAATTTGTCCCAAAAGTAGTACACTACACTGTAAAAATCTTTTTTGGATAGAGCAGGTGCGATTTTTTTAATTTGCGGTTTTTATCTAAAAGAAATAACACAGGCCATAACACAGACAAACATATTTTTTTTACACTGATGCCGCGCAATAATTATTTCTAAGTGTCGAACTGATGGGTTGTCGGATTATTGGGTTGTCGGACTAATAGGTTGTCGGACCAATGGGCTGTCGGAACAATGGGCCGTCGCACTAATGAGCTGTCGGACTAATGGACTGTCGGAATAATGGCGTGTAACCGAAAATTATCAACTGACTGAATGTTTTTGTGTGGAACCGTACCTAGATCTTCTGTCTCATGTTAAATGCAGAAGGAATTATTCCGAAGACCCTGAAACTAATTTTGATTTTTATTATATATTTTTTGCAAGTTTAATTTTAATATTTAAGTCATATCAAATAAGAGATTTATATTTATATTTCAATTAATATTTGGACGGTTAATTCGTGAACATGTGAGAAATATTTCGGAGTAAGAAATATTACAAATATAGAAAAAGTACAGATGTAAAAAAAATCTCGTATATAATATAAAGATGGATATACACACGACGGCCATGTCAATTTAATGCATTTACATCTTAGTGTGTACTACTATTTTTTTCTTGTTTAATTTAATCTACTAGTATTCAAATGTGGAAGGCACTAATAAAAAAACAATAACTTTTAAATATATATCTTAACAATATTTTCTGGTAAACTGTTTGGTTTATTGTTTCTATTTTGATCAATATAATATCGCTATTCATACTCACTCTTAAATAAAATACGTACGTCATTTTCTTTTTTTTTTATTAGAGACAACATTATTCTTATACGAAGTAAATAGGATTATTGTTAGGAAGTAATTTTATGAAAGTATGCTTAAGTTTGATCTTCATTTTCTATCCAAATACTAAGTTTTTAAAGGTCAACCACATAGGTAATAATTTTAGTTTAAACATTAAGGATGTATTCTTATTCCAAAAATCATTGAAGTACATTGTATGTACATTTTTCAAATAGTGGTATTAGGTATCCACCACTTTCACATAGATCTCAAGTTTAAAGATTACTTTATTCCCTGCCCGACTTTGGCTTTACTCTTTTGTCATTTTTGATTTGTATGCTCTTCATATCTTTAATAAGCTTTGGATTTTCTAATGTTTTATTGATATCCATCTAAGCAATTTTAACTTACTAATATCTTTATTATGTAAATAAATTAAGATAAAATTAAAAACCAATTCATACTGAACTATTAGTTCGGTCAAGAAAGACAACTCGTACTAAAAAAAGGGAGGTAACTCAATTTTTTTATAAAGGGAAACGAGTTTATCAGTATTTCCGAGGAACATGTTGGTTTTTGCACGCCAGCTTGTGTACATAAATAATCAAATATCGGATCACAACAGGTTTTCAATGTTTGATGATCGATATCCACGCCTAATTCCAATAGTATAATAATTTGTAATCTTAATAGGAAACCGAGTTTAGAATCAAATTAGAATTATTACGGTTTATATATAATAATTTCAATTAGTTTTTATTATACGAGATCTTTGAACATTTTTCTAAACATGCAAACTCTGATAAGTAAAAAAGAAGTATTTGATTTTATAAGACAAAAAAAAAAAAAAAAAACACACACAGAGAAAAAAAGAAAAAGAAATCTGCCCACCTAAAATATTGAATTTTGCCATGTCTGGTTGAATGACTATATATATTTTGATTCTTATACAGACAATGCATTACATCGGTACAGAGAAAAATTATAAACTCATATTAACTCAATTTAACTATTAACGAACTTAGTGAAATGTTTGCTTCTTTTTTCATCTCTGAACTGCAAGATGGCGAAATGCATATAAGAAATCTAACAATGCAAGTTTAAAATTGAGAACGATTTAAAACAAAATTGATTTCATTTCTTCAATACATGTGGTATACATAACTTTGGCCACTAATAATAAATAAAAAGTATTATGTAATCAAATTTGGTTAAATATCTATTTCAAGTTTCCTAATTTGTTGGAAATAGTTTGATGAGAATCTGTATGAACAATTCCCTGTATAACGTAATTCGAATTCTGCATATATATACGTAATTAAAATTCTGTATAGTCTGTATTTGCGTATGCAAAGAATTGTTACGATATAATTCCGTATTTACGGAATTCGAAGTCTATCCATACGGAAATATTTCTTTTTTTTTAATTCTGTAAGTACACTGAGTAAACGATTTCTGTAAAGGCGCGAAAATAAATAATTGAATAATATAAATAAATAATTGAATAATATACCTCTATACACAAATTTTAATTACGTATGTACAGATTTCGAATTAAGAGTATAAAAAGTATTCGAACTACCTATATAATATATCGTAATTATTTCTGTACATCTGTAATAACATATACGTTATAAGTTCCGGGGACACAGTTATCGTCCTTTGATTTTCGTTATACAAATAGAGTCCTTAGTATGGACAGTGTATAACTTGCAAAAAATCATCTACCTTCCAAATTACATGTAAAAAAAAATTGGGGCATGAATTTTCAGGTAAAGTAGTGATTTGGTCCAGTTTGAAAAGGTCAAAAATTAGTATGTCTGAAGCTGTCAAACTGAATTACAGACCCCCTTAACATAAAATTGTCCATATTTTGAGTTAGAGCCGATAGACTTTTCTATAATTTTGATATAATTTGTCCCAAAAGTAGTACACTACACTGTAAAAATCTTTTTTGGATAGAGCAGGTGCGATTTTTTTAATTTGCGGTTTTTATCTAAAAGAAATAACACAGGCCATAACACAGACAAACATATTTTTTTTACACTGATGCCGCGCAATAATTATTTCTAAGTGTCGAACTGATGGGTTGTCGGATTATTGGGTTGTCGGACTAATAGGTTGTCGGACCAATGGGCTGTCGGAACAATGGGCCGTCGCACTAATGAGCTGTCGGACTAATGGACTGTCGGAATAATGGCGTGTAACCGAAAATTATCAACTGACTGAATGTTTTTGTGTGGAACCGTACCTAGATCTTCTGTCTCATGTTAAATGCAGAAGGAATTATTCCGAAGACCCTGAAACTAATTTTGATTTTTATTATATATTTTTTGCAAGTTTAATTTTAATATTTAAGTCATATCAAATAAGAGATTTATATTTATATTTCAATTAATATTTGGACGGTTAATTCGTGAACATGTGAGAAATATTTCGGAGTAAGAAATATTACAAATATAGAAAAAGTACAGATGTAAAAAAAATCTCGTATATAATATAAAGATGGATATACACACGACGGCCATGTCAATTTAATGCATTTACATCTTAGTGTGTACTACTATTTTTTTCTTGTTTAATTTAATCTACTAGTATTCAAATGTGGAAGGCACTAATAAAAAAACAATAACTTTTAAATATATATCTTAACAATATTTTCTGGTAAACTGTTTGGTTTATTGTTTCTATTTTGATCAATATAATATCGCTATTCATACTCACTCTTAAATAAAATACGTACGTCATTTTCTTTTTTTTTTATTAGAGACAACATTATTCTTATACGAAGTAAATAGGATTATTGTTAGGAAGTAATTTTATGAAAGTATGCTTAAGTTTGATCTTCATTTTCTATCCAAATACTAAGTTTTTAAAGGTCAACCACATAGGTAATAATTTTAGTTTAAACATTAAGGATGTATTCTTATTCCAAAAATCATTGAAGTACATTGTATGTACATTTTTCAAATAGTGGTATTAGGTATCCACCACTTTCACATAGATCTCAAGTTTAAAGATTACTTTATTCCCTGCCCGACTTTGGCTTTACTCTTTTGTCATTTTTGATTTGTATGCTCTTCATATCTTTAATAAGCTTTGGATTTTCTAATGTTTTATTGATATCCATCTAAGCAATTTTAACTTACTAATATCTTTATTATGTAAATAAATTAAGATAAAATTAAAAACCAATTCATACTGAACTATTAGTTCGGTCAAGAAAGACAACTCGTACTAAAAAAAGGGAGGTAACTCAATTTTTTTATAAAGGGAAACGAGTTTATCAGTATTTCCGAGGAACATGTTGGTTTTTGCACGCCAGCTTGTGTACATAAATAATCAAATATCGGATCACAACAGGTTTTCAATGTTTGATGATCGATATCCACGCCTAATTCCAATAGTATAATAATTTGTAATCTTAATAGGAAACCGAGTTTAGAATCAAATTAGAATTATTACGGTTTATATATAATAATTTCAATTAGTTTTTATTATACGAGATCTTTGAACATTTTTCTAAACATGCAAACTCTGATAAGTAAAAAAGAAGTATTTGATTTTATAAGACAAAAAAAAAAAAAAAAAACACACACAGAGAAAAAAAGAAAAAGAAATCTGCCCACCTAAAATATTGAATTTTGCCATGTCTGGTTGAATGACTATATATATTTTGATTCTTATACAGACAATGCATTACATCGGTACAGAGAAAAATTATAAACTCATATTAACTCAATTTAACTATTAACGAACTTAGTGAAATGTTTGCTTCTTTTTTCATCTCTGAACTGCAAGATGGCGAAATGCATATAAGAAATCTAACAATGCAAGTTTAAAATTGAGAACGATTTAAAACAAAATTGATTTCATTTCTTCAATACATGTGGTATACATAACTTTGGCCACTAATAATAAATAAAAAGTATTATGTAATCAAATTTGGTTAAATATCTATTTCAAGTTTCCTAATTTGTTGGAAATAGTTTGATGAGAATCTGTATGAACAATTCCCTGTATAACGTAATTCGAATTCTGCATATATATACGTAATTAAAATTCTGTATAGTCTGTATTTGCGTATGCAAAGAATTGTTACGATATAATTCCGTATTTACGGAATTCGAAGTCTATCCATACGGAAATATTTCTTTTTTTTTAATTCTGTAAGTACACTGAGTAAACGATTTCTGTAAAGGCGCGAAAATAAATAATTGAATAATATAAATAAATAATTGAATAATATACCTCTATACACAAATTTTAATTACGTATGTACAGATTTCGAATTAAGAGTATAAAAAGTATTCGAACTACCTATATAATATATCGTAATTATTTCTGTACATCTGTAATAACATATACGTTATAAGTTCCGGGGACACAGTTATCGTCCTTTGATTTTCGTTATACAAATAGAGTCCTTAGTATGGACAGTGTATAACTTGCAAAAAATCATCTACCTTCCAAATTACATGTAAAAAAAAATTGGGGCATGAATTTTCAGGTAAAGTAGTGATTTGGTCCAGTTTGAAAAGGTCAAAAATTAGTATGTCTGAAGCTGTCAAACTGAATTACAGACCCCCTTAACATAAAATTGTCCATATTTTGAGTTAGAGCCGATAGACTTTTCTATAATTTTGATATAATTTGTCCCAAAAGTAGTACACTACACTGTAAAAATCTTTTTTGGATAGAGCAGGTGCGATTTTTTTAATTTGCGGTTTTTATCTAAAAGAAATAACACAGGCCATAACACAGACAAACATATTTTTTTTACACTGATGCCGCGCAATAATTATTTCTAAGTGTCGAACTGATGGGTTGTCGGATTATTGGGTTGTCGGACTAATAGGTTGTCGGACCAATGGGCTGTCGGAACAATGGGCCGTCGCACTAATGAGCTGTCGGACTAATGGACTGTCGGAATAATGGCGTGTAACCGAAAATTATCAACTGACTGAATGTTTTTGTGTGGAACCGTACCTAGATCTTCTGTCTCATGTTAAATGCAGAAGGAATTATTCCGAAGACCCTGAAACTAATTTTGATTTTTATTATATATTTTTTGCAAGTTTAATTTTAATATTTAAGTCATATCAAATAAGAGATTTATATTTATATTTCAATTAATATTTGGACGGTTAATTCGTGAACATGTGAGAAATATTTCGGAGTAAGAAATATTACAAATATAGAAAAAGTACAGATGTAAAAAAAATCTCGTATATAATATAAAGATGGATATACACACGACGGCCATGTCAATTTAATGCATTTACATCTTAGTGTGTACTACTATTTTTTTCTTGTTTAATTTAATCTACTAGTATTCAAATGTGGAAGGCACTAATAAAAAAACAATAACTTTTAAATATATATCTTAACAATATTTTCTGGTAAACTGTTTGGTTTATTGTTTCTATTTTGATCAATATAATATCGCTATTCATACTCACTCTTAAATAAAATACGTACGTCATTTTCTTTTTTTTTTATTAGAGACAACATTATTCTTATACGAAGTAAATAGGATTATTGTTAGGAAGTAATTTTATGAAAGTATGCTTAAGTTTGATCTTCATTTTCTATCCAAATACTAAGTTTTTAAAGGTCAACCACATAGGTAATAATTTTAGTTTAAACATTAAGGATGTATTCTTATTCCAAAAATCATTGAAGTACATTGTATGTACATTTTTCAAATAGTGGTATTAGGTATCCACCACTTTCACATAGATCTCAAGTTTAAAGATTACTTTATTCCCTGCCCGACTTTGGCTTTACTCTTTTGTCATTTTTGATTTGTATGCTCTTCATATCTTTAATAAGCTTTGGATTTTCTAATATTTTACTGATATTCACAGAAGAGACATTTATTGTCAAAATGCGCATCTGGTGCAGAAAAATTGGTACCGTTAATGTATTCGATTTGCAAAGGTGCTTTTCTACTGGCAAGATGAAGTGAAATAGTTTCCATCTAAGCAATTTTAACTTATCTTTTTTATACAAATAAATTAAAATAAAATGTAATATATGGGTTAACCGTCTACTTTAACTGTACAAATATTATTATTCCCCAATACTAAATAGAGATAGCTGTGACTTGTTGGTTACTAGCATGTTGAATTATGGGAACAAAAAAAATTCAGCGTACTTTAAACTTAAAGCATAATCACAAGTATAACCGACTGGACTTAGTTGATGTTTACTGGCCAACTTGAAATTTATAATCCCAATGCAGGTTTTTTTAATAATGCAATAGAGTGAACTTTAATTATATTTATTTTTTTGTAAACTTTGCACTTTTCAACAGATTACGATATATAATACATTGGTCCATATCTGTAATATTGTCTAATGTGAGTTCCATTGTAGTCTGGATTGGCAAAACATGCTTCTGCATAAATATTGGGAAGCATTTTAAGAATGCATTTAGAATATTAAAATCACTTTTTTAAATTTGGTGCGTTTATGAAACGCTTTTCTGGATTTACCTTCATCAGCATCGCCCAAACCCAAATTTTTTTAAAGCCAGGAATGTTACAAAACGTGAATTCTTATAGCGCTATATGATAAAATAAGACTTAAAAGCGAGGCCAAATTTATCTAAGGTTAATTCCCTTTGAGATTTGGAACCTTAGTTTTGTATCAACGATAATTGATTGTGTCCTATTCCTGATTGATACATGTTAACAGAGTGTGAATTCGAATGGCGGCTGATGCATGCTTAACAGAAGATGCTTACCCTGTCAATCCACCCGGCGTTAGTTCATTGGTTCCCTCGGTTTTTGATCGGTACCTGATTTGTCTCTATCTAACCGATCACGAGATTTGAACACCAGTTAACTACAATCGCCTTAATTAAATTAGAAATAATAGAAATGCTCTGAAATAGGTAGCTTACGTTTACATTTACATTTCTTATTGTAGGCTTACTCATTATAAACATTTTGTTAAATAAAGCTTTTTTCTGCTAGTGCTTAATTTACGCGTTGACCAGCTTGCAACAATTGTAGCTGGCATAGTTTTATGTTATTGTCTATAGCCCTGAATCCTTACCTTTCTATAAAGGTAATGTCATAATATACAAAAACTAAAATGTTCTAATGTTTGTACTTGCGTTGTTTTAGTAATCGCGTTTCAATTATAACAGTGATTCACCAAGTCTAAAACAACTCATCAAAGACACCAGGTTTGTATACTGTTGATATGTAGATGTTTGTGACCGGGTGTTTGTCGATAATCACCCTGTATTTTACTACATCCATTACCAAAACAGGTAAAACATATCAAACCACATATGCTTGAAGGGTAATTAAAAAAAAAAGAAATCTTGAGGACAGTACACATACGAGGCATAGCAAAGACCCGACAGATGTTAAGAAACAAAGCAAAAGACGGATACAAACAGAGATAGCTTGAAACATCTGGCAATTCGATACGTACTTATTTTGTCTTTTTTGACTGCTAGGTGCCTTTTCAAATTTTCTGTGTTGGTGGGTTCTTGTATCATTGATATAGTCTAAATCTTGTATTTTTACAGATTCTGGTTCTTTCCAAGGAAAATGGTGGGGTAATCAAGATCCTATAAAAAATATGTTGCAAATCAGCCAAGTTGTATGACGGTATAATAAATTTTAAATAAAAGAAGAATGTGTCTGACGACACGAATCCCCCCACTCAAGCTTTGCAATTTCCCAAGTTATAAAGGGGTATAACTCTAGTAAGTGACTTACTGCCCAAATTCGAACTCTGTCTGCAGGTCTTGGTTCTTAGCATTGTGTATGAGTTTCATAAACTTTGGATAAGGAAACTTAAGTTAGAGTACGGAAACGAAAAAAATTGGGACGGAAAGACGGAAGAACGGACGGTAGGACAGAAAGGCGGACGGAAGGATGGAAGGACGGAAAGACGGCCAAGGGTAACACTTAATGCCCAATTACCTACGGCGAAGCCACAAAAAGGAAATCAATCTACACTGATTGATTTGTCGATCAATTAAGATTTGGTGTATAAACATGACTTTTAAAAATGTTAATTACATTTTCTTTTACAAGTTAGCATTAAAGAAACTTGTATCGGAATGCTGCCTTCACATACATACTTTGGCGAAAGTATTTTACAATAACAACTAGACGAAACTCGATATATCATACATGTTGAAATTAAAAATAAAAAAACATATTAGATTCATTTAAAAGATAGCTTTTTCATAGAAAGATCTATCAATCTGCAATTGTACACATTTTTACAAAATCAGCATACATGCGAATTTTTACATCTATTTATATCTAACTGAATTTGCCTATAAGAAATGCTGTCAGTAAAGACATAATTATAGCGGCACCATTTAACACTTTACGATACAGAGCAGATTCATCAATTGATTTCATTTTCTGTCTTAGCTGGATAATCTCAAGTTGTGTCAAATATTGATGTTTGTGTACTTCATCTGTTGTTCCACAAACCCAGTCTTTAAATGCTTTACAAAGTCGTTGTCCAAACGATACAGGAACAGCTAAATGAAAAATAAAGTCAGATTAAAACTGACGAGAAATGAAAGAGAAATGTGATACACCAAATAATTATAAGAATTTTTAGAGTCTAAATACTTTGTTCAGATCAAAACTTTCATTACATGTATCACTTATAGAAATATTTTTTCCTGTGTAGAATTTTACACACGTGACTTCATGAAACGTGTTAATACTTCTGTGCATTTTTCGTTGTCTCGACGCTAACCACTGAAATAAGACTTACCGTACATAATTGGAGTTTTCAATTCTGATGTATGTTTTGAGTAAGACATAATGTTATTATTCTAGTACAGAATCGACTATGTTGTAATACATAATGTTATTATTCTAGTACATAATCGACTATGTTGTAACACATAAAGTTGTTATTCTAGTACAGAATCGACTATGTTGTAACACATAATGTTATTATTCTAGTACAGAATCGACTATGTTGTAACACATAATGTTATTATTCTAGTACAGAATCGACTATGTTGTAACACATAAAGTTATTATTCTAGTACAGAATCGACTATGTTGTAACACATAATGTTATTATTCTAGTACAGAATCGACTATGTTGTAACACATAATGTTATTATTCTAGTACAGAATCGACTATGTTGTAACACATAATGGTATTATTCTAGTACAGAATCGACTATGTTGTAACACATAATGTTATTATTCTAGTACATAATCGGCTATGTTGTAACACATAATGTTATTATTCTAGTGCAGAGTCGACTATGTTGTAACACATAATTTTGATCGATGGATATGATGCAACAAACTAATTAGTGGACATACAGCTTATAGTACTTGTATACATATATACCTTTGTCTTCAATGATTTCATCTTTGTTTATTCTCTGTTCGTCTACCTCTTCATCTTCCTCTGAAGACAATTCAGGGTCTTCTTCGTCGTCTTTCGTCCACCAAGTTACCCTTCTAAGCTGTTGATATAATTTGTATAATTAGAACATACACAGAACTATTAATTATCATGGAAAGATACTTGTCCGTATTTTTTTTGGTTATTTTCTTAAAAATCAAACTGATTTTGCTTCTTTCAAATGTTTTTAAATCTTAGTCATATAATTTAAATAATAAACTGTTTATAACTGTCATACAAGTAGGAGATTTATCTATCTATCAAACCAGGTTTAACCCACGATTTTCTTCGGACAATTCCTGTACCTGTCAGGAATATGACATATATAACAATAAGGAGATGTGGTATGATTGCCAATGAGACAACTATCCACCAAAGTTCAAATGAAGTGTATGCAAGTAATTATAGGCAACCGTACGGCCTTCGACAATGAGTAAAACCCATACCGTATAGTCGGCTTTAAAAGGCCCAGACATGAAAAATATGAAACATTTTAATTAAGAAAACTGACGGCCTGATATATATTAAAACAATTTATGAAAAACAAATATTACAGACATGAACCAATGACAACCACTGAACAACAGGCTTCTGACTTGGGACAGGCACATATAGAATGTGGCGAGGTTAAACATGTGAGATGGCGCCAACCCTCTCCCTAACCTGGAACAGTGGTGTAACAGTACAACATAAGAACAGTTGTTTTCCGATCGTTCCTTTAGTTTAGCGTTTGATTTTGTCAGGTTTGATGAGCCTCCCTCTGTTTTAATATACCTTGGAGCTGGTACTTTCTGTTAATACATTTCTTATAGTAGTTTTAAGGGATCAGATATTTCAATATTGTCTTACAATTTTAGTATTGATAGATCAAGTGAACTACTTATTAAAAAAAGTTATTTCATTAAGATATTAATCTCTAAATAGATTTACAAGAACAATAAAAAGGAAAATAGCCGATGAAATTACAGCATTATTTTTAATTGTTTGGTGAAAAAAATAAAAATGTTTCTTTGCATGGTTTGATTGTACATTTTCTTTTGAATGCCTATGAATAGTTTGGTATGTACATTTTTCAATGAATAGCTTTTGAATATTGCGTATTATCTATTCTTTCCTTTGCATATCTTGTTCCTTTTGAATAGCTTTTGAATATTGCGTATTATCTATTCTTTCTTTTGCATATCTTGTTCCTATTGTGTATTATCTATTCTTTCCTTTGCATATCTTGTTCCTATTGCGTATTATCTATTCTTTCCTTTTCATATCTTGTTCCTATTGCGTATTATCTATTCTTTCCTTTTCATATCTTGTTCCTATTGCGTATTATCTATTCTTTCCTTTGCATATGTTGTTCCTTTTGAATATATTGAATATATTGTTCTTATTTTTTTTTTATAATGATTTTTAAGTCTACTTACTAGAAGGATACCGCGAAATTTACAGCTATTCTTTATATTCATAGAACCGCCTACATATCTAAGTTACCATGTAAACTCAAATTTTATCGGTAAATATGCTTTAATAAATTCTAAGAAAATATGAAACATAAATATCCAATATTAAATAACTGATTCCCATCACCTTAATATTGTAGTCACAGGATAAAGTTTTAGAAAATGTTTGCCTGAAGATTTATTAAAAAAACCGAGTGCAATATTCCGAATGGATATGGCGAGAAATTACTCGATACAATATTCATCAACGTGGGGATTATAAAGCTTAGCAAACTTAGCATTACTTTAAAAGAGATGAAAGTTTTATAAATTTGTGATATAATATTTCTATCATGATAGTATGCATGACCTTCGCCAGATAGAAACATATTCTATAAATTAATAAATGTAGGGATATGTATTAAGGATATGCATAATCCATCTTTAACTAAGTATGTTAATAAAAACATCCGTATGTTGTTCCAGAGGGAGATTTTAAGAAGATTATAATGAACCGCAATAGCTACACGGAACTCTGAGATACGGAAATATAAAGCATTCCATTTATATCAAACCGTTTTGATTTAAAGAATCATGATAATAACATGAGATCCTGATAATAATGGTTACACTATGATAAACAAATAATACTGAATACTCACTGACCTAAGTGCACTTGACACTTGTTTCTTGAATAATCATTATTAAACCTTAAAGTTAGATAAGCTCAATACCATATGTTTAGGAAGCCAAGAACACAAACGCGTTTTGAGTTGACCATTACTTTTTTTTTCAATCATTAACTTCCAATTAAACCCAAAATAAAAATGGGAGATTCTTTTTAATGAACGCAAAGTACAATATTTGAGACTGAAAAGGATGAATCCTAAATTGGTTGTAGTTTTGTTATCAAAGTTGTAGGGTCAATTTCTTCTTTATGTGTTTCCTTCGCAAGATATTAAAAATGAAGGCCGTTGCAATCTACTGGAATTTGAATATCACATTGTCTATATGATACAATTGAAAAGTTTGTCACCAATGGTACATGTATTATAAAAATAAAAATGCAATGCTACTAAACAATATTGCAACTTTTACATTTTTTTGTTAAAAGAGGGCGGGCCAATTTTCTCTTACTTTATATCACACCAGGACCCTTTTCAAAAAGTCTGTCAATCTTTATGTTTACAGACAAGAAACTATCCATAAAACACTACGCAGAAAGATTAAGTAACACGAACCCCGTCAAAAACGGGTATGCACTCAGTTCCCCTAGAAGGGTTAGCAGTACCTACTACACCGATAACACCCGCCGCATGAATCCTGTTAAAATACGTTGATAGTCATATCCTAGGCATCATGCAATAGCCGATTGGCCAATGTCTCTTGTCTAACCCTAAGAAATTACCAAATTTATCAACCATAAGAAATTAACTCACTTTTCTAGGCGGCCTTGGTCTCGTAAAAAGACTGATAACTACCATAGAAATAAAACATAAAACTGATAAAATGGCTGCAAAATGTAAGAAATCGACTTTGCTGATAATTGATGGTCTAGTGTCTTGTTCTCCACTTCCGCACGATGGCTTTATAAATGTAAAATCCAGAACCATTCGGATCAAGCCGATAACCAAACTGATCATGAGACCCCAAAACGCACCCTAAAATATGAAAAAATGAAAAACATTGTATCAATATAAAAGCTAACAAGAAATGATTGTAACAGGATGCTGTTACGAAGTTTCCCAAACGAAGCTCCCATAATTCGTAATTCCCAGCGTCGCCTGACATTGGGCAAAGTCCAGTGAAAATTGGTTTGGTCCAGTAAAGTTATATGCATTAGTGATGCCTGGGGACTAACCCTGTATATCATTCAAATCATCTTGGCATGACAAACCAGAATATATATGGTTTAGGGGTGGGGATCTCAACCATTTACAAGATATTAGAACTTTCTCAAATGGCAGGGGGTCGGGATGACCCCTGGGGACTAACCCTATATATCATTCAAACCATCTTAGCATGACAAACCAGAATATATATGGTTTAGGGGTGGTGATCTTGACCACTTACAAGATATTAGAACTTTCTTAAATGGCATGGGGTGGGGGTGACCCCTGGGGACTAACCCTGTATTACATTTGATGTGCTTTATCATGACAAACCAGAATATATATGGTTTAGGGGTGGGGATCTCGACCATTTACAAGATATTAGAACTTTCTCAAATGGCAGGGGGTCGGGATGACCCCTGGGGACTAACCCTGTATATCATTCAAACCATCTTAGCTTGACAAACCAAAACATAAATGGTTTAGGGGTGGGGATCTTGACCACTTACAAGGTATTAGAACTTTTTTAAATGGCAGGGGGTGGGTGACCCCTGGGGACTAACCCTGTATTTCATTAAATGGGCTTTATCATTTAGAACATTTTCAATTAAAAAGATTGTGTCTATCACAAACGGTTTTCAATTTATACTCATTTGAAAATTTTTAAAAATAAAATCCCATAGGGTTCTATAGTAAAACCCTCTTTTCTTTTTGCCCCTTAAAGTACCCCTTTATAAACCCCATTGCACAAACAAAACCCTGATTGCACCACTAGACATGTTAGTCTAACTTATTGTGAAACCCTAAGTCAATCTGACAAGCGGTTTTGGAGAACGGGTGCGGACAAGTTCAAATTTAAAAGCGGCGGAAGAAGAAGAAGAAGAATAATTAAAATGTCAATTGTTCTTGAACAATTGAGAGGTCTTTCCTTTTGTAATGTAAAATAAATGTTCCAATAGACGTAGAATGTATTGAAAAGTTCTAAAACACACAAAAAACTGTTAAAACATGATAAAAATCAACAAATTCGCTTTTTAGGAAATGACCTTGACTTTTGACCTTGTGACCTTTGTGAAGGTTATCGGTCGACAATGTCATTGTAAAAGACCCCATGGGTCTAAGAACTTTGGTTCAAGAGTTAAAGCTAATTTTACCTTTTCAGAAACCGTTAACGGAGGTTATGCCCCTTAAGAATATGTCAAATCTCTTCGGTCAAAATGTAAAAAAGTTGTGCCTCAGTCACCTAAACATTTTTCACTGTTTACTATTTCTGTAAGATTAACGGTTTTTGAGATATCGACGAAAAAGTTGAAAGGTCAAAGGTCAAGATCAACCTTAAAAACTTTTAAAACACACTAAAAATCCTTTAAATAAGGTCAAAAACACATAATTCGCTATCTGGGACATGACCTTGACCTTTGACCTTGTGACCTTTGTCAAGGTCATTAGTCACCAATGTCATTGCTGAAGACCCAATGGGTCTAGGACCTTTGGTTATATAGTAAAAGCTGATTTTGTCTTTTCAGAAACCTAAAACAGGGGTTATGCCCCTTACAGAAAGGTCAAATCTCTTCGGTCAAAATGTAACGAAGTTGCGCATTCATGACCCAAACATTTTCCACTATTCATAACTACTGTAAGTATTAAGGTTTCTGAGATTCTCCCATAACAATGTGTTAGGTCAAAGGTCAAGGTCATCATACCAATTTGACCTTGAGGAATTTTTCAAAGTCACATGAATTGATGATGATTGGTGAAGATCCTAGGTGTCTACGACTTACGGTTTCTGAGTTTTGGTGGCCAACCGACACCGGTTAATTTTCATAGGGGCATAACCCTACCAATGAGTAGTTGAATCTTTTCTATCCAAATGTAACGAAGAACCGGGGTCTGGTCCTGAACAAATTTCACCATTAGGTTTTTTTCTACCTATTACGGTTACGGTGTTGGAACGGTAACAAGGTTTTTTGGTTTCGGAGGGATTACTCCAAACCGACAAAATTTTTCGACTCAAAGGGTGAGTTCCGGATAGGTATTCATGACACCGATACAAAGTGTGAACATGAAAGCGACACGTCTTACAGTTAAGGCTGCTAACTTCGTCAAAGTTTGGCGGAAAAAGAATAATAATAATAATAATAATAATAATAATAATAATAATAATAATAATAATAATAATAATAAACAGAAGAAATACAGTAAGGTCTTTCCCTTTTGAAAAAGGAAAGACCTTAATAATAATAATAAGAACTGAGCAAAAACAATAAGTCTTCCCAAACTTCGTTTGGGAAACTTAATTAAGATGTCAGAAATTTTAGATAGCATTTATTTCTCAAAGAAATGGTTGGCTGGGTCAATTTAGATATGAATTATACCCACCAGTGTTTCATGTTGGAATATAAATTAACAATAGATTTCATAAATTTATGACTTTTTTAAATAGACTGTATCAAAAATGAAATTTATGGGATAATAGAGATACACACGCGAGTTTGTTTTTGAGATAACATTTGAAAATCATAATATTTGCCTAGAAATGGTTTCTCTTTATTTTTCTGAGATACATGTTATGTATTGTGATAAAGGAACTATAAAACATATCACAAGTGTAGAAGAAATATCAAAACATTTAAAACATTTTTATTATAAATGTATTCGAGACGTAAGCTTTAAAAATATTTACAAATGCAAGGACGATTCGTTTTACTAAGGTAAAAGTCAAATAGTTTACAAAATACACGTATGAAGGAATAGTTGATAATGTGAGAAACTAACATGACAACAAAAAGTACTCTTTGTTTTCTTAAACAGCAAGATGTTACAAAGTTAAAGAAGTCACATTGATTATGCATGAGATATTTACCACTGGACGTTAAACAATCAACACCCAATCAATCCATCTAGTTTTGAATTAAAAAAATCTCTTTCCAGTTAAGATTTTGCAATTCCTGTTTGGTTTCTAACGAAGTTTTTACAGACAAACGTGTCAAAAATCTGTCGTATTTTATCTTCAGTATCTCGACATCTATTGTTACTAAGACTTACAAAAAACTTGCTACATTTTTTTTTAACTTAAGGTTTTAAATTCTTAAGATAATTCTTAAATGGAATGTAATTTATACATTTGTTTTCATTTCTTATTTGAAAGAAGTCATTCCAAATTTGCTTATGGAGATATAATTTGTTTAACCCTGACGTTAAGCAAGCTTAAAGTCATAGCTATTTAGAAAAAAAAAACATACTTTTGTTTAAAAATCAATTAATTTTTGCTTGATATCTTTTCGGTATGCGTATTTAATTAATAATTTCAAACAGTTTTGTCGTTGCTTTCCTTCGATTCGTTGTCAACAAAGTGAATTTGGAGGTTAAATTTAAACATTTATATTTCAGGTAATTGAATTTTCCATACCCATCAAATGATATACAAAATCTAAAATTCTCCGTTTATAGATGAGAAAATATTAAGACACTGATGTTCCAACTTCCTCAAGTAAAGATGAGCTTACCTGGTTATGCTTCGTTTTGTGTCACTTTTAGTCTTTTAGCTCCTCAAATATTTAAGTATCTATTCAAGCTTGTCTTTCAAATTTTGAGGTTTGAGAGTTCCGAATGGAGATAAATTTCGAAAATCGCTTCGTACGCACCAAGTTTATAAAATGTTATTTTCACTATTGCTTGTATTGAATTTTATTTTCATATTTCTTTTCAATGTCAAAAATATTTATCTGCATTTTTGAATGTTCTGTAAGTCTTTTTCAAAACATTCCTAAAACAAACATGACACACATCTGTGGTAAGAAGTACGATCGTATTTTGAGGTTTGAGAGTTCCGAATGAAGATAAATTCCGAAAATCGCCTCGAACACACCAAGTTTATAAAATGTTATTTTCACTATTGCTTGTATTGAATTTTATTTTCATATTTCTGTTCAATGTCAAAAATATTTATCTGCATTTTTACCTGTTCTGTCAGTCTTTTCCAAAACATTCCTAAAACAAACATGACACACCTAAAACATTCCTAAAACAACTGTTCTGTCAGCCTTTTTTAAAACATTCCTAAAACAAACATGACATACATCTGTGGTAAGAAAGTACGTACCTGTTCTGTCAGTCTTTTCCAAAACATTCCTAAAACAATCATGACACACATCTGTGGTAAGAAGTACGTACCTGTTCTGTCAGTCTTTTCCAAAACATTCCTAAAACAAACATGACACACATCTGTGGTAAGAAGTACGTACCTGTTCTGTCAGTCTTTTCCAAAACATTCCTTAAACAAACATGACACACATCTAAAACATTCCTTAAACAACTGTTCTGTCAGCCTTTTTTAAAACATTCCTAAAACAAACATGACATACATCTGTGGTAAGAAGTACGTACCTGTTCTGTCAGTCTTTTCCAAAACATTCCTAAAACAATCATGACACACATCTGTGGTAAGAAGTACGTACCTGTTCTGTCAGTCTTTTCCAAAACATTCCTTAAACAAACATGACACACATCTGTGGTAAGAAGTACGTACCTGTTCTGTCAGTCTTTTCCAAAACATTCCTAAAACAAACATGACACACATCTGTGGTAAGACGTACGTACCTGTTCTGGCAGTCATTTCCAAAAGATTCCTTAAACAAACATGACACACATCTGTGGTAAGAAGTACGTACCTGTTCTGTCAGTCTTTTCCAAAACATTCCTAAAATAAACATGACACACATCTGTGGTAAGAAGTACGTACCTGTTCTGTCAGTCTTTTCCAAAGTATTCCTAAAACAAACATGACCCACATCTGTGGTAAGAAGTACGTACCTGTTCTGTCAGCCTTTTCCAAAACATTCCTAAAACAAACATGACATACATCTGTGGTAAGAAGTACGTACCTGTTCTGTCAGTCTTTTCCAAAACATTCCTAAAACAATCATGACACACATCTGTGGTAAGAAAGTACGTACCTGTTCTGTCAGCCTTTTCCAAAATATTCCTAAAACAAACATGACATACATCTGTGGTAAGAAGTACGTACTTGTTCTGTCAGTCTTTTCCAAAACATTCCTTAAACAAACATGACACACATCTGTGGTAAGAAGTACGTACTTGTTCTGTCAGCCTTTTCCAAAACATTCCTAAAACAACAATGACACACATCTATGGTAAGAAGTACGTACCTGTTCTGTCAGTCTTTTCCAAAACATTCCTTAAACAAACATGACACACATCTGTGGTAAGAAGTACGTACCTGTTCTGTCAGCCTTTTCCAAAATATTCCTAAAACAAACATGACATACATCTGTGGTAAGAAGTACGTACTTGTTCTGTCAGTCTTTTCCAAAACATTCCTTAAACAAACATGACACACATCTGTGGTAAGAAGTACGTACTTGTTCTGTCAGCCTTTTCCAAAACATTCCTAAAACAACAATGACACACATCTATGGTAAGAAGTACGTACCTGTTCTGTCAGTCTTTTCCAAAACATTCCTTAAACAAACATGACACACATCTGTGGTAAGAAGTACGTACCTGTTCTGTCAGTCTTTTCCAAAACATTCCTAAAACAAACATGACACACATCTGTGGTAAGAAGTACGTACCTGTTCTGTCAGTCTTTTCCAAAACATTCCTTAAACAAACATGCCACACATCCAAAACATTCCTAAAACAACTGTTCTGTCAGCCTTTTTTAAAACATTCCTAAAACAAACATGACATACATCTGTGGTAAGAAGTACGTACCTGTTCTGTCAGTCTTTTCCAAAACATTCCTAAAACAATCATGACACACATCTGTGGTAAGAAGTACGTACCTGTTCTGTCAGTCTTTTCCAAAACATTCCTTAAACAAACATGACACACATCTGTGGTAAGAAGTACGTACCTGTTCTGTCAGTCTTTTCCAAAACATTCCTAAAAAAAACATTACACACATCTGTGGTAAGAAGTACGTACCTGTTCTGTCAGTCTTTTCCAAAACATTCCTTAAACAAACATGACACACATCTAAAACATTCCTTAAACAACTGTTCTGTCAGCCTTTTTTAAAACATTCCTAAAACAAACATGACATACATCTGTGGTAAGAAGTACGTACCTGTTCTGTCAGTCTTTTCCAAAACATTCCTAAAACAATCATGACACACATCTGTGGTAAGAGGTACGTACCTGTTCTGGCAGTCATTTCCAAAAGATTCCTTAAACAAACATGACACACATCTGTGGTAAGAAGTACGTACCTGTTCTGTCAGTCTTTTCCAAAACATTCCTAAAATAAACATGACACACATCTGTGGTAAGAAGTACGTACCTGTTCTGTCAGTCTTTTCCAAAGTATTCCTAAAACAAACATGACCCACATCTGTGGTAAGAAGTACGTACCTGTTCTGTCAGCCTTTTCCAAAACATTCCTAAAACAAACATGACATACATCTGTGGTAAGAAGTACGTACCTGTTCTGTCAGTCTTTTCCAAAACATTCCTAAAACAATCATGACACACATCTGTGGTAAGAAGTACGTACCTGTTCTGTCAGCCTTTTCCAAAATATTCCTAAAACAAACATGACATACATCTGTGGTAAGAAGTACGTACTTGTTCTGTCAGTCTTTTCCAAAACATTCCTTAAACAAACATGACACACATCTGTGGTAAGAAGTACGTACTTGTTCTGTCAGCCTTTTCCAAAACATTCCTAAAACAACAATGACACACATCTATGGTAAGAAGTACGTACCTGTTCTGTCAGTCTTTTCCAAAACATTCCTTAAACAAACATGACACACATCTGTGGTAAGAAGTACGTACCTGTTCTGTCAGTCTTTTCCAAAACATTCCTAAAACAAACATGACACACATCTGTGGTAGGAAGTACGTACCTGTTCTGTTAGTCTTTTCCAAAACATTCCTAAAACAAACATGACACACATCTGTGGTAAGAAGTACGTACCTGTTCTGTCAGTCTTTTCCAAAACATTCCTAAAACAAACATGATACACATCTGTGGTAAGAAGTACGTACCTGTTCTGTCAGTCTTTTCCAAAACATTCCTAAAACAAACATGACACACATCTGTGGTAAGAAGTACGTACCTGTTCTGTCAGTCTTTTCCAAAACATTCCTAAAACAAACATGACACACATCTGTGGTAAGAAGTACGACCGTATTCCCACATAGTAAAACCAAAACATTCCTCCTTGAGCCGCGTCCATGATTGGTAACCATACTATACTAATAACAACCAGAATCATCACGGTTATCCTGCCAACAACCATTAGTTCTGCTTGTGTTGCCTTCTTCCTGAACTGTTTCCAGATATCCATGGTGGCAATGGCGCTTGCACTGTTAAGGATAGATGTCAATGAGCTCATAAGTGCTGCCAATAGTGCAGCCAGCATTAATCCTCTTAGACCTACCAGTAAGGTGATAAAAAAAATGCAGTATGAATGATAAACAATGCTGCGCAAGTTGTTTGAGCAAGGGAGATGTAGTGTATACGACAGCAACCAAACAAAACAAGTAGGCAGAAGAAAAATATCTAGAGTCCAGAGTTGCTTTGTTTCATATTTATGATTATTTATTTGAAAAGCTGAAATAACTTGAGAAAAAGACATAGTGACAAGATTAGTTTTATAGTTTTTAATTGAGATCACTTGCTAGTGACAATGTTGTATAAAATAACTCAAAGTGACTAACATTTGTGACGAACAAGGCGATATTAGTATTTTGTCGTTTCCAGTTATAAAGCAATACAATTTGATTGTTTCGAGCTTTCTCTTCATTTTATAAGTCCCATTTCAGTTAATGTATTCAATCAACCAGAGACACATGCAATTGAGGTACCACTTTGTATTTAAAAACTCGCGAGTTCGACAAACTTACTAATTAATCTCTCTGCGTTGTAATGCATTGCGCACAAACATTAATGTCTGTTTTAGAATTTTTGATTTGACGTACCCTTTGGCATCAACCGAAGAACAAGAACAGGATAGGCAAAATTGCTGCAACCAGCTTTATTGTTACAGAACGCTTCACATTTGTCTGGGTCAGCACAGGCAATTTCATCTGCAATACATTTTTGGCAAATTAGTCCTTATCGAACTGTTAATTAGCTTAGCCAATAGTCTATACAATATAGGCTATACAATTGAGAAAAGATACATATGAAAACCACAAGTCTTTTTATTAAACAATTAAAAGTTTTGGAGACTGGGAGTAAAGTCTCTTATAAAGCGCATGCTATTTGTAACATTTTCATAGTCATGTTATTTTTTGTTTACGATAAAAGGAAGATAACCCATATTTATATAGAATATCAGGTCGGCCATTACAAATGGGAGTTTGTCACGTCATCAGAATTTTCTATTAGTTCCAGTCCCAATGTCACCTCAAGGAAAACAAACTCTATAGTATTTACAATGTACTCAAAGGAACACATCGATACCTTATACACTCAATTTCAACACAATAAATGAAGCCCACATTTAATTGTTCTCAATTTTCATTTGCTGTTTTCAAATTATAAATGAATTAATAAGACATAAGACATTAAGATTTATTTATAGTCGGTACAAGAAAATTACAAACATGCACACATACAATTAAACATAGAACTCAAGAGTTTATATTATATTATGAATACATAAAACACAAAGGTTCAATCAAGCACTTTAAACAAAAATATTGAAGCATGCACACATGCGGTAAAACACAATAAGCAAAGTAAAGGGCCTTGCAACATAATAAAAACAAATAAATAGAGATTAGCTAAAATAAGCAAAAAAAGCAAAAGCACTATAAGAAAACAGACATTTGCAATGCTGATAGACAAAGCATAAAACTAAGAACATGAACGGGATTACAAACTGCAGGCAACAAACTGTCATGAGCTGTCAGACCAAGAATTTATTAGGTTTATTTAATTTTGCTCACCTGGATATAAGATACGACTAATCATACCAGGAACGATAAATGTTAGTAACCCCAATAGCTTTAAAGCGCCACCTAATAGTGTACCAGCCTTAGCATGAACCATGTCTCTGGCTGATAGTGTTCTCTGTACGGTAAGCTATCAAAAGAAACGGCACACAAATTGTGTATTTCGATTCAACAAAGTCAACTTGAAAACAGCATCGCAAATGTGAAAAATTGATTAAAAAAATGAAATTATATTAAGCATTACATCTGTACATTTTGTTGTTGTCGTTGTGAATGTCTTCGTGGTTATGGTTCTGTATGATCAGGATTATCCTCTAATTGTGTAGTTTTAGGGAGTAGTAATACGTACATTCCGGGTCTTTTGTGGTTTTTGTGGTTTTTTGTGTTTATTTGTTCTGTTCGCAATATAATTGTCCGTCTGTCCACATCATGAAAAGTTTCTTGATAACGCTTTGTGTAATCTATCGTGTTTCTTCACATATATTTGCCATTGGACGTAAAGCAAACAACAACCAATAAATCAATCCTTCACACACTGCAATATTGAAATAAATAAGACTTTCTATCAAATATAGTCATAAAGAAAAAAACACTGAGGTACAAATGTTGACGATTACCCTGTGTATAAAAGGTAACCGTTGATGAAACATACCTTCATTTTCCATATTTTCAATGTGTTACAAATTATAATCTATTGTATAAGGTTTAATCTAGTATCTTTTTATATTCTAAAAATAAGAACGACAATTCTTTATCGTATTCAGAATAAGTTGTTAACCTGATCTTGACACCAAACATAAAGTCCCATAATGGACAATCCTGTCAAAGCCCCAGTCCATGGAATATCACCAGTCGTAGCACTTCGGAATATATGCAAAGCGTCATCACGAGGCATTCCACATGAGTATAATGACTGGTTCATAAGTGTATAGTTTGCAGCACTGTGCATATATTTTTCCGTCATTTCGTTCCAGCCGCCGACCTGTATTATACCTGCAGGTTAAATTAATCATGCTAATTTTCTTAAAACATTGGTATCTTTCACTCTTTGCTTTATTTAATCTAGGAAGCTGTTTTCTTTGGAAGACAGACTGCATGCGGACATCCAGTCATTAGTTGTTTTTGTTGTGTACACTAGTTGAGTTGCTATTTCATTGACATATACCACATACAAATGTATTATCTTTTATTTTTTGAAAGTAAATCAAAACAGTTTTTTACTTCTTTATCCGTCTTTTAAATTTTTTTTTATAGAAGTCCATTTCGTTATTAATACTCTGTATTACGAAAAAGAAACTTCTGTGGTAATGGAAATCAATGACAAGCTCTTGGATTACATATTTTTAACGGTAATAGCAGTGCTGATGGATGGTTTTTGACGTTTGAGTTAGCTGTTCGGGACGTTTAAATACGTAGCTTTGTCAGCTGGTAGCTTTAATTGGGGACGTTAAATCCGATGCCACCGATTGTGAGTTGGGAATCATTGTTCATATAAAAAAAAAAGGAGATGCGGTATGATTGCCAATGAGACAACTGTCCACCAACCCTCGCCTAACCTGGGACATGTTTGCTTTCTGGTCCGAGTACAACGAGGAATACGGTGTCTACTTCTCTATTTCTACATTTACATAATATATTCTCAATCCACAATTGACAAATATGCATACGCCACTTACCAATGACAAATAATATAATGGAGCTGATGATGAGAACAACTGATTGTAGAGTATCTGTGTAGATTACAGTTGTAAGACCACCTACAAACAAAATTTACCACAGGCTGTTATTACGAAAATAGTCAACATTTCTTTCAAATTCAACTAAGTTATTTTCACAAATTGATATAATCCATCTTTCATGGTTTTTTTTTTTTTTAAATCTTTTTGTTTCTCAGGTACAAGCATTCAAAGATCTTGACTTTTCGACGCGAGAAGAATCTTCATTTCCATATGAAATTAATTGGAAGAAAGAAATGTAAAATAATATACATATGGGTTGCTCTGCAATAACGTTTTATGCAACGCACAGAAAAAAACATGAGGAATAGTATTTACATAATATACAAATGGGTTGCTAGGCAATAATGCATTTGGCAATTTTTTGGCAAACAAAATTCGAGCAGCAAACATCCTTAACAATTAAGTACAAGAAGCCAAATGGTATTAATTTAATTTAATTATTTTTTCAATATCTTGTTCAATACTGAAAAACGGACAGGCATGTATGTTTTTATTCTCATATTTTCAAGATCTTTTAAAAAGTTTGATATATTTTAACACATTTCATAGATCTAAACAGAAAATTGTTTAACTTACATGTACTAAGTTTTTAGTAGAAGGAGTAAAAAAATAGTAGAATGGGAAAAATGTTTTAATTTAAACATATTGTTTTATTTCTTTTCAATATTACGACTTGTATCTTAAGTTTATCATGGATTCACATCAAAACTCATTCCACAACTTAATATAGATTTGTTGCCACACTTTGTGAAAAAAAGAAGAGATTTGCAAAAAATTTTTGTTACCGAGATTTTCGAAACAACAACTTATATAAATAAAGTCATCATAGATACCGGGATTAAAATTGTGTACGCCAAACGTGCGTTTCGTCTACAAGAGACTCATCAGTTACGCTCGAATCAAAAAGTTTAAAAGGCCAAATATATGACATCGCCGTGACAGCAGAACATGAGCAGCACTATGGAAGTATGATTAATATCATCATAAGACAAAACAACAACACGATCATGAATGAATTGGACAAGAACTGTAAGAAAATAAGGCCATGCTCATTCGCCTGCAAGAATAAATATTTTAAAAGGCTTAATTAGCTCCCCTGGCCTAAAAGGCCAAGTGAGCTTTTCTCATCACTTGGCATCCGTCGTCCGTCGTCGTTAACTTTTACAAAAATCTTCTCCTCTGAAACTACTAGGCCAAATTTAACCAAACTTGGCCACAATCATCCTTGGGGTATCTAGTTTAAAAAATGTGTCCGATGACCCGGTCCGCCAACTAAGATGGCCGCCATGGCTAAAAATAGAACATAGGGGTAAAATGTAGTTTTTGGTTTATATCTCTGAAACCAAAGCAATTAGAGCAAATCTGATAATGGGTCAAATTGTTCATCTGGTAAAGATCTATCTGCCCTGAAATTTTCAGACAAATCAGACAACTCGTAGTTGGGTTGCTGCCCCTTAATTGGTAATTTTAAGGACATTTTACAGTTTTTGGTTATTATCTTGAATATTATTATAGATAGAGATACATGTAAACTGTAAACAGCAATAATGTTCAGCAAAGTAAGATCTACAAATAAGTCAACATGACCAAAATGGTCAATTGACCCCTTAAAGAGTTATTGCCCTTTATAGTCAATTTTTAACAATTTTTGTAAATTTTTGTAATCTTTTACAAAATTCTTCTCCTCTGAAACTACTGAGACAAATTAACCAAACTTGACCACAATCATCATTAGGGTATATAGTTTTAAAAAATGTGTCGATATCGCTAAAAATAGAACATAGGGGTAAAATGCAAGTTTTGTCTATTATTTTTTTAACCGTTATAAACAGACAAAATCTGAAAGGAGCAAAAATGTTCAGAATAATGAGCTCAACCAATTGTCCATATGTATACGTCAAAACTGTTAGACACATTCTTATAGGAGTTATTGCCCATAAATGACAAATTTTACCATTTTTTTCATTTTTGCCTATTATCATGAAAACTATGATATTTAGAGAGAAACATTTTTTTCCGTTATGCCTTATATGATTTGAATTATAATAGATAAATAAACACTTTTAATCACAAAAATGATCAGCAAGGCAAGATCTATTAAAAGTCAAATTTTGCCGATATAGTTAGTAGACTGTCACTCTTAAAGGAGTGATTGCCCTTAAATGAGAATTGTTTTTACGCTCTTTTGTGTTTTGAGCAAAAACTAAAGAAAATAGAGAGAAACTAAACAGACTAAAAGATCAGTAATACAAGATCAACAAAATAGAGATTTTTGTCATGAAGTCTATTCTCGTCTACAATGTTGGAGAGTGTCCTTTGTTTGATACATTGTATGCACATACACCAAGGTGAGCGACACAGGCTCTTTAGAGCCTTTAGTTTTTATACCCCGCGTACGATTAAAAGGGATGGTATCTATTTTTCCGACTATGTGTATGCGTCCGTCCTTGCAGTTTCGTGCCGTGCCAAGTTCAACTCCAGGTTTTAAGGTTACCATGAACTTGTAATCACACCATCTTGAAACGTAAACAAATGTAGCACAGTTCACATATTCAGTATGATTTGAACTTTTAAAATATATGCAAATTAAAGTGGGACATGTTATCTAATGGATATATTCTTGATTGATAGACATTTAAATGTGTCACCTTACAGACACAAGGTGTACTTTTGGATTTAAAAAATAAAAAAAGTCTACGTCTAAATAAGGACACTCGATTTATTTTCTTTTGTTTTCCTTAAAGGAAACACCCCTTAAATATACAGATATATTATTCACAGGGGATATGGGCTCATATTCCCTGTCAGTGTTTCATATCTCCTGGGCGCCAGGCGAAGGGGTATAGGGCATTGACAGGGAATATGAGTCCGTATCAGCCATGAAGCCTGAATAACAATTATATTATACTGGAATATCCTAATTTCAACACTAGTTATCATTTTTTATCTTTGTTTTTCCTTCACAGGGGATATGGGCTCACATCCCCTGTTAGGTAACCAATCTTATCTTACCTCCTATACATTTCTAGGAATATCATTGGTAAAAAGCTACCACATGGAGACCGTGTATATTTCATATGGGGTTAGTAGGCGTGGCTTATTTTAATACACGGTTGGTAGTGGTGTTACGTCCCTTTATAAAAACAACACGGCGTTGATGAAACATCTGAAACGTTTCAACAAACAAAGCCATTGATGATGAACGATTGAAATAAAATGCAGATAGCAACAAGCTAACTTGTTGTTATTGTTGGCATATGTTTGTGTATAGACCAATGGAAGTATGTTCTTTATATTGAAGAAATGATCACTTTGAAAAGGCATTAGTCTAAATGACACATGTTAAGATAGTCGGTAAGATAAATTCGTTACACAGTGTGCTAGTGACCTAATACGATATATATGGGGTCAATAATTCCATATCTTCGCTCTCACC
The DNA here is from genome assembly GCF_021869535.1 of Mytilus californianus. NCBI lineage: Eukaryota > Metazoa > Mollusca > Bivalvia > Mytilida > Mytilidae > Mytilus > Mytilus californianus. The sequence continues at coordinate 3,141,262 of NW_026262745.1, read as the reverse complement.
CCATATGGAATTTACTGACCCCATATATATATCGTATTAGGTCACTACCACACTATGTAACTAATAAAATTGCACAATTAACCGGGATATTTCACTCCAGTATAATATAATTAATCAGTCGAACAATGCAATTTATCTTACCAACAATAGTAAAAACAGCTGTGACAGCTAATATGATTACCACACAAAGGTACATGTTCCATTTGAGTATGTGTCTGAGAAATATCGCTCCTGAGTATATCTCTGCCTGCAGTAATTAAACAGAAACATTTGTCTATTTAATATTTTTTTATTGTTCAAAATATCATCACATTTATAGGCATTACCTTCGTATTCAATCAATTGTTGACCCAATTACTTCAATCGTTGTATCTGATTTATATGCTCTTTATGGATTCCGTAATTTGGAAAAATAAAATATATTATTCTATATTCTACTTTATTCCTGTTTAAATGTTAGCTTTCATATTCATCATATTCATCATATTCATTATTCCAATTTAATTTTCATGTGATTGATTGATTGATTGCTGCTCTACAAATACAATACAAATAAATCGGATTTTCATAACCTGAGATTTGTTTACATCAAAACGTAATAATTCATGCATTTGAATATTTGTTTAAAGTTAAAATAAATGTAATCTTTTTATATTATAAGCTTCGATACATGATGTGTAAAATTACGGAAGCGTTATAACGCAAACCTTTGCGAAATAACGCAAACCTTTGAGTTATAACGCAAACCTTTAGCGTTATATAATGCAAACCTTTGCGAAATAACGCAAACCTTTGCGTTATAATACACAAACATTGTAATGTTAGATATACTGTTCCCAGGTTGAGAGGGGGCGGTGGTTGGAGCAAACCTTTGCGTTATAACGCAAACCTTTGCGTTATAACGCAAACCTTTGCGAAATAACGCAAACCTTTGCGTTATAACGCAAAGGTTTGCTGCAACCACCGCCCCCTCCCAACCTGGGAACAGTATACATTTATGGAAAAGGGTTGCTGGTTTGAATCTAACCAATCTTACACAATGCTCAAACGAGCGCTTACTTCGGAAGTATACTTAAATTCGGCTACACTAGCGGGGTTGATTTTTTATTTTCTTCGGTATAACTTCAATTTACTCAATTTTCTTTGTAACATATATATATATATATATATTCATGTATTATCCTGCTCATTATTATCCCATGATGTGTGCTAAACACTCAAGCATTTTACATTGCAATGAGTACAAAGGGTGATAAATTTTAATATATGCAGCCTCCTCCATTTATAACAGCTGCTTCCTTTGAAACTTAAATAAGAAATAAAATAAAACAACTGTTTGCGTTATTTCGCAAAGGTTTGCGTTATATCGCAAAGGTTTGCGTTATAACGCAAAGGTTTGCGTTATTTCGCAAAGGTTTGCGTTATTCCTCAAAGGTTTGCGTTATATCGCAAAGGTTTGCGTTATTCCTTAAAGGTTTGCGTTATTTCGCAAAGGTTTGCGTTATAACGCAAAGGTTTGCGTTATTTCGCAAATGTTTGCGTTATAACGCAAACATAGGAAGAAATATTAAAAAAAAAAAAAACGTGTGGCGCTAATACGCTTCCGTATAAAATAGTTCCATCCATCTTAGAAATTACTTATACCTACAGAAATGTTGAAAAAAATATATCCAATAAGAGCAAAAAATGAGCTGTACATTCGAATTCGTTTTCCACCAAATCTCTTCCTAAGGTATTCCGGCATAGTAAACGCCTGTAATTGAATGGTCATGTTAATTTAACAAAAAATATCAATCTATTTGTGAGGATGCTGAACATTAACAGTGGAACAAAAAGTATGCTTCTAAGTCTGAATTGGCAGAGGTGTGTATAAATGCAAACCAAGGTTGGATTTTAAATACGAACTGCGATCGAGATTGGTAATGACAGTTGTGTCAAACTTGCGTCTTTTAAATTAATTTTCATAAACTCATAAAATATACCAGGCTTATACTTTTGTACGCCAGACGAGCGTTTTGTGTTCATAACACAAAATAATATGGCAATTCAATCAAAATACAATGCACCACATCAGTCACCAACACTCGACTCCTTCGACGTAAAAACAAAGACAATTAACGAACAACGAACAACGAACAACACAAGGTCAAGATAGCCTTTTCACAACATGTCAGAGCATGGTGTCTTTATTGACTGTATAGACACATACTGTCATACTCTCAACTCTTAAGTTTCTCCTGAGTTAAGATTAAAATCAATAATCACAACGGCTACGTTCCCCATCACGGACTGATTCATCATTTCTGTGTTTCAGTGTTTCACCTTCCTAACACGCGACTGTTTACTTAGTCATAGAGCTCTCCCAAATGTCCGTAACAGGTTTTACGATGTCGTTTTACTTGACACTCCCTGCTTTTCTTTGGGTAAACTGACGACATTTGAGTAACGAACTTCAAAGTAATATAATATTTACATGTATCTATTTCAACTATTTGTTTTGTTGTTGTTTCTTTGTTTTTTTTTTAACATTATCATAAACATAGTTGTTTTGGCGTTTTGTCCATTATAGAAGTTGTACAATCAGACTCTTATTCTTTGAAGTTCAGAAACAACTATTCAATTTGTATTTCATTATGTTTATTTCGGTATATAAAATGTGTGTACCGTGTCAGGCTTTCTCTCTTTTTCACTGTTGTATTATATATTTATTTTTGACATTTTGTAGTTACTTTGTTTGATGGATAAGTTTTCACGAAAACAACAGCAATTCATCGATTTTGTGCGGTTACTAGACAATATTAGTATCTAGTAATTTTTTGGTATCGAAAAGAAACAACTTACTCCACTTGATACATACACTGGTACAAAGATCCAACCCAGAGCTATCAGTATAAACACTGCCTGTTTGTAAAGAAAATAATATATTTATATTATGACACAATGAAAGCTTAACAAACAAACAAAACATATTCTTTGTGCTGCAGTGTTGCAGTGGCTTAAGGAGGACTTTTTTCTCTGAACAAAAATATTCTCTTTATTATCAAGATAAAAAATAGTGGTTAATTTCGACTGCGTAACGGATAACGCACGTATTCAATTAAAATAATGGTAATATGAAAATTTGTAAACAATAGAAGGTCTGATATTTCAAAAAATGCAGATAAAAAATGCTGGCGTTTCTGTTTGAATGCAATCTAGACTATACGAACCGAATTCTTTGAGAGTATAGATAATACTACAGAATACTGTCTTCAAGACATCCTGCAGTTATGTATACAGAAAACACCTAACACTTACTGTAATTTCTCTGCGACAAAGGATGCCACTTATTACCCATTTACCTCAAGTTATACTTTATTGACAGATTAAAATATTTTGAAGATTTCCCGTTTACTTTTGGAAAATTCTAGACTCATCAATTAATATTGTTGTTGCCCTTCAAATCCGAGATTTAAAAAGTATGTAATTTTCTATGTCTCAATCAATACATAATACATGCGACCGGGAGGAGGGGTCCATTTTGCCGGCCATGCGACCTTATGTTCATTCATAAGAAATGTAGTGTATTCACAACCAAACCTTACATGCCATTCATAAATAGTAACAGCCAACCCGGAAGCAGCAGCTGTTCCAGCTAAACCAATAAACATTGGAGCTCCAATATTACTGGCATAGATTGATGCACCGACCTGAAATAAAGTAAAGTAAAGTAAAGTAATCTCTATAAAGGTGTTCCTCAGGGATCTATATTAGGCCCTGTATTATTTAATGTATTCATAAATGACATCTTTCTTTTTGTCAAACACTGTGATTTATATAATTATGCTGATGATAACACCCTCTCTAAATCAGGTACTACTTTGGAATCAGTAATAAAACCTTTAGAGGAAGATAGTAACTCCCTAATATCATGGTTCTCTTTCAACAAAATGCAGGCAAACCCAGAAAAAATCCAGGCAATTGCCATAGGTAAAAAAAACACACACTCAAAATATGGTCTTCAACCTAAATGGATTCAACATAAAATGTGACGATAAGGTGAAACTTCTAGGTGTAACAATAGACTTTAAACTGGATTTCAACACTCACATTTCAAATATATGTAAAAAAAGCCGCACAACTAAACGTACTGAAATGATCGGCACTCATCTCACCAGACTTTCTTAACTTACAATATACCACTCATTTATCTTGTCAAACCTCAGCTATTGTCCTCTCACTTGGCACTTCTGCAGTGAACAAAACACAAAGAAAATAGAAAAAATACAAGAAAGAGCACTCAGATTCATTTATGATGACTACAAAAATTCTTACGATACACTCCTTGAACAGTCTAAGCTCCCAGCACTAAAAATCAGAAGAATGAGATCCATGGCATTAGAGACTTATAAAATAGTTAATAAATCAAGTCCAGAATTCCTACATAATTTAATACACATTAAAGAAAATTCATATAACTTCAGGTACAAAGGCATAGCGGATATACCACGGCCAAAAACAACAAGGTATGGTAAGAAAAGCTTTAGTTATGAGGCAGCAAGACTCTGGAACTCCTTGCCAAATGAGGCAAGGAGCTTATCACCTTTTGGCCAGTTCAAAAATTTTGTCTCCACCTGGTGTTTTTCAGAAAGTTGTACCTGCAGTTCTTGTAAATAATGTAACTCCTTGCTGCCACATGACTTGACCTTGAAGCCTGCTGTTTGTTTTATGTTTTTATTTTTTATTCTTTGCAGTTATTTCTATTTAATATTTATTTGCTTTGCTTATGCATTATCTGTGCTGTTGCTGCTTGCAGTCTTTTGCTTGTGCTTTATAGTGTTTAATTTTGCATGTGCTACTTGGATACACATATTGTGTGTTACTATGTGCTGATATTTGACATCTGTTTTAATATATATCTTGCTTAGCTTTTATTTTGCATGTGATATCTATGTATTAACATGATTAATACATGTATGTGCTGTCTGTATGTTTGTGTTGTATATGAATCTGATGTTATTACATGTATGTTTTGTTTATTAATATCAGTCGGTTAAAGAGCTCTTAAGAGATCATGTTCCTTGTTATTATGTATATATGCAATTCACACGCAAAAATTGAAGCTTTCAATTGATGTTTAAGATAGGAACTAAGTAATCGACGTAAAATCAAATGTACAACTTACACATCAGCATGGTGCTTTAATATCAAAGAAAGGAAATCATTGGAACCAACCTTAATTGTACAATTTACACATAAGCCTTTGTGCTTTAATATTAAAGAAAAGAAATGTTTTGTACAACTTGCACACTAACATTGAAGCTGTGATATATAAAAAGTAACTATAAAAGGTACAATTTACACGCAAACACTGAAGCTCTGTTCATCAGGATTTTTTTTCGAACGATGTCAACGCTCATTACAATGGGGTGGGGTTAAGTTAAATGATTTGGACTTAGGCCTGCATGATAGACAATTTTAAATCATACGTTTTCATTTGTACAATGAGCCAATAATTGAAACCCTAGCTGACACACAGTATACAAGTTATACAATGTCGTAATTTCTACTTCACTACATAATACTATTACATTTGTACTTATTTCAGTCAGAGGTTTGATAAAAATATTACATTTACCTAATTAAAGACATTAAACATTTGTATTCCAAGCTCAAGATTACAATATAAAATACCAAATACCAAAAATATTGTGTAAACTGCAACAGTTACTAAAGTGAGTTGATTGATTGATTGATTTGTGGTTGCTTAACACCAGTTGATGATATGTCATGGATGTTTAGGACGAGAACAAATTAACAATAAATAGGTAGGTCCTGTAATAGAGGGCGCCCGGGATGAAGGTCGGAAAATTTGGACTGCATGTAAAATGAGGGTATATCGGATAGGGACAGACATTTGGCCTTGCAACAGGCCACCTATGAACCCACCAAAGAGTTGTTGCAAGGGTTCGTAACGTGCAGAGAGTGTGGGACTCTCTCTCCGCGAAGACAGACCGGACGGTACTTTTACATCCCGCACAACCCACTATGGCAATGATTTTACTGCCAGTCGGAAGAAGACCTAAGTGACCATATTTTTATTACCCAGTCAGTCCTAAGTTGTAAAACTGTACAAATGCAAATGAACAAATCCGTTTTTTTTCTATATGAGATGGTTAGAATAACCAAATTACATCAGCATAATGATTCACTTTCGATCGTGAGGGTACAACTTCGCTACGTGTCAAAAATTTAAATACTTATAGATTATCGTTGATTATCTCAACGAGATTGATTTTCTCGCTTGAGCCGGTACGGCGAAAGTGAGAAAAGCAATCGAGTTGAGATGACCAATGATAATCTGTTTATCGATATTTTACCTAGATGACGACGTTGTCAATTTCATGTCAATTTCATTAGCAACGCCACGTGCCCCCTTAGTTTCTAGCGATAATTATTCATATCACTCGACTCCGCTGAGAAAGGAAATTATCAGTCAGCAAGATCAAAGGAAAATTTCGTAAAATAGCGATAAATATAAATATTACCCTTTCTATTAGACTTGGAAAAGTTATTAGCTATTTATGCTATCCTTTGACAGTAAACGAAACACATTGTATACTATAGATCCACTGTGTATTTATAATAAACAGTACAGAACAAGAAAAGTGAAATTTATTATATAGCTTTTTGCCCTTTGGCTGATACACATTTTCTTTCGTAGTAATGCAATCAAAATTCACACTAACATGTTTATGGAGCTTTAAGACGAGCAGGAAGGAAATAATTCTAATTCTTAAAATTTGCCTATCTAAAATACTTACTGGTATCCAGTGCATCGATTTTCCCGCCAAAAAATAACCAGTAACATTCCCACGATTTGGACGAAATGTGGACTATAAAATGGAATAAAGCTTATATATGTAACTACATATATTTTATAAAAATAACGCTATATAAATTTGGTGCGTTCGAAGCACTTTATTGGATGTACCTTCATCGGGATCTTTTCAAATACAAAATTTGAAAGCCTAGGATGTATAAGTACTGGTATATATTAGGAGCTATATGACAAATAGCCATATACATCTAAGGTCAACTTTGTCTCTGCGGGTTGGAACTTTTTTTTTTTAATTTTAATTTTTTTCTTTCAGTTTTAATCTACAATTTTTAGTATATTAAGTATTGTAACATTTTCTTTTGTATTAGAACATTTCTGTACGTAATCTATAATTATGAAGTAATACAAATGTTCTACGGAAGGGCTCAATTTAAAAACAACAATACGGTTGCAATTTTGAATCTCTCATTTCAGATGCATACATAGTTCAGGCATTTTGAACGTTAGACACAAAATAGTTTCATGAGATAATTGCTTAACTAAGCATTGTTAGTGTAATTTAAATGTTATTGCATAGATGACGTTTATAAAAACAAATAACATAATTATCATAAAACATTATGGCTTATGTTTATTTACCCAAAGTCCAACAGCCAACACAACTCCAAAATACACGGCAATGGTGACATAGTCTTCCGTTGCTAACATGTCCACCATATTTGGATCGTTTTAAGTAGGGCATTTTTATTTTTAACTGTGATAAGTGATTATAGGTCTAGACAAATAATGCCATGTATATCTACCATCTAAATTGTGTTACAGTTAAGTAAACGACAATGATAATCAAAATGATAACCTTCATACGCGATATCGAAACTTATATGAAATTGTTCCATTAACTGGTTTAATTAGGAATTAAAAAGGGTTTCACCCTATGAATAAAAGGAGATGTAGGATATTAGTCAATCTATTTCTTTCGTGGAATATTAAAATGAACATGTATGATGCAAAAAGTATAATGTATAAAAACACAAATGATTATTTCAAAGTTCTACAAGTCATTTGTCGTACAAGAGATGTCAATGGTATCCAGCATGAACAAATTATCCATATCCAAATAGAATGTAACTAGTCTCCTTGACTCTTGTGAAAAAAGGTCGTAACGTTGAAAAAAGAAATATGTTGCCAGCAATATAATGATATGTTAACATACACATTTCTAATGCATTTATTTTGTTTCAATGGTTCTGATTGGATGACAATCAACGCAAAATTTTCTATCTCCCTGTCTGTAACAAAGGGGAGCCGACATTTTGAATTCCGGAATGTATAGGCATGTAAATTCTCCAATAAAAAAACAAAAAAAAACTCAGTGTTTGCACCTAGAAATCTTCTTTTTATCAAACCTCATTACATTCTGAGGCGGACAAGAAGCCATTACACGCCCGGTGTTACGTTTGACACCGGAAACATACATATGACGTCATCTATTTTTGCCATAGCCAGAAATTAGTAGTACTTTTGCTAATTAATATTCATAATATGTAAATGAGAATTGTACCACGTGATACTAGTTTGAACTGGACTGGCTTGATATCATTAAAATCTTTAAAACACGGATATTATAAGTTGCCCGTCACAGAGTCCTTGTTTATAATCACTCTGATATTTCCGTAAAGTTTTCAGGCGGTCAAAATCAAAACAATGAACGCGAATTTAGTGAATTTTTCGTGTTTTCGTGAGTTTATTCTTCTTGAAATAGGGGCATTTTAACTTTACGTGGGAACCTAGAGTTCAACGACTACACATACAAGGTTGGGACTTGCTTATTCTTTGGACATTCAAGTTTCAAGTTTCATCCCCGCCGAACCTGTTTTTGTAATGACCTTGTTAGCCAATTTTCAACACGAAGTTTGCAAATTTGACATTTCAGCCATTTTAGCCTGTATTTTATACTGCAATGTTAAAAGCCTCTCGCTTCGATTTTTAAGATAGCTCAGGAACCTTGATTTTTGCAACGACAGTCATTATGTTTCGTCTAAATGGTGTATATTGTTGTGTATATTTATTTTCTGTCCCCGCAACCTGTTTATCACTTAAATTAACGTTAAAACAGACACTTTTTTTCAAAATTCCCTATCATTTCAATATAATTTCCGTGACCCGTATCCGATTTCTTTAGTATAATATTCAAATAAGCAAAGTGGCGTTGATTTCTGGATATGGGTGCGAAAGAAGATAATATCATTTCGTGGAATTTTCGTTTAATGAACATTTTACACCGAAATAATGACTAAAATTGAATGATTTGATTATTTTGCATTATAAAAGAGATAACTGTATTGTATTTGAAGCTTTGCGGACGTCCATCGTTAGTTTTACTGTCGCAAATATCCGTTTACCTGTTTCCGCTACGCGTCGCCAGGTAAACTTAATTTGCGACAGTAAAACTACCGATGGACGTCAGCAAAGCTTCAAATACAAAACAGTTATCTCTTAGATAAACGACAAACTTACAATCAGATGATGTCTAGATTTTTTGACAGCAAGCTTAATATCGGTTCTCTTTTTCAAAACTAAACTTTGGTTAAGCCAATGATAGCATCGCAGAAAGACTGGCTATTGTATAGTTATTTGACCTCATTAACATCAGTATATATACCATAAGTTTCTAGCGTATGAACATTTGTGCATGGCATACATTGTGTACTTCATGACAACATAACTCTGTATTTGAGAATCTGTGTTTTTTTGCAAGTTGCAATTTGTTCTCTTTACAAAAAAAAAAGTTTCATCTTGTAGGTCACGAGGTATATTCTCAATACAGCTTGACACATTTGCATTTTCTACATTTTGGAGGTATCCATTTATTGTGTAAACCATATTTTTGACATTCTGATAAGCTGTAGATTTCATGCGAAAGTTTTAAGTGTTGCTTAACAATCGGTTTATTTTGATAATAATGACAAATCGTTATAAACCTCTAACTAAAATTATAACATTTACCTTGATTCCATAACAAGGTTACTCAAGTGACGAAGGTTAAACAGTTTAGATGAATAGACAGAGACTTACTCTTTCGAAACGCCAATATAACACATATGAACAATGTTAAATACAGGTCGGATATTTTTATTTCCAAAAATAAGTATTTGTATTGTGCATTAACTATATCACTTTTAAAAAACTAAAAAACTAATAGAAAAATCCAATTAAAAATGTAGTAAATATCGCAACTAATATTGCAGCTATGTTTAATAATTTTCGATAAAGTGGCTTCTCCTCTAGTGACGTCATTTTTTGACGCAATTTTAGCTGTTCTTCATGAGTCAGGTATTTTTTAGAATCTTCAACTGTTCCACAAACCCAGTCTTTGCAGGCTTTTCTAAGTCTCCATCCCATGCCATCATCTGTGGAGATAAAATTGTGTAATGATATGGGTTTGTATAAATACGTAATACTATTGAATACTACTAAATTTTTAAAAATAATTTAGTTTTAATTGTTAATTACTATTCTGAGAAAATTATGACAATAATGAATAGAGGAAGATGTTTTTTCCAAGTCTATTAGACAGCTGTCATACGACACAAATAACCAAACGATATCTAGAGGTTAACATGATATTTTATCAAGAATAGACAGGTATCCATTCAACAGGTCATTATCGAGATCGTTCCCATTCTTAGACAGGTGTCCATTCAACATGTCATGATCTAGATCGTTCCCAGTCTTAAAATAAGTTGTACATAGATTAAAAAGAAACAGAAATTGTCATCAATACTTAGTTCTCCAAATGACAAATAAAACCTTAAAAGATATGACATGAACGATGACAACCATTGACGGTGTGGCTGACAATGTTTACTACAGTACTTACGTCAGGATTTACTTTGTATCTTGGTTTTATGATAGACATATGTTTTGAACTTTCGAAATCTTATCAAGCAAGAAACGTTTTAATGAAGGATTGGGATATTTAAATTAAAGTGGACAATACAGTAACTACAATGCAGGGACCTGTGTAGTTGATTTGATTAAGGCTGACGATATGAGGCTCAATATTAAGACTCGTTTCGGCAGTTGTTGTTGTTTCATGGATTGTGTTTTTTACTTTACCTTTTGAGCGCACAATGACTAATTCATATTATCAGTTTAATAAGTGTTGTGCATTCAAAAGTAATATTGCTATACGATGTCCCAAAAACGACTTTTTATTTGTTTATACTCTACAGATAAGTAAAAGTATTATTTTTCTGAAATACAAATTTACTAAATATCTTCAATAAGCCTATTGAAATATCAATTTACTTTCGGTACCGTCATCGTTTTCTCTATTTTTCCTTTCTTTTTCTCTCTCGTTTTCTTCGTCGTCCTCTGACGATAGTTCTGGTTCTTCCTTGTCATTTTTTGTCCAAAATGTAACACGTCTTAACTGAAACATTGCATAGTACATATTACATCTTATTCTGTTCCGTTCATGTACTTATTCCCTTGTTTATTACTATAATCAACCATCACAACATGAGTACATGACAGGTTTTCACTAGTTAAGTAGGAATTGCTTAACATTCCTAGGCTTTTGAGTGTACCCCCAGTTGCGATGGGTTTCGTATCGCTCAATCTTTATTTTCAGTATTGTGATTTGTCAACTGTTTGTCTGTTTTTTGTTTTTGTTTTGTTTTTTTCTTTTCTTTTGCATATTCTGTAGATTTCTATGTGGTATTTTTGGACTCTACATCAGTGTTTTCGGTATTTGACTTCTAATTTTTTGATTACCCCTAGATATCTTCTTACTTTGTTATCCATCATTATGTTAAATGCATTTGCTGATTATATCTTGATGCAAAATGCAATATCTAAATTGACGGATTCAATTATTAAACGAAATGTTGTTATTTATTCGTATGAAAAGATGAGATGGGATGATTACTGACAAAAAAAGCACAAACAAGTGTTAAACGGTTTACCTCTTTAAATTACCAGAACAGCTTTTTATATTCATTAATTAAATATTATTTTCTTGTTCTCGTTTATGTACCTTACAAAGCAAAATATGATACTAGATAAACATACTTTTCTTTCCGGTCTTGGTTTGGTAAACATGCTGATTACAAACATAGCAATGAAACTAAATATAGCCAAGATGGCGGCAAAGTGAAGAAAGTCTATATCCTTGACGATAGCTGGTCTATTATCTGGTTCTCCACTACCACACACTGGCGCTACATAGGTGAAGTCTAACGCCATTCTCACGATGCCAACTACTAAACTTAACATCAAACCCCAAAATGCTCCCTGGAAAACAATGAACAAAGAGTTCAGAGGTTACATGATGATGATGATGTGACAATTTTTTTGTTTAAATTTACATCACAGAGTTGCGTTTGTGTAATGTTAATCACCCGACGGATGCAAACACATTGGAATTTACTCTTTGCGGTGCTTTTAAATGTAAACCGACGTTTGGAAAACAAACCTGATTAAATATATGGTAATGTTCAAAGGCAAAGTTTAGAGATTGTCTTATTACACCCGAGTACCTGTTTACTTTCCATGTAAATACAAAACATGTATCATACTTGCCTGTTCCGTTAGTCTTTTCCAGAAAAATGCAAGAAGAAATAAAACGCACATAGGTGGTATCAAATATGACCGGATAGCCTGCATGTAAAACCAGAACATTCCTCCCTCTACTGCTTCTAAGATAGGTAACCAGATTATACTGATGCCAACTAGTATCAGAACTGTTACCCTGCCTACAATCATGAGCTCGGCTTGAGAAGCTTGTTTCCGGAACTGACGCCATATGTCCATTGTCATTATTGCGCTTGCACTGTTTAAAATGGATGTCAGTGAACTCATGAGAGCTGCTAATAGAGCGGCCAACATTAGTCCTTTCAAACCTAAAAAATAACATCAAGCTAATCAATACGAAGCTGCTAACAATCTTTTTAATCTAACATCCTTTATCGTTGTTTCAAATCTAGTTACTACTTATAACAAGACATATGTTGTACAAAGCATGCACATTGTATTGTAGTAGTGTTTACAAAGAGCTAGAGGTGATGAAATATTGACATGTTTGTATGGAGACTTCGCATATGAAAAGTGATTTTCGTCTAGTTTAAAACTTACTAATTCTGGACAAAAGCTTCATATCATAAAATAGAATAATAGATTCATCATTTTAACATTTTAAACATCATGGTATTTATCCGAGTCACTTACCTCTCGGTAAAAGTCGCAGTACCAGTAATGGATAAGCGAAGTTACTACATCCTGCCTCATTGTTACAGAACTCGTCACATTTTTTTGGATCTGCACAGGCTATTTCATCTGTAGAGAACACGTAAATTGAAAATTATATATTGTTAATTTGGTTTCAGAAGAACAGTATACGTATTAACATCTACATATATTTGATCTTATCATATTAAAAGCTTATTTAAAAAAAAGGGAAACAATATAGGGTTGCAATGAACAGATGCTTCACTTTTTCAAAATATCCTATAATTTTCTGAATCACTTCTAAAATAAATGTGAATTGAGTGTGGTACTAAAAATTCATTCAGAATTTATTCAGTATTCGAATAAGAAAAAAAATGTGAACAAGTTTCAAGGTACACATTTTTTTAAAAACAAAACAACAATAATATATATTCACGGTTCTCAGTTATATACATCTAAGAATTATGTACATTAGTGGAGTAAGAATCAGGGGGAAAATAGTTGTATAACATTTACTATAAATTCTCTACCTGGATATAATATTCTGCTAATCATTCCAGGAACAACAAACAAAAGAAGTCCTGTAATCTTCAGTAAGGCACCAAACAATGAACCAGCTTTAGCATGAACCATATTCTTTGCCGACAATGTCCTTTGTACTATCAACTATAACAGACGATGAAGCCTTACACAACATTTCCAAACTTTAAGCATTAAAATTAATAGAGGATTTTCTTCTTATCGGTTCAACTATTTACAAAATATTTGCACATTCTTTACTTTCAATGTAATACTCTAATGAATTCATTATAAAAGAAAGAATGAATGAAATTAACAGAATACTGATACATAACAGAATACTGATACATATTAAATCATAATTTCTTTCTGCATTCCTGATTATTTAAGTTTGAACCTAGTTGATGTTAATACTAAATATTGCCTATCAAAGAAGAAATACCTGGTCCTGGCACCAAACATACAATCCCAGGAACGATAATCCTGTCAGAGCACCTGTCCACGGTATATCGCCTGTCTTTGGGCTTCTAAAGATGTGTAAAGCGTCTTCCCTTGGCATACCACAAGAGTAAAATGACTGATTAAGTAATGTGTAGTTAGCAGCACTGTTCATATACTTTTCTGTCATAGCATTCCAACCTCCTACCTCTATCATACCTAATAGAAAGAAGTATGCTTTTTGCATAACAACACTTTCTTTTGTATTGGAGCAAATGTAAAATAGATTTCTGATTTTATCACATGTAATAACATTTTTAAAATGTTTCGATCATAGGGACTTGATTTAATCAGTTTATTTACCATACCAGTATTCTTTGTTTCCTGTTGCATTGTGCCTTCCTAAACTATGATAAACCGTTAAATTCAACACTAAACACAAAATGATGTCTCCATATACACTGAAACAAAATTGTGGTTTTCTGTCAAATACTTTCTCATGAATTATTTCATTGTGATAGTTAGTTTTCCAAGGACCTATTAACAGTTAATAAATGATAAGACAAAACAACCGGTCTTGTAACATTATCAATAACTCACTTAATATAAACAGAACTGTTGCACTCACAACCAATATAACAGACTGTAGTGTGTCTGTATATATGACAGATGCAAGTCCTCCTACAAACAAAAAAGTGTATAATTACCTCCTTGCAGATCATATAAAGACACATTTTTAACATTTTTTTGTATAACAAATGAAAATAAAAAAATATATTAAACTTTTACTCAATTCTTTCATAGATACATAGATTTGGTTTTTAAGTTTGGCTGTACTTGTAGAATTCTTAAAAAAAGGGATACCACATCCTAATTGTTAATGTAAATTAAATGTTGTTTAAAAAGCATACAAATTTAAATACAATCCAAACAAACTTTGAACAAATTCATTGGTAAAGTGTAGCATTTTAACACCATAGTAAGATCACTGAATATTGTTTGGATCGTTTTTTAATTTTTTAATTCAAGCATAACATAACTATTTCATTGCTATACATTTGTAAATACTTATGGTCTTGTCTGTTTTTATTCGACTTAAAATTTTGATTGTCTTTTACTTTCTTCTCCCTATTTTTCAATCGTATATTTCTTACCTACTACAGTATACACAGCCGTTACGGCTAGGATAACCACAACACTCAAATACATATTCCAATCAAGTATGTGTTGGAGAAATATTGCACCGGAATAAATTTCGATCTAAAAAAGTTTAAAAACAAATACTTATTTTGATTGTTCGGGCTAAATTATGACGGTCAATGTTTGATTTCTTTACCAGATTTATTTTATCGATATTATTCAATGGCTATGTTCTTCATTTCAAACTTGTGGCGTGATTGTCAGTTTGCAAAGAATTCCGCTCAAACCGGTGCTAGGGACCTTCATTAACTTGCAGTGAGGAAAGGTTCTTCTCCGTGTCGAAGGCTCCACTGTGGCATTAGGATGAAGAACACCGATGAAATGTTCCTATGTATTTTGCGTATTTTTATGTGCTTGAACTGATTTTGTGCCATGAATGGATACCTCATATCATTTTTTTGCTATTATATAATATTAATTGACAAATGTTGGAACAGTACTATATACACTTAAGTGGGAACTATTCAAAATCAGACTGAAAAGCTGAACATGATTATAATTACAACTTCTGACTTTTCACAAAGGTACTATCAAGGTGGATTTTATAGTACAAGTCCTATGCCCATTTTCAATCATGTTTAAAAGTTAGTGTAAACAACTTTATAGCGTATTCAAATGTATTTCAAAATTGTCCAAAAAAATACCTGCTTCTATGGTTTCGCCTTAACTGCGATATGTCGTGGTTTTGATCTTCGGTCGAGTAAATTAAATGACTAATAATTAAAATAGCATGTATACTTCTTTCATGACCATGATGTATTTAGGAAGAAAAACAGAGATTGGAGCACTTGAAATTAAACAGTTCCACTGGGAAGGCTGTTACTTTTACCTAGCATATTTAATGAATAAAAGTGTTTATCTAGTATAGAGCAGGATAATTATATTTAATTTACATCATTATGCTATATCGATCAATATATAATATTTGTCACTGTATGTTAAGCACAAATGCATCAACCAATTTTACAGAATATATATCTTTATTATCAAATTCAAGAACACCACCTATGAAAATGTAACACGTATAAATGCATTGAGTTACCGTTATATT
This sequence comes from Mytilus californianus, assembly GCF_021869535.1. NCBI lineage: Eukaryota > Metazoa > Mollusca > Bivalvia > Mytilida > Mytilidae > Mytilus > Mytilus californianus. Next base: position 3,125,003 of record NW_026262745.1, on the reverse strand, counting down.
AAATAGGACGTATCCAATGAGTGCAAAGAATGAGGAGTACATTCGAATTCTTTTCCCGCCGAACCTCTTTCTGAGATACTCTGGCATAGTAAAAGCCTGAAATCAGAGATTAGAGTATACAGTTATTTATTTGCGAATTCAAGACGATGTTGGTATACGTCAATGAGACAGCAACCCAACAACACAATTAACGAAACACATTAGAGGGCAACATAAAGTCTTCAACAATGGCCAGGTGTCTTGACAATGTATCAACATATAAATCGTTTCGAGTCTAGAAAACGTTAATAAATGCATACATACAAAACATGTCTCACATAAATGTCCAAAATATAATATTTCGTTTTATCACATGAATCAACGTTTCTTTTTTTACTTCTGAACTTCTTTGTCCTCTTTTTTTTGTTTTTTTTTTTTTAGTTCTTAATGATTTTTCTTTATCTTCTTCGTATGTTCTGTTTAATATGTATTATTCTCTTTATTTTTACAAATTAGGTGAAAATATTTCTTTATTTTGATGAATAAGGGACCAATACATAAAGTTGATTTTATTACACTTACGACTAACTTGTAAACTTGTCATGTCAATAAATTCACATTTGTATGCTGTATAATAAACTGTTTAATTGAAAGATTACCTAACAAGATATATTATGTATGTATATAATCACAATGAACTAAATGTATCCGAACACGTACATATATAATTAATAGCATACTTTAATAATGACTTGTGTCATACGATAAATACGTTTCCCCAGCTTGTTCAATAGTTTTATTCTTGTTTCGTATCTTACCCCACATGATATATAAACAGGCACAAATATCCATCCCAAGGCAATCAGAAAAAACACAGCCTGCAATGAAAATCATAATTTATTTAGCAAAGGTTTCGTGGTAACAAATCTTATCTTAAAATCCTGCAATGCAAATTATCTGTGTAAGGGAACATAACTATTCAAGAGTACTAATTTTATTGGTTCTCGGGTCGTCATGTTTTGCTTATTATATATTCTTGCATGTGTATTGCATTGCATTGTAAAAATTCCCAACAAACGTCAAGATATAGAGAAGAAATAAAATGTCAATCCAAATTTAAAAATGACACATGAAAATGTGTTCTTGTGGGTGGTAGATATTCACTACGTTTCTAAATGTGAGAATAACATTAACGGTACCAATTTTACTGCACCAGATGCGCAGTTCGACGATTTTAAATGTCTCAATAGTGATGTTCGAGGCCATCTTTCAAAGTCAAAACTTTATTCCAGAAACAAGCCAAACCCGAACAAGGAATCACAGCATGATAGAGATACAGCCCATTATTTAAAATTGTTTTAAGTTTTTTAGCAGCAAATGTCAATACAAAACAATATCCGTATTTTCATACCGGAGTACTGGGTTGGTAACACCCTCAGGGACTAACAGTCCACCAGCAAAAGTATTGACTCAGTGGTAGTAGTAACATTTACTGTACCAATTAAGTGCAGTGTCGGTGTTATTTTGATAATTTTAGTTTAAATTTTTAATGGTAAGAATTATCGATAGTGAAAGAACAGAAGCAAGCCAAACATGAGGAAACAATAAAAAAAACTACATGATTTTAAAACGAAAAAACTAAAAATCAAAGATTGAGAAGACGCTTATCGTCACAATAATTTATAGCCAAACACAATACAATTGACGTCATGAGCTTGCTTATTTTTTATATTTATTTCTAAAACAGTGTAAATCAGCACCAAAAGTAATTGAAAAATATAACACATACGAAATTAAAAAGTCAATAAGCATTCATATAATATATGACAACTTATAGTAAACTAACATGCCATTCATAAATAGTAACGGCCAATCCTGAAGCAGCAGCGGTTCCAGCTAAACCAATAAACATTGGTGCTCCTATGTTACTGGCATAGATTGATGCACCAACCTACAATATATAAGCGACATATGTAGTAGTAGTTTACTGATGAACTGAAACTACCCTAGTACATAAAATTGTAAACAGGCCAACAATAAACGTAAGAGGTCTGACATTATCGGAATCATATTTATATATAAAACGCCCTATTTTTCAAATGAGAACATCTTTTTATGTTGAATTCGGTCGAGTCGTTGTCAAGGTGTTGCAGATTAACAAATTAATGGTGACACGGACGATGTGGACAACGACACACAAGACGACAGCAGTTATCCATATGTGTCGCACCGGACGCTATCAGGACATACTACAACGACAGAAGTTATCAAAGTGTGCCACTCCAGCTTGACGCTGTTAGGCGAAACAACAATGAAAGTGGTTAAAGGAAATGACTTTTGTTTTAATTTAAAGAAACATTTGGTTCCCTTACATATTTCCTATTTTATTGTTCGAGTTTTTATGTTGAAATCTGATAACGCATACATTAAAACTAATCTAGGTTAATGGATGACACTAACTCAAGACAGCTTTTGTAAAATTAAGACGCTGTATTACTATAAATATTTACGACTTACGGGTATCCAGTGCATTGTTTTTCCCGCCAAAAAATATCCAGTTGCATTTCCTCTGTTTGGTCGAAAGGTAGACTGAAAAGTTTAAGATATAGCATTCTGTCAAATTTATGAATAATAATATAAGCTATAATTTGTACTGATTTTAAACAAACTATCTGGATATACATTTACAATTCTTAAACCTTGAATTTAAACCAGTTGTTTTCCATTCGTTTGATGTGTTTGAGCTTTTTTATTTTGCCATTTGATAAAGGACTTTCCGTTTTTAATTTTCCTTGGAGTTCGGTATTTTTATTATTTTACTTTTATCCGCTGATATGAATTTCCCATTGAAAAAAAGAATTAAGACTCAAAGTGAAACCGTGTTCAAACTGTTTTATATCTACATTTTTGTATATCTATTATAAATTCTAATTGTATGACGTATTTTCAATTTAGGCGTTGAATCAAAAAAGAATGCATGTATTAAACGAAAAATATGTTTTAATCCATGAAAGTTTAGTATTACACGAATCTAAAACATTATTGTTATTTGTTTGCTCAAAGGTAAAATCGACGTTTACGATCAAATCTTATAAAGGTAACAATATGAGCGTATGAAGTTTTTTAACATTGATGCATAGCATTACTAAGAAAGGTATAATATTTTGTACGCAGTTATACAAAGAGGTAAACAAATCTGTCATTGATATAAACTTATAATCTGAGGTTTTCACTAAGCATGTACTTGAATTGTAAAAGCTTCATGTACAACATCGCTGCATGAATGAATTGAACAGACATTTAGTAATCCCTGTTTGGGGAAAATTTATCTCGGATGAATTTGCTATTAAATGTATGTTCCTTTTTGGTCATATAGCGTGCAACGTATTCAATTACTGATACATCCCTGACTTTCAAATGTTTGGGTTTGAGAGGTCTTATTAAAGGAAAATCCCGTAAAGCGCTTTGGACGCAGGATGTTTACAAAATTTAGTTTCATTTACAAAGCTGAGAGGAATAGAAAGTATCCAAAATAAGACAGGCTTCCTCTTGGGATTTAGATCTTAGATTTATCTAAGTTACATCTATAAAACTTATGAAAAATTAGAGTATGCCATGATCCTAGTTAAAGTTACTTACCCACAGCCCCACTGCTAAGACAACCACAAAATATATAGCAATAGTAACATAGTCCTCTGTATGTAGTGTTTCCACCATGTTTACAAGTACAATGAACTCCTATTTTCACCGTTTTGTTACCTTTCTAACTGTCATTTTAAACTCATCAGTTTTGATTTTGAATAGTCCTCCTTTATTTGCTTTACGCTTCAGAAACTTTAGAATATAACGACGGTATCGTTTATAGTATCGTGTTACTGAGACTAACTGGTCAGTTAATAATAGATTGTCCATGTAAATTAAAATTCAAATATTCAGGAACACGTTTGTATTTACTTGTGCAAGAATATAATATATGAACAGGTAAACGTATTCAATTGTTAAAATAACAGGTACTTGTGTATTGTTGTCCCTGTAAACCATACACAAACTAAAAATAGTAAGTTAAGTTGCACTATTATACTGTAAAATTTCATTTTTTCCGCTTATTACTCAGTATACTATATATAAAAATAATAATTTTCTCGAACCATTTAGGTCACGGAAAATCCAAAAATTCCCAAGAGTAAGGAGAGTTGTACAAATAATGTGAGTACACAGAACCCCGATCCAATCCATCTTTTATAAAAAGGGTTTATTATTCCTTGTTTTATATCGGAAGAAGGGATCCCGTAGACCGCCCTACGTCACGATTCATGAATTATGCATATTCTATTATAGGCTATTTATAAACGATTCCGAAAATACTAATGCTACAAATAGAATATTCTCAACATGTGAAACTATCTAAACAAAAGATGCAAAATCATTGACTTTCATGTAACACTCAGGTGAATTTGCTTTATTTATTTTTTTATCACATGAAAAATAAGAAAATGTACCGCATTACAGTAGCATAAATCAATGTGCCCTCTTTAAGCAAATACAGTTTCCTTTTTAAAATACATGATATTTCATATATATATGACAAACAGTAGTGGTGCCTTAATTATGTTGTAAAGACCTGCAAATGTCCCATGCACGTGGTCCCATGGCTTTGAATATACTATGGAGTTAATAGTATTTTTATTATCCGCTTAAAAGAGTACTTTGATGTAGGCAAATTGAAAAAAAAAAATGTAGGACGTTCTATAAGATCCCCTGTTGATTGTTTTGCATTTTTATACTATAGGGCGTTCTACAGGATCCCCTGTTGTTTGAAAATTATGCATCTAAGATAGGACCTTCTATAGGTTCCCCTGTTGTTTGTTTATCATGTATATAAGGCGTTCTGCAGGATCCCCTGTTTTTTCAACATTATATATCTACTATAGGACGTTCTATAGGATCCCCTGTTGTTTGTTTATCATGTATATACTATAGGGCTTTCTATATGATCCCTGGACGGTCTACAGGATCCCCTGTTGTTTGAAAATTATGCATCTAAGATAGGACCTTATATAGGTTCCCCTGTTGTTTGTTTATCATGTAAACTAGTATACTATAAGGCTTTCTATAGGATCCCTTGGTCGGTCTGCAGGATCCCCTGTTTTCTCAACATTATATATCTACTATAGGACGTTCTATATGATCCCCTGTTGTTTGTTTTTCATGTATATACTTTAGGGCTTCTACAGAATCCCCTTTTGTTAAAAAATTATGCATCAGAGATAGGAAATTATATAGGTTCCCCTGTTGTTTGTTTATCATGTATATACTATAGGTTTTCTACAGGATCCCCTGGGCGGCCTACAGGATACCCTGTTGTCTGAACATTATATATCTACTATAGGACGTTCTATAAGATCTTTTGTTGTTTGTTTTTCATGTATATACTACCATGCGTTCTACGGGATCCCCTGGGCGGTCTACAGGATCCCCTGTTGTTTGAAAATTATGCATCTAAGATAGGACCTTCTATAGGATCCCCTGTTCTTTGTTTATGATGTATCTACTATTTAACGTTCTATAGGATGCCCTGTTGTTTGTTTTTGATGTATCTACTATAGAACATTCTGTATGATCCCCTGTTGTTTGTTTATCATGTTAATACTATAGGGCTTTCTACGGGATCCCCTGGCCGTTCTACAGGACCCCATGTTTTCTGAACATTATTTATCTACTATAGGACATTGTATAGGACTCCTTAAAGTTTGGTTTTCATGTATATACTATAGGGCGTTCTACATGATCCCCTGGGCAGTCTACATGATCCCCTGTTGTCTTAACATTATATATCTACTATAGTCCGTTCTATAGGATCCCTGTTGTTTGTTTTTCATGTATATATACTAACGGGCGTTCTACAGGACCCCCTGGGCGGTCTACAGGATCCCCTGTTGTTTGTTTATGTTGGAACTACTATAGAAGGTTTCATAGGATCCTTTGTTGTGTGTTTATTATGTACAACTAACGGGCTTTCTACAGGATCGCATGGGCGGTCTACAGGATCCCCTGTTGTCTGAACATTATATATCTAGTCGTTCTAAAGGATCACCTGTTGTTTGGTTTTTCATGTATATACTATAGGGCGTTCTACAGGATTCCCTGGGTGGTCTACAGGATCCCCTTTTTTCTGAACATTATATATCTAGTCGTTCTATAGGATCCCCTGTTGTTTGTTCATCATGTATATACTATAGGGCTTTCTAAAGGATCCCCTGGACGGTCTGCAGGATCCCCGTTTGTTTAAAAATTATTCATCTGAGATAGGAACTTCTATAGGTTCCCCTGTTGTTTGTTTATCATGTATATACTATAGGGCTTTTAGGATCCCTTGGGCGGTCTGCAGGATCCCCTGTTTTTTCAACATTATATATCTACTATAGGACGTTCTATAGGATCCCCTGTTGTTTGTTTATCATGTATATACTATAGGGCTTTCTATAGGATCCCCTGGACGGTCTACAGGATCCCCTGTTGTTTAAAAATTATGCATCTGAGATAGGACCTTCTATAGGTTCCCCTGTTGTTTGTTTATCATGTATATACTATAGGGCTTTCAGGATCCCTTGGGCGGTCGGCAGGATCCCCTGTTTTCTCAACATTATATATCTACTATAAGACGATTATAGGATCCCCTGTTGTTTGTTTTTCATGTATATACTATAGGGCGTTCTAAAGGATCCCCTGGGCGGTCTACGGGATCCCCTGTTGTCTGAACATTATATATCTACTATAGGACGTTTTATAGGATCGACTGTTGTTTGTTTTTCATATATATACTACAGGGCGTTCTACAGGATCCCCTGGACGGTCTGCAGGATTCCCTGTTGTTTAAAAATTATGCATCTGAGATGGGACCTTCTGTAGGTTCCCCTGTTGTTTGTTCATCATGTATATACTATAGGGCTTTTAGGATCCCTTTGGCGGTTTGCAGGATCCCCTGTTTTCCCAGAGAAAGAGAATGCTACATTGTACATATAACACATCAATACTGTTCAAGTTGTTTTGTTACATTTGACAGTCAATTTCGAATTTGTGGCCAATCAAACTAATAAATGTATAAAACAACGCACAGACTTTATTACATGGATTTTTGTTTAAAAGCGTATAAAGTCTTTTAAACTGTGTTTTACTGTGCGTATTGCTGTGTGTTTTCTACATTGGCTAAAGGTATAGGGGGAGGGTTGAGAACTCACAAAACATCGTTTAACCCCGCCGCATTTTTGCGCCTGTCCCAATTCAGGAGCCTCTGGCCTTTGCTAGTCTTGTATGATTTTTAATTTAAGTTTCTTTTATTTATTTCGGAGTTTAGTATGACGTCCATTATCACTGAACTAGTATACATTTTTGTTTAGGGGCCAGCTGAAGCACTCCTCCGGGTGCAGGATTTTCTCGCTGTATTGAAGACACATTGGTGGCCTTCAGCTGTTTTCTGCTCTGTGGTCGGGTTGTTGTCTCTTTGACACATTCCCCATTTCCATTCTCAATTTAATTATACATAAATAAAATACAACGAGAAAACGTAGACCATCAATTACTATGGTCTGATTATACTCATTCTGATTTTGACGTTGAACCCGAATTGGCTGTTTTCTTTTCTCTACAGCAATACCAACTCTCTTAGTTTTGGAAATTGTTTTAGATATCTTCAAGGACGATTTCGGCTTTTTCTTTCGGCTGGAACCCTGTTGTCGTCTGGCTTTTCGTTTTCTTGAGGACGTGTCTATTTCAAGGGCAAGATTTCCATCCGTATAAATATTGCCGCTAATGTAGGCTCTTGCCTCTTCCAGCATGTTTGACAGGTGATCTAAAGCATTGATGTTTTGACAGAGATGTGTACAGTTAATTATTAAACCTGTTAGTTCCCTACATGAAACACTGCTGCCTTTAAACTGGAATTAAATGTTTTCGGTCTAGCTAAATCCTGGAATGTTGCATTTTCTACGGTATCATCGTTACTGGTGGATACATCAATGGCATCAATATATTAGTACTCTGATTTGCTCCATTCCTTTCTGCGAAAGATGCTACCGCTCTGTCCAAATTAAAAAATGGTGACAGTCTACTCTTCACTTAAATTTTCCCAAGTTGTTTCTGGATAGTGTTGCATAATTGCAAACATATGTTTGCATGGTAGCAAGTTCCACTGCCAAGAGTGGCATTCGCATTTTGGGGGTCTGAAATGAACTTCGTAATACCCAGATATTTCTCCTGACTGACTCTTTACCTAAAAATATAATGTATAACTGTATTCAACGTTTACAAATTTGTAGATAAAAATATAAGCTGTGTACCTTTGATACGTATTGGTTATGAGTATATATTACTAGAATTATTTCAACTGACCGCCCGATCATTTGAAAAAAATCTAGTAATACTCCGGGCTACAATTCCACATTTTGTGTATGTGCAATGACAGATTGAGATATTATTATTATGAATGACATTTCCTAAAGTTTCATGTACAAAATGGCAACATCTTTTAACTAGTATTTGGTTTTAATTTGATATCATCGCACTTTAAAAATTTGTGAATACACAGGTATAGATAAATGTAAATAATAAATATTATAAAGATTGGGAACGCTGAATGTGTCAAATAGTCAACAACAACGACCAAAATGTACAAAACATACTCAAGGCTACCAATGGGTCTTCAACGAAGCGAGAAATCCTACACCCGGGCCTGATCAGGCCCTGAAATATTAATGTATATTATGTCCGGATAATGGACGCCACTCTACACTACGAAACACAAAATGAATATATATATGTGAAAAAACAACCTTAGAAAAACATATGTTGATATAATAACTGATATGATTAAAATGTAATTCTGTTACATGCGTTACTATAAGTGAGCGTTTTTCCAAGAGCAAACATGGCGAACACATTTATTATATGTTATATATTATTGTTGGTTTAATGTGAAGAATAAGCTGAGTCCCTATATCAATGAACATTGGTATACCACATACAATACCAGATAGGCTTTTGCTTAACCAATTGTATGCCAAAAACCATTGTTGTGTATAACGCATCAAGAGCTGGTATTGAAGCCAAAATAATTACTTTAAATGAAGTAGTAGATAGCTTTTCCACATCTGTAGCATCCACTGCACTAGCCAAATTCATTTTGTCCATACAATTTCTGATGAAAGTAGATGGTCTGTCCTTTAAAAAAATTGGAACATGTACATTATACTGTCGTCCTACTGTCTCCATTGATGTAGCATTGTCTTTGATGTAACTGAAAAGGATTAGCTAATGAGTTAATTTTTATAAGAATCTTAAATGTAGTACTTAATTTGTAAAATTGTAAACTTAATCAATAATTTTCTGAGCAAAATTGAAAGAACAATGACCCTTTTCCAGAAAATTAGGGAATAAGATATATCAACCACAACATAAGTATAAAAACAAATGAAGGAAAGACTTTATTGTTGAACTGTTATCATTAGAATTAATAAAACTTTCTTGGGAATGAAATAAGTAAATATAAATAAGAAGATGTGGTATGAGTGCCAATGAGACAACTCTCCAGCCAAGTAAATGTTTACCTAATCATGAGTGATGAAATAGTATGTATTTGTACATAAAAAACACACGAATAGCATGTGAATTAATAGTATTAAAGATATATGTGATCTATAGTAGCAGGTGGACATAGTATGCATTGAGTATGTGCCAATATTAGAATATGTAAGCTTCATCCAACACCACATCTTAGACTTACCAGTACTGAAAACCTGTTATGAAATAAGTTTAGATGTTAGAAAAAATACATTTGTAATTGACAAAGATGTTTTACTTTAAAAAATAATATTATTTATACTAAGTACAGTAGTTAATTTTACATTTAATAAAAAATCCGCTTAAAATAATGAAATCATGTTCATAAAGTCATGACGATTAACAACTGTATGTAGTAATAATCAATTTAATTTTCTAATGTATGATCTAACTTTTGTCCCTGTAAGGGTGGAATAGTTGAAGGAAGTACATTTTACAATATATGTCAGTTATCATATGAACACAAAATACAAAAGCACGATATGGTCTGATGTAAAAGAATACATTCTTCGTACATCAAAAGTGATAGGTTGAGCTCTTTCGGTATTTAAAGATCATGAGACTTACAAAAATTAAATACACGAATAACATTTGATAGTAGCTTTTTAGGCATTTGTAGTTTTGTGGCCCTCAATACAAACTTAATATTGAATGTTAATTGAATTATTGCATTACAATGCATTCTTCAATTGCAAAAACAAAAGATCAAACCCACTAAAACATTTTAATGAAATCCTACAAGTATAGTTTATATAGCCAACAGTAGTATACCGCTGTTCAAAAAGCCATAATTCGATAAAGATGGAACAAATCCGTGAAACAAACCAAAACCGAGGGAAACACACCAAACACAAGAAAACAACAGAAATACATAATTACAACAAAGGCGAGACCAATCATTATAATGTGTCGGAAAATTATTTTCTTTATGATTTCAAAAATGAGAAACTGAAGTACATGGTGATGAACATAAAATATTACCTCATTATCATCCCAGGCAGGTATTCCTGAACAAGCACTGTGACAATTCCGGACATACTGTAGTTTTTTTTTTTCTTCTAAGTATTTATACTTAAAAGTCTTATTTTGTCTCTCCAGGCCATTGTTAGTATTTACTAACAAGCCTTTTCCATTTCGAAATGCCCAAGAACACCTCTGAAACATAAACAATGGTAATTGTACTCCCATCATAACATGGTCACAGGAATTGTCCAGTCTGATTATTTGTACGTTTCCTTTTTTAAAAAATGGTTTGATTAGTTGGTGGAATATGTTCTCAACTTCATAACATCAGTCAAATTAAAGTCATCACTCAAGAAATTTTCAGTCGCCATCATAAGCTGATTGGCTATTATAACAAAAGTGTGTCAGAAATCATATCAGATATTTTTCATCAGTCATAATAACCTTCTATTATTATCGGAATGAACAAAGAAATAACATGACGGGTGCCGTATACGTTGCAGGAAATGCTTACCCTTCCGGAGCATCTGATTTCACTCACGGTTTTGGGTGAATTTGTGTTGTTTTCTATTTATTTTTTACTGTTTTAAATGTCTTTTGGTTTAAAGAGTCTTTGTTTACTCCTTGGTTATGGTTTTAATGGTCTTTTAACATATTGATATTCATTACTAACTTGTTTTCAATTACACAAGAATATTGATCACTATATCAATATGTTACACATGTCATCGAGTAATTATTGAAATTGACGTTATTACTTTATCTTTTACTCGTTTTGGATTGCTTTTAAGGTAACGATTTCATGGAAATCAGAAGTTAAAAACGTTCCAATAAGTTTCTTCGATTGGCACCTTGTTTTGATTTATTATTTACAACGGCCAATGAAAACAGGACACAAAACAAATAACACTGTGTAACTGTGCAAATGTACAAAACAATATAGGAAATAATTAAATGAATGTTATAAAACGGAGGCATTCGCAAAGATTTCCATTTTGTATCATTCAATATAATTTTTCATAAGTTCCAATCAAGAAAAAAATTTTATGATGAATATATTTCTGCACCTTTTTTTCAGGCATCCACGTTTTATTGATCCAATCTTGCAACCTCTTACTGCTTTTCCATTCAAATGATTGGTTAAGACGCAAAACAGCATCGTCAAATTCAGATAAGGTAGTTGCATGTGCACACCTCCTGAGCATTGCCAATACCTTGTCTTTGGCACCAGATACCCCATTACTAATTTTGGTTATCCATCTGGTCCAACTCTGTTCTCTATGAAAGTCACAGAGGAAAACGAACGTTTCTGAAAAATAAAATAAATGAAGAATGTGTCCAATTTTATATAACATGCGACACAGATGCCCACGCTTGCATAAAACATTATAAAGGAACATAACACTAGAATCATTAAAGTCACGCTGATTAAATTCAACCTTAATCTGTGTTGTGTGGTGATAAGCATTGTGTATAAGTTTCATAACATTTGGTTAAGAAAACAAAAAATAGAGATTATAAACTAATCTTAGGACATCACAGGGGCAAACAAAAGTTCATTTTCCTACGTTTATACGGAATTATGAGTCTCCAAGAGCTCATAACTTTTAATACACTTTAGTTTGTGATTGAGTTAAGTTTCATTTTTTCCCATTTCAAATGAAAAAAAATATCATAATTATTAAAGTAGCAAATTAATATTATGATTGTAAATTTAAGATCTGACATGTACATTTTTTAATAGTCCCATATAAAAATAACTGGTTTGGAGTGTATGGGTGTTAAAAGACTGTTTGTTTAAAACGGCATGCTGTAGATTGTGGTAAATGGTCTTATTCAATAAAAAAAGTAGCAATATTATAAAAAATAATAGAAAAATAGGGATATTTCTGCCACCTTTTACATTTATGTGTCAAATTGACTTCAGAGTTAAAACACACATATTTAGAGCAGGAATTATTTACACACAAGGAAATGTTGTTTCGATGGCATAAATCTTCCCTCTCACAAAAGTCGGTCATGAAAAATCTGGGTTTCCATGACCAGCCATTGGGTACGTTAGTGTCTTCTGCCATCCATCTTCGAATTGTTTCTAAGCCCTGCTGTATTGACGCCTGTGTTTCGTTTTGGACTATAAATTCTGCCACCACACTGTAGCCAACATTGGTTTTAACAGCAAGAAAAAATAAAGGAAGAGCATACTTTGTTGTCCTGTAGGTAGCACCTAACATGCACAGTGAGTTTCCATACCTAAAATTAAATAACTTGTTATCATGGTTATGTTTCTAAGTAAAATGTGAAAGCAAATCTCAGATGGTATGCGATCTACTTCACTGATAGAACTTTTTTATCATTGTATCAGTGTACAAATTGCTGTTAAAGTTCAAAGTAAGAAAACTTGTACTTATGATGCTATTACACACAGCAACATTAACACACCTTCCAACATTTTAAAATGACCATATGTGTTTTATATGCGAGATGGCTCTCATAATTCTAAAACACCCTTAAAGGGACCTTCTAATTTATTGTAATGTTGTTTTTTACTTCATTGTACTTTATCAAACCAATACTTATTGTAGATTGATTGTTTAGTTTTAAATAATGGACTAAATTGCCGTTTCAAAATTTTCAACTGGTAGCATTTAAATAAGTTTGTCTGTTCAAATTTAATATTATGAATTTCATACTACATATTTTGTTCAGTCTTACTATTTAATTATAAATTAACGTTAAGAACTTATCCTGCAGCAAAAAATATTATATGTTTATAAAGATTACCTTTGAAACAGATGCCTTTGAAATTGTGTCAGATGACAAAAAAAGAAGGCATTGCTAGCTTCTGATTTCTCAGAAGTATACACCTCATCACTGTCATCTTGTTCTATTTCCTCTATGTTTTCTAGGCAAACTCCATTTTCACCAGAGTGAATTTCGGCTGCTGGCATAAAGTCAAAGTTATCAGCTGGATTTTGTTGTTGCCATTCTGCAACCAACTGTAACATATTTTCTTGATCTATTTTCGAATATCTATTGAAATAAAGATACGAAATTGAAGGTTGAAGAGGGCATAAATTAAACCAAAAAGGAACTTCAAATACAAGAAATAGAGGTATTGTAATTATAGCCCGCCTCTCGCAAAATCCATGATTCTGAATTGAAAACCTAAATTTATTTTTACTTAAATAAAATCGAAGGTGCACAATGGCATTACATGATTAGGAATCTGAGAAAGTTTCATTTCATTCTGATAAGTGGTAAATGAGAAGTTGCGGATATAAGGCAATGTTTGCGGATTCAAAGTGAAACATAGTGTACCATCAAGACGGAAGGACGAACGAACGGACAGAATGACGGACTTCCCCATCAGTATATATCCCAGCTTTAAAAAGCGGGGTATGATAAACTTCTTGTCAGGAAAGGTGAAAGATGTTTAATATGATTTTATTTCACATACCAAATTTCACAACAAAATATTCAATGGTATAAAGAATGAAAGCGGTGAATTTCATGGGGAAAATGACGCGACCAAAATGTACAAGACAATCCAAGTCCAACAATCCCTACTGCTGTATTTAAGTGAAACCTATTAACGGGTTTGATAGGGATATAATCGATTGTTGTCAGACTCTTGGTTTTGCTGGTAATTTGCTACTGTTTCAAATACATGTACATAATTCTCATATAATTTTCAAATAATTCATACAAATTATTATAAACTTCTTACTTTAACTTCGTTTGTGCCATATACATGTGCTTTCTAATGATGGTGTCTGTGGGATAATATGCAACATCATTGATGGATGGCAAAGTCTTCCCTGAAAACAATGTCTCATTGACAAAAACTTTGAGATGACGTCGCATCTCACTGACACTGGATACACCGTGGCCTACTAACTCGTCAATTTTAGCACTGACATCTTTATTTATTGGGTTCATAAATCCAATAAGCTAAAATTAACCTATAGCTGTACAATGGAACATATGGGAATGCAACCCGAGTATAAATCCCAATAACCGAAAATTATACCATAGATATCTATAGTATAATTTTCACAATTATACCATGGTTTATGTTGTATATGGTCTTCGAAAAGAAAAAGAAAGATAGGAAGACATGGCCGTGGCCTCTTGAATTATTTGACACAGGAACAACAGAGTCAGTGTGGGGCCACTAAGCTAAACTGCCCGCTTTGCACCAGCCAATATAAATGAATGCCTAGGGTGGGAATCGAACCCACGTACACCAACTCCGTTGTCCTATATTTTTAAATGAACAAAAATTCGCTCTCAAAACAAACGAATAAAGTTTAAAAAATATATAAATTTGTGAAGATTACATATATATATATATAACTGGAAAATATCAGTTGATTTTCAGTTATTGAAATGTATACTTAGATTGTATCCTCATAGGCTGCACTGTACAGCTACATGTATAGGTTTACATTTGCCGAGGCGTTTTTTTAGGGGAGATGGAACAAGGGCACGCCCCTTTTAAGGAGCTTCATATATGGTAAATACATTATACTTTTTTAAAGTATTATTCAAAATGTTGGCTTGATGGATCCCCCTTTCAAAAACCTGGAATTGCACAGATTTGTTCTATACTGCTGACACCTAGACTTAACGAGGTTGCCAATAATGTTGGACCGTTAAAATTAGAAATAAGCGTTTGGTTACTCTAAATGAAGCTTATTTTTTTGTAAAAATTACCTATAGTGAACATATGATTATAATCGTGATCATTTTGAAATCCCTTTTAATTAATGTACGACTTTACTGTAAAAGCTAGCTTCTGGTACAAATCAAAACGTGGAATGATTCATCCAAATTCTCAGAAAGATTCTTGCGAAATTAATTTCCTCGTTATTAGAAATTAATATTTAAAAAAAATAAAACATTTCGAACGTTTAGATAAAATTTAAAAAACTAGCCCTAAATCTGGGATTCCAGAAAACTTCCAAATATAAGAAAATCTGTGACTTATTTTGCGTCCATATCCAGAAAATCTAATTCCTTCAACATGTTTTCGTCTGTAACGTTATCCGTCACCAATGTTAATGTGTATCCATCGCTGTCGAAAAATCAAGTCTAACTGATATTCCCGCGGTTTCAGAAGCCCGTGCTTATTTTAGAAAGTAGGCGGAGCTTTGTGTGTAAGGTCCGAAAAGGGTTATTTAACTTATTCTTATCGAAATTATGTTTAAAGTAAACAACCAAAAATATATGGAATATACAATTTTTAACAGCTAAAGATGCGATAGGTTAAAACAGATATTTCATATTTTTTGGATAATTTTTCGGTGTATCGTAAATTATACTATAGTTTTTTGTTGAAACCCCTCGGCAACCTCACTCGACTTCGTCTCGTGAGGTTATTGCCGAGGGTTTCAACAAAAGCTATGGTATAATTTACGAAACACCGCAAAACTATTCAAAAGATATGAAATATTTATAACTTATACGTGGCTTTTTGTTGAAACTAATGGTTCACAATTTCATAATTTGGAAGGAGCCGCGGTGGTAGGTTTAAATGTATGTTGCCGAAGGGTCTAAGGTGATTAACTACACCGATAACTAGCTGTTCAACACTGAGGTTGAGAGTTTAAACCCTGATCGAGGCAGGCGCGTTCGACTCTTATCTTAATAGACAATGAATGCCAGTTTTCCTGTCGAAGATTGGTGGTTACAAGTCTATCCGTTTACTCCGGATTACACCACCAAAACACTGCACGCCATGATATAACACAGCGAAGTGGCATTAAACACCATCAATCAATAAACTCACTTTATTCGACAGAATTCAGAATTGTTTTCTAAAAGCAGATACTAGTTACATGTTTTGAATTTTTATAATACGCATTTATAAACTATTTAAGATGTAAAAAAAGGCTTAAAGTCTAAATGAAACTTATATAACATTTAAAGATCTATACCATATTAACAGGCACTAAACCCTATTTGGCGAATTTGTGCAGCGTCGATCAAAAGTGTCATTGTACTTTAAAAAGTGTGTTTTTGTATAATGGCATTTCAATCAATGCTGCAGAAATTCGTACAGTCAAGTGCTTGTAATCTTCATACCGGTACTAGATTTAAGAAGCAAATTTTCCTGTATATTTTCCATCATTATTAAGAGTTAATAGAGTTTCGATCAAAATTTGAGAACACTGTCGACGGAAAAAGGACCAAAACATTTCGATACGCTGATTTCCTGTACTTTTCCATATATAAAGCTCCCTTCTCTCCCAATTAAAAAATTTCTGCATTTGTGCAATGTGACTATTTTCGGTTCCCATATTCTCTCTTACTACGTGTGGACACTGTTTCCGATTGATTCCTTCCATATAATAGCCAACTATAACCTTAGGAGCATTGCTTGTGTTATATGCGTTTAACCTTGTTAGATGTCTTGAAAAACCGTCAATACAACCATTAATGCAAATGCCGGATGGTCTAAGCTTACTAGTATTATATGATAAAATTGAGAATGGAAATGGGGAATGTGTCAAAGAGACAACAACCCGACCATAGTACAGACAACAGCAGAAGGTCACCAACAGGTCTTCAATGCAGCGATAAATTCCCGCACCCGGAGGCGTCCTTCAGCTGGCCCCTAAACAAATATATATACTAGTTCAGTGATAATGAACGCCATACTAAACTCCAAATTGTACACAAGAAACTAAAATTAAAAATAATACAAGACTAACAAAGGCTAGAGGATCCTGACTTGGGACAGGCGCAAAAATGCGGCGGGGTTAAACATGTTTATGAGATCTCAACCCTCCCCCTATACCTCTAGCCAATGTAGAAAAGTAAACGCATAACAATACGCACATTAAAATTCAGTTCAAGAGAAGTCCGAGTCTGATGTCAGAAGATGTAACCAAAGAAAATAAACAAAATGACAATAATACATAAATAACAACAGACTACTAGCAGTTAACTGACATGCCAGCTCCAGACTTCAATTAAACTGATTGAAAGATTATGTCTTCATCATATGAATATCAGGCACAATCCTTCCCGTTAGGGGTTTAGTATCATACCATCATAACATATATGAGAAGAACATAACCCGTGTCATGCCAACAACTGGTTTTTAAATAAATGTGTTTAGTGCCGATGCAAAGACCCTATAAGTGAATCAATATTAACGCCAAAATATGCATTCTTTAATGACCTGACAACAGTATCGTAACTATATCCCTTCTTAATAAGTCTATTTAAAGGTTTTTTTAGCTTCAGAGGTGAATACTGACATTTTTGTGCTTTATAAAGAATATTTCCATAAAAAATTGGATGTGAAATACCTGAACGTATAAGAAGTCTGCATGTTGAGCTATATTTACGAATGATGTCCTTATACCGATGATAAAATTTAGTAAATGTTTTGACTAGTTTGTGATATCGAAAACCCTGGTGTAATAATTTTTCCGTAATACATAAATTTCTCTCGTTAAAATCTAAAACATTGTTACATACACGAGCGAATCGTACAAGTTGAGATATATAAACACCGTAAGATGGTGACAAGGGAACGTCACCATCTAAAAATGGATAATTAACGATAGGAAATGAAAAATCATCTCTTTTATCATATATTTTAGTATTAAGCTTTCCATTAATGATATAGATATCAAGATCGAGGAAAGGGCAGTGGTCATTGTTAGTATTAGCTTTATTTAAAGTAAGTTCAACAGGATAAATTTCTTTAGTATACATACTGAAGTCGTCATTATTGAGAGCCAAAATATCATCCAAATATCTAAAAGTATTATTAAATTTGTGTATCAGATGTTGTTTCGATGGGTCTTTGCTGATTTTTGTCATAAATTGTAACTCATAGCAATACAAAAAAAGGTCCGCAATAAGTGGTGCACAGTTAGTCCCCATTGGAATTGAATCTACATGCCAAAGAAATCTTGACCAGCTGCAAAATACTTTCGTCTTAGGAGACGACGTTTAAGTCTTGTTTTCAGTCCTATTGGGTCCAAAATCTGCATTAATATACTGACTGTATCTCTCGGAACACCCATTCCATTCTGGATACACTTTAAATGTATAGAGCGATACCTTAGTTGACTACCTTGGTCCACTTGTTGTTTGATGTATTCCGCTCCTGGATAAAGATCTGTATACAATTTACGTTTAAATGATCCCACCTTTCGAAATATCCTTTTCAAATTTGCCATGCTAATAAAAACACCTCGAACACGGACTAGAGGATCCAAGATTTAACTTAATCTCAAATCAAAATAAAAACGACAAATAATTTCTCGATCCATTCTTCTGAATCTGAAATAAAAAGAAAATTGTTTTTGTGTAACTAAACATAGTGAGATAAAGCAGCATAAGTTTATAATTCTGTTTAATATTTTAATTCAATATTAATCTATCTAAATTAATTCATTTATATAAAAACAAATAAAATGAAATGAAATAAACCTTAAGTTTTTATAAGCTAATTATTCGGGCCACTTGACACTTGTAAACCTTATTTCATTCTGATTAAACGCAATCATTTTTTTGCAATTATAATCGCGATTCTTTGCATTGAAACACAACACATTTTGCGATTAGTCAGAATGCTTGCATTAAAACATTTTAGACACATATAAATGCCATGCAAGATGCATAACTAATCCATTTACATAAAAACAAATATGGTTATCAAAAACTTTAAGTTTTTGAGCTGGAGGATAACTTTGTATAAGCTAACCATATCTCCGTTCTTTGTTTATTTGTTGCTAAAGTGATTCATATCTTAAACAAAACAACACTTCCGGGAACACCTTGTGCTTGTTTTGTTGTTTTGAAAGATTACATTAAGTCGTTATAACGACTTAAGCTTAGTTGTTATAAAGAATTAGCTAAGTCGTTAAAAAGAGTTACTTAGTCGATATGACGAGTTAGCTAAGTCGATATAACAAGTCATCTAAGTCGATATAACGATTTAGCTTAGTCTTTAAAACGAGTAAGCTAAGTCGTTATGATGAGTTAGCTAAGTCGTTATAATGAGTAAGTTAAGTCGTTATAACAAGTAACTTAGTCGATATAACGAGTTAGCTTAGTCGTTATAACGGGTAAGCTAAGTCGTTATAACGAGTTATTTAAGTCGTTATAAAGAGTAAGCTAAGTCGATTTAACGACAAATTATAACGTGAATATTCGGTCATTCCTTTATTAAAAAATTAGGATCGTTTGAGAAAAGGTATAACCATTTTAGGGTCCATTTTGGTACAAATGGAGAACTTTGTACTATTTATTTACAATGTCAATCAATGATGATAAAATTTAGAATGGAAACGGGGAATGTGTCAAAAAGACAACAACCCGACCAATGATGTATATTATTCGATGATTTAATTATGATTGAAGAATTTATCAGCTCTGCCATGACTGCATGGTGCAATTTTCTGGACAGGAGTATACATTTGTATGGTTGCATTACTTGTTTGATTTTTTTATAAACTTAATAACATAGTACTAAGATATAGACAACTGATCTAGTTTCTTCTGCAATTAAAAAAGATGATGAAAGATACCAAGGCGACATCGAAACTCATAAGTCAGGAGACACTGACAACATCATGCCAAAAAAAGGAAAGACGACTAAAAGACAAACAATTTCCAAAAACACGTCAACATAGAAAATAAAGACTGAGCAACACGACCTTCACAAAAAGCTTGTGGTGATACCAGGTGCTTCAGAAGTGTAAGCTGATTCCTGCTCCACCATAGGCTCCCGTCGGTGATGAGTCTCAATCGGTAACCTGAACGTAGGACTAGATAGAACATCTATCATTGTCATTGCAACCATAGGGTGTCGCTGTTCCTAGTTCTCGAATCCAGTAGTCTTCGTTTTGTCTACGGAGAGGTGTTGCAAGATAAGGACTACTAGTTCTGTAGTATATTTTCGATGATGCAAACTAGCATATATAGAAAAGATAAAAGGATCCTTCATTTAAATAATTTGTTTTTGTGCAAAATTGTCAACACATTTGCTGCTGAAAAATGCCCATCCGATATTTTTTCACTCAAAAACAGTCGATTGTTGACTGTAGTACATGTACACGTCACTTTCTACTCGATGTGTTTTTCACTTTATTGTTTAAAATACATTTGTACAAAGTTGAATTTCAATAGATCTAAAGCTGAATGAAATATGAAATCGATGGAAGTGTAAACCGTGTCATTTATCCTGTTTAATCTTGTCATACTTGGTTTCCATTTTGTAATATTCAGAAAAAAGTTATGTAAGTTCCACATTATTGTTTTACCTGCCCATGTCAAAACTTTTTATTTTCGTCTACTTTGGCGATCTTGCAGGTTGTCGATCATATTGGAAATGTTTTGACCTTACGACATGTCCTTGGGTCAAACTTTCTTTCAATTCCATGCCTAAAATTTGTTTCTAATGCTGTAATTGAACAATGTGCATAATATATGATTTTAAACAATTGTTTACAGTGTTTACTCTTACATAAAATTGCATTCATCTATGCCTATAACAAATAATGGTAATCAACATATACGTAGAAAAAAATCACTTAGCTCACAAAATGGTACGCCGCCTCCACATGCAAGAAATATTTGAAGCGGTGCATATAAAAAAAAAGCGTGGAAAGCAATAGGTGCCCAATATCACTATATGGTTGTGATTCTGTTTTCAATAAATTCAAATAAGGGATTTAGAGGGAGATGTGAATACAAAATTCTTACCCCTGATCAATGAATGGCAAAAGCCAGAATTTGCTAAGGAAAATCCTAAACAATAATTCAGATAAAAACTCAACGGGAGCGCACAATAGTGTATGGTAACATAAAGATTGTGAGAAAGTTTCATTAAATAATGATTAATATTTTCAGATTAAAAAAAAAAACTTGAAAAAAAAAAAAAAACGGACACAAAATGTGTACTGTAGTGTTCGGATATGACTAATTCCATGCCATTCCAAGGGAATCCGCAAAATTCATTTGGATGAAGAAATAAAACGGGATGTCCAAAAGTACATCATGAAAGTATAATAATTCTATCTGGCATTTATGGAGCAGTTGCGGATACAGAAGTGGGACGGAAGGATGAAAGGACGAACGAACAAACGAGAAAACGGACGGACTCCTCCATCACTATTTACATTTTTCACCAGAAAGCTGCGAAATAATAAAATTGTGTTATCTTCCAAAACAATTACCAACGTTATAAAAAATGAAATATAACTTTATAGTTAAATAACATAGAAAAGAATCGACTTGAATTATATATGAAAGGGAAGTATTACAGTGAAAGTAAAAGTGGTGACCTAGTTGTGAATTTCTATGTCATTTGGTCTTATGGAGAGTTGTCCTATTGACAATCATACCAAATCGTCTTGTCTTTATATTTACTGACATTTCTCACATAAAAACCGTCTCGGTGGTCTCGGGGTAGCGTGTTCGCCTCGAGTGCGGGAGGTCTTGGGTTCTAACCCCGGCCGGGTCAAACCAAAGACTTTGAAATTGGTATTTGCTGCTTCTCCGCTATAAGCACGCGGCATTAAGGAGTAAGAGCAAAGACTGTTCGGCTCGGAGTCAGAATACTGTATCCGGGTAAGGTGACATGTCTTCCTGCGGACTGTTACCTTGTGAACTAGCACGTTAAAAATCCGGCTCACGGTGTCGGTCTAGTACAAAGCAGGGTAAATTTTCATATAACATTAACATTTGCTCGTCCTTAATATGCATATTAATTTGCCGCTGGACGTAAAGCAGTCATCCATCATCATCATCTTGCATAAAAAATAAGCAATAGATTTTATACTATAACAGTGCAACTTAACATCCTCAGTCTATGGAAAGTGCGAATCGAGAAAACCGTTTCTTATGTGGAGTAGCGATATTTTTTTTGGTAAACGAGATGCATGGTGGGGAAATCTCAGACGATTGTTGACATTTGTAGGAATAAAATAAAATTCATCGGAAAGTACTTGTATATTCTTTTTAAAACATAGACGTATTCAACAGGACAAACGTATATACAACTTGTCATGTATTTTGAACATTTTATCCAAAATGAGTTGTATTCATACGAGTCAATATGTGTTTGCATTAAATAAAACCTACTTGCATGATCTGTAATTTTGATGGTGTCCAAATACTTTGACAATGATGTACCAAAGACGGTGGAATGGCCATTGAATTTATTCGATTGCATTCTACGCCATAATTACTTGTAATAGGATAATAATGTTATATTTTCTTTTATGAGTGCGACGTTTAAAAATTTTCTAATATAATAGAGATATGCTTTTATTATGAAACACTTTTCCAATGCAATATTTTTCTAATAGAAATGCGATACTTTTTTTCATATGAAAAAATAATATGACACAATACACCCAAACAAAGTAGAAATGTCGACAATCATTCATGATAGGCAAAATTTCACTGAAATTTCGTATAGATGATGTACGTGTATAATAAACCAATTATACGCTTATAAAGAAGTAGAGAGATGTTCGATATCCTCTGCGCGTCGATCAGTTTTGGGTTTTCCCATCAATATTGCACATTTACTACCTTCCAACTTCCGGTGGAAAAAAAATTCTGAATAGTGTCAGTCTAGAATAATAAAGTGTTGACACAGATATATGTATCATCTGTCATGTCTATATGTAATTTTAATAGTTCAATGCAATTGTTGAAATTAAAATGACAATACTTTATTATGAAGACTATGCCAAACGTTCAAAGTCAATGAAACATGACTGGAGTTGCAGGACCAAATAATCTCCCTTGAAATAAGATATGATAATGCTGTTAACGCATACCAAATAACGTTGACCTATAATTGTTAATGGTTCTCCTTAAACTGACCTAATCACAAAATTTAACTGTAAGTGATGCAAAACTTTCACAGTCAATGAAACATCGTTCAGGGGGCGAGGCCGTATAATCTCCATAAAAATATGTCAAGGCTAATACAAATGCATACCAAATATCTATTGACTTATCGTTAGTGAACCCCTTTTAAAAAACTTACCTTATCACAATTTTTTTTTTAAAGTTGACGCCGCCGACGCCACTGGAAACAGCACGCCTCCATAACTACATAGAGTCGAGAAAAAAATACCTATACTAACCCTTTTCGCCCTCTTATATCTAGAAAATCTATATCTAATGTAATGTTATTGAAGATTGAAAATACTAAGAACTGCATTCGATAGGTTAAAATGTGGAAAGTAAGAACATAATTTTGTAGTTGTTAACTAGGAATCGTTTTTCTTTTCAATTACTTAAAGTAAGTTTTATTTTCCAGCTATCATCTATTTAACATGCCTGAAAACTCGCGTTTAGAATTATGATATTATCTAAAAACATCTCCAAGTAAACACATTAAATGTACACATGTCTTGAATATAAACACTTTTAAATGTGTTTTAGAATTAAAAGTTTTTAGGCCTGAAACACTAATTTCTAAGCTGAACATGATTCTAAACACAATCCTTAAGGTGGTATGGGAGTATAAATTAAAAATGATAGAATTTGTTCATACTTTTCCAAAACGTAGTATATATTGTGATATGTTCAAAAATATAATAAAAATGATAGGTAACCGAGCATTTTCTCAAGCTACAGGTTGTTACAAAATGACACACTTTGTATGGATTATACAGGAAAAAACATCATTATGTGATTAGAAGCTAAACTAAATGATAGAATTGTAAAATAAAATACGAGAAGATAGTTTTTAGCAAATGCTTTGAGAATATCAAAAGAAAAGATAGGGTCACCGTACGTTTTTTCCGGCTAAAATATAAAATAGCAAAATTTCATGTAGATTCCTTCAGAAAATGCACTATTTCAGAGTTACCTCCCCTTAAAATGCTATTTTAAAAACATTAAAAATCAAGCAAAAATAATCTTCGCTTGAAAAAATATTAATATTTATAAGTTAAAATCTTATAAATTTGTTCTTTTAAACGAAAATTCACATTAGTTTTCTGCATTCCTCATCAAATTTTGCTAATTTGATTGCAAATCTGGACCTTAGGTTCTCTGTTATTTACAATCCAAGATGGCAAAAGACACCCAATTCAGTATACTTACGATCAATCTTAGTGATAAGTTTTTTTGTGAAATCAATTCCAGTTCTCTGAAAACATTCAACACTTAGTTGCTAATTCCATAGAACATATTTTATTTGGAACAGACGAAATTAGTGTAGAACAAAACACAATCCTTTTCAGAAATGTACATAGTTATATACGCCATACAAAAAGATTCTTTTATGAATATTGCTGTCTCTTAAAGTGTACTCGTATCCAACTGTTACTGTATTAACATAATATATTTGTTGTATATATTTTTCATATTGTACTGAAATATATATGCAGTCATCTTGAAATTTTGTATATTGTACTTATTTGGAGAGGATTATTTTAAGTTGTTATAACTTGTATCCAATCATATTGTATATTTAGACAATAAAATATGTTTAAACTAAACTAACATTCTTGGCACTAAATACTTATTTGTACAAAACACAGATTTTTGTTAGTAGTCATTTCTTTCCTGATCAGAATATATCACCTGTTAATCGATCTTAAACTGTGATATTGTATTAAAAACTAATAAAATTATTCGTACTTTCCCAATCAATGTACATGTAAATAGTTTACATCAAATCTTTTGAAAAGAGACATAACACACAAGTGTCAATATTGACACATCTACCGATAAGTTGTCACAAATCACACATGTTGAAGCTGGGGTTAATTAACGGCCAGTTAAGAAGTCAAATCAAGCTGTGATTAACTTCCTCTCTAGATTCAGTAGCAATACAATATTATATTAGAATTTGTTTTTGTTGAACTGCACGTGTCCCCGGTAAATCCGTCAGTTAGGCCAACGGTTACATTGATGTCGATTTTTGAATATTAAAAAATGATATTAAAAACGCATTTAAAAATATCAAGGATTTGAATAGTAAGACTTACTATACAAATCCTTGAAAATATTAATATATCCGACTGAAATTTTTTTATATTAAAAATTAGATTTATTTATATCAAGAAATTACTTTTTAATATTATAAAATGTAAAATTAATATTAATAAATAGAGAATAAATGCAACAACGGATTGCCATAATTATATACGAAATTAGTGCCAGTTATAATTTATTTACTTAGTAATATTATCATTAATATACTATTCCTAGGATTCCTGTCTGTTGCAAACGTAAAAATATTAATAACTTTAAACTTGCATCATATTAATTTTGTATTAATTTCACCAAAAGCCAATTATTCAATTCTTAAACACTATCAATTCATGCAAATGACGGTTGGTGATAACTAGCTAGACGATCCATTTGGCTTGAAAATGTTGTCATTTGAATCGATGGATATGATTGGATGAAATTATTAAGCATGGTCGATTACGCATTGTGATTGGGTACATATGAATTGTTATTGAAAACAGGGCGTAAATGCATTAACGAATCCCCCGTTAATCTGTTCTTATCCAATAATGTGGTTCCCGCGTTCATTTAAAATAGATTGTCGACCTTTAATTCATTTATCATAGATAATGATAGATTGTCGACGATAATTTCGTAAATGCATTTACGACTGATAATCATAATTTACGGCGTACATCTATAATGGTCGACCGATAATCTATCATTATCCCCGATAAACTGTGATTATCTCATTTATGTGGTTCCCGCGTGCCATACATACTACCTTAACACTTTCTTCGAACTGAACATGTTACGAAATTAAACATGTTAAAAAAAAGGGGCAAACAATGTATTTAGAATTGCGTTTAGGATCTAAACACCATGTATACAGCTTACATGTAGTAAGGATACCGGAAATGCACTTTTTGAACGAAAACTAGGGTTGGTCTAAACAAGATGACTTGACTTTATTCTTCACATATAAAAAAGTATAACAAAAATATCAAACTCCAAGGCAAATTCAAAAAGGAGCAGTCCATACAAACTAACAAAATCAAACGCTACCAATTAACGGAACATGTGAAACAAATCTGCCATATGACTTTTATCTAATACAAACATGTTTTGAAGAACAATTTAGAATTTCGAAAGATATCACAACAGTTCAATTTGACGGTAAGAGGTGGGCTAAAAACTGCTACCTCATAGAACATGAAACGTATAGTTACAATAAAAACATACCGCAACTACATTAAAAAAATATCGCATCTACAATAAAATAAATAGCATTTAATTATTTATGTAGAAAAGAAAAATGTAGCAGTACAATTTTTACAAGGCAATTCACTTTTGCTATTACTTTGATATTGAGTATATTTCAAGACTTACAACAAAATTATTTTCATTTTCCTGTGTTTAAAGTAATTGCAAATGGCTGATATTTTTGTTCAAGCATATTGTTTTTCTTAAATTGTTTAACATTTCACAGCGGTATAACATGTTACTTTAATTATTCTTCCCTTAGTTTATTTATTTTGTATTTACATTGTATCATAGATCAAATTTATTTGTTCAGTGTATGTTCACTGGTGTTAATATGTCTTTTGATTGAGTTAAGCCATTTCAATTGATATGTTATAGTGTGTCTTTCTATGTTGTGATGTTACACTATTGTTTCAGATAAGGGTGAAGGTTTGGTACCATTAAAACGTTTAAACCCGCTGCAATTGTTTGCACCTGTCCTAAGTCAGGAATCTGATGTTCAGTAGTTGTCGTTTGTTGATGTGGTTCATAAGTGTTTCTCGTTTCTCGTTTTTTTTTATATAGATTAGACCGTTGGTTTTCCCGTTTGAATGGTTTTACACTAGTAATTTTTGGGGCCCTTTATAGCTTGCTGTTCGTTGTGAGCCAAGGATCCGTGTTGAAGACCGTACTTTGACCTATAATGGTTTACTTTTATAAATTTTGACTTGGATGGAGAGTTGTCTCATTGGCACTCATACCACATCTTCTTATATCTATTAATTTTCGTTTATATTTAAATGGTAGGTTAGCGATTTGTATGTCCATAGAGAAATCTTACATTGTTGCTCGTTTTACTGGTCCACTTGAATTTTTGACTTTAGAACAACATTGAAAGGCAGGAAATAATCGATTTCACACTCTCTAGATTAATGGTAATACATAGAACTCTTCTGTTTGTCGCGTAAATTAATTTTGGACTGAACGTTTTTAATATTAAACATACTTTAAAAGCAAAACACATCTTTTTCCTCATGAAGTGTCTGCATATTTACAATTTCATATTAGAAAATATCCTCATAAGAACCGGTTTTCTCGGTACTGTTTTTAGTTTTTGTACGAAACATTATTACTAATTAGTACTTGTTATTTTTTACACCTGAACACGTTTACCTGTTTATTAATATATATATTCATGCACAAGTACAAGTGTCCCTGAATATTTGAATTTTAATTCACTTGGGCTATCTATCATATATTAACTTACCAGTTAAAAAAAGTGTCTCAGTAACACGAACCGTCGTTATATTCTAAGTTTCTAAAGCGTACAGCAAATAAAGGAAGACTATTCAAAATCAAAACTGATGAATTGAAAATGACAGTTAGAAAGGTAACAACACGGTGCAAATAGGAGTTCATTGTACTTGTAAACATGGTGGAAACACTTCATACAGAGGACTACGTTACTATTGCTATATACTTTGTGGTTGTCTTGGCAGTGGGGCTGTGGGTAAGTAACTTTAACTAGGATCATGACATTCCTTAATTCTGCATAAATGTTATAGATGCAACTTAACTAAATATGTATAATTGTTATTTTAAGCCTAAATCCCAAGCGGATACTTGTCTTTTTTGGATACTTTTTATTCCTCTCACATTTGTAACTGAAAATAACATTTTGTAAACATCATGCGTCCAAATCACTGCACTGGATTTCCTTTATCAAGACCGCCCAAACTCAAACATCTGAGTGTCAGGGATGTATTAGTAATCAAATACGTGGGGAGCGATATGATAAAAAAAGGAACAAAATTTAATAGCAAATTCATCCGCGATACACATTCACCAAGCAGTGACTGTTAAATGTCTGTTCAATTCATCCATGCAGCGATGTTGTACATTAAGCTTTGATAATTCAAGTACCTACTTAGTGAAAATTTCAGATTATAAGATTATATTGATGACAGATTTGTTAACCTGTTTGTATTACTGCGTACACAATACTATACTTTTCTTAGTAATGCTATGTATAAATGTTAAAACTTCATAAATTCATATTGTTACCTTTATATGTAATGATCGTAATCCTGGATTTTACCTTTGAGCAAACAAAATAAATAATGTTGTATATATACATGTACGTGTAAAACTGAAACTTGCACAACTTGAAGCATATTTTGCGTTGTTTTCATGCATTCTTCTTTTCATTCCACACCTAAAACGAAAATACGTAACACAATCAGAACTTACAATAGATTTAGATATGAAACAGTTTGAACAATTCAATTCAGAGACAGCACTTTATACTGTAAGTCTTTAAGTTAGTTAGCTCTTTCTTTAAAATTTGGGAAGTTTATAACAGTTGTAAAAATTTATTTTTATGTATTAGGATAAAAAAGCCGTAACAGATTTCTGATATTCATAACATTGACAGAATATTATATCATACACATTTCAGTCTACATTTCGACCAAACAGAGGAAACGCAACTGGATATTTTTTGGCGGGAAAAACAATGCACTGGATACCTGTAAGTTGTGAATATTTATTGTGATCGATAGTCGTAGTTTTACAACATTTGTGTTGAATAAGTGTTATTCATTAACCTAGATCAATTTTAATGTAGGTGTTATCAGATCTTATTCATATTGGCATAAAAAATGTGAAGAAAAGTATGCAAGTGAAAACAAAATTTCTTGAAACATAAAACACTTCATATAAGCATTGGTGTGTAGTATCCCCCAATTCGATCCCATTCATCGTTGTGTTTGTGAAAGCGTCCTGATAGGGGACACCTACGGATAACTTCTGTTACTTGTAGTGTCGTCGTCCACAAGTCCGTATCAAAATTTGTTAATCTACAACTCATTGTAAACAGGATTCAACAAATAGAGAGGTTTTTACGGCTTGAATTTGCCGCTGTATGTTAAATCAATGTAAACGTATTATAAAACTGCAAACAACACCACGGAATCATAGTGTCAGTCATTTGTGGTAGTTTTGAGGTGAGATGGATTTGCAAACTGTTGATTTGTCACTTGAGTATTGTACATTTTCCTGATCGTTATTAGTAGTAACAAATCGTACACGCTTGTCTTGTGTACGTTGTGTGTCTTATTTGACGATTCCGATAATACCAGATCTTTAACGTTTATTGTTGTCCAATTTATAATATATGTACTAGGGCAGAGTTAGTTTACCAGTATACTACCTATATATATGTGTAACTATAAAGTCTGTCTCTTATAGGTCGGTGCATCAATCTATGCTAGTGATATAGGAGCTCCAATGTTTATTGGTTTAGCTGGAACAGCAGCGGCTTCAGGATTTGCCGTTATTATCTATGAATGGCATGTTAGTTTACTATATCTTGCCATATGATATATTGATATTATTTAACTTTTTTTAATTTCGTATATGTTATATTTTTAATTACTTTTGGTGTTGATTTACATATTTTGTAGACATAAATATGAAAATATAGTCCAGCTTATAGCATCAGTTGTATGGTCTTTACTATAAATTATTGGATGATAAGCGTCTTCTCGATCTTTACTTTTTCTTTTTTTTGCGTTTTTAAGTCATGAAGTTTTTTTTATTGTTTCTTAGTATGCCTTTAAAAAAACTAATAACCACTTGTTTTGCTTGCGTCTGTCCTTCCACTATCGATAAATCTGACCAACAAAAATTTAAACTAAAGTTATCAAAATAATACCGACACTGCACTTAATTGGTACAGTAAATGTTACTACTATCCTGATACTTTTGCTGGCGAACTGTTAGTCCCCGGAGGTATAACCAACCAAGTAGCCAGTACTCCGGTTTACTGGCATGAAAATTCGGATATTGTTTTGTATTGCAATTTGCTTCTAAAAACATAATACAATTTTAAATTTAGGAATGTATCTCCGTCATTGCATAGCTGTGATTCCTTGAATTGGTTTGGATTATTTTTGTTCTTTTTGGCTTTATCTGCTCTTTGACTTTTGAAAGAATTTGGTCCGAGCATCGTGAAGAGACATTATTATAATGAAGTTCGGATTGGTATTTTATTTCTTCTCTATATCTTGACCTTTTTGGGAATTTTAACAATGTAATACACTTACAATGATGTGTAAGCAAATAAAGACGAACCGAGAGTCAACGTGATATTCATTTTGCCTTGCACAGATAATTTCCATTGAACGATTTTAGTCAAGATGAATATTGTGACCCCTAAAGCATTGCTATAAGAAAATTATGAATTTCATTGCAGGCTGTGTTTTTTCTGATTGCCTTGGGATGGATATGTGTGCCTGTTTATATATCATGTGGGGTAAGACAAGAAATAAGAATTAAACTATAGACGAGAATGGGAAACGTATTGCAACACCCCCTATTTTCAACATTATGTATTGGTTCCTTACTCATCAAAATGAAGAAATATTTTAACCCAATTTGTAAAAACAAACAGAATGATACATATAAACTGAAGATACGCAGAAGATAAAGAAAAATCAAGAGGAGCAAAACGAAGAAAATAAAGTTCAGACGAAATGAGTGGAAACATGTGGAAAGAATATATTTGGACTTTATATGAGAAATGTTTTATATGAATGCATTTATTAAAGACTCAAAACGACTTATAGATTGACTCACTGTTAAGACACCAGTCACTGTTCGTCCTAGCTATTATGAAGACTCATATAACCCTCAAATATCTTTCGTTTCAGGCTTTTACTATGCCAGAGTATCTCAGAAAGAGATTTGGCGGGAAAAGAATTCGAATGTACTCCTCATTCTATGCACTCATTGGATATGTCCTATTTAATATAACGGTAATTTAAGGCATTTATACTTTGTTGTAGTGTTCATAAGTGAAATTATGTAATTTGATGATAAAAAAAAAACATATTAAAAAAGCTATTATATTTTTCTATGAAAATTTATGTTTTAAGCGTGCTAGTACTGACTGAATATATATTTTCTACAAGGTAGGTTAATGCATTAGTGCTTGACGCCCAGTGGCAAATATTACTTACATTTTTTTACTTTTTACATATTCAGGAAGATAACACAATAATGTAAATTAATTATATCCTCCTTTATACCAGATCAGCATGCTTAGTCATTGAACGTGCTAGGCAAAAGTAACAGCCTTCCCAGTGAAACGCACTATTCTAACTTCGATCCGCAGAGCCAAGGAGGGTAGAGTAGATAGCATAAAAGCTATTCTTCCTAAATGCTACTTGGTAATGAAAGAGGTATAAAATACTAGTTATTAGTCATTTATTTGACCCGACCAAGGACGAAACCACGACTTATTAAAATCAAGACGAGACCTTCGAAGCGGATCATTCTTTGGCAACTTGAAAATGATTTGAATACGTCACAAGGTTGTTTATCCTAATTTTCAGATAAGATTGCCTAGCCTCATAAGGCCTTGTACTATAACTGTCACTTTGATCGTATCTTTGTGAACAGTCAGAAATTGAAATTATAAATCCTGTTCTGTTATACAGTCAATTTTCGAATAGTATAGTCCCCACTTAAGTTGATATAATATTTTGTTCTGGCACTTCATTCGAAATACATATCGATTTTGTTTTCAATGTGTTTCGTACAGTAGATGTTTGATAATCTGTGGTTAACCCTCAATACTTATTTGACTACAAGCGAAATGCCTTAACACCACTGAATTTAGATATAACATTTATTTAAAAAATGGCTTTAAATGTAAATAAGACTTGACCCTTGTTTTTCTGGTATTTCCGGGTGCGTTTTTATCACAATAGCCTTTCAAAAATAAAAACATCAATTCAACTATGAAATATGTACACTTATAAAACAGTTTTAACATAAATCATTCGGGGTATAATCCGTTCTGGTGCACTATTTCTAATAATAATTTAATATATATTGTATTTTTTGGTACTTTTTAGATCGAAATTTATTCTGGTGCAATTTTTCTCCAACACATACTTGATTGGAATATGTATTTGAGTGTTGTGGTGATCCTAGCTGTAACAGCTGTTTATACTGTAGTAGGTAAGATACATACAATTAAAAAATAGGGAGAAAAAAGTAAGGGGCAATCAAAACCATAAGACAAAAATATACAGACAACGACATGGCCAAGAAGAAGAAGAAAGACACACAAAAAACAACAAAACAATCAACTGTCAACATAACACTACACTAACACTTGAGATGGAGCTACACGAACCCAATCGATAACCGAAAACCGTTGATGAACCCAGTAAGGAGCTATCATATACCCTGTAAGATAATTTTTAAAATGCTACACATCAATATACCCTTTTAGATTATTATTAAAATGCCACTTTACAATTTATGGCTCCTAACTTTGGACATTTACGTAAACATGCTTGTGAGCGCCCAAACCTCCTCTAATCTGGGATAATAATGTAACATTACAACATAAGAACAAACTGGCTTGACTCGCCAGATCTACACGAAGCACATCAAAAAACTAACATACAGACAAAAGACACAAAATACCGATCAAAGAGTACCATTCCTATTGCAAAGCTTGAGATAAATCATCGAATTCTGACGTACACCAAGACCAATTATATCCCAGATAAGTATACTAAATCTATGATTTATCTCAGGCTTTTAATCAGGAATGGCAAAGACGACAACAACAACAACAAAAATGTTTGAAAAAAACGTTTGAACCAAGATGAATAAGAAGACGTACAAAATCGGTGATTCGTGTAAATATGTGCGTTTTTGAAACCGCTGTCACATTTTCTCTTTTTTTTCACAAACAAAAAGAATTGTGCTATTGAACTTTTCTACTTGTTATCATCCAAAGTAAACCCTTTTTCATTTTTTGGACCCAAGACTTCCCTTGTTTAAGTAATAGTTATACACCGAGGGATAGGTGTGTCTGGATAAGAAACCCCGCCGGCTGTTTTTTATCCAGACACGCCGTATCCCGAGGTGTATAACTAACTTACACCCAATGCTAAACCCTATATTTGTTAACATTGATTATTAAATGAAAAAGAACGGATAGCATATTTATTGACAAAATAAAACCATGATTTATAAGAAAACATTTTTTTTTATATGAAACCCCACTAGTAACCTTACTTTGGCTATGTTCGTTCAAACTTTGACAAGTGAGTAGATTTTACAAATGTCAAAGTTGCTGTTTTGCATATTCCCGTTAAATCCTGGTTCTAATATGGATCAGCAGTTCAAGGTTGACCGTTTCGTGCATTCTTATTACAAAAAAAAATACATCATGCTCCTTGTATGCAGTTGTCAATATGGACGGGTATAAGACGGACGACATTTTGAGTCAAGCGTTGGATTTGGTAGAAGAGACTTAAGATAAAGGCAATATTATAACCCAAAGTACTTACCTGTATCAGTTTAATGAAGGTAATCAAAAATGAATTTTTTATGTTACGGCTTTATAAAAAAGAGCCCCGCCCCCCCCCCCCCCACCCCCCACCGCCCCCCACCCACCACTCTTCTCGAGAATAAACAGACATTCATGAGGGATAGGTGTGTCTGGATTAGAAACCCGACGACTGGACACGCTCAATATACAAAAATACATATTGAATATTTAGGAATTCCCTTTTTTGGGGCAATCCAGGTGGGGGATCCGGGAGTAAGAATCATCGATTTTTTTTAAAGATCAATGCTTTAGAATAGAGACATATGACTGGGATCAACAATTTTACCTTCAAAAAGTATTTAGGGAGCAACCATTTTAACTTCAAGGGGGGGGGGGGGTTATGGTTTTTTGAAGAAAAAAATTCTTGCAAATTGCGAACAATTTTATTTAGTTTTTCAACGCTGTCAATAAAATTATTTTTCCCTTAAAGGATTTTTTTTTATTCAAAATAGATGCTTAATATTTTTTTCGCAATTGGAATTTCCTAAAATGTGTTTTTTTAATATCTTGAAACAACTTGTAGTGAACACTATTGGTAATTTCTTATGTTCGTGCTATTTAAAAATAATCAATTTCTAATGTAATGAATAACAATGGACTGTGTTTTCAGGATGTAGAAGCAGGGGTTTCCAGAAACCACGCTCGTCACACCCTGTGGTCAAAATCCATTTTTATTCGTAACAATAGATCTATTCACTTTACTCTTGTTTCAGAAACAGAAACTATGAAGTATAACAATAGAAGTGGGGTGTAACAAACATTGTACTGAATTCGTTATGTTCCTTCACAATATATTTTTTATTGTTTTGCCTGTGATCTTTTCAATATAAACTGAACTGTGTATATACTCTTGGAGTCACAAATGAAATTAAATTTTACAATATTTTGGTTTGTGAGAAAAATTAGTATGGTGCGATACTTCTTCCATGTATCCCTGACTTTCAAATAATTGGAGTTTAGCTTTCCTGATGAAGGTAGAGCCAGAAAAGTGATTCAGACGCATAAAATTTAAAAGGTGTTATTTTCATTTTTTTATACAAAACAATTGTTAAAAAATATGAATGAATAAGATCTGCAATGAGACAATCGAACATTTTTTGTTTGTAGGAGGACTGGCATCTGTCATATATACAGACACTTTACAGTGCGTTATATTGGTTGCGAGTGCAACGGTTCTCTTTATTTTGAGTGAGTAATGGTCAGTGATTGCAAAAAAGGTTGTTTTGTCTCATAATTTATTTTCTGTTAATTGGTCATTTGAAAAGTAAACTTTTAATTTTATTCTAATCACAATAAAATATCTATGAGACAGTACTTGACAGAAGACCACAATTTGTTTTCATAAATTATGATAACATCACTTTTTGTTCAGTTGAACTAAACGGTGTATGACAGTCTAGAAAAGCAAAATGCAACATGAAACCAAAAATACTAGTATTGTCAATAAAGTTCTTTTCAACTTATTTAATCAAGTCCCATTGATCGAAACAATTCATGTTAACATTTAAAATTGTATATGTTTAAATTGTAGTTATGTTTTTGTTTCTATTAAGGTATGATAGAGGTAGGGGGTTGGAATGCTATGATGGAGAAGTACATGAACAGTGCTGCTAACTACACATTACTTAATCAGTCATTTTACTCTTGTGGTATGCCAAGGGAAGACGCTTTGCACATCTTTAGAAGCCCAAAGACGGGCGATATACCGTGGACAGGTGCTCTGACAGGATTATCGTTCCTGGGATTCTATGTTTGGTGCCAGGACCAAGTATTTCTTCTTTGATAGACACTATTTAGGAAAGATATCTTAAATAAATTGGAATGGAGACACGAATAATGTTTTATTATTTGTTTAAATTAAGCCAACTATTTTTATAGACAAATTAATCTCTAGACTTTAGAATATGCCCGTAAAAATTCATTCACTTTATCAGAAATCTATCATTTTCATTCTTTCTTTTATTGATGATTCATTTGTTTATTACTTTGAAAGCAGAGAATATGAAATTACTTTGTAAACAGTTGAACCAATAATGTACACAAGAAAATCCTCTTTCACTTATTAATACTTAAAATTGCCTCCAACGAATGTTTTGTGATGCCTACATTGTCTGTTATAGTTGATAGTACAAAGGACATTATCGGCAAAGAATATGGTTCATGCTAAAGCTGGGTCATTGTTTGGTGCTTTACTGAAGATAACAGGACTTCTTTTGTTTGTTGTTCCCGGAATGATAAGCAGAATATTATATCCAGGTAGGGATTTTATATAAAATGTTCTGTAGCATTTTTTTATTATTCTTATCTTATACTCCAGATTCCACAGATGTAAATAATAACTCTTAGATAATAACCGAGTGACTTTACTCTGAATATGTATTCTTGTTGTTGGGTTTTCAAACAATTTAACATGTTAGTACCTTAAGAAAAAAATAGACCTTTTTTTTTCTTATTCGAGTACTGAATAAAGTCTGATTGCATTCCATTGCCATACTCAATTTAAAATGATTTTAGATATTGTTCAGAAATTACGTTTTGATAACGTGAAACAACTGTTTATTGCAACCCTATATTGTTTCCTACACTATTGATATATAAGCAGTCAATTTGATTAGATCAAATATATGTAGAGGATAAGAGAACGAAGCGGTTTGTTAAGCACGCATAGATGATGATATTATTGTCCTGTTACCAAATGAACAATGTGTATTTTTCAGTTTTTATTAACCGTTTATGTTCGTGTTCTCTACAGATGAAATAGCCTGTGCAGATCCCAAAAAATGTGAAGAGTTCTGTAACAATGCAGCAGGATGTAGTAACTTCGCTTATTCATTACTGGTACTGCGACTTTTGCCGAGAGGTAATTATATATAAGTGACTAGGATGAATTCCATGTTGTTTAAAATGGTACAAATCATAAATTTATTGTTCTGTGTTTTATGGTATTATACTTTTGCCTAGAACTAAGTTATTTCAAACAAGACGTTAGCTTTTGAGGTGAATGTCGACATTTTTGTGCTTTGTATAGAATATTACCATAAAAGATTGGATGTGAAATACCTGAACGTATAAGATGTCTGCATATTGATTTATATTTACGAATGATGTCCTTGTACCGATGATGAAATTTAGTAAATGTTTTGACTAGTTTGTGATATCGAAAACCCTGGTGTAATAATTTTTCAGTAATACAGAGATTTCTTTCGTTAAAATCAAATACGTTGTTACATATACACGAGCGAATCGAACAAGTTGAGATATATAAACAACATAAGATGGTGACAAGGGAACGTCACCATCTAAAAATGGATAAATAACAATAGGAAATGAAAAATCATCTCTTTTATCAAATACTTTGGTATTAAGCTTCCCGTTTACGATATAGATACATGTATCAATATTTCATTCATCTCTAGCTCTTCTGAAACACTACACAAAGAACCAGTTAAATTGTGAAATGGGCGAACTCGACCATTCTGAATAAGTCTGAAATATACTTAATACTCCTCGACACCTATCTTAACCATACTTACTGATTTGTACTCATCTTGACCATACCAAAAAGTCTGAATTCGTACTCGGCCAGGATGAAACAGTTTTAACTCATTGTCATTCTAAATAAAAGAAATAAGAGATATAGATTAGGATTTGGTCGAGGATTGTTGAGACTTGGTTGAGTATGGTTCAGACTTAGTTGATTATGGTTCAGACTTGGTCGGGGATGGTTCATACTTGGTTCAGTATGGTTCAGACTTGAGTCGAGTATGATTCAGATTCTTTAGCATGGTTAAGAAATGGTCAAGTAAAGGTCAATTACAAGCTTGGTTTAATATGGTTAAGACTACAGTCGAATAATATCTAATAAAATTCAGACAAATTCATAATGGTCGAGTCAAAACCAGTACAGCCGATTACAAAAAATGCCTATTTCAGACTTGTAAAAATGTCAGTAAGATGTGAAACAAAGGTAACGGATTTTTAGATACAAAAGATTTAATGATTGTTACTCTGTTAGCAGCCTTGATGGTGCCTTTTAGATTTCTGTATATTGATATTGATTTGCTTGATATTATTTTAGGTTTAAAAGGATTGATGTTGGCCGCCCTGATAGCAGCTCTCATGAGCTCACTTACATCCATTTTAAACAGCGCAAGCGCAATTATGACTATGGACATATGGCGCCAGTTCCGGAAACAAGCTTCTCAGGCTGAACTCATGATTGTTGGCAGGGCAACAGTTCTGATACTAGTTGGCATTAGTATAATCTGGTTACCTATTTTAGAAGCTGTAGAGGGAGGAATGTTCTGGTTTTACATGCAGGCTATCCGGGCATATTTGATACCACCCATGTGCGTTTTATTTCTTCTTGCATTTTTCTGGAAACGATTAACGGAACAGGCAAGTATGATACATGTTTTGTATTCAAATGGAAAGTAAACAGGTACTGAGGTGTTATCAACAATCTGTAACAAGTGGCATTGAAGATTTTTATATATTTATTCAAACTTCAGCTTTTGAAAAAAGTTAATTGTGAAAAGCACCTCAAAGAGAGTAAATTGCTCTGTGTTTGCATCCGTCGGGTGATGACATTATGTTGAAGTGGACCTTTCGCAATATATAAACCGTGTATAATACCATGTATCTAAATATATTTCACACCAACCAAAACGACATAGTTTATAAATGACGAAAAAACAAATCAATAAATCATTCATCATCATCATCGTTGTCGTCGTCGTCATCATCATCATCATCATCATCATCATCATCATCATCATCATCATCATCATCATCATCATCATCATCATCATCATCATCATCATCATCATCATCATCATCATCGTTGTCATCATCATCATCATCATCATCATCATCATCATCATCATCATCATCATCATCATCATCATCATCATCATCATCATCATCATCATCATCATCATCATCATCATCATCATCATCATCAACATCATCGTCATCATCGTCATCATCATCATCGTCATCATCATCATCATCATCATCGTCATCATCATCATCATCGTCATCATCGTCATCATCATCATCGTCATCATCATCATCATCATCATCATCATCATCATCGTCATCATCGTCATCATCGTCATCATCATCGTCGTCGTCGTTATCCTCATCATCATCATCATCATCATCATCATCATCATCATCATCATCATCATCATCATCACTATCGTTATGATAGTCATCATCGACATCGTCATCGTTATCGTCTTCGCCGTCGTCGTTATCATCATCATCATTATCATGTAACCTCTGAACTCTATGTTATCCAGGGAGCATTTTGGGG
Source organism: Mytilus californianus (assembly GCF_021869535.1). NCBI lineage: Eukaryota > Metazoa > Mollusca > Bivalvia > Mytilida > Mytilidae > Mytilus > Mytilus californianus. Next base: position 3,085,515 of record NW_026262745.1, on the reverse strand, counting down.
TTTGATGTTAAGTTTAATAGTTGGCATCGTGAGAATGGCGTTAGACTTCACCTATGTAGCGCCGGTGTGTGGTAGTGCAGAACCAGATAATAGACCAGCTATCGTCAAGGATGTAGACTTTCTGCATTTTGCCGCCATCTTGGCCATATTTAGTTTTATTGCTATGTTTGTAATCAGCATACTCACAAAACCAAGACCTGAGAGAAAAGTATGTAGTTGTATATGATTTTATATAAAGTATGATCTTATTTTACCTTTTTCAAGGAAACAAGTAATAAACAAGAAAATAATATTAAATTAATTAATACTGATAGCCATTATGCTGATCAAAAGGATTCACCGTTTGACACCTTTTGTGTCTATTTTAACAGTAGTCTTTGCACCTCATTTTTTATGATGAATTAAGAACACAGTTTAGTTTAATACTGTTAAAATAAAAACAGTATTTCCAATAAAGATAAAATCAGCAAATACATTAGAGATAAATGGATATCAAAGTAAGAAGATACCGAGGAGAGAAGCCAATCCTAAGCCAAAAACCAACAACTATATTGTCAAAAGACGAACACATGAAAAACAAAACCAACAACTATATTGTCTAAAGACGAACACATGAAAAACAAAACCAACAACTATTTTGTCTAAAGACGAACACATGAAAAACAAAACCAACAACTATATTGTCTAAAGACGAACACATGAAAAACAAAACCAACCACTATATTGTCTAAAGACGAACACATGAAAAACAAAACCAACAACTATATTGTCTAAAGACGAACACATGAAAAACAATCAACAAAATACTACCCGAAAACTAAAGATGCAATACGAGAAAAATAACAACAAAAAAATAACAAACAGCCGACAAAACAACAAAACAACAAAAGAAAATTAAATATTGAGTATAATACGAACCAACAAAATCTGGGTGCGAACTCAGGTGCTTAAGAAGGTTAAGCAGTTCCGGCACAATTAGTTACACCTGATCAGTTGCTCTTGTTATGATACTCTATGACAGTTATAAACGATGGAAAGAGTACGTGAATGGAACATATCTTTGATGAGTTGCTAATGAATCCAATTTCAATAGCCATACTGAGGCTCCCGCTTGTCAATCGGATGATGGCCTAAAGTAAGCAGCTTGTCCATCCGTCATGCGCTCTCTCCCTTTTGAACGCAACTCTCCTCTTAGACCTTATTGAAGAAAACTTTTATACTTAGTAGGATTTTTTGCTAAAATGTGTTGTTGACAATATATCGTACTGTCATTTTGATAAGAACATTCATACATAAGGTAAGGTCTTTGACTTTTTTTTGTGGCGGAGGGGATATCGTTCAACAATGAGCCTTGTGAACGCAAATTTTCTGATATCATTTGTCAGAAAAGTCTTATTAATCGACGGATTTTGTTTGCCATCATGTGTAGTTCCTTATTGTTCTTTGATTTTGATTAGATGTTTTGATAATGTTAAGACTTTAATCACAATATACTCATTTGCATGATGCGGGCCCTCAGTAATGACTCCATCACATTCCTCTATTATGAAATATTTTTTTTCGTTGTGTGTAATACATATACAAAATGTACAATGGGATGTTTTAGTTAAGACGTGTTACCTTTTGGACAAAAAATGACAAAGAAGAACCAGAACTATCGTCAGAAGACGATGAAGAAGACGAGAGAGAAAAAGAAAGGAAGAATAGAGAAAACGACGACGGTACCGAAAGTATGTTCATATTTTAATAGACTTATTGATTATTTTTTATCAAATTTGTAGTTTAGGAAAATGGTATGAACATCATATAGCAATATTACTTTTGAATGCACAACAATGATACATTGATAATACAAATAACATTTACACTCAAAAGGTTATAGTAACGGTTAATAGTTTTCTTGTGAAAAACCACGATTTAGGGAATAACAACAACTGACAAAACAAAGTGAATTTTTAAATATTGAGTCTAAACAGTCAGATTTTTTTTAACTAACAATACAGATTCATTCCGACAGTGAAGATAAAAGTGACTATACTGCCAGCCTTTCGATATAAAAGTCATTGATTGAATATCGAATGTTAACATCTCCTACCAAGAGGTTTAATGGAACCTCTTAAGTGGATGTGTTATGTCGTGTTTTATCTTTTAATTAATTTAATAGTTTTTGTTTTGTTTTAGTTATTTATAGAAGTTGGAATTGACGGCAGATCATTGACAGTTTCTGTTTTATTAACGGAAAGCAAATTGATGTTCCGTAAACACGTGATTTATACCATGGAATTCTATACTATATATGTATACACTGTATTTAAAAGAATGTAGATGTTAATATTACTTATACTAATTGATAACTTTTTACTGAGCTTTTTCCCTGGAAATTCAGTAACTAATAACAGGAATACTTGGACTAACGCTGTAATCCAAGTAAATTGTTAAAACAGCAGATGTGCAATAAAAGTTATTTACTTTAAAAAAAAAAAAAATAATAATAACATACAGTTATTAGCCTCAGGGCGATGCAGATCTTGACATATTGAATGCATGGACAATTGTCTATTGTCCACTAAATGTTACTTTAAAGATTGAATGATTGATTGATTGGTGTTTATCGCCCCCATTCAACACTATTGGCTATTACGTGGCGGTCAGTTTGTATTGGTGGACGAAGCGTGAGTGCCGGGTGAGAACCACCAACCTTTGGCAGGATTATTGACAACCTAGTCAATTAAGATTGGAGTCGAGTGTACCTGCCACGTGCGCGATTCAAACTCACAACATCAGTGTTGATAGGCTAGTGGTACAGAATACTTAGATCTCTCGGCAACCGAGGCCTTTTATACTTTAAAGATGTATTTTGGTTATTTATGTTGTGGGATGTCGGTTTAATAGAGATTGACTTAACATCACCTTTTATTCGTTTTTATCGAAAAGTCATTAACAATTAAAATTTATCAAAAATCAACAGATGTATTCAATATACCGGTACACATATGATAAAACAAGAATATATCATGGCACCATTTTATTTCCACAGATGATGGTATGAGAAAGAGACTTAGAAAAGCCTGCAAAGACTGGGTTTGTGGAACAGTGGAAGATTCTAAAAAATACCTGACTCATGAAGAACAGCTACAATTGCGTCAAAAAATGACGTCACTAGAGGAGAAGCCACTTTATCGAAAATTATTAAACATTGCTGCAATATTAGTTGCGATATTTACTACATTTCTAATTGGCTTTTTCTATTAGTGTTTTTATTTATTAAAAGTGATATAGTTAGTGCACAATATAGATAATTATCTCTGGAAATAAAAATATCCGACCTGTATTTGTGTATATGTTTTATATTTTGCTTTTCGAAAGAGTTAGTCTCTATCCATTCATTTAAACTGTTTAACATTCTTTAGAATAATTTTAAAGAATTGATATGTTCATAATTATAAATTAACTGTTAACAAAACTTTGAATTTTTGAAAAACTAAGGCTTTTCTACCTCAGGAATAGATTATCTTAGCTGTATTTGGCAAAACTTTTAGGAAGTTTTGGTCCTCAATGCTCTTCAACTTTGTACTTAATTTGGCCTTTTAAATATTTTTTGATTCGAGCGTCACTGATGAGTCTTTTGTAGACGAAACGCACGTCTGGCGTAAATATAAAATTTCAATCCTGGTATCTATGATGAGTTTATTTACAACCACTGGGTCGATGCCACTGCTGGTGGAGATTTATTTCCCCGAGGGTATCACCAGCCCAGTAGTCAGCACTTCTGTGTTGACTTGAGATATCATTGATATGTTCATAATTATAAATTAACTGTTAACAAAACTTTGATTTTTTGAAATACTAAGGCTTTTCTACCTCAGGAATAGATTACCTTAGCTGTATTTGGCAAAACTTTTAGGAATTTTTGGTCCTCAATGCTCTTCAACTTTGTACTTTATTTGGCCGTTTTAATATTTTTTGATTCGAGCGTCACTGATGAGTCTTTTGTAGACGAAACGCGCGTCTGGAGTAAATATAAATTTCAATCCTGGTATCTATGATGAGTTTATTTACAACCACTGGGTCGATGCCACTGCTGGTGGAGATTTATTTCCCCGAGAGTATCACCAGCCCAGTAGTCAGCACTTCTGTGTTGACTTGAGTTATCATTGATATGTTCATAATTATAAATTAACTGTTAACAAAACTTTGAATTTTTGAAATACTAAGGCTTTTCTACCTCAGGAATAGATTACCTAAGCTGTATTTGGCAAAACTTTTAGGAATTTTTGGTCCTCAATGCTCTTCAACTTTGTACTTTATTTGGCCTTTTTAATATTTTTTGATTCGAGCGTCACTGATGAGTCTTTTGTAGACGAAACGCGCGTCTGGAGTAAATATAAAATTTCAATCCTGGTATCTATGATGAGTTTATTTGCAACCACTGGGTCGATGCCACTGCTGGTGGAGATTTATTTCCCCGAGAGTATCACCAGCCCAGTAGTCAGCACTTCTGTGTTGACTTGAGTTATCATTGATATGTTCATAATTATAAGTTAACTGTTAACAAAACTTTGAATTTTTGAAAAACTAAGGCTTTTCTACCTCAGGAATAGATTACCTTAGCTGTATTTGGCAAAACTTTTAGGAATTTGTGGTCTTCAATGCTCTTCAACTTTGTACTTTATTTGGCCGTTTTAATATTTTTTGATTCGAGCGTCACTGATGAGTCTTTTGTAGACGAAACGCGCGTCTGGCGTAAATATAAAATTTCAATCCTGGTATCTATGATGAGTTTATTTACAACCACTGGGTCGATGCCACTGCTGGTGAAGATTTATTTCCCCGAGGGTATCACCAGCCCAGTAGTCAGCACTTCTGTGTTGACTTGAGTTATCATTGATATGTTCATAATTATAAATTAACTGTTAACAAAACTTAGAATTTTTGAAATACTAAGGCTTTTCTACCTCAGGAATAGATTACCTTAGCTGTATTTGGCAAAACTTTTAGGAATTTTTGGTCCTCAATGCTCTTCAACTTTGTACTTTATTTGGCCTTTTAAATATTTTTTGATTCGAGCGTCACTGATGAGTCTTTTGTAGACGAAACGCGCGTCTGGCGTAAAAAAAAAATATCAATCCTGGTATCTATGATGAGTTTATTTACAACCACTGGGTCGATGCCACTGCTGGTGGAGATTTATTTCCCCGAGGGTATCACCAGCCCAGTAGTCAGCACTTCTGTGTTGACTTGAGTTATCATTGATATGTTCATAATTAATAATTTTACTGTTAACAAAACTTTGAATTTTTGAAATACTAAGGCTTTTCTACCTCAGGAATAGATTACCTAAGCTGTATTTGGCAAAACTTTTAGGAATTTTTGGTCCTCAATGCTCTTCAACTTTGTACATTATTTGGCCTTTTTAATATTTTTTGATTCGAACGTCACTGATGAGTCTTTTGTAGACGAAACGCGCGTCTGGCGTAAATATAAAATTTCAATCCTGGTATCTATGATGAGTTTATTTAACATGAAATCAAAGTTAATGTTATTATTTTAGTTATAGGTTTATAAAGATTTGTCATGATTATCAAAATAAACAGAATAATATCATATAAGTGAGAGGTTTATCTAGCTATAAAACAAGGTTTAATCCAACATTGTGTACATAAGGAAATGCCTGTACCAAGACAGGAATATTACAGTTGTTTTCTATTCGTTTGATGTGTTTGCGCTTTTTATTTTGCAATTTGATAAGGGACTTTCCGTTTTTAATTTTCCTTTGAGTTTGGTATTTTTGTTATTTTACTTTTTACCTCACTAAAAACTTTCAAATAAAATCTACAGTATATCAGAATGTCAAACGTATGGTTTGCACAATAAATAGATACCTTCATTATATAGAAATTGCCAATGTGTCAAGCTGTATTAGAGAATATTAAGCCTCGATACCTACAAGATGAAACCGATAAATATTTTTGTTTGTAAAGAGAACAACTGCAAAAACTCAAATTCATATCAAGTAAAACGTCTTCATGAAGTACACAATATTAGCCATGTAATTTATGGTATATAGTTTGGTGTTCATCGGATCAAATACTCATACAATAGCCAGTCATACTACAATACTTTCATTGGCTTAACCAAAGTTTATTTTTTAAAAAAAAGAAACGATATCTAGCTTGCCGTAAACAAAAACTCTAGACGTCAACTGATTGTAAGTTTGTCTTTTATATGTGTATGTTAATATTTAATTATAATGCTGTTACTCTTATAGACATCATATTTTTTCAGCGCATCGGTATTAAGTTACGACCTTATTTCACAACAGTCAAGGAGACTAGTTCCATTTTATTTGGATATGGATAATTTGTTAATGTTGAATACCATAGGAATCTCTTGTTTACGACAAATGACTTGTCGATCTTTGGATCCGAATAACCAATTGAGTCATAGCAGTATATTTTTTATAATCTTACGTGTTCATGATCAGTTCAATATTCTTCATAAGGAATAGATTGACTCATATCCTACATCTCCTTTTATTCTTAGGGTGAAATAATAATAAAATTGAGAATGGAAATGGGGAATATGTCAAAGAGACAATAATCCGACCAAAGGGCAGAAAACAGCCGAAGGCCACCAATGGGTCTTCAATGCAGCGAGAAAATCCCGCACCCGGAGGCGGTCCCCAGCCGGCCCCAAAACAAAATCGTGTGCTAGTTCAGTGAAAATGGACGTCACACTAAACTCCAAAACATATAAATGAACTAAAATTAAAAAAACATACTAGACTAACAAAGGCACGAGGCTCCTGGCTTGGGACAGGCGCAAAAATGCGGCGGGGTTAAACATGTTTTGTGGGATCTCAACCCTCCCCCTAAACCTTTAGCCAATGTAGAATAAAGAAACACATAGCAATACGCACAGTAAACCCATATTTAATTCCGAATTAAACCAGTTAAGGTAGCACAATACAAAGATTTGTTCACCCCCAATCAGACAACTTTAAACTGATGTAATTTCGTTCATCCAGCTTTAAATTTTATAAATGAGGTACCAAAAGAAAGAAGAAAGATTAATCTTTCAAATGGTGATAATTTCATTATGACATAATAATTACATAATTAATTATTATGTAATTAGTTGCTATATTGTGATGTCCACACTTGAATGAAATTAGCTTCTTTGTTATTCATAGCATCCCAAAATATTTTATAGATTCTTGTATAACACAGTTTGACCTCCAAAAGGAAGTCTCAGATTTTTCCTATTGTATTTCATTCTCTCACAAACCTTCAATGAAGTTTGCAACCTCAATTCATAAGAGATCACTAAATTTAATTGGGTATAAAATTTGTTCTATAGATGTTTTTGGAAATCTGAGACACCCTTTTGAAGATAACTGGTCAAGGAACAACATGTGTGAAAATCAAGCATATAGGGGCACCCATCTAGGAGCTAAATTCATTTAAAACTACATTTTCATTACAAAAATGAATGTGTCACAATTGAATAAATGAGGATGTTCCTACTTGTACCCCATTAACTTCAATATAATTTACACATGTACCATGGGGATACTTCAGGATTGGCCTTTAATCATAAATCAATTAGGTTTTGACAAGTAAGAAAGCATAATTTTCCATTTCAGCAATTCTAAATATATGAAGAAAATGCACACCCTATGCATCAGAAATCAGATCTGGCATGAGATGTTATATCATTATTGACCTTGCTGGAAGTCAATTGCTACTGATATGGTCAAAACTCCTCCCACTAAGATAAACCTTTACTATTAATGATCTCAGAAGTTTAATTACGCATTGCATTTACTTTTTTCAATATGGATTTTATTCATTTAGTACATAAAATAATATATTTAGTTTTTTTCATTGTTACAAAAAGTAAGTTTTGCGTGTGGACACAAAATTGTCAGTTGGTCAGTCTAGAGGATGCTATGGGGGATTTCTAGAATTATAATTGTATACACTGACAAAATGGTCAGAATGGTGTTTTACACAAAGTAGATATTTTTCATTTTTACAGTTTTAAAATGAAATATTTAATTTGTATTTTCTTTTAAAAAGGATTCATATCTAAACATTCTCTTTACGAAATTTTAGTATACACATCAGAAACATTAATTGTTGTACAATTACATTTGTTTAATATCTGTATATTTATATTTTGATTGCCTCTATATCTCCAAATTATTGTTTTGTTTTTTTCTCCTGACAGCTCCAATACAGAAATGTATTTTTATTTGGAATTCATTATCTTCATTTTTCCATAAATCCCTAATCCACCTCTTTTTCATAACTGTAATTTGTATTGCTGGTCAGTGGTCATAAAGCTATCAAATGATTCTATTGATTAACCACAAAGTACTGCCCACATGTTCTTATCTTGTATCAGTCAGACACGTCTATTTGTTTATAAAATTAATTATCATCAAATCTCATTAACAGTGCAAGATATTTAAATAAATTTTTCTTCTGTGGTTTTGGAATATAAGAAGTAACAAAAACAGCTGAAAATGAAATTTTGATAAAATTTAGTTGCTTTTGTATTGTGCTACCTTAATAGAACAATTTCATTTAAGTTTTTAAGGTAATCATTTTGATCATCGAATATTGTCTTTTACTTAACTGTAACAGAACTTAGATGATAGATATACATGGCATTATGTGTCTAGACCTATAATTCCTTATCACAATTTACAAAGAAATGTCCTACTTAAAACGATCCAAATATGGTGGACATGTTAGCAATGGAAGACTATGTCACCATTGCCGTGTATTTTGGAGTTGTCTTGGCAGTTGGACTTTGGGTAAATAAACATAAGCCATAATGTTTCATGATAATTATGTTATTTGTTTTTTGTTAACGTCATCTTTGCACTAACATTTTAAATACACGAACAATACTTAGTTAAGCAATTGTCTAATAAAAATTTTATTTCCACCGTTCAAAATGCCTGAATGTAGTATGCCACTGAAAAGAGATATTCGAAATTGCAATCGTATTTTTTTTTACTTCATCTTTATAGAATACGTGAAGAAATGTTCGAAAGAAAATGTTACATACTTGTATATACTAAAAATTGTGGACTAAAACTGAAAGAAAAAAATTATAATTTTAAAGAAACAAAGAACAACAAAGATTCAAACTCCTTAAGACAAAGTTGACCTTAGATGCATTTGACTATTATTTTTATTAAGTCCCTTTGGTTATATAGCTCCTCGTTTATCCAAGTACCTAAACATCATTGGTTTCCAAATTTGGGGTTTGAAGAGTTCCTGGTGAAGGTAAATCCAAAAAAGTGTTTCGGACACACCAAATTTATAAAGCGTTATTTTCATAATATATGTAGGACTCAAATCTATGGTGGGTTCCAGATCTATGGCAGATTCTTAATCTATGGTAAATATGACGTCATTCTATCCCCAATCCATATCAGATTTTTTAGAATCCTAATCTATGGCAACTTTTTGGTTTCCTAATCTATGGCAATTTTTTTAGTTTCCTAATCTATGGCGGGTTTCTAGTTTTCAAATCTATGACAAATTTTCTGCAAAGGTCGGACTAGTCAGTACATTTCTGACCAATGATTTCGATGTCGAAATGTCCAAAGGTAGCGACAGAGCTGCTTTTAAGTAAAAACCAGTATAAGAAAAACGGATTAGGATTATTACTAGGAAGCATATCCATAACTGTTTGTAAAATGATTACATACTTTAGGGTTGAAATCATGTGTCCCGGAAGAATAAGTATTTCCTACTCTGTGCATGGTACCTGTTTGACCCTTTATTTAAACAAGTCCCTTAACAATACAAAAAGCAGTTTGAATTTTAACTAATGTCGATTTGAGCGCTAAATAATGTAAATCTTTTTTGACTGATGACGATTTAAGTCCTGTAATGAACAATGACTGGCCTCAAACACGTGACTTTCTAAAAAGAAATCCTTATTTCTCTACCAGTACAGTTATTCAACATATTTATAGCGGAAAATAATATTAATATCTATTAGAAATATATGACATAATCATTATTTCTAAATCTCAAGAAAGATTATTTGCTACAATAGTACAGGTAGTCACTGTTATACAGATGACAAAATACTTTCCGTTGTGTTACTTCTAACAGAAAATTACAGAGACCATAGGGATACAAAAAATAACAAAACAGCAAAAGGCAAACCAAAATGCACAGTAAAAGCTCGTACAATTAAGGGCGAGGGCAACACCAGCAACACGAGAATAAGAAAACAAGGGTAGAAACAAACACACTTTATTTATTGATTAGGATCCTTGCAAACTTGCTTTTCTATCTTTTTCTTTTCCTTCTGTATAACAACACCGTCGTTGTCAGCGACAGCTTCGACGTGACATGACGTTAAAATTGTGACGGATAATTACGTAATATCCAAATCTGCCATAGATTTGGAGAAAACAAAAAACTGTCATAGATTTGTGATTTGTTTGGCGTTTGTTACATCATATTTACCATAGATTAGGAATTTGCAGGAATTTGCCATAGATCTGGAACCCACCATAGATTTGAGTCCTACATATATATGCAGTAAGTAATATCTTTTTATCCAGCAACTTATTAGGAACTGATAATTTCTCTAAAATAAGCTGAATTACTGCTGTTTTGATGACAGATAATTATCACAACTATATAAAATATAATAAATTCGTATTAAAATTGGTTATCAAAATATACCAAACCTCAAACCATAGATGTATTGGTTTATACATCTATGCCCAAACACAGGAGGCATACTAAATAACTGAAAAAATAATTTAAAGTCATGTATATCATGCTAAAAACAACCCTGTTCTATATGTTTCTCTACAGAGTGTTTTTGCAAAATTGTAAACCGTTATAATTGATAAGACAAAAAATCGTTTAATAATCTCAAGTTCAAATGTATGTAATATATTTGTTACACGATACAAAAGCTACGCGTTTCTAGTAGAACAATCTCCAACCCGTGATTTACATCTTTAAAATCTTTACAGAACAATACGGTTGTTTCAACTATGATTGAACATGTTAAAAAGAAACAAACAAAATAACTTTTGCTTCAATATTGTGTGCATCGCGTATTCGATATTTTTTATTCTGCTTATTACTAACGTTGAAACAATCCTGGTTTTTAACGTGTATGGTGTTATATTGTAGACACAATAGAATAAGATATTTAAAAGTTATTTTTAATCTTTTATTGATCGTTCAAGTACAATATAATTTAACATCAATATGTTAATTTTCCTTCCTGGTATTAAATTAAGCTTCGCATTTGACGGAACTAGGTAAGCTTTTATTAATTTACATACAAAGCCTTGTTTAAGTGTTCTTTGTTTTTCTTTATTACTATTGATATATATGATATAAATTAAGGAGATTTGGTATGATTGCTAATGAGACAACTAATTACCAGAGTCCAAATAATGTAAGCAACTATAAAAGAATAAGTAAGACGCCCATTTCTAGGATTAAAAACAAAATTCAAGTACTCGCAAAGCGTTTTGTGTTCGTACCGGCCGACAAAGCAGCCAACAATGTGGTGGTGGTATGACGTAAATACTACACGGAAGTCCTTAAGAATGAAATTATACATTCAACTACATTCAAGATTTGGTTTGCAAGTTTGGCTGTACCTGTAAAAAACTTATTTCAGACGGAATAGCACATCCTAAATTTAACGGTGATGTTGTTTACCGAGCCCGGCAATTTATATACGACCCGGGTAAACTTATCAATCCTTTAAATAAACTTATTCTGAAAGGTAACCAATTCAACACTGTAATTAGATCTTTAAATATTGTTTTTATTGGTATAAATTTTGATTTTTTTATCAGTAAATTAAAATCATACTAAATAGTTTTGTTATACACATATGCACTTTAACGGTACTACAATCTGTCGATATCTTTATTTTTGCATTGCACAAGGTCATATTTTTCTCTGACTGTTAATGACGTCTTTACACTAAATCCACTGGATGTTGGATGTGTACTGATTGATATTTTAGTCTTAGATACATGATTTTTTTTATTAATTGTTATTTGCTTTGAACTAGCTGTCAGTAAGTGCGAGTACTCTCAGATCTGTACTTAGTGTCCTTTTTGTTGTTATGGGTGAGGGGTGGATAAATACCCTGCCACGTCCGGTCTGTGTTTATGATTGCTGCTTTGTATCGATCTGATGAGTTGAGCCTTTTTCAGCTGATTTTTAATAGTTTGTTCTTATGTTGTGCTGTTACACCACTGTCCCAGGTTAGGGGAGGGTTTAGCGCTCACAATCTTGTTTAATCCCGCCACATTATTTATGTGCCTGTCCCAAGTCAGAAGCCTGTAGTTCAGTGGTTGTCTTCGGTTCATGTCTGTCATATTTGTTTTTGTTAATTGTTTTAATATAAATTAGGCCGTTAGTTTTCTCAATTGAATTGTATCATATTTTTCATGTCGAGCCCTTTTATAGCCGACTATACGGTATGGGTTTTCTCATTGTTGAAGGCCGTACGGTTGTCTATAATTGCGTACATCCACTTTATTTGAACTTTGTTTGCGAGCGTTCTCAATTCTCTCCTTACCTGGCACATTGGTAACACACTGTTAAAATCAGTTTGAAATAACTTGACTCAACAGATTGGCTCGAAACACACACACACACATAAAAAATAAAAAAATAAAGACAAAGACACCACAAATTACAATTCTAAGAGTACTCGCAGTTAATGAAATTTATTTCAATGCCAATAACTAATTAACAAATAAAAGAGAGGCGGAAGAAACCAAAGGAATATTTAAACTCATAAGTTGAAAATGAACTGACAATGCCATGGCAAAAAAAGAAAAACGACCAAAAGACAAATTACCGTCTACTAAGTTGTTTATAGAATTGAAGATTGAGAAACCCATCAAAAACCGGGTTAATCTTCCAGATCTTGCTCGACATGTGACACCCGTCATGTTGCTAATGTAAGTACAAACCCGATGATAAGTCCAATTCGGTAATAAATCATGTTATCCTCCCAAACAAGTATCAATCAATACACAGAGTACACGAGTCGTTTTTTAAACTTCTGTAATAAGATTTCTTTACATTATTTTATATATTTAGGCCTTCGAACCCACACAAATGTAGTGTACGTAGTCTATCAATCCAGTTACATATACACGACGGGTGTAAACAAATATATGATTGACAATTCATTGTGGACATTAGAGGTATATGATATACAAAAACAGAGGACATCTACATGTTAACATACGGAACTGCAATAGTTGTTTCCAGTATCTCAAGCTCTAAATCGTCGTAGTCAAGAACAGTTGCGAATAAATTTATAAAATACTATTTTATAAGATTTGTAATACACTTAAATCCGTTATAGTTCTTCAACGTTAAACAGTCTACATGCCACATGTCATTTTCAGCTTAGTGTACTCGTTTTAATCAATTTACAAAATGCATATCAATTGAGGGAAATATACTATTTTTTGTTCAAATTGTAAGGGACATATTGTATGCCATAAATGTAAAAGTTCACACTCACAGTTTTGGGTATGCACCATTCTGCTAGGTTATGGAAAGGGCCCCCTAGGTTTGGCGCCAGCAAACATGTTTAACCCCGCCATATTCTGTATATGCCTGTCCCAAGTCAGAAGCCTATAATTCAGTGGTTGTAGTTTGTTGCTGTATATCAGATTTGTTTTTTCGTCGTTTATTATTTTATTATTATTTTGTACATAAATCAGGTCATTAGATTTCTCGTTTAGATTGTTTACATTTGTCATATCGGGGCGTTTTATAACTTAATATGCGGTAAATAAAAGACCTCTGCGACAAGAAAACATTGAGACCATACAACAGCTAATTTAGAGTTCAACTGGACGGAACAAAGTTACGTCTGGTAACAATGATAATACACACGTAATAGTCAAATATATGTCCACCCGCAAATATGTGTCATTTTTAACTTATCCATATTCTATCGGAAAATACATTTTATTCTCTCAATATAGACACGATAGTCACCTGTTTTTTTGGGTTTTTTATTTTTTTTGCGTACTTTGTATATCTAGCTCCAAATGTTTTACTTGGCCATATATTTTACTAGCTGAGTATCGATAGGACAGTAAAGTTTGCTCAGTCAGTAATGTTTATAGGTTTGCGGTACAGAAGTCCACCAGTAAAACGCGAAAAGTAATATATATATATATATATACATGGACATTTTAGTCATTGGATAGTCTATAAAGATAAGTATTGTAACTGATATACCATTAAGTAAGAGGTAAATGGCCCCGAGGAAAAGGGAAGAACTAAATGATCTGAAATCAACTTTGTGAGATTTCCGCACTGTCCATACGCTTTTTATGATCCTAATCAAATACTCAATTGCAACGAAGCCTTGATGTCCAAATTGTTTAAAAGTTTTTAAGTCGAAACCAAAGGGCATAGCTTTGAGTTTCTTGGCGTCACATTGAAAGCCAGCCTGATAAAAAGGGCAAAGATTTGAATATACCAACGGTAATAGATTTGAGGCTGGACATAAATTTGACTCCTACATGTAATCAATAAAAAATTTAGATATAAAAACCAAAAAGGATCAATGGTCTGTCATACACAAAGGCAACTACGAATAATATTGCGAAGAGAACTGTAACGATAATTTACGTTTGATTTCCTTCAGAACTGGTCTTATCTACATCAAAATGAATGAAATTAATTCACATATATATAATTACTAGTATATCTTTATATTCTACGATATCACCAAAATATAAGTTATCAAGAAAATTGAATAGTATTTACAAAATTGAATACATATTTCAGATAACAATTTATTAAATATCCTTTATCAGAACCAGTTACTCGATGTAAAATGAAGACTTATAACGTGTTCACACTATGAAATCTGCTCCGGGTCGAACCCGGAATAGTTAACCCGAATTAATTACCCTAGTTCACACTTAATAAAAATTAACTCACTTTGACATTTTCCCTTTCAACGAAAATAGACATGAATGCGCCAAAACTGTAATCTGCATATTTTCAATGTACTTATTTACATTCTTTGCATCACAGTTGTATCATTTCAAAGTATAAAATTATTTTCCGCACTCCTGGCCGCTTGCTTTCATGTTTTAGAATAACGTGACAGTACCCATATTAGAGATTTCCAATAAAATGACTTTACTCGATATAATCGACCTAACTCGTATTTCGTCCTATTGCATTGAAGCATGACGGAGGGGAGCATACACTGCATGCACTTTTTGCTTTTTGAACACGCATTTTTTGCTGATATAGACTTAATGTAAAAATCAATCCCAACTACTTTTTTTAATCTTTAAATATTTTGTTATTAAATTTTGAATGATTTTATTGACAAACATATTTTAATGGAATACTTAAGCTATCAACTTGCATCAAATACACCCATCATTTCTTGTCATTTCACTTGACCCATATTTCAGTTCTTCTCAAAATGTGAATTTTAAAAACTACCAAATAAAAATTTAGCATGAAAATATTAAAATAATGAAATCCGAAGCGAGAAGTTTATCTCTTTTTTTGTTTTTATAAGTTTTAACGTTTAAAAAGTAGATTCCAACACACCCGAATGTAAAAGGTATACGCGACTAACTTTAAAAAAAAAATTCTATAATTTAATTCAAGATAATTTGACAGAAATTTATATCATTGATACATTTATCAAATAGTATTTTATAGTCTTCAACTAAAATAGTGCATGGGACGAGGGTTTTGTCAATGTATACCTAAACGTGCATTCGCAGATACAGGGGTAGAGGGCGTACTCCTCCCTTTCGAGCCCAAATAATTTTGAAAATCTCACGTTTTCCACGTTATCTATACAAATGTTTAGTATAAAATCGTCTAATTTTTTTCGCCTTGCTCCGCTCGGCAGTATAAATTCAATTATCGGGAACTACGCCCTTTTTCAAATATCTTGGATCTGGCCATAATCACAAATTGTATGGCACCAAAAAAAAATAAATGATTGTCGATTGACTTTGATAAATACGTTTTAAAAACAACAATGTTTGAACATTAATTTAGACATCTCGCACGAGATTTAAAAGTTTAAGACTACAAACTGAATTGGATTTTTTCCTGGATTTAGAGCTCACTTAACACGGAAATGTGATACTGGCGTGTAATCTAATGGACACATATTCTCGTTTCTGATGTTTCTTTTAATATAAATATTCATTTATTTAGCTATGTATAATTCCACTAACAAATAATCATGTATCTTTTATTGATAAAGTATCATTACATTTTATAGAAACTACATATAATTTGCTATACAGTTATGAACACTAATGGTCCTACAGACACTCTGTGCTTTTGAAATGACACAAGGTCTTGCTTTTCTAGAGTGTTTATGTACTTTTTTACTTAATTTGTGATATGTAAAAAAAAAGATGTAGTATGATTGCCATTTCGACAACTCTTCACAAGAGACCAAATGACAGAGAAATTAACAACTATAGGCCACCGTACGACCTTCAACAATGAGCAAAGCCCATACCGAATAGTCAGCTATAAGAGGCCACAAAATGACAAATGTAAAACAACAATAACTATAAAACTAACGGCCTAATTAATGTACAAAAAATGGACGAAAGCACTGCAACAAACGATAACCACTGAATTACAGGCTCCTTACTTGGGACAGTCACATCCATACATAATGTGGCGGGGTTATACATGTTAACGGGCCCACTTACCTAATACAGTGGAGTAACAGTACGAAATAATTGATTAATATTCTAGACAGGATAATTATTCTGTATTTATTAGTTATAGTTGTTTTTAAGATAGTGTTCAGTAGCTGTGAATACTCTAAGATCGGTACATGGAGTTTATTTGGAATATACTAGTAATTGCTGTTTTTGAGCTTCGTTTTAGTCGGACGAGTCAATCCCTTTCTAACTGTTTTAATTGTGAGTAGACATGATCATTTGATAAACATACTATTATGATCTCTATTAGCTTTAACTTGGACATTTATAAAAACTATGTAGAAAAGAGATGCATGCGTAAAATAAGTTCTCGACATAAATTGGCTAAAATAACAGATAAGAATTTAGCCTCAAGCTATGATACTTACAAGCTATAATAAATACGACGAATATTTAGCCTCAAGCTATAATACTTATAATGATGATGATACTGATGAATTTCTTATATCCAGCGACAAATATTACATATATATTAAGGATGCTGAAATGATAATGATAAATGATTCTACCTTTTTGTACATGACCAACACTTACAGTCGCATTTTTATATTCTAGGTAAATTAGCGTACCCGATACAAAGACACACTTGTCTTTCTTCGATTAAACCAACACCTGCTAGCGCTCTTACTCGTGAATGCATCATGCTTGGTGGTGAAGCCGAAAAATCCAGTCTTAAAATCATTCGATCAGGGTGTCCAACAAAATTATTGAACCCGTAATCGAGGCTAACCTACTACCAGTCAATCCCATATTTAATAAAAACCTGTTTATATATTTATGATTTATGCGCATATATTACTATTCTAGCAACACTTGTTTTGTTGCATAATTTGTTTGGTTTTTCTCCTTGTTTCTTTGTATTAAAAAAATTTTAGTTTTTATTGTAAATTGGTGTTTCACAGCTTCCATTATCCTTGTGACTTGCTATTGTATTAATATCCAGTAGGCATGCAATTATTATTCTAAATAGTATAAAAAATTTTAGCAAGTAAACATTACCCCGTTTTCATCCAGACTTATCTAAGATACATACACTGATAAAATATTGTACCTGCACTCATATTGCAATCACTCTGTCTGTCCGTCCGCCAGTCTGTCCCGGTTCAATAAATATTTTCAATTTTCTCTTCAAAAGCATTAGTATGCTTAGCATGTATTCTTTTTTTTTTTCGATTTATTCCTTACACTCCGACATGTATATACCTGGATCCGTTTGGAGCGCCCAACTATCAAACAGAGTCCAAATGGCGTGAATTACGACTACAGTGGCTCGTGCTGTCGTCAACAATAAGCAAATACTCATACCGTATTATCAGATATTATAGTATATAAGGCATTGACTTTGAAAAATGTAAACAGTTCAAACGAAAATAAACATTTTTACAAGAGTAAAATTAACCCAAAAATGACAGAAAGTAACCAACGACATCCACTGAATTGAAGGCTCCTGACTTGGGAAAGCCAATATAGAATTTGGCCTGATTAAACGCGTTTACCAGCGCTCAACACTATGGTGTAACAGCACAATATAAGAAGAAAAAACCCTGTAAAATTCAGTTGAAAACAGCTCAACTAATCAATATTGAAAAAAGCCCAAACAATTACATTTTTATAATGAAAGACAAAGAGTACCGATCTTAAAGTACCCACAGGTACTGAAAGCTAATTCGTACATGTTAAATTACCTGAGAATATAAAACGTATTTAGTTAAAAAAAAAAATAAAAAAAATAAGGAGATACACGGTATGATTGCCAATAAGACATGAAGTGGATGTAAGCAATGATAGGCAACCGTACGGCCTTCATCAATGAGAAAAATCCATACCGTATAGTCGACTATAAAAGGAACCAACTTGAAAAATATGAAACAATTCAATTGAGAAAACTACCAGCCTGATTTAAAACAAAACAATTTACGGAAAACAAATATAACAGATATGAACCAACGTCAACAAGTGAACCACAGTTTAACTTTTATATATAAATATATACCTCTAAGGCGAGACAAAAATTGAAACTAAAATGTTTTGCTTAACTCAATCAATGTGTGATAGTTTTAGAATCCACTTCCTATTGGATTAGTAAGAGTTGTCTTAATAAAAAAACAACTATGACAATATCAAGCCTTACTGATTAAAAATACATTAAAAAAAATTACTGTAAAGTCTGAAGTGGCATTATAGTTGTCTTAAAAATGTAACAAGTATATAAATTGGCATTCTCGTCCACTTTTAGAGATACTTGGGGACAGGACATTTTTTTAGCCAATTACTATGTAATATAAATTGATAGTTTACTATCCACAGCGGTCAATGATTATATGCAGATTAGTCATCAATTGCTAATCAAGTACACCGTGGCTTCCAAATTACAATCTATATAACGAATTGGTGTACACATTTATTTACATATATCATTATTAATTACAAAATTCTTTTTTTTAATGTTGACTTTCATTTGAAAGAAAAGTGTATGTCAACTATTAAAATTTAAAGAAGTACAAGACCTGTATAAGTATCTTTTTAAATATACACATCCCTTTGTCGAACGTTTTCCCTGGGAAAAAAATGGAGATTGTAAAAAAAAACAAGATTAACTGCAGAAGAAGAGAACGTTAGAAATGATCCTTAATAAAGTATGATGCAATCCCAGTTATCAACTTTAACAGAGACAAATTCTGACTAACACTTTGAATTCGATATTTCTGAAATTGCTAGAAAAATCTCTATCTAATTATAAATACCCACGGAAATTAAATATCATAAAACATTAAGAGACGAAAGGAAAAAAGGACACCAATCTGATAACGAAAAATTAAAAGCATGTCAAATATTAAATAATAAAAGGTTCATTTGCAAAGCATATCGAAAAACAAAGTCATGGTCAAAACCATGATAGACGACTCAAATCAATTGTATGATAGGTAAAGATACGCGTATATACGTGGTCTTATGACAGTAAAGTTTTGGCGGGAATTTCAATAATCACGTGATATATAAAAATCATGATTTCTTTCGTTTTTCATCATCTTAGAAATACTTGATATTGATAAAATTTATCATGAATGTGTTTAATAGTTTAGGAATACTTAGTTAAAACTTAAGTGACGCATTTAACAAAATTAATAGGTTAGCAATAACCGGTCCCGTTACGTGCGTACGTCAAGTTAGGTACGTATGTCATTTTATTGGAAATCTCTATTACACCGAGTACCCATTTTGCAAAAATGAAATGGAAATACTTTTAAAAAATCGTGTTTTCATCATTTGTAATATACACATCTTTTAATTTAGCTGAATGCACTTTATTCTTCACAAAAAGTTCACATTAAGTCAACAGGTCCAGTGAAAAGAAAAATTTACTGAAAACCGCTAATTACATCCACAAAAAGTCAACTTTTAAAATGAGCACTCAAAATATGTCACAGGCATCCATTTCTTACAGAAAAGGACAAAAAGCATGGACTATTGTCAAAATATTCTAAGAATGTGAAGAAATTAAAACTAAATATCAGTAAGTCGATTTTTCGTATGTTTAAACTTTAAGCAGGTGTGCAATTTAGAAATATTTGATCGTTTGAAAGTCAGTTCAAACCCATTTTTCCCATGATTCAGTATGTGTTTAAAATTATTTTGTGAATTTTTGTAGTAAATTAGCCCGGAATACATCTACGAAATGAACACAGGAAGGAGTTTTGTCTGTTTCTTAAATTAATAGACAAGTGACATTAACCATAAAATTATATTTTTAATGCACCCACCTAACATACGGCTAAATCATATACCATTCGAAAGCACATCATCTGCACTACCTTTTTTGCTTGGCCGTCAAAAATTCGTATGGTGCAGTTTCTGTTAAATCACAACGAAAGGTAAAGGACGGACAACTTCTAACTTTACAAGAAGTCAGCATTTTTTTGCATATTCTGTCTTCTGAATAATGATATTTTGTATGGACATATGGAAATCTGTTAGAACAGATGTTAATAGTAGCTTATCAAAAGCACTTTGAAATATTAATGTCGGATTTTTAATAAATAGCGCTATTTTCCAGAAATTCCATTGAAAATGACAAAAATGCATGAAAATCAAATTTTATGTCTGTGATTCAACTGGTATTCACCATAAAACCAAATAACATATTTTATTTAGTGCTAAGGATGTTTTTGACATCATTAAATTACTGTAATTACGCTTCTTGTTAATTAAACAGCCAATTATAACAACCATGCAGTTGCCCAAAATACCACCATCTGCAAGAACATAGCTTTTTTAGCTGTTCTTTGTTAAAACAATTTGTATGTAGTCGATATTATATTGAAAAACACAAATTTTAAAAGTGCAAAAATGTTAAAGGATAGAATACACAGAAAATTCGTGCATTTAGGGAAAAGATTGGGAGCGAAACTTTGATAATTCAATATTTCAATATTTGTATGTTTTCTTGGTTGCTTATACTGCATCTTGCATTGAATGAGGAAGTGAAAACTATTATAAGCTAGCCACTGAAATGTTCTTCATGCCTGGCCAATATATTTAATCCTATCCATTTAAGTAATTTCTTGTAAATAAATTGAGACCATCGCAATCATATTTGCTTACATTAATTTTTGAATTGGGAAATCTAGCAATTCGCAATAACAATACATACATTTCCATTAATCAAATTTACTCCCTGAATAGTTGACATATAAATACATTTTAATATAAAGATGATTGATTGATTGTTGGTGTTTGACGCAATTTTCGGTTTAGCACTTTTGGCTTCTAAAGTATTTTGCGGCGATCAGTTTTAATTGGTTTAGGTCCATGGAATGCCCAAGGAACCACCGACCTTCGGAAGGAAAACTGGCAATCCCCAACAACAATACATTAGTTATAGCTATTAGTATCAAGCACGAAGTTACTGTGCATGTGTCACAACACAAATATACCAATCAGCATTGATCACCTTTTGTAAAAGTAGGCAACCTCTAAACAAACACAGCAGTGTTAATGTTGATGTTTACTTCAGCTATTTTAGTAGATCATCTATTAAGCATTGGTTGATCATTGGCATATTAAAGATAGTACATGTATATTAAGAATACATATGGTTGAAATGAAGTTATTTTATTCTAAAATATCTATACAATTGTGAGAAATGAAAAAAATGTGGTTGAATTTATCCAGTTTTTTAATTGTTTTATGTCATCTGATCTTAAATTATGTTCGTGGATATTTATTGTGCACTGAGCCCTCTGTTATTGATCTGACAGCGACTTTTTGCGATTTTCTCACTTTATTTTCATATTTTTTGGTTCAAGTTTCTAATGGTGCGAAGATCGCACAACAATAATAAGTGATATAAGTTGACATGAAAAAAACCGTACAAAATGTTATGTATAAGTGTTAAAAACATGGGTTAAAACAATCTGACTAAAACTAAGATCAATCACGACTCGCCTGCTCATATATCGTATGAGAATAACGAAATCAGAGAACTACATTTTAATAAGATTAGGGTTAACTTAATGAGATAGCTTGAAAGCAGGTATGTTCTGGTAAATTTAAAGAGATTACTGTTTTTAGCGCTATTAAAATATGTCTATTATGAAACAAATCCCTTCACGTATAACCTCCATATGTGCACTTTGAACTTCAATAATTCTGCCAAGCAATGTCGAAGGAATATTGCTCATTACAATTTTGAGACTAACATATGGATATGTGAATGGAAAGAACAAATGAAAAAAGGACGTAAGGACAAGATGATTCCTACATTTCCGCTATATCATATAAAGATAGATAGAGATGGAGAGAGAACTACGAGGTTTATCACAACTGTTTTCCAATCGTTTGGTGTGTTTCAGCTTTTGGTTTTGATATGTGATAAGAGACTTTCTGTTTTGAAATTTCACTTGGAGTTCGGTAATTTATGTTGTTTTACTAACTTATTTTTTGCATCAATATCTGAGTTTAAGTTCTGTTGTCTTTTTTCGCTCAGCTATGAAATTTATGGTTTTCATTTCTTTGATTGAAAGAAGGGATAAAATAATATGGAGGCAGTCTCAAACCATGGTAGAAGAAAACAGATGACAGCTTGACCATGGCGAAAAAGTAAGACGGACTAACAAATCTTCTTAAAACACTATACCGAATCGTGTGAACAATACATAAACCAGTATGGTGATTACAGTTGTTCATAAAAGTTATTCAATCTTAATTAATCTGAATTATTGATTTTCAGTCATATTTAATAAAACAACTAACAAAGTATATTATAATAGGTTAACATTAAAAGGAATTTGCCGGATTTGACATTGAAAAGCGCATGGTACAGACAGTTTTCTTTCGAACATTGAACGAGCATAATCTTCGTAACATGTCTTCTTTTGTTCCTTAAAGTTCTTCCATAACCTTTTTTTAAATATGGTTGATCATTATCTGCCGATATTAGCAATATTATTTAGCAAAAAAAAAAAAAGCTAAATGATCCCGATTTGCAGATGGTGTTTTTGGGGGCAACTACAAAAGTTTCATTAGAAGGCTGCATCTGGACCTACATCATATTAATTGCAGTTTAAAATGATGAAAAAATTCCCTCGGTCCATAAACAATAAATCTATTCTATTTTTGACATACAAATATTCAAATTTCAGAAAACATTTAGATTTTATTGCAATTTTATCATTTTTGGAAGTTTTTTCAAGAAATGCAATTTTTTGTTAATATAGCGCAATCAACATTTAAGTTTGCACTTGATTTGAAATCATGGTAATTTGTTTTATAAGGTTTAGATCAGTTTTAGGGAATAAAATGCCATACAAGTACCTGAAAATGCATTTTGTGTAATTATAGCAAACATTTGGAATGCTCAGTTTAGACCTTTGACCTTGATTTAACGAAAATTGCACCGTACGAATTATTGACGACCGGGCAAAAATGAAAGTACAGGTAATAAGCTTTCGAATGATATATAATTTAGCCGTATGTTAGGTGGGTGCATTAAAGTCGTTAACTAAGCGTCTTTTTGAAAATTGTCAGTCGCCTATAACGAAGGTGACAAAAACTGTCAAAAAAGGTGCAATTTGAATTAATTTGACTATCATGCATAATGAAATAATTATCCGTTTGAACATGTTAAAAATATCAAAAACTTCCAAAATAGCCAATTTGGATACCCCTCTTTACACGGGTATTGCTTTCTCGCCCAAGATATATAGCCAAATTCTTGAATTCTCTTCTTTTTGTTCCACGTTAGACCGCAATTTTTGTCGCTTTCAGCTGATTCTGGTGTTTCGCCCATGATCTGACGTTTGTAATTTTTGAATGACGTAAGCAAACATCATGTGTCACCATAGCAACAACCTCACATTAACTCCACTTTACGTTCACATATAGAGGGTGAGGTAATAAATCCGGGTTCGCCCCACATTAACCCCACCTAAAACGAGGGGTAATTTTAATCCGGATTCGCCCCGGGTTAAGGTGTTCGCACTACCTAAATTTAACCCGGATTAACTTATTCGGGTCGAACCCAGATTAAAAAGGCATAGCGTGAACGGGGTATTATTCTTGTTTTGAAATCTTGAATGTCACAGCAGCAGGGGTTCGAATCTCGCTGTGGGAAGACAAAAAAAAATAACAGATCTAACATTGTTGGGCTAATTTTGAGACGAAGTATATATTAATTATGGCGTTAGCCTTGTATAACCACGGAGTTATCGATGGTTATTGTGTGTGTATTTGTGTATACGGACTCATTTGCCATAACAGTATAATGCGTTCGAAACAGTGAAGAACAAACATGATATTAATCTTACAATCGGCCATTTCATTTAATAGACAATGGTTACTCTAAAATCTACGTCAAGTGTTTTATATAATTTCAGATTATAGCAAACTATCAACATGGCTTGTGCCGAGGAGGAGAAAACTCCTATGTTAGTGGTAGCCTTTGACTTTGGTACTACATTTTCTGGTTATGCGTTTGCTACAAGAAGTGACTACAAAAATAACCCATTATCTATATCAACTCATACCTGGGCTACAGGATCTCAAACTGGAATGTCTTTAAAAACCCCAACCTGCATTTTATTTGATTCTGCTGAAAACTTTGTCGCCTTTGGAAAAGATGCTGAGGACAAATATACTGAACTTGCCCAAGAAGATAAACATAAAGGATGGCACTACTTTCGGAGATTCAAAATGGATTTGTATAAAACCGGGCCGCAGGTAAATTTCCCGTTACAAAAAAAAGACTTGGTGCATTCTTTGAAGTGACATAAGATAAGAAGTACATGAAAAAGCTAATTCTCGGATTTTCTATTTGTTTTGAGAACAATCGCAACAAAACAAAGGGGACTGGACTAAAAAATAATTCAATACATTTATTTTACTTTCATATTACCGCAGATGCATATGGTTAAAATTCTGTTTAAAAAAATACAGAGTGTCACCGAATTTATTTTACTGGGTAAATCAATCAAGTGTGTATGCCATATCTTGAACTCGCCGAAAAATAACAGATTTCTCTGCATACGGCAGCAACGAAGGTACATATGGTTTCGGCCCTATCAAAGTTAACTATCACATTCTATACAAGAATCAATCATGCATGCTCTTTAAACGAATTTTATATCATACGTAAAACTAAAATTTCGTAAATAATATATTGTATATGAAAGAAAGAATTGATATTGTTAGACACCGTACGGTGAGCTATAGTTGCTAACATCTACGTCACCTGGTCTCTGGTGCATAGTTGTCTCACTGGCAGTCATATGCATACATGTATCACATCTCCACATTTTATATTTGTGTGTTTAATCAAATGCCGGGAATTAAAAACGCACGTTTATACATTTTTGTAGTAGCAAATGACATATTTCAGTACAGTGAGATTAGTTACTTGTATCTTCTTTTTGTAATTTTTTTGGGGATTAAAAGCGTTGACCGAAGCACGTTTTGTATGACGAGAGGAAGCTTAAATAATCTCCTGAAAAATGACTATATAACATTTTTTGTTACTACATTGTATTATGTATAACTGCAGGAAATGCCACGGGATCTTAGAATTAAAGACGACCAAGGAAAACCTATGTCAGCCATGAAAGTGTTTGCAGAAAGTATAAAGTTTCTTAAACATCATATGATGGATGAACTGGCCAAGAAAGATCTGCAAATAGCATTTCAACCAGATGAGATCCAATGGGTGTTGACAGTTCCAGCTATTTGGAGTGATGCGGCTAAACAGTTCATGCGAGAGTCTGCTGTGCAGGTAGATCATTGTTTACTAATTTTACGGACGCCATCACGAGATGGTTGACCGTTGTGGAATATCCGTTTCGAAGATGACAACGAATATGTTCAAATTGTCGTAACTACAATCCCGTACCTTTTTCCCCGAATGTGACCTACTGAATTAGACTAATCATCGGGTTTATACTAACATGAGCAACACGACGGGTGCTACACGTGGAGCAGGATCTGCTAACCCTTCCGGAGCACCTGTTTTGATGAAATACGTGTTGCTTAGTCTTTGGTTTTTTATGTTGTGTTTTGTGTACTGTTGTTTGTTTGTTGGTCTTTTTCTTTTTTTAGCCATGTCGTTGTCAGTTTATTTTCGACTTATGAGTTTGAATGTCCCTTTGGTATCCCTCGCCTCTCTTTTAGTGATACAATCAGTTGGTTAAGTAAGGGTCCACAGAACATTGATGGGTTACGGAGTTTTGAATACAATCGTAATTTATGCTATTTTTTTTTACAAATTTTAGGATAATATAGCTTTTGTTGTGGATAATTTTAAGAAACATAAAATAAAGGAATGTGACACATTTGTTCGGAAGTTTCATTGGTCCGATGTTATCAAAAATATTTACATCTAAGGCTTTAAGAGATGGTGTGATGATTGAATCACACGACTTCTATTGTTTTTCAGGGTTAAAACAATCATTTTTTTTAAATATTTGAATTTTATGTAAACATGTTATGTATGTTTACATAAATTACTGTGCAGAATATCAAAATTGTAGAAGAAGGACAGCCAAATTCCCTTTCTTGTGATAAGTTTTGAAATTTGAGTTAAAACGATACTGACAATTGATTCCCAATTCACTTTTCAACAATTTACAGTCCAATGCCAAATATTACATTTGTAATGATTATGAAATGCGTTTTATTAGCCAACTTGACTTAAGGTTTATTATTCCGAATACGAAAAGCATCCGTTGTATATTTAGTCAGAATGTTTTTAACCTTTGTACAATATTTATTTTTTTATTCCCGTCTTACAGTTGTTAGTATAAAGTAAAACAACAAAAATACCTAGTATATTATGCCCACTTCTCTTTATTATCAACATTGCTGGAGTTGGTATTTATTTCTTTAGAGGCGTATACGATAACCCCAAAAAAATCTACCTAGATGTCTTTCTGTTATTTTTTTCGTTGGGTTGCTGTCTTATACACCTAATATATACCCTCACACTTCTTTTAACCTCTATTATCATTACCACAAATACATAAATTTCCATATACACCATTGTAAGTATTTCAGAGAAAAAAATCTGAATACAGACAGTACAACAGTACAATACAGTACACGAATACAAGACAATTCACAACTGTATTTGTTTGAGAGGGGTACCCCAACACTTTAACTAAAGTAGATTTGGCCCGTTTAATTCTTCTCAAATTTTAACAAAATATTTACTTCAACCTGTTGACAAAAATATAAAATTTTCAAGAAATTTGAACAACACAATTTGCAGGAATAATTTCCCTCAGGCATAGCTGACCTTAGACATGTTAGATGAATTTTTCTACTTTTTAGGTCCTTTTTGGTCGTATAGCTCTTCAACTGTTTTGGTTCTTATACATCCTTGCCTTTCAAATATTCGGCTTTGAGTGTTACCGGTGAAGGTAAATCTAGAAAAGCGCTTCGGACGAATAAAATTTATAATGTTTTCATTTTTTACAGCACTGGGTTGATACCTTTGCTGGTGGACTATCAGTCCACGAGGGTATCATCAGCTCAGTCAGTAGTCAGTACTTCGGTACTGACATGATTTATAACAAACCTTTTCTAAAATTGTCCGTTTATAAGTTTTGAAAAATATAAAGAAACTAAGGTTTCAACTCCCTCAGGCAAAGTTTACCTTAGATGGATTTGGCTATTTTTTGTCATAAAGCTCTTCAACTGTTTCGGTTTTATACATCATCGGCTTTCAAATATTCGGCATTGAGCGTTCCTGGTGAAGATAAATCCAGAAAAGCGCTTCAGACGAATAAAATTTATAACGTGCTGTTTTCATTTTTTTCGACAAACACTAATGTTGATCGTTGAGAAGCTTGATTTCTCTTTACTATTTTTGTGATTAAAACGTTCAGCTTATTTTGAAAGAGTTTACTCCCATAGGTGTTTTGTACACCTTAAATATAACCTACAATTATATTCATATTGGATGGAGAAATCATAGAAGGAAAAAAGAATCACAGCTCCTTTTTGGGGTTATTCTATAACTTCTAAGTCTTTTGAAATTGTACCATTTGCATTATCCATACATCTTCATTTTTAAGTATGAAATGAGGTAAAATAAAAAAATCGAAAAAATGAAAGGGGGGTTCCAACCCTCCGGACCCTCCCCCCCGGATCAACCAATGAGTAACGTGATATTAATTTCACTTCTATTCTCCTAATAATGATTTCAGGGTGGTATACGCAACAGACAATTGATTTTAGCATTGGAACCTGAAGCTGCTTCAGTATACTGTAAATATATTCCTAACGAACTTACGGTAACAAATGGACAATCTACAATAGATGCACTGTCACCAGGATCAAAATACCTTATTTTAGATGCAGGAGGTGAGTTTTTGTATCCGTTTTGCTAGATAAAATGAAATTAACGGTCCTACATTCTGTCGATATTTATATTTTGTCATTGCACAAGATCGTGTTTTCTCTGACTGCTTATGACTTCTTTACACTTATTCATTGGTTGTGTACTGGTTGATATTTTACTTTTGGACACATCATTCTTTTATGAGTTGTGATTGGCTTTGAACTAGATTTAAGTAAATGTACATGTACTCTCAAATCTTAGGCTTTGTGTCTTAAGTCTTTTCGTTGCTTTTTTTTATTATTTTGTTTGCTTTTTGTCGATCTGATGAGTCAAGCATTTTTGAACGGAGTTTTATAGTTTGTTCTAATAGTGTACTGAAACACTCTCTCAAGTTCAGATTATTTTTTTGGGGGGAAGGGACAAACATGTTTAACCCTGCCACATTTTGTATGTGCCTATACCATGTCAGGAGCTGCCTGTAATTCATTGGTTGTCGTTTGTTGCTGTATATCATATTTAATTTGCCTTGTACATAAATGAGGTTCTTATTATTCTCTTTTGAATTGATTTTTTTGTTCCGGGCCTTTGATAGCTTGCTATATGTGGTAGGGGTATTGCTTGTTGTTGAGGAACGTACGCTAACAAATAGTTGCTATCAACTTCTTCATTTGGTCTCTGGCGGATAGTCTCATTGGCAATCATACCATAACTCCTTATTTTAATTTAAACATTTTTGTCGCCTCTTTTTATCATTAATAAATTTACAAAACCTTAAAACACTGTTAGTAAACATTTAACTTGAAGAATGCTGAATTTTGTTAGCAAATGGAAATAACACTTTATAATTTTTTTTGCATCCGAAGAACTTTTCTGGCTTTACCATCATCAGGAACGCTACAATCCAAACATTTGAAAGTCAGAAAGGTAAAAACATGTAGACAAGTTAAACCTTCTATAATTAAATGGACCATAAAAAGAATAACAAAATTCGTAATCTACGGGCAACTTTGCCTGAGGGAGTTAAAACCCGAGTTTCTTAAAAAAAAATTTTCTTTATCAACGGAGAATTGTAGAAATGTATGTTATAAATCATGTTAGCACCGAAGAAATGACGCGTCAGTATTTGTGGGTGCTTGAAGTTAATTGATAATTTATCTGAGATCAACTAAGAATTGGATATCTGTCCGGATTTGGCTATAATTTAGGTCCGTTTTTGGTTTGATCAGTTGTTAATTCATTTTTTGTCTAAGTTTCGGTTTTTTCATATATTTAGGCATTGATCAATACTGAAGACATTTATTCGGAAAATGCGCATCTCATGCAGTAAAATTGGTATCGTTAATGTCATTTCGATAAATTTTGAGCCGATAAATTAAAGTGTAAAACATACGGTAAAGTATCCGGGAAAAGTACAGTTGTCATATAGTTTCTCAGTCGTATAAAAAGTTAACTACACGTATTTAATATATTCATTTTGTAGATAACTTATGTGTACAAATCTTAACATTTGTTTTCTGTCAGGTGGAACCATAGATATAACAGTACAAGAGGTTCAGTGGGATGAGTCCATTAAACAGCTGTATATGGCCAATGGTGGCGACTGGGGTGGTACAAAAGTCGACCTGGCCTTCGAAAAGTTTTTGGAAGAATTTGCAGGAAAGCCAGCGTTGCAAAAATTTCGAGAAGAGGATAAAGGTGGTCACTTAGATTTACAACGTGAATTTGAGATAAAGAAAAGAACCATTAAATCCGACCAGAAAGGTAAACTCACTATACGAGTGCCTGTGTCCCTAAAAGACGCCCACATGAAGGTGTCGGGGAGGGAACTTCAAAGTACCAATTTAGCAAAACTAGAGAGAGACAAACTGCGTCTGGCATCCAACACTGCTACAGACCTGTTTGCAGAACCATGTGCCTACATTGTGTCACATCTTCAGAAGATTTTTGATGACCCAAAAGTAAAGGGGACCGACATCGTTCTGATGGTCGGTGGATTTTCTGAATCACTTGTTCTACAAGATGCAGTCAAGAAAGCATTTCCATCCAAAACCGTTATCATTCCACCAGAGGCAGGTCTAGCAGTACTTAAAGGAGCAGTCCAGTTTGGGTTTGAACCGAAGGTTATCTCAACCAGGGTGTGTAAAGTAACATACGGCATAGCAACTAACAGTCATTTTGATGAAGGGGTTGACCCGGAAGATAAAAAATTCACTGATGATGATGGTGATGTTTTGTGCAGAGGTCGATTTAGTAAGCACGTAGAAATCGGACAATCTGTAAGAATAGATGAGGAGATTGAAGAACAAATCTATTCACCTGTTGCTTCTGATCAGAAATCCATGGGTATTGATGTTTGGACTTCAACAAACAAAAGTCCGAGATACACAGACGAAAGGGGTTGTAGTCCTCACGGAAAAATTTCTGTCGTACTTCCTGATCACAAACTAGGCGTTAGTCGGGATGTTGGTGTTAAAATGATTTTTGGCAAGACGGAACTGGAAGTAAGAGCCATTGTTAAGCATACGGGAAAAAGCATTGCTGCCAAATTTGACTTCCTACGCTAATTCATTAAACAATTCAAACTTTGGTGTAATAATGCCACAAAACTGTGTTGTTGTTTTTTCTTTGTTTTCATGTGTTATCATTGAATGAAATATTAAATAATCAAGATATAAATTATGCCGTTATTTTCTCAATTGAATTGTTTAATATTTATCATGTCGGGGCCTTTTATAGCCGACTATACGGTATGGGTTTTTCTCATTGTTAAGGCCGTATGGTTGCCTATGATTGCTTACATTCATTTCATTTGAACTTTGGTGGATAGTTGTCAAATAGGCAATTAAATCACATCTCCTTATTAATATATAATATATACATTTTAATGAATTATCTTATTTGAATTTTAAATAATTGTCATTTGCTATTGAATCTAGGGTACGGTCTGCTGCCAATAATTGAACTAATCAAAGATAAAATTATTCTAAGCTTGCACAATTCATGATCATAAAAGGGTCAAGAGGATTTGAGATGGCATTAACAAACGTTAGTAGAACAGTATCAGATTATAATTCATATGCACTATAGAGGTCAACTGCACTGTGTCCGAGGACCAAATACAGATGATCGAGGAGAAATATATTCTAAATGGAATAGCAAAATATGTGTCTGGCACATACCTATTAAAGGTATATAATTCACTTCGCGTCGCATTTCGAAAAGATTCAGAGAATCTAGCCTACTCAGATATAAAGTTTCCTTCCATTGTAAAGTATTCAAACTTTCTCGCGAATAATATGAATCTTAGATAAACAAAGGGTGAACATACAAAGACTTATAATCATCCAAAAATTATGTTAACATGTTGAGATATATTTTATCGCAAATGTTTATCTTAGCCTTACGTTTTTAAAATAATGTCATTGTTTAAACATGACCCTATAATCAGGATATTTCGCATTTTCTGAACGGTTACAGATGAGCAGATTTCCAGCAAATAACGTTGTTAAAATATTATTTCGTTGAAATGAGCAGTTAACCAAATTTGTAAATACACTCGTGATACTTACTTGTTATGCAGTTTTTCAATGTCAATGCATAAGATCATGTCCTTCTAAGCTGCGTATAATATTATGTGTGAAACACTAGAGAAATCCAATAAAATGACATACGTACGTAACTCG
This sequence comes from Mytilus californianus, assembly GCF_021869535.1. Classification (NCBI taxonomy): domain Eukaryota; kingdom Metazoa; phylum Mollusca; class Bivalvia; order Mytilida; family Mytilidae; genus Mytilus; species Mytilus californianus. The sequence continues at coordinate 3,053,222 of NW_026262745.1, read as the reverse complement.
ACCTACGGACATAATGGGACTGATTATTGCCAACCATTTAATTTGGTTGAATACGTCGCTCAAGTTTTAACTAAATGTTCCAAGAATATTAAAATCATATACTAGAATGTTCGTCCATATCAAATAATTTTTACGTGATGAAAAATGAAAGAAATAAGGTATTTTTCTATTTATCACGTGGTTCTCCAGATTCCCGCTTAATTTTCACCGACATAAGATCACATATAAACATGTATTCCTTACATATTATAAGATCGAGTTGAGTTATCTTTAATGGTTTTGAAAATGACACCTTATTTTTCACTATACTTTGCAGATGAACGCTCCATCATTCTATATTTTAAATCTTATTGTTTCGTTATCCGATGTTCTTTCTTCTTTCTTTATCTATTTATTTAAATATTTTTGTGGAAAAAAGAAGTATTAGACGGATGTTTACCTGACAAGTTCAGATATGTCGAAATCAGTGCTTGTCAGAATTTGTCTCTTGAAAATTGAGATAAAAACTACTGCCTCTATTTAATTTCTAAGTCTAAAGTATTTTCATTTGCAGTTTGAATATACATTTTCAGGACGAGAAGATAAATATGAACCCGACTTTGTATAAGACCAACATGCTGATCCCTTTGTTTCACGTGTGAGTTCACAAGGTAACAGTCCGAAGGAAGACATGTCACCGTACCCAGAAACATTAGTCTGACTCCGGACCAACCAATCTTTGCTCTTACTCCTAGATATCGCGTGCTTAGTAGAGAGGCTGCCAATCTTTGATTTGAACCAGTCGATGATCGAATCAAAGACCTCCCGCATTCGAGGCGAGCACGCTACCACAAGTCCACCGCGGCGGTTGTGAATACACATACATGTACATGTATATTCAAAACATTTGAAACATGAACATGTGGGCATTAGACACCGTGCCCCATCCCATTATCACATCTCCAAGTTTAGAAAACCACTTAATCCGGGTAAAACCATTATTTAGTATATAATTTCAAAATTTTAAAATTTGGAACGGGACGGATGAACGGACGGACGAACCGACTCGAAAATATGATATCCCCTTGCTATCATAAATACGTTGGCCATAAACATAAAAACCGCTACTTTAATGATCCTATAATGACGTTAAATTACACATACAAACTCGTCCTAGAATCCATGCATTTGAGTAAACAAAATTAACTGATTTAGAAGAGTGTATTAATTTTTTTCTTGAAGATTCAGCCTAATGCATTCAATATTATAAAAGTCTACGGAAAGATGACAAAGTACTATCGGATAGATACATCAGTGAACTGAATTTCTGTCTCTGACTAAAGATTCTTGTAATAAATTATAGAACTATGCAAAAAAAAAGAAGTAATCGTGTACACCTTTTACATTCTAACGTGTTTGAAACCCCTGTTTTAACTTTATAACTTATAAATCAAAAATGATAACATCATCTCGCATCTCGCTTCAGATTTCATTATTTGTATTTTTTCAAACTTAGTTTTGATTTTAGTAGTTTTAAGAAATAAATATATGGGTCAGGTGAAGTGACCAAAACATTATCGGTGCATTTGATAACAGGTATAACTCAATTAATTATTTACTTAAAAGGTTGTTGTCAATAAAATCATCCAGAATTTAAAAACAAAATATGTAAAGATTTAGAATAGCAGATTGGGTTAATTTTTTATTAACATATATTCCAACAAAATATATGTATTCAATGAGCAAAGTTATCATACAGTCTATGCTCCCCTCCGTCATGCTTCAATGAAATAGGCCGAGATACGCTCAGATAGGTTGGTTATGTCGAGAAATGTCATTTTATTGGAAATCTCTATTAAACGAAGAACAGCCAACATTAGTGTAAGGGTAGCATGATTTCATATCAACAGATTAAGTACTTCGAGCTTAGTTTCAGTTTCTGCTAACTCATCGTGTAGAACGTCAAATACGGTGTGTTGGTTGACACGGGATGCTGCTTCAAAACGAAACAAAAAAAAATAACGATTAAGGTGTATAAAAGTGTAGTATTTTTTTTGTTGCTTAGAATTTGTTAGTATCAAAATACTATATTGCACGGAATGCACTAATTATTTATCATCTTTCAGTTCCAACTTCCTTAAATTTCTGAAATGTCACCCGAACGTCGTTAGTATAAGTAGTAGATGCAACATAGTTTCTTGTATGCAACAAGTGCCTTTTCTTTCTTCTTTTTTTTCTAGGATGCCTATATGAACGCCTCTTTACGCCCAATTACCCCAGACTCTAGTTGAATACATAAAAACAAAGTTTATAATTCTAACTGAAATATACACACTATTGATTACAATATATGCCACTGCCGTTTTGATTGATGCTGAAATTCAAAATTCAAAAGGCCTTTTATGAATCACGTTATTTTCATTCTAAAAATGATAAATCAAAATTTTGAAAAAACTTCACATAGGTTTGTGTTTTACAGAAACAAGCTTTAAAGAAAATTGTATTTATGGCGGCAAAGATATTCTTAATTTTTTTTAATATGAAGTGTCAATCAGAATTTTTCAAATTAACAAGAATTTCACAATATTTTGCAAGAGCTAAATTAATATTTGAGATAAAATTAGGATAAAATGACGGGGTTACTGGGCAAAAATGTGAAATAATTTCAAAAGAACTTGTCCGTGCCTCTTTTGTTTGACACAAGAACATGAAAATGTATCTAAGATATCTAGGGGCACAAATCAAGCCTTGTAACGGGCCAGTCAATGTCCTTTCAGAGAGTATAATGGCAAAAGAGGAGAGCCATAACGCACAGAAAGCATGCCACTCTCCCTATACGTGACAGTGGATTTAACATCCTATTTCCGACCCGGCTAGTCAGAGATTTCTCTAACGTCTTTTGGCTTTTTGAGGGCTTTCTGGGGACGAATAAGCGACAGGCGAAATTGTTGCGAAATCTAATTTACAGGACAGGTTATAAAAAAAGTTTCTGTCTCGTACGTCTATATTTTTAGGCGTCCAGCAACAAATATTTCATATAATATATTATATTCCAGACAAGAACGAAATTGATTAGGTGGATCATTTGATGGATACAACTGGTGGAAAAAAGTAAAATCACAAAAATACCGAACTACGAGGAAAATTCAATCGGAAAGTCCCTAATCACATGGCAAAATCAAATGACAAAACACATCAAACGAATGGACAACAACCGTCATATTCCTGGCTTGAAACAGGCATTTTCAAATGTAGAAAATGGTGGATTGAACCTGGTTTTATAGCGCTAAACCTCTCACTTGTACGACAGTCGCATCAAATTTAATAATATTGATAATGATGCGTGAACAAAACAAACAGACACAATAGGTAAAAATGTCACAAATGAAGGTAAGAAGTCTAATTCGGTAGGTCACATTCGGGAAAAGAGAACGGGATTGCAGTTACGACATAAAGAACATAATTATCTAATATCATCTACATAACAGATATTCCATAACGGTCAACCAAATTATATATTGAGTAGAGTCGATAAAGAGTGCAAAATTTTACAATTGTACAAAAATGTAACAAATCAGCAAAATATTCTTCAAGTAGTAGGTAGAAGGAAATGAATTTAACATTTAGTTCATTTAGTTATGAATAGGACTATCACAATCTAATTAAAATTCGATCCTTTAAATGCCCCTGATCTAATAAAAATTATGTCGCGCTTCAGTACTTGAGGAATTAAAGGATCAAGGGACTATCACATCGTGAGATGACGGGGCTACAAGGAATGGCTGACTGGCATGCTTAAAATATAATAAAATTCTAATGATAAAATCGCATAGAATACTTTGAACCAAACACATGAGACACAGAGTCACGACACGTTCATTAATAGTAACTTCAACGGTTTATTCGTTAACAATGTAGAGTAACATTATTAATATATGTTTTTATATATCCGTTTTTTTAAGCAGACGGTATATTATATAGGACTGTGGGTGTTCGTCCGTTCGTCCTCTTCCTCATCCGACAGCTTCTGATAAACAGCATTACAGGTATTTTGTAAGCTTCCATAGAATCTTAATCACATAATGTTTTTTATACCTCTTATATCATTTCTTCACCCGCATAAAAAAGTGGTGAATTTTCCTCTTCTAAAATAGGATATTAAAAAGTGACAAGTTCTTCAATTATGCTCCCTTCACATACACGGGGTTTTTTTTACGAGTCATTACGGATCGAGCAAATTCACGGATCCTTACGATTTGGCCATTTTAACGACCGAATCAATAGTTATTATGTGTTATTACGAGCCATTTACGGTTTATTATGGATTATTACGAGCTATTACGATGTATTTACGGCAAAATTCCACGATTTGCTACGAGTTGTCATGAATAACTACGAGCAAATTACGGGCATTGCACTAGCTTTTGACGGATAGATACGAGTATACTAATGAATGTTACTTTTCATCAAAGCTTTTATGTGTTAATTACGACCTGTTTATGTGTTGTTACGAAAACAGGTTTGTTACGAGTATTTACGAGCTTATTTACCTTTCCTTAAATCGTAAACAATACGTAAGAATACGTAAAGTATACGTATCTATTCGTCAAGTACCCGTAAATACACATTACGAGCCCGTAATAACTCATAAAAATCCGTATAGCCATCGTTACACGACCCGAATGAAATCGTAAGAAACACGTTACTACTCGTTATAATTCGTACATAATCCGTAAACAAATCGTAAACTAACCGTTACAAATAGTAGCAACACGTAAGCACTCGTAATAATCAGTAAATAAATCATAAACAATTAGTCACAAATCTTACAACAAAATTGTTAGAAGTCATTTATGGATTCTTGCGAGTTGTTTGTGGATAGTTACGTGTTGTTGCGAGCGGTGTACGAGCGGTTTACGATACTTACGGATTGTGACGAGTTATTTACGAAAACATCTTTCCGTGGGAAGAGTTTTGACTTGTCAAAAAAATTGCCTCTCCTATCACCGATCCTTTAGAGTGTCTGCACGTTGTGACGAGTTATTTACGGTTACCAGCTAGCCATTTACGTCTGCTTGCGATTGACCACGAGGTGGTATGGAATGCCATGACTGCATTATGTTGATGATCATCATTATATGCAGTGGTCACAGCACTATATGCAGTCGTGACAATATTATATGCAGTTGCCGTAACATCATATGTAGTGGTCTTAACATTATATGCAGTCGTGACAACGTTATATGCAGTCATGGCATCATTATATGCAGTGCCGGAACATTATATGCAGTGTTTACAACATTATATGCAGTGGTTACAACAATATATGCAGTGGTCACAACATTGTCGGAGCATTATATTTTTTTATTAATTATCTATGGTCAAAAACTACTAGAAATAGACTATATGGACATTTACTTACTGGTGAAAAGTCTATTGAAGTCCAGAGGTATGCATCCAATGCAACGTATACGGTTAATTTACTTCATTGACCTTTTGGAATTGAACATTTTGATATAATTGATGGACTTTCAAAACGGACTTTATCATGCTATACTGTTTTGATAATTAGTAAAATTAGTAAGCTTTCATCATTTTTGTCCGATGCTGTGAACTTTCCGTTGTTTGTGGCTGAATGCGAGACATATGCATAACAAACTATCTAAAATTGCCCGTTTATAAATTTTGAAATTATACAGAAACTAAGGTTTCAACTCCCGCAGGCAAAGTTGGCCTTAGATGGATTTGGCAATTTTTTTTTTATGTCCTTTTTGGCTTATAGCTCTTCAACGTTTTCGGTCCTTACAACGGACATATTATGAATATTGCCAACAGAATAGAAGAGTCTATCGACAACGATCAAAAATATGTATGGTCGGTCTTAAAAAGCAGACGTAAACAGAAAACATTTTGTCGCCAACTGAATTTAAATGGAATAACTCATACTAACGAAAGTGAAATATGCGAAGCATGGGCGGACCATTTTGAATCCATTTTTCAGTTTGATAGCAAGTTAACAAATTCAACCAACATAAATTTTGTAAAACATGAAGTGGATAAAATACGGAAATCGCAAAGGGAAACTAACGCTATAATCATTCCATTTGAGTTGAAGAAATTTTCAACATTTGTAAGAATTTATGTAACAACAAATTTAGACAACGTTTCATATGAGCATGTGAAATATGGTGGGAAAGCATTGCATAAACTCTTATGTAATCTATTCAACCTAATCATACAAACACGTTATACTCCTCTAGATTGGAAAACTAGTGTAATTAAACCGTTATTCAAAGGTGGAAATAAAAACAAAACTGATCCCGTACCGCGGTATACCGTTAACAAGCTGTATGGCTAAGATATTCGAAAAGTCTCTATATCCTCGATTCGACTCCTTACACACAAAGTTTCCACATCAATCTCAGATGGTATATCAACAGGAATTATCAAGTATTCACGCTTCATTTAATTTATACAAGAACCGATTCGTCCTTTTTTCGAACGTAACAGTGACGTAATTGTTGTGCTGTTAGATAGCACGAAAGCTTTTGACACCGTATGGCATGGTGCATTGTTATATAAACTGCATAAATACGGAGTTACCGGTGATTTATGGCTGCTTATAGATGAAATATACAATGACATGCACAGTTGTGTTTTATTCAATGGTAGACTATCTCGTTGGTTTGAACTAAAACGCGGCGTTCGCCAAGGTGCCGTCTTATCAGCTCTGTCACATTTAGTGTATATAAACGATCTTTTATGTGACACTGAAGATTCTAAATGGGGATGCGTTCTTCTAGATATCAGTGTAAGTAGTTCTGTTCAGGCCGACGACATTGCTTTACTCTCAACAATAGAAAAAGTAATGCAACATCTTATTAACATTTGTCAGACATATAGTGAGAGTTGGGCATTCAAGTTTTCTCAGACCAAAAGCAAAATCTTACATTATTCAAAGAAGAAAACGAGTGTTTCAAGCAATCTTACTTTATATGATGACATTATACCAATTGTGACGTCTGCCAAACACGTCGGTATTCTTCTGAACTATAAGTTTAGATCAATGGACCAGACATTGAATGCGTGCAGAGTGTTGAGGGCAACTGCTCTTTCAGTTCTAAATTCTGGAATTCATCCATCAATTTTAAACCTTTGACGTGTTCCAAGATTATTCTTCAAAAATGTTACAGGAAAGTTCTATATGGTTTTGAGTTATGGAACGATCTGACTCAAACAGAACTTGCTATGTTAGAAAGATCTCACAAATTTGTGTGCAAAATCATCCAAGGACTTCCGAAACGGACCAGTTCTGACAAATGTACAAGTCTTCTTGGTTGGTTTTCAACTGAAAGAGTTATCAACAGATGTAAACTTTTATTTTTGGTATACTATGTAGGTTGAAGTCTTCTGCGTTACTAAAACGAATAATGATAAGCAGACTAATGGAATTCAAACATAAATGCGTTACAGAACAACTTGGTTTTATACCTGACATCTATAAAGCAGCCGAAAAATATAATATGACAGATTATATTGTGAATTTTGCAAATACTGGTTCTTTTCCATCAAAAAAACTTTGGTCAGTTAATGTAAACCAGAAAAAAAAGCAACTGAAGAAACATGCTGGCTATACCGAATTTCATGCGATAAAGACTTTTATATGTTTAGACATATTCATTCTACAATCAAACCACATAAAGCATGGACAATTGCTAAACAGTTTCCTGAACTTCGTCCCTCTGCCTAGTATGTTATTGACTTATGCTCTGTAGTACGTTATGAAGATGAAATTTTACCATGTGACAAATGTGGCAAGTTCTTTTTGAATATTGTTGAACATTTACTGGTGTCCTGTGATTTTATACAACACAAAAGAGATCTATGGCAGGACATAATTAACGTTAATCCAATTCAGTTCAGTGTCTTTATGGACAGTCTCTCCGCACCTGAATTCACAACGACAATTCTCTCATACAATACGTCGTATGAATTAGAAAATGACGAGTTGACTTTTTTCTCCAAGATTTGTGTTCGTTCGTCACGTGGAAAAAATCTGCAGAGGTTTTGACAATAGATAGATTATGTGTCCGTTGTCGCCATTTTAGACAGTGCTCACGTTTTCTCTTCCATAACTTGAAATAGTAACTTACATTCTTAGTTTTTAATTTTTTGTTTTATATATTTCAAATCTCTGTCATAGAGGAAATACAGTTATATATACGGCTATCAGACGTTGATTGAATAATTAAACCAAACAAGGTAATATTGTGGTACATGAAGCGTTGCTAAACGAACTTGTAAACAATAGATTAACTAACAAAAGTAAATTATAGTCAATTACCATTCCAGTGGTTAAGTTTGTATTCTTTCTATACGACTACTAAAGATTTACAACAACTGTCAGACTCTGAGTCTGAGTACGAGTACGACTGGAAATCATGCAGGTAAGCTATAGGGGTGATTTCAAAAATATGTGTACGCTAATTAATTTTACTATGTTCAATCTTTGTGTGGTGATAGGACAAAAACATTTATCAAATTGAGTGAATTTACTGAAGGGTAGAAAAAAGTAAAATCACAAAAATACTGAACTCCGAGAAAGTGCGCTTTTTCGTATAAGCTCGCTAACAGATATGTTCAGAATTTAAAAAATTTCACAACAAATATTTATTGCTCCTGTTATATGATAACTTTTACCGATTACATAAAAAAAAAGACCTTTTCAAGTTTAAAAAATGGTCCTTTCGTAACTGACGAATTATCTACAAGGGAATTGGATAATACTATTGTTCAGTTTTTTTAAATTTTTGTTGTTGTTTTGGGGCTAGATGTTTCCACTGTGTTAAGTCTTGGAGAATAGTACGGTGCCCTTTAAGTTCTATGTAAATATAAATATTTCGTTCGCCGGAGATTTAATCTGGTGCGCACCAAATTGAAAAATCTTGCGCACGACTTTGAAACTCGTACGTACGAGTTTCAAACTCGTGTGCACGACTTTCAAAATGGTGCGCACGACTTTCAAACTCGTGCGCAAGTTCGTATAGAATCAGTCAAACTTTGTTTGAAAGTTATGCGCATGATGTTTGAAAGTCGTGGACACGAGTTTAAAAATCGTGCGCACAAGTTTAAAAGTCGTGCTCACGAGTTTCAAAATTGTGCGCACGAGTTTAAAAATTGTGCGCATCAATTTTAAAGTCATACGCATGAGTTTAAAAGTAGTACGCACGAGTTTCATAGTCAAAAGTTAAATCACAAAAATACTAAACTCCGAGGAAAATTCAAAACGGAAAGTCCTTAATCAAATGGCACATCAAACGAATGGGTAAAGTCAAGAGCACGAGTTTTAAAGTCCTGCGCACGAATGTTCAAACTTGTGCGCACAAGATTATATCTCCGTCAAACGAAAATATTTATATTTTCATGGCACTTAAGGGGCTCCGTAGTAATGCATACTACTCTTCGTATTGATTTTGGCGAGAATAGAAGAACAGAGTTCCAATGTCCCATGTCCTTTGTTACATTTTTGTTTGGGGGGGGATCTTAAAGCTTCAAGATTTACAAGAGCATCATAAATATTAACTGCAGATCTGGGTGTAGTATTATCTGTGGCAATGTCTTCAGCTTTCGCTGTAGGCCCATTGTTCATTTTTACAAGTTCAGATTCCCCTTCTGCTCGTACAGGAGTGGGTGGCTCCGGATCCTCGTCGAGAGAAAGAGGTTGAATTATTTCATCAGCCATACACGACATACACCAGACAGCAGAGAACCAGAAAGCTGGAACGCTAAAAAGAGAGAGTGTAGGAGACTCAACAGACTCATTGCAGAATACAGAGTCTCAGTTGAACATGTTATTGGCGAATTGAAATGTTATAAAGTCGTTTGAACTCATTTGATGCTTCCTCGTCTCACACTTAAAGCGATAGTTAAAGTTTGAGGTAGTCATTGTTTTGTCAATCAGCGATATCAACTTTTCGATTAATACTATAATGATTAAAGTGCAATGTTTACAATAATTTTATTATTTTGAGATCGCCCCCGTCTTTTAGACTGTCTTACTCTGACTCGTATTCGGACTCGGGTCGGAGTCCTACATTTATTGTAAATCTCTAGTAATAGACATTTTCGAAAACTAATCGATACCGACGCTTACACCTATACCTATGCCTACAGGTAACCTTTTTGAGAAGGGGTCATCTCAATGTGTACAACGACCACAGGCATTTATATTATATATTTTTCTAATTTACATTTTAAATACTGTATAAAACATCTATTTTGATTCATTTGCTCCTTTATTGGCTTTGTATAGTAGCTGAATATTGACAGATCTAAATAGTGTACTTTGTAAAAAGGGGGGGGCTTTGTGTAAATTAGTAGAACTTTAATCAGAAACAGGAACGTGTAAAGCATTTCATAGCGTGAAACGTGACGTATAAATATATTGATGATATTATTAGTTATTTTGATGTAATCAGGGGTGTTCGGAATTTAATACAAATCCCTAATTACACAAAGAAAACGAATTCATTTCTTATGAAACGTTCCTTCACTAATTTTTATACCAGTAAAATTAAAAAATTCTTATTAAGAACTTACACTTCAAATTTAAAAACCGATGCTGCTGCGCGTTGTCAAATGTAACTTAAATATATACTATCTATTTTATGCTTTTTGTGAATTTTGTCAAATATTTTTTTTTTTTTTTTTTTTAGGCAAATTGTTATTATTTGGATTTTTGCAAGAATATTTTGTTTTTATCTTGGCAAAATTTCGTTTCTTGGGAATTTTTTTTTGGCATTTTTTTGTGGAAATTTACACTACAACCATTTTTATTTTTAAATTGCATATTTTCTACTTGAATCACCGAAACTTCCATACAAATCCCAAGACCTGTTGATTTACACAAATTTAATATACGCTTGCTTCATAAGAAATAAGATACTTTATTTAGGAGAACAGCTGACATCGACGATAAACTAAGCCTGCACAGATATCACAAAGGCAGATAATTTGTTTATTGGATGTCTCTACAGTGCTTTCTAGCAATACAATTCGCCCGCAACACTGTATTCCGTTTGAATGGTTGCTAACAGAAACAATTAAAAAAAACAACAGATGGAATATCACAAATTATTACTTAAAATAATCCAAAACTACTGAGAGCATTCGGTGTTTCTAGTTCCGATTCCGAAAAAAAATTATATAAGAAAAATTATATAATACATTTTTTATCTGTGCAACCAGGTCATTCATTCTTTATGTTTCGACATTTTGATACGGTCTCTCTGTTTTTGTAGTTAGTGTAGGTATCGGTGTCGGTGTAAGTGTCTCTGTAGACGACTTTTCGAAAATGTCTAATATCAAATAAATACCCAGTTGACAGTACGAGGTTTTAACCTATATTGTGTCAATATATTGTCGATTTAAACTGGATAACAGTAAGACAGTCTCAGTACTTTAATATTAAATTTATTTGTTATCTCATTGATTACATATTACACCCCAGTTCTATTATACTATCACTGCGACTTTACCTTAACATTTAACCTTAATATTACTTAACGATTAAAATCAACATTCTATCGTTGAAGTAAATATTAGCATCATGTTATTTTCTGATATATAAGATCATAAGATACTGTAAAAATTATTTAGCATTATGAAATAACAAAGTTTAACTTTTTAAAAATAAAAGTCTACTAACCTGTATAAACTGTAAGATACTGTAAAAGTTATTTATCATCATAAAGTAAAAAAGTTAAAAAAGTTTTTTAAACAAAAATAAAATAAGTTTACTAACCTGTTAAAAGCAGAAACGAAGTTATTCTATTTAGTTTGATTTCCAAGTGATGGGCTATGATGGAGAGTTGTCTCATTGGCACTCATACCACATCTTCTTATATCTATGACTATATATATCCTGGTTTGTTTGAAATTAAATGAGGCTCAGTTTAGTTTACTAGATAGAATTTAGACCTAAAGTGTATTATAATTTCTTCCATTATTCCTTCTTTTTCTTGGTAGAAACACTGATGTGACCAAATAATTGACAAAACCGGTGTGTTCACGTATCTTTTTGTATACATGGGGATTAACGAACTATACTTGTAAATGGAGTTAAAGTGAATCACACTAAAATTAACTTTTGAATGAGCTGATGGCTTGATAGTTGAAAAATTCAAAATTGGAAAAAAAAAATATTTATTTCATCACAGAACACTACTTTACATCACAGTGATTAACAACGAAAATATTTTACAATCGTATAAAATCATCAACAATATTAGCACTAATGGACAAATACACTATAAAATATTGAAATTATACACATGAAAATGCTTTAATTAATTGCTGTTTTTTTTTCTTTTTACTGAAAAGTAGAAATAGCTCTTTTTCGTTTACGCTCGCTAACAGATATGTTCAGAATTTAAAAACTTTCACAATCACCTTTTTTGTAGCTTGCAACTGTCTGTCTGATTTAAGAAGTGTGCACAATAAGTCTGACAGAGAACCATACCAGGCTTCTTATTTCGATTAGACAATTCTACAAGATCATTAACATTTCAGCTATTCAGTTCGTAGTAGCCTTTTTTTATTTTTTATTGACAAATCAATTGAAAGAGTGTCCTATGTTGGCATTCCTTCAAACGATTTCAGAAAGAAAGACAAAATTGACAGCAAATGATACAATAGAAATAGAAAGGGAAGAAGGAATCAAAACAACGGGATGAAAAAGGGTGTGAGAGAACATGGAAAGGACATGTGGGTGGATGTGAATGTAGCGAAAATACTTTATTCCATTATATACAGCCAAAGAAAATGTTTTTTTTCTATTTTTTTTAAACAGAGAGGCGAAAGATATCAAAAGGATATTCAAACTGGAACTGACGTTAAGTTTTCTGTATGATTGTTTGACTTTTCGCAATTCGTTCTTCAGGAAAACTCAAACCACTTAACAAAAAGTACACGATGTACAATACAGTACTTATGTTGTAACGGAGCAAAGGGATGTGGTTAAATGCATATGATTTATATGTTAAGGAATTTCTTTGTTTTTCCTTTTTGATATATACATGTATAACAAATAAATACGACTAGATATTTTCATAATTTTGTTTTACCTATATACATTGCATTCTTTTATCATTGACATTATTGAACCAAAACAGAATAATCATTTTCAGATGAATCTAAATCACATTGAGGCTTTTAAACTATTTGGGAACCTGTTTTTTTAATAAATAATAAATTATTTGATTTTTTTTATGGTAACTGAAAACCAATTACATTAAACGTTCCTTTATTTCGGTGGTTTTCTTTTCTCGTAGCTTAAAGATTTGCAGGAGCATCAATGATGTTATCTACAGGAGCATCATTAATATCAGCTGCAGCTCTGGATGTAGCATTATCTATGGACATTTCTGCAGCTTTCGTTGTAGCATCGTCTGCATTGAAATCTCAGTTGTCATGCCCATTATCAATTTTGTTTTAAGTTCAGGTTCCTCTACTGCTCAAACAGGATTAAACTAGTCAACAGAAAAGATTGTATTAATTAATCAGCCATACACCAGACAGCGGTAAACAGAAAGCAAAAACATAACAAAGAGAAAGTGAAGGATGCTCAACAGACTCATTACAGAATGCATAGTCTCCGTTAAACATATTACTAGTGAATTGAAATACTATAAAGTCATGAAAACTCTTTGGAGACATCTTCGTCTCAAACCTTAACCTATAGTTGCAGTTTGTGGAAGTTTTGTCAATCGCCGAAAACAACTTTTTAATAAATACTTTAAAGTAGAATGTTTGCAATATTTTATTATTTTGAGATCACCCAGTCATTTAACCTGTCTTATTCAGACTAGGGTCGTAGTCATACACTTATTGTAAATCTCTAATAGTAAGACAGTATATGTACTTTAATATTGAATGTATGTGTTACTTTAACTAAACATTTAACCTTAATTACTTTACAATTAAGATTAGCATTCTTTTGCTGAATTTAATATTAGCATCATGTTATAATCATAAGATATTGTAAAAGTTATATATCATTATAAAGTAACAAAGATTTTCTTCTTAAAAATAAAAATAAAATAAGTTTGCTTACCAGTTAAAAGCAGAAACGAAGTTTCTGTAATAATCTTATTTAGTCTGAACCCCAAGTGCTTTCAATAAGACGATACAGGTTTCGTTTGAAATTAAATAAGATTCAGTTCAGTTTACTAGGTAGAATTTAGACCTAAATTTTATAATAATTTCCTCAATAATTTCTTTCTTTTCTCCTCTTTTTTGTTGTTGTTAGAAACAAATACGTTACCAATACTTGACACTTTTTTGTTGTTGTATATATTGTATATTTGTTTATGTATTTAATGTAATGTATTACATGTCTTCTCTGTACCTATGTATTTGGTGATGAGAATAAAGATATATACATATATACCCAACTGGTCAACGCTTGTTTTGTTTGGTCTCATCGGGTAATCAGTTTAATTTCGTACTTGTAATGTAGGTCCATGTAAGAATAAACACTGTAAACAATTGTTTAAAATCATATCATGCGCATTGTACAATTAAAGCATTAAGCACAAAAGTTATGTATAAAATTTAAAGAAAGTTTGGCCCAAGGAAACGTTGTAAGGTAAAAAAATTTCCAATATGATCAACAACCTGCAAGATCGCAAAAGTAGACGAAAATAAAAAGTTTTGACATGGTCAGGTAAAACAATAATGTGGAACCATGGAAGTAAAATGAAATACTTCCGTGGTGGAACCTAAATCACTTTCTTCTGAATATATCAAAATGGAAACCAAATATGACAAGATTAAATAAGATAAATGACATGGTTTACATTTATATAGATTTCATATTTCTACCAGCTTTAGATCTATTGAAATTCAGCTTTGTACAAATGTATTTGAAACAATTAAGTGAAGAACAAATCGAGTAGAACGTGATGTGTACATGTACATGTAATACAGTCAACAATCGACTGCTTTTGAGCGAGAGAAAAAAATCGGATAGGCAGTTTCAGCGGCAATTATGTTGAGAATTTTGCACAAAAAACAAATTATTCATATTAAGCATCTTTCTATCCTTTCTATGCTAGTTTGCATCATCGAAAACATATACCACAGGACTAATAATCCTCATCTTGCAACACCTCTCCGTAAACAAAACGAAGAATACTGGATTCAAGAACTAGGAACTGCGACACCCTATGGTTGCAATTATACTGATAGGTGTTCTATCTAGTCCTTCGTACAGGTTACCGATTGAGACTCATCACCAACGGGTGCCTATAGTGGAGCAGGAATCTGCTTATATTTCCGATGCATCTGATATCACCACCAGTTTTTGGAAAGGTTCGTGTTGCTCAGTCTTTATTTTCTATGTTAACGTGTTTGGGAATTTGCTTATCTTTAAGTCGTCATTCCTTTTTTTTTGTCATGATATTGTCAGTTTCTCTCGACTTGATTTATGAGTTTCGATGTCCCCTTGGTATCTATCTGTCGCCTTTTTTTAAATTGCAGGAGAAACTAGAACAGTTGTTTCTATATCTTAGTACTATGTTACTAAATATATTTAAAAAATCATACAAATAATACAGCCATACAAATGTTATTCTCCGTCTTCAAAATTGCACCATGCAGTCATGGCAGTGCTGATAAATTTGTTCAAACATAATTAAATCATTGAATAGTATATATTATTATTACTTGACACTGTAAGTAAATAGTACAAAGTTCTCCATTTGTACCAAAATGGACTCTAAAATGGTTATACCTTTTCTCAAACTTTCCTTAGTTTTAATAAAATAATGACCAAATATTCACGTTATAATTTGTTATAAAATAATGTTTGTGTACGTCACGTAGAGATACATTTTGTCGTCTGATAGTGTATCGAAATGTTTGAAGTCCATCTAAAGTTCATAGACTCATGTGTCGAAAAAGATGATTAACATGGTATTATTTTCTATATATGACATGCTTAAAGATTTCCTCTCCAACCTTGTGTTCGCTTTTTGTTAGAGCCATGGAGCGATATGTGTAAGAATTTTTTTTTATAAATAAAATTGTACAATGTTTAAGGTTATGAATATCATCCTGAAATCTCCGCAAGCCTTTTACAAATGTATAGACCGGAAAGATAATCTTTACGTACCCTTTAAATTATTGTTTATGTGGTAAGTTGAGAATAATGAAACTAAAATGGCTAAATTAGTGATTCTATGGAAGGTATATTTATTCGAACTTCTCAGAAATGATCAATTTGGAATTTTCACAGGTATTTAAAAATTACTGTCACGTGCAAATGCTATTCTAAAGGTAGGATCTAATATGAATATACATATATATGTACATAGTGAATATATTTCTTCCTTGTATAAGAAGTTAACTTTTGTAAGTATAATATAGCCATTATTTTTTGTTTATAGCTTTTAAAAGACATATGATTATTTTCAGTATATACTGTATAAAAAAACTGCGTCTCTGATTGGAAGTAGTATACTGTACTAATACAAAGCCTTACTTAAATTCAAAGAGACCTGACGTCAACGTATTATAGGTCAAGCAATATGGGAAAAAATGTTTTTGTTTACAGACATTTTTTAGTAAATAGGGCTGAGCTGAAAAGTCATTAAAATTCTGGCACATATAATTATAATATATAACCTATTTAAAAAATTGGACATAAGTAAAAAATAACGGTACATATAAACACTTATTCATTGACAAATTCATATACTAGTAGTGAGTGTGTGTTTAATAGATGAGCTAAGGTCTTGATCGAGTTTACATAATAGAGAAGGATAGCAAAACAATTATAAAATATAACGTAGAATAGAGAAAAGTTAGTAAAAATAAAAGAAGAATTTGTCAGAGTACACGAATGCCCCCGCTCAAGCTTGCTTATAATATGTGTAATGAAACGGACAAACAGACAGATTGACGGACGTTTGGACAGGCGGACGAAAGGAAGGAAGGTTAAGGGTAAAACTTAATGCCCCATTTGCCGTGCGGCGGGGTACAAAAATTAATGATAGAGGATAATGAAATGCAAAAGTATAAAGAATAGCAATGGAAAATAAAATAATTAGATTATGCAATACTGATTACGAATAGTCTGGTACTGAAATGTTCGATGTACAGAATGAATAAATCATATGATTATGGATAAATTCATCAGTTAAATAATTGTCATGAGAATTTTACAGAGAAAGCGTTATTTTTAAAGATAAGAAATATGCCCATTAAAAAGTAAGGAATGTGGAAATGAAGAACTCCCTTAAAGACCCTTATAAAACATTGAAAGCCCCTATAGAAACACAAAACATCACGTTCCAGGACACCCCTCCCCTCTGATTATTTTATATAATGACAACACGAAATCGTTCTTTTAGTACATTTCTGGAAATTTGAATTACTCTTTACTCGAACAAAATCAAAACTCACAAATTATCATTCAAAATCTGTTTACAAATGTCTATGTACCTAATCAAATGGATAATTGTTAATCTGCAACACCTTTAATATCTTTCATAGTTATTTATAGTTGAAGTAGAGAAATCATGATTTTGTAAACAATAAGGAATTTGAGAGATTAAGGATTTTCTAGAAATGCCGTTTATTCCCTGATACAGATCATAAGGAGTCTGTAATATTCCACAATGATTGGCCAACTTTCTAAAAATATCTCTTGGTTTAAATTTTTAATATTCAGATTACTATCATGTTAACTTTATGTATTTATTTGTGTATCAATTCTAAGCGGTTTTAAAATTGATTTTAATTGAACAATTGAATAAAACCTTTATATAGAAGTCTATCTGCTTTATCGTATATTCTAATCTTAACAACAAGCATTTAAATGACCAATTGTGCAATATATCAGTTTAAGTTAACTACAATTAACTCCATTAGCTTAACCCCATTTCTTGAAGATTCATGAATAACAGGCAAACACAATTTGTTTTGTTCGGGTATGACCTCACCAACGGCACTGGCTGGTTACCCGTTAGGTAGGAAAAAAAAGTAAAATAGCATTTGTTTAAAAGCTGCTACAGCTCAAATATTAATCATACAAGTGGAATGATGTCCTGAGGAAGATGCAATTGTCTAGTCTTCATTCACTGTCAAGTCTCTTTTCACTGTCTTATCTTTTCTGTATCGAGTCATTCCAGAGTTCAGAATCATATTGTAAAATATCTATTATTGTTCTACAACTCCTGTTCAAACCTTTGCAAACTAAGATTCCAAATATCTCTGGCAAAGTTAATCTTACATGAATTTGGCTATCATTTTAGGTCCCTTTATGAGTCAACTACGTTTTCGTTCATTCCTGGGTTTTAAATGCTGGATTTTGAGACTAATATGGACGAACGAAGTTTATAAAAGTGTAATTTTCAAAGGTTATTTTAACACATTTAACCTGTCAGGAATCTTTTATCTAGGGAGAGACTTTCAAAAACCCTATCTTTGACTGCATGAATGCTAAACGAATCTCCAATATCACAATCACAGGGCTGGACATAACTGATCATCCAATTTGATGATATAATCAATAATAATTTGCTTGAAACCAACCATTTCTATACATAAAATGAATAAAGGTTTAGCAGCTTTACAGAATGATTTTGCTAAAGTTTAAGTCATTAATTGATAAGACAAAATTCGTTTAACAATAATCTCAAAAATTGTAATATGCACAAGATATGCGTCGCTAGTTAGGGAAGACTTATTAAAATGACCCCAAACTGTATAAATGATGAATTAAATTGTGTGTCACCATGTTTAATTGTTGTTAAATTCTAATAACTCCCATAAAGATGGTCGAATTAAATTGACGATATAAAGAGGTCAACAACACATAATGGTAAATAATCCTACATGTACCAAGTTCGAGAGCTTTTTGCAATGGTCAATAGTCAAAGTCTCGAACTTCCATAACAATTGTCGGTAAATTTGTCAACTACACATGACAAACCGTACTACTCAGATGACAGCTTTCTATAAAACAGTCACAGAGGAGTTACCATTGCATTCACAAGGTATCGTTGTTACACTGCTGCAAAAATTGGTCAAATCAAGATGGTTGTACAATATGTTCAATAATGCATAAAGGCGAACAATCGTACCAAGTATGCACGGTTTCTCTAAAACGGACTTGACTTGTGTACACAATGTGTTATTTCATAATAAACAAAAAAGGCAAAGTTCGAAATTCCTGTAAAAATGATCCGACCAAATTACGACAAAGTATAAGTATTATGGCAAACACTTCTAACAAGAAATATGAGAGTTTTCTGTCGAATAGTCTCATAGGAGTTGCTTTCCTAAAGTGTTATTGTCACAATTAGTAAAAGTCTCATTGCTCTCGAAAAAATTGTCAAATCAAAATGACAGATTAATATGGTCAACTTGATAGTATGACGAACAATCCTACAAAATATGAGAGCTTTCTCTAAAACGAACTCAGAGAAATTGGTTGAGAAGGTTTTTAGTATCACAGTCCTAAAAAAAATGGTAAAGTTCTCATAACTCTGACTTGTAAAAATGATCGAATCAAAATGATGATATAATACGGTCAACTACACATGATGGCAAACAATCCTACCTAGCATGTATGAGAGCTTTTTGTTAAACGGATGAGGAATTGTGTTCATAAGGTGTTATTGGAACAATGCTCCAAAAATGGTTAAATCTCATATCATATGGTGGTACATGTACAAGATGGTCAACTACACATAAAGGCACACACTAGTACTGAATAAAAGAGCTTTCTGTCAAACGGTCTCAGAGGATTTGCATTAACAAGTCTTAAATTTTAGTGTCACAATAATACAAAAATTGTCGAATTAAAAGGTGATACAATATGGTCATCTACTTATGATGGCAAACAATCCTACCAAATATGATAGCTTTCTGTAAAACTGTTTCCAAGGATTCGAGTTCATGAATTGTTATTCTTGCAATACTCCATTAATAATCAAATCTTTACAGTATTCTTTTGTGATGGACTGTGTTTATGCTGTGACAAAGTCCATCACAATGACATCAGTTTGTATGTTGTTATAATTGTCTTTTGTCAAAGTCCCATAACTCCCGTAAATATGTTCAGATCAAATTGGCAGTATATTATTCAACTACACATGATGTCAAACAATCTTATCAAGTATGAGAGCTTTCTGTGAAACTGGCTCAGAGGAGTTGCGTTCACAAGACGTTATTGTCACAATTCTAGAATAAATACCCAAAGTCCAATAATTTCCTGTTAAAATGGTCGAATCAAAATGGCGATACAATATGGTCAGTTACTCATGATGGCAAACAATCCTACCAGGTCTGAGAGCTTCTTCTTTAATGGACTCAGAGAATTTCCATTCACAAGGTGTCATTGACAGTAATTAAAACAAATGGTCAAATTCCAATAAATCGTAAAAGTTGTCAAAAGAAATAGACAATATAGCATGGTCAAGAGAATACGACGACACATTATACGACAAGTATAACATCTATGTGCTAAACGGTCTCTGAGTATTGATATGTTCCGGACGGACGGAGCATAATTGTATAGCTCTCGGCGCCACAAGATGGGGATAATAATTTCCAACCCATGATATACCTCTTAAAAACCTTAAAGAACAATACAGTGGTTTCCAATCTCAAACTTCAGTTAAATATACGATTTCAGCTTTGTTAAAAAAAAATGCTAAAAAAATACATAAAATTATGTTGTCAAATTGCAATTGTTTCTCATGATTATTTTTCATATAAACCGATTAATTTGTTAGAATTGATAGAATAAGATAATTTTAAATTAAGGCTACGTGTATCGCTTATTGACTGATAATGTAAAACAACAAACATCAGTCTATAGTAAATTCTAATTTAACAAGCATATTTTTAATTTCCTTCCTTGTGTCAAATCAGGTTTCAAGTTTGAAGAATTAGGTAAGCATAAATTTATACATAATATCTTGCTTATGTGGTTTTTCTTTCTTTATCACTGTTAAATTATCTGGTTCGTGGTTTGAAATCTATTTCTATAATAAGATATATTTACATTATTACATACTCACAGGCCTTCTAGCAAATACAAATGTAGGTACATGTAGTTTATCAATCCAAACATAAATGACTCGAGTAAACATTAATATATGGTTGACAACTGCATTGTGCATGGGGTTATACGTCAATGAGATAGAACCAAAAACAATACAAAAACCGAGAACATCAGACTGTACATTACAGGTATTGGGTACGTATTAAAATGTAGACCTGTTTGTAAGTATACAACAAAAGAAAATAACGATACAAGGCACGATGCAAGGCAATGTATTTTCCATATCAAATGAAGTTAAATACACAGTACCAAGGTAAATATTCACAGAGTGTTATTTTCATATCAAAACCATTCATTTAAGGCAAATACACGATTTTTTTGGCATTTTTTATTTTTTTCAAAAACCGTATTTTCACCCAAAAATTTAAAAATCGATGTTGGAACTAAAAACTTTAAACTTAGATATGGTCTGCTTAAAACTTTGAATGCCTTTGCAGATATTTGAATACTTAATTCTCATCTTCGAAATTAAGAGCCGACTTTTGTCATCAATTTCCGCAAAAAAACAATTTGACCCCCGTGTTCAATAACACGGTATTTTCTCACATTCCAATTTGGTCCTATTCTTTTAATGTCTTTAATCATATGTATTTGCTTTGCTTTTCATTGGACAATTTAACAGTTTTTCCTATTTATTATATTTTATGATAAATTGGAGTTCAAAATTGTGTATCGTTACTTTTTGATGACGAGTAAACTTATTTCTGTCATTAATTCTCGTTATGTAAACCTGAAAACACAACATATCTCTTTATAAAGTCATTATGACACCCTCAATGTAATCGATTTAATTAATTTTACAAAACACAACAATTTAGAGACATAATTTGCTTTTTTCATATTGTGAGGGACGGAGTATGCACCAAAATGCAAACTTACAGTTGTAAAACTATTTTTAATAAAAAAAAAAATGTCATGTTCAGGTTTTTTCCTGTAAAGTAAAAAGTAAAATAACAAAAATAATGAACTCTGAGGAAAATTCAAAACGGAAAGTCCGTTATCGAATGGCAAAATAAAAATCTCAAACACATTAAACGAATGGATAACAACTATCATTTTCCTGATTTTGTATAGGCATTTTCTTATGTGGAAAATGGTTTTATAGCTAGGTTAACCTCTCACCTGTACAACAGTCGCACAAAATTCCATTATATCGACATCGATGTGCGAACAAAACAAACAGACACAATAAGCAAACATTTCAAAAATAGGTGTACAGCAGTCAACACCGTGATATAATCCTAGTAACTATAAAAACAAACGAATATGTCAACAAAGAAACACAAAAAGGCATTTAGACAAAGACAAGAATACAAAATTTACCAGAGCACAATAACACAATGGCGGGATGTACAAGTACCGAGCCACGTCAAATGGATATTTTCAAAGAAAAAAGCAAAACAACAAAAACATCGAACTCCGAGGAGAATTCCAAAAGGATGAAAAATTATAGGTATGCAGTTTAAAAATTTGAAATAGCTCAGTAAATGAGAGACCTATTGGACAAGAAAGATCTTAGAGATCATGCGATGTTTGACCTATAACATCTAAATAAAGGCAACAACAGTACACCGGTGCTCAAAAGTCATAAACCGACTGAGAGAAAACAAATAGACAAACAAAGTATAGATTAATATTTCGAGTACGACTGCATGGGTAGGACAAAGTTTTTTTCGGTGACAATAATAAAGGTTAAAAAATGTAATACGTATTCTAAACAATGATTAAGATATCAATGATCGCAAATTACAAATGACAAACAGTCTCGAGGGTAGTTCATTGTAACATCACACACGTGATTATTTGAAAAAATAATTATTACCATGGCTTTTTCTGCAAAACCATGCAAACAGAAGTCATATTAGACTTAAAATATACACAGACGTCGTTTAGAACAGTAAGGCTGATTTTCTGTTTATGAAGAACTTTGATATCATTTAATCTGTTTGGCTATGTTGTTAGAATCTATGTATATTATTTTTTAAATTGATAGAAATGTGAAGACAGGGTGTAATTCTAACAACTTTCAAGTGTTTTATATATATATTATTTCAGACTATAGCAAAATATCAACATGGCTGCTGCCGAGGTTGAGAAACCTCCCATGCTAGTGGTAGCCTTTGACTTCGGTACTACATTTTCTGGTTATGCGTTTGCTACACTTGGTGACTACAAAAACGATCCATTATCAATATCAACTCACACTTGGGCAACAGGGTCTCAAACTGGGATGTCTTTGAAAACTCCAACCTGTATTCTATTTGATTCTGATGAAAATTTTGTCGCATTTGGAAAAGATGCTGAGGACAAATATACTTTTCTTGCACAAGAAGAAAACCATAAAGGATGGCACTACTTTCGAAGATTTAAAATGGATTTGTATAAAACCGGGCCGCAGGTAACTTTTAGTTTGGTTCAATTCTCGAAAAAGAGAGGCAAAAGATACCAAAGAGTCTTACAAACTCATAATCGAAAACAACTGAAAACGCCATGACAAAAAAAGGACAAAAGAAAAACAATTGTACAAAAAACATTACCATGATTACATAGAAAACTAAATAACGAGCAACGGATGACATAAAAGCAGTGTACAGAAAAGGGCTATCTCTCGGATTTTACAATTTATTTGCAAACAGCTGCAAGAAAACAAATTGAATAGGATTAAAAGAATTTATATACATATATTTTCTTTTATATTTCCTGAGACACATATGGTTGAAATTCAACAACACAAACACGAAGACTAAGTTCACTGTTGGTCTTCGTGGAAACGAAGAAGTTTATAAATGGACATACTCGTTTCATGACATCCCGAGTTAAATTCCCACACACGACAGGCGAAATAGTTCTGTAAGCGCTGACTATTATTCTATGGCCAATTAATCATTTCATTTGAATCATAAGTAAAGAAACATTTACATGGAATCAACTTTGTCTTTTACGTACAAATTCAACTTACCACCTCAAGTCATTACGACTAAACATAATTTGTGAGTGAGCCAGACGAGTTGATACATCAATAAAGTCCATCAAAATAAATGTATAACTGCAGGAAATGCCACGGGATCTTAAAATTAAAGACGACCAAGGCAGGCCTATGTCAGCCATGAAAGTGTTTGCAGAGAGTATAAAGTTCCTTAAAAATCATATGATGGGTGAATTGGCCAAGAGAGATCTGCAAACAGCATTTAAACCAGATGAGATCCAATGGGTTTTAACAGTTCCCGCTATTTGGAGTGATGCGGCTAAACAATTCATGCGAGAGTCTGCTGTAAAGGTAGTACATTGTTTACTAATTGTAGTAGAATTGGAATCTATTTTTACTTATAGAATGAATAAGGAAGTAAAATACACATATATGCTCATTTCTTAAGAGGGAAAAATTGCACTTACTTATTTTCATTTAACAAATAAGGTTAAGAAAATTTTATGTAAATTTATTTTCTTATATATTTGTTGCAAACCGAAAGTACTTGAACCATAGCCATGTTATGTTTCAGCCAGTGATCTGTTTAGACCAGTGAAGTATGCATACTCAAAATTTAATCGTAACTCTCGAGTCTTACGCGTGTTTCAATCGATGGTGTCGGTCGAGGTCTTCCGTTGTTTCGCAGAGTATCAATAAAGCGAGTTTTATGTTGTATATCAGTTGCCTGTGAATCAACACTCGGTGAGTAAAGTAACAAGGGTCCATTGAATGTGGTCGTGGTGTGTTTTAATACAATCGTAATCGACGCTTACTTTTTGTATGATGAAGGAATCCTAAGACTGCTGTATTCAGGGTCAATAAATGCAAATCTAAAATGTTAATATTTGAGTATTTATGTATTTTATCACGAATAACTGTGCAAAATTTCAAAATTGTACCCATTGCAAAATTTGCACAAATCTTTATGTTTTGATGTTTCTGACATTTGTAATTTGACAGAATTTTCATTTCATGTAATGATTTCAGGGAGGTATACGCAACACTCAGTTGATTTTAGCATTGGAACCCGAAGCTGCTTCTATATACTGTAAACATATACCTAACGAACTAACAGTTACAAACGGTCAATATACAATAGATGCACTGTCACCAGGGACAAAATACCTTATTCTGGATGCAGGAGGTGAATATCCCGTATAAAGCAATTCAAAATACAGCAATGAATAGCTACATTTTAGTTTGCTTTATCTTTGATAGAGAGAGGCGAAAGTTACCAGACGGACAAACTCATAAGTCGAAAATAAACTGACAACGCCATGGATAAAAAAGAAAAAAAGACAAACAATAGTACACAAAACACAACATACAACACTAAAGACTGAGCAATACAAACCCAACCAACAACTGGGGGTAATCTCGTGTGCTCCAAAGGGGTAAGCAGAATCTGCTCTACATGTGTCAACTTTTGATAGCCATTGAAGCTGAAAAAGGAAATAACGAAATGGTGTAATTACATTGCTTTCTATATCAAAAATACTTAGTGACTGGTACCGTATCATTCTCTTAATAAATATCATTATTTATGTTTCTTCTTGTCGTATTTTCTACTGGTTACCAGTTATACAAGAAACTAAAAAGTAAAAACACTTATTTTGATTATTTTGACGAATCTATTAATAAGAAATGAATAACTGGATTTTTTAAAAGAATTTGATATCGTTCGATATATTTTGGGCAACGAATAGAGTGTAGAAAAATATATAGCCAGTCGTATAGCTTCTAAATACTATGAATATGATATACTTGGTAATTTTATTATCATAATACATTGTAATGTAAAAAGAATAATATTATTCATTTTGTAGTTTTGTGTACATATTTCAATATTTGTTTATAACAGGCGGTACCATAGATATTACAGTTCAAGAGGTTCAAGAGGATGAATCTATTAAACAACTGTACATGGCCAATGGTGGCGACTGGGGTGGTACGAAAGTCGACCTGGCCTTCGAAAAACTTTTGGAGGAATTTGCAGGAAAGTCTGCGTTACAGAAATTTCGACAAGAAGATAAATCTGGTCACTTAGATTTACAACGTGAATTTGAAATAAAGAAAAGAACAATTAAATCTGGTCAGACCAGTAAGACTACAATACGAGTGCCTGTGTCCTTAAAAGATGCTTACAAGGCTGTTTCTGGTAAGGAACTGCAGAGTACAATTGTAGCAAAATTAGAGAGGGATAAACTGCGTCTGGCATCAAACACGGCCACGGACCTGTTTGCAGAACCATGTGCCTACATTGTATCACATCTTCAGAATATTTTTGATGACCCAAAAGTAAAAGGGACCGACACCATTCTTATGGTGGGTGGATTTTCTGAATCACTTGTACTACAACATGCAGTTAAGAAAGCATTTCCATCCAAAACTATTATTATACCACCAGAGGCAGGTCTAGCAGTACTTAAGGGAGCAGTCCAATTTGGATTTGAGCCAACGGTTATCTCAACCAGGGTGTGTAAAGTGACATACGGCATTGCATCTAGCAGTGCTTTTGATGAAGGGATTGACCCGGAAGATAAAAAGTTTATTGATGAAGATGGTGATGTCTTGTGCAGAGGTCGATTTAGTAAGCACGTAGAAATCGGACAATCTGTAAGAATCGATGAGGAGATTAAAGAACAAATCTATTCACCGGTTTCTTCCGATCAGACATCAATGGCAGTTGACGTTTGGACATCAGCAAACAAAAACCCGAGATACACTGACGAAATGGGGTGTAGTCTTCACGGAAAAATTTCTGTCCAACTTCCCGATCCAAAACTTGGTGTTAGTCGAGATGTTGGTGTCAAAATGATTTTTGGCAAGACAGAACTAGAAGTGAGAGCCATCGTTAAGCATACGGGGAAAAGCACTGGTGCCAAATTTGACTTTTTACGCTAACCCATTAAACAGTTCAAACTTTGATTAAATACTATCCAGAAAACTGATTTTTTTTTGTATTTTCCCTTGTTTTTATATACATGTATCGTCGAATGAAATATTAAATAATCCAAATAAAATATATGAATTTTAGATCACTGTCATTTGCAATTGAATCTAAGGAACCACCGGCTGCCAATTATTGGACTAATCGAAGTTAAAACAAAATCTTGACACGCACAACAAATCGTGTTCATAAAAAGTTAAACAGATTTGTGATTGCATTAAGAAACATTAGTAGATCAATATCATTATATCATATTATAATTTAACCATGTTTCAATGTCTGTTTGCGTTGCACCTATCTAACGTGAATAAAAAGTGATTTCACGATTAACGTACAATAACATAACTAGTTATAAAAATATAAACAAAGAAGATGTGGATATGATTGCAAATGATACAACTCTCCACAAGAGACCACATGACACAGAAATTAACAGCTATAGGTCACCGTACGGCCTTCAACAATGAGCTAATCCCATACCGCGTAGTCACCTAAAAAAGGCCCCGAAATGACAAATGTAAAACAATTCAAACGAGAAAACTAACGACCTAATTAATGTACAAAAAAATTAACGATATATATGTAACATATGTAACACAGCAACAACTGACAACCACTAAATTACAGGCTCCTGACTTGGGGACAACCTGGGACAGTGGTGTAACAGTACAACATAAGAACGAACTATAAAAATTTGTTGAAAACGGCTTGACTCATCAGATGGATACAAATAGAAATAAATATACTAGTAACAAAAACATAGAGCGGACGTGGCCGGGAACTTGTACATCCCAACAACAAAAAGAAACTAACTACAGATCTGAGAGTACTCGCAGTTACTGACACCTAGTTCAAAGCCAATAACAACTAATAACAATAATCATGCATCTAAGACTAAATTGTCAATCAGTACACATCCAACGTCCAATGGATTTAGTATAAAGTCGTCATAAACAGTCAGAGAAAAACATAACCTTGTGCAATGCCAAGATACAGGAATCGACTGATTGTAGATCCATGAAAGTGCATAATGTATATAACAATAATATTTAGTTTGCTTTTAATTTACTGATAACAAAATCAATATTAATACCAATAAAACAATATTCAAAGATCTAATGATATGTTGAAAATGGTGTTTGCTTCTTTTTGGACCTTGGTAAAATTTCGAGGAAAACTTCATTGTCACCGAGATCGAATACAGATGGTTTCGGGGAAATCATCATTTTCACCGAGGCGCAAATACAAATAATCGAAAAGTAATATATATTCAAAAAGGAATAACAAAAAATGGGCGGGTACAGGTAAGAAGAATGCAAGCAAATATCGTTATGGAAAAATTGTTTCGTTAAAATGAAATCATCAAGTTTTTCTTATATGCATTCATGATAATTGTTTCTTGTATATTTTGTTTTATGCTTGCATAAGATTACCTCTTAATATACTGATCATGTTGTTGTGTGAAATATTTTATAAATACAGCCATAAACTAAGAGATTCTCCACATGGGCCATTATACCAGAAGTAAAGGTAGGCAGCATTGCCTTTAAAATGGCCCATAGCATTTATGCCCTAGACCCGTACGAGTTAGTCAGCAAAGGCTAAGGGGGGTACCTTGGTATATCACAAATGTGAAATTAACTATTGCCGGATGGCCAAACTAATAGATTCTCCACGTTGGCCATTATACCAGAGGTAGAGGTAGGCATTGCCTTTAAAATAGTCTATAGCATTTATGGCCTAGACGTGTACGAGTAAGTCAGCAAAGGGCAAGGGGGTACCCTGGTATATCACAAAGTGGAAATAAACTATTTCCGGCTGGCCAAACTAAGAGATTCTCCACGTGGGCCATTATACCAGAGGTAGAGGTAGGCATTGCCTTTAAAATGGCCTATAGCACTTATTCCCTAGACCCGTACGAGGTAGTCAGCAAAGGGTAAGGGGGATACCCTGGTATAGCACACAGTCGAAATGAACTATTGCCGGCTGGCAAAACTAAGAGATTCTCCACAAGAGCCATGATACCACAGGCAGAGGAAGTTATTGCCTTTAAAATGGCCCATAGCACTTATGCCCTAGACCCGTGCGAGTTTGTCAGGAGAGGGTTAAAAGCGGGAGGTGGTACCCTTGTTTACAGCGAAGTCGAAAGGAACTATTGCTGGCTGGCCAAGCTAAGAGATTCTCCAAATGGGCCATTATACCAGAGGTAGAAGTAGGCATGTCCTTTAAAATGGCGCATATCACTTATGCCCTTGACCCGTACGAGATAGTCAGCAAAGGGCAAGGGGGGTACCCTGGTATATCACAAAGTCGAAATGAACTATTGCCGGCTGGCCAAAGTAAGAGATTCTCCACGTTGGCCATTATACCAGAAGTAGAAGTAGGCATTGCCTTTGAAATGGCCCATAGCACTTATGCCCTAGACCCTTACGAGTTAGTCAGCAACGTATAAGGGGGTACCCTGGTAAATCACAAAGTCGAAATGAACTATTGCCGACTGGCCAAACTAAGAGATTCTCCACAAGGGCCATGATACCAGAGGTAGAGGAAGTTATTGCCTTTAAAATGGTCCATAGCACTTATGCCCTAGACCCGTACGAGTTTGTCAGCAGAGGGTTAAAAGGGGGAGGTGGTACCCTGGTTTACAACGAAGTCGAAATGAACTATTACCGGCTGGCCAAACTAAGAGATTGTCCACGTGGGCCATTATACCAGAGGTAGAGGTAGGCATTTCCTTAAAAATGGCTCATAGCACATATGCCCTAGGCCCGTACGAGTTAGTCAGCAAAGGGTAAGGGGGGTATTATTGTATATCACAAAGTCGAAATGAACTATTGCCTGCTGGCCAAACTAAGAGATTCTCCACAAGGGCCATGGTACCAGAGGTAGAAGAAGTTATTGCCTTTAAAATGGCCCATAGCACTTATACCCTAGACCCGTACAAGTTTGTCAGCAGAGGGTTAAAAGGGGGACGTGGAAGCCTAGTTTACAACGAAGTCGAAAAAAACTATTGCCGGCTGGCCAAACTAAGAGATTCTCCACCTGGGCCATTATACCAGAGGTAGAAGTCGGCATTGCCTATAAAATGGCTCAAAGCACTAACGCCCTAGACCCGTACGAGTTAGTCAGCAAAGGGTAAGGGGGGTACCCTGGTATATCACAAAGTGGAAATGAACTATTGCCGGATGGCCAAACTAAGAGATTCTCCACGTGGGCCATTATACCAGAGGTAGAGGTAGGTATTGCGTTTGAAATGGCCAATAACACTTATGCCCTAACCCCATACGAGTTAGTCAGCAAAGGGTAAGGGGGGTACCCTGGTATATCACAAAGTCGAAATGAACTATTTCCGGCTGGCCAAACTAATAGATTCTCCACGTGGGCCATTATACCAGAGGTAGAGGTAGGCATTGCCTTTAAAATGACCAATAGCATTTATGCCCTAGACCCGTACGAGTTAGTCAGCAAAGGGTAAGGGGGTACCCTAGTATATCACAAAGTCGAAATGAACTATTGCCGGCTGGCCAAACTAAGAGATTCTCCGCGTTGGCCATTATACCAGAGGTAGAAGTAGGTATTGCCTTTAAAATGGCCTATAGAACTTATGCCTGGACCCGTACGAGTTTGTCAGGAGAGGGTTAAAAGTGGGAGGTGGTACCATTGTTTACAGCGAAGTCGAAATGAACTATTGCCGGCTGGCCAAACTAAGAGATTCTCCACGTGAGCCATTATACCAGAGGTAGAGGTATGCATTGCCTTTAAAATGGCCCATAGCACTTATGCCCTAGACCCGTACGAGTTAGTCAGCAAAGGGTAAGGGAGGTACCCTGGTATATCACAAAATCGAAATGAACTTTTGCCGGCTGGTCAAACTATGAGATTCTCCACGTTGGCCATTAAACCAGAGTTAGAGGAAGTTATTGCATTTAAAATGGCCCAGAGTACTTATGCCCTAGACCCGTACGAGTAAGTCAGCAAAGGGTAAGGGGAGTACCCTGGTATATCACAAAGTCGAAATGGACTATTGCCGGCTGGCAAAAGAAAGAGATTCACAACGTGGACCATTATACCAGAGATAGAGGTAGGCATTACCTTTGAAATGGCCTATAGCACTTATGCCCTAGAACCTTACGAATTAGTCAGCAACGGGTAAGGGAGTACCCTGGTATATCACAAAGTCGAAATGAACTATTGCCGCCTGGCAAACTAAGAGATTCTCCTCAAGGGCCATGATACCAGAGGTAGAGGAAGTTATTGCCTTTAAAATGGCCCATAGCACTTATGCCCTCGACCCGTACGAGTTTGTCAGCAGGGGGTTAAAAGGGGGAGGTGGTACCTTGGTTTAGAACGAAGTCGAAATGAACTATTGCCAGCTTGCCAAACTTAGAGATTCTCCACGTGGGCCATTATACCAGAGATAGAAGTAGGCATTGCCTTTGAAATGGCCCATAGCACTTATGCCCTAGACCCGTACGAGTAAGTCAGCAAAAGGTAAGGGGGTACCCTGGTATATCACAAAGTCGAAATGATCTATTGTCGGCTGGCCAAACTAAGAGATTCATCACGTGGGCCTATATACTAGAGATAGAGGTAGGCATTGCCTTTGAAATGGCCCATAGCACTTATGCCCTAGACCCTTAAGAGTTAGTCAGCAACGGGTAAGGGGGTACCCTGTATACCACAAAGTCGAAATGAACTATTGCCAGCTGGCCAAACTAAGAGATTCTCCCTTAAGGCCATGATACCAGAGGTAGAGGAAGTTATTGCCTTTAAAATGGCCCATAGCACTTATGCCCTCGACCCGTACGAGTTTGTCAGCAGAGGGTTAAAAGGTGGAGGTGGTAGCCTGGTTTACAACGAAGTCGAAATGAAATTTTGCCGGCTGGCCAAACTAAGAGATTCTCCACGTGGGCCATTATACGAGAGGTAGAGACAGGCATTGCCTTTAAAATGGACCAGAGCACTTATGCCCTAGACCCGTACGAGTTAGTCAGCAAAGGGTAAGGGAGGTACCCTGGTATATCACAAAGTCGAAATAAACTGTTGCCGGCTGGCCAAACTAAGAAATTCTCCGAGATAGAAATTGCCTTTAAAATGGTCCATAGCACTTATGCCCTAGACCCGTACGAGATAGTCAGCAAATGGTAAGGGGGGTATCTTGGTATATCACAAAGTCGAAATGATCTATTGCCGGTTCGCCAAACTAAGAGATTCTCCACGTGGGACATTATATCAGAGGTAGAGGTATGCATTGCCTTTAAAATGGTTCATAGCACTTATGCCCTAGACCCTAAAGACGTTAGTCAGCAAAGGGTAAGGGGGGTACCCTGGTATATCACAAAGTCGAAATGAAATATTGCCGGCTGGCCATACTAAGAGGTTCTCCACGTGGGCCATGATACCAGAGTTAGAGGAAGTTATTGCATTTAAAATGGCTCTGAGCACTTATGCCCTAGAGCCGTACGAGTTAGTCAGCAGAGGGTTAAAAGAGGGAGGTGGTACCCTGGTTTTACAACGAAGTCGAAATGAACTATTGCGGGCTTGCCAAACTTAGAGATTCTCCACGTGGGCCATTATACCAGAGGTAGAGGTAGGCATTGCTTTCAAAATGGCCCATAGCACCTATGCCCTAGACCCGTACGAGTAAGTCATCAAAGGGTAAGGGGGGTACCCTGGTATATTCACTAAGTCGAAATGAACTATAGCCGGCTGGCCAAACTAAGAGATTCTCCATGTTGGTCATTATACCAGAGGTAGAGGTAGGTATTGCCTTTAAAATGGTCCATAGCACTTATGAACTTCCAGAAAATCTCTTAGTTTGGCCAGTCGGCAATACTTCATTTCGACTTCGTCATATATCGGGGTTACTCTATCACCCTTTTAACTCTTTGCTGATAAACTCGTACGGTTCAAGGGCATAAGTGCTATAGGCCAATTTAAAGGGAACGACTACCCTCTACCTCTGGTATAATGGCCCACCTGGAGAATGTCTTAGTTTGTCCTGCCGTTAATAGCTTATTTGGACTTTAGGATATACAAGAGTACTCCCCCTACCCCCTGCTGACCAAGTCCTACGGGTCTAGGACATAAGTGCCATGAGCCGATTTGGAAGCAATGACTACCTCTACCTCTGATATAATGCCCCACATTGAGATTTTCTTAGTTTGGCCAGCCAGCAATGGTTTATTTCGACTTCGTGATATACTGGGGTACCCCATCCTCCTTTTGACTTTTTGCTGACAAACTCGTTCGGGTGTAGGGCATAAGTATCATGAGCCATTTTAGAGGCAATGCTTACCTCTTCCTTTTGTATAATGGCCCACGTGGAGAATCTCTGAGTTTGGCCAGTCGGCAATAGTTTATCTTGACTTCGAGATATACCGGGGCTACTCCATACCCCTTTTAACTCCTCTTTGCTGACAAACTCGTATGGGTCTAGGGCATAAATGCTGTGAGCCATTAGGGAATGACTACATTGCACCTCTACCTCTGTTATAATGGCCCACCTGGAAAATCTCTTAGTTTTGCCTGCCGGCAATAGTATAGTACTCCCCTTACCCTCTGCTGACTAACTCTTACGGGTCATGGACATAAGTGCCATTGGCGATATTGGAGGCAATGTCTACCTCTACCTCTGGTATATGTTAGGTTTTGATTTGTGTGCGTCGCGTTGTGATAAGACTACGTTAACTCTCAAGAAAATACTACTGTACGGTTCAATATTCTTTTCAAACATAAGCATGAGAATAGTTACAATATTCCTCATTGATACGCGACGTCATACAGTTAGTGGCGACGGCACATATAGTAACGCTTTACGTTCCCGCAATCGTCGACATTCTTGGGGCCACCGAAATGGAAAAGTAAAGAATAAAATTTACAATCACAAAGAATAAGAAAGATTCCACTGTTACTGTTTCTGTAATATTGGATACTTGAAAATTACTTTAACTAAGATCACAATTGTCTATAAAAATGCCCCTCGATCATTGAATGTCATTGAAAGTTAACGCCACTGTAACAGTCCATTAAACAGATTTTACAGTCCAAAATCACTAATTCAATCGTAGATAGTCCTTTTCCTTCCTAATTCTGTAAAAATCGGAATTGAATTTACTTTTGGCGGGAACGAAGAGAATAGTGCGTTTTACAATTATAACTATTTGGTCTTTGTAATTCCAACGGATATGATTTAACAATTGGTCGGTTTATTATACCAGTGTCTGTTTTGATGATAGCAGTTCGTATCAATCCATCTTTTTTCACGAATCAAATCCATCACGACGACTAACCTCCACAAAAGTCTATTATAATTGTTGGTTACTTGTACGATGTCTCCTACTTCATTAGTTTGAATGTTATTACCAGTTGCACGATGAAATTCTCGCAAGGATGTTAAATATTCATTCCTCCAACGTGTATGGAAATGTTCAATAAGTTGATGTTGTCTCTGAAGTTTTTTGTTACAAGACGAATGATTAGAATTGTGGAAGTTTTCAATATCATTCATTTGATGTGGTAGCGAATCCAATCTCCTCCTGGTAGCGAATCCAATCTCCTCCCGTTAAGTAAGTGTGATGGCGTAAGTGGTTGTGGGTCAGTTATGTCTGTTGATATATACGTAATCGGACGATTATTTAGCATACTTTCAACTTCGGTTACTATTGTTCGAAGCATGTCAATAGTAACAAACGATCGACCTAATACTTTTTAATGGCATTTTTCGTAAGTCCTATAAGTCTTTCCCACCATTCGCTAAACCATGGGGCTCTTTTTGGGATAAATTTCCATTCAGTTCCACGTTCTACCATTTTTTGTTGAATTGATTCTGCTGCAGCTTTAAAAGAGGGGCGAAAGATACCAGAGGGACAGTCAAATGTACTAGCGTTGTCTGACATCATAATTCTTGGAAGTAAACGACGTGCCACAAATCTCCTAAAAGCTAACATGAATGACTTCTCTGTCAGATTCTGTACAATTTCAAGAAGCACTGCTCGTGTTGCTGCACATGTAAAAAGGCAGATATAAGGTTACAGTCAATGTTATTTTGTCCTATAGTACATAAAGCATCAGTAAAGTCGACACCTGTGACAAAAAAGGGTATTCGTCGTAAAGTCTATCTTTCGGAAGCGGCGGTGGCTCAGGTGCGCGGTAAGGTTTTCCTGTTACTTTATTGCACTGTGAGCATTTTCGAAGGTGGAATTTTACACATTGACGAATCCTAGGTACTAGTATCCATACTTCTGCTGAATATGCGCAATTGTGCTGTTTAGTCCAGAGTGTAAATTTTTGTGATACATCTAATTATCAACGACCTAAAATGGTGTTTAGTTGGTAACAAAATTGGATACTTACTATTATAATATAATGGTGCTTTGTTGTGTCGCAATAATCCGATGTCGTCTTAATACAGTCTTAGTTGTCTAACGATAGCAATTTTCTGTGTTGATAATGGGTTCAAACTATCAATCTCGGGTTCGAAGGTCGTCCGTTGAACATTACGGATAAGTGTATTGGCTTTTCCGATTTCTTGAATCATGAGTATTCCAATTGTTTGCTCGCTTTTAGGGGTCTTCAGATTGCGAATGAATCTTAACATGTATGCTGTTATTCTAACCAATTTACTGAACGAGCTATACTTTTCAATTTGAATACAACTTGTCTTTGGTACATGTATCTCGACGTCCCTAAATTTCTCGGTAATCGTTGAAAATGTGTTACAGTATTCAACATGTCTTGTCCAGGTTGGCCATTCTGTTTTGGTGGCGATCCGTTTGGGTCCTTTTATCCAAGGTTCATTTTTTATCATCTGTTTTGTCGTAATTCCACGGGTAAGACAATCTGCTGGGTTTTGGTCTGTGGGGCAATACCTCCAATCACTGTGTTTGCCAATTTTGTTTATTTCTTTTAAACGATTAGATACAAATAGAGGTAACGTTTTTGTTGACGATATCCAACTCAACACTATTTGACTGTCACTCCAAAAATATGTCTTTTGTGTGTCAATAAATCCAACTAAATAGATCGCCAATCTGGCTATTATCAGCGCACCCATAATTCCAAAACGTGGCAGAGTTATAGTTTTTACCGGAGCGACTCTGTTTTTTGTAATGATCAAACTGGAAGTGTTCTCTTTGACTAGCTAGGCACACGCGCCATATGCTTGTTGACTGGCGTCTGTAAATATATGGAGTTCAGTCTCTTGTTGCACATCAGATTCAATTGTTATTTGACGTGAAATTTTTGTTTTTGTTGCTTCTCCTATTTCCACAGCGATCGATTTCCACTCTTCTTTTAAGGTGGGAGTTAAGAATAATTTGTCCCAATTTAACTTCTCTTTCCCAAATCTTTGCATAAAGAGATTTGATGTTACAGTAACTGGTGACATTAATCCAAACGAATCAAAGATTTTTGACGACTTGCGCAACACTTTTCGTTTTGTTAATGGAATGTCATCATTTTCTGTTTATTTAAATTGATTAAACATAAATTTATCGGATTTTGTGATCCAGCGAATTCCGAGTATTTTAACTGTCTGATCCTCGTCTTCTGCCTTTTCCTGTATCGCAATATGTCGTAGGTTTTCATTGTTAGAATTCCAAGTTCTCAAATTAATTAAAAACCGGTATCGTGTAATTGTGTGAGAGATTCTGAATAAAACTTAAGGAGAGTTGTCTCGTCATGAAAGTTCGTGAGACTGTTATCTACATATATGTTCCTTTGCAGTCCCGTGGATGTGTTAGATGGGTTTTCTCTAAAGTGTTTCATCAATGTAGCACTCAAAATAAAGGGTGAACAGGTTGCACCAAAAAGTACTACTTTAAACCTGTAAGTTATCAATGGACTGTTCGGATTGGCGGGGTTCTGTAACCAAAAGAATCTCGTAACATCTCTGGCATTTACGTCCAATTCTATGTGTAAAAATGCTTTCTCTATATCAGCTGTCATTGCATATTTCTCCATTCTCAAGCGTGTCAAAATTGTAGTAAGGTCGTTCATCATACATTTGTTATAGGCGGGTAATCTGCTAAACAATCGTTGAGATTAGCGCTGTTAGAATTTGCTTTACAGCTAAAGTTATATACTATTCGTATAGGTGTCGTCCTGGAATCCTTCTGAACAACGTGATGCAGAATATAATGTATTAAATTCTCAGTTAGAATCTCATCGCTTACCTTTTCTATGAAACCTCTCCGTTCTTGGTCAGATTTGATATCTCCATACATTCTGAACATTTCTTTGTCTTTTGAAATTCCACGTATAACATTTTCTGTTCTTCTTTTGACGACTTCTTTATTTGTTGGCAACTCCGGGCAGTTTTCTTTCCATGGTAGTTTGGACACATATTTCCCATTTTGTTTTGTAATGGACGATTCAGCAAAGGTTTCCATGACATCAATCAATTGCGTATCAACTTCCTTTTAGTAAATTCCAAAAGATTCCAGTCTCCAAAATTTTTCTAAATGGTAACTTTCCTGTTTATGCGATATCAAGACGTTCATCATTGAAGTTGAATTGTTATTGTTCGTGACTGGTACTGGACCTGACAACAAATATCCGAGTTTAAATCTTACAGCAGTCGGACCATTTCCACGTATTACATCATCTTGCACTACATTCCAATGAAAGTCTGCTCCAATTAGAAGAGTAAGATCGAAAGACTCTGCGTCTGTAAAGGGGTTTGCTAGAGATAATTCACGTAGATACTGTAGTTCCTGCGTGATTTTTCTACTCTGGCTCTGAAGCGGTGATGATATGGTGGGTACTATCAGTACTTTAATAGGGATAATCTCTCCATTATTAGTTTTCAACTGTACCGTGGTTTTGTCTAGATTTCTGATACTGCTAGTTTAATTCCCAAAAGAAACTATATTCAGATTTTCGGATCCATCTTTCTGTACATTTAATTTAGTAGCTAAGTCTGCAGTAATAAAAGACTTTTGCGCACCTTTGTCAAAAAGTATGTTTGCCTCCGCTGTATTATTTACCGACATTACCTGAGCTACTGCTGTTTTCAACAAAACGGTTGAGTTTTCTTGACCTGCCGATGTGTACAACATTGAAGTTTCTTTTTTGTCCTAAATATCTGACTGAGCCGTAGTTGTGGTTTTTTTTTCTTGTAATGTGATGAGTGGCGCTTACGATGGAAATTCTACAGTCGTATTTAGAGCGAGAATCTGATACTTTGTGAGTACCAAAACAGTTAAAACACAATTTCTTCTCTTTAATAATGGCTATTCTTCTTTCATGCTCTGCAACATCCGTGTAGTCATTGGGATAGTGATATGCTTCACAGAATGTGCATGCTTTTCTTTGTGTTGAATTTTTTTTTATACCTTGATATTTCGATGTTTTTTCTGGACTTTTTTTTGTTGAAATCCTTAACACTTGCTACAAAATTTGCAGTGTAATAAGCTATCGGGGGTTGATACATGTAATCATTATGTCCTGATTCCTGAATTGAAAGCTCTCTAAACGCTCATAATCCTGGTCACGGCACCAATGTTAGGTTTTGAGTTGTATACTTCGCCTTGTGATAAGACTAGGTTGATTTAAAAAAAAAATACTACTGTACAGTTCAATATTCTATTCAAACATAAGCATAAACATAGTTACAATATTCCACATAGATACACGATGTCATATACTTAGTGGCGACGGCACATATAGTAACGCTTTACGTTCCCACAATCCTCGACAACCTCTACCTCTGGTATAATGGCTCACGTGGAGAATCTCTTAGTTTGGCCAACTGGTAATAGTTTATTTTGACTTCTCGATTTACCGGGTTACCCGGCCCCCTTTTAAATCTTTGCTGACAAACTCGTACGGGTCTAGGACATAAGTGCCATGAGCCGTTTAAGAGGCAATGCCTACCTTTTCTTCTAGTATAATGACCCAAGTGGAGAATCTCTTAGTTTGCCCAGTCGACAACAGTTTATTTCGACTTCGTGATATATCGGCGTACCCCATCCCCCTTCTAACTCTTTGCTTACAAACTCGTACGGGTCTAGCGCATAAGTGCTATGGGTCATTTTAAAGAAAATGACTACCTCTACCTCTGGTATAATGGTCCACGTTGAGAATCTTTTAGTTTAATTAGCCGGCAATAGTTTATTTCTACTTCGTGATATATCGGGGTACCCAATCCCCCTTCTAACTCTTTCCTTACAAATTCGTACGGGTCTAGTGCATATGTGCTATGGGCCATTTTAAAGGGAATGACTACCTCTACCTCTGGTATTAAGGCCCACGTGGAGAATCTCTTTGTTTGGCCAGCCAGCAATAGTTTATTTCGACTTCATGATATACCGGGGAACCCCATCCCCTTTTAACTCTTTGCTGACAAACTAGTATGGGACTAAGACATAAGTGTTATAGGCCATTTTAAAGGGAACGACTACCTCTACCTCTGGTATAATGGCCCACCTGGAGAATCTCTTTGTTTGGCCAGCCGTTAATAGTTTATTTGGACTTAAGGATATACAAGATAACTCCCCTTAACATTTGCTGACCAACTCCTACGGGTCTAGAACATAAGTGCCATATCCCATTTTAGAGGCAATGCCTAAATCTACCTCTGGTATAATGGCCCACGTGGAGAATCTCTTAGTTTGGCCAGCCGGCAATAGTTTATTTCGACTTCGTGATATACCGGGGTACCCCATCCCCTTTTAACTCTTTCCTGACAAACTCGTACGGGTCTAGGGCATTAGTGCTATAGACCATTTTAAAGGGAATGACTACCTCTACCTCTGGTATAATGGCAGCACACCTGGAGAATATTTTTATTTGGCGAAACCGTTAATAGTTTATTTGGACTTTAGGATATACAAAATAACTCCCCTAGACCTTAGCTAACCAACTCCTACTGGTCTAGAACATAAGTGCCATGTGCCTTTTTAGAGGCAATGTCTACCTCTACCTCTGGTATAATAGTCCACGTGGAGAATGTCTTAGTTTGGCCAGCCGGCAATAGGTTATTTTGACTTCGTGATATACCGGGGTACCCCATCCCCCTTTTAAATTTTTGCTGACAAACTCGTACGGGTGTAGGGCATAAATGTTATGAGCCATTTAAAACAGAATGACTACCTCTACCTCTGGTATATTAGTCCACCTGAAGAATCTCTTTGTTTGGCCAGCCGACAATAGTTAATCTGGACTGTGGGATATACAAAAGTACACCCCTTACCTTCTGCTGAACAACTCCACGGGTCTAGGACATAAGTGCCATGAAAAATTTTAGAGGCAATGCCTACCTTTACCTCTGGTATAATGGCCCACGTGGAGAATGTCTTAGTTTGGCTAGCCGGCAATAGTTTATTTCGACTTCGTGATATACCGGGATACCGGTACCCCATCCCCCTTTTAACTTTGTGTTGACAACTTCGTAAAGGTCTAGGGCATATGTGATATAGGCCATTTTAAAGGGAATTACTGCATCTACCTCTGGTATAATGGCCCACGTGGAGAATCTCTTTGTTTGGCCAGCTGTTAATAGTTTATTTAGACTTTAGGATATACAAGAGTACTCTCCTTAACCTTAGCTGACCAACTCCTACTGGTCTAGGACATAAGTGCCATGGAACGTTTTAGAGGCAATGTCTACCTCTACCTCTGGTATAATGGTCCACGTGGAGAATCTTTTTTTTGGCCAGCCGGCAATAGTTTATTTCGTTTCGTGATATACTGGGGTACCCCATCCCCCTTTTAAATCTTTGCTGACAAACTCGTACGGGTCTAGGGCATTAGTGCTATAGACCATTTCAAAGGGAATTACTGCATCTACCTCTGGTTTAATGGCCCACCTGGAGAATCTCTTTGTTTGGCCAGCCGTTAATAGTTTATTTGGACTTAAGGGCATACAACAGTACCCTTACTCTCTGCTGGCCAATTTCTACGGGTCTAGGTCTAGTATCATGGACCCTTTTAGAGGCAATGCCTATCTCTACCTCTGGTATAATGGCCCACGTGGAGAATCTCTTAGTTTGGCCAGCCGGCAATAGTCTAGTTTAAACATATTTATTTAGAGTGGATTGGGAAACAAGTTATTGCAACTTATATTAATCCCTTTCCACTTTGCGGGTGCGAGTGCTGCCTTGTAGCGGCATTGGCCCGCTTTTTTTCGAAATCTACAAGGGTATCTTTTACATGCGAGAGATATTGCTCTCTCTTAACACGGGCCAGCCATTTATCGTTCCCTTCCGACGGACTATCATCGTTTCTCAAGACCATACTCGCAAATGATGTCAAGAGAGAGCCGAAAATTCATTCCCTGAAATTTTCTCCCCGGAACGGGGATCGAACCAGGAACCTTTGTGTTAGTAGTCCGATGCTTTATTTAAACGACGGGGTACCCCATCCCCCATTTAACTCTTTGCTGACAAACTCGTAAAGGTCTAGGGCATAAATGCTATAGGCCAGTTTAAAGGGAATGACTACTTCTACGTCTGGTATAATGGCACACGTGGAGAATCTCTCAGTTTGATCAGCCGGCAATAGTTTATTTTGACTTCGTGATATACCGGGGTACCCCCTCCCCCTTTTAACTCTGCTGACAAACTCGTTCGTGTCCACGGC
The DNA here is from genome assembly GCF_021869535.1 of Mytilus californianus. NCBI lineage: Eukaryota > Metazoa > Mollusca > Bivalvia > Mytilida > Mytilidae > Mytilus > Mytilus californianus. Next base: position 3,011,606 of record NW_026262745.1, on the reverse strand, counting down.
ATAAATGCTATGAGCCATTTTAAAGGAAATGACTACCTCTACATCTGGTATAATGGCCCACGTGGAGAATCTCTTTGTTTGGCCCGCCGGCATTAGTTTATTTGGACTTTGAGATATACAAGAGTACTCCCTTCACCCTCTGCTGACCAACTCCTACGGGTCTAGGACATAAGTGCCATGGACCATTTGAAAGGCAATGCCTACCTTTTCCTCTGGTATAAAGGCCCACGTGGAGAATCTCTTAGTTTGGCCAGCCGGCAATAGTTCATTTCGACTTCGTGATATACCAGGGTACCCCATCCCCCTTTTGACTCTTTGCTGACAAACTCGTGCGGGTCTAGGGCATAAGTGCTATGGTCCATTTTAAATCCAATTCTTACCTCTCGATGGCAATAACCTTATTACGTTAAGACTCCGATTGGTCGCCGTAGTTTTGAATAACGAAAGGTCAATAATAAAGTTACTGTCAGTTTTTATTTCTACTTCTTTTTCCTTTAATTGTAAATTTTTTTTGTCTTGTCTGTTTAAAATGGATGATAAACAATCGCATTTACGATATGTAGTACTTTTGAGATGGGACTATATTTGTAGACAACAAACAGATTAGGGAATGCACAAATGGCAATTAATTCCTTTAATTTCTTTCAGTTTACGTATAATGTATAGTTGTTAATTATGTAAATTCTTTGAGAAGTCAGAAATAATTATAAGAACTTTTCTTTTTTGATTTCTCAAGATTCATAGTTCATATTTCATCTCTTTCGTTCAATTTCTTTATTGATAGTAATCGTTAAATTTCTATATTTAATCATCCTTTTATTTGTTGTTGCTTCAGTTTACATTATTTCACTAATCACAGAATTTTGAATAGATCAGTTCTTGCTTCTGTGTTTATGGAAGCATTAATAATTAACCTTTTTTTTACATTCATTTTAAATGTTGTTTAAAGACGAAGATCTTGCAGAATACCCATAGTTTATTTTTATAATTGATAAAGTAAACGAGGACCTCGAAGAAGACACCCACTGACTTGCCTGTTTAAAACAATATTAAATATATTAAACAAAAACGTTATTTGATCTAAATAATCGTTCATAGTTTCTTACAACACTTCATCGAACGCAAGTCATCTCATGAATATTATTGACGGCTCATGAATATTATTGAAGGCTGGCCTCATGAAAATTATAGCCGGCTGTTGTCGACGGCTAGCTTCACACGGCAACCCTAAACCTTACACTAACGTTAACACTAACAACTAACCTTGTCCCGTACTCTAGCCTAAAACTTAACCCTAACTTAAACCCAACCTTTAATAGTATTTCATAAGACTAACACTAAACATAATCCAAACCCTATGTCATACGCTAACTGAAATCCTAAACGTAACCCTAACTCTTACCCCTAACCCTTCTTCTATTCACTTGTATATGCCATTTTACAAGTTGACCTGTCGACTAAGTCTATTTCTTGACATGCTGACTTGCTGACATTATAACATAAACTGTGTAGATCCTATAACCATGAAAACTTTAATCAAATAAAAACCGAAACACTCAATAACTGTTGTTTATTTCAAGAGAGAAAATATCAAATATTAAATATGTCTTTAGTCTTTTACAAGGTCCTAATCGTTTTTTTCCCCTACAACCAATATAATCAAACTCTAAGTGGTGTACAGCTGCCGATTAAACTACAATTTTAATACGCATTCTATACTTGAAATGACATTGATATCAAACCCCATATCGCATATATACCAAGCTATAAAAGCCCCGACATGACAAAATGTAAAACCATTCAAACGATCAAATCAGCTTCCTCATTTATGTACACAACATCAACCAGCGGTGTCCATCATATGTGGATTCTAAAGATCAACTCCAAAATCTTCAATCATTGTTTTTACGTTTTGCAGTGATATCCACATATTTTATTCGTCTATTCCCCGTGCTAATTTGAAAGGTCAACTACATCGTCCCTTTAAAGCTTGTGTTTACAACAATGAGAATCATAGACACAAATTCCTTCGAAAAACCCCATCGATTCTCACAATCAATACAACGAAATTGATATCATGAATAAGCGGGTCTTTTGGATCGACAGCATATTAGTTTAGTTTGGTGGATTGATATTTCAACAGTTGACAATCGGTATTCCCTGTGAGTACTCTATAATATGTTCTGAATGTATTTTGTTGTGGGGATGTATAAGTATCCTACCACGTTCACTGTGTGTTTTTGCTTTGTTTTGGGGCTTTGTATCGATCTGGTGATTCAAGCACTTTTCAACTGATTTTTATGGTTTGTTCATATGTTGCATATTCATTAAACTGAACATCAAAATGCCAAATTTGGATTGAATGATACGAGGGAGATAATTTACTCTTTCCCATGACTCAACGGGAGATAATTTTTTGAATGTTGCTCTTTAGTTCAGACCATTCAAAAGTCGATAATTTAATTTAAATTAAAACAATTAAAGACGATAATAAAAGAACATACAATATAATAATTTTAATAACACATAGCTGCGAGGGTGATAGGGCAGATTGGTACCCCTCGAACATACACTGTCAACCTCAGCTTCGACTCAGTTGTTTCTCGGGGTTACAATCTGCTCTATCACCCTCTCAACTATATGTAATGTATATACTGGTACACCACTGTCCCAGGTTCGGATGGGTTGGGCGCCCGCTAGAATGTTTTACCCGGCCACAGTCTATATGTTCCTGTCCCAAGTCAGGAGCCCGTAAGTCAGTGGTTGTCGATCGTTTATTGCTGTATATAATTATCATATTTGATTTTCGTTCATTATTTTATACATAAATAATCAGGCCGTCATTTTTCTCGTTTGAATTGTTTTACATTTGTCATTTCGGGGACTTTTATAGCTGACTATGCGATATGGCTTTACTCATTGTCGAAGCCATACGGTGACCTATAGTTGTCAATTTCGTGTCATTTGGTGTCTTGTGGAGAGTTGCCTCATTGGCAATCATATCACATCTTCTTATTTCTACAACTTAACCAGAAGGTCTAGCTGCTTCATATCTTGATGTTTTCCTCGATATGGACACATATGGACTATAATCTATGACAAACGTTGTTATTTCGCTTTTCCAAATGTCAAATTCCAATTTCTTAGAGTAACATACATGTACATGTGACCCCTGCCCAATCGTCATTTGTTTGCACTATAAATTAATATGGTGCAATTGTGCTCGTGCATGTTTACAATATAGACTTTATTAACATGTGTGTGTTCTTATCTAAAAAAAAACATTTTCCAACAGAGTTAATAAAGGAGAACGACTGAAACTGACACTGTATAAGTTTTACGATAACTATCGCGAATTTATTGACCGATATTAAGATTCTTTGTCTAAACGCAATATCGGGATGTTTTCGCGACGTGATTATAAGTTTTTGAGACACCGAAATAGTCGTCCGATCTGTTATTTACCACCTTTCATTTGATACCTAAATAACCAAGATATATTCTACATAGTTTGATATTTACACTATTTTGTTATGAATATATACTACTTTCCTATATGTTCTTTTTGACCGAGCTCGATTTGTAAGTGTTACATCTTAACAAGTCTACCCGAATTATTTTGCAAAAATGTTCACTTTTTTTTTGCTTCGTTTTGATGGCGTCACTGTGAGTTTGGGATGAAGAACAGCAATAAAAGCGTTGATCCATAAGTTTGCTTTCCGTGTGTGTTTTATGTGCATGTACTGATTTTGTGTCATAGATAGATTCTTCACTTTTGATAATGAGTGATTCGTGGTTGATACATGTAAGCAAAATGATTGGTAATGCAAAAACTCGAAAGTCACTAAAGCATATGACTGGGTGGCTTAAAAGCATTGACGCTGGTCTGATTGTGGTATAGAAATGTGAAACCCGAGTGATTATTAACATTATTATCAATATCAACATTTGGTGTCGATAGTGACGAATGAACATTAAAACAAATAAAACCTTAAAGTCTAAGCTTCTAGAAATTCAAATTTATCGGATAACTTTCAGATGTAAGTATAAATTAATACTAGTATTGAGTTGCTGTCAGCTTTGCGAACGCGAACCCAATTTATATATATTCATATGGACATTTGATTTTTGAAAGAACAATCGTGGATTTATTGCTGTTTAACTCTTTATAATTATGTATAGGACTATCAAAAACTAATTAAAATTCGATCCTTTGATTGCTTCTGTTCTGATGTGTTGCAAATTAGAAAGAGTCTTATTTTAAGTAGATTGGGACAATCACATAAGGAGCTGATGGGACTAAATGGAATGATTGACTGATTAGTGAAAATCTCATAGAATATTTTCAAACCAATCAAATGATTCACAACACGTCTGTTAATAGAAACTTTCACAGAAGCTCACATTATGTTCTTTGCACCTTTTATTTCATCTCTTCGTCCGAATGAAAAAGAAGCGAATGTTCCAGTACTAAAATATGATATTAAAGGTTTACAAGTTTTACCGAAAGTCACTGAAAGTTATGAATTCAAATAAGTTTTAAGCAACAAAAAAAGACTTTTTTTTAAATTGTTTTATTCGAATGGTATTTAACTGTTTCTATCGAGTGTTGGATGCAAATTGTGTTAAAAAAAGAGGGACGAAAGATACCAGAGGGACAGTCAAACTCATAAATCGAAAATAAACTGACAACGCCATGGCTAAAAAATAAAGACAAACAGACAAATAATAGTACAAAAGACACAACATAGAAAACTAAAGACTAAGCAACACGAACCCCACCAAAAACTGGGGTGATCTCAGGTGCTCCGGAAAGGTAAGCAGATCCTGCTTTCAAATGGACGTGATCCTTGAATATTTTGTGCTAAATTTAAAAAATCGTCATTCTTTTCAATTAACGATATTATATACAGCATTTAAAATAATTGTTTTCCCTTGTTTCCGAAGTATTTTCTTTGAAGAAAATGAGAGATGTAAAGTTTATGTTAAGCAATTTATAATTATTTCAAAATAACCGGAAAATAATCAGGAAAAGACAAGAAAACAACAAAGTATATTTTAAGTAATACCTTTTTTTAACATTAATTATTCAAGAACCTGGTCTTTAATGTGAATGTTAAAGATTTGTTATTTGCTTGTACAAAATAGGTAAACCATTTAAACTCCGGTAAAGCCAGGTTTTACTGTAACAGTTGAATCAATATTAACACACCTGACTGAATTTACCTTCCGTGTTAGCGTACCTTATTCGGACGAGATTACACAGTAATAAAACAATAATGGGAGATCATCTTTAATCTCTTGGACAACAGAAAAGGTATGTTAATATTTTGATTCCTTTTCAGTGTCTGAGATTAAGAAAAGATGTAAAAAATAAGGATTATATTCTATTCACATTGCTACTTTCGATTTCCCTTAGTTTTCAGTGATAACTGTAAAACAAAACAAAATAATTGATAGTTGTAGCACATTACCCTCAAATGTCTCGTTTTTATAAACAGAAAGACAACAACATCACAAGTTCAGAAGGGAGATTGTACATTGGTTATATCACGATGGTTTACATAGCAACAGTTCTGGTACCTCCCCCTTTTAACTTCCACTTTCGTTGGATTACTTAAATGGGTCAATTTATTGTATTTTTAGTTTAAACAAAATTTATTCAGATAAATCAACATTAAACGATATTATACAAATGAAATAATTATAAAGGATTCAGAAACAAGCAAATTTGCTTTTACAAATCTGTCTCCTTTTACACAAATAATACACTTATTGAACAATACATAAATATAAATACTGGCATGCTCTGTAATAAATATATGAATATGAAAAAGATGGAAAAAACATTAGAGAAGAAGAAGAAAAAAAAATACAAAAATAAACATGAATTTTTGTAATGTATACAGGCCCGAGAACACAGTTATTTCGTAGTGCATTTCTTTTAGACAATAAAGTCAAATTAAAAAAATCGCACCTGCTCTATCTCAAAAAGATTTTTACAGTGTAGTGTACTACTATTGGGACAAATAATATCAAAATTATAGAAAAGTCTACCAGCTCTAACTCAAAATAATGACAATTCTATGTTAAGGGGGTCTAAAATTCAGTTTGACAGCTTCAGGCATACTAGTTTTTGACCTTTTTTAACTGGACCAAATCACTACTTTACATAAAGATTCAGCACCCAAATTTTTTTAACATGTAATTTCATCCCCTTACTTAATATTTCATGCAATATAAAGAAATGAATTTGGAAAGTGTATGAAAAAAATTTGCAAGTTATACACTGTCCCATTAGGGACTATATTTGTCTAAAGACGGTAACTGTGTCCTCGGACCTAATAGTGTGAAATGCTTGGGTTCCTATTGAATGGCGAAGCAGTAACATCAAGGGTTGAAACGTTTGCTTTTTTAATATATTTCTGCACCAAACTAAATAAAAGACTATTTTGCTCATCTGAGAGTACCTTTGATCCAAAAAGCAAAATTTTTGTGTCAACTTGGACAGGAAGAATTGAAACAGAAGTTAGTAGTTCATGTCTTAAGTCCGACAGTGTATATGGGACAAGATAACAGGAAGTGAGAATTTGTTTCTACATCACCACAACGACAATTTGGAGAGTCTATTAAATTGCGAAGGAATAGGTGAGAATTCAATGAACTTGAATCCATTCTTAAGCGAGCATGAAGAATTTGACCAAAACGATATCCTACATAATAATACGTTGGGACCATACTATTTTGGATACAAATTTGTTTTTTGAATAATGATAGAGATTCACATTTTCTTATGTTTAAGTTAAGAGTGTTCCATAGTTTTGTTGTTGCTGGGATGAAATATTCAGAATATAAACGGGTCCGTGTGTTGACTTGTGTAATATTATTTCTTTGTCTTGTATTATGATCATGTCTACTTCCTACTGAATCGGGCAATAAGTCTCTTAAATACTCTGGAGTTTTATTATTCAAAATTTTGTGGTAATGAATTAGTCTATGATTGCGTCGTCTTTCAGATAATTTTTCCCATCGAGTTTCAACATATAAATTATTGATACTGGTAAATTTAGTACCCCCCGTGACGATACGCGCTGCGTCAAGCTGGATATTTTCAAGTTTAGCAATCAAATTCTGATTTTGGGAGTCCCAAACGACATCGGCATATTCAAGAATTGGGCGAACAAATGATATGTAATTTTTTTCAAGTGTAAACCTATCAAGAACATTTTTCATTTTTCTCATTATATTTATTCTTTTGTAAGATTTAGAAATTATATATTCAATATGGTCGTTCCAGGATCCGTTGTTAGAAAAAAAGACGCCTAGATGTTTGTGTTTACTTACTGTTTGTAGCTCTTGGGTATTCATATTTAATGGAGGATGAAAGGGTCTATTTATTTTTTTTGAAATTATCATACTTTCAGTCTTTTGGGCATTAAAATTCACAAGCCATTTCTTTGGCCAATTATAAATCTTGTCTAGATCGTTATTTAAAATTGTAGCTGTTTCTGTTGGATTGTCAACCATAATATATAATGAAGTGTCATCTGCGAAAAGTTTAATTTGAGCTTGAATGTCTTCTACAATATCGTTAATAAAAATAAAAAAAGTATTGTATTTTTATACTTTGAATGATTCAATATATATCAATTGAGACAAATACATTGCTGATGATCATGGAAGATAAACTTTGATTTAGCATGTTTAGTATTCATATGTTTAAAAATAAACAAAAGATGACTTTCGGTTTACAGTCAATTTAGTCCGAGATTACTCTGACGTCCAACGGCTGTTTTGCCAGACAAGCTGGGGCCATGGGACCCCAGCTTGCCTGGCAAAACAGCCGTTGAACGGCAGAGTAATCTCGGACTACAGTCAATTATATTATGATGTAAACGCTGAATTCAAAGATTGATGAATTTCGTGTAAAATTGAATGCATGTACTGTGTCACACTTAACTAGCTCAAAACAGTAATCAACAAAATGATTAAACCCCTGATTTAGGTCAGTATGACAACTTGTCACAGGGTCAAGAAATCTTTTTCCCTTTGGCTGACCATGAATGGATTCTCAATCAAAATTAGAAACTTTTGATTAATGTCTATGGTTAGATTATAATCATAATGAAATAATACTGTACAAGGCTTGTTTCAGGTTTCTTGTACATTATAAAATAAGGAAACGTGACATATTCTGAAAGAAATTTTGTTATCCTAAATAATACAATATGGAAGCTGTCATTTCATTTGATTGAGACACATACATGTATATGCAGGAATCTTGAATTCCTAGCATTCAAAATCAAATGTACAATTTGTTTAATAACAAATTGTACATTTGAAATAGACATTGTTCAAAATATTACAGTTTACAAGTATATCAACAGCCAACTGAGTTTTTCTATATATGGATATATTTTCTCCTTACCTAACCAACGCAGTTTTCAGGTTCATCATAACAAGCGTAAAAAAATGGCTTTATTTACATCTCAAAAACTACTCTGAGTACAGACAATAAACCTGTACAGTTGGAAAAGTTTTAAGGCCTGGCATCCACTAGATATATAAATGTTAAATGCATTTTGTGTTTCAGAAAGATAAAATCTTTTTTGGAAAGGGGGGAGGGGGTAAAAAAGAAATTGTGGGGGGACAATTTTTTCTCCTCAAGATTTCAGAAATTAAAAAGAAAATTTCTTCAAATGTATGCAAAAAAAAAATAAGGGGGGGGGGGGCAATTCGCAACAGCATAGTGTATTACACAAAAGCAAACAATTGAATATAAATTCAAATCATATAACCAATTCTAAGTTCTTTGACTACAGTTATTCTCTGTCAGAAACCTATAATGTGTCAAATATTTATTTACAATCCAAATTCAGACCTGTATCAAGCGCGAATATTGTGTCCATTTTTGCCCCAACTGTTCAGGGTTGGACCTCTGCGGTCGTATCAAGCTGCGCTCGGCGAAGCAATTTATTGTTGGTTGATATTTTTAGTTGTTTGTAACTTAAACGTTAGAAATATAATTTGGATTATAATTATAATAATTGATATCAAGAATAGAATGTTTTTAATTGGTGGTTGGGTGATCATACATTCTTTGTATCAAAAAAATCGACTGGAAATGTCCAGGAATTCTGAACATGGATTTATTTTAACAAAATTTATTATCTTTTGCTGAAAATGAAAAAAAAACTCTGAATTTATCAATTTTTGTGCCAGCATAGGCGGTGTACGATTGCGTTTGACTTGTAATCCATGCTGGCATATATAGAATTATGAAAAAAGGATAATGTGCCTTGTTTATTCTTTCAGATGTAATTCAAACTCTTGAGGGAGGATCAGATAACTTGTATCGGTTGTTTGATAACATACAACAATAATGGCTTGTGCAGAAGTTGTGTCTGAACCATTGTTAGTGGCGGCCATTGATTTTGGTACAACCTTTTCTGGATACGCCTTCCAGACTCTAAGAGACTTCAAGGAGGATCCACTGAGGATTCATGGATTCAGCTGGACCACTGGGTCAAATGCTGGACTATCACTGAAAACTCCAACGTGTGTTTTATTTGATCCCGCTCAAAATTTTTACTCCTTTGGAGTTGAGGCTGAAGATAAATACACAGAGCTTGCACAAGAAGAGGATCACGCAAACTGGTACTACTTCCGTCGATTTAAAATGAATTTATACAAAAGCCAGGTAATATTACGAACATACAAACTGTATAAGTAGGAAATAGTGGGATAAATATAGATTCTACCACTGCATCGAGTGTGATACGATATTTATCCACTCGAGACAGTTAAATTTTCAAATTTAAAACGCGAGGCTCGCCGAGCGTTTTAAATATTTAAAATTTAACTGTCGAGATTTGGTGGTGGAATCTGTTTCTCTAATGATTTTCAAACAATACGCAGGCAAATTTATTCATTCTTTTCGAATGATCTGCAAAAAAGATGTGCTCTTTCTATGTGACGTCATCAGGCATGGTCGCCTTTTTCATGCCGTCACAATAGGAAATTCAGAAGAAATCAAGAAAATTCGACGTCATAATCGGATTTTAACCAATGAAGAACTGAGATCAAACGAACCACACGTTGATTAAATTTTTTATACAATGGGTGCAGAAAGGGTTTAATTGACGAAGAACTAGAGAATACTTTTTATACGACCGCAAAAAATTTTGCGGTCGTATATTGGTATCACGTCGTCGTCGTCGTCCGAAGACATTTGGTTTCCGGACGATAACTTTAGTATAAGTAAATAGAAATCTATGAAATTTAAACACAAGGTTTATAACCACAAAAGGAAGGTTGGTATTGATTTTGGGGGTAATATTCCTAACAGTTTAGGAATTAGGGGCAAAAAAAAAGGGCCCAAATAAGCATTTTTCTAGTTTTCAGACAATAACTTGTGGAAGGGTGTATGGATCTCTCTGAAATTATACCACAAGTTTCCATACCACAAAGGGATGGTTAGGATTGGCTTTGGGGGGTTATGGCTCAAACCTGTTAGGAATTAGGGGCAAAAAAGGGGGAAAATCAAGGGTTTCCTGGTTAATGAATAATTTAAAAGCAGTGTAAGGGAGGTAATCCAATCACAAAATTATACTTTAAGTACAATGTTGAATTACCTCCCTTACACTGCTTATAAATAATGTACATAGAAATGTTGTATTGTCTTGAGACGATTAGCTGTCAATTTTTTTTTAGAAGTTACTATTTTAAAAATATAGATTAAGGAATATTAATTTTAGCCATGGCATTTTCTATTTGAAGACTTTTATGATGTATTTAAATTGGGGAATTATGGTTGCAAACTCCATTGGAAATTTTAATTGAGATTATGTCCATATCTTGAGGGAAAGATTTTTTTTTTTAAAAGGGGGGGGGGGGCAATTTTTTCTCATTTCAGATTTCAAATATTAAACAGAAAATTTCTTCAATTTTTGTTTTTTTGCAAAAAAGGTTTTTTTTGGGGGGTGTGGGGGGGGGGGTCAATACGCAACAGCATAGTGTATTGCACAAAAGTAAAAAAAAAAAAGGGGGGGGTTAATTTTAATTTTTATTTTTTTTTGGGAGGGGGGGGGGGGTCAATTCGCAACAGAATAGTGTATTGCACAAAAGCAAAAAATTGAATATAAATTCAAATCATATAACCAATTCTAAGTTCTTTGACTGCAGTTATTCTGTGTCAGAAACCTATTATGTGTCAAATATTTAATTACAATCCAAATTCAGACCTGTATCAAGCGCGAATATTGTGTCTATTTTTGCCCCAACTGTTCCGGGTTGGACCTCTGCGGTCGTATCCAGCTGCGCTCAGCGAAGCAATTTATTATTATATATTTTATTAAAGCAATGAGTTCAGAACTCTAAAAAAGTGTCAAATGTGGAAACCGTCTTGCTATATGCTTATAGAGAAAATCTAAGTGCAAAAAATGCTTTAACGTTGAAATTCTTTTTTTAATTTCAAATCTAGGACATTCCACGTGATTTGATGCTAGAAGACGATAAAGGTAAACTCCTCCCAGCAATGAAGGTGATATCAGAGAGTATAAAGTTTATGAGGGAACATTTAATGAGGACACTTGGTAAGAAAGGACAGGATGTGATAAGACCATCCGAGATTCACTGGGTCCTCACTGTACCTGCCATATGGAGTGACGCTGCTAAACAATTTATGAGAGAAGCAGCTGTTAAGGTATACATGAAAATATTTTCTACTTTTGTCTTTCATTTGTCCCATCTGAGATGCACTGTTTTATCAACATGAAACAATGGCTGTCAGGCTATCTTGACCATGTTGTTTGTCTAAGTACGTCTGCTTGTCGGGTACTGGTGTTTTATGTCTTTGGTACCAATATTTTTTTAGTAAAACATGTTATGTCCTTTTAATGTTTTTGAAATTTGAAGAAGACTAGAGTGCATCTTGCAATTCGATGTAATGTTTATTGTTTAAGAGTAATTTACCTACATAGTTGATAATTATAAACTATAGCCATTTGAACTATTTCATATTAAATATATTCAAATTTGCAAAATAGCATTTTGACGAATGAAGCTTTGTTTTACATAAAAAAAGTGAATATACAACAAACTCTTTTCTTCGGATAAGATACTTTTGATACATTTTATAACTGGGTGGAGAGGTTTAATTAGATACGAACTTCACAAGTTTATTTTTGATACAAAAAACTATTTAACTGGATAAAGCGTAGATTGATAGACCATGTCCATTTCTTATTCAAAATTACATGGTGCTAAAAATTTTAGGGAGGCATACCTAACAGTCAGTTAATGCTGGCCCTTGAACCAGAATCAGCTTCTATCTACTGCAAACATATCCCTAGTGAAAGAATGGTTTGTGGCGGGAAATCAACTCTAGATGCCTTTTCTCCCGGAACCAAATACCTTATCCTTGATGCTGGAGGTGAGTTTATTCAGTGGTTATTAATATCAAACATATAACGGATTTTTTCCAACTTTTTACTATGTACATGTACATTTATATGACATTCACAGACTTTAAAACTAATCATTCAACTTTTCAGAGTGGTAATATAAGACAAGAAATATGTAAGACTATAATTTGCATTAAAGATAGTATATTTGTTCAGTTTGTTTTCCCATTAAAAGCATAATTCATATTTCAGAAAAGTGAAGAAAAATTAACAGAAAAAATAAAATATTTAAAGCAAAAAATGAAAGAAAAAGAAAAAACTGAAACAAAAGACCCCCCCCCCCCCCTCACAAAAAAGGGGTTCTGATAAAAACACATTAATTACCTTAAAGTAAACTTAGCCCTTTGAAATCTCTGTATTGCGTAATTAGAACAAAATAATTATCCGTTAGATGCTCATTGTTCTAAAAAAAAGATCAAGCCTGATAGTCTCTCGAATAATAAACATACGTTATAAAATATTATGTTCATATAATTTATGTGTGTATTATTTTTACTTAACAGGAGGTACAATTGATATCACAGTACAGGAAGTACAAACTGACGGTACTATCAAACAACTGTACATGGCCAACGGCGGTGATTGGGGTGGGACCAAAGTGGACGAAGCTTTCGAGGAATTCTTGGTAGATTTGTTAGGAGCACCGGCCATTTCCCGCTTTCGAGAAGACGACAAAGCTGGACATCTTGATCTCCTCAGAGAGTTTGAAATTAAGAAGCGAAGTATTAAACCAGACTCGTTAGCAAAGGTTACATTCAAAGTACCAATATCTTTAAAAGAAGCACATGAAAAAGAAACCGGTAAAGATTTGAAGGAATCTATGTCAAGGTCATCGAAACGTGTTGCATGGGTTGGTGACAAGCTTCGAATGGAAGCAGATTCGGCAAGAGAACTCTTTAAATCCCCATGTGACTACATTACAACACATTTGGAAGAAATATTTGGTGACCCGAAAGTAAGAGGAACAAACATAATTTTAATGGTGGGAGGATTTTCTGATTCCCCCATGTTACGTGACGCAGTGGAGAGCGCGTTCCCAGAAAAAATCATCATCATCCCAGATGAAGCTGGATTGGCGGTACTCAAGGGAGCAGTTCAGTTCGGTTTCGAACCTAGGATCATTTCTTCACGAATATGTAAAGCAACGTATGGGGTTAAGACTAATTCGCCTTTCAAAGAAGGAGTAGACCCAGAAGATAAGAAAGTGATAGAAGAAGGTGACGTCTTATGTTCTGATCGTTTTAGTAGGCACGTAGAAATCGGACAGCCTGCTGGAATAGATGAAGAGTTTAAGGAACAAGTTTACGTACCCTGCCGGTCAAACCAAACAGCGATGAGAGTAGAAATTTGGACATCATTACATAAAAATCCAAGATATACCACTGACCCTGGTTGTATGTATCATGGTGAATTAAATGTCCAAATGCCCGACACCACAGGTGGAAAGAATCGTGAAGTGGGTGTTAAAATGATATTTGGGAGAACCGAGCTGCAGGTTCGTGCTGTAAACAAAACAACAGGAGACGAAACAAAGGCAGAGTTTGACTTTTTGCGTTAAATTTCATTAAACTTTTGATCTGATTACACTTACATTAATTGTTTTGGTAGAAACACAATCGTAGAACTATTACTACTAAAGAAGTAAATCTTACATTTTTATTAAATTTCCTTCTACTTATGTTCTATCAATCAAATGTATCACATTAGCACACTGTATTAAATTGAAATCAAACTTCTATATAAACTCCTACTCGAAGACCAGTTACTGAATCTGCAGAAGAGTTCATGAAAAACTATTTTTATCTAACAAAGTGAGACAAAGTCATGCCCCTGCACTCCACTCTGAAGTAACTGTATTATAACAAATTCAATGTATGACTTTCTTTGAGATATTATTGTGTCCGGAAGACACAAATGATGCCCCCGCTGATGCAAAGTGTTAATTTAAAAAATTAAAATACACAAAGTTGGGTATGGGAGCACATTGGTCTATTGTTCACTCTAGGAGTACTTATCCGGAAACGCTATGCACATTTTATGCAAGTATATACTCCAAAAATGACAAAGTGCAACTATATCACAAAGAGCAAATGTCAATAAAAATCAAAACCCTGACCATATGCACACCTTTTGATGTATCTACATAAATCTCTACACACTTTCTGCAACAAAGAGCAAGCCGCTTTGTTCATTGCATTGTCACAGGAAATTTCAATATATAATCATTGTCGTCCGTTAACTTTTACAAAAATCTTCTCCTCTGAAACTACTGGGCCAAAATTAACCAAACTTGGCCACAATCATCATTGGGGTATCTAGTTTAAAAAATGTGTTCGATGACCCGGCCAACCAACCAAGATGGCCGCCATTGCTAAAAATAGAACATAGGGGTAAAATGTAGATTTTGGCTATCTCTGAAACCAAAGCATTGAGAGCAAATCTGAAATGGGGTAAAATTGTTAACCAGGTCAAGATCTTTCTACCCTGATATTTTCAGACAAATCAGACAACCCATTGTTGGGTTGCTGCCCCTGAATTGGTAATTTTAAGGAAATTTTGCAGTTTTTGGTTATTATCTTGAATATTATTATAGATAGAGATAAACTGTAAACAGCAGTAATGTTCAGTAAAGTAAGATCTACAAATAAGTCAACATGACCAAAATGGTCAATTGACCCCTTAAGGAGTAATTGTCCTTTATAGTAAATTTTTAACAAATTTTTTGTAAATTTTTGTAATCTTACAAAAATCTCTCCTCTGAAATTACTGAGACAAATTTAACCAAACTTGGTGACAATCATTATTAGGGTATTTAGTTTTAAAAATGTGTCCGATGACCCCGCCTGCCAACCAAAATGGCCGACATGGCTAAAAATAGAACATAGGGGTAAAATGCAGTTTTTGGCTTATATCTCTGAAACTAAAGCATTTAGAGCAAATCTGACAATGTGTAAAAATGTTCATCAGCTTAAGATGTATCTGTCCTGAAATTTTAAGACGAATCAGACAAGCTGTTGTTGGGTTGCTGCCCCTGAATTGGTAATTTTAAGGAAATTTTGCAGTTTTTGGTTATTATCTTGAATATTACTATAGATAGAGATAAACTGTAAACAGCAATAATATTCAGCAAAGTAAGATCTACAAATAAGTCAAACATGACCCAAATGGTCAATTGACCCAATAAGGAGTTATTGCCCTTTAAAGTCAAATTTAACAATTTTTCGTAATTTTTTGTAATTTTTTACAAAGTCTTCTCCTGAAACAACTGAGACAAATTTAACTAAATCTTACGGTGTTTATATTTCACAACTCGTTCGCTATGCCCGTGTCTGTTATGACGTTTTTGATTTTAAAGAACGTAATCTATGTATTACTGGTAAATTATTAAGCCAGGGATTTCGTTACCACAAATTACATAAAAGCTTTACTAAATTCTTCCATAGATATAAAGATTTGGTTTTGAAGTTTGGTTGTACCTGTAGAAAACTTATTTCAAACGGGATAGCACATCCTCATTTTTACGAAAATGTTGTTTACCGTGCCCGTAAATTTATAAACGATCCTGGTAAACTTATCGATTCTTTAAATAAACTTATTCTAAAAGGTTACCAATTCAACACTGTAATTAGATCATTGAATATTGTTTTTATTGGTATTAATATTGATTTTGTTATCAGTAAATTAAAAGCAAACTAAATATTATTGTTATATACATATACACATTCATGGATCTACAATCTGTCGATAACTGTATCTTGGCATTGCACAAGGTCATATACAATATATGTACATTGTTGGAAAATATAAAATTTATTTGTATGAGCTTTAGAAACAGGACGAAAAGCGAGGCTCGCTGAGCTTTTCTCCTGTTTCGCAGCGAGTACAAATAAATTTCATATTTTCCGACAATGTACATATATTGTTTTTATCCTGAAATTTACACCCAACACTTGAAACTTTAGTTGTTAAAATCTAAATCATTGTCTCTAATTTTTCAAAGAAATCGACATAGTATAAACGCGGACCGCGAAGAGGACCCCAAAATGAACTGGTACGCAAAAAGAAATATCCACATTACCGCTTGCTTAACATGGAAAAGGGGTAACAGGAGACTTTATTTGTACAAGTACAAATAAAGCAAAAAATTATTTGCGTACCTGTTATTTGTGCAATAGTTGGCTGATTGCAGGATAAAAGTTTTTATCTGACTGTTTATGACGTCTTTACACTAAATCCATTGGATGTTGGATGTGTACTGATTGATAATTTAGTCTTAGATGCATGATTTTTTTTTATTAGTTGTTAATTTCTTTGAACAAGCTGTCAGTAACTGCGAGTACTCTCAGATCTGTACTTAGTGTCTTTTTGTTGTTGGGATGTACAAGTACACGGCCATGTCCACTTGTATTTGTAGTATTTGTATTTTTATCCATCTGATGAGTTAATCCTTTTTCAACTGATTGTTATAGTTCGTTCTTATGTTGTACTGTTACACCACTGTCCCAGGTTAGGGGGAGGGTTGGGATCCCGCTTACATATTTAACCCCGCCACATTCTGTATGTATGTGCCTGTCCCAAGTCAGGAGCCTGTAATTCAGTGGTTGTCGTTTGTTTATGTGTTACATATTTGTTTTTCGTTCAATTTTTGTACATAAATTAGGCCGTTAGTTTTCTCGTTTGAATTGTTTTACATTGTCATTTCGGGGCCTTTTATAGCTGATTATGCGTTATGGACTCATTGTTGAAGGCCGTACGGTGACCTATAGTTGTTAATTTCTGTGTCATTTGGTCTCTTGTGGAGAGTTGTCTCATTTGCAATCGTACCACATCTTCTTTTTTATATTGGCCACAATCAGCACTAGGGTATCTAGTTTAAAAAATGTGTCCGATGGGCGATGACCCTGCCTGCCAACCAACATTACAGACATGGCTGAAAATAGAACATAAGGGGAAAATGCAGTTTTTGACTTACTAGTATATCTCTGAAACTAAAGCAAAAGTATAACAGTTGCATTATTTCATGCATCAATTGTAAATAAGAATATCAGGTGAGCGACACAGGCTCCTTGGAGCCTCTATGGTTTTTTTGCGGTTTGATTTTCTGTTATGTTGCATTTGGTGCACCATATTTCCAGGTAAGATGGATATTTGAGCGCTCACAAATATTTTAACCTTCAACATTCTTTAAATGTGCCTGTCCAAAGTCAGGTCTGGAGTCTTTAATTCAGTGGTTGTCGTTTGTTTCTCTGTCATATTTGTTAATTCGTTTATTGTTTTTAGAATCGGACCGATGGTTTTCTCGTTTTTTAAATATATATTTTGTGATTCCAGGACAATTAACTAAACGGTATATAGGTTTTCTCGGTGCTGAGGTCACACGCAACATATACGTGTAGCATTTTATCCTCATTTTTTTTTGTCTGTAATGTATTGTTTTCTAATTGGCAATCATACCACATCTTCCTATATTTGTATTGAACAATTTAAACAAAACTTGTGAAGAAAAATATTAAAAACCAAGCAAAATTGACGGCTTATATTTAAAAGTACTAATCATATAAATATAATTCCTGTTAAGCAGATTGTTTGCTAAAGATTTAGTTTAAACATATTTTATTTGCTCAAAGCAAAAAGGATCAGACACAAGTAAAACGTACTTATAATGTCTTCTCCACAATACAATAAATATTACAATACAAAATGAACATGAGCATGCATTATATAATATAAACAACATAAATATTACTTAACTATACTGAAAAAGTAGGGAATGTGGAAAGAACGACAGAGATTAGGATGATGATGATAATGATGATGATGTGCGCTTTACCTATGCTATAGATAATCTGCTTTCGGTGTCTGTCGTTATATTCTACTACTACTTGTACCTACACCTTTTAACCTGGATTTTTAGTACATGTATTCGTATAGTCAAACTGATTATAAGGTGCGCAATGTTCTCTGCTTTCAAAATCTTTCTGTTTGAATCCGTCCAGGTTTTCTTACTACAACTGAAAACTACATGTGACAATGATTGAATTAAGTAGTGTCAATTCGAAGTTTAGTTTTGACTATAACCCGTATAGTACCTAGTACACCGTTTGTTGGTGCACCTGACAGAGGTGGAACGTACAGATTAGGTAACAGGTGACATATGTATGTATGTATGTACTGGTAAATTCCTCCGTTATCCGACGAACTCCTCGAGAGCTGCGAGGGTACAGTGGAATCCATGAACACTCCCTATCGGGATTAATGGAGATGTGTCACAAACGTATTTACAATGTTCAATATTTACAATGACAATCCCCACCCCAACACCAGGGAGTGTTAGGACACCGGGCAGAATCTGTTATTGTGGTGGACTGTAACAGTGGTTTGATTCCGCCAGTGTACTTTATCCGGAGGATGAAAATTCCAAGTGTTTTTTTATCCACCAACAAAATTTCACTAGAGTTTTTCATCCGGGTCCAGTGTAAAATATCCACCACTCATGATAAGAATCTAAAGAGAGTTTTTTGAAGGGGAAATATATATAAAAATGGAGCTTGAAATTTTTTGGGGGGTATTTGAATTAACTAAAACTTGCATAGCTGATTTATGTAAAAAATGGACAAATTAAACTAGTGTTTTTTCATCCACGGAATGTTCACACAAATGTTTTGAACCAGGAAAAATTGCATTAGAGTGATTTTGAACTTGGAATGATTACACTAGTGATTTTGTTCCTGGAATGATTGCACTAGTTACTTTGGACCGGGATTTATTACACTAGTATTTTAGATTCATACATTGATGAAGTGTTCAGTACTCACTTTGAGCACATGATAACACAATATAAATTAAATGCTTAAGTTTATTTACGAATTAAATTTTAATAATTTTTCTATGCAAATCCATCAAATCATATGCTTATAAATTATCACTAATTGTAATATTCATTAATCTAATCTAGTCATGATAGAAAGTATTTTGTTGTTGTAACTGTTTACTTTTTATTATTATTCCTATTTACAGCACATACATATCATATGTAGCTTGTTATTTTACTTTTATGTTTAGAGTCGAATGATGAAGTAGAAAAAAATCATCAGTGTCCACTATCATACATGTATATGTACCATATAGTTTCATCCCAACATCCTAAAATAACCCAACCACATTTATTATTGAATCTAGAATGATTAACAAATTTGACCAAAAGTCGCTCCTCAATATAGCCTTGTGGAATATTGAAGGGCTTATTAGTTCAAAAATAAATGACAGTCACTTTTTACAAGTTATTTCAAATTTTCATATCCTTGGCTTGGTAGAAACAAGGCTAGAAGATGTCAATGCCTGTACTAATCTGCCGGGGTTTGATCTAATTGTTTCTAAAACAAGAAAAAAGAACAAAAAAGCCAGAAGAAACTCAGGGGGAGTAAGCATTTATGCCAAAACATCCGTCTCCAAAGGTATATCAAAATTGGCAACCAAACATTCAGATATAGTTTGGACAATTTAGAACACAAATTTTTCAACCTCCCTAAAGACATTTACGTGGCTTTTGTTTATATATCTCCTGAAAGTGCTGCCCATAGTGCAGATGATATTCAATCTATAATGTATACCCACTTATTAGAAGGAATTGTAAATTATAGTAAACTTGGTGATATCCTTAATCAAGGGGCCTTTAATGCTTACACCAACACTATGCCTGACTTTATTGTAAATGATGAAAAAAGTCATTCTAGTAATGATGATGTTTTTTATAAGTTTGATATTAGTTTGCCAAGAAATAATCTTGACAGTAAAAGAGTAAACAATAGTGGTAAACATTTACTTAATATGTGTAAAGAATCAGGACTTAGGATCCTGAATGGTCGAACCACATGTGATTTATTTGGCAGACCAACCAGTATTACTTATAATGGAAGAAGCCTTGTAAACTACTCAATTGTATCAAATGAACTTTTAAGTTCTGTGGTTTTTTTCAAAGTACAAGAATTTACTGCTTTATCAAACCATTGTCCTATTGTATGTGATATTTTGTCTAACATTGTCAACAACTGTAATTTTTCTTCAAAGCTTGACGATTTACCTGGCAAATACATTTGGTCAGATGAAGCTATAGAGCTCTACAAAACAAATATCCAAAGTAAAAATATTAAAGACAAATTTAACAACTTCATACAAAAAGATTTTGGTGAAGTCAACAAAATGGTTGGCGAATTCAATTCAATTTTAATAGAAACAGCTAATATGTCCACAAAATTCATTAAAAGGGGAAAACCAAATAGAGACAAACCTAATAAAACACGGAAAAAACCATGGTTTTCAGAATCGTGTGAAGATCTGAGGATCTCTTTTAAAAACTACGAAAAATTGGTCAACAAATTTCTCTTCAATGCTGAATATAGAAAATCTTTTTATACTTTTCGCTCTCGCTTCAGACGTAGATGTAAATATGAAGAGAAACAGTACAAAGAAAAGATTTGTAATGAGTTGGATAATTGTATAGAATCCAACCCTAAAGTTTTCTGGAAATTGATTAACAACTTGATCAGTCATCAACTTGTAAAATAAATGAATCATTACCTTATAATTCTTTTAAGGAATACTTTGAAAAACTAACTCTTGAACACCCCGAAATGAATCGTTTACAGGAAAATGTCACAAAGAACTTTGAAAGTCTAAAGGCTATGCTAACTTTTCATAATGATATAAATGAGCTTAATGGTGTAATCACACCATGTGAAGTCCTAAAGGCCATCAAATCATTAAAAAATGGTAAAGGTCCACCCATTGATTTTATATCTAATGAGATGATAAAAAATGGTACAAATTCTACCATGGAATCTCTTGTTAAACTATTCAATTTTGTCTTTAATGAAGGTATCTTTCCAAAAATATGGAATAAGAGTCTTCTTGTTCCACAAGGGTAGTAAGGCTGACCCTGGAAATTACCGAGGGATTTCTATCAGTTCAAACCTTGGAAAAGTGTTTAACAAGATTATACATGCCAGATTGTTAAAATTTACCCAATTCAACAATTTGATAAGCAAAAACGGAACATAATCGAACAGCTGATCATATTTTTTTCATTGAAATCAATTATTGAACAATACAAGGTATTCCAAAGAAAATTTTTAACATAGTTTTTTCAATGTATACCAAAACAAAGAATAGAATAAAATTTAGTGATCATGGTTTAAGTACATCTCGGTACTATTGTCAAGTAGTCCAGAAGGACTACAATGTAGTCTTGACACTCTAGCTCAGTTCTGTACAGATTGGAAGCTGGAAGTAAATTCTACAAAATAAAAAGTCCTAATATTTAATTCTAACGGCAAATTATTTCAAAACTTTTTTACTATCAACAAATCTTATGTTGAAACAGTTGATAAGTCTTTTTACCTTGGGATAACTTTAAAATGCAATGGTAAATTTAACCTTGCCTCCAATTTATTGATGGAAAAGGCTAGAAAAGCTCTATTCAAAATAAAGAAATATCTTAGTCTTAACAATTCATGTAGACTTTTAGAAAAACTTTTTGATACAATGGTACTTCCAATTTTATTATATGGAAGTGAAGTTTGGGGTATTGAATCAATTCTAAAAAATACTGAGAATGAACCATATGAAAAGTTTCATATAAAATTTATGAAAGAAATTCTTGGGGTTCACTGTAAAACTTCCAACAATGCATGTCGCAGTGAGCTTGGTAGACTCCCCTTAAAAGCTAAAATTTTGTTGTCTTCCGTGAAATTTTTAGATCATTTAATCTCTTCTGACAAGATCTTAGCTCATGACATATTTATTAAAACAAGAGTAAACAACCTATGGACAAGTAGTATGAAGAAATGTATCCAAAATCTGGGCTTCTCGTATTTAACATCTTTTCATGTACCTATTAAACCTATGCTTGCTCAGATAAAACAACGAATTCATGACCAAATTTTACAGGAACAGAATTCATATATTACGGAATCATCAAAATTATCATTTTTTCGACAATATTGTTTTTCAAATAAACGTGCACACTATGTTGACCAATTGAATATGTTGAAAGATAGGGCACCTTTGGCAAAACTTAGGCTAAGTGCATGCACAATCTTGAAATTGAAAGAGGCAGGTACCTGCGAGTTAGCAGAGAAGAAAGGTTGTGCAAATTATGTCATAATAATAATATAGAAGACGAAAAATATTTCATTGTTCGAAATGTGCCTATTAATATGCTATGTAGTATTGTTTAATTGCTGCATCATTACTATCTGTATACTAGTTGTATGGGCCATTGCCAATTATTGTAATTGAGTTTGTGCCAATAAAATATTTGCACTTGTATATACTGGATTGCCGAAGTTTTTCTGTGCATTTGCGTTTTGGTAGAAATGGAGGTTAAATCACATCTTCTATGTCAATATCTTTTAATCAAACTGGTTCCTTGAAATTATTCTAATTTTAACCTTTTAATCTATGTAAACAATAAACCGGTCTAATATAAACAAAACAACGATATCAAGATCGACGCTTACACACTATTTACATCCAATATTCTCTAGTGAAAAACAGTTACACGGCGGAATAAACACACGGTGCATGGAAAGAAATTACGCTTACACCTGTAGAGGAAGCCGAAGTACTCGGAGAGAATCACCGGGCTGCTCGGCGGGAACAGACAAACCGGAGAGATATCAGCAGATTGATCTCAAGGTCAAAGTCGGGAGCAACTTTGACCAACCGAGGCCCCCAAAGTACCCATTCTAATTTAAACTCCGGTCTGGGTACCAGGCCACAGACCACAATTAATTCCTATATCACTGAGTTCTTTATAACGTTTTGTCGCATTAAACAAAATTTCCCTGTTTTTTTTTGTCCAATTTTTGTGTGTGTGTAATGTACAGTACAAGTCCAAAAATATATCCAACTTTCAGAAAAATTGCATGTTTACATCATACAAATTTGGCCAATACACATCCATACCCCTATAGACAAGTCAAGAGATGTTCCGACAAGTGTATATATTACCTTTTTGCACCTGGCCTAATCACTCTTTCCATATCAAAATCAGTTAAAATAAAACATCCAAAAGTTTATTTCATCTCTCTTCTTTCATTTCCATCCCATAAAAACTAAGAAATTTATGAGAAAGGGAAAGAAAAAAAATAAAGAAAAAATACACTTTAATTAAAGGACAACGAAAAGCGGGATCATTAATTGTGGTCTTGGGCCACCACAGATGTGTGTGAGAGGGTGAAAATCACCCTTCTGATGTACTGATATTTTTAGCACCCCGAGTGAGAATCGAACTCGGGACCTTCAGCACTGTAGCCATCGGTCTTAACCACTACACCACGAACTAACATATACTATTGGTATCGGTATCGGATTCGACCCCCCAAAACTTGTTAATTGTTGGTAATTGTAATAATTATATAACTCGAATAATTCAAGCCCTTACCGTCTCCGATTCTCTCCACCTTTCGAGGTTAATCACTGTAAATATACCTGACGCCTGACGCGTCCGGACGCGTTCAAAATTTGTACACCGAATGTTCAATATTTTAACGTCATATGTTCATGCTTAGAGACGTGTTCAAAGTTTTAACGTTTGTGTTAAAAATATTAACATGTGTGTTCAGACGCAGTAAACACCGGTGTTCAAATTCTGATCTAAAAAAAAAGATAGTCGTTTGTCCGATTTTCTATCCTTCCAATTGGCAAATTCAAAAAGAAATTCTTTAAAAAATATGAATGTATACGCAGGATGATGATCTTGTGAATTTTTGGCTAATATTTTAGTAATTGTGAAATATTAAACTTCCAAGCTGGCATATATGTATAGTTTATGAATTTATTTTATTATTTATTTATACATACTAGTTTTACTTATAAGTGACATAATTATGCATATCAATGAGGCCTGTTATGATAATATCGTAATAAATATATGTCGATGTTTATCTTATTTCATGATCCGTTCATTTTATTAACATTACATGTTCAATCAGTGTTCAAATCGCTCGAAATTTTGAACACCTCGTGTTAAAAAAAATATACCAGGATACCAAATACCGGAAACAGATATCGGCTGGCAATTTAGGCGGTTAAACGAAGAATGGATACACATAAGAAAGAGAACTAGAGAAGGGTTTTCTATCCCATATGAACACGAAAGAAGTAAGTAACAAGTTAGAATAATCTCCATAGGTAGTTCGATGGCTTCCTTGTTATTTTCTCAGCCAGATATATATTTGTCAAATATTCATAACTGTTTTATCCAAATTTTCAATATTCAACATAAAAGACGAATTAAAAAACGGGCTTTAGATATAAACATAAATAACTGTCAGCTTTGTTCTGATGATTTCCTAAACTGATGAATAAACAGTCTGTCTGTTATATAGAATAAATGATGATTTTCGACATCCACATACATCAGCTGAACACTAAGTGTTAAGAACTCTAACATCAAGTGTTTAAAAATGAAACACAAAGGCATTAAAAACTTAACACCACACATTCAATTGATGAACACTAAGTGTTAAGAACTCTAACATCAAGTGTTCAAAAATGAAACACAAAGGCATTAAAAACTGAACACCACACATTCAATTGATGAACACTAAGTGTTAAGAACTCTAACATCAAGTGTTCAAAAATGAAACACAAAGGCATTAAAAACTGAAAACCACACATTCAATTGATGAACACTAGTGCAAACATTTGGAACACCATTTTTTGACTTAGAAAATGCATTTGTTTTTTTTTATTTGCAGGAATCGTTAGATTAAAATGTTTGAATTAGGAACCGGTAGGCCAATAATCACAAAAAGGTCATTTCTGCATGCTATAAAGTGGTGGAAAAAAGAAAGATGTCGAAAAAAGGTATGACAATATATGTATATTAATAGCTTATGTGGGTGTATCATTTCTATCTGTTCACCTTAGGTCAAGAAATCGACTTTTGTAATTTATAATGTCAAAACTTGCATTTCATTGCTATAGAATATCAATTTGTACACTAGTATATATCGACATTAAAGCATAACAAGCATTGCATAATTTGATGCTTTATGAAAAACTCTCTTCTATTAATTTTTAATTTTATTTTGCAGGATATATAGGCTCATAGACATTCCTTGTTGTGGAGGATTTTGACATTGGAAGTTGATAACAACACATAAAATGCCACCCAGTTGATAGCTTTAAGTGAAGATGCACTGAAAAGTGGAGCGTACATTGTATGTGATCGTACAAGAACTGTTGGAATTTGCAAACTTTTAAACTTTCATTGTGACAAATACCTATATCATAAACTATCTAATCATCACATTGACATGCTTTTTTGGTTAGGATACAAATAATGTTGAAACTATCTAGTCATGTAGGGGGAAATCATTATTTGTGATATATATTAAGTCAGTTTAAAAACATTATGTATGTGATTTCACTGACTGTTACTTGTGATATCATACGGTATCTGGTGTACTTTTCTTACATATAATATGCTCATTTGATTACATAAAGAATTACTTGTTAAAATATGTTTTATTGTTATATTTTGCCTGATTGAATATAGTTTTTATAACAGTTTATTTAAGTTGAGTACTTATGGAAAATTATGTACGCTTGAAAATAGAACATGTGCTACATTTGAACACCATCACTTTGAACACTTATGTCAACTGTTCTGAAAGTTAACGTCTGGTGTTCTGAATCTTAACATTTTGGCTTTTAAAATGTTCTATGTGTTCAAAAAGTGTTACATGGCTGTTGAACGCGTCGACGTATTAAGATTTTGAACATTCGGACACGTTAAATCGTTGAACACTAAGTGTTAAGAACTCTAACATCAGCATGCCAAGAAATATAAGCTAAAAATTCCGGTAGACCTCCTACGGCACCCATTAGTAGTTAAAGATTTGATTTCATTCAACAAATTAATTTATGACCTTCATGTACGTGTCGCTTAGAACACAGCCATATACCAAATGGTCAATATTAATCATCCATGTAATTTGCCCTATGGGATATTTGCAGAATTTCAACGGAGGCAATTTCTTGGCATGGTTAAGTTTTTATATTTAGTTTGGAAAGTTTTTGTTCTATTTCAGGTCCCGCGCGCGTCTTTGTCTCGCGCCATGTAGGTTGTGGCGTCACGTGACGAGGCTATATAATAGCGAAAACTTAGCATTTTTATTTCTTTTTAGGTGGACACGTTGGACAGACAACATGTATAGCATGGAATACACACAATGTATTTCTTTTCTCATTGTAGGTAATTGATGTTTTGATCAAAGTTCACGAGCAGTGCATGCTTTGGATTTAATTGATCCTGTGTACTTTTAAAACACGTTTATCGATTATTTTCATACAATGTACATTTTTCAGCACCAGTTTGTAACACAGATTTGTATTTTAATCTAGGAGCAGACATTTTATTGTAGGATTTCATTGACATTTACGGAGCTAGCAAGCGATTTTTACGGCATTGCAATTTCTTTTCTCTACGAAAATTCTTGGGCGGTGGCTGCACAACGTTGTTATATGAAGATTTAATACATGTATACCCTGCTAACTGCAGATTTTGAGGTCAATTGGACGTGTAGTTTTCGAGAAGATCACATAACATACATGTGGATTTTTTTTTTCAGAAGAGATTTAATAAAAATATTAAAGGACAAAAAGTGGAGTTGTCGTTCGTCTCCGTTGACAGGATAGCACACATGCAGCTTCATTCAAGAGTTGTAAGTGGAGGGTATAAAAAATGGGGGGGGGGGGCAAAAGGGGGTCCCAGGGAGACATTTTGTGATATAAACGGTTTATAAGAATGGTTAAAAACGCTGATTTATAATATAAATCAATTGCTTTAAAAAAGCAATTGTAAACGGTCTTTCCCCCTTTGAAACATGTTTGATTGATATGTGTGTGTGTGTGTGTGTGTGTGTGTTTCTTTCTTTCTTTCCTTCTTTTTTTCTTTCTTTCTGTAAGGTGTCCATATTATTGTGTTACCCATGCCAAGAAATCTAAGCTAAAAATTCCGGTAGACCTCCTACGGCACCCATTAGTAGTTAAAGATTTGATTTCATTCAACAAATTAATTTATGACCTTCATGTACGTGTCGCTTAGAACACAGCCATATACCAAATGGTCAATATTAATCATCCATGTAATTTGCCCTATGGGATATTTGCAGAATTTCAACGGAGGCAATTTCTTGGCATGTGTTCAAAAATGAAACACAAAGGCATTAAAAACTGAACACCACACATTCAATTGATGATCACTAGTGTAAACATTTGGAACACCATTACACGTTCAAAAAGTGTTACAAAAAAAACGTTCAAGCAGTGTTCTATTTATTAACACTTAGATTTACAGTGATGTAGTGATCGATAGTGAGCGTAATACAAGTAATAGCTTTTCGAAAAAAGCTAGCCGTCTCTTAGCTGATAAAAGTGGAAAGTGTTCTCGCTTTGTAGAATAATTCATTCAGAATAGCCTTGCATATTAATCAGCACATTTGACCACACACGTTATGAAGCCGTAGTATATCGTTTAATGTTGTGTGTCAAATAATGTCCTTATCGTACTAATCATTCAAATCATGGTTGTAAATGCTTTACATGTTTGTCAAACAATTCATTCTCTCATCATGAAATATCATAACCATGTTCAAGTTTTCTTATATTTTTCATGTATAAAATGTACGTAACAGTGAACGAGTGGGTTCATGGATTGAATGTGAAACATTCATGTGCGTGTTAACAAAACATCAGGAGACTCGGCTATTTATAGATAAAGGTTACCTGTGTATCGACATGCATGATTTGTGACTAGGCAAAATCTAATTGCTAAAATAGAGAGTACAAATCCGATACTCTACGGGATTGAAATACATTTACTAGGTTTGGATTGTCCCAACCAATCAACGAACTTTAATTATTCACGTCTCAGTAATATCTTCCAATCAGGTAGTAAGAAGCATTCAGCCCGCAGATTGTCCATCGTTCAATTCTTAATAACGTCTCCGAGGAGACGTTAATAACGACTGGATTATTCGGGTTAATAATTATGTGGAAAACAAAGGGACTAAGAATGATGTAATTTTTAATTATAAAACACCATTGTCCTATATTAGTTATATATAAAATTGAATTCTTTGATTCGCAGTGTTTACGTCATTCCGGCGTACAAATTGAATATCGCTACTTTATTAGTATAGAATCGTATGACAAATAAGGAGATGGGGAGATAACTATCCACTAGAGACCACAGGACGTGTAGTCTGGCTGCTAAGTCCAATATTTTGGCACAATTGATAAGTTTAAGGTAAAAGCATTAAACTTTGCACAGCGCTAGTTATGATGCTCATAATAATTTTTGGATATGGAGCCACCTAAAAAAAATCCAAAATGGCCGCCAATAGTCAAGATGCTAAGTCCAATATATTGGTATAATCGATTATGTTATAGATAAAGCATGAAACTTTTCACAACGTTAGTTGAGATGTTTATAAACAGTTTGGGATATGGAGCAATAAAAAAAATCGATAATGGCCACCAAATTCAAAATGGCCACCAACAGTCAAGTCCTAAATATGTTAGTATGATTGATCACTTTGTAGTAAAAGATTGAAAATTTGCACAGACAGTGTTAGTTATGATACTTATAATCAGTTTGGGATATAGAACTATCTAAACAAATTCCAAAATGGCTGCCAAATTCAAAATGGCCGCCAAAAGTCGGTTATGTCCAATCAATATATTGTGTAATTTACCATGTTATATTAAAAGCATGAAATTTTGCGCAGTATAAGTTATGATGCTAAAGAACATTTTTGAATATGAAGCAATTTAAAAAAAATCATAATGGTTCCCAAATTTTAAATGGCCGCCAAAAGTCAAGTGGTAAGTTCAATATATTGGTATAATTGACCACTTTATAGTACTAGCATGAAATTTTCCTGTGTTAGTAATGATGCCAATGAACATTTTTGAATATGAAGCCATCTATTTAATCCATGAGAAGCTTCTGTACCCAAGTCATTGCTTTCTTTGGGCAGTAAGATTCAGTCTCAAGCCGGAGGTTAAAACGCAAAATAAGACTCTATAAACACGCTACGAGATCTAAACAGTGGAACGACTACAAGAGCTTCCAAAAAAAGTGCAAAAAAGAATTCAAGAAAGCAGAGATCAACTAAATCAACAACACTATATACCAAGGTCTACAAGAAAACAACACAAAACTATTCTGGCGTTATGTTAAATCCAGACGACAGGAAAACATTGGCATACCAGCAATGAAACAGAATGAAGCACTTGTAAACGACAACAAGGAGAAAGCTAATATACTTTTAAACCAATTTGAATCGGTTTTTACAAAAGACACGCTAAATGCAACACCAAACATTGATAAGAAAGTTGGCAAATCAATACCACCACTGACAATAACAACAGAGGGAGTCAAAAAACTCTTGAAGAACATAAAGCCATTTAAAGCCATTGGGCCAGACAACTTACCAAACATTGTCCTTAAAAACTGCTCTAAACAACTAGCACCTGGGCTGAGACACATCTTCCAGCAATCCATAAACTCTGGCACCCTGCTTACTAATTGGTTAAATGCAAATTTCACTCCTGTATTTAAGAAAGGAAATATAAACACACCAGAGAACTATAGACCTGTTTCTCTTACCTGCGTTACCTGCAAGCTGCTTGAGCATATTATATGTAAATACATACTGAAACACCTAGAAAGGAACAATATACTCACACCACTTCAGCACGGCTTCCGTTCAGGTTTCTCCTGTGAAACCCAGCTTTTAACAACTATGAACGACTTATTCCAACTTCATGACAAAGGCCTGCAGACAGATATTGTAATACTTGATTTCTCTAAAGCCTTCGATACGGTCCCGCACAAAAGGCTGTTATCCAAACTCGAAAGTTATGGTATTGATGGTCCAATACTAGATTGGCTCAACATGTTCCTTACAAAACGATCTATGAGAGTCTTGGTAGATGGCGAAAATTCTGACTCTGTAGGTGTAGCATCAGGAGTACCTTAAGGCACGATATTAGAACCGCTGCTGTTCCTGTGTCACATTAATGACTTACCTGAAACTGTTAAATCTCAAGTCAGATTATTCACCGATGATTGCCTACTATATAGGAAAGTCCAAACACAACAGGACCACCAACTACTACAAAACGACCTTGTATCGTTGGAAGAATGGGCCACAAAATGGGGTATGAGATTTAATGCCAAAAAATGTTACGTGATGAGCGTCAACAACAAATCATCTCATTTTTATTAACTAGACAATCACATCCTGCAACAGGTACAACAAAATCCGTATCTCGGTGTTATTATCTCAGATGATCTGAGTTGAGGCGCCCACATCGCTAAAACCGTGAAGAAGGCCAACTCCACTCTAGGCTTCTTGTGACGAAACCTCCGCCACTGTCTAAAGGATTGCAGGAAACAGGCGTATATAGGACTTATCCAGTCATTTCTAGAATACGCGTCCATAGTATGGGACCCTTACTTAATCAAGGACATTAATGCACTTGAACGAGTACAGAGACAAGCAGTGCGTTTCATCAGTTGGGATTATACAAGCAAAAAGGAAGGTAGTATAAGGAGACTAATGAATGAACTAAAACTTCCGACACTGGAAAACAGACGTCGTCACAGTAGACTTACTTTTCTCTACAAGGTGGCCGGGGAGTTGGTACCAGCTATACCACAAGACTCAGTATTAGTCAAAGAGAGACCAAAACGACAAATTAAATCAAAACAATTTAGTGACTTTAAAACAACAAACATTGTAGACAAATTTGCTCAAAACAGCAGCCGGTGCTTCAAAATTCCACCTAGCAAATCCGATTAATACAAACAGTCATTCTTTGTAAGAACAATACCCGATTGGAATAGACTACCAGACAATCTCGTGTGTGCTAAGAAAAATGAGAGCTTTAAGACTTCGGTTGCTCTCACAACGTTTAACTAATTTTCCAGCGCCTCTCTCCCGTTGCCATTGATGCCATATACTGGCCCTGCAACGTACTCATTTAGATTCAGATTCAGATTCAGATCTTACCGACTACATGTATCTTAACATGTGGTGTATATATATAGACTAGTGGCCTATCAAAATGATTAAGTCTTAGGTATTTTTAGTGTGAAGAACCTATTTCCATTTGTCTATATAAAAGCAAATGCCAACAATAACAACTTATTAGCTTTAAATGTGATTTATGAATTTATTTTAATCGTTCATCATCAATTTCATCGTGTGTTGAATCCTTTCAGATTAATTTCTCTCAACACCGTGTTGTTTTAATTAAAGGACGTACCATCACTACTAACCGTGTATCGAAATAAGCCCCGCCTACTAACCTAATATGAAATATACACGGTTTCCACGCGGTTGCTTTTAACAAATCATATTCCTAGACATGTATAGGAGGTAACATAAATAGTTGTACAAAGAAAAAACCCAACCGTCCCATGAAAGATCATTAACCCATAGTTTGTGCTTATTTAAGAATCCTGATCAACGGTAAGCATTTTAAGACTAGAGAATGTGATATAGTAGACACTTTCTTCAAACTTGGACTATCTGTTTCCTTTGACAGAGTTTTAGAAATTTCGATGGCCAATGATGCTTTTTGTCTTTATATTCAAGGAAGGTATTGTTTTCCCTACCCATCTACTTCAAAATGTATTCACTTCGTCTGTTGTACTGTCGACAGCATTGACAGCAATCCAAGCAGTATATCATCAACGGATGCATTTTAAGGTACCGGTATATCTTTATTCCAACATATATTGAAGGATGTCAATGAAATGTGCAAATATTTGACCAATCTGAAGCTATTTTTAAATGCCACTCAAAAAATGTCTCCTTTTTATCAAAGATTTTTTAGATTCTTCTACCAGACATCAAATTAGTGGAAGGAGAAATGTCAATTGATATGTCTTATTTCCCAGTTGCAATAAAAGGGGAAGTTAAATGGCTCGAATATGTAGCGGTTATTCAAATGTTGAGGCTGAGGCTGGGCCAACATTTCATACTCCACCTATCATGCTTCGATCATCATTACCAGATGATAATTAACTACCAGTAATTTCTGCCCTATCTACTTCTGATTTACGAGCAAGCTAAATCTGTTGCAATGACACGACATGCATTGAATGTATTCGTAGTGCTCTACAAAAATTAAATACAGTTTGTTGTTTTTCACAAATCACTTTTCACAGTAGTAATACTAATACAATGGGACTGGTTTCGGAATATAATAATATAAAAAGATGTACAATTGTCCTATACAGAGACTAATTAATGCTAAAAATTCTTTTTGATTGGCATTAACATTGGACAGCTTGATTTATATGTATCTACTCTTTTATTAAATTCATTTTCAAAAATACTAAAGCTTCAACAATTTTTGTTCTCTGCTCGGACACATAATATGAGTAGAAAAACTTAGTACTGTTATTAGATAATTCAAAAAGTAATATTAACTATCTGTGATTTTATATCCAAATACAATTTGAAAAGTCAGTCTTTGTTTTCAAGAATGTATATTGGTCGTCAATCAAGAGATAGAAAAATCGCTAAGTCAGAATTGCACGATCTTTCTATGAACAAAAGCTGACATTCTGTGAAAATTTCTAGATAATCTGTCGCCTCCAATTGTACTGTCTTCTATCTGGATCTGCAGTTGTTTATATGCTTACGCCAACCAATGTTTAAACATTTAATGAATACGTTTTCCAGGTGTTTATACCGTATATTCTGAATATTGAAAAAGATGGACAATGAATTGACATAGTTTTTGACACGTACGTTGACAATTATGTTTTAAAACGTCTGCTCGAGAAAAAAAAACATGGTAAAGGTAATCGAAGGCGAGTACAAGAAAAATCGAATGTTCCAGGAAACTGTCAAGAAGTTTTTGCGTCTAAACGATAGCAAAGTTGAGATCTCTAATTTTCTCGCTGATTAAATAATCAAAGCTGGCATAGAAAATGAGATCTTAGTAACTGACGAGGACAACAACATTAAAAAAAAATGCAGAACACGGCTATGAATTATTGAGGTCATGTTCACATGAGGATGCAAATACAAGAATTTTAAAGCACGACCTTTAAAGGTCATAACATAAAATTGATCGGAACAGGTGATACAGATGATGTTTCATTGTTATGCCCCACCTACGATAGTAGAGGGGCATTATGTTTTCTGGTCTGTGCGTCCGTTTGTCCGTCCGTCCGTCTGTCCCGCTTCAGGTTAAAGTTTTTGGTCAAGGTAGTTTTTGATGAAGTTGAAGTCCAATCAACTTGAAACTTAGTATACATGTTCCCTATGATATGATCTTTCTAATTTTAATGCCAAATTAGAGTTTTTATCCCAATTTCACGGTCCACTGAGCATAGAAAACTATAGTGCGAGTGGGGCATCCGTGTACTATGGACACATTCTTGTTTTTCTATTGTTTCAACAGATTGCAGATTGAACCGTTGTGAATAGGTTTGACACTTGAATGAACTATCGGTATATTTCAGTTTATGGAGTATGCCTTGCTTTAGGACCATTGAAATCGAAAATCTTTTTTTCTATTTCATCTCTTTAACAGTTGTGACACAGTACCAGGGGAAGTGTACTTATCAGCTTGGGTCCGTTTATGATGAAATGTCAGAATCATTTGTGCTTATTGATAATCTA
This sequence comes from Mytilus californianus, assembly GCF_021869535.1. Taxonomy (NCBI): domain Eukaryota; kingdom Metazoa; phylum Mollusca; class Bivalvia; order Mytilida; family Mytilidae; genus Mytilus; species Mytilus californianus. The sequence goes on along the minus strand of NW_026262745.1, from coordinate 2,977,420 downwards.
AATGAAGTGGAAATATTAAAAGTAATACAAGTTATGGGACGGTATGTTTTGTCTCTGTATGATCAGTTTAGTTATTTGATACAGTGAATTAATTAAGTAAAAATCTTTTCATACAAAAGAAAAGAACAATTGACAATATTCCTCCGACAAGAGATGCGCTACTACAACATACGAAATGTATAGCTAACTTGTGTTATTTGAGGGTAATTATTTAATCGCATATCCTAGTATGCCATCACCAGATTTGATTGGCAAAAAATTGATGGTACGTGGCTACTATTCTGGTAAGGGCTTGCAGAATTTGCAATTTCATGTCAAGAGCTCATCCGTTGTTGCTGAACGCAAGGATGTTGAGGGACATTTACATTCTTGAAAGCATCATTGAAATACAGGAATTATGTAACTGCTCACCAGACTGGTAAAGAGAAATGGATTGAGACTGAATATCCAGCAGTTGGATCTAATTTAATTATATAAGTTATCAATAACTTGAATATGTTCCCTCGGTTTAAGTTTGTAACCCGGATTTGTTTTCTCTCAATCGATTTATGACTTTTGAACAGCGGTATACTACTGTTGCCTTTCTTTAAAGTTGTTATGCCAAAAAGTTCCATTTGAGGCACCAATTTTTTTTCGCTGCCATTTTGATATAAGAAATATGAAGTTGTAAGTTTTCTCACATATTTTTCATTGGCAGTAAATTGAAAGATTTTCTGAAGTCATGTAGGCATTAACTATAACAGTGTATATTTACATCTTTTCAGAGACGCCATTTTGAATTGTGGCGGCCATTTTTATTCCATAGTTTATAACACCTCTTACAAAAAATTTTATGTTGGTTTGCCTTTGTATCCAAATGAATGATTCATTATTTTTGTATCAATCTGAATATGTATATAATACCACATAATAACAAAAAAAATGTAAAATTTTGACATTTTTGACGGCTCCATTTTTCATTTTCCGCCATTTTGAAAATATAATCTATGTCCCCTGATATAATTAATCAATTGTGGTCCTGTGTCTTTAACCCATAATTAGTTTCACAGATTTGTTAACTTTCTATATTAACACAATGATAGTGTATATATATCATTACCGTCAAACTCGCATATTTTTTACGGTACCATTGTGAATTTGGACGCGATTTTGACTAATTCTGTACCAGTAATACAATTGAAAATATAGTTATTGGTATATCTTAAATGGATTTCCTTAAATTTATGATATCTACTGAACTCTTGCATATTGGTCCACTTCATCAAGTGTATGATGTTGTATTCCTCGTACCGTTTGTCGGCCATCTTAAATTTGGCGACTATTTTGAATTTTTTGACGTGGCTCCATATCTTTATTTTGATAATACCCCTTAATCTTTCACTATGTCAAGTTTCATGCTTTTACCATAAAATAATCAATTATTTTTATATCCGCTGGACTAGTGGACGTAATTAAGCAACTATTAGTCACATAACGCCCTTCAACAGTGAGCAAACCTTATTGTATAACTTCGTTATTTCAGCATAATTTAGACCGTTGGTTTATTTCCCCTTTGAATTGTTTGTTATGCTGATGGCTTTTATGGCTTGCTATACGGTATGGATTTTTCTTATAGTTGAAGACCAAAGAGTGCCCTATAATTGTTGGCATTGGTTCTGGTCGACTCATTTTTTTTTATAGTATTATTTGCACCAATAAATATTAACAATTTGAGCCACACTCACCTGTATGTATGTTTACCAATATGTATAATTTCTCAGGTTTCGTTAGTATAGGGAGAAATTATTGTATGTACGGTACTAGCGTATAGTTTTTATAAGTTTAAGTCACAAGGTATATAAGACACGTGACTATTTTATAGTGGGAATTTTTTTCCCTGAGATTATCACTTTCTAGCCCGCCGCAGACAGGGCAACATTCAAGTTCCATTCATATTATGAATATATTATGATACATGTATTTATATGTTTTCAAAACAATACACGTCCGAGTATGTCTCGTGAGACGACTTGTCGCATTGGGTCGGACCCAGGTTTCCAGTTGATCCCATTATTGGGTTTGTTTGGTTGTTCCTGGCCGGCGAGGTCGTTCATGATCAAGTTATTCATTTATTCAGTTATTCAGTTTACATTCATGTCAACCATACAATAGTTCTTGTTCCTATAAGGTTTACATTATTCTAGCTAAGTTGTACCTTATAGTATATATCATGGTTTCGTTTTTGGAGAAATTGCGGTTATTGTTTTTTCATATGTTTATATATATATATATATGTTTTCTGTTTGGTATTAAATTAATAATAAAGACCCGTTTTGTTACATCTTGTGATCCGTTTATTTGGAAATCGCCAATGGCAGTCAGCAGGATTTAAGAACATCCGTTGTTCGATCTGTCAGTCAAATGCGTTTTGTTTAAATATACTTTTTCACTTTTTTGGTCTTTTGGAAAATGTTGTGTGTGCTGTATTTAGACCCCTCTACCAAGAAATTTGTTTTGCATGCACACGTATAAAAATTGCGGTTTTTATCCAACGCAATAATAGGTTTGAACGTTGTTTTCAATTTAGACTTATTTATATTTTTTCGTTTGGGCTTGTATTACATTTGCCTTCGGGTTTATATGATCCGTTCATCCTTTTTCGACTCTTCAAAATTCAAGAGTCTATACTAAATTGAGGTAAATTATATGGCCTTTCAAATACCGTTTCGATTCCTAACATCACTGAAGAGACATTAATTGTCGAAATCCGGATATGGTGTACAAATTTTTGCACCTCATGATTGCGGTATACCATCTTTTCCGCAAGTTTATTGTTTTCTGTTTGGTATTTAATTAATAATAAAGATCCGTTTTGTTACATCTTGTGATCCATTTATTTGGCAATCGCCAATGGCAGTCAGCAGGGTTTAAGAACATCCGTTGTTCGACCTGTTAGTCAAATGCGTTTTGTTTAAATATACTTTTTCACTTTTTTGGTCTTTTGGAAAATGTTGTTTGTGTTGTATTTAGACCCCTCTACCAAGAAATTTGTTTTGCATGCACACGTATAAAAATTGCGGTTTTTATCCAACGCAATAATAGGTTTGAACGTTGTTTTCAATTTAGACTTATTTATATATATATATATATATATATATATATATATATATATTAAGATACATGTATGTAAATAAATTAATAAATTCCGTTGTCCACTATGCTTGCTGGGCTATCGGCAACACTATATACAGTATTGTATTCATTCATGTCTTCATACTAGAATAATAGATATGAGCGTATAGAGTATACGATACATTATTATAAAACTTGATTTATAAACTTAAGGTAAATTGACGCATCTCTAGAAATACGGGTTTTCACATCTGACGAAAAATGCATGTGTGAAATGTTGTCATCGTCTGTAAACAAGTTAAATTATAAACATTCCGTCCTGAATATGCATGACATATTTATTGACACTGGATGCTAAGCACACAACAATCAATCACCCTTGGACTGCCATCATCAGTTGAAAAGAATTGTGGTAAATTTTAAATCTTCCATTACCAGAAATTGGGAGTAAAAAAAAATTTAGCTGAAGTTTTGCACTTCGTCTCATGTTCTGTTTTTTTATCACGAGAGTGACATTCATTATAATTTTTATATCATTGTTGGGTTCATACCATTGTACATGTCAGCTACAAATTTCTTTTGAAATTCAAAAGAGAAAACTGATTCAAAATAGGATGAAAAACATAAATGCCATTTAAAAATTTTTGAGAGTTAACATATCTATACCATTTTGTAACTTAAGAATGTTGGAATAAACTAGAATCCAGAAAAATACCAATAATCTTGTTTACTACGGATCAATGTTTTAAAATAGCATAGGGTTTTTGAACAAACGCAAAAATAACTGCATGCATTTAATATACAATTGGTATTTCACAAACAACTTTATATGGTAATATACACGTTAAAGTGTTTTTCTTTCATTTTTTTCTTTTTGACTTAATTGTGTTAAAATTGATTAAAAAAATACTTTTACTGCTGTTACGTAACATTTGATTAAAACTGTAATCTAGTTCATTAAACGTAGGAAGAATGGGCAAAACAGATTTTTTTTGCAGGTATGTGGATCGAACTCCTCACTTAAATATACATAAAAACAATTTTAATTTTAGGTATATATTTTTTTTTTAAATATATAATAATTGCATTAAAACGGTTTTTAAGAGGCCTACTGAAATTCAACTTCATAAAAGTTTCGATGGTATCTGTGTACGCACTGTAATATCATATCACAAGGATCTTACAGATACACATGGGCAGGTAAATCGAGGGTTCTTCTCCTGCTTCACCATTTTTACATATAAACCCATTTTACATAAGGTAAACAACACGTGCATATATCTTCAGTAACTTTTTTTGAATTGGATTTCATACATTACAAGAAAACAAGAAAGAATATAAATAGTGATATGGAATTACACGATAACGATTATAACATGATTGGACAGATGCGAATTTCGATAATTTATTTTAATGTAGCGATGCTTGAAACCAAATATTTAAAAATAAATTTAGAGGTACCAAGTAGCAAAAGTGTGGAAGGGGAAGAACTGTAAGAACAGACAGCCACTGAACACTTAAGGGTGCCTGAACAAGATATTTATAGAGAACAGCCAAATATACCTTCAATGTTTCATTTTAATATATAAAAATGTTTTTCTGTTACAAATCATGATGTATTGTTTTATGTGTACATGTTATGTTACCCATCAAGGGCCCTTGATTGGAATAATAAATATTCTTATTCTTATTCTTATTCTTATATACCATTACAATTTTGTGAGTAGGACCACTGCCTACTATTTTGCAATCATTTTGAGTTGACCGCATAAGTATGAAGCAGTCATAATTCGTTATTATGTTCTCCAAATCAAGCTATTGAATATAAAACTTGTAAAAAAAAATCACACGAATGTTTTTTTTTTTGGGTACTAATACTGATATATAAGGGAATATTAATATTTTTTTGGAATCTAATTCTATAAAACAGATTTTTTTTTTACAGCCCTTTGAACAGTAATGAATCTAAAACTATAGTTATAATGTAATTAATGAAATTCACGCTTAGTGTCATGTAGCAAGTATAACAAACTAAACTATATACTGTACTTTACATGTACAATGAATCTGTCTCAATAAACTATGTTTACAATGCATATGGCACTTTATATGCTGGTCCACGGTTTTTGATATAAGATACGAAAAACCTTCATTTAGATTTAATCAGACACAAATACTAGAAGCTGAAATTTGCTTCAATTTTTTGTCCTGTTGATTTTACAATAGCTTCAACAGCAAGATCAGTTCCCCCAAATCTCATCCCGATCTCGACATCCCGATCAGGACCACTTACATCTGACAAATCTACCTCAAATTTCCCAATGTATGTACAATCTTCTTCGTCGACGTATTGTGGATCTTCAGAACGAGAAGAATAGATAGGAAGTTCAATTTTACTTTGGTTTTCTCTTAATGGATTGTATGTTTTCGTATTTGTTATCTCCCCTACATCAATAGGCTCTCCTCTCTCAACATGCTTTCCAAATCTATCCCGGCAATACATTGTATCATTAGTGATATGTTTCTTTTCTTCGGGGTCGGTATGTGGACGGAACCGTATGTTTGTACACACTCCAAAAGTGTATCGAATGATTCTTGGACTTATAACCTTAGGATTAAATCCGAACTGAACTGCGCCTTTGAGCACTGCAAGACCTGCATCTTCTGGAATTATTACAGTTTTGTTTTGAAATGCTGACTTTATTGCTTCCTGCAGCATTTGTGATTCAGAAAAACCACCAACCATTAAAATGATGTCTGTGTCTGCAACTGCTCCTTCCTGGAATAAATCCTTCAGATGGTCAACAATGCGTTTGCATGGTTCTTCAAAGAATTTTTTAGCAGTGTCAGGATCGACACGTAATTTATCACCAACCCACGACATTGATTTGTTTGATTTGAAGGAATTTTTCAGTGAAACTCCTTTCACTTCTTGAAATCTGTCACTTAAACTTAATGGAATTCGAATTGTTATTTTAGCTGTGCTGTCAGGGCGAATACTTCGCTTTTTCACTTCAAATTCCCTACAGAGGCCTAGATAATCGACTTTGTCATCCTTCCGGAATTTGTCCACTGTATCTGAACCAACAATATCCGTCAGGAATTCGTCAAATGCTTCGTCGACTTTAGTTCCGCCCCAATCTCCACCATTGGCCATATATATCTGTTTGATGTCGCCATCGTCTTTTATTTCTTGTACAGTAATATCAACCGTTCCACCTAAAATTAAAGACAGTAATGAAAAGAATTTGATTATTATGTGTGATTTGTAAGCATCGCGGTTTATGTGACCATTTTATAAAACTAGGTCAGATTTAACAAAATGTATAGGGCACATTTCCTATGTGTTTTACTCACAGATCAGCAGGGCAAATGTAAAGTTGATAAAATCTAATAGAAGACTAGTAAATTATATAAATAAAACATATTTCGCTATTTTATATAGCACGGATTCCTTGTCTATAATTTGGCTATATTTTTTATCTGTTTCGGTTATATCTGCTCTTGTATTAGGGATTTTTTTTATTTACATTTGGTTTTGGTCATCAATGAGGATTCGAAATGGGCATCTGGTGCAGCAAAATTGTTTCCGTTTATGTTATTATCACCAATAAGGTACATCTGCAGGTGGCATGTGAGTCATTACTTCGGGACCTACATGAAATATGAATTCTGTTTTTAGTCCCCTACCGACGAAGTCAAAGGGGACTTTAGGTTTGCACTCTGTCCGTCTGTCTGTCTGTCTGTCTGTCTGTCTGTCTGTCTTTATGTCTGTCTGTACATCTGTCAATCCGGCAAATCAATTGTCCACACTTTTTTTGTTTGTGCTTGAAGATATTGATTTGATATTTGGTATATAGTTTTATCATGACAAGTTACAGATCAAGTTTGAATTTTGTTCCTATCTGATGAATTTGTGCAGAGTTATGGTCTTTGGACTTGGAAAATTCACTCAAATAATCAGTTTTCCACACTTTTTTTCGTCATGCTTGAAGATATTGACTTAATATTTGATATATAGTTTACACCATGACAAGTTATAGATCAAGTTAGCATTTTGTTCCAGACTATGAATTTTTAACCGGCAGGGGAGTATGTATTGTCATGCAATACTCTCAGAATGCTTGTTTTTAGTAGTGATAAGTGTATCTCCTTTGTGATTCTGATTCATTGTCTGTGATTGGTTATACGTTTTGTCCTTTTCGGGTTGTATCATTTGTTTAAAGTTTGTTTGGCCTCGAATATCTCTGAAGAGACATTAATTGTCAAAACGGGTATAGGACACAATGAAATTGGAACCGTTTAAATTAGTATTTATATGTGCATAGTTTCAAAATTATTTAAAAGTTATTCAGTTATATGCATTGCTGCAACAATTTAAAAATGTTTGAATTGAAGGACATCTTTGACCAAAATTATTCAATTTGAATCTAATGGTTCGGTAGATACATGTTGTAAATGGTTCGGTAGATACATGTTGTAAATGGTTCGGTAGATACATGTACATGTTGTTAATGATTCGGTAGATACATGAAGTTAAGGGCTCGTTAGTACGTGTTGTAAATGGTTCGGCAGATACATGTTGTTAATGGTTCGGCAGATACATGTTGTTAATGGTTCGGCAGATACATGTTGTTAATGGTTCGGCAGATACATGTTGTTAATGGTTCGGCAGATACATGTTGTTAATGGTTCGGCAGATACATGTTATTAATGGTTCGGTAGATACATGTTGTTAATGGTTCGGCAGATACATGTTATTAATGGTTCTGTAGATACATGTTGTTAATGGTTCGGCAGATACATGTTGTTAATGGATCGGAAGATACATAGTGTTAATGGTTCGGCAGATACAGTCATGTTATTAATACACATTATCGCTATTTGTCCGCCATTACTGGACATCACACAAGTTCCCGTAAAATTTTGACGTCATAATAGAAAATATCTGACGCCACAATGGAAAAGTGATTGTTGTATGACGTCAAAAGTTCGAGCGGGACTGATTCTCGGGTCAAGCGGGATTAGCGATAAGGTGTATGGTTCGGTAGATACATGTTGTTAATGATTCGGTAGATACATGTAGTTAGCTTAAAGGGCTCGTTAGTACGTGTTGTAAATGGTTCGGTAGATATGCATGTTAATAGATATAAGATTAATGGGGGGTTGGTTGGAGTCACTAATGACGTCCTGACACAATCGGACAGGCATACTAGAGGACAACATACGTTTCGGCATATATATACAAGTTAATTACACCTTATATAAGAAAGCCAGATTTTGATTGGTTGATAGCCAGTGTATTTTTCGCATATTCTAATATTTTTCCTCATTTCAAACGAATTTGCCTGTTTTTCACCACTGCCGGTGAATTTGCCTCAAATACCATCAGCCGGGCAGCAATTCTCATAATGGCGTCGAAAATGCGACAAAGCTCACGTGCTTTTCCATTCAAAAAAATGGCATTTTTTAGAAATGGCATTGACGTCACGAAAAAGGCTGCGTAAAGACATTTAACCTGTTTCCCATTCTAAACCAAGTATACCCTTTGATGCGGTAGCTTCCAAACTTTCACTACGTTATTATTAAAAGGCTGAAAATACAATATTTCATTGCAAATTTGGTGGTGAAAGATGAAAATACGGGCCGCGGAAGTGACACTTGAAAATAAATAAATGTAAATTGAAATGACACACGAAATAGTAACGTCTATTCCTATAGATGAGATGATAACTATTGATATTGTGTTGAAGAAAAGCCCACTGATAGAAAAACTCGACAGGTAAACCGGCCCAGTGACGATTCAACAAGTCGAAAAATAGGACGTTTAAAGGGGAATAACTCGATCCCAAAACAACAACAATACGACGGTGATCATAAATGACTGATTGAACAAATGTTTTCCCCTTATTATTGATTTGTAAGCAGTGTTACTGGGCACAAAATAGAAAGTTTAATAAAAATGTGAGTTTCAGTTTATAAAAATATCATTGAAAAGCGGTCATTTGTTAAATATCGTGTCTTCCTGTTAGTGTATCTGATAACTGTAATTGGAAGGAGGTTAGTCCCGTCAGGATATAAACAGTGATCATCATGCCCCTCATCTGTTACAAATTTATGTACTTAATTGAAGTAAATGGTGTTCTCTAGAAGCTGACTGTTTGAATTTAACACGTCCACCAGTTTTAATGGTGGATACACTCCTGATATTTGTAAGAATGGATTGAAAAAATATTTCATGGAATCATGGTTTTTATTTCTTAATAAATGTCAATGAAAAAAACATTGTTTTAATATCTATTTATTTGAACTAAAATTGAAACCACAAAAATAAATTTTTTGTCCATACTGTTCTAACAATAACCAGAGGATATTTTATTCGAATAATTTAACTAGCAAAAAATCATTTAAAAAAAATATATTAATGATCTTCATCTTCCTTTAAAAAAAATCCAGATGAAATAAATTAAAGTTACTAGATTATATCTGGCATACAGAATATTCTGCAAAGTGCATTTACATGTAATAAATTTTATGTTAAATTTTTCAATAAAAAATAATCAGTTCTTTTGAACTAAATCATGAGCAGAACTCTTGTTCATTACCCCTTAATTAATAGTTCAAAAACCCTTCTTCAATCATTAAATATAACATATTAAGGTATAAAGGAATTTTTTTTCTGAGACAAGTGCCTGTGGTTAAGCAGCAGTACACAAGAGTTATACTCCTGGCTTTATCATTTACAATATAACAACCAGCAAAGCCAGAGAGGGGTATTTGCAAACTATTTATAAACAAAACAATCTTAATATAAACAATGTAAACATACTAACATTCAACCTGACAGTATTTAATTCTTAAACTTAACCCACAGCACCAATTATTTAAATTAGGTAAATTATTTTAAAGAGAAATCAGGGCCATTTATAAAAAAAGGTAACCTTTTATTAGTTAACCAGTTCCTTGAAAAAAGTTGGTCTTGCTATTTTGGTTCCTTTCTAATAGGATTTTATAAGTTATTTTAACTGATTGCATGATTGTGACTTTTTAAAATTAGACTTTTCAATCTTTTTTCAAAAGAAGTAATCTTTGCAATTTCATTAAATTTTTAAAAGAAAGCTTTTTAACAAACTATAAAGCTACACAAAATTAAAAAAAAAAAAGAAATATAAGTATCACCTCCACTTACTATTAAATCAGCATAATATAACCAACCTCTAAAAGAGGGACTTGGTAATCTGAAATTTCATAATTATAAGTTTTATAATTGGCTATGAAATGTTATGTGACCTGTCTTATGCAACTATAAAGCAAAAGATAATGTTGAAAACTAAAAAGTAAAAATATAAATAAAGGAAATGAAGCCATAATAACAATCAAATTAAATAAATGAAATTATAAATAAGTAATAATAAAGATAAAAAAAAACAGATGTGAATTAATTAGTAAAATAAATTGCTTCGCTGAGCGCAGCTGGATGCAACGGCAGATGTCCAACCCTGAAAAGTTGGGGCCAAAATGGACACAATATTCACACTTGATACAGGTCTGAGTTTGGATTGTAATTAATTATTTGACACATTATAGGTTTCTGACACAGAATAACTGTTGTCAAAGAACTTAAAATTGGTTATATGATTTGAATTTATATTCAATTTTTTGCTTTTGTGCAATACACTATGCTGTTGAATATTAACCCCACAAAAAAGTATTTGAAGAAATTTTCTTTTTAAGTTTTCTGAAATCTGATATGAGAAAAATTGTCCCCCTAAAAAATTCTTATTGAAACACCCCCCCCCCCCCCCAATTTTGTTCACCTCCCCCTTTCCCTCATTCCAAAAAAAATTCTATCCCTCAAGATATGGTCAGAATCTCAATTCAATTTTCTAATGGAGTTTGCAACCATAACTACCCATTTAAATACATCATAAAAGTCTTAAAATATAAAATGACATACATAGTCATGGCTAAAATTAATATTAATTAATAGTAACTGCAAAAAATAAATTGACAGCTAATCACCTCAAGACATTCATCATTTCTTAATACATAATTTACAAGCATTGTAAGGCAGGTAATCAACCATACACAACATTTTTCTTTAAATGGGATTGGATTACCTCCCTTACACTGCTTTTAAATTGTCTTAATTGTCCTTTAACCAAAAAAATCCTTGTTTTTCCCCTTTTTTGCCCCTAATTCCTAAATGGTTTGAGCCATAACCTCCAAAAGTCAATCCTAACCATCCCTTTGTAGTATGGAAATTTGTTCTTAAACTGTTGGTACAATAACCCCCAACAACAATCCCAACCTTCCTTTTGTGGTTATAAACCTTGTGTTAAAATTTCATAGATTTCTATTTACTTATACTAAAGTTATTATCTGGAAACCATCTGTCTTCGTACGATGACAATGTGATACCAATATACGACCGCAAAAATTTGGCAGTTCTTGAAAAAAATATTACAACTTGCTACTTGATCACATGGTTGAAAAAAAATACACAGTTGGGATGATTTTGTCTTGTCCAGTAGCAGCTTAGCCTTGACCTGTTCAAGAAAACATCCAAACTCATACTAAATTTCCCCATTTTTAGAACTTGAAAACATGAAAGTGCAATTAGAAGAATAGAACTAAATATTTAAATATAAGTTATCTTAAATTGAATCCATGCGAATTGTTTTAAATCCCCAAAAAACTCTTTTTTCATAATGAATCTAAAAAAAATGTAAGAGTTGTCTTCCTTAGTGCACCTTTTTACTTAATTTACAGCTCTTTATTTAGGGCAACCAGAGTTACCTCCCATATAATTAATGAAAATTTTAGTGAAATTTAGACACTCCTTTTAGGCAGAATTCACAGAAAATTTCACAATGAAATAAACATTTCAGTGGCCATATTATGAAGCTCTCAACTTCTTATTTATGTTTAAAAGAACCTGAAATTCATAACAAAAGGCAGACAGTTACAGAATATTGTACATTGTTTACATGTATCAGACATCTTCAATTTCATATGAACCTGAGTAAATACATACAAATAGAATGAAAGTGAAATACGAGAAACAGCATATATAGTATTAATTATAAGAATGGTTAACAAGTGTGGACGCAGACCAGCATGGATAGTATCCAGCATTCTGAGAGTATTGCCATCCCCTACCAGTTGAAATTATTTGTTCCCCAAAACAAAATTTGAACTTGATATGTAAATTGTCATGTTAAAACTATAGATACCAAATATCAAATCAGTATAATGGTAGTCTGGCATGACTAAAAAGAAAAGTGCAGAAAATTGATTAATTGTGTGATTTTTCTAGGACTAAGGATCATATAACTCTGCAAAATATCATCAAATCAGAACAAAATTCAAACTTGATCTGAAACTTGTAAAGGTTAAACTATATATGCAGAAAACAGATTACTTATGTGATTTTTCTGAGTCCAAGGGCCATAATTCTGCATAAACTCATCAGACCGGAACAAAATTAGAACTTGATCTGTAACTTGTCATGGTTATATTATAATATACCAAATATCAAACCAATATCTTCAAGCATCACAAAAAAAGTGTGGAAAGCTGATTTCCCGGACGGATTGATTGACAGACGGACTGATGGACAGGATGCAAACCTACAGTCCCCTTCAACTTTGTTGGTAGGGGACTGTAAACATCAATTTAGAATCTACATAAACATTGTAACATTGAAACATTTACATGGAACATAACATACCAGCTTTAAATGCTGCATATTAAATTATCTGAGCTCATCATTTAGAGGAAAGGTAACAGTAAGAATTAATTGTCATGTCAATAAATTGCTGTAGAAGAGCCCCAAAATGAGTATGCTGGACACCTATACAAATGTTATACAAGTACGAATATATCCATTTGTCTGTAAGTATGTAAGACTGTTGGTCAACACTAAATGTAGAAAAGAAGTAACCTTAAAATTGGAGAAAAAGTGAAATATCACCAGTCCTATACAAATATGTGCATATTTCATTTTTCTTGAAATTAGCAAAAAAGAAACAAAAAAGTTTATTGAACGACATTATAAGGATTCTGAGAAATAGGGTAATAGGCAGTTAGTGCCCTTCCTAGCAATTTCAATTAAACCAGATGCAGATTAAGGATTATGAAAAGGGAGAAGTGAGACATAAAAAAATATGTACTATAATCATCAATTTAGCTTGAAAAGGCGGTGCGGACGGGATTGGTCCCTGTAAATCTCCCCCTTCAAAATTCATACATTTCCAGGCCTGCTCAAGCCCAACTCTTGTAGGATTTCTTGCTGTGTTGAAGACACATTGATGGCCTAGCTTGGGTTGTTTTGTACATTTTGGAATGCACATTCCCCATTTCCATTCTTTATTCTTTTTGTATGCTATTATATATATGGACATAAGAATGCAGAGGAGATAACAAATTTCAGTATTTAAGGTGTTGGAGGAAGGCTACATTTTTTTTTATAAAAGATTCATGGTCTGAATGTTGCCCCCTGCCCCAAACTTTTTCTTTTTGACTTAAAATTTATTAATTAGTGTCTTGTAAATTTTCAACGAGTCAGAAATACGTTTTGCAGATGAAAACGTGGAAATTATTGTTTGTCAACAATCTTTTTCAACTGTGAACTCTTAATATTCAGACTACGTCATTGGGGCAGAAAAGGGGAATAATAAGTAAAAATTAGCTGGAAAGGTTAAATATTGGAGAAAATATCAAGATTACATAATTTCTTAATGATTTAACCAGTATTAAGTTTCATTTGATTCAAAATATGGACGTATTTCAAAAATAAGGAGAGGATTTTTTTCCCGCTACCTACAAATATGCTTTGGGGTTGACAGGCCGTTTAAGTATTTTAAATCGCCTGGTAACGTCATGTGACCATACTGTAGCTATTCTCCATGCCTCAATGTATCAAAATATACCAGTCATATTTATTTTCACTAGGTAAACCGGCGGTGTGATGATTCGTTTTGAGCTGAAAAATTGACCAGGGCAGTCGATGTGAAAAAAATGTCCGTTTCACAAAATGGAAATAATCGCTTGAATTTATTTAAATGGCTTATGTCATCTCGCTTTTTTTATAAATTCATTTTGCTTTAATACTTTAGATGAAATATGTTCTCGATCGGACTATAATTCCGTTTATTTTAAATGAAATTTGCGATTTTTCGATGCGTCGTTCACCACCAATTTTCTTTTTACCGCGGAGCGACATCTGTTGACAGCTTTTCCCCAAATTATCTCCACTTGATTCTCTTGTCGCATATCCGGGGTTTTAACGGACAAATCAGATGATTGCGTTCCGGCTGCATGGTATTCGCCATTTTGGATATTCCTTTTTTACCCTCTCGAGCATTTTCCCGCCAAAATTTTTCGGATATGACGTTACATAAAAAACGCGTACTAGTACATGTATAATACCCGCGGTTCTATGATAATATCCTCTTATCCTCAAAATTATGCATAAACATGTTAATGAATTAGTTTCAATCCAAATCTATTCCGTGTAATTAAACAGATATATCATGTTATGGAGGGGTATTTGCGGCTCGGGAAATTTAACAGTCTCTTGACTGGTATTTTTCGCAAATACCCCTCCATAACATGATATATCTGTTCAAAAGACTATCATAAGTCTTCTTTTTTCCCAAACACTATTGCAGCTTGGAATGATCTTCCGGAGGCAATTTGCATGTCACCCTCCCTAGAATCCTTCAATGGTGGTATCTCCCACCTTAACATTTGGAGGATCCTGTCTGGCTAATTAACTATTGTATTTAAGCCACTGTACATAATGTGAATATGTTTAATATTAAGCTACAATTAATATTATTTTAATTGTAATTGATACGTGTTTTAATGGTTCGTTAGATATATGTTATTAATGATTCGGTAGATATATGTTGTTAATGATTCGGTAGATACATTCGTTTACCTCCTGCATCCAGTATTAGATACTGTGTCCCCGGAGCAAACGCATCGAGAGTAGATCGTCCACCACTAGAAAGAGTTCTGTCTACAGGTAAGTTTTTACAGTAGATGGATGCAGCTTCTGGTTCTAACGCCAAAATGAGACGACTGTTGGGTATTCCTCCCTGAAAAAAATAAAATTTGATCTACAAATTTCAAGATTATGGTAAGAGAAGTTCAAATGAACGCAAGTTGAAGATATTTACAAAATACCACATTCATCGCAAACTTTAAAATAAGAACTGTCACAACTCACTGTCAATTAATTATTCCCACAGGAACTATAGAGGTGTTATATTACTCGAGTAGGATATATCACTTACAACCTTGTTCAGTGGAGGCTGTCGTTTTGAGGTTCAATAGATAGATGCAAATGAAATTACTTTAAGAAGCTGTTTTCAAATGACATCTTTTTGAATTTGTTTAGTAAAAGCTATCAGTATCAATTCATGCCAGCAAAAATAATGTATTTAGATATTTTGCATTATGTCAAATGTTAAGCTATTCTCAGTTCAGTAGAAAACATTTGATGGCCAATATAAGACACTTGAGAACATTAAGAAGCAAGCGAGCTTAAATAGAATAGCCGAAAGCGTCAAAGGTCTAAACTATATTTTGGAGAGGTGACCAATTAGGATTTCAGACAGAAACTGTCTACTCAAATTTAGGTACTAACATCACATCCTCTTTGAAGTCTAGAACGCAATAACAAAAATATATACATATATTTTTCATAGAAACGAGCCGAGGTATTAAAATATAATCTATGATCTGGCATCTTGGATTTCAGATTGGCATTATATCATAACAGTTTCAACCATTTAAAAGGATTTCTCCGTCTCTGTGGTGGGCATGCTGCATTTGAGAACAAAATCACTTTTACTTACATAGTAAAGACTTATATATAAAAAAAGAACATAAAAAGCATTGTGGTTGTTGAA
This sequence comes from Mytilus californianus, assembly GCF_021869535.1. Taxonomy (NCBI): domain Eukaryota; kingdom Metazoa; phylum Mollusca; class Bivalvia; order Mytilida; family Mytilidae; genus Mytilus; species Mytilus californianus. Next base: position 2,961,386 of record NW_026262745.1, on the reverse strand, counting down.
AATTCTATAGCGTTTTAGTCCATCGCGCGATCGCCCTGGCAATCGTCATTATTTTTGTTTTCAAACTTAAAATAAAATACACTAAATTCTTATGAGAACCACCAAACAAAATGATTGTATATAGAGTATTCCAATTTGGCAATCAACGTGATTTTCATAGAAGCTGCTATTAACGACAGGATACGGATAATATAAACCGGGGCAATAAAAAATTACGAGTTGACGAAAAAACACAATACCATAGCCATAAAGCAAAAACAAAAAGGTGAAAAGATAAAACATAAATAAATCATTAATATAATTAAATAACACTCTTGATTGACCAGTATGAGGTCCTACTTTACCGAAGGGAACTACTCAAGATGAGTAAGCTGTTCCTGGTTCCTAAAAAACACCCATCGTATTGCCTATGACAAGTAAAACGTTTAAACACCCATCGTGTTGCATATGACAAGTCAAACTTTTAAACACCAAAAGTGTTGCATATGACAAGTAAATCGTTTAAACACCCATCGTTATGCCTATGACAAGTAAAACGTTTAAACACCCATCGTGTTTTGCATGATTTTTATGACAAGTAAAACGTTTAAACACCCATCGTGTTGTCTTATGACAAGTAAAACGTTTAAACACCCATCGTATTGCCTATGATAAGTAAAACGTTTGAATACCCGTCGTGTTGCGTATGACAAGTAAAACGTTTAAACAATCTTCGTGTTGCCTGTGACAAGTAAAACGTTTAAACACCCATCGTATTGCCTATGACAAGTAAAACGTTTGAACACCCATCGTTTTGCCTATGACAAGTAAAACGTTTAAACATCTATCGTGTTACAACAAGTAAAACGTTTAAACACCCATCGTGTTGACTATACCAAGTAAAACGTTTAAACACCCATCGTGTTGCCTATACCAAGCAAAACGTTTAAACACCAATCATGTTGCCTATGACAAGTTAAACGTTTGAACACCCATCGTGTTGACTATGAGAAGTGAAACGTTTGAACACACATTATGTTGCCTATGACAAGTAAAACGTTTGAACACCCATCGTGTTGCTTATGACAAGTAAAACGTTCGAACTCTCATCGTGTTGCCTATGACAAGTAAAACGTTTGAACACCCATCGTGTTGCCTGTGAACAGTTTAACGTTTGAACACCCATCGTGTTGCCTGTGACAAGTAAAACGTTTGAACACCCCTCGTGTTGCCTGTGACAAGTAAAACGTTTGAACACCCCTCGTGCTGCCTGTGACAAGTAAAACGTTTAAACACCCCTCGTGTTGCCTGTGACAAGTAAAACGTTAAAACACCCATCGTGTTGCCTGTGACAAGTAAAACGTTTAAACACCCTCGTGTTGCCTGTGACAAGTAAGACGTTTGAACACCCCTCGTGCTGCCTGTGACAAGTAAAACGTTTATACACCCCTCGTGTTGCCTGTGACAAGTAAAACGTTTGAACACCCATCGTGTTGCCTGTGACAAGTAAAACGTATGATGATAAGTCGTATTCCGGGATTCAGGTTCCATACAAGAAAGACAACAACATTCATCAACTAGTACGCCGTGCCGCTGTCCTTCCACATGTACTTACTGCTGAGGTTGAAGATGTGTGGTTTAATGCCCTAGTCGACATAGATCAGATTGATACTAACATCAACTACACGCCCTTTACAGACTATGTAACAAAACACTGATTGAAAAATTACACAACACAGGGACTGCGGACTACATATCATCTAAAGGGATGGCAAAGCAAGCGGAAGAAACATTCCAGAACCCACATCCAAACGTCTTTAAAGTCATAAAACTACTGAAACATGAGGAAGCTACGCCCTGACCATGATCCAGTATGCAGCCGGTAGGAAGAGAGTGGCCCAAAAACGAAAGTATGTCAAAATCAACAACAGATTAGAAGAGCTTATGGATAGATACCTCAACCAGGAAGTCACAACATTACAGTTTGGTGATACAGCCTCCCACCTTATTCACGTTGAATAGATTAATAAACTTTGATAGACTAATATACAGTGAATTTCTAATGTGTGTGCTTCAATGTATGATTTGTTTTAGTGCTTTTAACTTGTATTGTTTGTTTCATATTATAATGCTTGATTGACTCTACTGCAGAATTTGTGTTATAAAAGAAATAGAATAATTTACTACATTTGTTTCCATTTCTTTCATATTTATTTAAATTAAAAACACAGAATTCATACACATACAAAAATAACCTATTACCTATCAAAAAAAAACGCTGGTTAATTAAAAGTTGATTACACAATGTTTATACAGTATAATCCTTTGTTTGCACAAGTTTTCCTCCTATTCCCACATGAAATTTTAACTTTTCTTACCAGATTTTAAAAAAGTGGGAATAGGAGGAATGAACCACATATATATCGTAACGGTCAACAAACTCAAGGTGTCGTTCATAGATCTCAGTGGCGGATCCAGAGGGGGGCGTAGAGGGCGTACGCCCCCCCTTTGCTTGCACTTTTTTTTTTTTGTAAAATGATTAATCAGACTAGACTTCGTGAACTTTGCCATTTCCCGCGTATTTAATTTTTATGCGACAATTCTTTACTTATAAAGATATGTTTCGCTCGTATTTACTGTAATATATTATTGATTATGTCAAAATCATGTGATTCGATACGGTGGAGTTGACCAGTGCGTCGAAAAAACGTCACTCAGTCATTTTGAAATTCAAATTACAGTAACACATTGCTTAGGCTGAGGATGACAAGCATGACATCTTCAAAGCGACAAAGGATTGAGCAAGAACGTATTTATTGACTTCTATTTCACAACTCCACCAAACAGAAAGTAATACTCTATTACACTCTCATGAAAAAAAAGTTCCACAGCGATATTATTTACCTACGAAAACATGTTTAACCCCACACGCCCCAGCCTATTAATAACATAGCTGAATAATGATCCCCAGTCAATAAGCTCCAGATAGATTTAAAGTCTAAGGTACGGACCATTTGATTTGAGGGGGCAGTCTGAGATATTTGATAGAAAAAATTCTGACCCTGATTTTTGCCTTAAACAAAAATTCTGGCCGTATCTGGATTGAAAACAATGATCTTGTCCACTATTTTGTTATTAGAAACAAAAATTCCCAACAGAATTATTTAGCATTAAATGAACATGATGAATAAAAAAACGGGCGTAATTTATTTGGGGCCGGGGGTTTGCATGTAAATCCCATATCTGACCGGAATGTCTGTTTCGTCGAACTGATAAAATGAATACTTTTTTCAAGGCCCGACTGCAACCTGCCTGCGGGGTGTGGCCTTTATGTCTCCATTTGTCGACCGTAATTCATAAATTCGTTGTCATTTCAGACTCATTCGTAGCCTTTGGTTGATTTGGAACTCCTCACTTCCCTTGTTGGGTGAAACATTTCAACCAAACATTTGGATAAAAATTGCTTGTTTGTCTTTCTTAACTCGTGTCGGTCGAATTGTAAATTTCATTGAATAGCCCGGCGTATATCTTGTTTACAACAAGAAATCCGTGAGGTTATGCTAACTAAACATAGAACAAACGAGAATTTTCCATGTCATTTTTTTACTGACAAGTCCCACATCAAATATATTAGTACATAGCTTTGGATCCATCCAATCATTTTATAATAGACAACTAATGGGGAGAAAACGGCATCAAAAATGTCCAACCCTTACACTTTTAATATAAAATATACATGCCCCACGTCAGGAACCGTTAAAAAGTTGCATTTTACACTTATTTTATGTTTTTTAGCCAAAGAAAGGTCCAAAAAAAAATCAACCAGGAAGTCACAACATTACAGTTTGGTGATACAGCCTCCCACCTTATTCACGTTGAATAGATTAATAAACTTTGATAGACTAATATACAGTGAATTTCTAATGTGTGTGCTTCAATGTATGATTTGTTTTAGTGCTTTTAACTTGTATTGTTTGTTTCATATTATAATGCTTGATTGACTCTACTGCAGAATTTGTGTTATAAAAGAAATAGAATAATTTACTACATTTGTTTCCATTTCTTTCATATTTATTTAAATTAAAAACACAGAATTCATACACATACAAAAATAACCTATTACCTATCAAAAAAAAACGCTGGTTAATTAAAAGTTGATTACACAATGTTTATACAGTATAATCCTTTGTTTGCACAAGTTTTCCTCCTATTCCCACATGAAATTTTAACTTTTCTTACCAGATTTTAAAAAAGTGGGAATAGGAGGAATGAACCACATATATATCGTAACGGTCAACAAACTCAAGGTGTCGTTCATAGATCTCAGTGGCGGATCCAGAGGGGGGCGTAGAGGGCGTACGCCCCCCCTTTGCTTGCACTTTTTTTTTTTTGTAAAATGATTAATCAGACTAGACTTCGTGAACTTTGCCATTTCCCGCGTATTTAATTTTTATGCGACAATTCTTTACTTATAAAGATATGTTTCGTTCGTATTTACTGTAATATATTATTGATTATGTCAAAATCATGTGATTCGATACGGTGGAGTTGACCAGTGCGTCGAAAAAACGTCACTCAGTCATTTTGAAATTCAAATTACAGTAACACATTGCTTAGGCTGAGGAAGACAAGCATGACATCTTCAAAGCGACAAAGGATTGAGCAAGAACGTATTTATTGACTTCTATTTCACAACTCCACCAAACAGAAAGTAATACTCTATTACACTCTCATGAAAAAAAAGTTCCACAGCGATATTATTTACCTACGAAAACATGTTTAACCCCACACGCCCCAGCCTATTAATAACATAGCTGAATAATGATCCCCAGTCAATAAGCTCCAGATAGATTTAAAGTCTAAGGTACGGACCATTTGATTTGAGGGGGCAGTCTGAGATATTTGATAGAAAAAATTCTGACCCTGATTTTTGCCTTAAACAAAAATTCTGGCCGTATCTGGATTGAAAACAATGATCTTGTCCACTATTTTGTTATTAGAAACAAAAATTCCCAACAGAATTATTTAGCATTAAATGAACATGATGAATAAAAAAACGGGCGTAATTTATTTGGGGCCGGGGGTTTGCATGTAAATCCCATATCTGACCGGAATGTCTGTTTCGTCGAACTGATAAAATGAATACTTTTTTCAAGGCCCGACTGCAACCTGCCTGCGGGGTGTGGCCTTTATGTCTCCATTTGTCGACCGTAATTCATAAATTCGTTGTCATTTCAGACTCATTCGTAGCCTTTGGTTGATTTGGAACTCCTCACTTCCCTTGTTGGGTGAAACATTTCAACCAATCATTTGGATAAAAATTGCTTGTTTGTCTTTCTTAACTCGTGTCGGTCGAATTGTAAATTTCATTGAATAGCCCGGCGTATATCTTGTTTACAACAAGAAATCCGTGAGGTTATGCTAACTAAACATACAACAAACGAGAATTTTCCATGTCATTTTTTTACTGACAAGTCCCACATCAAATATATTAGTACATAGCTTTGGATCCATCCAATCATTTTATAATAGACAACTAATGGGGAGAAAACGGCATCAAAAATGTCCAACCCTTACACTTTTAATATAAAATATACATGCCCCACGTCAGGAACCGTTAAAAAGTTGCATTTTACACTTATTTTATGTTTTTTAGCCAAAGAAAGGTCCAAAAAAAATCAACCAGGAAGTCACAACATTACAGTTTGGTGATACAGCCTCCCACCTTATTCACGTTGAATAGATTAATAAACTTTGATAGACTAATATACAGTGAATTTCTAATGTGTGTGCTTCAATGTATGATTTGTTTTAGTGCTTTTAACTTGTATTGTTTGTTTCATATTATAATGCTTGATTGACTCTACTGCAGAATTTGTGTTATAAAAGAAATAGAATAATTTACTACATTTGTTTCCATTTCTTTCATATTTATTTAAATTAAAAACACAGAATTCATACACATACAAAAATAACCTATTACCTATCAAAAAAAAACGCTGGTTAATTAAAAGTTGATTACACAATGTTTATACAGTATAATCCTTTGTTTGCACAAGTTTTCCTCCTATTCCCACATGAAATTTTAACTTTTCTTACCAGATTTTAAAAAAGTGGGAATAGGAGGAATGAACCACATATATATCGTAACGGTCAACAAACTCAAGGTGTCGTTCATAGATCTCAGTGGCGGATCCAGAGGGGGGCGTAGAGGGCGTACGCCCCCCCTTTGCTTGCACTTTTTTTTTTTTTGTAAAATGATTAATCAGACTAGACTTCGTGAACTTTGCCATTTCCCGCGTATTTAATTTTTATGCGACAATTCTTTACTTATAAAGATATGTTTCGCTCGTATTTACTGTAATATATTATTGATTATGTCAAAATCATGTGATTCGATACGGTGGAGTTGACCAGTGCGTCGAAAAAACGTCACTCAGTCATTTTGAAATTCAAATTACAGTAACACATTGCTTAGGCTGAGGAAGACAAGCATGACATCTTCAAAGCGACAAAGGATTGAGCAAGAACGTATTTATTGACTTCTATTTCACAACTCCACCAAACAGAAAGTAATACTCTATTACACTCTCATGAAAAAAAAGTTCCACAGCGATATTATTTACCTACGAAAACATGTTTAACCCCACACGCCCCAGCCTATTAATAACATAGCTGAATAATGATCCCCAGTCAATAAGCTCCAGATAGATTTAAAGTCTAAGGTACGGACCATTTGATTTGAGGGGGCAGTCTGAGATATTTGATAGAAAAAATTCTGACCCTGATTTTTGCCTTAAACAAAAATTCTGGCCGTATCTGGATTGAAAACAATGATCTTGTCCACTATTTTGTTATTAGAAACAAAAATTCCCAACAGAATTATTTAGCATTAAATGAACATGATGAATAAAAAAACGGGCGTAATTTATTTGGGGCCGGGGGTTTGCATGTAAATCCCATATCTGACCGGAATGTCTGTTTCGTCGAACTGATAAAATGAATACTTTTTTCAAGGCCCGACTGCAACCTGCCTGCGGGATGTGGCCTTTATGTCTCCATTTGTCGACCGTAATTCATAAATTCGTTGTCATTTCAGACTCATTCGTAGCCTTTGGTTGATTTGGAACTCCTCACTTCCCTTGTTGGGTGAAACATTTCAACCAAACATTTGGATAAAAATTGCTTGTTTGTCTTTCTTAACTCGTGTCGGTCGAATTGTAAATTTCATTGAATAGCCCGGCGTATATCTTGTTTACAACAAGAAATCCGTGAGGTTATGCTAACTAAACATAGAACAAACGAGAATTTTCCATGTCATTTTTTTACTGACAAGTCCCACATCAAATATATTAGTACATAGCTTTGGATCCATCCAATCATTTTATAATAGACAACTAATGGGGAGAAAACGGCATCAAAAATGTCCAACCCTTACACTTTTAATATAAAATATACATGCCCCACGTCAGGAACCGTTAAAAAGTTGCATTTTACACTTATTTTATGTTTTTTAGCCAAAGAAAGGTCCAAAAAAATTCTCGCCTCGCTCCGCTCGGCGATCTTTACATACTTCGCCCCCCCTTTCCAAAATCCTGGATCCGCCCCTGGATCTTTCGAAGAGAAAACGCCCATTATACTCTCAAGTATCGTATCAAAGTAAAGCAGACCGTCTTTGTTGCTTTTGATGTACATTCTTACACTTTATGCAATCCAATTAAAATTTCGCTGTTCTTATAATCAGTTTACCTTGCAACAAGAAAACTGAATATAAAGACGTGAAAGACCTATGTATACATGGCCATTTCTTCTCCCAACAAAACAGGAATAAAAACAACTGCCCTTAGTTACAATTTTTAAAAGTTGGGCCTTGAGCCACATCAAAATATCTTATTTATAGTTCAAAAATGAAAGACCTCATTGTATTTGACATTGACCTTTTTAAAGACTTCAATGTATTTTAAAACATTGAACCTTATACATACAGCATTAGCAGCTTCTTTCATAAACTTTTTAGCTGGATCTGGCCAGATGGCTGGTACGGTCAACACCCATTCTACATCCCGTGGTTTGATTTCATCGGCTTTATTTTTTATATGATCCTCAAAGTGTGTTCGCAGGAATTTGATGCTTTCTGCAAACACTTTTATGGCTGGCATTTGTAAACCATTTTCTCCTTCCAACATGAAGTCTTTTGATACTTCCTGCAGACATAATAAGATACTCTGTATAATTGTTGTTTCCATTTATTAACCTTTTTAATTTTTTTAATTTAAATCTTAATTACAAATATCAGTATTATCTGTTGAATAATGAAGTACGGAGCACTTTGTTACCATCTGCAGTTTGTCAACCTACACTTTTATATCATTGTAAATGTTTTCATACGAAACATTGAACTTTAATTACTGCTGAGGACTGAGGATGGACAGATCAGTAGATATATGTATACGTTTATAATTTTTATTGTCTCTTTTATACTTAACCACAACTTTGTGCAAGACTCGGGTGATATAAATGTATTTACATAGTATACACACTTACCTACATGTACTGTTAAAGACAAGGTAAAATAAATATATCTGTTTCCTCTCTCTAGGATGAAAAGATAATTTGGTAGGTAGGTAAAATAATTCTATTTTGAAAAACTATCTTAGTTACATAGACAATATAGGAAATGTTCTGGACTTAAAGGGTGCTTAACCAAAAATGTGTTGACTTTGACGGAATTTGACATATATTATCCATAATAAATGTGGGAAGGAATAAAAATCTTCTACCCCCGTGACGTAATGTCAAAGTGAATGTCTATTGCAAAAGGTACAAAAACGTCTCTGGCTTTTTTTCTATTTCTGATCAATGTGAATTGACATAACCTATAAAGGCCAGGATTAGTTTTGTATAGTATTATAAACAATTGTCTTTATTTCATGTTCATTTTTTAGGACAGCATTGATCCATGTATCAATTAGTATGGTCTGTGATGCAGAAGAAAGGATAGAATTCTACCTCTTGATTGTTGAATAAATGAAGTATAACAAACACATATATGAGCATCATCACGTGTTTTTTTTCTGGATATTTTCTTTCATGAATATAACAAACACACTTCGGATTGTTTGAAAAGTTTCTATATTTTATTATGCATTTATTTAACTGAACTTATGTTTCAAGAACAAAATTTAAAAAAAGCATTACATCCGCCTTGAGTTTAATTTATGTCTCCATGCAGCAGAACAGACTACTACATTCATATAAGTAATACCTCTTTTTCATAAAGCTGCATTTTAAATCTTCTGAAAAAATACCAGTCACCATGTTCTTCCTCTTGTGCTAGTTCTGTGTATTTATCTTCTGCTTCTCCACCGAAGGAGTCAAAGTTTTCTTCTGGATCAAACAAAATACACGAAGGTGTCTTCATGGAGAGCCCCGGTTGTGAACCAGTACTCCAGTGACAACCGGCTACTTTGGATGGATCATCCTTGTAATCACTTCTATTACCAAAAGCATACCCAGAAAACGTTGTACCAAAGTCAATTGCTGCTACGAACAGAGACTCAGAGATTGTCTCACCAGCGGCCATACTAAAGCACTGCTACGTCTATAATGATGCCAATAAAATATGTTCATTTCATGTGCATTTTCTATCCAGCATTGTATAAGATGACTTAAAAATTACTTAATTTAAAAATAATACATTTTGAGAAATGTAAAAAAGTTGAAGAAATTTGTAAAATAATTCATTCGAAGTTATTTAGAAATACTTGAAAATCTTTTTTGTTGAAATTCTAAAAATATCCATATCGGTCCATATTGCATTATGATTTGTGTTAACATTAGATGTAATCATTTAAATAAAAATGCTGATAATGCCTTAAAATAAAATGACGAATTAGTCATGTGGTTTTAATTTTCTGTCTCGTGAATTAATTGTAATAATTCGAATTTAACTTTCAAGAAAATAATCAGCAAAAGTACGTTAATACCAAAGCCACAGTCGCTTAAGAAAGTGACCATTTCTGTTTTATTATTTTCTTTGTTATATGAATTTTAAAGTTTCTTTATTAAATTTTCTCTGTTTATTTTACCTTATTAAACGCGCTAAGCACATGTGCTTAAAATATCTTTTTCAATGAATGTCGTTTAAAACAGTCAACAATCAATTAACAGTCTGTTTGTCTATTTTAGCAAGAGAAGATAACTCCTGTATACAGGACAGACTTTGGTAAGAGCATGCCTTGATGTAAGTATAAGCTTAAAAGAAGTCTCTTGCATTACATTACTCTTTATACCATGTATATACTCTATGTATATACTCTGTATATATGTGTGAAAAAAATAAGTGTCATATCTGGTGTAATATCAGTTAAGGTCTTCTGAAATACCTATAATGAAGTAGGGATAATGCAGGCATATTCAGAAATATTCAGAAAAATTATAGCTTTTGCCGTTAATAAACCCTAACATGACTAGTTACATTAAAAACAATACATCGCAGTGTTGTTAACTATGAAATGTATTATCTAGAGTGCTTATTTTGGTCTAAATCACATATTTTCTAGTTTTTAATAATCGACTTTTATTCGAATGAAGAAGAAATGCATTTGTAACCCTCTCCCAGCTATGCAAAAATGATGAACCTGTGTAAATTTGTTTACAAACAGTTTTAACTTTTTTTGGAATGAATGACCGTATATATATTTATAACTTTCGATATTAAAAGAAATGTTGCATTTTTATATGATTACATGTGTCTAAATACATTTAAGCGACTATTTGAATTATCTATATTTCAAACTATATTAATCAGTATATACCTGTATTTCAGGGAGCTGGAATCTTGTGTATTTTTTGGGTTGTCACCAAATCAACACGGAAGTTAATTGTTCACGTGATTTAAACGTCATTGATATGGTAAAAATACTTGTGTCTTATCAGATATATATAGAGTGATAGTGTTTATTGACGCATTAAATCTGCTCCGAAAAATAAAACGGTAAGGTATTTTAAAGATATCTCATATCTGAACATAATTTCTGATTATTTTTGTTTTCAATATCGAATCCTTTATTATCTGATTTGAAGAAACAGCTGATTAATAACAAAATAATATAACCATAGATGCATGTAAAAACCCATGGTTTTATACATCTATGACATAATCATCATAATACAAATTCTGACAATACATCATTTCGTGGTTTTCTTATGACACATATTTTATTGAATATAGAATTGCAGTTGTTTAAACGTTTTATATTTTCATAAAACAGAAACTGAAAGTAGACACTTCACAGAAAGTCATATAACTGTTGGAAATTATCTCCCTCGCACCTTGCAAAAAAGACATTCTTTACAGGGATATTATTCTTTATAACGTGCTTGTTAATATAGTAGATTATGAAAACTTATAACAAACCAGTTATCAAGTTACCATTTTTTAAAAGATAAAAATGTAAGTAGGTCAGCTCCTTCAAATATCATTTCCGAAAGCATGAATTTTACTTCCAATAACAGACGAGGCTATATTTATATTGGGTTATTGGTATATTCTAGACAAAAAGAGGGATAAGATACCAGGGGACAATAAAAACCCATAAGTCGAAGAAAAATAAACAACACAATGACCAAAAGTAAAATGTCAACAAAACACTATGTACACAGAAAACTACAGCTTTGATAGTAACACGAACCCCGCCAAAACCCGGGGGAAACTCGCATATTCAGTCCTGCTCTACTATTGGCAACCACCGTTTTTGGTCCTTTTAATATACATTGATCATGAATCATATACAGTGATCTGGCATCATTAATAACAATATGTCTCTTGTCTAGCTCTTTGCAGGATACATTCATGAACCATCGATACATGCAGATTCTCTACAACCAAAACCGAATGTGAAAGTTTGAATGGAGAAATGTTTTTTTGTGGTTTTTGTTGTATATTATAAAGACAAACTTGTTAGCACTAGAAAAAAAAACATACAGACATTGAAAAAAAATAACAATTACGTACAACAATGAAAACTGAAGCAAAAGCAACATGAACCCCTTTAAAAACCAAACTAAGTGCCCGGACGACTAAGCTGTTCTTGTATAAAATTGGCACTCGTAGTGTTTTTCATAGCAAGTAAAAATCTGGTAATTAGAGAGAGGTTAATATTATTTAATCTTTGTTGCGACAAATTAAAGGTCAGTTTCCTTTTTTAATAGTACGTCCAACATATACACAATTTGTTAGTATTTATGTATAACTTTGTGATGCATTTGATGTTTTTTATATTTCCCTCAACTTTGTAGGATCGACATAAAACATAAGATGAAAGTTGAAACTGAAAAGTAAAAAAGAGATGGCTAATAATTATGAAACTATTTCTGATTCTTTGTTGGTGGCGGCCATTGATTTTGGTACGACCTTTTCTGGGTACGCATTTGCCTTTAAGAGTGACTATAAAGAAGACCCTCTGAAAATATCAGGGTTTACGTGGACATTAGGTTCTCAGGCAGGACTTTCACTGAAGACCCCGACATGTGTATTGTTTAATCCCAGAGGTGATTTTGATTCATTTGGAGCAGAGGCTGAGGAAAAGTATACAGCACTTGCAGAAAGTGAGGATCATCAAAGTTGGTACTTTTTCAGCAGGTTTAAAATGCAGTTGTACAAAAATCATGTACGTAAACTATGTATACTTTAAGGCGCCGACCAACCAGTACCAAAACGTCTAAACTGGTTTTGTCGGGTGGTAAAAATAGCGGGAACGACCTCACTTTTACCATAACCTGAGCCCAAACCGAACCGAAACTAACCCTATCCCTAATTAAAACCCTATTATCATATGTCATACGCTGATGCCGGTTTGCCCTCTTTTACACATTTTAATTCCTCCTTTATTTTATCTTTTAACTTATAAGACAACGCTATTAAAGTAACCAAAGCAGTACTTAGCTTACGGATGTGATATTTATATAATATATGAATAATTTAATAATGAGAGGTCGAGTCATTAAGACACAAACCGAACAACACGAAAAATTAACACGCTTTTAGGTCAAAATATGGTTTTCAACAATTGTCTCCGCGTCTAGAAAAGTTGTGTGGATACATCTTATAAACAAAACTAACGACGAACCGCCTTAAACACCAAATTTTATAAGAACAAATTATTTACTGGAGATATGATTTAAGACAACCGCTGACGAGATTCCTAGCGTAGGACAATATTATACATTGGCATTTTTTATCAATGTCCATGTACGCAGAAAAACGTAAAATAAAAAAAGTGTTGATCCAGAACAAAACACTATATGGTACAAGTAGTTGCATTTTTGGTTCTTTATTTCTAAAGTTTTACACTGTCATAATGGGAACGCCCAGGTCAATATATATCTTGAGAGCGATACTGTTTTATAGGTGAACAAAATGACCATTGAGATAATCTTTCCAATAAAAAGCCAAGAAATAGCCAAAGCACCACGTGGTATAATACAAACAATACGAACTTGCACAACTGAACTTAATATTCTTACTTGAAAGGCCGATACGTTATCAATATGGGACAAATTGCTGAAAAGTATTGCAACAGACAGTGATTCCGAATTTGAGAAGTTAAAATGTGAAAATTGTACTTAATAAAAATGTTAAAAAAAAATTTTTTTAACATTATGTTGTGCATTTCACATTTTGAAGTTTTGTCAACATTATGATCATTACATATGGTCTTAAACAATATTAAAATGTCAACACTAACAATTAAACTACCTTTTTTTTCCCTTGAAGGAGATACCACGTAATCTTACAATAGAAGATGACCAAGGGAAACATCTGGAAGCACTTAAGGTCATTTCAGAGAGCATTAACTACCTTCGGGGACATTTAATGGAACAAATAGCCAAGAGAGATATTCCGGTAAGAAAGACGGAGATCACATGGGTTCTTACCGTGCCTGCTATCTGGTCTGATCCAGCCAAACAGTTTATGAGGGAAGCTGCCGTCAAGGTACTTACTTAATTGTTACCACGTGGTCATTGCGACTTGTCAATTGAAAGTTGTAAAAATGCTCGATATAACATATTCATTGAGTTTAAATTCTGGCCAATTCATAATATTTGTATACGTCAAATCAAGTTTGTCATCAATTTCAGGATGGACGGTCGAAATTATTGGCAATAACGTTGCGCAGTTTCCGGATAACTGTTTTTGTTATATATATTTTGAACCTCATACTAGTATCACATTAGAATAGAACAGTGTGTATCGTCAAATCCCAAATCATCAATTGTAATTGTTGAAATATATTTTATTTGCAGGGAGGCATCCCCAACAGCCAATTGATGTTGGCCTTGGAACCAGAAGCTGCTTCTATATACTGTAAACATCTGCCTACAGAACGTTTAGATTCAGGTGGAAAATCGGCACTGGGAGCGTTCTCACCAGGCACAAAATATCTTATACTAGATGCTGGGGGTATGTAAAATGTTACGTAATTTATTATGTGGTATAGTTCCAAAGCGTTTAAAAAGGGGGACAGTGTATGGGACAAGCGGTTCCACCCTGGAAAAGATAATTCCATCGTAATTTCGTCGAGTTTAACGAGGTATAAAAATCCGAATCCGTGCAACCCTCGAGCTCTCCATCCGTATTAGCTTCATAATCCACATGATATGGACTTTAATGGATAATTGTTAACATCTGTTTCCGAATCAAGTATTTTTTCCTCAAAAATATCCAGTTAATTTCTGAATTCCACCTTCTCATGTAATATTCAGACACTATATTTTTAAACCTTATCCACACCTTTTATAATTTACATACTAATTTGTGTTATTAGTCAACTACTAATTATATATACTATTTGATTGAAAGAATCGTTGTAAAGTAATCACGTCGTTCTGTCAGGGTTCTGTTGACTATATGACAGATGTTTTCCATTCGTTTGATGTGTTTGAGCTTTTGATGTTGCCATTTGATGAGGGACTTTCCGTTTTGAATTTTCCTTGGAGTTTGGTATTGTTATTTTACTTTTTTTGCTGACTTTAAGTAATGGTTAACGTGTTAACGTGTTTTTGAAAACAAAACTATATTGTACCATGAATGGTAATTTTTACTTTTATCTTCAAGTGAATTACCTTCGGTTATTTTTAGAGGAGTGCGTTACCTGAATGATTTTTTAGTTATTGCACTCTGCAATCCCGCCGTTGACCACAACTCGTTGGAATAGCAAAGAATCGGAGGAGCTTAATCCAGTGCTCTAACTTCCATCTCAGAAGTTATTAATGCACAGTCTGGCTCCGCCTCCTTCGAGAAGTAAATAATGAAAAAATGAAACCAAATGTAATAGAAATGACTATACATTTTCCTACTGTTGTTATGGTTTGGTTCCTGTTTTTATTCTCAAAATTAATAATATTCTAAAACATATATATGTCATTGGATGTTTAGTATTTTTCTCCATTTAATAAAGGTCTATCTCCGTGAATTGTTCATGCTTCTAATATTTGTCCCTGGACCTTACTCGCAATTGACAACCATTCAAATCAATTTATCAATCTTTTTACAGTTGCTGGGAATGGAAAACTAGTATTAATGACTTTCATATATTGGTATTGGAAAATGCTTTTTTCTTATCGCAACATTAAAACGCCTTTGAAACTACACGGGGTTTCAAGACAGATGAACATCGAATAAAATTTTGCATCTAAACCCCCCCCCCCCCCCTCAAGAATTTTCGGGGAGAAAAAACTATTCAATAACACATTTAAAAAAAATCAAATATAGTATCACGCCACTATTTGATTGACATATTGAAAAGTAAAGTTTTATTGGTCAGTATTTAACCTCTGAAATGTGTCATAGCCCATTAATGTTACAAATCACATATAGCCACGACTTACTCATTAACATATTTAATCCACTCAAAGCTGCGCTTTTCGTGAATTGAATGCGTTAATTCGTAAAAGGCGTGCTATATATATATATAACATTTTTTTTCCTATTAGAACACAAATTTTGGGTTTTAAAGAAAGAAGTTTGTTATTTCTTGTTTGTTTGTTCTGTGATATTTTATAGTGTGGGTGTGTATATTTGTTTTTGGTTTATGAATTTGACTTGCACTCCCAATAAGTGAAGCAAGAAGAGAAGAGAAGAAGAAGAATGTGTTTGTTGTCTCGTCTTCCAAAACCACGGACTAGATATATATAAAACGTTTACCAAATCTTTCTTACATAATATAATAGTGCAGCTCTTACTTTACTTATTGTTCCGAATGATTTAGCAAGGGATTTTCATATCAAAACATGGACTTTACCACAAAGGAGAGTAGGCTTCTTAAAACGTTAGTTTTAAACAACTTGCATTTTTAATGAAATTTCATAGAATTTTTGAAATGATGCTATTTTTTTCTCGTACTTTGTACTTTATTTTTCATCAGAGTTTTGATCAGTGTCCAATGGCGAAACATGCCATATCTGTGTTAGTGTGAAGATAATGGTTTGAATTGATAAGCTATACAATAAGTTTTTAGCTCACCTGGCCCTATGGGCCAAGTGAGCTTTTCTCATCACTTGGCGTCCGTCGTCCGTCGTCGTCGTCTCCGTCGTCGTCCGTTAACTTTTACAAAAATCTTCTCCTCTGAAACTACTACTGGGTCAAATTTAACCGAACTTGGCAACAATCATCATTGGGGTATCTAGTTTAAAAAAATGTGTCCGATGACCCGGCCCGCCTGTGTCGTCGTCGTCGTCCGAAGACACATTTGGTTTCCAGACAATAACTTTAGTTTAAGTGAATGGATCTCTATGCAATTTGACAGGAAGGTTTAATACCACAAAAGCAAGGTTGGGGTTGATTTTGGGGGTTATGGTACCAACAGTTTAGGAATTAGGGGCCAAAAAGAAGCATTTTTTTAGTTTCTGGACAATAACTTGTGTGTTAGTGTATGGATCTTTCTGACATTGTACCACAAGGTTCCATATCAGAAAGGGAAAGCTGGAATTGAGTTTGGGGGTAATTGCCCGAAACGTTGAGCAAAAAGGGGCCAAAAATAAGCATTTTTCTAATTTCCAGACAATAACTTGTGTTCAAGTGTATGGATCTCTCTGAAATTGTACTGCAAGGTACCATACCACAAAGGGAAGGCTGGGATTGATTTTGAGGGTAATTGCCTCAAAATTTTAGGAATTAGGGGCCAAAAAGGGGCAAAAAACAAGCATTTTTTTAGTTTCTGGACAATAACTTGTGTGTTAGTGTATGGATCTTTCTGACATTGTACCACAAGGTTCCATATCACAAAGGAAAGGCTGTGATTGAGTTTGGGGGTAATTGCCCCAAACATGCAAGAATCAGGGGCAAAAAAGGGGCCAAAAAACAAGCATTTTTCTAGTTTCCAGACTATAACTTGTGTTCAAGTGTATGGATCTCTCTAAAATTGTACTACAAGGTTCTATTCTATAAAGGGAAGGTTGGGATTGAGTTTGGGGGTAATTGCTCGATGCGGGAATCAAAAACTTTTTTTTGGGGGGGGGGGTTCCAATTTTATTATATTTTTTTTCAAATTTTTTCAAATTTCAAATTTTTTGTATAGTTGTAAGAAGAAATCTTCAAATGCAAAGTATTGTGCAATAGATTTTTAAGAACTTTGACCACATTTATTTTGTGTCAGAAACCTATATTATGTCAAAAATTTGATCACAATCCAAAATCAGACAGTATCAAGCTTGAATATTGTGTCCAAATTTGCAACCAACTGTTTATTTTATTGTTAATTTTTGTAATCTTTTACGAAATTCTTCTCCTCTGAAACTACTGAGACAAATTTAACCAAACTTTGCCACAATCATCATTAGGGTATTTAGTTTAAAAAATTTGTCCGATGACCCCGCCTACCAACCACATGGCCGACATGGCTAAAAAATAGAACAGAGAGGTAAAATGCATGTTTTGTCTATTATTTTTTGAACCGTTATAAATAGAGAAAATCTGAAAGAAGCAAAAATGTTCAGAATTATGAGCTCTACCAAAAGTCCATATACGTCAAAACTGTTTGACAAATTTTTATAAGAGTTATTGCCCATAAATGACAAATTTTACCATTTTTTTTCATTTTTGCCTATTATCATGAAAACTATGATATTTAGAGAGAAACATTTTTTTTCTGTTATGCCTTATATGATTTAAATAATAATAAATAAATAAACACTTTAAATCACAACAATGATCAGCAAGGCAAGATCTATTAAAAAGTCAAATTTTGACGATATAGTTAGCAGACTTTCACTCTTCATAGGAGTGATTGCCCTTAAATGAGGATTTTTTTTTTACCCTCTTTTGTGTCTTGAGCAAAAACTAAAGAAGATAGAGAGAAACTAAACAGACTTAAAGATCAGTAATACAAGATGAACAAAATAGAGATTTTTGTCATGAAGTCTAATCTCGTCTACAATGTTGGAGAGTGTCCTTTGTTTGATATGCACATAGACCAAGGTAAGCGGCACAGGCTCTTTAGAGCCTCTAGTTTTTTGTTGTTTAATATTTCACCAAGCTTTTTAAAACACAACGCAGTTTACAGGGGAGGCTGGAATCATAACAATCTGATTATAAAATACATATCATATGTCCTCGCTTCGATTACAAAACTGCAAGGATCTGACAACAACCCGCAACATCAGCCAATGAAACTCCGGCCTACAAATTTTTAATGTGTGTATCAATACGACAAAACCAGAGGACTCCGAGGGTCTTGATTGATTGATTGTTGGTTGCATTGCAAATCGTCCCATTGCAAATATTTCATGTATGTTCAGGACGAGCGAGAGTCTTGAAAACAGGCAGTAAAACGGAGCGTCGTCAGATCTTTGTAAGCGAAGCATGCATATGGACACAAAATTTGTATTTTAATGAGGTTGGAATCATGCACAAATGTGTGTTGACTTTGTACACAGAAACTTTAGTCACGAAATTAATGGTAACGTTATATTGCTTTAAATCATACTCGTTTCAAAATCTACATTACGTTTTCTTTTCAGGTGGCACAGTTGATATTACTGTCCAGGAAGTACAAACTGATGGATCCATTAAACAACTGTATATGGCAAATGGGGGTGATTGGGGTGGAACTAAAGTTGACCAGGCGTTTGAAGAATATATGATGGAGCTGGCAGGACCTGCGACCGTTTATAAATTCCGGGATGAAGATAAAGCTGGACACTTGGACCTCTGCAGAGAATTCGAAATTAAGAAGCGAAACATCCAACCAGATCAAACGTCGAAAGTGACATTCAGAGTTCCTAGTACTTTAAGCGAAATATTTAAACGGGAGCAAGGTACAGATTTTAAACAGTCAGTGTCTTCATCTAAGCGAGTAACATGGGTGGGTGACAAACTGCGTGTTGATGCAGCTTTGGCGCAAGGATTTTTCGATTCAACCTGTCAACACATTGTTCAGCATTTGAAAGGCATATTTAATGAAGAAAAAGTAAGAGGTACAAATACAATTCTAATGGTTGGTGGGTTTTCCGATTCTCCCATGCTTCGAAAAGCTGTGGAAGTAAGCTTTCCAGATAAAAATATAATTATTCCACACGAGGCTGGTTTAGCAGTATTGAAAGGAGCAGTTCAATACGGTTACGAACCAAGAATTATATCTACGCGGGTTTGTAAGTTTACATATGGAGTTCGAACAAACTCCAGGTTCAAGGAAGGTATTGATCCCGAAAGCAAAAGAAAAATGGTAGATGGAAAAGCCAGGTGTAAAGATTCTTTCAGCAAACATGTAGAAATTGGACAAGCTGTACATATCAATGAAGCAACGGAAGAAAAAATGTATTATCCGTTGTATTCTGATCAGACTAGAATGCGAGTATCAATTTATACATCAACAGATAAGAAGCCCCGGTACACAGACGATCCCTCATGCGCCTATCTAGGAGAACTCACTGTACAGATGCCAGACACCCGTAGAGGAAAGGACCGTGAGGTATCAGTTCAGCTAACTTTTGGAGGTACAGAAATAGAAGTTAAGGCCACGAATACAGGAACTGGAGATGAAACTAAAGCAATTCTTAATTTCCTGCGTTAGACAACCAATACTGTGATGTTAAATTGGTTAAAGAATATTTAAGTTGTGTTGTACATTTTTAACTATGACAAGGAACTCGGTTGTACATAACAATCATTGAACTGAAGTCATGTCTTAATATTAAATATATGCATATTGATTTTAGTTTTTTACATCTCGGAAACTGCTAGTGAACACAGGATGCATAGCAGAACGTACAGTTAAACAGTAAAAAACAACTTTAAACTGAATAATGTCGGTATTGAAGATGACAAAACTATAGGCACATCCAAAATCATTTTATAGCTATTTCATATAAATCTGATAAGCACAAAAACAAAGGGGTGGTGTTGTAAAGTAAAAGATTATGTTCAAAGTAAACGCTGCATCCCTGACGGCATGTCTTCATCTTGACATGTTACGGCAATATGTTATGGAAGTTTAATACAAAACAAGCGATCAATTAAATTCAACATGAAATTTCCTGGTTTATAGAGGATCAAAATGTATAAAATGAATTAAAGTTAATCTTTTTACGTGTTAAAGGTTTGATAAAGTGTAAGCACAGTTTTAGTATGGAGCACCTCTGTATTTCATAGAAACGGTCAACTCTTTAAATTTTCTAAATCTTCTATAAAACTACAAAAGAAAAATATTATATTCGATCCTTTAAAAGTTAGATGATGTCTCCTGAATTCCAATACAGAAAAATAAAATGTATGCTATATTATAGTCGTCTATCAAACTTACATGAACAGATTTTTAATCCTAAAAACAGAAAAAAATATTTACACAACAGGATGACAATTATCGTAAACCAATAAAATTTTAAATGCAACAATGTCTTCAGTGATAATTACCTTAAACATAGTATGACGATTTAAGTGAAAATCAAACAAAAGGAGAATTGTTAACTCAATAACCGTCAAAAATTCCTAAATCGAAATCAGTTTTACAGAATAAATGAACGCTACCCTATTATTTGGATATCTATTCTTTCTGACTTTTTAACCAGTTATAACGTGTCGGTATACAATTTTGAAAGCATAAAAGTCTGACAGGCAGTTTTCCCGTCGAATGTCATTTATTTTCTTTGGATACTCCGGCTTCCCTAATCAATATTATACAAGTTGGCCTTCATGACATATCAAACAGCTGTAAAAGTTGCTTTGAATACTTACGAACAAACAAACAAACAAACAAATCAGACTGGTAAAAATGGGATCCACAATCTCAGCTGAAACGTTTTATCCGACTTGGTTCTACGGGAGCTCGATACAAACACAGCCTTTCGCTGGTGTAATTGAGAATAGAACACAATTACGCCAAACCTACTAGATAGATTACTACACAAAGCCTCCATCACATACGATTTTCAGCAATCAAGTACCAAGCCAGTTTGTAACCTGCACCTGTTTGCACCACTTGAATGGCAGCACAATTATGTGCGGTGGCATGGGTCAACAACCTTTTACAAGACAACGCCATACTATTAGATGTTGATGTAGTTTTTATACGACCGCAAAAAATTTTGCGGTCGTATATTGGTATCACGTCGTCGTCGTCGTCAGCGTCGTCCGAAGACATTTGGTTTTCGGACAATAACTTAAGGTAGATGGGGTGTCTAAATTATAATCCATAGAATTTTTTAATAATTTGCCGAAATGTAGTTTATATCATGCTTTTTAAAAAATAATAATAAAAAGAATGGGTCACGGGGCTTATTTTCACGCTACAGGTTGTGCAAAATTGACAGATTTTGTATAGATTATGCATGGAAAACCCAATTTTTTGCCATAAAACGAAAACTACACCATAGAATTTTGAGATAAAATATGAGAAGATAGCTCTACTAGTATGCTTTCAGATAAGAAAAAGAAAAAATGGGGTCACGGGACCCGCTTTCTTGCTACATAATAAAAAAGGTAAATTCCTAACACATTCTATTGTAAAAGTAACTTTATCTGAATTATCTGCCCTTCCATTTGAGTTGCCTCCCCTTATGTGGCAAAGTTGGAAAAAATAAAATCAAACAAAAGTATTCTTTTTTTTTTATAAAATACAACCATAAATATGATAAAATAGGTCATTTTCTATATTATAATGAAAATTCTTACACTTGAATTACTTACTACTCTCAAAATTTGCACCTTCTATTAAAGATCTAGACCGATTGTTTTCTGGTATTTCAAAATCCAAGATGGAGGAAGACACCCTATCTACCTTAAGTAAATGTAAATAGAAATCTATGAAATTTGAACACAAGGTTTATAACCACAAAAGAAAGGTTGGGATTGATTTTTTTCTGCACTTTTGCCCATTATTCTCTATTCTGTACACACAGGCCCCATCCACATCCTCTTGAATATATATCAGAAACTAGGTATATTATTCTGGCACTAGTTATATGGGTTCATCGAGTAACGATGATGTTATTAAGGAAGAGAAAACTGATATTGCCTTGTCCGGAAGAAAAAAAAACCGAAAACACAAAATTCGCACAACATTAAAACAACCCCCACAAATATTGGAAACGAGAAATAAATACATGTATATAGGTCGCAATGTTTTAGGTACTTTAGATTTTTTGAAAGTTCGATAAATTTCTTCAAACATTGATTGAAAAGAGTTCCAGATACCAAGTTCGAAAAAAAAACGATCAGCATATTCCTCTGCTTTACTAGCGGGGTATAACAACAGTTACTGATTCCTTCCTGTTTTAATTTCAATTTAAATTTGCAAATTTGGCCATACATAATCCATCAGTCTGTCCCAATATTCTAATTGACTGTCACATATTTTTAAACGAACCATCAATATCTTCTCTGACTTGAAGAGTTATTTATAACTGAAAACCAGTGTTGTATTATATATTTATCAACAAGTTTTTGTTTGACAAGAGATTTCAAAAATTCTCTTTTAATATGTATCTGATTATTCCATATATACTAGTATTAACTAAATTTTATCATCGGTATAAGGACATCATTCGTAAATATAACTCAACATGCAGACATCTTATACGTTCGGGTATTTCACATCCAATCTTTTATGGTAATATTCTTTACAAAGCACAAAAATGTCGGTATTCACCTCAAAAGCTAACAAAACCTTTAAACAGACTTATTAAGTAGGGATATAGTTACGATACTGTCAGGTCATTAAAGATTGCATATTTTGGCTTTAATATTGATTCACTTATAGGGTCTTTGCATCGGAATTTAACATATTTATTCTAAAACCAGTTGTTGGCATGAAACGGGTTATGTTCTTCTCATATATTTTATGATGGTATAATACTAAACCCCTAACAGGAGGGATTGTGCCTGATATTCATATGATGAAGACATAATCTTTCAATCAGTTTAATTGAGGTCTGGAGCTGGCATGTCAGTAACTGCTAGTAGTCTGTTGTTATTTATGTATTATTGTCATTTTGTTTATTTTTTTTTGTTTCCTATTCTGACATCGGACTCGGACTTCTCTTGAACTGAGTTTTACTGTGCGTACTGTTGTACGTTTGTTTTTTTCTACATTGGCTAGAGGTATAGGGGGAGGGTTGAGATCTCAAAAAACATGTTTAACCCCGCCGCATTTTTGCGCCTGTTCCAAGTCAGGAGCCTCTGGCTTTTGTTAGTCTTGTATCATTTTTAATTTTAGTTTCTTGTGTATAATTTGGAGTTTAGTATGACGTCCATTATCACTGAACTGGTATACATATTTGTTTAGGGGCCAGCTGAAGGACGCCTCCGGGTGCGGGAGTTTCTCGCTGCATTGAAGACCCATTGGTGGCCTTCGGCTGTTGTCTGCTCTATGGTCGGGTTGTTGTCTCTTTGACACATTCCCCATTTCCATTCTCAATTTTAGTATTTAAGACCACATTCAACAAGAATTGATCTAAAGAGTAAAATAACAATAATACCGAACCCCAAGGAAAATTCAAATCGGAAAGTCCCTTTAATATCAAATGGCAGAAACGAAGCTCAAACACATCAAACGAATGAAAAACAACTGTCATATTCCTGATTTGGTACAGGCATTTTCTTATGTAGAAGCTGGTGGATTAAACCTGGTTTTATAGCTAGCTAAACCTCTCACTTGTATGGCAGTCGCATAAAATTCCTAGATATTGACAACAATGTGTTAACAAAACAAACAGAAATAATAGGTAAAAATGTAAATAAATTGGGGTACAGCATATATGCAACCCATTTGTTAACTCTAGTGAAGTTGTACCATTAGTCTATATAAGATATTAGATAATCACATGTATTTTCCTCTGAAAGAGTATCATATCAAAACATGATAATTTAATAATGTAGCGATCGAGTTCCCCGTAAACCATGTTTGTACTTTATTTCCCACATACAAGAATACCGGATGGTTAGAATGCCTTTGATGCCTTATTTTCTTTACAAAAAAAAATTATAAAATTTGTGATATTTGATATAAACTGTCTTTTAATAGAAATATAAGGTGCTGAATAATATTTTGATGTGTGAAATTGTTGAAAAATCTTTAATGTGTATTGTGTAGACTATTCAATATTTCAGTTGGTTTTAACGGCTTTCAGATTGCACCTTGTGAAATAAATAAATAATTCTGTGTTGGGCATACAAAAGAGGACGTTACTATAATATACTAAACGAAAATGCCCACGGGCATTATTATGATAATTATAGGCGTAATACATTTCTGCAAGTTTCCTAAAGTTGCAGCTATTTT
Organism: Mytilus californianus; assembly: GCF_021869535.1. NCBI lineage: Eukaryota > Metazoa > Mollusca > Bivalvia > Mytilida > Mytilidae > Mytilus > Mytilus californianus. Next base: position 2,936,631 of record NW_026262745.1, on the reverse strand, counting down.
TATTTTCCTGGTAAATGTATTCTTCGCTTCCCCATAAAATGCCGATGATACTACTTTTCCGTAATTCAATTAGTCAGTTCCTTTTCGTTTACATAAGGGAAAGAAATGTACAATTATATAAAAGATTTTGTGCTAACGAATCCAAAGGACTAAGGATGTATGTGATGGTTATACATCAGTTTAAAGCGCAGGATACACTCTAAATGTATTACATCTAAATTCTTATCAAAATTAATTCTAATGCAAATTCCGAAATAAATTTTCCTCTTAGCCCACTACCAAATTAGGAAAATGAAACGTTTCGCAGTTTAAATGGTGTCACCTATTTGTCCTGTGTAAATATAGATCTAGATATCATAAGAGTCTTAACTTGTCTCATTAAGAAGAATTATAATTGTAGATAGATTTTAATTGAACTATTTCAGACCATGTACCATACAATGGTTTACATTTACATGACTAACAGAAGAGGCAAAAATATGCGGAAACGTAATTATAGTTAAACTGATTTTTAACACTATTGATCAAAGTACTGAAGTACTGAACATCGGATGACCGCAAGTTCTTGTGGATGGTCAAAAGCACTTGTAACAGAAAAAAATCACATCTCTTTACCTGAAACTGAGGTAAATGTACAGAGATAAAAAAAATTCTGAGACAAGTTCGTGCGTGGATGATGAATAAATGACAGGAAATTCAACCCGACCGTAATAACTATTATACAAATCAGTATACACTGTTTTGTTGTTATATATTATATTAATATAACAGTTACATATATATATAATTTTCATCCATTTGTATATCATTCTATTATACTATTCTAATAATAGTGCAGTGCAAGAGCATGGTGGACACTCTTCTGTAAAAATTCGATTTTTTTAAAAGATTGGATATGAGTAGGCATTCATATTTTCCCGCATAAACAATTACAGAGTTACCGGTCCTTGCCGGGATTCTTGAGATATTCTTCTGCATGCTTTAACACAATTTTTTGGTACGTGTACATAGCTATTATCAATGATTTTTTTATTGTTTTCTGTTTGGTATTTAATTAATATTAAGATCCATTTTGTAAAATCTGATGATCAATTTATTTGGCAATCGCCAATGGCAGTCAGCAGGGTTTAAGAACATCAGTTGTTCGACCTGTTAGTCAAATGCGTTTTGTTAAAATAGACTTTTTCACTTTTTTTGGTCTTTTGGAAATTGTTGTTTGTGCTGTATTTAGACCCCTCTACCAAGAAATTTGTTTTACATGCACACGTATAAAAATTGAGGTTTTTATCCAACGCAATCATAGGTTTGAACGTTGTTTTCAATTTAGACTTTTATATATATATATATATATATATATATATATATATATATATATATATATATATATATATATCTAACGACAAAACATTTTCATATTATTAATTTATGTTCTAAACAAAAATATTTTTATCAGTATTCATTGAAGAGATGTATTTATAACAAACGATAAGGAATGTTAGTTTGCACTCGTTAATATCCGCGTATTTATCATGTTTATAGATCGGTTACAAACCCAAAACGAAAGTTACGTAATGGAAATCTAGGCGATAGCAATACATCGGAATGCCCTCACGGTCATCGCGATGTAAAAATATTGCGGAGTACATCATAATATTTGCGGAAACAGTAATCGTCAATGACGGAATGACGTTAGTATTTACATTCCGGAATTTAGGTTGCTCTTTTGTGTACCATGTATCTGAACAGTGTGATTGGACAAAAAATAAGTATCCAATGAACATACTTTCCCAAACTGAGGGATGAATCTGGTGTAGAAAAATATGAAATAAATTTACATGCAGGTGAAAATGATTTATTTTTTCAGAAGTTTTTTAAAATTTGTATTCACTGCATGATAAAAGACCTAAAAACAATAGTGGCCTTAGGTTTATAAAGATAGCGAACAAGTAAACGGTCATGATACATATTCAAATTCATTTCTGAATATTATAATGAAAGTGCTTCAGTTAACTGTGTATGTAGAATTTTGGGCAGGATTAGAAAGTGGTGAAATTCTGAAAAGACTATCATTATCCCTATGGGCCAGGAAATACTACCGTGCCACCATAACCATGTTTACACCAATGAAAAGTTGAATATTTATCTGATATTGTTTTACTGAATGGTATTTCCTTCACTTGTATCATGTATTGCATCAAATACTGATATATATTATTATAATTTTAGAGCCCAGTGTTTTTCTAAATCTGATTTATTGTACGATCGTTATTAACCTTTTGTCATTATATTGTTCGAGGTAAGTAAAGAGTTTAACCTGTCACATCTGAATGTGCAAGTCGGGAACCTCATTAGTTCGTCAATGGCTTCATACATATATCTTTTTTAGTGTTTTGATGTAGGTTGCAGATCTTTAATAGTCTCTGTCTAAGAGGAAGGGTTACGTTACTAAGCTGAATGTATGTCCAGAGAGAATTGTATAATAAGGCGATAAAATATAAAAAAAAAGACGTGGTATGATTGCCAATGAGACAACTCTCAACAAGAGACCAAATGACACAGAAATTAACAACTATAGGTCACCGTACGGCCTTCAACAATGAGCAAAGCCCATACCGCACAGTCAGCTATAAAAGGCCCCGAAATGACAATGTAAAACAATTCAAACGAGAAAGAAAACTAACGGCCTAATTAATGTACAAAAAATGAACGAAAAACAAACACTGAAAACCTAAATTAGTCAATTTGACCAATTTAATTGGTCATTTTGACTGTCCTCTAGATGACAATGCACTTTAATCATTTTGACTATGCTCTTAGTCGTTTGACTAGATGGTTAGTCACATTTGACTGAGTAGGGTGGTAATTATGACTATGTTAGGAAGTCAAAATGACTATATGTTATACTCGTTATGACGAATTGGATTGTTCAATTGACTATGCACATTTGTCAGTTTGACAATTGAATGCAGTCCATATGACTTATTGAAATGGTCGAAAGTGACCATGTTGGTTAGTCAACATGATTACTGTGAATAGTCACGACTGTTAGACTGTTATTTTAATTTGTGTTGTGTTTTTTGTTCTACCATTTTACTTTGTGTGTGTTTCTATCCGTTCTGTACTTTTGTGTTTCATTTCTTCTGTTGTTTCTCTTCCATAGGATTGAAAAATGCATCTGGAATATAATATCATAAAAATACCACAGCAGCAATACTAACAATGACAACAGTATAGGACGACAAAGTGCTCAATGTTCAAAACCTTCCTATATCTTAAGTTTCCATGTGTTACCATTACTCAGTGACATATATTAAAAGTCTAAAAATCAAATAAAGAAAATGTATTTATTATAAACTCATTGTTACATACATTATGATATCCCAAACTTAAATATATATTTTATACATTTTCAGTATGTCAGAATTTGAAGTGTTTATTTAAGATATTTTGTCGGTATCAACTCTGCATGTGTCAGTGTAATAATCTCTCTGGTCAAAAATCTCTCAGCTGTGCTCATACAAATAGCAATGTCTTCATTTGCTGAAAAAATATAATTATATCATTTTAGAAGCTAAAATATAACAATAAACAAGTATATCAGTCATGTTAAAAGTTAAAATAAAAAAAACAAATTTTAAAATCTTTGATCTAGTGATGTAGTCACTCATCTTTTACCATTATTTTGTAATGTAAGCACCGGGATCTTGACAGCCACCCATCCTATATCACAACATTGTAATGTAAGCACCAGGATCTTGACAGCCACCCATCTTATACCACAACATTGTAATGTAAGCACCAGGATCTTGACAGCCACCCATCTTCTACCACAACATTGTAATGTAAGCACCGGGATCTTGACAGCCACCCATCTTATACCACAACAGTGTGATGTAAGCATTAGGATCTTGACAGCCACCCATCTTATAACACAACATTGTAATGTAAGCACCAGGATCTTGACAGCCACCCATCCTATATAACAGCATTGTAATGTAAGCACCAGGATCTTGACAGCCACCCATATCTTATAACACAACATTGTAATGTAAGCACCAGGATCTTGACAGCCACCCTGAGGATTTTTTTTAATTTATTGTTGTGAATATCGATTGCAGTGTTTATTTTTAACAGTTTTTGGTCAGATGAAAAAAAGATATCGCTAAATATTCTTTTCAATCGACAATACGTTGAATGTGTATCAAAATTGATATCCCGTATACATATCTCCCCCTTTTATATTGTCATTACGTCAACATGTGCCGATATTACATTCATTACACTTCTCTTTCTTAAATTTAATTTTTGTAAGTTAGAATTAAAACATATATACATGATACTTACTGTAAACAATTGGTTTAATTGACAAAATAACAGTTTCGTGCCTCCTGGTTTGTTTACATCTACACGATCTAGGGAACAAAGGGAACGCGAAAGAGTGCGCGTGAAAACCGATACTCTACACCACGTGGTGCTGTGACCACTAACATAGTCAAATTGACCGCGCAGGTAGTCACAATGAATAGATTAGTAGTCATATATGCTGTTGACTACCTTTCGGCTAATATTTGACTAACTGAATAGTCATAGTGACTAATTTAAATTTTCAGTGAATATGTAACACATAAACAAACGACAACCACTGAATTACAGGCTCCTGACTTGGGACAGGCACATACATACAGAATGTGGCGGGGTTAAACATGTTAGCGGGATCCCAACCCTCCCCCTAACCTGGGACAGTGGTGTAACAGTACAACATAAGAACGAGCTATAAAAATCAGTTGAAAGAGGCTTAACTCATCAGATGGATAAAAAATACAAATACTACAAATACAAGTGGACGTGGCCGGGTACTTGTACATCCAAACAACAAAAAGACACCAAGTACAGATCTGAGAGTACTCGCAGTTAATGACAGCTAGTTCAAAGCCACTAACAACTAATAAAAAAATCATGCATCTAAGACTGAATTATCAATCCATACACATCCAACATCCAATGGATTTAGTGTAAAGACGTCATAAACAGTCAGAGAAAAACATGACCTTGTGCAATGCCAAGATACAGGTATCGACAGATTGTAGATCCATGAATGTGTATATGTATATAACAATAATATTTAGTTTGCTTTTAATTTACTGATAACAAAATCAATATTAGTACCAATAAAAACCATATTTAATGATCTAATTACAGTGTTGAATTGGTAACCTTTTAGAATAAGTTTATTTAAAGGATCGATATGTTTACTAGGATCGTTTCTAAATTTCCGGGCACGGTAAACAATATTGCCGTAAAAATGACGATGTGCAATCCCGTTTGAAATAAGTTTTCTATAGGTACAACCAAACTTCAAAACCAAATCTTTATATCTGTGGAAGAATTTAGTAAAGGTTTTAAGTAATTTGTGGTAACGAAATCCCTGGCTTAATAATTTACCAGTAATACATAGATTACGTTCGTTAAAATAAAAAACGTCACAACAGACACGGGCATAGCGAACGAGTTGTGAAATATAAACACCGCAAGATGGTGCCAAAGGAACATCACCAACCAAAAAGGGAAAATTAACCGTGAAGAGGGAACGAAAAATCGTCCCTTTTGTCGTAAATTTTAGTGTGGAGTTTCCCGTGTAAAACCGAAATATCTAAATCTAGGAAAGGACAGTTGTTACCGTTTAAATTTGATTTATTTAAAGTAAGTTCCTTTGGGTAAATTTCGGCAGTATATTGAGAAAATTCTTCATTATTTAACGAAAAAATATCATCAAGATAACGGTAAGTGTTGTTGAATTTATCAATTAAATGCAATTTAGACGGGTCTTTACTGAGTTTGGTCATAAACTGTGATTCATAACAGTACAAAAACAAGTCTGCTATTAAAGGGGTGCAATTAGTGCCCATAGGAATACCTACAACCTGTCGATAAACTTTGCTGCCGAAACGTACATAAATATTATCAAGGAGAAAATTAACAGCTTCAATCATCTCATCACACCTCCAGTAAGTATATCTAGCATATTTACCTTTCTCATTAAAGAAAAGATAGAAAAGAAGAAGATAAAAGCCTAATACCATAAGCTTCAAGGACTTTCTGTCACTGAATCCAAGTTTAAAAAACAGCCTTCATGTTTTTGATCATACAATTAAACCGATTCTCTTATATAGTTCAGAAATTTGTGGATAGTTTAACCCTTTAAAAAAACTAAAATCTATAACTACGTACAAATGTAGACCAGGCCTATCCTAGTAAGCTTCTTTCAGAAAGACTACACACTAAATTTTGTAAACATTTACTTGTTGTTGCCAAAATGGCAACAAATTTTGCCACTCTTTCTGAACTAGGTAGATTCCCTCTGCATTTTGACATTGCAAAGTCTATGATCAGATACTGGCACAGGCTTGCAATTTGGAATCAACTTTTCCACTACTAAGGAGGCATATTTAGAGTCAAAATGACTACATGAGTCATATATTCCTTCATGGTATGGATCCTTAAACTTCTTTCTAAAGAATATTAAAGGGGTTGGCAGTTCAGCTTCTGCAAGCAATTACAGCTTTAAATTTTTATACAAAAAAATTCTGTACTAGTACAATGAGGATCAGTGGAGACTCCAAATGTACAACTGTTCTGATGGAAAGCTCAATAACTATAGCAATTTCAAGACAGATATCTTACTTTATTGCGGTCTCCTGAGAGGAGGAGACATTTTACTCGATTGCGTATTTCCTCACATAGACTAAGAATTGAACAAGGTAGATATCATGGTATTTCTCGACAAAACAGAATATGCCTCAGGTGCACCTCAAATGAAATTGATGATGAAATTTTTATTTTATTTTCATGCACATCTTTAACTAGGAGAAACTTGCATGTACTCCATGATTAACCCACTCTGTCCTTAATTTAAGCACTTCCTAGCTAAAAACTAATCTGACTACTTAATGTAATAGAATGTTGATATGATAATATCTGTTTGTGATCTGATTGATGAAGGCAAAATATAGATCTAGCTTCTCTGCATCAGGCAGGATGGCATAGTGGTTACCTAGACTCACCAATAATAATCAAAGTACTGAAGTACTGAACATCGGATGACCGCAAGTTCTGGTGGATGCAAGCACTTTTCTCAGAAAAAAAATCACATCTCTATACCTGAAAGTTAGGTTAAGGTACATAGATATATTTTTTTCTGAGACAAGTTCGTGTGTGGATGATGAATAAATGACAGGAAATTCAACCTCACCGTAATACTTATTATATTGTAGTGATATAATCATTTGTTATCAGTATACTCTGCTTTGTTGTTACATTTTATATTAATATTTGTATAACAGTTTTATATAATTTTCATCCATTTGTATATCATTCTATTCTACTATTCTAATGATAGTGCAGTGCAAGTGCATGGTGGACACTCTTCTGTAATAATTCGTTTTTCTTATAGATTGGATTTGAGTAGTCATTCATATTTTCCCGCGTTTGTTGCAAAACGTTCTTGAGATATTCTTCCGCATGCGTTAACACAAACTTTCGGTATACTTGATTTGTTATTGATATATATATTTCTCACGACAAAACATTTTCATATCATTTATCTATGTTCTTAAAAACTATTTTCATGAATATTTATTGATCAAATTAATATATAACAAGCGATAAGGAATGTTATTTTGCACTCGATAATATCCGCGTAATTATACGAAATATGTTCGGTTATCATCAAAAACGCAAGTCACGTGGGTAGAAATGTCTGTGGCAACATAACACCAGAATGCCCTCACGGTCATCCGCTGTAATAATGTACCTTCTTGTATTTATTTTATCATTGACAATCAGAATTGTTCCTATATATATTATATTAAGTATTTTTCTATTTGGTACTATGAAAACTTGGGCATGTCATTAAGCATCGTGCCTTGGTTCCTCTTGCAATCGGGTCGTCATCTTACAATATGTATCAATCCCTCTGCATCAGGCACGATGATGACATACCAGGTTTGTGTATCTGCTCATATCATAACCAAATTGTCTATTTACATTCATGTATACCATGCGCGTCTATCTCCCACCTTGCCATGCAGCACCGTCCCTTGGTGGATTTTGTAGTTACGTTAAATATCCAATACATTGCCAATTTATTTTAGGAACTTTTTCATGTTGGGGTGTACCTGAGAAGGAGGTAAACACTATTAAACGTATATTTATATATATTTAATATATGTGTGTGTAGTTCATGATGTTCAAACTGCTTTTTCTTTTCTTTGTATGTATACTAGATTATTGTTGTTTCTTTTTGTTATTGTCTTATTAATGTCTTATATGGTATTATCCTCCTTGTTAGCCCATTTTATGGAAATAAAACATCTTCTTCTTGTACAGGTCAAGTTCGATATTGATGGTTTTCATCGTGTTTAATGCATTTTCTTGTCTTAAAAGTTGTACGTGTTTATACAATGTCATGGGCCATTAAATACAGGTAAAGTTCTTTTAATGGATTTCACAATTACCGTTCAATAGTTTTCCACTTTGTTATTTTTTTCGTTTCCGGATGATAAGTTAAGTTCCACTGACCGAATCTTATGAATTTTTAGCACAATACAATGGATTATTGAATATATATATCAAGTTCCATTTAGACATTTACCGTAATCTGTGATCACTATATAGATCACTTAATTCATGTTTTGTATCTGCTCTTTAACGTTCGAGTTTTAGTAGGTTTCTCGTTTTTACCCATGAAAGACACAAATAAATGGGATAATGGTCCTACCTTTTTATTCGTAATGTGTTTACACTCGGGGCGATTTAGAGCTTGACATTCTGACACCTTTGTTGTCTATATTTATATTATAATACAGATGTCTTTTCTCATTTTGCATGATGGTTTTGGGTTCCTGTCTGTCTGACGTGTAATTGTAACAAAAAATTTGTTCCGGCGTGACATTTGTTCCCCCGGAACAAATTTTACAGGAAATATGTTCCACCGGAATTTATATCACAGAAAATATGTTCCAGCACTGTAAAATTTGTTCCGGAACTAATTTTTTTACTAAATGTGAAATAAGTTCCGGAACAAAAATCACAGCTCCATGAATTTTGTTCCAATATTAAATTTGTTTAAAAAGTTGAAATAAGTCCCTGTGATATTAGTTTTGAACGAAGATATTTCATAGAAATCAATGAATAAGTTCTGCTCAAACCTATTTTACAGACAATAAGTACCTTTGCAACATATTGCACAGCGAAATATTTTCTTGTTACACTTAAAAATTATAATGCAAGCTTGATGCTGTACTGTGCTTGCAAAGGGTAAATTTGCAATTGAAGGCATGCCTGTGACTGTAGGATGGAGATAAGAAATAAAAGCAATGGTAATGTATCATAATTTGTATTTATGTTTTATGTGGTATTCGACCTCCTTGTTTCCTGTTAATATGTCATGGGTGTTCTATTCATACATGTACTTAGCTAAGGGATGGCAGTTACAAAAAAGTGTGTCTTTTGTTTCTTTATATAGATATAAGAAGATGTGGTATGAGTGCCAATGAGACAACTCTCCATCCAAGTCAAAATTTATAAAATTAAACCATTATAGGTCAAAGTACGGTCTTCAACACGGAGCCTTGGCTCACACCAAACAGTAAGCTATAAAGGGCCCCAAAAATTACTAGTGTAAAACCATTCAAACGGGAAAACCAACGGTCTAATCTATATAAAAAACGAGAAACGAGAAACACTTATGAACCACATCAACAAACGACAACTACTGAACATCAGATTCCTGACTTAGGACAGGTGCAAACAAATGCAGCGGGTTTAAACGTTTTAATGGTACCAAACCTTTATGTCTTTTAATATAATTGATCAGTCACTTTGTCCTTTTCAAATTAGTACAAATGTTCATCTTTAGCTATACTTTTTTTTCTGAATGATTTTTCTTATTCTACTCTTTTCTGGCTCATAAGTGTCATTTTGGTATTTTTTATTGAGTATGTTATTAAACATTTGCCTTACTCCACAGGATCCAAATTGGATGTTTAAACTTTTTATTTATTACATTATTAATATAATACATGTTTTTATAATGTACTTGAATGATAACTTTAAACTCACTGATGACAAGTGCTCAGTATATAAGATAACTTGTTTAACCAGTGGAACATATTTCACAGACAAGGCACTTATTTCACCAGGTGAGGAACAAATCTCACAAACCCAGAACTTATTTCACCAGGTAAGGAACAAATCTCACAAACCCGGAACTTATTTCACTAGGTAAGGAACAAATTTCACCAATCCAGAACATATCATTCACTAGGTAAAGTGTTGAACTTTTTTTAAAGAGATGGAACAAATTATATAGAAATTGTCTGTGAAAAAGTTCTCCCAGAACATATTTCCTGTGAAATTAGTTCCATTGGAACTTTTTTCACAGGAACAAATTTTGTCTCACATAATAACATGTCGTTAAATTCATACTTTATTACAGTCACAATAATATAGATTTACGATGTAAACACAATCCTTTAATTGTATTTGAATCTACACTCACAGAAAAAAAATTAAAGATCTAAATGTAATAAAATGCTCCGCTGTGCGCAGCTTGATACGACCACAGAGGTCGAACCCTGAACAGTTGGGGCAAGTACACAACATTCAAGCTTGAAACAGCTCTGAATTTGGATTGTGATTAAAAATTTGACACAGTATAGGTTTCTGACACAGAATGAATGTGGTCTAAGAACTTAAAATTTTTTAATTTACCTATTATGGTCCAATATCCAAAATCTAAATACATACATGGTTAGATTCAGCATATCAAAGAACCCCAAGAATTCAATTTTTGTTAAAATCAAACTAAGTTTAATTTTGGACCCTTTGGACCTTAATGTAGACCAATTTGAAAACGGGACCAAAAATTAAGAATCTAAATACACGGTTAGATTCAGCATATCAAAGAACCCCAATATTTCAATTTTTGATGAAATCAAACCATATCATTATTACTTGCTTTTATATATAAATAAAAAATAACCAACTTAAAATGGAAAATTTTAAAGAAAAAAAAAAGGAAAAAAAGCCCCCAAAAAAAAAAAGGAAAAAAAAATCCCCCCGAAATTTTTTGAACCCCCTTATGATTCATCACCCCCAAACTCAGTCCCTGCCTTCCCTTTGTGGTATGGTACCTTGCAGTACAATTTCAGAGAGATCCATACACTTGAACACAAGTTATTGTCTGGAAACTGTTAAAATGCTTGTTTTTTTGGCCCCTTTTTGGCCCCTTATTCCTCAACGTTTAAGGCAATTACCACCAAACTCAAACCCAGCTTTCCCTTTGTGATATGTAACCTTGTAGAACAATTTCATAAAGATCCATACACTTACACACAAGTTATTGTCCTGAAATTAGAAAAATGCTTGTTTTTTGCCCCTTTTTGGCCCCTAATTCCTAAAATTTTGAGGCAATTACCCTCAAAATCAATCCCAGCCTTCCCTTTGTGGTATGGTAACTTGCAGTACAATTTCAGAGAGATCCATACACTTGAACATTAGTTAATGTCTGGAAATTAGAAAAATGCTTATTTTTGGCCCCTTTTTGCTCAACGTTTCGGGCAATTACCCCCAAACTCAATTCCAGCTTTCCCTTTCTGATATGGAACCTTGTAGTACAATTTCAGAAAGATCCATACATTTACACACAAGTTATTGTCATGAAACTAGAAAAATGCTTGTTTTTTGCCCCTTTTTTGGCCCCCTAATTCCTAAAATTTTGAGGCAATTACCCCCAAAATCAATCCCAGCATTCCCTTTGTGATATGGAACCTTGTGGTACATTGTCAGAGAGATCCATACACTAACACACAAGTTATTGTCTGGAAGTTACAAAAATGCTTATTTTTGTAACTTCCAGACAATAACTTGTGTGTTAGTGTATGGTAGTTACAAAAATGCTTATTTTTGGCCCCTTTTTGGCCCCTAATTCCTTAACTGTTGGTACCATAACCCCCAAATCAATTCTAACCTTGCTTTTGTGGTATTGAACCTTATGGTAAAATTTCATAGAGATCCATTCACTTAAACTAAAGTTATTGTGCGAAAACCAATGTGTCTTCGGCCGACGACGCCAACGTCATACCAATATACGACAGCAAAAATTTTGTGCGGTCGTATAAAAATGAGTATTTCGATATAAATGATATGTTTTGTCTTCTGTACTATGAAAACAAATGTTTGTCTTTCCTGGTACAAGATTGTTTATACTATTAAAATCGTTGTCCAGTCCAAAATAAACATAGATTATATACGACACTGTAATCCAGCCATACAAATGTATATATGAAGTTAAATGATAGAAAACAATCAATATTTCGTGGTAAACAAATGTAGCATTGCCTCATCAGTGAAGTTTCCTAATTTGAGGATATAGGATCTGGTGTAGTGGATTTTAACACCTCTATGCTAGGCAACTGGCAGCCAGATATATTTTTCGTCTCTAGAGAGTCGACTTGCAATGAAATCTGTGTGTGCAGCTATAGCCTAGAAACCTGCGAAAAACCCCAATCTCTTTGGGTCTACTGTTGAGCAGATTTACAGGCCATATGTAAAATGGTCATCATTTTGACATAGTTATTTATTTTTATTTCAGGACTTTAAATATACAAAATTGTGTTCCTTGTTTTAATTTCGCAAGTGGGAGTTAATCGGTCAACAGACGGAAGCAAGTAACTAACTATACGTATGTTGAATACAAGTATATAAATACTTCGTTTTATTTAAAGCTGAAACATTTATCAAAATCGTACTGTTCTTGCAATTACATCAAGAAGAAATATCATCAGTACTTCAATAAAATCAAGGCATATCTAACAGTGTTATACGTACAATGTATGGACAAGCATTTTATGCTGTAGGTGCACCAGTTTAGCATTTAACGAAGGAAATTAAGTTTAGCTACTGTTTCTTCTCCAGTCCCTTTATTAGTGGCTTTAACTTCTACTTCTGTACCACCAAAGGTAAGTTGGACCGATACCTTTCGGTTTTTCCCTCCTCTGGTATCTGGCATATTGACAGTGAGCTCTCCTAGATATCTACACGACGGATCATCCGTGAAACGTGGATTTTTCTCAGTCGAGGTGTAAATTGGGACAGACATCCCAGTTTGGTCGGAATATAACGGGTAGTACACTTGTTCTTCGAAGGCTTCGTTAATATGGACTGCCTGTCCTATCTCAACATGCTTACTAAAACAGTCTCGACATTTTAAAGTTCCTTCAGCATCAAATTTCTTACTCTCTGGATCACCCTTTTTAAAGTTTCTATTTGTTCGCACACCATAAGTAACTTTACAGACCCGCGTAGATATAATTCTTGGTTCGTATCCATACTGTACTGCCCCTTTCAACACGGCTAAACCAGACTCCTGAGGAATAATGATAGTTTTTCCTGGAAATCCCTTTTCAACTGCATCCCTCAACATTGGCGATTCTGAGAATCCACCAACCATTAGGATAGTATTGGTGCCTCTAACTTTCGCCTCGTTGAATATACCCTTTAAATGTTGGATTATATGCTGACACGCATTATCAAAGAAACCTCGGGCAACATCTGGATCAACCCGTAGTTTATCCCCAACCCATCGTACTCTCTTTGACGACGCCAACGATTCTCGGAAATCGGTCCCCTTTTCCCTCTCAAATATTTCACTTAAAGTAATCGGCACTTTAAATGTAACTTTCGATGTCTGATCTGGTTTAATTTGACGCTTCTTAATTTCAATTTCTCTACACAAGTCTAAGTGACCAGCTTTATCTTCATCGCGGAACTTGTATACCGTCTCCGGTCCTGCAAGCTCCATCAAGTATTCTTCAAACGCCTGATCCACTTTAGTTCCTCCCCAGTCACCGCCATTGGCCATATACAGTTGTGTGATGGTTCCATCAGTTTGTACTTCCTGGACAGTAATATCAACTGTGCCACCTGTAAACGAAAGTTAATGCCTTTAAATCAATAATTATAAAACAACTTGTTTTAAAGGGGCACTAGCTACGAGATATATAAAAAATCTAAAATAGGATTTTTTTTTGTTCAATCATTAATGAAAGTGAAATAGTGAAATAATAATTCGCTTTTAGCAGCCAGTATGGATCAATTTTGTCAAAATAAGCTAAGAAACATTGATGATGAATTATTCACTTGCAAGTGAATAATTCGACCTCACTGAATCCGTATTCATATGAACTTCAATTTTACCCCTAAGTTAGAGATGGATAACGCATGAATGGTGCGTGTTCAGTTATTTAAAGGAATTGAAAGTGAAACAAAGGTAAATCATTTGATTGACTGATTCGATCCACAAAAAAATATTCTTATATATAAACGATGATTAACATATATGTTTAATCTATAAAATGAAATTAAACAGAACTAGAAAAATCCAATTGCACGAAATCCTATCTATTTATATCTATATTTATGTTTATATCGCTTATATGACCATCGGAGGTCTTCGGAGGTCAACTCGATCGTTAATTAGATGGTGTCTAGAATAAAATACACACGAAACAAATCTACATATTATTGAGCCCTGTAAATTGTTTATTTTAGACTTTTTATAATTTGGATAAATGTTTTACATGGTTATAAATCAAATATGAGAATTTGAGTCAAATCGGTGACATGAATTTGACAGCTAGTGCCCCTTTAATAGTAGATTTTCTATGTCAATCGTCATGATCACAATGGTATACTTTCAGTACTATAGTTCATTCATAGAAGGAGCCATTATTTGGTCCCTGAAATTGCAAAAATATACTAGTCAACAAAAGAAACGATACACAAGTTTGAACTCAAATTTATCAAAAAATATAATAAATAGGAAAAACTGTTAAATTATCCAACGAAAAACATTCATTTACAAAGCAAATGCATATGATTAAAAGAATCTGACCAAATTGGAAAGTTAGAAAATACCGAGTTATTGAACACAGGGGTCAGATTTATTTTGCGGAAAATAATGACAAAAGTCGGCACTTAATTTCGAAGATGAGAATTAAGTATTTAAATATCTGCAAAAGCTTTCAAAATTTTAAGGAGACCATGTTTAAATTTAAATTTTAAGTTCTAATATCGATTTTTGAATTTTTTGGTAAAAAATACGATTTTTGAGATAAGAAAAATTGAAAAAAAAATTTCGCGTTTTTGCCTTAAATCAATGGTTTTGCTAAGAAAATAACACTCTGTAAAAATTAGACCAATTGAGCAATTATTTACCTTGGTCCAGTGTATCCAATTTCATTATATATGGAAAATACATTGCCTTGTATCGTTTCTTTTGTTGACTAGTATAGTTACCTTATTCATGCCTTTTACAATTATGTTAATCATATTAAAAATGAAAATTAACAGGTTCATATAATCTGGACACATCAGTGCAGTAAAGTCACTTATGATGTCATTATGATGTCCTAAACATCGAAATTTCATATTTGACCTAAACTGGCCATTTCACTCATAGGTTTTGGTAAAAACATATTCGAGCAACAGAAATTTTACATGTAGCAAAACGTCTTTTTAAGTGTATCAAAATGAGGTTATTTAGACGGTTTTTGCTGTTAAGCACTAAATGTAAGAAATTGAAGCCCCAATACAAATAAGTAAAACAAAATTTAAAAATATAAATACTGATTTCTGACAGACTTATTTGTCTTATGAACATCTGAAGGATATATTTGATATATTAATTAATACTTTTCTATCTTTTACGTAGTTGTAGTTATTCTAAAGATTAATTTATATGACCGTTATAGGTAAGTTATTTTAAATATCAACAATTTACCTCCAGCATCAAGAATCAGATATTTGGTCCCCGGAGAGAACGCTCCCAGGGCAGAATTTGCCCCTGCTGCCAAACGTTCCACAGGAAGATGTTTGCAATAGACAGAAGCAGCTTCAGGTTCCAATGCCAACATCAACTGACTGTTGGGAATTCCTCCCTGTAAACATTATATGGAAAAATAAATTAAAAATATCAAAATAATTTATTGAGGAGTACTAGTACTGTCACGATTATCTTAAATCAAATTTCACATCTCTTTCTAGAAACACAATAGACTGTCTTAGTTTCAAAGATTATAATGACCTTCTCCTTTAAAGGGCACTAGCTACGAGATACACAAAAAATTTAAAGTATATTTGTTTTTGTTCAATCGTTAATGAAAGTGAAATAATGAAATGATAATTCGCTTTTAGCAGCCAGTATGGTTCAATTATGTCAAAATAAGCTAAGAAAGATCAATAACGAATTATTCACTAGCAAGTGAATAATTCTACCTCATTGAATCCGTATTTATGTGATCTTTAATCTAACCCCTTAGATAGAGACTGATTATGCACGAATTATGCGTGTTCAGTTATTAAAAGGAAAGAATGTCAACATTGAAAGTGAAACAAAGGTAAATCATTTGATTGACGGATTCGATCCACAAAAACTCATTCTTATACAGGTAAAAATGAAGATTTACATATATTTTTAACCTATAATATGAAATTAAACAGACCTAGAAAAATCTAATTGCACGAGTTCATTATCCATTTATATCTATATTTACGCTTATATCGCTAAAATTACCGTCGGCATTCTTCTTCGGTCAACTCGATAGTTAATTAAATGGCGTCTAGACTAAAATACACACGAAAAAATGATACATATTATCGAGACCATGCCTTGTAAATTGCTTATTTTAGACAATTTCGACATACATTTTAGCATGTTATAAATCAGATATGAGAATTTGAGTCAAATCGGTGAACATGAATTTGACAGCCAATGCCCCTTAAAATACCTATGTGTGTATAATTGTATTCTAACATTATCAAAGATTCGACAACGACTAAAACATTTCTTAAACTAATAAAATGCTCCGTAGGGCGCAGCTTGATACGACCGCAGAGGTCGAACCCTGAACAGTTGGGGGAAGTATGGACACAACATTCAAGCTTGATACAGCTTTGGATTTGGATTGTGATTAAATATTTGACACAGCATAGGTTTCTAACACAGATTGAATGTGGTCTAAGAACTTAAAAATTTTAAATTGGACATTCACCTATTATGGTCCAATATCCAAAATCTAAATACATGGTTAGATTCAGCATATCAAAGAACCCCAAGAATTCAATTTTTGATGAAATCAAACAAAGTTTAATTTTGGACCCTTTTGACCTCAATGTGGACAAAGTTGATAACGGGGCCCAAAAATCAAAAATCTAAATACATGGTTAGATTCAGCATATCAAAGAACCCCATATATTCAATTTTTGTTGAAATCAAACAAAGTTTAATTTTGGACCCCGATTTGGACCAACTTGAAAACTGGGCCCATAATCAAAAATCTAAATACATGTTTAGATTCAGCATATCAAAGAACCCTAAGAATTCAATTTTTGTTAAAATCAAACTAAGTTTAATTTTGGACCCTTTGGACCTTAATGTAGACCAATTTGAAAACGGAACCAAAAATTAAGAATCTAAATACACGGTTAGATTCGGCATATCAAAGAACCCCAATAATTCAATTTTTGATGAAATCAAACAAAGTTTAATTTTGGACCCTTTTGACCTCAATGTGGACAAAGTTGATAACGGGGCCCAAAAATCAAAAATCTAAATACATGGTTAGATTCAGCATATCAAAGAACCCCATATATTCATTTTTTGTTGAAATCAAACAAAGTTTAATTTTGGACCCCGATTTGGACCAACTTGAAAACTGGGCCCATAATCAAAAATCTAAATACATGTTTAGATTCAGCATATCAAAGAACCCTAAGAATTCAATTTTTGTTAAAATCAAACTAAGTTTAATTTTGGACCCTTTGGACCTTAATGTAGACCAATTTGAAAACGGAACCAAAATTTAAGAATCTAAATACACAGTTAGATTCGGCATATCAAAGAACCCCAATAATTTAATTTTTGATGAAATCAAACAAAGTTTAATTTTGGACCCTTTGGACCTCAATGTGGACCAATTTAAAAACGGGGCCCAAAATCCAAAAACTAAATACACGGTTAGATTCAGCATATTAAAGAACCCCATGAAATCAAGAATAAAACCCCATTCAAATTGGTCAAGAAATAAGCAATTTATAGGAAGTATCTTCTTTTGCACAATCCTGTGCTATTAAATATTTCTTGCTATTGCGCAATACTGTACAATTGACAATTTCTTGCTATTGCGCAATATTGTGCTATTGGATATTTCTTGCTATTGCGCAATACTGTGCAATTGAAGATTTCTTGCTATTGCGCAATACTGTGCAATTGAAGATTTCTTGCTATTGTGCAATACTGTGCAATTGAAAATTTCTTGCTATTGCACAATACTTATTATATAATAATTTACACATCCTGTTTGGTGTGTATCTCCTACCATATCATTATTATTTGATTTTAAATATAAATCAGAAATAACCAACTTAAAATGGAAAATTTTAAAAGAAACAAAAAAGGAAAAAAAGAAAAAAAGGAAAAAAAAATAAATCCCCCCCCAAAATTTTTTGAACCCCCATTATGATTCATTACCCCCAAACTCAATCCCAGCCTTCCCTTTGTGGTATGGTACCTTGCAGTACAATTTCAGAGAGATCCATACACTTGAACACAAGTTATTGTCTGGAAACTAGAAAAAAATGTGTTTTTTGGCCCCTTTCTGGCCCCAAATTCCTAAACGTTTAGGGCAATTACCCCCAAACTCAAACCCAGCTTTCCCTTTGTGATATGGAACCTTGTAGTACAATTTCAGAAAGATCCATACACTTACACACAAGTTATTGTCATGAAACTAGAAAAATGCTTGTTTTTTGCCCCTTTTTTGGCCCCTAATTCCTAAAATTTGGAGGCAATTACCCCCAAAATCAATCCCAGCATTCCTTTAGTGATATGGAACCTTGTGGTACAATGTCAGAGAGATCCATACACTAACACACAAGTTATGTCTGGAAGTTACAAAAATGCTTATTTTTGGCCCCTTTTTGGCCCCTAATTCCTTTACTGTTATTACCATAACCCCCAAAATCAATCGCAACCTTCCTTTTGTGGTATTGAACCTTGTGGTAAAATTTCATAAAGATCCATTTACTTAAACTAAAGTTAGAGTGCAAAAACCAAGTGTCTTCGGACGACGCCGGACGACGCCGGACGACGACGACGCCGGACGACGACGACGCCAACGTCATACCAATATACGACCACAAAAATTTTTTTGCGGTCGTATAAAAACCGAAACCTCATATCCCCAAGAAAATAAATCAATCAAAGAGCTGATAGCGCTGAGGAAAAATGACGCCATTGTCCCTAATATTGGTATATTTTTGATGCAAGTCTTGATTTTCACATAATTTACCTACTGAATCTTAGGAGACTCTTCAGTTCATGGTAGGTAGGCTGACTGACAATAGAATAGATATGAATTGTTTTCAATGTCTATGGCTTTTTTATTTGTTTGTCAAAATATATATACATATGTGTGTGTGTGTGAAGTGAAGATGACTACTGCTTTTTCTGTTGTACAAAGAAATATCTCAAGACTACCTGAACAATCTACAAAATTCAAAGTAATATGTGAATTTGTTTCTTGCAATTTCATTATTCTAAGTCAAGGATACATTAACAGACTATCCCCTTCTTTGTAGAATTATTTAACAAAATGATTACGAAGAGCCTGTAGTAAGAAAGCTCTTTTACCCAACATAGTCCTTATTTAAGAGATAAGTTACAGGTGACCCAGTGACATCATTTTTTCTGTTACTTAAAGCATGATCCATTTCTGTAGATTTAGACAATAGTATTGTTATACTAGTAAGTAGTTTGACAATTACAAACATAGTGACACCATTTATACAACTTATTGTTAATATATATATATATAAACTGAAAACTTAAAATGACAACATAAATTATTGCAGCATTATTTGTTTTCAAATGATTTAATGTTTGTTAGTCATTTATTTCAAATAATTAACCCGTACTAAAAAACGGAGTGTGTTATGATTGCCAATGAGATAACAGTCTGATAACTATCCACCAGAGTCCAAATAATGTGGCTGTTAGCAGTTATAAGTCACTTTACAGACCTCAGCAATGAACAAAACCGGTTCATTGTTTTCAGGCACCATAGGAAAAAGAGGAGTTGTGGATTGGTGGCTTACAAGAAAATATAAGAAATATAATAATAATAATATAAACAAGAAAATAAGAGCGACAAAAAAGACAGGACTAAGCCACTGGACTATATATAAAGTGCTCCATTACTAATCCTTAGGAGCTGCTGATCTATACTTAGAAAAGAAAGATGTTGAGGACTTAGCCAGGGCGAACAGAATTTTTAGACTTAGGAACAACAGAGTAGATGTGGGGACACCACATATATAGGCCAATCTGCCCTATTTGCTGCCACCTATTAAAAATTAATGCTAAGGGTGGTAACCGTAATTAACACCATGTGCATTTAATCTGTTGTTCTCTCTGTACATATATGATATAAGTTAAATGCAAAAAATGCAGCTGTAATGTAAATATGGTAATTTTACATCATTTTAGCCTCATTTTTTATAAGGACCTAGCTAGACCTATAACTTAGGCAAGGTGTATTATATAACTGAAAGCAATAAAATCCAGTGTTCTCCCAAGGATTTTTTTTTATAGCGCTGTGGAGAGCGTGCAATATTAGATTGATTCACCTTAAGTTTCGTGTTTGCGACTTGATGTTACATTTATTTAGAACTACCATGTTGGTTATATTATAGTAAATAGACAAAGACCTGCATTTTTTATACATGTGCCATGTGCATTAACAGAAATGCAAATAAGTGACATTTTTATTATTAAACTTTAAAAATTAAAATGCATAGATAACTTAAATAATTTGATTTCATTACCACCCATCCCCAAATGTAGCACAGTAGGTATATCTTTTTTTTCTCACTTTTAGTTGTTTGGCTTATAAACTAGTTATATATCCTTTACAGCTTCATAATTTACTGACACATATTTAAAGAAGGTTTTCAATGACAAAATTGGAACTTTTTCATTAACTTTCATTCACATCCATCAAATTATAATTTTGCAATTACAATTGGTATATCCTTTAATATCAAAGGAAGAAATGGAATAACTCTTTCCATAAGTACTGAAATGTTATTAAAGATATGTTTAAAAAGGCTAACATATTTGATCATATTAAAAGATGAATATGACAGAAATCTTTTTTTTTATTATCAAAGGTGGATTATCAATAAAGAAATGTTTGCCAATTGAAACATTTCAACCACCTTTAAAATTTGTGTTTTGTAATTTTATGAATATTTGAATTATTGCCACCAGAAATATTTCACAAGATTTGACAATACTGGTTTAAGCAGTTCAGTTCAGTTCAGTTTCTTGTATATTCCTCCATTAATTGTGGAGCACTACTCATAGGGTATAATTATAGCAACTATATACACCTTAAAACATAAGGAAACATTTAATTATGTACAGATGACTGAATTTAGGTAATAATAATTACTAAATAATTAATATTATAATTAATTCATAGGATTGTCATCATAAAAGTTTTAAATTATATTCATAATGTGCTGAGGTGTAAGAACAAGTTAAAGTAAGAACTGGATATATTTACAAATAAGAGTTTAGAATTTAAGTGGTCTTAAATTAAACTTTCTTATAATTGTTAGTTAAAGGTGCTATACGTACATCAGAATTTATAATGAGAAGGTTATTTTATAAGACTTATGTAAAAAGGTTGGGGTTTAGAACAATTCAACATATATACACAAGTTTTCCTTCACAGTTTCAAATTACCTTATTTGGGATTTTCATTATTCTTTAAAGGTACTTGATATCTTAAAACTTTGCAAAGAATTATTTAATTTAGGTCCTAATAAGTCATAAAATAGTAAGACGGTAAAGTAGGGAACTATTTTATTTTAAAAAACTTTACTTATACTGTACTTGTGTTTAAGTTTTTTATCCTTTTTGTGCGCAGCATGTGCATCTCATAGCATATATTTCTAGCCAGAGTTTCAATGTTTTCATACACAGTTGAGTGACAGTTTATGTCCTTGCTAGTACAGTCCATTATGAGCTGCAGTAAATTCCCTTATTGTATGATCTTCTTGTATGTTGAGGTATCAATTTCATCCATTATCTGTTCGATTTTTGAGCAATATTTAGATCTTATTTGCTCCAATTCTTTGCAGCGTAGAATAAAATGTTCTAGATCTTCATTTTCCTGTTCACAGATTGTACATATCGGGTTAACTTTCGGATCCAACTTAGCTCTTTTGGCTTGGAATATGTACGTTTGCGTACTTATTCTTGCTTTTATTTCTCCTGCCTTTACATCTCAATTCTTTACTATTGTTTTTTACGCTTTTCCATATATTGTGAGCTTCATTTAATGGATTGTTCTGTATCTCTATGTATTTAAGTGATGTTTTTTCCATTTTTTCATAATGACATTCATTTTTCCAGTAATCCTTGATCTTTATTCCTACTAGTCTTTTCCATTCGATTTTCTTAAGTGGTTTTTCTATGTAGTAACTTCTAGATTTCAAATTGTATTTTGATAGCGTTTTTTCCACTCTGTTGATAAAGTCTTTTCCTCTTTGGTCTGAAAATGCTATTTGTCGGCGCTGAATTTCACATTCTATGGTTCCTGAATTTCGAACAATATTCATGAAGAAGGTAAGTAGATTTTTGTCTAATGTGATGGCAATAGGTTCTGCTCCTACCAGGGTATAGACAGCCATATTTGCTGTATTATTTGGAAGCCCTTGAATTTGTCGGAGGATTTTTCTCTCTGCCAGTTCTAGCATATCCTTTTCTTTTGCAAGTAAGTTCATCACCTCAAGTCCGTAGATGCTTCTTGGTACTGCATATGTTCTCCATAGCTTGTATGCGACCATGGGTGAGAATCCCCTTCTGACATGTAAACCAGCTCCGAGAAGGCTGTATATTGTGGCCCTGCCGGTTCTTATTCTTTCTGAGATATTTGCCCGGTTTTGCTCGTTTCTTTTGATATGTAGATGTTTGGTTTCAATTGGTTATATTGATGTCATCGTCTTCGAATTGCAGTGTTGATATGTTTGAGCCTTTTGCATTGTATAAAACAGCTTCAGATTTAGTTGGATTGAGTTTAACTAGATATCTGTTTGTATGGTGCTGTACTATGTCTAATATTCCTTGTGCGTCTGCAGTACTATTTGCCAGGACAGCAATGTCATCGGCACATGTGGGTGCAGGGACTTGTATATCACCAATACATGCTCCAAGTCCACTTTTTAAAATGCTATCTAGTATGACGTTGTTGTAGCATTTATATAGCGTCGTAGATAGTTTTTCACCTTGTTGAATTCCTTGTAACACCATTACATCTTCTGTACATTGACCTTCCCATTTAACCTTAATGCTCATGCCTTTATACAAGTTTCTCAGTAATATCCAGAGAATTCCTTTTATTCCATAATGGTACAGCTTGTTGAATAGTATTTCATGGTTTAGTTTGTCAAATGCTTTTTCTGCATCAAGAGTTATTAAAATCCTCAGTATCTTTAATTTCTTACTTTCCTCAATTGCTTCTGATGTGAGGAAAGCTGCGCATAGTGATGACACTCCTTCTGTAAAACCTCTTTGCAAGGAGTTTTGTATGTTATTAAATACAGAGTCAACTCTATCCTTCAGTATACTTTGTAATATTTTTGCAAAGGCTTTAGTCACAGTTATTCCTCTATAGCTAGATGGTAATGTTTTGTCTTTTTCTTTCTTTAGGATTGGTGTAAGAATCCCTGTCTTTAGGAAGATTGGTACATCCAGATATGTTATAATAAATTTAGCAAATGTACTATAAAGGGAGTTAACTCATCCATCCCATATTTGTAGTGTTCTGCCGAAATTCCATCCTCATCCGGTGCTTTTCCTGCTTTAAGTTTTTCTATAGCTTTATTAACCTCCTTTACATTGACATGATCAATGCCTTGACCTGTTTCCCTTTCTATGGATTCTATTAAATTGTTTTGTATTTCTACAAGCTCTAGCTTTTCAGTGTCAAAATTTTTGTGCACCAAAATTGTCTCCCTTACACAACTTCCTGTTTACACTAATAAAATTGAGAATGGACTAATAGCTGTTTCTCTGTGAATCATTAAATGCCATTCCTAATCCAAGCCATCCACTGTTAACATTGATTTTAAAAAAATATTTAATAAATAGATATTGAAAAGTGGATGGCAAAACTCGATATTTTATATTTATTTACAAGAATTTTTCGTTTAGTTATCCTCTGTTCGATTTTGAAAATAGCGACGTAAGGACAAGTAATCGTAAAATACGGGCTTGTTATGAACCCCTGGACATCGGGATTGCTTTTTTCAAAACAATACAGGTTCAACAGTTTAGTTGCAAACTCGAAAAAAGTAATGAAATAATCGTAGATGTTTAAAAAAATGAACGAGACCACGATGTCAGAGAAAGGGTAAAACTCTTTGAATACTTTTGGTATGATTAATTGAGCACTGTCTACTCCTTTCATAAAGTTTCTGCATCTTTTAATTCTTTTTAAAGTGAAAAAATCCAGAAAGTAATAAAGTCTTTTTGACAGAAATACTTCTGCAAAAGTCGCAATTTTGTTCTTTGCCCCTCCGATATTTGACCTACATCTGCAGCTATAACTTTGTTAACAAAATACATACGCACCGCGTGGATATAACCGTATTACTAATTTTTGATTCTTAAAAACTTCTTAAATCTTAATAAAGAGCATTATCTTTCGTATGGTTATCAAGATGATTCTTTCTAATGATTTTAAAGTTCAGCTGACAAGAAAGGTTGACATTCTTTCAAGAACTATTTTGTCTAGCGATTGGTTATCATTGGTATGTAAAAAGTTCAAAACCATAACAAAACAGATCTATTTATATTCTGATTTTTTACGGATTGTAAAGACCGAAAGCTCGCATAAATATGAAAAATATACCAAAGGGATAGCTCAAAATACCATTTAAAAACAATGAAAATATGGGCAGGTTAAGAATGAACATTCTGTATAGTACATGAGTATGTAAAATACGGAACCGAGTTCGGAAAGCGGCTTGGAAGCTGGTCAATTGTATAGTAAAATTGACTGCGTCATTTTCCAACAAAATTAATGATGCGTAACGGGAATAAGCGATTATTATTATTACAAAATATGAATCTTTTAAAAGCATGAATCCAGTTCAGTAAACAGTTGAAAATTAAGCATATGGTGATCAGAAATAGTATGATACAGATCTTTTTAAATGTCATAAACTATCATGTCAAAGTATATTCTAAATATTGAAAAAGAACACTTACTATATAATATACAGTTCACTTTGAGGATTTTCTATCCAGGGTATAGTATGCCATAGTCGTATTTGGCATATTGTTCGGAAATTTTGGTTTTCAATGCTCTCTTCAAATACGTACCTGTACATTCGTTTCTCTCATGAACTGTTTGGTCGGGTATAATCGGACATCGTGACTGATTCTAGATGTTAACAAATTGGATGTCAAAATATCGAGAAGGATGACCCTAAATTTTTTAACATAGTATTATTACCCTTAACATCAGCTTCTCTAATCATTGCTCAAGGACTACTTAGCCGGGTCTGATCAATTGGGTGTCGAAATACTGGGCTGACCCTTGATGCCAACCAATGGGATGTCGATATATCGAGGATGACCCTAAATATTGAACATACCTTTACTGCAGCTTCTCTCATGAACTGTTTTGCAGGATCTGACCATATGGCTGGTACTGTAAGAACCCATGTGATCTCGGTCTTCTTCACGGGCAGGTCTTTTTTAGTAATTTGTTTCATTAAATGGTCTCTCAGGTAATTTATACATGCTGAAATTACCTTTAAAGCAGGCAAATGTTTACCCTTATCGTCTTCGATTGTTAAATCACGTGGTATTTCCTGGAGAGAAAAAAAACGGATATGACAAAAATGTTTATTCTGATTGAAACAACTGTTAGCATTCAATTCAAATCTTATAATATATTTAATGACTAATAGAAGCATGTCCTCCAATATATGACTTCGCATTCTGTTTTTACATTTTTCATGCTGATATTTGCCTTTTCCTTTTACCAGGCACATGTATTGATAGTAATAAACTGCTTCGCTGAGCGCAGCTGGATACGCCCGCAGAGGTCCGACCCTGAACAGTTGGGGCAAAAATGGACACAATATTCAAGCTTGATACAGGTCTGAATTTGGATTGTAATTAAATATTTGACATATTATAGGTTTCTGAATAAATGTAGTCAAAGAACTTGAAATTGGTTATATGAATTGAATTTATATTCAATTAAAGATTTCTTGCTGTTGTGCAATACTTAGTAAATCTGTTGTCAGACTGTAAACAAAAAGTTCAATTTCTTCTCAATGTCATATTTGAAATTTATGAAAATCAATAGGGAGATTACATCAATAGCTATAAATAATTCACCAAAGTTTCATGAGAATTGCTGAAAGCATTTTTGAGTTATTCTCCAAAAACTGGAAAATCCCCCCTTTTTTAATGAATAAAACCCCATTACTCAGAAATGTAAAATCTAAAATTTATAAAATTCTAAAGGTAGCTTACATCAACAGATATAAACAATTCACCAAAGTTTCATGAGAACTGCTGAAAGCATTTTTTAGTTATTGTCCAAAAACTGGAAAATCCCCCTTTTTTATGAATAAAACCCTGCAACTCGGAAACGTAAAATCTTAAATTTATAAAAATAGAAAGGGAGCTCATGTCAATGGATATAAACAATTAAACAAAAGTCCTTGCAAGTTAGTGAAAGCATTCTTGAGTTATTGTCGGAAAACTGGAAAATCCCCCCTTTTTTAATGAATAAAACCCCAAAACTCGGAAACGGTAAATCTGAAATTTATAATAAAATGCTCCGCAGGGCGCAGCTTGATACGACCGCAGAGGTCGAACCCTGAACAGTTAGGGCAAGTATGGACACAACATTCAAGCTTGATACAGCTCTGAATTTGGATTGTGATTAAATATTTGACACAGCATAGGTTTCTGACACAGAATGAATGTGGTCTAAGAACTTAAAAATGTTAAATTGGACATTCACCTATTATGGTCCAATATCCAAAATCTAAATACATGGTTAGATTCAGCATATCAAAGAACCCCAAGAATTCAATTTTTGATGAAATCAAACAAACTTTAATTTTGGACCCTTTTGACCTCAATGTGGACAAAGTTGATAATGGGGCCCAAAAATCAAAAATCTAAATACATGGTTAGATTCAGCATAACAAAGAACCCCATATACTCAATTTTTGTTGAAATCAAACAAAGTTTAATTTTGGACCCCGATTTGGACCAACTTGAAATCTGGGCCCATAATCAAAAATCTAAATACATGTTTAGATTCGGCATATCAAAGAACCCTAAGAATTCAATTTTTGTTAAAATCAAACAAAGTTTAATTTTGGACCCTTTGGACCTTAATGTAGACCAATTTGAAAACGGAACCAAAAATTAAGAATCTAAATACACGGTTAGATTCGGCATATCAAAGAACCCCAATAATTCAATTTTTGATGAAATCAAACAAAGTTTAATTTTGGACCCTTTGTACCTCAATGTGGACCAATTTAAAAACGGGGCCCAAAATCCAAAAACTTAATACACGGTTAGAATCAGCATATTAAAGAACCCCAAGAATTCAAGAATAAAACCCCATTGAAATTGGTCAAGAAATAAGCAATTTATACGAAGTATCTTCTTTTGCACAATACTGTGCAATTGAATATTTCTTGCTATTGCGCAATACTGTACAATTGACAATTTTTTGCTATTGCGCAATATTGTGCTATTGGATATTTCTTGCTTTTACACAATACTGTGCAATTGAAGATTTCTTGCTATTGCGCAATACTGTGCAATTGAAGATTTCTTGCTATTGTGCAATCCTGTGCAATTGAAAATTTCTTGCTATTGCACAATACTTATTAAATAATAATTTACACATCCTGTTTGGTGTGCATCTCCTACCATATCATTATTATTTGCTTTTAAATATAAAACAGAAATAACCAACTTAAAATGGAAAATTTTAAAAGAAAAAAAAAAGGAAAAAAAGAAAAAAAATGAAGAAAAAAAAATCCCCCCCCCCCCCCCAAATTTTTTGAACCACCTTATGATTCATCACCCCCAAACTCAATCCCAGCCTTCCCTTTGTGGTATGGTACCTTGCAGTACAATTTCAGACAGATCCATACACTTGATCACAAGTTATTGTCTGGAAACTAGAAAAATGCTTATTTTTGGCCCCTTTTTGGCCCCTTATTCCTAAACGTTTTTGGCAATTACCCCCAAACTCAATTCCAGCTTTCCCTTTGTGATATGGAACCTTGTAGTACAATTTCAGAAAGATCCATACACTTACACACAAGTTATTGTCATGAAACTAGAAAAATGCTTGTTTTTTCCCCCTTTTTGGCCCCTAATTCCTAATATTTTGAGGCAATTACCCCCAAAATCAATCCCAGCATTCCCTGTGTGATATGGAACCTTGTGGTACAATGTCAGAGAGATCCATACACTAACACACAAGTTATGTCTGGAAGTTTCAAAATTGCTTATTTTTGGCCCATTTTTGGCTCCTAATTCCTTAACTGTTGGTACCATAACCCCCAAAATCAATCCCAACCTTCCTTTTGTGGTATTGAACCTTATGGTAAAATTTTATAGAGATCCATTCACTTAAACTAAAGTTAGAGTGCGAAAACCAATGTGTCTTCGGACGACGCAGGACGACGCCGGACGACGACGACAACGACGCCAACGTCATACCAATACGCCAATTTTTTTGCGGTCGTATAAAAAACGAAAGGGAGCTCACGTCAATAGATATAAACAATTCACCAAAGTTTCATGCATATTGGTTAAAGCTTTTTTGAGTTAATGTCCGACATGTTGACGACGGACGGACGGACAGACAGACGGTCAACGGTATACCATAATACGTTCCGTAAACGGGCGTATAAAAACAGCACAATAACAAATTACAAACAGCAAATTAAGTAGATTAAAATCAGAAAACAAACAGAAATATGCATATAGGAAACATTGCCCCGAGGGTCATATTCCATGATATTAACGCAATTTTCTGTGCAGTACATAGTACACAAGGGAAGAATAAAGAATATAAAAAATTATGATATCATTTATAAAAACCATTCGCAGAGTTTTGGACGATAGGTTTAACCGACTAGAGGGCTTCCCTGACGATGGTTTTAGAAACATTAATTATCAATCAAAGATTATCTATAATACTTAAGTTGGATTGTGTCAGTTTAGGGGTACAATTTCTTGTTATTGTCCATATCATTAATTACATCACTTCAAGATAAATATCGTACAACGAATCGCCGCATTTGAATATCTAATATATATTTTTGATATTTTAATACGGCGATTATTTATACTTGTATTATCTAAAAACCGAATATCAAAACTCTTTTCAGTGATACTGGCGGGTTAGTTCAATTCACATTATATAAGTAGAGGCTCTAAAGAGCCTGTGTCGCTCACCTTGGTATATGTGCATATTAAACAAAGGACAAAGATGGATTCATGACAAAATTGTGTTTTGGTGATGGTGATGTGTTTGTAGATCTTACTTTACTGAACATTCTTGCTGCTTACAATTATCTCTATCTATAATGAACTTGACCCAGTAGTTATAGTGGAAAATATTTTGTAAAAATTTACAAAAATTTACAAAATTTATGAAAAAATTGTAAAAAATTGACTATAATGGGCAATAACTCCTTAAGGGGTCAATTGACAATTTTGGTCATGTTGACTTATTTGTAGATCTTACTTTGCTGTACATTATTGCTGTTTGCAGTTTATCTCTATCTATAATAATATTCAAGATAATAACCAAAAGCTGCAAAATTTTCTTAAAATTACCAATTCAGGTGCAGCAACCCAACAACGTGTTGCCTGATTGGTCTGAAAATTTCAGGGCAGATAGATCTTGACCTGATAATCAGTTTTACCCAATGTCAGATTTATTCTAAATGCTTTGGTTTCAGAGATATAAGCCAAAATCTACATTTTACCCCTATGTTCTATTTTTAGCCATGTCGGCCATCTTGGTTCGCGGGCGGGGTCATCGGACACATTTTTTAAACTATATACCCTAATGATGATTGTGTAAAAGTTTGGTTAAATTTGTCTTAGTAGTTTCAGAGGAGAAGATTTTTGTAAAAGATTACAAAAATTTACGAAAAATGGTTAAAAATTGACTATAAAGGGCAATAACTCCTTAAGGGGTCAACTGACCATTTTGGTCAAGTTGACTTAATTGTAGATCTTACTTTGCTGAACATTATTGCTGTTTACAGTTTATCTCTATCTATAATAATATTCAAGATAATAACCAAAAACGACAAAATTTCATTAAAATTACCAATTCAGGGGCAGCAACCAAACAACGATTTGCCTGATTGGTCTGAAAATTTCAGGGCAGATAGATCTTGACCTGATAAACAATTATACCCCACGTCAGATTTGCTCTAAATGCTTTGGTTTCAGAGATATGAGCCAAAAACTGCATTTTACCCTATGTACTATTTTTTAGCCATGTCGGCCATCTTAGTTCGTTGGCGGGGTCATCGGACACATTTTTTAAACTATATCCCCTAATGATGATTGTGTAAAAGTTTGGTTAAATTTGTCTTAGTAGTTTCAGAGGAGAAGATTTTTGTAAAAGATTACAAAAATTTACGAAAAATGGTTAAAAATTGATTATAAAGGGCAATAACTCCTTAAGGGGTCAACTGACCATTTTGGTCAAGTTGACTTAATTGTAGATCTTACTCTGCTGAACATTATTGCTGTTTACAGTTTATCTCTATCTATAATAATATTCAAGATAATAACCAATAAAATGCTCCGCTGGGGCGCAGCTTGATACGACCGCAGAGGTCGAACCCTGAACAGTTGGGGCAAGTATGGACACAACATTCAAGCTTGATACAGCACTGAATTTGGATTGTAATTAAATATTTGACACAGCATAGGTTTCTGACACAGAATGAAAGTGGTCTAAGAACTTAAAAATTTTCAATTTACCTATTCATACATGTGATGGACTGTGAAACTCAGATCAGGAGATTGGGAAATTTTGGTCAGGAGATTAGGACTCAGATCAGGAGGTTTTTAATCGACATTAATTTTGTTGTAAATGTAACCGTGTGCTGTAAAAATGGTCTTTTAAAGTATGTTTTCTTCAACTTTCCAACCAATTTATAATGTTTATAGTACCCTTGTACTTATAAAGTTTCTCCATCTTTATATTCTACATGTTCAATCTAACATTGTTTTTTTCCAGTATGTTCTTTAAATTTTTTACTTCATATTCTATAAAACAATCATTGCAACCAGAACATTTGTTTAGCTGTCTGCAAATAGTTTTTATTTTTTTTTTTTTTCTCTTGCAAATAGTTTTTATTTGCAAACTCAGAAATTCATTCTACCTGTAAAGTTAGGGTCATAGTTATTATATAAATTTCAATTTAAGCCTTAAAATAGAATCCTCAAATAATTTTCAAATTATTATTTTTTTATTTGTCCTAAGACATTTAAAATCATTTAATAACCATCCTTTTATAATTATTTGTTCAATTTATATTTTATTTATATTCTTTTAAAAATTTTCATTATTAAAAGGAAAGTAACTTAAAACAGGATAAATCAAGGGAAGTAACCCAATAAATACACAGTTTTTGTTACACAACGGCAGTTAGCCTGAGGTAAAAATCGTTGCTTACCAGTATGTTTGACACCCAAGCTGACAAGTGAAGCCATATAATTATGCATGTTAATTGATTTACAGGTAAAATATAACTTCAGGTAATGTCAGTTACACCAGATGCCAGAGATGTTATGTTGGGCAGAAATTTTTCATTCATGAAAAATTTCATACACGGGATTTTTTCAACGGGAGGAGGGGAGGAGACCCCTGAAAACGGGATTATTGTACTCCCGTCGGGAGGTTCACATGTATGCCTATTCAAACCATATCATTATTATTTGCTTTTATATATAAATCAGAAATAACCAATTTAAAATGGAAAATGTTAAAGAAAAAAAAGGAAAAAAAAAATCCCCCCCCAATTTTTTGAACCCCCTTATGATTCATCGCCCCCAAACTCAATCCCAGCTTTCCCTTTGTGGTATGGTACCTTGCAGTACAATTTCAGAGAGATTCATACACTTGAACACAAGTTATTGTCTGGAAACTAGAAAAATGCTTGTTTTTTGGCCCCTTTTTGGCCCCAAATTCCAAAACGTTTAGGGCAATTACCCCCAAACTCAATTCCAGCTTTCCCTTTGTGATATGGAACCTTGCAGTACAATTTCATAAAGATCCATACACTTACACACAAGTTATTGTCCTGAAACTAGAAAAATGCATGTTTTTTTTGCCCTTTTATGACCCCTAATTACTAAAATTTTGAGGGAAAACCCCCAAAATCAATCCCAGCCTTCCCTTTGTGATATGGAACCTTGTAGTACAATTTCATAAAGATCCATACACTTACAAACAAGTTATTGTCTGGAAACTAGAAAAATGCTTGTTTTTTGCCCCTTTTTGGCCCCTAATTCCTAATATTTGGAGGAAATTACCCCAAAAATCAATCCCAGTATTCCCTTTGTGATATGGAACCTTGTAGTACAATTTCATAAAGATCCATACACTTACAAACAAGTTATTGTCATGAAACTAGAAAAATGCTTGTTTTTTGCCCCTTTTTGGCCCCTAATTCCTAAAATTTGGAGACAATTACCCCCAACATCAATCCCAGCATCCCCTTTGTGATATGGAACCTTGTGGTACAATGTCAGAGAGATCCATACACTTACACACAAGTTATGTCTGGAAGTTACAAAAATGCTTATTTTTGGCCCCTTTTGGCCCCTAATTCCTTAACTGTTAGTACCATAACCCCCAAAATCAATCCCCACCTTCCTTTTGTGGTATTGAACCTTATGGTAAAATTTCAATGAGATCCATTCACTTAAACTAAAGTTAGAGTGCGAAAACTAATGTGTATTCGGACGACGACGCCGGACGACGACGACGACGACGACGACGACGACGACGACGCCAACGTCATACCAATATACGACCACAAAAATTTTTTTGCGGTCGTATAAAAACGGCAAAATTTCCTTAAAATTACCAATTCAGGGGCAGCAACCCAACAAAGGGTTGTCAGATTCATCTGAAAATTTCAGGGCAGATAGATCTTGACCTGATAAACAATTTTCCCCTTTATCAGATTTGCTCTAAATGCTTTGGTTTCAGAGATATAAGCCAAAATCTACATTTTACCCCTATGTTCTATTTTTAGCCATGGCGGCCATCTTGGTTGGTTGACCGGATCACCGGACACATTTTTTAAACTAGATACCCCAATGATGATTGTGACCAAGTTTGGTTAAATTTGACCCAGTAGTTTCAGAGGAGAAGATTTTTGTAAAAGTTTACGGACGACGGACGACGGACGACGGACGACGGACGCAGGACGACGGACGACGGACGCAAAGTGATGAGAAAAGCTCACTTGACCTTTCAGGTCAGGTGAGCTAAAAATAAGATAATGTATTTCCGATTTCACTGCATTGTTTTGGCGTATGAAAATATATGTATACAGTATAGCACACAGTTGTCAAAACGGCTCGGATTGTCACCTCTAGATAATTGATGCAGATTTTGCAATTATTGTGAAGCAAGAAGTTGTTTTATATGTACCCAAACTATAAATTGTTGATAAGATTGACGACAAAATGCAAAAGGCAGGAGAGTGAAAATAAACGTGTTATTCCACATGTGAGATTACCGCAATTTATCACAAAGGGGAATTCATATATTGCACCTCTGTACTGTATATACAGTAGAGAACGAATGTCATTTCATTTCACGATGTATTCAATTATCAGTTATATATTATGTATTAATTTATCAGTTATTGTATTTGCACGACCGTATATTTTACATGTAATTGTGCTATCTATATAATAATCAGGATTAAACTGTCTTATATGTCATGTATGTGCATACCAACTAGTTTTTTGTGGAACTTCATCTGATTTCATCTTTTGTGTGTCGAACCACTGTGAAGGAAGTGTATCGAGTTATATATACGAAATACACGAGGAACTTAGGTCTGTCACGTCCTATATAACATTATTCATATTAAGAACCTCCGAAAATAAATCCTTCATAAATATTGTATTATAGTAAAATTGGACAAGCTATGTTTGTTATAACTGAATTATGTTTGCTATGGATTGTCTAAATGAGGAAAACTCTTCATCTTTAGTTTTCACATCTTCGCTAGCCAAGGGTTACGATCCTGGAGAGGAGGGGACTATAAATCATAACCCTTGGCTATATAGAGAAGATGTAGTTTCTAAAGAAAAAGAACGAATGAAAATAGTAAAACAAAACATACGAAATCATCTTATGAGCCTATAAAACTTATGACATACATGATTTCTATATAACTGCATTTTAAATCTGCGGAAGAAGTACCAGTTTTCATGAGTTTCACTTTCTGCCAAAGTTGTGTACTTTTCTTCAGCTTCGGCTCCAAAGGAATGAAAATCTCCATGATGATCAAACAAGACACAAGTTGGTGTCTTCAGTGAAAGTCCAGCCGTCGACCCCAATGTCCAGGTGTATCCAGATATTTTTAACGGATCTTCTTGATAATCACCCTTAAAGGCAAATGCATATCCAGAAAAGGTAGTGCCAAAATCAATGGCGGCCACTAAAAGCGGATCTATAACCGTCTCCGCACAAGCCATGCCTGTCCTTGACTATTCTCACGTACTCTTAATACACTGCGTCCAGTTTACTGTGTGAAAAAAGAATTGATGTAATAAATGTATTAAGATAAATGAAATTGATGTAATATATGTATTAAGATAAATGAAAAATAAACTGCTTCGCTGAGCACAGCTGGGATACGCCCACAGAGGTCCAACCCTGAACAGTTGGGGCAAAAATGGACACAATATTCAAGCTTGATACAGGTCTGAATTTGGATTGTAATTAAATATTTGACATATTATAGGTTTCTGAATAAATGTAGTCAAAGAACTTGAAATTGGTTATATGAATTGAATTTATATTCAATTAAAGATTTCTTGCTGTTGTGCAATACACTGTGCTGTTGCGCAATACTTAGTAAATCTGTTGTCAGACTATAAACAAATAAAGTTCAATTTCTTCTCAATGTCATATTTGAAATTTATGAAAATCAATAGGGAGATTACATCAATAGCTATAAATAATTCACCAAAGTTTCATGAGAACTGCTGAAAGCATTTTTGAGTTATTGTCCAAAAACTGGAAAATCCCCCCTTTTTTAATGAATAAAAACCAATAACTCAAAAATGTAAAATCTAAAATTTATAAAAATTCTAAAGGGAGCTTATATCAACAGATATAAACAATTCACCAAAATTTCATGAGAACTGCTGAAAGCATTTTTTAGTTATTGTCCGAAAACTGGAAAATCATCCTTTTTTTATGAATAAAACCCTGTAACTCGGAAACGTAAAATCTAAAATTCATAAAAATCGAAAGGGAGCTCATGAAAATAGATATAAGCAATTCACCAAAATTTCTTGCAAGTTGGTGAAAGCATTCTTGAGTCATTGTCGGAAAACTGGAAAATCCACCCTTTTTAAAGAATAAAACCCCAAAACTCAGAAACGGTAAATCTGAAATTTATAAAAAACGAAAGGGAGCTCACGTCAATAGATATAAACAATTTACCAAAGTTTCATGCATATTAGTTAAAGCTTTTTTGAGTTAATGTCCAACATGTTGACGACGGACGGACGGACAGACGGACAGACGGACGGACAGCCGGACGGACGGTCAACGGTATACCATTATACGTCCCGTAAACGGGCGTATAATAAGAGCATAAGACAAGTAAGTTTTATTAATTCATTTAACCACAAAAAGATGCATATTCTTAATTTAAAACTATTTATTGTGTAGTCGGTATTGGTATTTGTCTATTTCAAAGCAAGGAAAATTACCAAGAGTATACCAATAGTTTAAACATATTTTGTTTGCTTAAATATGCAAAACGGATGAGACACAAGTTAATCAAACTTATATATACGATAAAACTTACTCAATCGTTATTTTGTAATACATGTTAGTGAATGACAGTCAGTCGGCAAAAAATCTAGCTTTTCCAATATGTTTAATGGGGGGGGGGGGGAGGGGGCAAGAGGGGTTCCAATAACAGCAAAACAGCAAATTGATTTGGCTTATAACTGATAACAAGGAATTGAAAAGGGATAAAAACAGATATTACAGTAAATGAATAATTAAAATCAGTCGGGTCCAGGACAAATCCAGTATATATCTTATTATAATCCTTTGTAATGAATTCCATTTTCTATGAACATGTTTTTAGAGTTATATATCTAGAATTGGATTACTCAATGTATGATGATATTTTTTTGTTATGGAATACTTTTTTCAGCATTTATTTTTGTACTTTTAAAGAAGCTCACACATGCTTGTAATTCAAATAGTGAGTGTATTCTTAGAAAAGAATCACAGAGCTGAGTCTGTGTTCCTTATTATATAAAAGGTGTTTAGGTTAACTGGTCGTATGCAACTAGGACTTAATTGCCACCCTCATCAGGTATCCCTGGCCATATGTTTTCCTTTTTGTCGAGTCTGCGACTTTTGTCGCAAAAGCGAGACATAGTGATCACACATTCAGTCGGCGGCTCGTCGTCAGGGGCATCCACAAATATTCACTTTGTGGTTAATGTTTTTAAAATTTGAATAACTTTCTTAAAATATCCAGGATTTCTACCAAACTTGGACAGAAGCTTGTTTATAATCATAAAATAGTATCCAGAAGTAAATTTTATAAAAAAAAATAATCCTATTTATCCGTATTTTACTTATAAATGGACTTAGTTTTTCTGCCAGTTTCCATTACATTCACTCTGTGGTTAAAGTTTTTAAAAATTTAATAACTTTCTTAAACTATCCCAAAGTTGGATTCCGTTCTCTAACTTCAGTTTGCCTCAACCGAATGTTATGAAACTTATACACAATGCTTATTACCACAAAACACAGATCAAGTTTAAATGTTGGTGGTGTCACTGTAACCGTTCAAAAGTTATGCCCCTTTACAAACGAAATAACATGCTTCGCTGGGCGCAGCTTGATACGACCGCAGAGGTCGAACCCTGAACAGTTGGGGCAAGTATGGACACAACATTAAAGCTTGATACAGCTCTGAATTTGGATTGTGATTAAATATTTGACACAGCATAGGTTTCTGACACAGAATGAATGTGGTCTAAGAACTTGATTTTTTTTAATTTACCTATTATGGTCCAATGTCCAAAATCAAAATACATGGTTAGATACAGCATATCCCCATATATTCAATTTTTGTTGAAATCAAACAAAGTTTAATTTTGGACCCCAACTTGGACAAACTTGAAAACTGGGCCCATAATCAAAAATCTAAACACATGTTTAGATTCAGCATATCAAAGAACCCCAAGAATTCAATTTTTGTTAAAATCAAACTAAGTTTAATTTTGGACCCTTTGGACCTTAATGTAGACCAATTTAAAAAACGGGACCCAAAATTAAAAATCTAAAAACACGGTTAGATTTGGAATATCAAAGAACCCCAATAATTCAATTTTTGATGAAATCAAACAAAGTTTAATTTTGGACCCTTTTGACCTCAATATGAACCAATTTAATAGCGGGGCCCACAAATAAAAAATCTAAATACATGGTTAGATTCAGCATATCAAAGAACCCCATATATTCAATTTTCGTTGAAATAAAACAAAGTTTAATTTTGGATCCCAACTTGGACCAACTTGTAACTGGGCCCATAATCAAAAATCTAAACACATGTTTAGATTCAGCATATCAAAGAACCCCAAGAATTCAATTTTTGTTAAAATCAAACTAAGTTTAATTTTGGACCCTTTGGACCTTAATGTAGACCAATTTAAAAAACGGGACCCAAAATTAAACATCTAAAATACGGTTAGATTTGGCATATAAAAGAACCCCAATAATTCAATTTTTGATGAAATCAAACAAAGTTTAATTTTGGACCCTTTTGACCTCAGTATGAACCAATTTGATAGCGGGGCCCACAAATAAAAAATCTAAATACATGGTTAGATTCAGCATATCAAAGAACCCCATATATTCAATTTTTGTTGAAATCAAACAAAGTTTAATTTTGGACCCTAATTTGGACCAACTTGAAAACTGGGCCAACAATCTAAAATCTAAATACATGGTTATATTCAGCATATCAAAGAACCCCATATATTCAATTTTTGTTGAAATCAAACAAAGATTAATTTTGGACCCCAACTTGGACCAACTTGAAAACTGGGCCCATAATCAATAAAATGCTTCGCTGGGGCGCAGCTTGATACGACCGCAGAGGTCGAACCCTGAACAGTTGGG
Source organism: Mytilus californianus (assembly GCF_021869535.1). NCBI lineage: Eukaryota > Metazoa > Mollusca > Bivalvia > Mytilida > Mytilidae > Mytilus > Mytilus californianus. The sequence continues at coordinate 2,898,001 of NW_026262745.1, read as the reverse complement.
GCAAGTATGGACACAACATTCAAGCTTGATACAGCTCTGAATTTGGATTGTTATTAAATATTTGACACAGCATAGGTTTCTGACACAGAAAGAATGTGGTCTAAGAACTTGAATTTTTTTAATATACCTATTATGGTCCAATGTCCAAAATCAAAATACATGGTTAGATTCAGCATATCAAAGAACCCCATATATTCAATTTTTGTTAAAATCAAACAAAGTTTAATTTTGGACCCCAACTTGGACAAACTTGAAAACTGGGCCCATAATCAAAAATCTAAACACATGTTTAGATTCAGCATATCAAAGAACCCCAAGAATTCAATTTTTGCTAAAATCAAACTAAGTTTAATTTTGGACCCTTTGGACCTTAATGTAGACCAATTTAAAAAACGGGACCTAAAATTAAAAATCTAAATACACGGTTAGATTTGGAATATCAAAGAACCCCAATAATTCAATTTTTGATGAAATCAAACAAAGTTTAATTTTGGACCCTTTTGACCTCAATATGAACCAATTTGATAGCGGGGCCCACAAATAAAAAATCTAAATTCATGGTTAGATTCAGCATATCAAAGAACCCCATATATTCAATTTTTGTTGAAATCAAAAAAAGTTTAATTTTGGACCCCAACTTGGACCAACTTGAAAACTGGGCCCATAATCAAAAATCTAAATACATGTTTAGATTCAGCATATCAAAGAACCCCAAGAATTCAATTTTTATTAAAATCAAACTAAGTTTAATTTTGGACCCTTTGGACCTCAATGAAGACCAATTTAAAAAACGGGACCCAAATTAAAAATCTAAAAACACGGTTAGATTTGGTATATCAAAGAACCCCAATAATTCAATTTTCGATGAAATCAAACAAAGTTTAATTTTGGACCCTTTTGACCTCAATATGAACCAATTTGATAGCGGGGCCTACAAATAAAAAATCTAAATACATGGTTAGATTCAGCATATCAAAGAACCTCATATATTCAATTTTTGTTGAAATCAAACAAAGTTTAATTTTGGACCCCAATTTGGACCAACTTGAAAACTGGGCCCATAATCAAAAATCTAAATTCATGTTTAGATTTAGCATATCAAAGAACCCCATATATTCAATTTTTGTTGAAATCAAACAAAGTTTAAATACTGGACCCTATCTTGGACCAACTTGAAAACTGGGCCCATAATCAAAAATATAAACACATGTTTAGATTCAGCAAATCAAAGAACCCCAAGAATTCAATTTTTGTCAAAATCAAACTAAGTTTAATTTTGGACCCTTTGGACCTCAATGTAGACCAATTTAAAAAACAGGACCCAAAATTAAAAACCTAAATACACGGTTAGATTTGGAATATCAAAGAACCCCAATAATTCAATTTTAGATGAAATCAAACAAAGTTTAATTTTGGACCCTTTTGACCTCAATATGAACCAATTAGATAACGGGGTCCACAAATAAAAAATCTAAATACATGGTTAGATTCAGCATATCAAAGAACCCCATATATTCAATTTTTGTTGAAATCAAACAAAGTTTAATTTTGGACCCCAATTTGGACCAACTTGAAAACTGGGCCAAAAATCAAAAATCTAAATACATGTTTAGATTCAGCATATCAAAGAACCTCATATATTCAATTTTTGCTAAAATCAAACAAAGTTTAATTTTGGACCCTTTGGACATTAATGTAGACCAATTTGAAAACTGGACCCAAAATTAAAAATCTAAATACACTGTTAGATTCGGCATAACAAATAAATAAATGTGATCAAAGATTTTACAAATCTAATGCGCCATACTGTGCAATTAAAGATTACTTCTTGAAATTTTTCAATATTTGAAATTTGAAAAAAAAATTATATTTGAAGAATAATTCTTTTTAATTTCTGAAATCTGAAATGAGAAAAAATTGGCCCCCCACAATTTCTTTTTATCCCCCCCCCCCCCTTTTTCCCCCAAAAAAATTCTTTCCCTCAAGATATGGTCATAATCTCAATTCAAATTTCCAATGGAGTTGGCAACCATAATTACCCATTTAAATTTACCATAGTGCTAACTTAATCTATTTTATAATAGAATTAATAAAAATATAGTGTCAAATCTTTCATATGGATTTTTTTGTAAAAAAAAAAGATGAAAACATTTGCAGATATTTTTACTGGTCTTCCTTTATAAATATGCATTTCTTTAAACATAATTTAAAAGCAGTGTAAGGGAAGTAACCAAAACGTTGTATTTGGATTACCTCCCTTACACTGTTTTAGATTATCTTTATTGTTCATTAACCATTACTTTATACATAATTTAAAAGCAGTGTAAGGGAGATAATTTCAATGATGTATTTGATTTATCTCCCTTACACTGCTTTAAATTATGTTTTGTACTAAAGTATTTGTCCATTAACCAGGACAACCTTGTTTTTCCCCCTTTTTTGCCCCTAATTCCTAAACGGTTTGAGCCATAACCCCCCAAAGCAAATCCTAACCATCCCTTTGTGGTATGGAAACTTGTAGTATAATTTCAGAGAGATCCATACACCGTTCCACAGTTATTGTCTGGAAACTAGAAAATGCTCATTTTTGGCCCCTTTTTGGCCCCTAATTCCTTAACTGTTGGTACCATAACCCCCAAAATCAATCCCAACCTTCCTTTTGTGGTATTTAACCTTATGGTCAAATTTCAAAAAGATCGATTCACTTAAACTAAAGTTAGAGTGCGAAAACCAATATGTATTCGGACGACGAAGCCGGACGACGACGACGACGCCGGACGACGACGACGACGACGACGACGACGACGACGACGACGACGACGCCAACGTCATACCAATATACGACCACAAAATTTTTTTGCGGTCGTATAAAAATCTAAACACATGTTTAGATTCAGCATATCAAAGAACCCCAAGAATTCAATTTTTGTTAAAATCAAACTAAGTTTAATTTTGGACCCTTTGGACCTTAATGTAGACCAATTTAAAAAAAAAAAAAATGCTCCGCAGGGCGCAGCTTGATACGACCGCAGATGTCGAACCCTGAACAGTTGGGGCAAGTATGGATACAACATTCAAGCTTGATACAGCTCTGAATTTGGATTGTGATTAAATATTTGACACAGCATAGGTTTCTGACACAGAATGAATGTGGTCTAAGAACTTAAAAATTTTAAATTGGACATTCACCTATTAGTATTATGGTCCAATATCCAAAATCTAAATACATGGTTAGATTCAGCATATCAAAGAACCCCAAGAATTCAATTTTTGATGAAATCAAACAAACTTTAATTTTGGACCCTTTTGACCTCAATGTGGACAAAGTTGATAACGGGGCCCAAAAATCAAAAATCTAAATACATGGTTAGATTCAGCATATCAAAGAACCCCATATATTCAATTTTTGTTGAAATCAAACAAAGTTTAATTTTGGACCCCGATTTGGACCAACTTGAAAACTGGGCCCATAATCAAAAATCTAAATACATGTTTAGATTCAGCATATCAAAGAATCTTAAGAATTCAATTTTTGTTAAAATCAAACTTTTTTTGGTTTAATTTTGGACCCTTTGGACCTTAATGTAGACCAATTTGAAAACGGAACCAAAAATTAAGAATCTAAATACACGTTTAGATTCAGCATATCAAAGAACCCCAATAATTCAATTTTTGATGAAATCAAACAAAGTTTAATTTTGGACCCTTTGGACCTCAATGTGGACCAATTTAAAAACGGGGCCCAAAATCCAAAAACTTAATACACGGTTAGATTCAGCATATTAAAGAACCCCAAGAATTCAAGAATAAAACCCCATTGAAATTGGTCAAGAAATAAGCAATTTATACGAAGTATCTTCTTTTGCACAATACTGTGCAATTGAATATTTCTTGCTATTGCGCAATACTGCACAATTGACAATTTCTTGCTATTGCGCAATATTGTGCTATTGGATATTTCTTGCTATTGCGCAATTCTGTGCAATTGAAGATTTCTTGCTATTGCGCATACTGTGCAATTGAAGATTTCTTGCTATTGTGCAATACTGTGCAATTGAAAATTTCTTGCTATTGCACAATACTAATTATATAATAATTTACACATCCTGTTTGGTGTGTATCTCCTACCATATCATTATTATTTGCTTTTAAATATAAATCAGAAATAACCAACTTAAAATAGAAAATTTTAAAAGAAAAAAAAAGGGAAAAAAAGAAAAAAATCCCCCCCCCCCCAATTTTTTGAACCCCCTTATGATTCATCACCCCCAAACTCAATCCCAGCCTTCCCTTTGTGGTATGGTACCTTGCAGTACAATTTCAGAGAGATCCATACACTTGAACACAAGTTATTGTCTGGAAACTAGAAAAATGTGTTTTTTGGCCCCTTTTTGGCCCCCAATTCCTAAACGTTTAGGGCAATTACCCCCAAACTCAATTCCACCTTTCCCTTTGTGATATGGAACCTTGTAGTACAATTTCAGAAATATCCAAACACTTACACAAGTTATTGTCATGAAACTAGAAAAATGCTTGTTTTTTGCCCCTTTTTTGGCCCCTAATTCCTAAAATTTTGAGGCAATTACCCCCAAAATCAATCCCAGCATTCCCTGTGTGAAATGGAACCTTGTGGTACAATTTCAGAGAGATCCATACACTTGAACACAAGTTATTGTCTGGAAACTAGAAAAATGCTAATTTTTGGCCCCTTATTCCTAAACGTTTCGGGCAATTACCCCCAAACTCAATTCCAGCTTTCCCTTTGTGATATGGAACCTTGTAGTACAATTTCAGAAAGATCCATACACTTTCACACAATTTATTGTCATGAAACTAGAAAAATGCTTGTTTTTTGCCCCTTTTTTGGCCCCTAATTCCTAATATTTTAAGGCAATTACCCCCAAAATCAATCCCAGCATTCCCTGTGTGATATGGAACCTTGTGGTACAATGTCAGAGAGATCCATACACTAACACACAAGTAATGTCTGGAAGTTACAAAAATGCTTATTTTTGGCCCCTTTTTGGCCCCTAATCCCTAACTGTTGGTACCATAACCCCCAAAATCAATCCAAACCTTCCTTTTGTGGTATTGAACCTTATGGTAAAATTTCATAGAGATCCATTCACTTAAACTAAAGTTAGAGTGCGAAAACCAATGTGTCTTCGGACGACGCCGGACGACGCCAGACGACGACGACGACGACGACGCCAACGTCATACCAATATACGACCGCAAACTTTTTGCGGTCGTATAAAAACAGGACCCAAAATTAAAAATCTAAATACACGGTTAGATTTGGCATATCAAAGAACCCCAATAATTCAATTTTTGATGAAATCAAACGAAGTTTAATTTTGGACCCTTTTGACCTCAATATGAACCAATTTGATAGCGGGGTCCCACAAATCAAAAATCTAAACACATGTTTAGATTCAGCATATCAAAGAACCCCAAGAATTCAATTTTTGTTAAAATCAAACTAAGTTTAATTTTGGACCCTTTGGACCTTAATGTAGACCAATTTGAAAACTGGACCCAAAATTAAAAATCTAAATACACGGTTAGATTCGGCATAACAAATAAATAAATGTGGTCAAAGATTTTACAAATCTAATGCGCCATACTGTGCAATTAAAGATTACTTCTTGAAATTTTTCAATATTTAAAATTTGAAAAAAGAAAAAATTGACCCCCCCCCCCCCAATTTCTTTTTAACCCCCCCCCCCTTTTTTCCCCCTTTTTTCCCCCAAAAAATTCTTTGCCTCAAGATATGGTCACAATCTCAAATCAAATTTCCAATGGAGTTTGCAACCATAATTACCCATTTAAATTTACCATAGTGCTAACTTAATCTATTTTATAATAGAATTTAAAATATAGTGTCAAATCTTTCATATGGATTTTTTGGTAAAAAAAAAGATGCAATATTTGCAGATATTTTTACTGGTCTTCCTTTATAAATATGCATTTCTTTAAACATAATTTAAAAGCAGTGTAAGGGAAGTAACCAAAACGTTGTATTTGATTTACCTCCCTTACACTGTTTTAAATTATCTTAATTGTTCATTAACCATTACTTTATACATAATTTAAAAGCAGTGTAAGGGAGGTAATTTCAATGAAGTATTTGATTAATCTCCCTTACACTGCTTTAAATTATGTTTTGTACTAAAGTATTTGTCCATTAACCAGGACAACCTTGTTTTTCCCCCTTTTTTGCCCCTAATTCCTAAACGGTTTGAGCCATAACCCCCCAAAGCAAATCCTAACCATCCCTTTGTGGTATGGAAACTTGTAGAATAATTTCAGAGAGATCCATACACCGTTCCACAGTTATTGTCTGGAAACTAGAAAATGCTTATTTTTGGCCCCTTTTTTGCCCCTAATTCCTTAACTGTTGGTACCAAAACCCCCAAAAGCAATCCCAACCTTCCTTTTGTGGTATTGAACCTTATGGTAAAATTTCAAAGAGATCCATTCACTTAAACTAAAGTTAGAGTGCGAAAACCAATATGTATTCGGACGACGACGACGCCGGACGACGACGACGACGACGACGACGACGACGACGACGACGACGACGACGACGACGCCAACGTCATACCAATATACGACCGCAAAAATTTTTTGCGGTCGTATAAAAATTGCTGAATTTATCGTTTCCGTTCTCTAACTTTAGTTTGCCTCAACCCAATGCTATGAAACTTATACACAATGCTTATTACCACAAAATACAGATCAAATATGAATTTTGGGGGCGTCACTTTAACCGTTCTAAAGTTATGCCTCTTTACAAATGAAAAAAAAAATGCTAATTTTTTTAGTTTCCGTTCTCTAAGTTACTTTAGTTTGCCTCAACCAAATGCAATGAAACTTATACACAATGCTTATTACCACAAACTACAGGTCAAGTTTGAATATTGGGGGCGTCACTTTTACCGTTCTAGAGTTAACTTATGCCCCTTCACAAATGAAAAAATTGCTGAATTTTTTATTTCCGTTCTCTAACTTTAGTTTGCCTCAACCAAATGCTATGAAACTTGTACACAATGCTTATTACCACAAAATACAGATCATTTTTGAATTTTGGGGTTGTCACTAAATTTTCTAGAGTTATGCCCCTTTACAAATGGAAAAAATGCTGAATTTTTCGTTTCCGTTCTCCGAGTAAATTAAGTTTGCATCAACCAAATTTATAAAACTTATACACAATACGTATTACCACAAAACTCAGATCAAGTACAAATTTGGGTAGGTTCACTTTTACTGTTCTTCAGTTATGTCCCTTTATAACTGTATATGATATGCAAGCGGGGGCATCATCTGTGTCCCATGGACACATTCCCCGTTTATTTAATAACTTTTTACCCATTTTGTTGAGCCTGCGACTAACATCAAAAGTAGGCGAGACCCTAGTACTGGGTTCCGTGGAACCCTTACGAATTTTTGTAATCATGATTTTAAAAAAATTGTTCGAATTTAATATACACATACAGGGAAACAAGGATCGTTATCCCTATATGTAAAAATCAAGATAATTCTAAATACATGTTCATAGAAAAAGGAATTTATTACAAAGAAATAAATATAATATCCTGTAATGGTCCTGGACCCAACTAATATTAAAATGTTTATGTGATTAAATATAAGATGTGGTATTAGTGCCAATGAGACAACTCTCCATCCAAGTCACAATTTGTAAAAGTAAACCATTAATATAGGTCAAAGTACGGTCTTCAACACGGAGCCTTGACTCACACCGAACAGCAAGCCATAAAGGGCCCCAAAAATGACTAGTGTACTGTTAACCCATTCAAATGTCTATATGTTAATTGAATCCTTCTCCGAATACGGGACCACCATGTTACTAGTGGAAAGATCCCAATTCAATTTCTACTGAAGATTGGCTGTCAAAATGCTAACATTCCAATTTTCAATAACAGTTAACAGCAAATACATTCTCACAATAACAGATAACAATCAAAGAGCTGATTGCTCTGAGGTGGAAGAAGATGCATAAAAGGAAACTTGAATTACCATACAAGCAGCCCACACCAACCCAGCCTGCTTTGTCCCATTATTGCTTTCGACGTATTTTTTTTCTTCCAAAAATAATAATACTCATAACTCAACCAAAACTCACTATACTTAACATACAAATCTGCAAATACTGTTGATTCAAATTAAATTTTCTGTAACTAAATTCCATACATTCGTCTCAGCATGGTCAACTTGATGCAATGCAATTTCGCCAAGCAATTATAACAGTAATTGATTTGGTTTCACTCGAAAGTTTTCTGTCAAAGGCAGATAGTTAACTTTAAAAAAAAAATGGTCACCAAGATTTTAGTCAAGTTTTCTTAAATTAGGGTTTTTCATTATAAACATATATTGAATAAATGTGGATAGTGTCCACATGTGGACACAGATGATGACCCCGCTTGCATATCATAATAGGTATAAAGGGACATAACCACAAAACACAGATCAAGTTTTGCAATTTTTCCATTTATAAAGGGGCATAACTCTAAAAACGGTTAAAGTGACACCACCAAAATTCAAACTTGATTTGTGTTTTGTGGTAATAAGCATTGTGTATAAGTTTCATAACATTTGGTTGAGGCAAACTTAAGTTAGAGAACGGAAACTAAAACAATTTGCAAGTTTTCCATTTATAAAGGGGCATAACTCTAGAACGGTTAAAGTGACGCCACCAAAATTCAAACTTGATCTGTGTTTTGTGGTAATAAGCATTGTGTACAAGTTTCATAACATTTGGTTGAGGCAAACTTAAGTTAGAGAACGGAAACTAAAAATTTTGCAATTTTTCCATTTATAAAGGGGCATAACTCTAGAACGGTTAAAGTGACGCCACCAAAATTCAAACTTGATCTGTGTTTTGTGGTAATAAGCATTGTGTATAAGTTTCATAGCATTTGGTTGAGGCAAACTCAAGTTAGAGAACAACTTTGGGACGTACGGACGGACGGACGTACATACGTACAGACGGACAAGGGTAAAACTTAATGCCCCCACCGCTACGGCGGGAGCATAAAAATGCTGATTTTTTCGTTTCTGTTCTCTAATTTAAGTTTACCTCAACCAAATGTTATGAAACTTATACACAATACTTATTTCCACAAAACTCAGATCAAGTACAAATTTAGGTAGTGTCACTTTTATCGTTCTTCAGTTATGTCCTTTTATGATTTTATTTGATATACAAGGGGATGCATCATCTGTGTCCCATGGACAAATTTCCCTTTTTTTTTTTAAATGTTTACCATTTTCTGCGTTTGCAACCTGGAAATGAAAGTAACATTCATTATATATGATACTGTTCCATGGATACATTCCCCATTTTTTTTTAAATGTTTACGGTTTTCTGTGTCTGCAACCTGGAGATGAAAGTTACATCCAAAATATATGATACTTTGACCAGTTTTATATCCGTGACTAAGGTTACGGACACTTGAAGGGCAGAGACCTGGGCTGGACCAGTATCCTAGCTATGATCAGCTATGACTTCGGACCATTTTTCAACAAAATGTTATACCATTTTAAAGTTCCTATTTAGCAGTGTATTAGAGTGATTCTCTAATGTGCTATCTTTTATATTGCTAATTGTATTTATTGGATACTAGTAAACAGTCACGGTTTCTCGAATAAACTATTTACTTTCGGTTTCCGTTTCCTTGAACAATGTTTATAAAGGCAATGACCCAATACATGACCGTTAATTAATGTCAAACAGAACCGTTAAAGAAAAAAGAATATTAGCTAAATATAACTTCGATGGATGGATCATGATATTTAAAGTGAAACTACATATTTATAGTAAAATACACTACGGAAAATATATAGTTACGTGACTCAATTAAATTGTTAAAATGGTCATGACGCGATCTTCACATTATCAGATGTTTTGATTAATCTCTCAGTGTATTTGAAGTAAATTTTCAAATGTTTCCAAATGATAAGTGCTGACTAATAAATACTTACAAATTACATTCTAGTAAAGATCATAACTGTCAATATTTTGAATCGATTCACCTTGATCACATACCATAGATTTTAAATAAGCACTTTAATGCACACAATTGTGAAATAACAAACATTGATCACGTGGTGTATATGTGTATTTATCTTCCGGGTTGCTATCACAATCCAAAACACAGTTTTGTTCATTACGACAGGTATGTAAAACTTAAAACACATATTGGTCATCGATGGATGTACCCATGATAGTTTTACATTTGTCTAGTTCACCAGAACTTACTTAACCAAGGTTAATGATCTGTTGTATATCTTTCAACTCTTCGAGCTATTTGCTTACCCTCGACTCGAGAACTCCGGGACGTAACTTTTACGCATTATAAATGCAATTATAATAGAAAGATCTGTGTGCATGAACATAAGTCACCACATCAAACAACTATGACATTTATGAAAGAAACTCGTATGATATGTACAATGTACATGTATGTATAATAATGTATTTACCAGAGGCAGATTTAGGGGGGGGGGGGGGGGGGGGGCAGGGAACCCGGACCCCCTATTGTAGGAAAAAAATGTTTGATTATTTAGGGAATCACTGAAACATGACTGGAGCGGGCCCCCTCTTATGCCACCAGTAAGCCATGAAAACTTCTGGATCCGCCACTGTCTATGCAAAAGTTATTACAATTTCTTAGTTCATGTACCCTTCTGTAGGCCTGTGTATTATGAAATTTTCAATACAAAAAAATAAGGATAAAAGAGGCCGGTCATTGTTGGCGAAAGTGAGGCTGGCGTTGTTCACAGCAATTATACTTTTTATGATGTTGTTGTATTTAAAAGGAAATAGGTTCTTTGTGGCAAATCAAGCCAAGATTTTTACAGAAAATCTACATACTTCATTACAGTGATTCTCGTTATAGCATCGTAATAAAGATTACTCCCTTGTTTGTTCGTGTTGTGTTAGCGTTTATTGTTTACAAAAAAAATCTCAAACAGCCTTAACAATCTAACAATACTCGTGCTGAGTTACTAAAGTAAACATAACCCCAGAAGGTGTAATTTGATAGTCCATATTTGTGATTGTTTTAATTCATATCTTTATTAAAACACGTGCAATAAGGAAATCATTGCTAGCACTGAATGGACTATTTCTCTATCTATTAAGTATAGAATTGTCAAATCTTAGTGTACAAGGAGAAAGACTGTAGATTGACTATAAAATTTCCATAGCATTAGTATTGAATCAACAAAAGGGTACATACTCCTTCCTAAATGACAACAGCAACAATTTTTATTTGTCAATCAAAGACGCCTGTGGAGCAGAACAATTACAGTTTAAATTAAACATTAATTTATATAACAAATAAGCAACAACGAACACTCGAGTATATATTGATGAAACGATTAGACTGACAAAAATATTGAACTGCAATAATAACTTCGCCAGCCATTACGATCCGGTCCCTTTTTTTCTGAATTGATGGTCCATTGTTCCTACTACTTCTCCTTCAAAATAACTAAACCAAAAGCGTTGGCTAGGGCATATAAATATGGTAACCTAATTAAAGTCAAATGATAAAGAAGTGCGTTCGTAAATAAACAAAAATGAGCCATCGCATGATTTTCAACAACGAGAAAAATCCATAATGTATAGTTAGCTATAAAAGGCCCCGACAGGAAAATGGTTGAACAAATTTAAAAGAGAAAACCAACGGCCTAATTTATTTACAATTACAATTACGTTTGTCTTATGTTTACTCCGTGTTGAAACACTGCTGTCCCAAGTTAGAGGGAGTGTACAGTGCTACCAAACATTTAAAACCTCGCGGCATTCTTTGTGTGCTTGTCCCAAAAGTAGTAACATGTAATCAAGTGGTAGTTGGTGTCCTCGGTTGCTGTCTGTCGTACATTGTATGTGTTTTTTCGTGCTGATTATTAGTATAAATCAGACCTGTTGTTTTGTTTTTTGAATCCCCTTCTCATTTTATCATGGCTTTTATAACTATCTGTACATAATGGATTTTTACAATGACGACGACCGTAGGTGGCCTGTTGTTGTTTACATCTTTGTCCTTTGCTCTTTATGGATAGTGTTCTCACTGGCAATCCTCCAACGTCTCTTTAACTTTATATTGATTATATTACTTTCAGCTCAAGCATCTGTAAAGATACCACTCGTTTAGAATGGCGTGTGGTGAGACAATTTCAGAATCGTTACTGGTGGCAGCTATAGATTTTGGTACAACATTTTCGGGATATGCATTTGCTATAAGAAATGACTACAAAGTTGATCCTACAAGAGTGTCTGGTAGCCATTGGCATACAGGTTCACAGCCAGGTCTTTCCCTCAAAACACCCACATGCATTTTGTTTAATCAAAATCAAGTTTTTGAGTCGTTTGGCGGGGAAGCAGAAGATAAATATACAGAGCTAGCACAAGAGGAAGAACATATGGACTGGTTCTTCTTTAAAAGATTTAAAATGCAACTGTATGACAAAAAGGTTTGTAAAATTTTATCAGAATGTAATACACATCAGGCTTTTAATTGGAAAGGTTTGTTGATAAAGATGACTGGTTGCTTAATGTCCTAGGAAAAGGTTTCATGGATACCTATATATAACATCATTCAAATTATGTTTCTTTTGGACAATGTGGGATCATTGGCGGTCAAACCACATCTCCTTCATGATAAAAAGCATCATTTTGGACAATTTATTTTGAATTTCACGAGGAGATATCATTAATTGCAAATACTCGGTTATCAAATGGCAGACGGTTTTACCATTTTTATGCCCCCGCTGTAGCGGAGGGGACATTAAAAGTTTTACCCTTGTCCGTCTGTACGTACGTACGTACGTACCTACGTCTGTACGTCCCACAGTTGGTTTCCGTTCTCTAACTTTAGTTTGCCTCAACCAAATGTTATGAAACTTATACACAATGTTTATTACCACTAAATACAGATCAAGTTTGAATTTTGGTGGCGTCACTTTAACCGTTCTAGAGGTATGCTCCTTTACAAATGGAAAAATTACTAAATTTTTCGTTTCCGTTCTCTAACTTATGTTTGCCTCAACCAAATGTTATGAAACTTATACACGATGCTTATTACCACAATATACAGATCAAGTTTGAATTTTGCTGCCGTCACTTTTGCTGCCGTCACTTTTGCTGTTCTAGAGTTATGTCCTTTACAAATGGAAAAATTTTGCAAATTTTTCATTTTTTTTCTAAAAATATCAAGTAATTTTTAAAATTTGAGTTATCTTCCTTTGTCCATGATTATAGTTGAATCAACTATAGTAATGCTTTATACAATGCAATGTTTAATTTTGCCTTCCACTGATAAATTCAAGCAATTTTTACCCTTCATTTCTAAAAATATTTTAAAGTCTTCTTTGAAAATTGGAGGTATCTTTCTTTGTCTAGAATGGTAGTTGAATCAACTACAACCAATGCTTTATACAATGCAACTGAATATTCAATTTTACTTCCTTCTGATAAACTGGAGCAATCTTTACCATTCAGTGCTTACAAGCACTTTGATTACCGTTCTAGGGTTATGCCCCTTTACAAATGAAAAAAATTGCTGAATTTGTCGTTTCCGTTCTCTAACTTGAGTTTGTCTCAATTCAATGTAATGAAATGTATATATAATGCTTTTTACCACAAAACTCAGTCTAAGTTAAATTTTTGGAAGCGTCATTTTTACAGTTCTCGAGTTATGTCCCTTTATAGCGTTACATGCTAGTGGGGGCATCATCTGTGTCCCTATGGACACATTCCCCATTTATTTATTGTGATTCACTATAACATTTAAACTCTTTAGTTTTTCGTAACTACATTTAATACCAACAGGAAATATCGAGGGATTTTATGTTGGAAGGTGAGAATGGTTGTCTGATGCCAGCAATGAGAGTCTTCACGGAGAGCATTAAATTTCTCCGAACGCACCTAGAGGAACACATTAGAAGTAAGACAGACGGTATAAAGCCACAGGAAATAGACTGGGTTCTAACAGTACCAGCTATCTGGTCAGATCCAGCCAAACAATTTATGAGGGAGGCTGCTAATAATGTATGGCATATTTATAATTTTTATTTTTTATACTGTAGTATAACGAAATCAGAGATCTATAATATTTAATTAGATTGTATTCGGGTTCATTAAAACGTTATTCTCACTTCGTCTTTATGAGCAATTTTAATTTGGTCATAATATTATGCTTTTTAAATAAAGAAATAAGTCATGCAATCTTTTAGATTATCAAAACTTCATTATGAAGCTGTGACACTGTTTATTTTAGTACATATCAAAAGAATTATTCCAAAAGGTTTACAAGGCAATTTATCAGGTTATATATTTTTTACTATTCCCCCTCCATAACGGAAGGGACATTAAGTTTTGCCCTTGTTAGTCTGTACGTTCGTCTGTACACGTACGTACGTCCCAAAATTGGTTTCCAAGGCAATTTATCAGGTTATATATTTTTTACTATTCCCCCTCCATAATGGAAGGGAATTATTTGCCCTTGTCAGTCTGTACGTTCGTCTGTACACGTACGTACGTCCCACAATTGGTTTCCATTCTCTCACTTTAGTTTGCCTAAACCAAAATATATGAAACTTATACACAATGATCATTACCACAAAACACAGATCAACTTTGAATTTGGGTAACGTCACTTTTACCGTTCTAGATTTATGCATCTTTACAAATGGAAAAAATGCTGAATTTTTCGTTTCCGGTCTCTTACTTTAGTTTGCCTCAAACAAATGTTATGAAATCTATACACAATGCTTGTTACCACAAAACTGAGATCAAATACAAATTTTGTTAGTATCAGTTTTACTGTTCTTGAGTGATGTCCCTTTATAACATTGTTTGTAAGCGGGGCACCATTTGTGTCCCATGGACGCATTCCCCATTTATTGTAGCTATAAGTTGATGCATTTTCAGGGAGATTGATTATGTTTATAAAAATTAAGCATTATATGTGTTCCTATTGGTCATCGATCATGTTATTGTCTTACAAAACTAATACTTGTTTCAGGGAGGAATTCCAAACAGTCGCCTGATCTTGGCGTTAGAACCTGAAGCTGCATCCATCTACTGTAAAAACTTACCTGTAGACAGAACAATCAGCTCTGGTGGCAGATCTACCCTAGATGCTTTTGCTGCTGGAACAAAATATCTTATATTGGATGCTGGAGGTAAAACTATAGTACTGTAACATAATTTTTACAGTAATTTGAAGTCTAAATGCAATAGTTAATGGTCAGTATTTTTCTGTTATTTTTTGTAGGCTTTTTCACAGAAATTGGTAAGTTATGTCAAAACATTCAACTTATGAATAACAATGATAAGTGTTAGTTTTACATTGTTTCTTATTTATATATTTATTTATAGAAGAGGTGTACACACGCGCGTTAATATGTTATTTTCCTAAACCAGCTCTGCAAAAAAAAAAAACCCACTATGCTAATGATATTGTTTTAGTTAATTATTCTCGCTAATTTTTTTTTACACAGGTGGTACAATTGACATCACGGTACAAGAAATCAAACCAGATGGTAATATTAAACAGATTTATATGGCAAATGGTGGTGATTGGGGTGGAGTAAAAGTCGACCAAGCGTTTGACGAATTTATGTTGGATATTGTCGGAATGGAAACGATGGACAAGTTCCGAATTGAGGACAAAGCAGAATATTTGAGCCTATGTAGGGAGTTCGAGGTGAAAAAGCGCGGCATTCGTCCAGACAGCACAGCAAAAATTACACTTCGAATTCCGTTAATTTTAAGTGAAAAATTCCAGGAGGTAAAAGGTGTTTCCTTGAAAGATTCTTTTAAATCAAACAAATCAATGTCGTGGGTGGGTGATAAATTACGTGTTGATCCTGATACTGCTAAAGATTTCTATAGTGAAACTTGCCGCCAAATTACTCATCACCTCAATGGTATATTCCAAGAACCAGCAGTTGTTGACACTGAAATAATTCTTATGGTGGGTGGCTTCTCGGAATCGCAAATGCTTCAGGAAGCAATTAAGTCTGCATACCAAAACAAAACTGTGATAATTCCAGAGGAAGCAGGACTTGCAGTGCTGAAGGGTGCAGTTCAATTTGGATTTAACCCTAAAGTTATAAATCCCCGAATAAGCCGATTTACATATGGAATAAGTACAAACAAACGTTTCCGTCCCCATACCGACCCGGAGGACAAGAAACAAATCGTCAATGATATCATGTATTGTCGTGATAGATTCGGCAAACATGTCGAAAGAGGTCAGCCGATAGAGGTAGGGGAGGTCACCGATCAGAGAACTTATAATCCATTAAAAGGTGACCAGCGTAGAATACGCCTTCCTATTTATGCATCTCTCACAGTTGATCCTGAATATGTAGATGAGACGGAATGTTCATACCTCGGTGATCTTGAGGTAGATGTATCGGACATTCGGGGAGGATGTGAACGGGAAGTCGTGGTAGGGATGAGGTTCGGAGGGACCGATATTGCTGTTGAAGCTGTGGTGAAATCCACTGGAGAAAAGGTGGATGCACGTTTTAATTTTCTGCGTTAACAGCCATATATTTGACACTACTGCTTATTATTTCTAATATAAAGCTAGCAGTATAATTAAAACAACAAATAGAGTATTTCTATATTCTTATACATGGTAGTTCATATTTTATTTTATTTTAGACTGTATGGGTTCAATCGCTATATAACCATTGTTTTAGACAGCAGTTATATATTTTTGTCCATCCGCATATCTAAAAACTTTGTTTTTGTAAATTGTTGAAAAAATCCTAGAGGGGTTTTTGCACATTATATGACGCATTATCGTTTATTAGTAAAGATGATTTAATAAAAGTTAATGTTATAATTAACCTCTCTCTTTAACTTATCTTCGCTCACATTGTTCAGGGACTCTGAAAGTTGTTAATGTTTGTTGTAAATCAATATTTTTGTTAGATGAATGAAGAAGGTATATGCAATTCAGCATTTTGGGAGCATTTTAAATAACACATTTACTTAATTTGTATACTATATTATATGTCTCTGTAAACAGGATGCATACTAATTAAACATAAGTCTTTGTTATGTAAAAATGCTCCATAAATACTGACTTACATACCTTCTAATTCATCCAATAAAACATTGTTTTACATCAAATATTACGGACTGTCAGAGACACCAACAGTATTATATATCTCTCCTGTATACATTAACATTGTCTGACAGTTAGCTGTAATAAAATCAGTACACTAGCTGTTTTAAACATTGGTAAGACTATCGTCTTTTAGAAATGGAAAAGTTACATATGATTAAAGAATATTTAATTAACACGTCTGAGGATCTTCCTAATCTCAGGAAATTGTTGAGAATAAGAAAAAACTGCTATTCTTTCCTGTTGTTATTATCTGGGACTATTCTTCAGGTATTGGTCACCTAATTATATCATCTTGGACTATTATACAGGTATTGGTCACCTGTATCAGAGACATATATGTCTCTGCCTATGTCATCTGGGACTATTATAAAGGTATTAGTCCCTTATATTATCTGGGTCTATTATACAGGTATTAGTCTCGTGTATTATTTGGGTCTATTAAACAGGTATTGCTCTCTTATATCATTTGAGACAGACAACTATATAGTTATTAGTCCTAGCTATAATCGATCGAGTGATACCAATGCAGTGAGAACCAAGAGCCAGGTAGGTGTTTAAGGGACATTAGCTGTCAAGATTTCTTATATTTGATTTATAACATACTTAATCGTATATTCAAATTACAATAAGTCTGAAATAAACAGTTAATTATGCATGTACTCGATAATATATATCAGCATTTCGTGTGTATTTTAGTTTAGACACCATCTAAGTAATCATCGAGATGAACTCCGAAGACTGCCGACGGTCACATAATCCGATATAAACATAAACAGAAATAGAAAGCGACCTCGTGCAATTGGACTTTTCTAGGTTTGTTTGATTTCATGTTATAGGTTTAAAAAATAAGTTAATCATCGTTTTTACCTGTATAAGAATGATTTTTCTGTGGATCGAACCAGTCTACAAAATGACTCACCTTTGTTTCACTTTCAATGTTGATATTCTTTTCCTTTTAATGGCTGAACACGAATAATACATGCGTAACCAATCCCTAGCTAAAGGGTTAAATTGAAGGTCACATGAATAAAGATTAAATGAGGTCGAATTATTCACTTGCAAGTGAATAATTCATCAGCGATGTTTCTTGACTTATTTTGACAAAATTGAACTAAACTGGCTGCTTAAAGCGAATTATTATTTCTCGATTTCACTTTCATAAAAGATTGAACAAAAAAAAAAAACATGTTTTTTTTTTATATCTCGTAGCTTATGTGTTCAACTTACTTTCAATCAATAATTTAAATAACATATGCTGAGTGCCAATAGAAATGCAACATATCATAATGCAAGCCGCTTTTTGGTCCATTTTTGAATAATAATACAAAATTGACCTTGCATGGTTATTTCAGTTTGGTCTCGCATTAAATTTTTTAGTTCAAAAACTTGCGATTAGTTCCATAGGGATCAAAGTCAAAACTCGTAAATTCCTATTCAAATGTGATCACATTGAACCAAAATCAAAAGAAAATAGTAATTAAATCTGCATGCATTTCTGATAACCTTTAATATTGGGGTTCATTATGCAATCCAAAGTGTAAATTTCAATTTTTTGGTTAAAAATGTAGCTATTTTAAACGTTAAATTATGAAAATTTAAAGGCTCTAAATACTGCTGGAAACGTTCTGTATGCATATGCAAAGAACTTCAAAATCTTAAAAAACAATCGGTCAATTTCCAATGAATATATATCCCTGTTTGAATTTCGTAGTACTGGTATATGAAAAATACAAGGGTTGCGTTTCTTTTGGCACTCGGTATATTAAATATTCAATGATGGCAAATCTGTAATAGTTATACACTGAGGGATAGGTCTGTCTGGATAAGAAACACCGACGGCCTCCGGCCGTCGGGGTTTCTTATCCAGACACACCGCATCCCGAAGTGTATAACTAACTTACACCCGATGCTAAACCCTATATTTGTTTACATTGAATATTAAATGAAAAAGAAGGGATAGCATTTTTTTGACAATATCAAACCATGATTAATAAGAATTTTTTTTAAATGAAACCCCACTAGTAACCTTACTTTGACGGTCTTCATTCGAACTTTGAAAAGTGAGTAGATTGTACAAATGTCAAAGTTGCCGTTTTGCATATTCCCGTTAAATCCATGTGCTTATATGGATCAGCAGGTCAAGGTTGGCCATATCGTGCATTCTTAATACAAAAAAAATACATCATGCTCCTTGTATGTAGTTGTCAATATGGACAGGTATGGGACGGACGACATTTTGAGTCAGGCGTTGGATTTGGCAGAAGAATCTAAAGATAACGCAATATTTATAACCCATAAAGGTAATCATAAATTTATTTTACATGTAACTTACGGTTTTATAAAAAAAAAGCCCCCCCCCCCCCAAAAAAAAAAAAAAAACCTCTTCTCAACATTAAACAAACATACTGAGGAATAGGTGTGTCTGGATTAGAAACTGGACGACCGGACACGCTTAACATACAAAAATACAGATTGCATATGTAGGATACCCCCCGTTTTGGGGGCAATCCAAAGGGGGAGGGGGGGTCCGAGCGTTGGAATCCCCCTTTTTACGATCAATTTGTTGAATGGTGACATATGACTGGAAACCCCCCCCCCCCCCCTTTTTTTTATCCTTGGTTAGCACCCCTTTTAAAAATGGCTGGATCCGCCCCTGGGTGCCATCATCATCTTCAACAATCCAAAAATTAATAAATTTATTTTTATGATTAAGACTTAGTCCAAATGTAAACTATATGTTTTAATGTATAATTTACATAAAAGTTCCAGGAGTATTTAAATGCTTTTTTTAATTCAAAATAGATGCTAAAGATTTTTTTCGCTATTGGAATTTCCTGAAATATGTTATTTTTGATTCAGTCATGCTGGAACTATGCGATCACTCTGTTCTTGGAGATGGCGCAGAATACTAAGTTGAAGACATGTCATGAAACTAATTATGTGTTTTTATGACTTGCAGAAACTTTCTAAACCATTTTAATCATCAACCGCCAACTTTTGACATGTTGTTTGCCCTTAAATTAAGAAAAGATTAATCGAACAACCCTTTTATTTTAGATATACACTTGCATATAGTTCCTTTGTAAATCAAAATTTATAATGATTTACTATTTATGAAATAAATTGAAAAAGTATTTTTACATTAACTGAATCAGTTGATAACAACTTTGAAAGTATTATATTATTATCTTATGCTTGTGTAAGTTTTTGTTCTATGAAATCTAGGTCAACATGTGTGTTAATATATCTAAGTTGATTCCCACACTTTTTTGAAATGATATTACTCCAATTCTTTCCATAGGCAAGTAAAAGTCAGTATGATTATAAACTGTCATGATTTTCAAATAGTTACACTCAAGGGTGTAAGTATTAATTGGAAACAACCCCGGTCTAAATTCGCCACATTTAATATCTCATGACCTGTTACATAATTAAATAGGCACAATTTATTACATACATTCTTGACCTCAATAGAAAAACCTTCAAATGTATTATTTATTTTGATCTACACTACATTAAAATATTCTGTTAATTTTGCTAGCTATCTGAATGATTAATCAGACGTGGGTTTTTTTCAAAGAAAAGACAAAAAATGTAAAAATATGTATAAAAAATGCAAGCAAATTTTATTTCACTTGTAAAATCAGTGTCATTATCATCTCACAGAAGTCAATAATCAAGATCTAATTAATTAGTTACAATTATCAGAAATTTGGTTGAAACAATAAACAAAATTGCTTAACTCTTACCTGAGCATTTTCTGCAAAAAAATTTATTTGTTTGTTCTACATTTATATCCCATTATATTGCTATTTGACAGTAATTGGAAATATCTCAGCGTTAGGTATTTGTACATTTAAATTTGAATACAGGAAATGGTTTTTTTTCTTGATGAAGAATAAACACCAATTTAGATGAAAATGAGTTATTATTATTTGTTGTTGAGAAAGTGCATTTCCTAGGCCTCTTTCTGGAAATTATTAAGCCAGTTATAATTAATGGCATATAAAAAATATATTACTTGTTTGACGATTTCCCTGTCCATTCATGTCAATACCATTAAATTGCAAATATTTATAAAAAAAAATCTGACAGTCTAAAATTGAAATATCAATATATATATATATATCATTATTTGCATCAATATTGCGAAATTTCCTACCTGTGGGCAATAACATAGAAATTTAATAGTAAGATTGGAAATGAAAAGATAAAAAAATATTTAAAAAAGTATGGTCAGAAAGAATATCAGACTAGCTATGAATATGGCTGGATCACAACATCGACGATGCTTTGATTTTAATATATCTTGAAACAACTTGTAGTGTACACTATTCGTAATCTCTTGTGTTCATGCTATTAAAAAAAAACCCATTCATATTGTTATGAATAACAATGGACTGTATTTTCGGGATGTAGAAGCAGGGGTTTCCAGAAACCCCGCTCGTCATACCCTGTGGTCAAAATCCATTGTTATTCGTAACAATAGATCTATTCAATTTACACTTGTTTCAGAAATAGAAACTGTGAAGTATAACAATAGAACTGGGGTGTAACAAGTAGAGTCATTGTTTTAATTTTCCTGAACTAAGGTGAGTTATTTTGTAAGTCTTAATTGTAATATGTGGCATTCACATGTCTCAACGTTCAACAATAGCTCGGGGGACATTGGCTTGGACACAACTATTTATTGATATCTTTTTTATTCTGTAGCGCACTATCAACATACATTATACCAATACTTACTTGAATATTTGTACTTTTCAAGTCTTTTGCAAATTTTAATCAACAACATTGTTGAATGCAAGTTTTTAGGCACTGAGAATACATATGTAACGCAGCAACGTACATTTTGTGATAAGGGGACAATACTATGGACATCAACATACATTTCATACCTATATCGTAAAACGAGTTTCGTTTGATTTTCCAAAGTGAGAAAAAGTACAGTAAATGTACATTTATATTGTTTAAAAACATCATACTTGTGATTATTATCTATATAGCAATTTTATCTTTAAATCAGATATAACGTTAAATTTCACAATATTAACTGATACGGCACACATTTCATGCGTCATCTGATTCACATATTTTTTTACTCCAGCCGTTTTTAAAAGGAAAACGAATTTTGCGTTATGAAGGTGTCATGACTTCCATGAACGGGCAAACAAAATGGAGCAATTTTGTGGAAACAAAAGAATCCGCTGCAGTCGTTTAATGTCGAACAGCATCTTGCAAGATGTAACGCAGGACAGAACACAAATTACAATTTTACAAGCTTTGGACTATTATTTCTCATGAATTTATAATCGCACTGCATATTGCTTGCAATATTAGAAAAGATAATAAAATAAACTATCCTTTTATATATCGCATGTTAGCAGTACATGTATATTGTTTTTATTAATACTGAAACATTTTTCAAAATGGATGGAACACGTGTTTCAAAGTAACACCAGTATCTTGCGACGTCTCTCAAAATAACAGGATGTTTAGCTAGCTATAAAACTAGGTTAAACCAACCATTGTCTTCGGGAAATGCCTGTCCCAAGTCAGGAATATGATGGTTGGTTTTCACTCGTTCCGTTGGTTGATAACGTTCGATTTTGTCAGTTTTTATGGACTTCCCCGTTTTGAATTAACTTTGAAGTTCGGTGTTTTTGTTATACTTTTTTGAATGAATAGTCTTTTAGAGCAATACAAATGGTAAAAAACCTCAACTAGTAAATTTCAAGATGCACTATGCCATCCAGTTTGTAAAGTACATTTAAGTAATTTTATGAATCATAATTATCACAATACAGATCCTAAGAAAGCAGCCTCAGACTTTTTAAATATTTTAAAGGTGGCTGCCTCAAAGGAAAATATTTTTTTTACAATAAATCATCAGGTAAGAAGAGACCTTATCGTAAATGGTTTGATTCTGACATCAGTTTGAAGAGGAAAACCATTATTTCAAAGGGTGAATTACTATCTAATTTTCCTTTCAACTCTGTTATTAGAGGTTCATATTTTAAATGCTATAGAGATTATAACAAGTTGCGTAAATATAAAAAAGCGTACATTCAAACAAACTATCTTAATTAGCCTAGACAATTTAAGAGACTCTAATCCAAAACAATATTGGAAACTCATTAATTCACTAAAAGAGCCTACAGAAGATAGTAAAGAAAAATCAGTTGAACCAGAAATCTTGTTCAATCATTTTTCAGATTTAAATAAATCTCCTACATTTTGTGAGTCAAGAATCAGAGAGATTAAATTTAAAAGTAGAACAGATGGAAACAACTAAAAGTTTTTGTGATTTAGATTTTAGATTTTCAGGTAAAGAAATTTTTGAATCCACATCACAGTTAAAATGTGGAAAAGCATCAGGCTTAGATCATGCAGATGGCATTCCGAATGAGATGCTAAAGGCTGGTAGTTCTACACTTAACCCCTTAATTCAGAACTTATTTAATCATGTATTTTCATCCGGCATCTATCCTATGCAGTGGTCATCAGTATAGTTATCCCCTGTTTTAAAGTCTGGTGATCCAAGTAAAACAGATAATTATCGAGGCATTGCAATTAACTCATGCATTGGTAAATTATTCAACTCTGTTTTGAATAGCAGACTTGATAAATTTTTAGATGTAAATTCAGTAATAAATCCCTGTCAAATTGGATTTACTAAGAAATGTAGACCGTGTGATCATGTATTTGTTCTTAAAACTATTATTGATAAATATATAAGTAAAAAAGGGTGAACATTTTTTGCCTGTTTTGTTGATTTTAAAAAGGCTTTTGATATGATAAAGTGATTCATGCAAGGATTAAATATACATTTTTAACAAATAATATAACAGGAAAGTTTTATTCTAGTATTAAAGATATGTATAGTAAAAATGACTTATGTGTAAAAATTAGTGATGGAATGACTCCATGTTTCAAGTCCTGCATTGGTGTGAGACAGGGTGAAGTTTTTGGCTCAAATATTTTAAAAATATTTATAAATGATCTACCAGAAAAGTTCTTATCATGTCCTGATCCTGTTGATATTATTAATCGAAGAATTGATTGTCTAATGTATGCTGATGATGTTGTAATATTTTACAGAAACACATGATGGTTTGCAAAAGATAATTGATATGTTGAATACGTTTTTGTGCAGAATGGTGTTTTGATATTAATCTTGATAAGACAAAGATTTTAATTTTTAATAATACAGGAAAATTTTTAAAATGCCCAATTTATTTTGGAGGAAAAGAGCTTGAATGTGCAAAGTTCTATAAATATCTTGGAATTACATTTACATCTAGTCGTAAATTTAAGCAATGTAAAGATGATTTATATAAAAATCAATTAAAGCATGTTTTAAGTTACAGAGGTGTTTGTCTTCCTCTAATCCTAGTATTACAACTTTTATACATCTGTATGATCATACAACAAAACCAATTCTTTTGTATGGTTGTGAAATTTGGGGAATGTTTACTACTGATTCAGCTGCATGTAAGAAAAGAAATGAATATATTTTAAAAAAGATTTTTTCTCAGGATACATTGCACTACCGAAAGGTCACACAATAAATTTATTTCATACATTCTTGGTGTTAATAGAAAAGCAAGTAATATAGCTGTGATGTTAGAACTTGGTAGATTTCCTATTTATTTTACGGTTATCTTATCAATGTTAAAATATTGTCATAGACTAGAAGGTTTGAAAGATGGATTGTTATATGATGCCTATATGTGTAATAAACAGCTACAATTTTGTAAAGTCAATACATGGTTTTCCAGTATAGAATTTATACAAAAACGATTCAATTACCTAATGTTAATCAAAAACGTGGTACACTATGTAAGTTTGTTAACAATAAATTGTGTGACAGTTTTCTTAAAGTTTGCAATCATCTAAAGTATCAAACAATGAACACTGACAAGATCTGACAAAGGCAAACTTGACCCTTATTTTTCATTTAAAGATTGTTTTCAAAAAGAAAAATATTTAGATATCATTGATTTTAAGAAAAGGCAGTCCATATGTAAATTAGGAATCAGTGCTCACCAATTGAGAACTGAAACTGCCAGATATTCAAAAAATCGTATTTATAGATCTGAGCGCTACTGTTTAAATTGTACAGCTGATAAAGTTGAGGATGAGCGTCATTTTTTAATTATGCTCACTTTATAATAATTTGAGAAATGAACTCTATCAGCATATTTCTAGCACTTGTCAGAACTCTAATAATTTAGATGAATCTTCCAAATTTGTTTGGATGTTAACACAAGAAAACTTAATTATTATGGAAAAAATTGATGATTTTATTGGTATTTCTTTTGGCTTAAGAAGAACAGGTCTTGATACTGTTATTTTATATCAATGTGTTTGTTGTTATTTTAATTTTGTTTTGGCTCCGATTCTAACTGAGGCTTATGGTGATATAATGATATATATTTTATTTTATATTGTAATGTCTTATTGTTGACTAAATTACTTCAATCATTGTACTTGACTTATATGCTCTTTATGGGCCCTGTAATTTGGAAAATAAAATATTCTATTCTATTCTATTCTAATGCAATGAGTACAAAACTGTTGTGATTCCTTCAGTCCTCTATTTGTTCATTGTCAACAGTACATGACGATGATGTATGGTGTTTCCTTTTGATGAAATACCTTGTAAATCACCTGTTTTGGTCGTAAAGGATGCGAGGCTAATATTTTCATACGACAAACTCCCCATCTTTAAATTATAACCTAAAAACAGTAAGCTGTGAAAAATAACCTAAGATACCAGGCTTATAATTGTGTACGCCAGATGCGAAGTTCGCCTACCAATCTACATATGACTCATCAGTGGCGCTCGAATTAAAACAGTTAGACGGCCAAATCAAATATGTAGATGTAGAGCAACAAAACCTGAAACTTCGTGCAAAATACGACTGAGGCAATCTATAAAAAAAAATGTTGACTACTTGGCTTGTGATAGCCGTGGGGATGAAACGTCCACCTGCAGTGGCTTGGATAGAGTGGTTGTAAAAAGTCAATAAAGATGTCAGGTTTATAATTGTGTACGCATGACGCACGGGTCGTCTACATCAGACTCGTCTGGCTCTCGATTTAAAGCAATTGGAAGGTCAATTAAATACGAAAATGTAGAGCTTAAAAACAGGAAATTCCGAAAAAGTTGTGCCAAATACGAGTAAGGCAATCTATACCTGGGGATAGAAAACCTTAGCGTTTCGATTAATTCAACATTTTATATACAACTTACAATTACAGAAAATGAACTTATGAATGATATGTCATCTGAACACAACAGTTCTGACTGCTGGCCAGTGAACACGAAAGTTCTGACTGCTGGCCAGTGACACATTCGACGAATAGTCCATCATCAGTGTCATCGACCCAGAGGTTGTAAAAACTCATCAAATATACCAAGCTTATTATAAGTTTGTACGCCAGACGCGGGTTTAACCTGCATAATACTAATCAATGGCGCTCTAATTAAAACAGTTACAAGGACGAATTACGAATACGATGTTGTAGATCGTTAAAAACTGAAAATTCCAAAAAGTTGTGGCATATACGGCAAAGGCAATCTATACTTGGGGTAAAACTATGGCATGGTATTGGTTGCAAAAATTTGATATTTTTCATTTAAATGCAATATTTTTTATTTAATTGGCATATTTCTTCATTTAAATGCAATATTTTTTTTATTTAAATTGTATATTTCTTCATTTACATGCAATATTTTTTATTCAAATGGTATAATTTTTCATTTAAATGGAATATTTTTTTCATTTAAATGCAATATTTTTTATTCAAATGGTATAATTTGTCATTCAAATGCAGTATTTTTTATTCAATTGGTATAACTTGTTATTTTAATGCAATATTTTTTATTCAATTGGTATAGTAGTTTTTTTATTTATAAGCAATAATTGCATTATGGTAAATTCTTTGACCTCACAAGGTCAAATTTGCAACAACGTTTGTGATTGGTCGGTAATTGTTTGGATTTCTTCCCTTTCTTTCTAAACATGAGTGACCAAGAATTAAAAAAAACGCGTCGGAATATCACCCCTCTAACTAAATCTGGCGTTCGTGCGAGTTCGTGCACTGTGCGAGTGACAAGAAATAATGATTAATTTGACACGCAACCTGTTCATGGATAGAAACAGATACCTGCGTGCATGGCAAAAACGCCTCCAATGAAAACCCTTTCTGAAGAAACTCCCTCAGTCTACACATTGAAATAAAAAAAAACATAGCTAGCCCCCCTTCCCCCCTCTAAGTCCAGATACATGTAATCATGACGTTCTCTGGTGCTATATCATTTTTTACTTTTCTTGATCTTCAGAGACATGAGACATTGCAGGAAGGCAAACATAAATAGAATAAAAAGCCTTCCAGGACGTTATAATTATTTGGACTAAGTCCCCTCTTTTTTGCTAAATGTAGAAAAAAAATCACCTAATTACGACAGCAGAACAAGCTCACAGAGACACACAAGAAGAGACCTGAGCTGTGATACTCCGGAACTAATTCTTTAATAAAGACAATTCGGGATAAATTGGAACCAGTTACTAACCCATGTTACAACAATAGTCCTATGACATAGGACGTACACTGTATATGAAGGCGTGAACTTCATATTTTGGACTATCTATAATATGTGCTCTCATATCTTATACCGCATATCATTTTACATTTAGGATTCGTTCCTGAGCTTTTTTTACTGTTCCCATCTCCGAATCCCTTAAATAGATTTTTTTTTCAAGCCCCACAGTAGTTCAATAACTACTATATGTCTTTGCATAAATAAGTATGCAGGGCATATTTCAAAACATATTTTTTCTTCAGGACTTTTAATTGATTTACTTTTCAATACTGCATTGTGAAAAAGGGGGGGGGGGGGTATACAAGTAACTTTATTTTGTGACACAGTATATAATATAATTAGATACAAATCTCTAATGATTTGTATCCAACAAATTGTAGGATTGTACGTTTAGCTATTATCTAGACCCGTACAAAATGTATATAATAAGATACATTTAACAGGGGCGGATCCAGAACCTCGGTGTCTAGGGGGGAGGGGGTTCAGATTTAGATATTTGTATAGAGATGTATATATGCGAGTTTTGGCAGTAATGGTTATGGCATGTGTGTGAGGGGAGGGGGGAGGGGGTTCAGATCAAAGATCGTTTCTATAATTCTAAATCTTTTAGTTTTTACCATTTCACTCTTTTCTTTATCCTTTGATCTCTATTATATTTGTCCTAAACGTGCGTGACATATTTGCCACTGGATATAAGGCAACCAAAAAACAATCAACGTATTCTTAATATTTCATCATTTCTTTATTATGTTATCTATAGGTTTGGTCCCGCCCCTTATCTATTTTTTGCACATTATTCTCTCTATGTAAACCCAATTCCTGTCCTGATAAATGGTGACTCATGCATAGCATCATATGTGGTTATTAAAACAAGAAACATATTCATATTATAATAATTTACTGTATGCTTGGACTTATAGATAGATGTCATTAGTCCCAGATCATGTAATAAAGTAGGTCTTATAAAAATACATTAGCATTGTAATGATGATTATATATATGTATATATATTTAACAATGCCAATTTTTGGGAAAAAAGGTAGGGACAAGGCGTTTTTAAAACATATTAACGGGGCGCGTTTTTTTGTTCTTCGGTAGTGAGCCAGAAGAAGTCCATTTCTGTTTTTGTTTTGCATTTGGAAGATCTTCTGGCTCTCTTCCACCTAATTTTTTTTGATAGGTTGTTTAGACGGCAGAGGCACATAACAAACATATGGCGTCGTTTAGTCTAAATGACTAATAAATTTATGAATGCAGATATATTAGAATGTGAGCTGTGTTATAAACGTTTTTATAGTATGAAAGCCTTAGTAGGACATCCCTGTAGGACGATAAGCTGGATAAATATAAGAACTACACCGTCGGACAATAACAGTTAAGGGACGATTATTTGATATTCTAGGGAAGGGATTTAGATTGATTGGTTTTTTACGTTACTTGAACACTATTGGGCTATTCCGTGGTGGTCAGTTAAATTTATAGATGAAGGATGGGGAAGGGAAGAGAGGGTATTATTGTTCATTTTAATCTGTCGCTAATCATGCCTATTTTTCAGCTCTTACCAGGCAACCATATTCATATATGAAATCCTCCTGTCCCCCACCCCAACAAATAGATAAATATCAAATGGTTTTCCACTTATTTAACACAATTTTAAATTGATTGATTGTTTGTTGCTAATTTTTAACGCCCAGTGACAAATATTTCATGCCTGTTCAGGAAAACACGAATTTAGAAGTCAGGTATATAATATAAAAACGAAGAGATGGGATGGGATATGATTGCTAATAAGGCAACTATCCACCGGAGTTCAAATATGAAGTGGATGTAAGCAATTATAGACAATCGTAAGGCCTTCAACAATGACAAAAACCTGATACTGTAAAGTCGTCTATAAAAGGCTCGATATGAAAAGTGTGAACAATTCAAACGAAAAAACTAATGGCCTAATTATACATAACAAAACAATTTACAAAATATCAAATATGAGTCGAGACATGAACCAACGACAACCACTAAATTACAGGCTCCTGACCTGGGACAGGCAAATAAAGAATATGGTAGGGTTGATATAAAAACGAAGATGTGGTATGATTGCAAATGAGACAACTCTCCACAAGAGACCATATTACACAGAAATCAACAGCTATAAGTCACCGTACGTCCTTCGACAATAAGCAAAGCCTACACCGCATAGTCAGCTATAAAAGGCCCCGAAATCACAAATGTAAAACAATTCAAACGAGAAAACTAAAGGCCGAATTAATGTACAAAAAATGAACGAAACACAAATATGTATAACACAGCAACAAACGGCAACTACTGAATTACAGGCTCCTGACTTGGGTCAAGCACATACATACAGAATGTGGCAGGGTTAAACATGTTAGCGGGATCCCAATCCTCCCCCAAACCTGGGACAGTGGTGTAACAGTACAACAACATGTTTGTGAGCACTCAACCCATCCCGAAGCTGGGACAGTGGTGTAACAGTACAATAAAAGAACAACCTGCACTAATCAGTTGCAATTAGTCAAAAGATCGGTACGAGACACACAAAAAAAAACTAAAATTAAGACAATAGACACAAAGCACCGACATTAGAGTATTTTCAATTACTCAGTGGAAGTTTGCTCAAAGCTAATAACAACTAGTACTGAAATAAATCTTTTTCTCCCAGACTGAAGTATCAATCAGTACACAACGCGCGGCAAAGGATTTATTAAAAAAGAAAACAGTCTGAGAAACGTCTGGTTTACGTTGTATATAGATATAAGAAGATGTGGTATGAGTGCCAATGAGACAACTCTCCATCCAAGTCATAATTTGTAAACCATTATAGGTCAAAGTACGGTTTTCAACACGGAGCCTTGGCTCACACCGAACAGCAAGCTATAAAGGGCCCCCCAAAAATGACTAGTGTAAAACCATTCAAACGGGAAAACCAACGGTGCCGACTAATCTATTTAAAAAAAAACGATATACTTACATATAGATCCATATACAATGAAAGTTTTTGAAAAGTTGTGGTCCGAACGTTTTGACCATCGAAATTTTGCAATAGAAATAATAGTTAGGACCAGAAGATTTTAACAGCCAGGACAGGACTCGCACGAACGCCAGATTTAGTTTGAGGGGCGATATTCTGACGCGTTTTTTAATTCTTGGTCACTTATGCTTAGAAAGAAAGGGGAGAAATCCAAACAATTACCGACCAATCACAAACGTTGTTGCAAATTTGACCTTATGACGTCAAAGAATTTCCCATAATGCAATTATTGCATATGAATAAAAAACTACTATACCAATTGAATAAAAAATATTGCATTAAAATGACAAGTTATACCAACTGAATAAAAAATATTGCATTTGAATGACAAATTATACCATTTGAATAAAAAATATTGCATTTAAATGAAAAAATATACCATTTAAATGAAAAAATATACCATTCAAATAAAAAATAATGCATTTAAATGAAGAAATATATCAATTAAATGAAAAATATTGCATTTAAATGAAAAATATCAAATTTTTGCAACCAATAACATGCCATATAAAACACCTTATTGTTTGAATAATTCAACATTTTATTTACAGTTAATTTACCAAAAATGAACATAACAATGATATTTCATGTGAACACTAAAGTGCCAAGTACTAAGCTGGTTAAACCCTCTGGAACGGAACGTCCTCCAACAGTGGCATCTACTCGGTGCATGGTTGTAATACTCATCAAAGACACCAGGCTTTTAATTTTGCACAACAGACGCGAGTTCAGTTTGCAGAAGACTAATCTGTGATTGGTTGCATATTGATCTTACTACGATTCTATTAGTTTAAATGTGCTATAAAATTGGGAACTTTGATCTGTTCTTCAGGTGTAACACAACTAATTCGGGCCCGGCCAGAAAGCACATACCAGAAAGTAGTACATATTTAACACAAAATAGTTCTTACGCATGGGTGTAACTTTCAAACTATGTAGAACATTTTGTTTATTTCAGTATCAAATGAAAGCTGAATGACTGGTGATCATTGTAGAACATCTTTTGACTTATAATTTTGAATGATAGAAAATTGCATGAAATTTAAAAAGGAGGGTACATTTTGCCTGTTTGTCAGATCTAAAGTACCTGTTTTGGTACATCCGAAGTTTCGGGAACGAGTTCTCTCTTTAAAGGTTGCCATTCAAGGTATGTTGATTTTTTCAGGACAATACACCAAAATGTGTTGCTTTGACATGCAGTGATTGTCACTTTCTTTGAAATTAAGACAAAAGAGCTGTGCCTGCTTGAAATTGAGGAATTTAACAAAGAAAGCCATAAGCCATGAATTAGTGGTGTACTTCCTTCATGTAACGATAAAGTGTTTAAAAATATTTCAAAATTAAAGGTTTCGCGTGTCGTTCAATCTAGCTAGATTTATGAGATTAACTATTGCCAGAATTGCTATATATTGTCTTATTTCTACATACTTATTCTAAAGGATTGTTTTCGAAATATAGATTATCGCTATTTTGCATATTTTTCCTTTGATCTTTTTTAGTGATAATTTTTCATATCAAGTTTCTCGCTTGAGATACAATATTATCGTCAGAAACATTTAGTTTTACATTGTTCCTTATTAATATAATAATATTTATATATTTGCTTATAGAATAGGTTCACACAATCACGCTCAAATATTATTTTTCCTTGGCCAGCTCGCAAAACAACCCACTACGCTAATGGTATTGTTTTAGTTAACGATTTTAGTATTACAATGATGTTTTTACAGACATCACTGTACATGAATTCAAAACAGATGGTGAAAAAAACAAAAAATAAACCAACACAACTATTCAACAGCGTTCAAATGAAGCGGATTTATGAAACAATCTAAGGTCGCCGTAAACATGTTTGTTAGCACTCAAATCCTACCCTGACATTGGACAGTGGTGTAATACATGTAGTACAGCATAAGAACACATTGGAAAAATCAGTTGAAAATGGCTTGGCTCATATAAGATTGGCACGAAGCACAATACACTACTAGCATTAAAACAAAACACAGAAAGCACCGATTTAAAAGAGTTCTCAGTTATCCGGAGCTAGTTCAAAGCCAATCACAACTTTAAAATAAATTATGTTCTCCGATTATATGATTTGAATTTTAGTAGTGTAAGCTATTTTTGTTATTGCAGTAAACAAAATCCGTCTTACTTTCTTTACAACATAAACAGTTTTAAGCGATAAACATGACCAAATATCAACAATTAAACATAATTCTCATATTTCATTCAAACGTATTAAAACAAAAAATCCCATGATGACATGTCATGTATAGGTTTTTTGTAGTCCTGAGTATGTTGATATTTGTAATCAATAGGATTTTTGTCCCTTATAACAGTTGTCATCATACTGATGTGTGAAGCAAGAAGTATGGCCAAGGCACCGGTAAGCTTTAAAACGCCGTTTCAGTCGTTTTATTGGGATTTATTTTTCAAGTTGTAAGTATAATAGTATACACCTATTGACCGGTTATGAGGGTAATAGACAGTTTGTTGTACCTGAGGGGCGTATGACATTTGCGCCGATTTTATAAATTTTCAATCTTGCATTTGCGCCGATTCACTATGTTCAAGTTCCATTTGCTCCTTTTTGCATTTTAGTGCTGTGCTTTTTTCATGCCTTTAAGAGCTTTTATTGTCCTTTGGTATTTTAAGGCTGTAAATAGATTTGTATTTCACTTGATATTTTATTGCTATACTCAGTTATTTAAGTGGGTGTAAACAGATTGCTTTTAACCTTAAAATTGACTTGTTTTGCTCGAAATCCTACTTCCACTTTCCCATTGTGGGCAAGGGAGTTATATGCATGTTTTAATTGATAATTCATAACATATATATAGTTGGCTAGCGGAAGAGGTTTATAATGATAAATAAAATAATATAGTTTTCACCTTTAATTTACCTGTAAAACAATCGGCGCAAATGAAAAAAATAATCGACGCGGGTGAAAGAAAAAAATCGGCGCAAATGAGACGCAGATCGCCGCAAATGCAAAACGCCGGTCCCTGAGATACCAACTATTGCTCGAGGCAACTATCAAAGGGATAACAAACTTGCTATTACACTCATAACCAGTCATTAAGTGTCTTACTATACAGAACAAAACAACTTTCTACTCCACTAGGAAAACAATAGTCACATAAACATGCACAAGATGAACTATCAGGGTTGTGTTAGCCCGTGTGGTATTTGTCAATATTTTGATTACTGTAATCAAGACCAGGTGCATATAATAAACGCTAGCTATCGTACACCATAGCAATCCCAGATTATGAAGACGCCGTGACGACATACCCATACCATACATTTGTTTTAGTTCTTAGGGGGCTCGCGGGTTCAAATTTTCGCGCCAACTGCGCAGGAAGTTGCGCATCGATATCGAAAGTCAGGCCAAAGACCACAATTAATGATCCCGCTTTTCGAATATAGTTCCTTTTAATTAGAGTGTATTTTTTCTTAATTTTTTTTCTTTCCCTTCCTCACTCATTTCTTAGATTTTTTTGGATGGAAATGAAAGAAGAGAGGTGAAATAAACTTTTGGATGTTGTATTTTAACTGATTTTGATATGGAAAGAGTGATTAGGCCAGGTGCAAAAAGGTGATATTTACAGTTTTCGGAACATCTCTTGACTTGTCCATATGTCACGAAATAGAAGTTCCTTCATAATATTAGTTCCGAATGGAATAAATATTCTGGAATATCATTTCCACTGGAATAAATATTACAGTATATGTTCCTAACGGAATAAATGGTATAGAATATTTGTTCCATCAGGAACAGATATTATGACATTGTTTATAACAAAGTTTCCAGTGGAACTTCTGTTAGGTGGAACAAATATACGTTGACACATAGGGGTATGGATGTGTATTGGCTAAATTTGTAAGATGCTGGGGAGCGATATTTCTGAATGTTTGATATATGTTTGGACTAGTACTGTACTTTACACACACAAAATATTTGACAAAAAGAATCGGTGCATTTTTTTAATGAAACAAAACGCTATAAAGAACTAATAGAGAATTTAATTGTGGTCTGTGGCCAGTCATACATATTGTCGTAATTGTCAATGATAATTAATTTTGATTATTATAAATAATCTATTTTATTTAAATATATAACAAAAGAGTATTGTAATTGAAAACTGTAATTCGAGAATTTTATAAAATTTATTATAGCCTGGCATCCCGGCCCGATATCTAGCTGCGCGTCGTATGCTGATAAGATTAGCCAGGACCCCAGGCTAAATTTATTATTGCTATTTTCATTGTTGCAAATGCACTTCCGTTTTGTGGTAATGGCATGTTCTTGCCGGCGAGAGAAGATAAACACAAGACAAATCACAATAATCGACCACGTGGGCTGCTTTTCATGAATACTGAAACGCAGATCGAAAATATTAGAACACGATCTTCATTTTAGTAGCTTTTGAAGCAGTTTCACACTTGTTTTACATTAGAAAAGGACCCGGAAATATGCGTAAAATGTATGTAATATTTTGTAAACGAACAATGAATAATGTAAGTAATTCTTCTTTAAGTGACCGTTTCTAGCGATACTTCATTTACTGAAGATTCTTCGCCATATAATTTACATCGTCTGCGAATGATCCCAGCAGAAGAGTGATTCACGACCATAAAATCATTTGAAAGTTATTTTTTTAACGGAAATGGGAAAAAAACACCAAAAAAACAGGGACAAAAATTAATGTGTATTATAAATTATATAAAACTGAGAATGGAAACAGGGAAATATGTCAGTACAACAATCCGACGACCAAATAGCAGAAAATGACCCAAAGCCACTATGGGTATGAATCTATGATGGGTATTCAACACAGCAAGAAAATCCAGCCCCCGGAGGCAGGATCCGGTTAGCCCCTAAACAATAATGTATTTTCACATTGAACTTACAACTAAGATCAATAGTACATTGTAAGTCATGATAAACAATTCATATACGATCAATGTTAGTTGTGAGTTTTTTTTTAAATCCACTCCTGGTGTGTTGACTAAATCACCATTTATTTGTGGCTTGGCAGTTGTGTTATATATATATATATATTTATATATATATATATAAAGAAGAAGATGTTGTATGATTGCCAATGAGACAACTCTCCACAAGAGACCAAATGACACAGAAATTAACAACTGTAGGTCACCATACGACCTTCAACAATGAGCAAAGCCCATACCACATAGTCAGCTTTTAAAAGCCCAGAAATGACAAATGTAAAACAATTCAAACGAGAAAACTAACGGCCTAATTTATGTACCAAAAATGAACTAAAAACAATGTCAATCGACAACCACTGAATTACAGGCTCCTGACTTGAGACAGGCACATACATACAGAATGTTGTCTACATCAGACATGTCAGACACCATAAGTAAATTAATACTAATGACCATTTGATTTTTCGGTAAAAAAAGGCAGGAGTTTCATTCTTTTGCAAACAGAATTTTCATTTACTCTGTTGTTAGTTTAGATTATTAGTCCCCTACCGACGAAGTCAAAGGGGACTTTAGGTTTGCACTTTGTCTGTCTGTCTGTAGATTATTCATGTAAAACTTGGCACATATCAAACTGTGTTGATTATTTAATAATAACATGGATAAGGTGAGGTACATATTAAACTATATATTTTAAACAATTTACTGTTGTATTAAAATTTTGTTCTCTTTGCAAAATTTTATGTCAAATGTCTTAATTAATAAAGTTATATCAGTATTTGTTTTGCTAGAACAGTACACTTTTCATGGACAGAATTAAAAAGTTAGATTAATTCAAATCAGGCTATGCTTGTTATAAATTAGTTGGAATTGAAAAACGGGGTACATGTAATAGTCCTTATAATTATTATCACAGTGGCAAAATGTAAAAGGTTATTCATGTTATTTCATTGGTTCGATACTTTTATAATTTCTTTATTACATACAAATGAATGTACATTTTTTGTACATTTTAACATATTGGAAGTGAACGTCCATGTTTTGAGTTAGAGCTGGTAGATATTCTATGATTTTAATATATATTTTTGCCTAAAAGTAGAACATTATATTAAAAAAAAGATGTGGTATGATATCCAATAAAACAAAAGAACAAATGACACAGAAATTAACAACAATAGGTCACTGTACCACAACATGCTCAACAATGAGCAAAGCCCATACCACATAGTCAGCTATAAAAGGCCTGTAAAAATCTTTTTGAGAAAGTGCAAGTCTAGTGGGATTTTTATACGCTCGTTTACGGGACATATTATGGTATACCATTGTCCGTATGTCCGTCCGTCGTCAACATGTCAGACACTAACTCAAAAACGCTTTAAATAATATGCATGAAACTTTGGTGAATTGTTTATATCTATTGACGTGAGCTCCCTTTCGTTTTTTATAAATTTCAGATTTACCGTTTCTGAGTTTTGGGGTTTTATTCATTAAAAAAGGGGGGATTTTCCAGTTTTCCGACAATAACTCAAGAATGCTTTCATCAACTTGCAAGAAATTTTGGTGAATTGTTTATATCTATTGACATGAGATCCCTTACGATTTTTATAAATTTTAGATTTTACGTTTATGAGTTACAGGGTTTTATTCATAAAAAGGGGGATTTTCCAGTTTTCGGACAATAACTAAAAAATGCTTTCAGCAGTTCTCATGAAACTTTGGTGAATTGTTTATATCTGTTGATGTAAGCTCCCTTTAGAATTTTATATATTTTAGATTTTACATTTCTGAGTTATGGGGTTTTATTCATTAAAAAAGAGGTGATTTTCCAATTTTTTGGACAATAACTCAAAAATGCTTTGAGCAGTTCGCATGAAACTTTGGTGAATTATTTATAGCTATTGATGTAATCTCCCTATTGATTTTCATAAATTTCAAAAATGACATTGAGAAGAAATTGAACTTTATTTGTTTATAGTCTGACAACAGATTTACTAAGTATTGCGCAACAGCACAGTGTATTGCACAACAGCAAGAAATCTTTAATTGAATATAAATTCAATTCATATAAACAATTTCAAGTTCTTTGACTACATTTATTCAGAAACCTATAATATGTCAAATATTTAATTACAATCCAAATTCAGACCTGTATCAAGCTTGAATATTGTGTCCATTTTTGCCCCAACTGTTCAGGGTTGGACCTCTGCGGGCGTATCCAGCTGAGCTCAGCAAAGCAGATTATTTTTTATATTTTCATTTACCGGGTATTGTCTAAAAGAAATGCAGTTAACAAAATGTTACAAATGTGTATCCATGATTTCGAAAAAAGGGGCAAAAGGCTTCCCAAACTAGGCAACGTTTGAAGTGGGAAGGCTATGAATTAACCATATATGTACCTCCCTTAAATCCACCTCTGTGAAATAATGAAATAATTTTATTTTCAAACTGAATAGACATTTTTTATAGATTTTGCATGACCTTAGACCTTAGATTAGGGAATTATAAAAGAGTTGACAAAGTAAAAATACAATCTTTATTAAAGACAATACATGTACTGATATATCCATTTTAATCATTTAGCTTAGGTAGTTTATTTTTTACATTTAATAATTTAACAATTTTAACTACATGTACGCATATCAATTTTATGGTTTAAAAAATTTAATATTGCAAAAATGTGCTTTTTAAATGCACTAATATATTATGAAGCATGTATTTTAAGAAATTGAAGAATCATTCAATGTATCAAATATTCAAGATTTATTACAATAATTATTATTCAAAATTTAAATTAATATGTGCCTGTGCCTGAAAAATAAAAGATTATCAAAAGAAGGTGGCTTTACATGCATGACATAAAAATGTATTTTTTTCTACCAATTTAAAATTTTTAAGGTTTTTTAATTCTTCCACATGAGTATAAAATGTTCTTGGCCATGTATTATTTAATTAAAGAAAAATGACTGTGCAAGGGGCTGTATAGCCGCTGCCAGTCAAGGTCATTAAAAACTCCCATCATCATCATGATTGATAAAAGTTATTTGGTCAATTTAGGCAATAACGCATATTTACACATAAAAATTAATACAGAAGCTATAGGAAATAAATTCTTTTTGCATATGTTAAGAAGTACAATGTATGCTGATGCTGGGGGGTGGGGGGTGACAGGTATTTGCATTAAAGTTGGCCTGCTACTAATCAAACCATGCTTTTCAACACTTTTAAATTAGTTAATTTTTTTGGGGAATTTATTGAATCTGAATAAGTAATTTATGGGAACTGAAATATGATCATAAATGAGTACTTTTGTCACAATACTGCATGTTGTTATTTTTTTTTATTTGAAAAAGTTGCCAAGATTGGATTTTATTATGCCCTGCCACAAATGTGGATGGATTATATAGATACTAATATACCCTTGTCAGTCCATAAGAATGTACATCCCTTTCCAGTTAAGTTTTGCATTTAGCTCCATTTCTCAGAAACTAATGGTAATATATCAATGATATTTTTTTTCCACAGATACTAGTAGTACAATACATTACTTGAGTCACTATGACCTACATTTATTGCTTTTGTGTCTTTGGTTAAGTCTTGTGTTTAGGTTCATTTCACAGAAACCTATTGTGATATATCACCACTACAGTATTCTTTTATGGTACCACTCAGGTCATCAACAATTTGATTACTGTGACCTACATTTAATGACAGGACATCCTGTGTCTTGTAGACACAATTTCTACTTAATACAAATCTAATAACACACTATTTAACCTGAAATTTTTTATGTTATGTAATTTCAAAAGCATAAAATGGATAAATTGACAGATATAAAAAAGGATTAAATGGCGGGTGTATCAGGTTCAACTATCTCATTTATTAATTTTTATACATAAACAAGTACTAGGAAATGAAAGAAGAATTTGTCTATGTCAAACTTAGATATAAATGGATCCTCTAATAATTCCATTATACAACAAACATAGAAGTTGTCCTGAGTGCTTTATTTGTCAGCATTGTGTATAAAATTTCAAATATATAAAAAGATGGGATATATGGGGCATGATTGCCACTGAGAAAACTTGCCACCAGAGACCAATAGAGATAGAAGTTAAGAACTATATGTCCCCATATGGCCTTCAACAATGAGCCAACTCCATAAGCAAGCTATAAAACCAAATGACAAATGTAAGGCAATTCAAACATGTCAAAACAGCCTGATTTATGTACAAAACACAAAAAAAAAATTAAAAAAAATACCTTCTTGCAAAGTTTCATCAAAATTGGAATACTAATGGTGGAGATCCCTGGGGTGGGGTATTTATTGCAGATGAGGGATTGTCTTGTAAACTGAAAAATCAGTGTAAGTCAGGTGTCTGAGTGAGTCTAGGTTTCATAAAAAAGGCAGAGTCTCAAAGTTTTATTACAATCAAGCAAGAGATACTTAAATTATCAACTGAAACCAGTGGTATTAAGCAAGAGAATGGACAGACAAACTAAGAACTATTTGCCCCAGGGATTCCACAGTTCATATGAATATGCAGGTTTTAAAAACAAACACACCCCTACTTTAATAGATACTGCCTGCTCATTTTTCAAATTGTATGGTCTTGAATTTGAACTGAAAATTAAAAAAAATCCCAAATATGAGTGATTTTCCTTTTTGACTGCTGGTTGCCATGGCAACCAATATGCAAATCAACTGCACTTGTTTGGAAATGTTATATATATTATATATGGTCTTACATGTATAGAAGGTATAACAAGTTTTTATTACCAGGTCTGTTTATATATGGTCCCAAAATTAGAAAAATGTGTCAAAGCCAGAGTTATCTCCCTTTTTGAAAAAAATCCCATTATTTTTAATGATGTAATTTTTTTGTCTTAACTAGACGGTGACTTGTTGATTTTATTTTTGATTAATTAAAAAGACTATTGAAGCAACAAAAAAAAAACACAAATATAAAAAAATCTTATATTAGGTTTCATGAGAGATTCTTCAATAAAACTAGCTTTGCATTCATTTCCCTATCATTTCTATAGTAATCTTGAACGAAAACCAATAAACTTTAACCCTTCAAAAATTCTTAACTAGACGGTGAACCCATTTTTTTATTTTACTTTTCTACTAAGCACATGATAAGGTTCATTTATAAAAAAAATTAGCAAAATCCTATATTACATATTTATACCACCCAGCCACCTTAAAATATGTCGCATATATTTTCTTTTTCATTTTAATGCTTCTGTAAGTAAAATATTAATTTGAAATTACGACGACAGACACATACAGACTATACCGTTTACGATATTTCAGAGTTTAACGTTGCCAAGCGCACAAATCAAAGCAGTATAGCCAATGACATCTGTGTTGTCCAATGAAAAATTAGTATTAAAAAGTTAGGGAAATGTGTTTATTATAATATTGACCGGGGTAATAGTCTTTGAAACTATGTTGACTGGCAAATAGTCTGTGGAATAAAATGGCTCAAATATTTCTTTCTTTTTTATATCGAAAAAAAAACATACTGAGGTATAATAACTATTAATATGTCATTACACATAAAAATGGATACTTCTTTATTTGTTGCCCATGATTATTATTTTAAATGTTTGTCATGTATATGTAATATTTTGTAAACTTTGAAATATAGTTGACATCAACGTTTTACAATAGAAAATTGGCTAGATGTTTCGTTCAGAAAAGAGAGGGTACTATGTGGTCCATCTTTGTAATGTTACCTATTTTATATATTGCAGTTTTGTTAAAAAGCTTTATTTTTTTTTTATTATTATTATCGATGGTTTTTCAAAAGGGAGGGTGTTTCTCAGCTCAGTACGATCTCATCAACTAGCGACAGGTCTGAGACGATTTTTTGTAAAAATGCTTGTTAATATTTTACAAAAAATCTTTTTAAAAAATACCCCTTTTAACAATAATAATAATAATAAAAAACCACCTGAACTTGTATAGTTTAAACAGTTTATATATGTTCTGGACCATCTTTTCAACGTTAATAATCATCAGATAATTACCCGAAACATACGCGTATGGTTTGACCATATGAGTATATACACATGGTCATGACCATACGCGTATGGTCCAAATACTCGTATGGTCCGGAACATTAAAATGCATAAATAATTGCTTTATATTCTTTTTTCTTCTTATTAATATCCCCTCGTCTTCTGTTCTTCGCATTCTGCTATCTTGCCACGGTAAGCACTATTTGCACTCGTACAACTGGAAAATTTGTTCTACAAACTAACAAAGGCTATTTGATTAGTCTTAGGGATAACACACGTTTTTATTCTTTGTTTTTAAACAATAACTTTTCTTTCATTTTATTTGTGAATCCAAATAACGGTAGATGATCATATGATAGAAGAATATCAATTGTACATTTTTCACATTTTGCAGAATATAAATAACGTTTAACTGGTTTGTTGTTTATTGTCTTTTTTCCAATGCTAATTTTGTTTGAATATAAAAAAGAAGATGTGGCATGATTGCCAATGAGACAACTCTCCACAAGAGACCAAATGACACAGAAATTAACAGCTATAGGCCACCGTAAGGCCTTCAACAATGAGCAAAGCCCATACCGCATAGTCAGATGAATAGCATATTTTTAAACATAAATGATAAAAAGTTTAAGTTGAAACCATCCCTTCGTAACTTTTACGGACGCTATCACGAGTTGGTTGAATGTTATGGAATATCCGTTTCACAGATGATAACGGATATGTTCCTAATGTTGTAACTACAATCCCGTTCCCTTTTGCTGAATATGACCTAAAGAATTAAACTTATTACCGGGTTTGTACAAACATAAGCAACACGAAGGATGCCACATGTGCAGCAGGATTTGTTTACACTTCCGGAGCACCTGAGATCACCACCA
The DNA here is from genome assembly GCF_021869535.1 of Mytilus californianus. Classification (NCBI taxonomy): domain Eukaryota; kingdom Metazoa; phylum Mollusca; class Bivalvia; order Mytilida; family Mytilidae; genus Mytilus; species Mytilus californianus. The sequence continues at coordinate 2,855,296 of NW_026262745.1, read as the reverse complement.
GTTTTTAGTGGGGTTCATGTTGCTCAATCTACATGTATAGTTTTCTATATTGTTTTTTGTGTACTATTGTGTGTCTGTTGGTCTTTTACTATTTTAGCCATGTTTATTAGCAGTTTATTTTCGACTTATGAGTTTGAATGTCCCTCTGGTATCTTTTGCCTCTCTCTTAAAGAAACCGTTTTAAATCATAATATTATATTAATCTTGCTACAACCTGAGATTCACAATAGAAAATGTCATTTCACATATTTCACAGTGTATATTTTCTGACACAAAATGAATCGAAATTTAAAAAAAGAAACACATTATCACAGAAAATTTTGAATTTATCTTTCATGAATTAAATGATAATGCAATATTACAATAAGTAGATATGGTTTGATTGCCAAAAAGACAACTATCCCCCAGAGTCCAAATGACGTGGATGTAAACGGCAACTTTAAAAGGTCATCGTATGGTCTTTAACAAGAAGCAGAACCCACATGGTATATAGTAAGTTATCATAAAAGACTCCGACTTGATAAAATGTGAAACAAACAAAATTAACAAAACACAGTTATCCAACCGAGTCCAAATGAAGCGGATTTAAACAAATCTGACAGTGGTGTAATAGTACTAAATAAGAACAAATTTTAAAATCAGTTGTAAATGGCACGAAGCACAATTAACTACTAACATTAAGACAAAACACACAATGCACGAAATTAGTGCTCTAAGATATCCGAAGCTAGTTTAAAAATTATTTTAGATTTGGAATAAATCTTGTTTCATTAGTGTAAGCGATTTTGTTATTGCAGTAAACAAATCCATCTAACTATCTTTGCAACATAAACACTTTTTAGCGATAGATATTACCAAATATCAACAATTTAACATAATTATTATTATAATATTTCATTAGTTCAAACCTATTAAAAAAATCGATTGTCACATGATAACATGTCGTGTATAGGTTTTCTGTAGTCATGAGTATATTGACATTTGTTATCAATATGACTTAAATACCAGATGTCATCATATGATGCGTACAGTGTGGCACCGTGAAAGTCTACAATTCATCTAAAGTTCATAATAAATTTCCGCTTAAGTCCATAACGCCGATATAGTCCACAAAATGGCCTCCGCTAAAGGCCCAAAAAACACCGTAAAAGTCCATAATAACAAGTTGCACTTAAGTCCACAAAAACTCCGTTTGAGTCCACACATTTTTTTTGCAATCAAAAAAGCAATTTGAATTTTTTTTTTTATCTCGGGTCCAGTACAATAAAAAGCATACATGGACTTTTGTTATTGGTAGTTATTTCTTATCAGCTTGAGTTATATGTATGATAAATGAAAAGATTACAGTATCTGTAGTAGATTTCATCTTTGTAATGTGATTTTCTGTGAATCAAACAGGCAGAAAGTTAGCTAGCTATGGTGCTCTTTTTGTATTCTGTAGTAACTATTTGTATCTCCACTAGAATGACATATATCGCTCTATTTATTTATATGCTAGAGACACTGACATATCGTGCGAATCAACGTCACGGTAAGCTTTAAAGATACCTTTTCAGTCGTTTATACGGAGTATTTTTTCAAGTTGTAAGTACATTGTATTTTAGATATTGTTATGTCATTACACATTTGCAAACATTTGATATAATTCAGGGATGGTTTAACTACGGATACTTCTTTATTTGTTGTCAATGGTTATAATTTCAAATGTTTGTCATGTATATATGGGATAATTTGTATAGAAATTGAACTAAGAAATATAGTTTGACATTAACGTTTTACAATAGATGTTTCGTTCAGATAAGAGAGGGTAATATGTGGTTCATCTCTGTAATGTTACATATTTTATATTTTTGTTAAAAAGCTTTATTTTGTATTTTTTCTTCCAAAATGAACATTAAAGTATATGTACTTAAACGTCGATTTGGATCTATAAAGAGGTTAACTCCTAACTATCCTACTGCCTGTCGATACATTTATTTTTGGCATTACACAAGTCATGTCTACTTTGACTCTCCATTACGTTAAAATACTAAATCCCTGAGATGTGTTTCAGTTGATTTTAGTCTCTGATGCATGATTTCTTATTATTAATTGTTTATGGCTTTTAACTAGCTGTCAGTAACTGCGAGTACTCTCAAATCGTACTTTCTTGTTTATTTGACCTGTTGATACTAATTTTAATGCTTTTTTGTTATTTAATGTTATTCAGGGCTATATCTGGTCTATATACTAGCTTTGATAAGTGTTTGGTATTACTATAAATTTTCACTTCTTCGTACTATGAACATCAAAATTATTTATTTTGTAAAAATATTTCCATTTTCCATTTGAACTGAACACGTATACCTAACAACAAAATTATTTTCATTTACCTGTGTTTAATTTAATTGCAAATGGCTGATATTTTTGTTCAAGCATATTGTTTTTCTTAAATTATTTTACATTTCACAGCGGTATAACATGTTACTTTAATTATTCTTCCCTTAGTTTATTTATTTTGTATTTACATTGTATCATAGATCAAATTTATTTGTTCAGTGTATGTTCACTGGTGTTAATATGTCTTTTGATTGAGTTAAGCCATTTCAATTGACATTTTATAGTGTGTCTTTCTATGTTGTGATATACACTATTGTTTCATATAAGGGTGAAGGTTTGGTACCATTAAAACGTTCAAACCCGCTGCAATTGTTTGCACCTGTCCTAAGTCAGGAATCTGATGGTTTTACACTAGTAAATTTTGGGGCCCTTTATAGCTTACTGTTCGATGTGAGCCAAGGCTCCGTGTTGAAGACCGTACTTTGACCTATAATGGATTACTTTTATAAATTTTGACTTGGATGGTGAGTTGTCTCATCGGCACTCATACCAAATCTTCTTATATCTATTAAAGTTTTTATTTCAAAATGGAACAAAATTATCCTTATAGTGGTAAACACCTTATATTAGGAAATTCCATCTTTTTTTACTAAATTGGTATGGACATAAGTTCTAAAACTTTAAGATGATCAATAGTTGAAAGATAAATAATTATAATGATAATATTATAATACGTAAGCTTTATTTAGAGTTCTACAAAACATAGACATAACATAAGCTCTTTTGAGCTGTAAACCAGCATTAAACTTTGGGACGTACCTTAATTTTTAACTTTTAATTTTTTTTAATAGGTTTGAACTGAAATCCGAAAAGTTCCTTGAAAAGGCGGTAATTTAATGTTTTCGAGTTCGTTTGAATATCTGAGTACCATGTTTGTTTTAATTGATCTTGGAGAGATGTTCTAACAACAGTCTTTAATCAAATTTCATTTATACAAGTTTGGATTAACCATACATAAGATAAACCAGTTTCATTAAGAATAGATCTATACATTTCATCCAATAAAATTTAACATTATTTCCATGAGATAAACTAAACATTAATTTGTATGCTATTGCTGATAATTTACTGGGTGTGCTAAAAATCAGCTTTGCCCAGTATGAAATCATGCGAACTTTGATATCTAAACTAATAGGATAACGTCCTAATTCTCCATATATAACACAATTCGGTGTGGAAGATTTTAGATGGAGAAGAAGTTTACAAAATTTCAAATGAACTCTTTCTAATATTTCATTATTTCCAAATCCCCAAATTTCACAGCCGTAAAGTTAAACAGATTTAACCCATTTATCAAATAAATCTAATTGACAGCTTATTGATAAGCCAGGCTTTCTCCCTTTTTTGATAACTTCATACATTTCTCCCTTTTTGATAAATTCATACATGGCTCTCGTAGCTTTTTCTGCAAGATGCTTCTTATTTGCTTTAAATGAGCCATTTTTAGAAAAATAAATCCCAAGATAATGAACTCATTAACAATTTCCAAGTCAGAGTTACCAAAATTAAATTTAAGATTAACAGGTTGTCTAAAAAAACAATGAAAAATCATGATTTTATTCTTGTCTACATAAAGATACTTTGTTTTTGGATGCTTGTTTTTTTTCGGCTTGTCTGGTCTTGTTCCTAAAGTTTCCCTTGCGAATTCTATTAGGATTAATCCGATCTCATTCACAAATGAGTTTATCATGTCATCATTAATACTTTCCAAATTTACATTTACTAAATCGTGTAATATACTGTCTAGTTTTTCAAAATTCATATTCTGTCTAAATTCAAGTTTCTTTTCATGATCCCATCTATTAACTTTTTTATATGATTGACTAATAAAATTGTTCTGTTCAATGTCTTCATTTACAGATTGATTACAATTCAAACATATATACAAAGGGCAATGTACATCTGAATACAAATGTGAAAATTCTAAATCGTTCAAATTAATAAGCTTTTCAATAAAATTAACAATACACAAACAGTAGTCTACTACACTTGCGTTTCTACAGGTAAATTTTCCAACTCTATCATTACCTAGTCTTCCATTCATGGGGCCTCGGTGGCCGAGTGGTCTAAGTAGTTACTACTGTAATCACTAGCCAGTCAACACTGAGGTTGTGAGTTCGAACCCGGCTCATGCGGGTGCACTCGACTCCAATCTTAATTGACTAGGATTGTCAGTTTTCCTATCGAAGGTCGGTGGTTTTTCTCCGGGCACTCCGGCTTCCTCCACCAATAAAAACTGACCGCCACGAAATAGCCCAAAAGTGGTGCTAAAAAGTGGCGTAAAAACACCAAAAATCAAAAATCAAATCTTCCATTCATAATAAATTAACTGTTACATTTACATAACTCAAGTAATTGATTACCGTAACGGTTTTTCCCTTTGTCCATACTATTACGATATATGGGTATTTTAAAAAGGTTTAGGTTACATACATCATTAATAGATCCACCTTCTAACTCATTATTTTTATCATTTTCGTCAATAAAAATATAATCTTTCTCACTGGCCGTGCGGGCGTTAAAATCCCCGACCATTAATATATTTTCATATTTGGATGAGAGTTCTAGGTACTCGATTTCAATTTCACCGAAAGCATCAGGTGATGAATAAGCAGTGTATTCTGGTGGTATGTACACAACACCGAGGATAACGTCCCCGTCTTTGAATAGTCTTGAAATCTTACACCATAGAACAAATTTACTATTTGTCTCAATTACTTGGATACAATCCGAAATATTTTCCCTATACCCGAGTACAATACCACCGGATTTCACTCTAGATATTATACGTCTATTTTTGGCTTTTATTTCATATCCCGGTATACAAATTTCATCCATATCGTCAGTTTTGGTCTCAACAAAGCATAAAATATCATGTTTTTGTAGTAAATTTTCGAATTCTGGGTATTGTAACTTATGTTTTAGGCCACAACAATTTATGTAAATAAGGTTTATGGTTTGAACATTTGTAGCTTTTTCCTGAGATAGATCTAAAGATTCACTGTTTAGAGAATGGCTTGGGCTCTCATCATCTAATATATTTGCATTTTCAATCTCAACATTTACATTAAAAATCATCTCAATCTGATCATATATTTCATCAATACATGTATTACCCCCTACAGGTATATTACGGGTGATATATGTAATAGTTATACACCGAGGGATAGGTGTGTCTGGATAAGAAACCCCGTCGGCCGGAGGCCGGAGGGGTTTCTTATCCAGACACGCCGTATCCCGAGGTGTATAACTAACTTACACCCCGTTCTATACCCTATATTTTTTAACATTGATTATTAAATGAAAAAAAAAACCGATAGAATATTTATTGACAATATCAAACCATGATTTATAAGAATTTTTTTTTTATTACATGAAACCCCACTAGTAACCTTTCTTAGGGTATCTTTGTTCAAACTTTGACAAGTGATTATATTTTACAAATGTCAAAGTTGTTTTGCATATTCCCGTTAAATCCATGTACTAAAATGGATCAGCGGGTCAAGGTTGACCGTTTCGTGTATTCTTATTACAAACAAAAATACATCATGCTCCTTGTATGCAGTTGTCAAATATGGACGGGTATAAGACGGACGACATTTTGTGGCAAGCGATGGATTTGGTAGAAGAGACTTAAGATAAAGGCAATACTATAACCCAAAGTACTTACCTGTATCAGTGTAATAAAGGTAATCATAACTGTATTTTATATCTTACGGATTTATAACCCCCCCCCCCCCCCTCTTCTCGAGAATAAATAAACATTCATATTCGGACATACTAAGGGATAGGTGTGCCCAGACTACCAGACACGCTCAACATACAAAGATACAGATTTAATATTATGGAACTCCCTTTTTGGGGGCAAACAGGGGCTGATCCAGCTGGGGGTTCCCAAATCAAGAGAAAAAAAGGGGGGTCCAACCATTCAAATGCATTGATCTTTTAAATAAAAGTCGGGTCCAAACTGCGGAACCCCCACCCCCAGATCGGCCAATGGGTAACCGTAAGGGGGGGAGGGGTCCCGGGAGTTAGAATCCACATTTTTTTAAAGACCAATGCTTTAGAATAGAGACATATGACTGGGATAAAAAAAAATACCTTCAAGCAAAGGAGTATTTAAAGGATTATTTTTGTATTCAAAATAGATGCTTAATTTTTTTTCGCTATTGGGATTTCCTAAAATGTTTTTTTTTAATATCTTGAAACAATTTGTAGTGAACACTATTAGTAATTTCTTATGTTCATGCTATTTAAAAAATAATAAATTTCTATTGTTACGAATAACAATGGACTTTGTTTTCGGGATGTAGAAGCAGGGGTTTCCAGAAACCCCGCTCGTCACACCCTGTGGTCAAAATCCTTTGTTATTCGTAACAATAGATCTATTCAATTTACACTTGTTTCAGAAATAGAAACTATGAAGTATAACAATAGAACTGGGGTGTAACTATTGTATCATAATCATTAGTACATAAGTTTATTACATTATATTGTTGCCCACTAAATATATTACAACCAGACAAATCATTAATAAGATCACTATTTCAATATGAACATCGTTAACACTAGTAATATTTACATTGTCAATTTTTCTACATGTAGCACCAAATTTATGATTTAAGTTCGACGTGTCAAGATGGTGCACTCCTCGGCGCTCCTAAATGCGTGAAGGGGTTGAGCTCGTACGAGGCCGTTTCATGGATCTGCGATCCCCTTGCAAGTTTGGCGTTGACTGTTCGTTAATATGCGGGGCGTCGTTACGTTCTTCCGGATGTCCATGGAGGTCAAATGTGTCGATGTCATCGTGTATCTCCTACAGTTCATTGTCGATATAGAGTCTGTCGCGTATAAGTTTCACATTTCTTCTATTGTACTTTGCTTCCTTCATGATTGGATACAATTGTTTCCGCCTGTCTTCTATTTCTTTCGGAAACTGCTGTTTGATACCATATCTAGTATTTCGTAACCTGTAAGCATTATCTAGCACACACTGCTAATCGTATTGATATATGAATCGTGCGACGATTGGTCTCATACCACGTTGACTGCGTCCAAAAAGGTGGACGTTACCAAATTCAATTTTGTAATCAATACCAATTTCATTATAGAGGAAACCTCGGAGAAGTTCTTCGGTGTTTTCATCTCTAACCTTGTAAAGACCAGTAAAGATAAGATTGTTCTTCATAAAGCAACAATGTAAGTCAAGCACTCGTTCCTTAAGATTTTCTAGTTCACCTTGGCAATTACATTCAGTCGAAGTTCTACCTTGTGATTTTATTTCAGAAATGTCTTTGGAAACCTTATTTATGCTTGTTTTTGCTTTATCAATTTCACTGGTATTCTTGTCATTGAGGCTTTTGTTTTTATCACATTGAGATTTAAGGTTGTCAAATAAATTCCCTACACCTTGAATGTTGTTTTCAAGTTTGGTTATTTTGCCTTGACATGACTGTAAGCCCTTCTCAGTAGTAATAACTCGACTCAGAGATGTAATAATAATTTCTATTTCACCAAATTTGTCAATTCCTTTCTCTACCGACTGCAATCTTTTATCAATGCTTGATACTAGGTTTATAAAGGTGTTCAGAAGTAGGGGTACTCTTTGGTTCTCCCTATTTTCTTCTACGATCTTTCTACTCTCCTCCAAGAGCTGACGTGTTTTACTAAGTGACATTATGTATATGTGTATTAAAATTATAGGTAAACGTATGGTCAAGTGATCACAGGGTCCAAAGTCCAATTTCGATGACCGATTGCAACACCTCACACAAACAATTAAATTACATTGTTCGACTTGGTGAATTTTTCTCATTATATGTAGGTGTAATGTTCTATTTTTAATGCTGTCTTCAAATAAATTGCACAAAAGGTGAAAAATTAAATCATTATCGTACGTTTATTCTCTTCTTCTCACCATGTAGTATATTTAATGTTGTTCCCTATGCTGTATATCGGTTGTCTTCGTTCTTTTCGTGAATTCTACATTTTGGATGATTTTAGTCTCTCTGAAAATTCACACGTCCATTACGTCAATTGATACAAATTCAGTAATATTACGTGAATATATTGTAATTACAATCATTTTTTAGTTTACTAAAACCATCACATAATCGACAATTTCAGAGATAACAGTGGTCGTTATATAATTTCGGCCAGAATCAATTTGCGCCATTTACAGTTTTAAAAAGGAATAAATTGGTAGATATATAGGAGTAAAAATAACTAAGTTCATAAACATATCGCGCAATTGTATGATTGTTGTTTTTTTTTTGCGCAAATAAAACCTTTAGTTTTCAAAATGAAGTGGTGCAGAAGTAGCATTGACGCAAATAAGTTGTGGCGCAAATGAATTCATTTTTGGCGCAAATAGATATCAGCCCTTATCTCATCCTACACTTTTGTATCATTCTCGCTTTTCTGTTTTCCGAAAAAGGTGAATTTTCTGGGCCATTGGGATAATGATAACCTTTTTAGAATTTTTACCACTTTCTAATACTGACCCAGAACCTACATACACCGTAAACTGGAGTACTTTCATTATAATATGCAGATATAAATGTGAATATGTATTTCAACCGTTTCCTTTTTTTCTATCTTTATAAACGTAAGGTCGCTATAGTCCTTAATTTGATTTTGTGAGGTAGACGAATCCGGCGTTAAAACGATAAAATTTACTTTTGAAATACACAAATCTGCAGATCGGTCATAGTTTGACTTCATTTACTCACTGCTTTCATTTATATTTGGATTAAATTGGATTGATAATAACTTAATGAGACTGAAACATTATATTTTCTATTAATTAAAGACACACAATTCTTATTACCTTGCGTAAACGTGCGTAAAATAAATTTCAATGTTTTCTTTAGAATAATATATATTTGTTCAAAGAATGAAAGCGCATTATCTGTTAAGTTTCTCAAATTTCTAAACAACGCGCTATTTCATTGTTGTAAAAATTCACTGTATTACATTAAATTCGTATGTAAGAATTTCAAAATCAAAACTTTCATACCTCTTGTTTCATTCAAAAACAAGCACGAACTCGTCCAGTGTGTAGTTTGATGGTTTATCAATTGAAGCATGCGTGTGTGTAAAAAGAAATGCAAATTAATATAAAAAAGAAGATGTGGTATGATTGCCTATGAGACAACACTCCACAAGAGAACCACAATAGGTCACCGTACGGCCTTCAACAATGAGCAAAGCAAATACCTCATAGTCAGCTATAAAAGGCCCCGAAATCACAAATGTAAAACAATTCAAACGAAAAAACCAATGGCCTAATTAATGTACAAAAACATGAACGAAAAACAAATATGTCACACAGCAACAAACGGCAACCACTGAATTACAGACTCCTGACTTGGAACAGGCACATACATACAGAATGTGACAGGGTTAAACATGTTGGCGGGATCCCAACCATCACCCTAACTTGGTACAGTGGTGTAACAGTTCAACATAAGAACGAACTATAATAATCAGTTGAAAAAGGCTTAACTCATCAGATGGATATAAATAGAAATACATCTAACAAAACAACAGAGTGGACGTGAACTAGTACTTGTACACCCCAACAACAAAAAGACACTAAGTACAGATCTGAGAGTACTCGCAGTTACTGACAGCTAGTTCAAAGCCAATAACAACTAATAATAAATTAAAGCTGTTTTCAGATATATAAATATGACAAATTTGAACAGATAAAGATGAATCAATAATAACTTTATATAATCGAATTGCGCAAGATTTAATAACAATGACTAGTCCATATCAAATTAAGTGTTGTGTGTAAACTGGGTAGGAAGAAAATGAGAGATTTTTAACTACAAGTTCTTGTTAATACTACAAAGCACTCATTACCCAAACTTTTTGTTAGACGCTCAAAAATCTATATGTCTGTATTGGCATCATTGTTCGGTCTTTCATTAGCGTATTTAAAGGAATAGAAATTTTGGGCTTCAACAGTCATCAAAATTATTGACCTTTTACAGAAAATTAACCTTCTTAAAGCGTTATTTAATAACATAAAATACACGAATACATAGCGATATCATTTTTGAAAAAATTGCAAAAATTTAATTCTGATTTATTCAGCATTATTGTCATGAATTGCGTTTAAGTGAACCATGGTAAAGCAAACATCGAATTTCCTCACAAAATTTTATCACCCACTATAATATTAACGGTCACTCAATGTAAATTCTTTGATGTGTTTTTACAACCACTGAGGCGATGCCACTGCAAATGATCGTTTTGTCAGCAAGGATACAAACAGCCCAGCAGCTTTTATGCTGGCATGAAATTAAAATGATACGGCATTTTCTGTTTATTTTGAAGAAGGCCAATTTACCATGTATTTATTTCACACAAGGGCCATTTTCTAAATTTTTTTCAATCTTTATTCAAATTCACAGTATTATAGATTCTTAAAGGTTTTTCTGATTTTGACCTTGTGAGTGAAACTAAACATGTGCAAGGGAAATTTGCGCCTCTACTTTACTGTTCATAAAATATTAAAATCATTCCAAAGATAAACGTCTTCTACCCACAAGAATTGGAGGCCTTAGCCAGATCTGCTCTTTATCTTTAAGTTCGTAAATTGATATGTCCTTCCAACTGTCTTTATTACAGTCCCACTACTGAGTCTTGAGTATAGTAGACGAATCGAACGCCTGTGTCCGTAAGTTTAATACGACTTACTGTAGCAAGCGTAACTTAGTTAAGTGATTTTCTTATATAAGTCGCATGTATATAATTACTTAGGCTTAAACACTTTTAACTGGTGAATTCTTAAGTATGAAATCAATGTAATATTTTATTACCGTTTGATGTTAACTCGTCGTATATACTCATTCAAGCAAAATTTTGTTTTGATTATTTACATTGAGTAAACAATACACACACAAAAAGGTGACGAATAGAAAAAACTTACTAGCAAAAGAAACGCTCCATCAACCGAAATAAACGAAGAAAATAAAACAATACACTGAAGGTAATTACAAAGATAACAAATCAATGGGAATAAATGAAACCATATGATTGTGTAAAACCGTCGCTAAGGAAGAAAAATCCAAAACGTTTCTATAAGAATTTTAAAAAACGTAAAAAGCGCGTTACAAATAACATTTCATTGGACCAATTCGAGGAACATTTTAAAAAACTTATGTCTAAACCTCCTGAAGTGAATTTTGGAATGAGTGATACTCCGGAAACCGTTTTTGAGGAACTAGATATTCCGTTTACAGAGAAAGAACTTGATTCGTGCATCAAAAAATTAAAAAGAGACAAGTCCACTGGTTATGATGATGTAATGAACGAGTATATACTATTTGGTAAAACTTTATTGAAACCTGTTCTTTGCAAACTTTTCAATAACATTTTATGTTCTGGGAATTTTCCTGAAATATGAGTGAAATGTATGTTAATTCCAATCTTTAAGAAAGGAAATCCTGGAAACTACAGAGGTATTTCGTTGGTGTCACATCTAGGAAAACTATTTACGTCGTTGATTAATTCAAGACTTATAACATGGTGTAAGATTAACAACACTCGGGGAATCTTTATCTCCATTATTATACTCGTTGTATGTTAATGATATGGAAGTAGAGCTAATTAGTAATGGCTGTCAGTCATATGAATTTAAATCTTTAAATTTATTTTTAAATATGTATGCAGAAAAAAGTAAAATCACAAAAATACTGAACTCCGAGGAAAATTCAATCGGAAAGTCCCTAATCACATGGCAAAATCAAATGACAAAACACATCAAACGAATGGACAACAACTGTCATATTCCTGACTTGGTACAGGCATTTTCAAATGTAGAAAATGGTGGATTGAACCTGGTTTTATAGCGCTAAACCTCTCACTTGTACGACAGTCGCATCAAATTTAATAATATTGATAATGATGCGTGAACAAAACAAACAGACACAATAGGTAAAAATGTCACAAATGCAGACGACATTTACTGAGAACATAGATGATTTGCAAAATATGATAAATGCTGTAAACTCTTCTTCAAAGAAATATGGTTTATATTAATATGTCTAAAACTAAAGTAGTCGTGTTGAGAAATAGATGTAGTGTAAAAAGTCATGAAAAATGGTTTTTGAATAACAACCAACTTGATATATGTGACAGTTTTGTATATTTAGGTATCCTTTTTAATTATAATGGTAGCTTTTTACATACACAAAATGTTAGCCAATCAAGGAAGAAAGGCTGTTTTTGCTTTATGCAGTAAAATTGTAGATGAATATTATAATTGTGAAACGTTACTGTCCTTTTTTGGTACTTATGTATCTAGTATTCTTAATTATAGCTGTGAAGTGTGGGGTAATCATAAAGCTGATGATATAGAGAAAGTACATATGTATTTTTTAAAACGAGTTCTGTGCAATGACAATACTGTTGAACAAGATGAATACCATGTTATTTTAGAATTTAATAGGTTTAGTGATGTAAGAAAACAATATATTAAGAAATGTTATTGGCAAAATCCATCCACTTTTAAAATTATACAGTTGTTATCAGGGGCGGATCCAGGATTTGGGAAAGGGGGGGCGTAGTATGTAAAATTCGCCGAGCGGAGCGATGCGAAAATTTTTGGGACCTTTTTTGGGCTAAAAAACATAAAATAAGTGTAAAATGCATATTTTTAGTGACGGTTCCTAACGTGGGGTATGTATATTTTATAGTTAAAGTGTAAGCTTGGATTGGACATTTTTGATGCCGCATTCTCCCCATTAATTGTTTATTATAAAATGATTGAATGGATCTAAAGCAATGTACTAATATATTTGATGTGGGATTTGTCAGTAAAAAATGAACATGGAAAATTCTAGTTTGTTGTATATGGTTAGTTAGCATAACCTCACAGATTACTTGTTGTAAACATGATATACGGCTATTCAATGAAGTTTATAATACGACCGATACGAACAAAGACAAACATGCAATTTTTTTCCAAATGTTCGGTTGAAATGTTTCACTCAACAAGAGAAGTGAGGGGTTCCAAATCAACCAAAGGCTACGAATGAGTCTGAAAATCAAATGACAACGAAGTTGTGAATGACGGTCGACAGATGGAGATATAAAGGCCACATCCAGCAGGCAGGTTGCAGTTGGGCCTTGAAAAAAGTATTCAGTATACCAGTTCGGCGAAACAGACATTCCGGTCAGATATGGGATTTACATGCAAACCTCCCCAAAAAAATTACGCCCGTTTTTTCATTCACCATGTTCATTTTATGCTGAATTAATCTGTTGGATTTTTTTTTCTTATAGCAAAAAGGGGACACGATAATTGTTTTCATTACAGATACGGCCAGAATTTTTGTTTAAGGCAAAAATCAGGGTCAGAATATTTTCTCTAAAATATCTCAGACTGCTCTATCAAATCAAATGGTCCGTACCTTAGACTTAAAATACATCTAGAGCTTACTGACTGTGGATCATTTTTCAGCAATGTTATTAATTGGCTGGGGCGTGCGGGGTTAAACATATTTTCGTAAGGTAAATAATATTGCCGTGGAACTTTTTTTTTCATGAGAGTGTAATAGAGTATTACTTTCTGTTGAGTGGAAATATGAAATAGAAGTCAATACGTTCTTGCTCAATCCTTTGTCGCTTTGAAGGCATCATACTTGTCATACTCCGCCTAAGCAATGTGTTATTGTAATTTGAATTTCAAAATGACTGATTGACGTTTCAAACGTACTGATCAACTCCACCGTAGCGAAACACATAACTGACATAATCAATAAAATATTACAGTAAATACGAGCGAAAAATATCTTTATAAGTAAAGAATTGACGCATAAAAATCAAATACACGACCGGGAAATGGCAAAGTTCACGAAGTCTAGTCTGATTCATCATTTTACAAAAAAAAAAAAAAGTTCAAGCAAAGGGGGGGGGGGGGGGCGTACGCCCTCTACGCCCCCCTCTGGATCCGCCACTGAGTTATCAGTTCACAATGTGAAAGAACTTAATAATAACATAAACGGTACCAATTTTTCTGCACCAGATGCGCATTTCGACAATCAATGTCTCTTCAGTGATGCTCGAGGTCAAAATAGTTGAAAATCCAAAGCTTGTTAAAAATATGAAGAGCTATAAACAAAAAAGGACCAAAAAGTATAGCAAAAGCTGGGCAAGGAATCAGAGCTTTGCATGAGGGAGATACATTCCTTAATTTTAAATAATTTCCAAAATTTTGTAACAGCAAATTTTAATTACATAAAATCCGTATTTTCATGCCAGTACCAAAGTACTGGCTACTGGGCTGGTGATACCCTCGGGGACTATCAGTCCACCAGCAGAGGCATCGACCCAGTGGTAGTAATAACATAAACTGTACCATTTTTTCTGCACCAGATGCGCATTATTTTAGGTAAATTTTGTTCAATATCGAAAAAAATTCGTAATATGTAGTTGTATTCCTTATTTATCATATGAAGTAATTGTCATTCTCCGCCATAGGTGTATTTTGTATAATTGTTGTTTTTAATATAACACTGATGCACTTAAAAAATATTGTAAAAATGTATATTCTATAAATTGTATTGCTTCTAAATAAGTATTTTTATATATATAAATGTGATGAAGCAAGCTTGTTTAGCGAAATATTGCGTACATCTATTTAAAATCTAATACAACTTTTTTAATGTATCAATTAGCTTGGTTTTTTTTTAGTTATATATAGTTTTAATTTAGTAACTGTATTTCAGTTTATTTTCACGAGCGGATCCCGCCTAAATATATTGAATGTTGACTGTTGCTATATAAATATCGAAAGTGGTCACTATATATAATAAAATGGAGAATAGAAATAGGGATTTCGTCAGAGAGACAACAACCCGACCAAAGAGTAAAAAACAACAGAAGGTCACCAATGCGTCTTCAATACAGCAAGAAAATCTCATACCCGGAGGCGGACTTCAGCTGCCCCTAAACACAAATGTGTTCTAGTTCAGTGAAAATGGACGTTATACTAAACTCAAAAACATATACATGAACCAAATTAAAAAAAAGACATACAAAAATAACAATGACCAGAGGCTCCTGGCTTGTGACAGGGGCAATAATGCGGCGGGGTTAAACATGTTTAGTGAGATCTCAATCCTCCACCTTTAACTCTAGCCAATACAGAAAAATCAAATACACAGCAATACGCATAGTAAAACTCAGTTTAAAGTCAGGAAAATGGCCATTGTTATATCATAGTTCGTTTCTGTGTGTGTAACATTTTAATGTTGTGTTTCTGTTGTGTCGTAGTTCTCATCTTATATTTGATGTGTTTCCCTCAGTTTTAGTTTGTAACCCGGATTTGTTTTTTTCTCAATCGATTAAGAATTTCGAACAGCGGTATACTACTGTTGCCTTTATATACATATATACAGGTAAGTCTAAATTGAAAACAACGTTCAAACCTATGATTGCGTTGGATAAAAACCGCAATTTTTCTTAGGTGTGCATGCAAAACGTTAACAATTTTTCATAGAGGGGTCTAAATACAGCACAAACAACATTTTCCAAAAGACCAAAAAAGTGAAAAAGTATATTTAAACAAAACGCATTTGACTAACAGGTCAAACAACGGATGTTCTTAAACCCTGCTGACTGCCATTGGCGATTGCCAAATATACATATATACATGTATATATATAAAAGACCAAAAAAGTTAAAAAGTATATTTAAACAAAACGCATTTGACTAACAGGTCGAACAACGGATGTTCTTAAACCCTGCTGACTGCCATTAGCGATTGTCAAATAAACGGATCACAAGATGTAACAAAATGGATCTTTATTATTAATTTAATACCAAACAGAAAACAATAAACTTGCGAAAAAGTTGGTATACCGCAAACAAAAGGTGCAATCATTTTTACACCATATCCGGATTTCGACAATTAATGTCTCTTCAGTGATGTTAGGAATCGAAACGGTATCTGGAAGGCCATATAATTTACCTCAATTTAGGATAGACTCTTGAATTTTGAAGAGTCGAAATAGGATGAACGGATCATATAAACCCGAAGTCAAATATAATACAAGCCCAAACGAAAAAATATAAACAAGTCTAAATTGAAAACAACGTTCAAACCTATGATTTTGATGATTAACATACAAATGAAAGAACTTGTGAACAACGTAATACAAATAAGTGCATGTAGTACTTTTGGAATACATCGGACTTTAATAAAAAAAAAAAAAAGGTAGCAAGACATTTTCCGGTCTGTATGTCTCTCCAACTGTTCATCCATACCGAATCTGGTTTTATTTAAGGTAGTTTATAATGGACTTGTGGTCATATAAGCTTAAATATGTGTACATAAGATTATATGGTATGATTTACCATGAGAAAACTGTACCCACCAGAGAATATATGTCGTGGATGTTAGCAACTATAGGTCATCGTACAGCCTCCAAAAATGAGCATAACCCAGCAATAAAATTGAATGTCATGAAAAACACGTGAAACAATCCATACAAGAAAAGATATTTATTATGATTTAAACTTCTCAAAATTAAGGCCGATTTAGGGTTTTGACCCAGATGTCGTGGTGCACTGAACATGGCAATTTGACAGTCCAAGTAGCGACAAAGATGTCTTATGGGATTATATTCCTATAATCTTGATCTTAAGATCTTTCTTTATACATATACTTTTAAATTAAAAACCTATAGTCAGTGTATAACGCGAGATGGAATAATGAAATCAGCTGCTGTTTTTATCGCCACGTTACAGCCACGTGCAAATATGTTTGCTCAAGTTCAGAACTTTTTTTAAAAAATGGGACGAAAGATACCAGAGGGACAGTCAAACTCATAGAAGACAGAAGACAAACATGCAGAACTTGTGACAAACAACCGAAACGTTTACTATCTTTGATTGTATAAATAAAATACTCCGGAGCGGATATTGACTACTGTGGACAAACATCCAAATATATGTGACGTATTTGCTGTATCCAAACTAGGTATATGTAATCCAATGGTTGTTGTTGATTGCTTTCTGTCATATTTTGTTTCGTTTTTGTTGTAGTTTAAATCAGACACTCAGTTTTGTCTTTTCAATTGTCTCTTACAAGTTTGCGTTTATAGCTTATTAACAAGGTATTGGTTTTATCTATTGTCAGAGGTCGTACTTGTGGCAGCTATAGATTTTGGTACAACCTTTTCGAGATATGCATTTACTTTAAGAAATGACTACAAAATTGACCATACAAGAGTGTCTGGTAGCCATTGGCATACAGGTTCACAGCCAGGTCTTTTCACCAAAACACCAACATGTATTTTGTTTGACCCAAATCAAGTTTTTGAGTCGTTCGGCTGGGAAGCAGAAGATAAATATACAGAGCTAGCACAAGAGGAAGAACATATGGACTGGTTCTTCTTTAAAACATTTAAAATGCAACTGTATGACAAAAAGGTTTGTAAAATTTTATAGAATGAAATACACACTAGGCTTTGACCTGCAAAGAAAGGTTTGTTGATTTATGTGGTTGATTGCTTAATGTCCTAGGAAAATATTTCATGGATACCTATACAGAACATCATTAAAATTCTGAAAGTGGATGAGAGTCTGTATACTTAGTTTTATGCGTTGCAAGACGTCATTATTTCCGTTGGCAGTATTTCTGGTGAGCATAATTATATACCATGTAGACCCCCTGATATAAAATAATTTTTATATGAAGACGACAAAACTATCAATTTGTCCCTGTGATTAATATTTTACTCATGTATTCTCCCATACTACAATATTACTCTTAATATCAGGAAACCAACGACATGAGGCTGTTCGTGACATTTGAGACCTTCAATAGCGGAGTTGAGCATCAAAATAAGACTATCGAAAAAATTTAAAAAAGGTACGGACGTATTTTTGAATCTCCTTCTCTTTCAGCTGGGTTCGGTAGCCCATGACCAAATTATTTATGAATGACTATACGGTATGTGATTTGCTTATTGTTAAAGGCCGTGCGGTGATCTATAATTGCCGAAATCTGCTTCTTTTGGACAATGTGGGATCATTGGCGATCATACCACATCTCCAAAATTTTTATATTATTCATTATAAAAAGCATCATTTTGGACAATGTAGGATCATTGGCGATCATACCACATCTCCTTATTTTGTATTATCCATTATCAAAAGCATCATTTTGGACAATTTATAGTGAATTTCACGAGGAAATATCCTTAATTGCAAATACTCGGTTATCAAATTGCAGACGGTTTTTCTATTTTTCATTGTAATGGCATCATGCACTATAACATTTAACTCTTAGACTTGGATTTTGTAACGATATTTAATAACAACAGGAAATATCCAGAGATTTTATGTTGGAAGGTGAGAATGGTTGTCTGATGCCAGCAATGAGAGTCTTCACAGAGAGCATTAAATTTTTCCGAAAGCACCTAGAGGAGCACATTAGAAGTAAAACAGACGGTATAAAGCCACATGAAATAGCCTGGGTTCTGACGGTACCAGCTATCTGGTCAGATCCAGCCAAACAGTTTATGAGGGAGGCTGCTAATAATGTATGTCATATTTATAATTTTTATTCGGGTTCATTAAAGCGTTATTCTAACTTCGTCTTTATAAGCATTTTTTAATTTGGTCATATGCTTAGAAATAAGTCATAAAATCTTTTAGATTCTCAAAACTCCATTATGAAGCTGTGACACTGCGAATTTTAGTATTTTAAAAGAATTATTCAAAAAGCTTTACAAGGCCATATAAATATTTTTTATTGTAACTAAAATTTGATGCATTTTCAGGGAGATTGATTTTGTGTATAAGAATTAAGCATTAATGGTGTTCCTATAAGTCATCGATGATGTATAATTGTCTTACAAAACTAATACTTTTTTCAGGGAGGAATTCCCAACAGTCGCCTCATCGTGGCGTTAGAACCGGAAGCTGCATCAATCTACTGTAAAAACTTACCTGTAGACAGAACAATCAGTTCTGGTGGCAGATCTACCCTAGATGCTTTTGCTGCTGGAACAAAATATCTTATATTGGATGCTGGTGGTAAAAATATAGTAACATACTAATTTTACAGTAATTTCAACTCGAAATGCAAGGCAATGATAACATTCTTCGCTTAAGAATAGTTAATGATCAGTTTTTTTCATATGCTACAGACTTTTCATAGGAAACGTATGAATAACAGTATTAACAGTTAGTTTCACATTGTTTCTCATTTATATATTTACTTAGAGATGAGGTGTACACACTCACGTTCAAATACCATTTTTTTTCTAAGCCAGCTCGCAAAATAACCCACTATCCTAATGCTATTGTTTTTGTTAATTATTTTGCAATGCTGTTTTTACAAAGGTGGTACAACTGACATTACTGTACAAGAAATCAAACCAGATGGTAATATTAAACAGATTTGTGAAGTTCGTGGAGATTGGGGTGGAGTAAAAGTCGACCAAGCGTTTGACGAATTTATGTTGGATATTGTTGGAATGGAAACGATGGACAAGTTCCGAAATGAGGACAAAGCAGAATATTTAAGCCTATGTAAGGCGTTCGAGGTGAAAAATCGCAGCATTCGTCCAGACAGCACAGCAAAAATTACACTTCAAATTCCGTTAATTTTAAGGGAAAAATTCCAGGAGGTAAAAGGTATTTCTTTGAAAGATTCAACGAAATCAAACAAATCAATGTCGTGGGTGGGTGACAAACTACGCATTGATCCTGATATTGTTAAAGACTTCTATAGTGAAACTTGCCGCCAAATTACGCATCATCTCAATGGTATATTCGAAGAACCAGCAGTTGTTGACACTGAAATTATTCTAATGGTGGGTGACTTCTCAGAAACCCAAATGCTTCAGGAAGCAATTAAGTCTGTATATCATAATAAAACTGTTAAAATTCCCGAGGAACCAGGACTTGCAGTGCTGAAGGGAGCCGTTCAATTTGGATTTAACCCTAAAGTTATTAATCCCAGGAATAGCCGATTCACGTATGGCATAAGTACAAGCAAACGTTCCCGTCCCCATACCGACCAAGAGAATAAGAAACAAATCGTCAATGATATCATGTATTGTCGTGATAGATTCGGCAAGCATGTCGAGAGAGGTCAGCCGATAGAGGTAGGGGAGGTCACCCATCAAAGAACTTACAATCCATTAAAAGGTGACCAGCGTAGAATACGCCTTCCTGTTAATGCGTCTCTCTCAGTTGATTCGGAATATGTAGATGAGACGGAATGTTCATACCTCGGTGATCTTAAGGTAGATGTATCCGACATTCGGGGAAGATGTGAACGGGAAGTTGTGGTAGGGATGAGATTCGGAGGGACCGATATTGCTGTTGAAGCTGTGGTGAAATTCACTGGCGAAAAGATGGATGCACGTTTCAACTTTCTGCGTTAATAGCCATATATTTGAAACTATTGCTTATAATTTCTATTGTAATGTTAATAATAATCCACCAATAAACAATTTCTGTGTACATGATGTACATAGTCAACACTTTTAAGTGTTCATACCAAAGCACTTTTTAAGGAATTTCGAATTGTCTGGATTTTAAAGGTAGCAAATCATTGTAAAATTTTGAAATCAATCTATTAGGCGATTGGGGCACATCGTACTTTTATGAGGCATTCCTGTTTATTAGGAAAGGTGATTTAATAAAAATAACGTTAGAATTAAACTCTCTCTTTAAATTATCTTCATTTACATTATTCAGTGACTCTGAAAGTTGGTAATGTTTGTTGTAATTAATATTTTTTGTTAGATGAATAGAGAAGGCATATGCAAATCAGCATCTTTGGAGCATTTTGAATTTCGAATTTCTTTAATGTGCATACTAAATTATATGTCTTTGTGTACTGTATGCATACTAAATAAACTTTGTTATTCAAATTGCTCCATATAAATACTGACTTGCATACCTTCTTATTCCTTATTCGTCTAACAAAACATTGTTTTACAACACATATTACGCACTGTCAGAGACATCAACTGTATTGTATATGTCTCTCCTGTATGCATTAACATGGTATGACAGTTAGCTGTGGTAAAATCAGTACACAGTTTAAACAATGGTAAGACTATCAGCTTTTAGAAATGGAAAAGTTACAAATGATTAAAGAATATTTAATTAAACGCCCGAAAATCTTTCTAATCTCAGGAAATTGTTGATAATAAAACAAACTGCTATTGTTTCCTGTTGCTATCATCTGGAACTATTCTACAGGTTTTGGTTACTTATATCATCTTATACCATTATACAGGTATTGGTCACCTATATCATAGACATATCTACCTTTATCATCTAGGATCATTATAAAGGTATTAGTCCCTTATATTATCTGGTTCTATTCGACAGGTATTGGTCCCTTATATCATTTGAGATTGTTAATAGATATGAGAAGATGTGGTATGAGTGCCAATCAGACAACACTCCATCAAAGTCAAAATTTATAAAAGTAAACCATTATAGGTCAAAGTACGGTCTTCAACACGGAGCCTTGGCCCCAAAAATTACTAGACTAAGTGTAAAACCATTCAAACGGGAAAACCAACGGTCTAATCTATATAAAAAATGAGAAACGAGAAACATTTATGAACCACTCAACAAACGACAACTACTGAACATCAGATTCCTGACTTAGGACAGGTGCAAACAATTGCAGCGGATTTAAACGTTTTAATGGTACCAAACCTTCACCCTTATCTGAAACAATAGTGTAACATCACAACATAGAAAGACACACTATAAAATATCAATTGAAATAGAATAGAATTCAATAAATATACTTTATTCCAAATTAAAGGGCCCACAAGGGGCAACATGAGATTATAACATTACACATATTAAGCAAATAATATCATCGGGGACAATTATACAGGTAGTGGTCCCTTACATCATGTGAGACTATTATATAGGACGAGTGATACCAATGGAGTCAGAACTAAGAGCCAGGTAGGTGTTAAAATGTGTCCAACTTACCTTTTGTCAATAATTTAAATTGCATATGACGAGTGCCTTAAGAAATGTCACATATAATGCAAGCCCATTTTTGATCCCTTTTGTAATGATATACAGAATTGACCTTTCAATGCATACCTTAAACTTTTGTCAGCATGCTTATTTCACAGTTTGGTGTCGCAACATTTTTTGTAGTTCAGAAACTTGCGATTAGTCCCATAGGGGTCAAAGTTAAAACTCGTAAATTCCTATTCAAATGTTATCAAATTGAACCAAAAGCAAAAGAAAATATAAGATTGATTGGTCAATTTCCAAAGAATACATATCCTTGTTTGAATTTCATATTAGATGAAAAATAAGGATAAGAGTTGCGTTTCTTTTGGAACTCGGTATATTACATATCCAATGATGGCAAATCTAATTAAGATATATAATCTCTGATTTCGTTATGCTCATATGAAGCAAGGGATTCAAATAGATTTAGATATTAATCAGATTTGCCGTGACAGTATATACCAATAAAAGGCAACAACTCTACCTCTGACTTTGTAAAATATACTACCAATTACAACACGTTTCTTTGTTAGCGTTTTTGTTAGATTTATTGGTGTGTTTGTTTGTTTGTTTCAATCAGATGTGTTGCATGTCTGTGATGTTTGTTTACACAGTTTTGGCTGCTGGCTCACAAGTATTGTCACATTAACTTATTATGTCTATTTGGGTTGCTCACTCAATATAATGAAGAGCAACCTGAAAGTTCGTGCAAAAAACGATAGGCAATCTATACCCAGGGGTAGAAAACCGTAGTGTTTCGAATAATTCAACATTTTGTATATATTAACAGAAGTTGAACATATCAATGATATCTCATATCACAAAAATGGTGATAGCCTTTTAAGACGAAACCTTCCCCAGCAGTGGCTCCTACACAGTGGCTGTAAACACTCGTTCAAGATGTCAGGTTTATAATTTTGTACACACGACGCGCGGTTAGTCTACATAAGACCCATCAATGGTGTTCGATTTAAAGCAGTTGTAAGGCCAATTTGTATACGAAAATTTCTAGCTTTAAAGAGGAGACCGAAAAGTTGTGCAAAGTTCGAGTAAGGTATTCTACAAATTTGGATAGAAAACCTTAGTTTTCCCATTAATTCATCATTTTATAAACAGTTTAATTACAGAAAATGAATTAATGAATGATATAATTATTTCATGTCAACACAAAAGTCCTGAGTGCTGACCAGTGATACCTTCAGAGAGAGCAGGGGCATCAAACCAGAGGTTGTAAAAACTCAACAAATATATACAAGTACCAAGATTATAAGTTTATGTGCAAGACGTGCGTTTCGCCTTCATTAAACTTATCAGTGACGCTCGAATTAAAACAGTTTCAAGGACGAATCACGAATACGATGTTGTAGATCTTTAAAAACAGAAAATTCCGTAAAGGTGTGAGAAATACGTCAAAGACAATCCATACTTGGGTTAAAACATCTTATTGTTTGAATAATTCAACATTTTATTTACAGTTAATTTATCAGAAATGAACATAACAACGATATTTCATGTCAACACTAAAGTGATAAGTACTTAGCTGGTTACACCCTCCATAAGTGGCATCGACTCGGTGCATGGTAGTAATACTCGTCAAAGATACCAGGCTTTTTGCACACCAGGCGTGAATTCAGTTTGCATAAGACTAATCTGTGATTGGTTGCATGATGATCTTGCTACGATTCTATTTGTTTAAATGTTTATAAAATTGGCTCTGTTCTTTATGTACCGATAAAGTGTTTAAAATATTTTAGAATTAAATATTTCGCGTGTCGATGAATCTAGCTAGATTAAGGAAATAAACTATTCCCCGAACTAACTATATATTGTCTTATTTCTACATACTTATTCTAAAGGATTGTTTTCGGATTATAGATTATCGCTATTTCGCAAATTTGCTTTTCCTTTGATCTTTTTTTGTGCTAACTTTTCATATCCCGCTACTCGCTTGATATAAAAAAAAATTATCAGAATCATTTTAGTTTTACATTGTTTCTTATTTATATACTAAAATTTATATATTTACTTATAGAATAGGTTAACCGGCACTGTTCCGTTCAAATATTATTTTTCCTTAGCCAACTCGCAAAACAACCACCTATGCTAATAGTACTGTTTTAGATAACGATTTTGCAATGATGTTTTTACATAAGTGGTACAATTGACATCACTGTACATAAAATCAAGCCAGATGGTGAAACAAAACCAAAATATAAACCAACCACATCATTCAACAGCGTTCAAAGATCAGATCTGATTCATTTTACATCGTGCTCATACTGATGAAGGATATCTGTTATCCGAAATATTTATAGTTACATTTGTTCGTTTATTGTCATTTTTGGTGATGTTGAACCCTTTTAGACTGGTTAAAAGTCTAAACTGAAAACAACGTTCAAACCTACGACTGCGTTGGATAAAAATCGCAATTTTTATACGTGTGCATGCAAAACAAATTTATTGGTAGAGGGGTCTAAATACAGCACAAACAACATTTTCCAAAACACCAAAAAAGTGAAAAAGTATATTTTAACAAAACGCATTTGACTAGCAGGTCGAACAACGGATGTTCTTAAGCCCTGCAGACTGCCATGGCGATTGCCAAATAAACGTATCACAAGATGTAACAAAATGGATATAAACTATTAATTTAATACCAAACAGAAATCAATAAACTTGCGGAAAAGATGGTATACCGCAAACAAAAGGTGCAAAAATTAGTACACCATATCCGGATTTCGACAATTGATGTCTCCTCAGTGATGTTAGGAATCGAAACGGTATTTGGAAGGCCATATAATTTACCTCAATTTAGGATAGACTCTTGAATTTTGAAAGAGTCAAAATAGGATGAACAGATCATATAAACCCGAAGGCAAATATAATACAAGCCCAAACGAAAAAATATAAACAAGTCTAAATTGAAAACAACGTTCAAACCTATGATTGCGTTGGATAAAAACCGCAATTTTTATACGTGTGCATGCAAAACAAATTTCTTGGTAGAGGGGTCTAAATACAGCACAAACAACATTTTCCAAAACACCAAAAAAGTGAAAAAGTATATTTTAACAAAACGCATTTGACTAGCAGGTCGAACAACGGATGTTCTTAAACCCTGCTGACTGCATGGCGATTGCCAAATAAACGTATCACAAGATGTAACAAAATGGATCTTAACTATTAATTTAATACCAAACAGAAAACAATAACCTTGCGGAAAAGATCGTATACCGCAAACAAAAGGTGCAAACATTAGTACACCATATCCGGATTTCGACAATTGATGTCTCTTCAGTGATGTTAGGAATCGAAACGGTATTTGGAAGGCCATATAATTTACCTCAATTTAGGATAGACTCTTGAATTTTGAAAGAGTCAAAATAGGATGAACAGATCATATAAACCCGAAGGCAAATATAATACAAGCCCAAACGAAAAATATAAACAAGTCTAAATTGAAAACAACGTTCAAAACTATGATTGCGTTGGATAAAAACCGCAATTTTTATACGTGTGCATGCAAAACAAATTTCTTGGTAGAGGGGTCTAAATACAGCACAAACAACATTTTCCAAAAGACCAAAAAAGTGAAAAAGTATATTTTAACAAAACGCATTTAACTAGCAGGTCGAACAACGGATGTTCTTAAACCCTGCTGACTGCATGGCGATTGCCAAATAAACGTATCACAAGATGTAACAAAATAGATCTTAACTATTAATTTAGTACCTAACAGAAAACAATAAACTTGCGGAAAAGATCGTATACCGCAAACAAAAGGTGCAAAAATTAGTACACCATATCCGGATTTCGACAATTAATGTCTCTTCAGTGATATTAGGAATCGAAACGGTATTAGGAAGGCCATATAATTTACCTCAATTTAGGATAGACTCATGAATTTTGAAAGAGTCAAAATAGGATGAACGGATCATATCAACCCGAAGGTAAATATAATACAAGCCCAAACGAAAAAATATAAACAAGTCTAAATTGAAAACAACGTTCAAACCTATGATTGCGTTGGATAAAAACCGCAATTTTTATACGTGTTCATGCAAAACAAATTTCTTGGTAGAGGGGTCTAAATACAGCACAAACAACATTTTCCAAAAGACCAAAAAAGTGAAAAAGTATATTTTAACAAAACGCATTTGACTAGCAGGTCGAATAACGGATGTTCTTAAACCCTGCTGACTGCCATGGCGATTGCCAAATAAACGTATCACAAGATGTAACAAAATGGATCTTAACTATTATTTTAATACCAAACAGAAAACAATAACCTTGCGGAAAAGATCGTATACCGCAAACAAAAGGTGCAAACATTAGTACACCATATCCGGATTTCGACAATTGATGTCTCTTCAGTGACGTTAGAAATCGAAACGGTATTTGGAAAGCCATATAATTTACCTCAATTTAGGATAGACTCTTGAATTTTGAAAGAGTCAAAATAGGATGAACGGATCATATAAACCCGAAGGCAAATATAATACAAGCCCAAACGAAAAAATATAAACAGGACTAAATTGAAAACAACGTTCAAAACTATGATTGCGTTGGATAAAAACCTCAATTTTTATACGTGTGCATGCAAAACAAATTTCTTGGTAGAGGGGTCTAAATACAGCACAAACAACATTTTCCAAAAGACCAAAAAAGTGAAAAAGTATATATTTTAACAAAACGCATTTGACTAGCAGGTCGAACAACGGATGTTCTTAAACCCTGCTGACTGCCATGGCGATTGCCAAATAAACGTATCACAAGATGTAACAAAATGGATCTTAATTATTAGTTTAGTACCAAACAGAAAACAATAAACTTGCGGAAAAGATGGTATACCGCAAACAAAAGGTGCAAAAATTAGTACACCATATCCGGATTTCGACAATTGATGTCTCCTCAGTGATGTTAGGAATCGAAACGGTATTTGGAAGGCCATATAATTTACCTCAATTTAGGATAGACTCTTGAATTTTGAAAGAGTCAAAATAGGATGAACGAATCATATAAACCCGAAGACAAATATATAATACAAGCCCAAACGAAAAAATATAAACAAGTCTAAATTGAAAACAACGTTCAAACTTATGATTGCGTTGGATAAAAACCGCAATTTTTATACGTGTGCATGCAAAACAAATTTCTTGGTAGAGGGGTCTAAATACAGCACAAACAACATTTTCCAAAAGACCAAAAAAGTGAAAAAGTATATTTTAACAAAACGCATTTAACTAGCAGGTCGAACAACGGATGTTCTTAAACCCTGCTGACTGCATGGCGATTGCCAAATAAACGTATCACAAGATGTAACAAAATAGATCTTAACTATTAATTTAGTACCTAACAGAAAACAATAAACTTGCGGAAAAGATCGTATACCGCAAACAAAAGGTGCAAAAATTAGTACACCATATCCGGATTTCGACAATTAATGTCTCTTCAGTGATATTAGGAATCGAAACGGTATTAGGAAGGCCATATAATTTACCTCAATTTAGGATAGACTCATGAATTTTGAAAGAGTCAAAATAGGATGAACGGATCATATCAACCCGAAGGTAAATATAATACAAGCCCAAACGAAAAAATATAAACAAGTCTAAATTGAAAACAACGTTCAAACCTATGATTGCGTTGGATAAAAACCGCAATTTTTATACGTGTTCATGCAAAACAAATTTCTTGGTAGAGGGGTCTAAATACAGCACAAACAACATTTTCCAAAAGACCAAAAAAGTGAAAAAGTATATTTTAACAAAACGCATTTGACTAGCAGGTCGAATAACGGATGTTCTTAAACCCTGCTGACTGCCATGGCGATTGCCAAATAAACGTATCACAAGATGTAACAAAATGGATCTTAACTATTATTTTAATACCAAACAGAAAACAATAACCTTGCGGAAAAGATCGTATACCGCAAACAAAAGGTGCAAACATTAGTACACCATATCCGGATTTCGACAATTGATGTCTCTTCAGTGACGTTAGAAATCGAAACGGTATTTGGAAAGCCATATAATTTACCTCAATTTAGGATAGACTCTTGAATTTTGAAAGAGTCAAAATAGGATGAACGGATCATATAAACCCGAAGGCAAATATAATACAAGCCCAAACGAAAAAATATAAACAGGACTAAATTGAAAACAACGTTCAAAACTATGATTGCGTTGGATAAAAACCTCAATTTTTATACGTGTGCATGCAAAACAAATTTCTTGGTAGAGGGGTCTAAATACAGCACAAACAACATTTTCCAAAAGACCAAAAAAGTGAAAAAGTATATATTTTAACAAAACGCATTTGACTAGCAGGTCGAACAACGGATGTTCTTAAACCCTGCTGACTGCCATGGCGATTGCCAAATAAACGTATCACAAGATGTAACAAAATGGATCTTAATTATTAGTTTAGTACCAAACAGAAAACAATAAACTTGCGGAAAAGATGGTATACCGCAAACAAAAGGTGCAAAAATTAGTACACCATATCCGGATTTCGACAATTGATGTCTCCTCAGTGATGTTAGGAATCGAAACGGTATTTGGAAGGCCATATAATTTACCTCAATTTAGGATAGACTCTTGAATTTTGAAAGAGTCAAAATAGGATGAACGAATCATATAAACCCGAAGACAAATATATAATACAAGCCCAAACGAAAAAATATAAACAAGTCTAAAT
The DNA here is from genome assembly GCF_021869535.1 of Mytilus californianus. Lineage (NCBI taxonomy): Eukaryota > Metazoa > Mollusca > Bivalvia > Mytilida > Mytilidae > Mytilus > Mytilus californianus. Next base: position 2,826,184 of record NW_026262745.1, on the reverse strand, counting down.
TGAAAACAACGTTCAAACTTATGATTGCGTTGGATAAAAACCGCAGTTTTTATACGTGTGCATGCAAAACAAATTTCTTGGTAGAGGGGTCTAAATACAGCACAAACAACATTTTCCAAAACACCAAAAAAGTGAAAAAGTATATATTTTAACAAAACGCATTTGACTAGCAGGTCGAACAACGGATGTTCTTAAACCCTGCTGACTGCCATGGCGATTGCCAAATAAACGTATCACAAGATGTAACAAAATGGATCTTAACTATTAATTTAGTACCAAACAGAAAACAATAAACTTGCGGAAAAGATGGTATACCGCAAACAAAAGGTGCAAAAATTAGTACACCATATCCGGATTTCGACAAATAATGTCTCTTCAGTGATGTTAGGAATCGAAACGGTATTTGGAAGGCCATGTAATTTACCTCAATTTAGGATAGACTCTTGAATTTTGAAAGAGTCAAAATAGGATGAACGGATCATATAAACCCGAAGGCAAATATATAATACAAGCCCAAACGAAAAAATATAAACAAGTCTAAATTGAAAACAACGTTCAAACCTATGATTGCATTGGATAAAAACCGCAATTTTTATACGTGTGCATGCAAAACAAATTTCTTGGTAGAGGGGTCTAAATACAGCACAAACAACATTTTCCAAAACACCAAAAAAGTGAAAAAGTATATTTTAACAAAACGCATTTGACTAGCAGGTCGAACAACGGATGTTCTTAAACCCTGCTGACTGCCATGGCGATTGTCAAATAAACGTATCACAAGATGTAACAAAATGGATCTTAACTATTAATTTAATACCAAACAGAAAACAATAAACTTGCGGAAAAGATGGTATACCGCAAACAAAAGGTGCAAAAATTAGTACACTATATCCGGATTTCGACAATTAATGTCTCTTCAGTAATGTTAGGAATCGAAACGGTATTTGGAAGGCCATATAATTTACCTCAATTTAGGATAGACTCTTGAATTTTGAAAGAGTCAAAATAGGATGAACGGATCATATAAACCCGAAGGCAAATATATAATACAAGCCCAAACGAAAAAATATAAACAAGTCTAAATTGAAAACAACGTTCAAACCTATGATTGCGTTGGATAAAAACCTCAATTTTTATACGTGTGCATGCAAAACACATTTCTTGGTAGAGGGGTCTAAATACAGCACAAACAACATTTTCCAAAAGACCAAAAAAGTGAAAAAGTATATTTTAACAAAACGCATTTGACTAGCAGGTCGAACAACGGATGTTCTTAAACCCTGCTGACTGCCATGGCGATTGCCAAATAAACGTATCACAAAATGTAACAAAATGGATCTTAATTATTAGTTTAGTACCAAACAGAAAACAATAAACTTGCGGAAAAGATGGTATACCGCAAACAAAAGGTGCAAAAATTAGTACACCATATCCGGATTTCGACAATTAATTTCTCTTCAGTGATGTTAGGAATCGAAACGGTATTTGGAAAGCCATATAATTTACCTCAATTTAGGATAGACTCTTGAACTTTGAAAGAGTCAAAATAGGATGAACGGATCATATAAACCCGAAGGCAAATATATAATACAAGCCCAAACGAAAAAATATAAACAAGTCTAAATTGAAAACAACGTTCAAACCTATAATTGCGTTGGATAAAAACCGCAATTTTTATACGTGTGCATGCAAAACAAATTTCTTGGTAGAGGGGTCTAAATACAGCACAAACAACATTTTCCAAAAGACCAAAAAAGTGAAAAAGTATATTTTAACAAAACGCATTTGACTAGCAGGTCGAACAACGGATGTTCTTAAACCCTGCTGACTGCCATGGCGATTGTCAAATAAACGTATCACAAGATGTAACAAAATGGATCTTAACTATTAATTTAATACCAAACAGAAAACAATAAACTTGCGGAAAAGATGGTATACCGCAAACAAAAGGTGCAAAAATTAGTACACCATATCCGGATTTCGACAATTAATGTCTCTTCAGTGATGTTAGGAATCGAAACGGTATTTGGAAGGCCATATAATTTACCTCAATTTAGGATAGACTCTTGAATTTTGAAAGAGTCAAAATAGGATGAACGGATCATATAAACCCGAAGGCAAATATATAATACAAGCCAAACGAAAAAATATAAACAAGTCTAAATTGAAAACAACGTTCAAACCTATGATTGCGTTGGATAAAAACCTCAACTTTTATACGTGTGCATGCAAAACACATTTCTTGGTAGAGGGGTCTAAATACAGCACAAACAACATTTTCCAAAAGACCAAAAAAGTGAAAAAGTATATTTTAACAAAACGCATTTGACTAGCAGGTCGAACAACGGATGTTCTTAAACCCTGCTGACTGCCATGGCGATTGCCAAATAAACGTATCACAAGATGTAACAAAATGGATCTAAATTATTAGTTTAGTACCAAACAGAAAACAATAAACTTGCGGAAAAGATGGTATACCGCAAACAAAAGGTGCAAAAATTAGTACACCATATCCGGATTTCGACAAATAATGTCTCTTCAGTGATGTTAGGAATCGAAACGGTATTTGGAAGGCCATGTAATTTACCTCAATTTAGGATAGACTCTTGAATTTTGAAAGAGTCAAAATAGGATAAACGGATCATATGAACCCGAAGGCAAATATATAATACAAGCCCAAACGAAAAAATATAAACAAGTCTAAATTGAAAACAACGTTCAAACCTATGATTGCGTTGGATAAAAACCGCAATTTTTATACGTGTGCATGCAAAACAAATTTCTTGGTAGAGGGGTCTAAATACAGCACAAACAACATTTTCCAAAACACCAAAAAAGTGAAAAAGTATATTTTAACAAAACGCATTTTACTAGCAGGTCGAACAACGGATGTTCTTAAACCCTGCTGACTGCCATGGCGATTGTCAAATAAACGTATCACAAGATGTAACAAAATGGATCTTAACTATTAATTTAATACCAAACAGAAAACAATAAACTTGCGGAAAAGATGGTATACCGCAAACAAAAGGTGCAAAAATTAGTACACCATATCCGGATTTCGACAATTAATTTCTATTCAGTGATGTTAGGAATCGAAACGGTATTTGGAAGGCCATATAATTTACCTCAATTTAGGATAGACTCTTGAACTTTGAAAGAGTCAAAATAGGATGAACGGATCATATAAACCCGAAGGCAAATATATAATACAAGCCCAAACGAAAAAATATAAACAAGTCTAAATTGAAAACAACGTTCAAACCTATAATTGCGTTGGATAAAAACCGCAATTTTTATACGTGTGCATGCAAAACAAATTTCTTGGTAGAGGGGTCTAAATACAGCACAAACAACATTTTCCAAAACACCAAAAAAGTGAAAAAGTATATTTTAACAAAACGCATTTGACTAGCAGGTCGAACAACGGATGTTCTTAAACCCTGCTGACTGCCATGGCGATTGCCAAATAAACGTATCACAAGATGTAACAAAATGGATCTTAACTATTAATTTAGTACCAAACAGAAAACAATAAACTTGCGGAAAAGATGGTATACCGCAAACAAAAGGTGCAAAAATTAGTACACCATATCCGGATTTCGACAAATAATGTCTCTTCAGTGATGTTAGGAATCGAAACGGTATTTGGAAGGCCATGTAATTTACCTCAATTTAGGATAGACTCTTGAATTTTGAAAGAGTCAAAATAGGATGAACGGATCATATAAACCCGAAGGCAAATATATAATACAAGCCCAAACGAAAAAATATAAACAAGTCTAAATTGAAAACAACGTTCAAACCTATGATTGCGTTGGATAAAAACCGCAATTTTTATACGTGTGCATGCAAAACAAATTTCTTGGTAGAGGGGTCTAAATACAGCACAAACAATATTTTCCAAAACACCAAAAAAGTGAAAAAGTATATTTTAACAAAACGCATTTTACTAGCAGGTCGAACAACGGATGTTCTTAAACCCTGCTGACTGCCATGGCGATTGTCAAATAAACGTATCACAAGATGTAACAAAATGGATCTTAACTATTAATTTAATACCAAACAGAAAACAATAAACTTGCGGAAAAGATGGTATACCGCAAACAAAAGGTGCAAAAATTAGTACACCATATCCGGATTTCGACAATTAATGTCTCTTCAGTGATGTTAGGAATCGAAACGGTATTTGGAAGGCCATATAATTTACCTCAATTTAGGATAGACTCTTGAATTTTGAAAGAGTCAAAATAGGATGAACGGATCATATAAACCCGAAGGCAAATATATAATACAAGCCAAACGAAAAAATATAAACAAGTCTAAATTGAAAACAACGTTCAAACCTATGATTGCGTTGGATAAAAACCTCAACTTTTATACGTGTGCATGCAAAACACATTTCTTGGTAGAGGGGTCTAAATACAGCACAAACAACATTTTCCAAAAGACCAAAAAAGTGAAAAAGTATATTTTAACAAAACGCATTTGACTAGCAGGTCGAACAACGGATGTTCTTAAACCCTGCTGACTGCCATGGCGATTGCCAAATAAACGTATCACAAGATGTAACAAAATGGATCTAAATTATTAGTTTAGTACCAAACAGAAAACAATAAACTTGCGGAAAAGATGGTATACCGCAAACAAAAGGTGCAAAAATTAGTACACCATATCCGGATTTCGACAATTAATTTCTCTTCAGTGATGTTAGGAATCGAAACGGTATTTGGAAGGCCATATAATTTACCTCAATTTAGGATAGACTCTTGAACTTTGAAAGAGTCAAAATAGGATGAACGGATCATATAAACCCGAAGGCAAATATATAATACAAGCCCAAACGAAAAAATATAAACAAGTCTAAATTGAAAACAACGTTCAAACCTATGATTGCGTTGGATAAAAACCGCAATTTTTATACGTGTGCATGCAAAACAAATTTCTTGGTAGAGGGGTCTAAATACAGCACAAACAACATTTTCCAAAAGACCAAATGAGTGAAAAAGTATATTTTAACAACACGCATTTGACTAGCAGGTCGAACAACTGATGTTCTTAAACCCTGCTGACTGCCATTGGCGATTGCCAAATAAACGTATCAAAAGATGTAACAAAATAGATCTTACTATTAAATTATTACCAAACAGAAAACAATAAACTTGCGGAAAAGATGGTATACCGCAAACATTAGGTGCAACAGTATATATATATATATATATATATATATATATATATATATATATATATATATATATATACAACTCGTCTAAACATCAGCCCAACAATGTTAGATCTGTAAATTTGCTTTCGCAAATTTTTTGTTCTTCCCTCGCCGGGATTCGAACTCATGATACTGAGATATCGTGACACCAAATCGCCTGCACTGTATCCGACGCGCTAGACCACACGACCACCTAGGCTTCACAAAATAAAGCTTTCGGTGGCCGGGTGTTACCTTTCCTCGTCAGTTTTAATCTAGCGTCGTAATACAGTACATGATCAGCTGATCTGTAACAATTCCATCTTCATGCCTTATATATCATGTACTGTATTACGATGCTAGATTAAAACTGACGAGGAAAGGTAACACCCGGCCACCGAAAGCTTTATTTTGTGAAGCCTAGGTGGTCGTGTGGTCTAGCGCGTCGGATACAGTGCAGGTGATTTGGTGTCACGATATCTCAGTAGCATGAGTTCGAATCCCGGCGAGGGAAGAACAAAAAATTTGCGAAAGCAAATTTACAGATCTAACATTGTTGGGCTGATGTTTAGACGAGTTGTATATACAGAATGTACACAGCCATGTATCACCATCACTGCTGGTGATCCGATGGATAAATCTGTTGTAGAGTTGTCACTGGTTCAGACGTACTTATATATATATATATATATATATATATATATATAGATTGCCTAACAATGTAATTTTAACACACTATTTAGTATGTAAATATAAGAATGTTTAAAATATTTACAAAATGATGAAAATAAACGCAATATTTCGCTAGACTAACTAGCTTTATCAAGCGTGCATCTATCCAGGTGAAATCGGATGTAGATGATAAGAAACTTTAGCAGCTCAATGTATATGTTGCACTTGAATTTAGCTGCCTTGAAAATAATACATAATTTGGATGAAGTTCAAGATTTTTACAAAATTGGTAGTTGAAGTTAGCCAATGGACGTTGCTAACTTCAACTACCAATTTTGTAAAAATCTTGAACTTCATCCAAATTATGTATTATTTTCAAGGCAGCTAAATTCAAGTGCAACATATACATTGAGCTGCTAAAGTTTCTTATCATCTACATCCGATTTCACCTGGATAGATGCACGCTTGATAAAGCTAGTTAGTCTAGCGAAATATTGCGTTTATTTTCATCATTTTGTAAATATTTTAAACATTCTTATATTTACATACTAAATAGTGTGTTAAAATTACATTGTTAGGCAATCTATAATTTTATTTGTGTAATTGAATTAATCTCTGTACTGATTAATCCACACTCCCATAGATTTGTATGTCATGTGCTGCTATTTATAGGCACTTATATATATATATATATATATATATATATATTACTGTTTCGATTCGTAACATCACTGAAGAGACATTAATTGTCGATATTCGGATATAGTGTACTAATTTTTGCACCTTTTGTTTGCGGTATACCATCTTTTCCGCAAGTTTATTGTTTTCTGTTTGGTATTAGATTAATAGTTAAGATCCATTTTGTTACATCTTGTGATACGTTTATTTGGCAATCGCCATGGCAGTCAGCAGGGTTTAAGAACATCCGTTGTTCGACCTGCTAGTCAAATGCGTTTTGTTAAAATATACTTTTTCACTTTTTTGGTCTTTTGGAAAATGTTGTTTGTGCTGTATTTAGACCCCTCTACCAAGAAATTTGTTTTGCATGCACACGTATAAAAATTGAGGTTTTTATCCAACGCAGTCATAGGTTTGAACGTTGTTTTTAATTTAGACTTGTTTATACTTTTTCGTTTGGGCTTGTATTATATTTGCCTTCGGGTTTATATGATCCGTTCATCCTATTTTGACTCTTTCAAAATTCAAGAGTCTATCCTAAATTGGGGTAAATTATATGGCCTTCCAAATACCGTTTCGATTCCTAACATCACTGAAGAGACATTAATTGTCGAAATCCGGATATGGTGTACTAATTTTTGCACCTTTTGTTTGCGGTATACCATCTATTCCGCAAGTTTATTGTTTTCTGTTTGGTATTAAATTAATATTTAAGATCCATTTTGTTACATCTTGTGATACGTTTATTTGGCAATCGCCATGGCAGTCAGCAGGGTTTAAGAACATCCGTTGTTCGACCTGCTAGTCAAATGCGTTTTGTTAAAATATACTTTTTCACTTTTTTGGTGTTTTGGAAAATGTTGTTTGTGCTGTATTTAGACCCCTCTACCAAGAAATTTGTTTTGCATGCACACGTATAAAAATTGCGGTTTTTATCCAACGCAATCATAGGTTTGAACGTTGTTTTCAATTTAGACTTGTTTATATATATATATAAATATATAGCAAAAGTAAATAAATACGGTGTACAGAATGTATATATTAAAATTCAAAATTCGCAGACTACATTTCACATCAAATAATAACAGTTCGTTAAAATAATGTCACTAGCGCTTTCATGCCTTCTGGCAATCTTCAGGCGACGATTTAACAATGTCCTTGACGACACTACCGTTGGTAACGTTCATTCTCATATTTCATTCAAACGTTTAAAAATATCAATTTCCCATGATGACATGTCGTGTATAGGTTTTCTGTATATTGATATTTGTAATCAATAAGATTTGTGCCTTAAAACAGATGTCATCATACTGATGTGTGAAGCAAGGGGTTTGGCCGAGGCACCGTAACGGTAAGCTTTTAAGACGCCTTTTCAGTCGTTTTTTCAGGATTTATTTTTCAAGTTGTAAGTATAATAGTATACAGGTATTGACCGATTATGAGGGTAATAGAAAGTTTGTTGTACTGATGGGCGTATGACATTTGCGCCGATTTTATGAATTTTCAATCTTGCATTTGCGCCGATTCAATAATTTCAAGTTCCATTTGCTCCTTTTTGCATTTTAGTGCTGTGTTTTTTTCATGCCGTAAAGAAGTTTTATTGTCCTTTGATATATTAAAGACTGTATATAGATTTGTATTTCGCTTGATATTTCATTGCTATACTCAGTTATTAAAGTAGATGTAAACAGAGTGCTTTTAACCTTAAAATTGACTTGTTTTGCTCGAAATCCTACTTCCACCTCCCCATTTTTGGCAAGGGAGTTATATGCATGTTAAAATTGGTAATTCATAACATATGTATAACTGGTTAGCAGAAGAGGTTCATAATGATAAATAAACAATTTTATTTGCTAATTGAAAATTATGCTGAATAAAATCATTTAAGACAGCAGATAAGATAATTCTATATTAATTGTTTATTACTAAGACTTAAATAAAGAGTGAGCTATTTATACTGTAAATTTATGATGTCTCTAGTCTGGTCAATGGGTCAGAGTTGTCCTACTTAATCAAACGATAAATTGTTGAAATTAGATAACATGCTTGCACGTGCAGAGAAATTTCACTTATGACCAGTGCATGATTGGATTACATCTTTCTTATTGGTCAATGGTCTTGCGTGGTCAGCACGAGTTCACGTGTAAGTGCGTTGTGGTCACTTTCTTTTATCATCAGCCTTTGACGTGTTAACTTGTAATTCTTATCAACCAATTGTGGAAAATTCCCACCCACATACCTCCCTTAATGTTATCTTTATAATTAGATATGTATATATGTTTATTAATGGGGCAGATTTTTCTTTTGTCATTTATTCAATTGATATGATTTTAGTTGATGTAATTTCGTATTAATTATGTATTATAATTTCATATTAAATAAGAACTTTTATGTCAAATGTTTTATTTGCAAAATGTATTTTTTCCATTTTAAGATTTTGAATAAATGACCTTTTTTCGTCAATTTAGTTTTTATATCATATAGCAAAACAAGCTCAGACTCTGGCCTGTGTATATGTAGTATGTTTATGGTATCTAGCTGTCTGTCTTAAAAAATAATGTTTTCACCTTTAATTTACCTGTAAAACAATCGGCGCAAATGAAAGAAATAATCGATGCGGGTGAAAGAAAAAATCGGAGCAAATGCAATACGCCGGTCTCTGAGATACCAACTATTGATCGAGGCAACTGGTCCGAGTACACAGTTATCGTCCTTTGATTTTCGTTGTCCATATAGTCCCTAGTGTGGACAGTGTGTTACTTGCCAATTTTTTTTATACCCCTTCCAAATTTATTTCTCCATGTTTTATGACTCAAATAGCAAGTAGGGGGTTGAAATGACACTGTAAAAAAATTTGGGTCATGAATTTTAAAGTAAAGTAGTGATTTGGTCCAGCTGAAAAATGTTAAAAATTAGCACTTCGGAAGCTGTCAAAAGATTTGAAGACCCCCTTAACATAAAATTGTCCATATTTTGAGTTAGAGCCGATGAAGTTTTCTATAATTTTGATATAATTTGTCCCAAAAGTAGTACAACACACTGTAAAAATATTATTGAGAAAGCGCAGGTGGGATTTTTTTAATTTGCATTTATTGTCTAAAAGAAATGCACTACGAAATAACTGTGTACTCGGACCTAAGAGGTGAAATCAGGAAATATAGAATCTGTACTTTGGCAACTTCCCTGAATGATTTGATGGTGTCAATTTGTCAAATAGCATAAAACTAAAGGATTTAAACTTTTATTTGATAGAATTTCTGCAAAAATGACCAATTTGGGCATTTTATGGTCAAAATAAGCATTTCATAGCTTTTTCAATTTTGATGCATAAGTGGCATTCTAACTTTCTATCTGACAGGTTTTTATGTGTCAATATTTGTGTTTCTATGCTTCAATCCAGTTGTATTACTCATTTGTGAACTCTGAATCTACAGAAAAGAAGATTATCTCAGACAATATGTGCAAAATGTGTTGTATATATGACCTTCGTCTAACGCCCTGTTTGGATCAAGTTAAATGTGAGGAGCTTGGAACATAAAAGTTGAAGTCCATAATAAAGACCTCACTAAATTTGTATAAAAAGCACTTAACAATGTCTTTTGTACCTGTTTCATGTCACATAATATCTTTCTTTTCTTCTGTAGGATAGCAAGTGGTTCAAATATAAGCCTGTTGAGACTAAAATTGCATGCATGTTTTTCACTAAAAAGTGAAAAATCTTTGTATCAGACCATAATGTCTGCAAAAAAAGTTGAATGCAAGAGTCTTTTTGTGCTCAGATTTATTGTATCATGTCACCTGAGTACAGAAATGATAGAAAAGACACAAATTTTTATTTCCTATAGCTTCAATATGCATTTTTAAATGTAAATATGTGCTACGGCCTAAATTGACCCTAAATTATTTTCAGTCTTACTTGGCCTAAGACCCTTTTAAACTAATATGATATGTTATTTGTAAGTTTTCTTTCCATTTAAAGTACATTAAATACATATGTAAGGATTATTTATAACCAAAAAGCTTTACAAATTTAAAATTGCTGGAAAATATTACATCTTCATGTAAGGCCCCCCTTCATTGGAAAACCTCCATTTTTAGGCACAGGCTCATATAAATTTGACTTTTTAATAATTATGATAAGTCTGATAAATCAAATGAGTACTCTGTTGCTTTTAATACATAATATATTATATATTAAGACATTTAAAAAGTATTTTTTTGCAATATTTTAATTTTTAAAGCCCCAAATGTTGATAGTTGAAATTTTTCAATTATAGCGTCTAAATTTAACATGCAAAGTTGAATATAGAATTAGTCATATTGTCTATAATATATATCCTATTGCCATGAAACTTTGTAAGCAGTCTGATAATTTATTAAGCTTTAGTCATACCAAGTTTCATTAAGATTGGCCAATTTTTTCTACCCTATTAGGTCCGAGTACACAGTTATCGTCCTTTGATTTTCGTTGTCCACGAATATAGTCCCTAGTGTGGACAGTGTGTTACTTGCCAATTTTTTTTATACCCCTTCCAAATTTATTTCTCCATGTTTTATGACTCAAATAGCAAGTAGGGGGTTGAAATGACACTGTAAAAAAATTTGGGTCATGAATTTTAAAGTAAAGTAGTGATTTGGTCCAGCTGAAAAATGTTAAAAATTAGCACTTCGGAAGCTGTCAAAAGATTTGAAGACCCCCTTAACATAAAATTGTCCATATTTTGAGTTAGAGCCGATGAAGTTTTCTATAATTTTGATATAATTTGTCCCAAAAGTAGTACAACACACTGTAAAAATATTATTGAGAAAGCGCAGGTGGGATTTTTTTAATTTGCATTTATTGTCTAAAAGAAATGCACTACGAAATAACTGTGTACTCGGACCTAAGAGGTGAAATCAGGAAATATAGAATCTGTACTTTGGCAACTTCCCTGAATGATTTGATGGTGTCAATTTGTCAAATAGCATAAAACTAAAGGATTTAAACTTTTATTTGATAGAATTTCTGCAAAAATGACCAATTTGGGCATTTTATGGTCAAAATAAGCATTTCATAGCTTTTTCAATTTTGATGCATAAGTGGCATTCTAACTTTCTATCTGACAGGTTTTTATGTGTCAATATTTGTGTTTCTATGCTTCAATCCAGTTGTATTACTCATTTGTGAACTCTGAATCTACAGAAAAGAAGATTATCTCAGACAATATGTGCAAAATGTGTTGTATATATGACCTTCGTCTAACGCCCTGTTTGGATCAAGTTAAATGTGAGGAGCTTGGAACATAAAAGTTGAAGTCCATAATAAAGACCTCACTAAATTTGTATAAAAAGCACTTAACAATGTCTTTTGTACCTGTTTCATGTCACATAATATCTTTCTTTTCTTCTGTAGGATAGCAAGTGGTTCAAATATAAGCCTGTTGAGACTAAAATTGCATGCATGTTTTTCACTAAAAAGTGAAAAATCTTTGTATCAGACCATAATGTCTGCAAAAAAAGTTGAATGCAAGAGTCTTTTTGTGCTCAGATTTATTGTATCATGTCACCTGAGTACAGAAATGATAGAAAAGACACAAATTTTTATTTCCTATAGCTTCAATATGCATTTTTAAATGTAAATATGTGCTACGGCCTAAATTGACCCTAAATTATTTTCAGTCTTACTTGGCCTAAGACCCTTTTAAACTAATATGATATGTTATTTGTAAGTTTTCTTTCCATTTAAAGTACATTAAATACATATGTAAGGATTATTTATAACCAAAAAGCTTTACAAATTTAAAATTGCTGGAAAATATTACATCTTCATGTAAGGCCCCCCTTCATTGGAAAACCTCCATTTTTAGGCACAGGCTCATATAAATTTGACTTTTTAATAATTATGATAAGTCTGATAAATCAAATGAGTACTCTGTTGCTTTTAATACATAATATATTATATATTAAGACATTTAAAAAGTATTTTTTTGCAATATTTTAATTTTTAAAGCCCCAAATGTTGATAGTTGAAATTTTTCAATTATAGCGTCTAAATTTAACATGCAAAGTTGAATATAGAATTAGTCATATTGTCTATAATATATATCCTATTGCCATGAAACTTTGTAAGCAGTCTGATAATTTATTAAGCTTTAGTCATACCAAGTTTCATTAAGATTGGCCAATTTTTTCTACCCTATTAGGTCCGAGTACACAGTTATCGTCCTTTGATTTTCGTTGTCCACGAATATAGTCCCTAGTGTGGACAGTGTGTTACTTGCCAATTTTTTTTATACCCCTTCCAAATTTATTTCTCCATGTTTTATGACTCAAATAGCAAGTAGGGGGTTGAAATGACACTGTAAAAAAATTTGGGTCATGAATTTTAAAGTAAAGTAGTGATTTGGTCCAGCTGAAAAATGTTAAAAATTAGCACTTCGGAAGCTGTCAAAAGATTTGAAGACCCCCTTAACATAAAATTGTCCATATTTTGAGTTAGAGCCGATGAAGTTTTCTATAATTTTGATATAATTTGTCCCAAAAGTAGTACAACACACTGTAAAAATATTATTGAGAAAGCGCAGGTGGGATTTTTTTAATTTGCATTTATTGTCTAAAAGAAATGCACTACGAAATAACTGTGTACTCGGACCTAAGAGGTGAAATCAGGAAATATAGAATCTGTACTTTGGCAACTTCCCTGAATGATTTGATGGTGTCAATTTGTCAAATAGCATAAAACTAAAGGATTTAAACTTTTATTTGATAGAATTTCTGCAAAAATGACCAATTTGGGCATTTTATGGTCAAAATAAGCATTTCATAGCTTTTTCAATTTTGATGCATAAGTGGCATTCTAACTTTCTATCTGACAGGTTTTTATGTGTCAATATTTGTGTTTCTATGCTTCAATCCAGTTGTATTACTCATTTGTGAACTCTGAATCTACAGAAAAGAAGATTATCTCAGACAATATGTGCAAAATGTGTTGTATATATGACCTTCGTCTAACGCCCTGTTTGGATCAAGTTAAATGTGAGGAGCTTGGAACATAAAAGTTGAAGTCCATAATAAAGACCTCACTAAATTTGTATAAAAAGCACTTAACAATGTCTTTTGTACCTGTTTCATGTCACATAATATCTTTCTTTTCTTCTGTAGGATAGCAAGTGGTTCAAATATAAGCCTGTTGAGACTAAAATTGCATGCATGTTTTTCACTAAAAAGTGAAAAATCTTTGTATCAGACCATAATGTCTGCAAAAAAAGTTGAATGCAAGAGTCTTTTTGTGCTCAGATTTATTGTATCATGTCACCTGAGTACAGAAATGATAGAAAAGACACAAATTTTTATTTCCTATAGCTTCAATATGCATTTTTAAATGTAAATATGTGCTACGGCCTAAATTGACCCTAAATTATTTTCAGTCTTACTTGGCCTAAGACCCTTTTAAACTAATATGATATGTTATTTGTAAGTTTTCTTTCCATTTAAAGTACATTAAATACATATGTAAGGATTATTTATAACCAAAAAGCTTTACAAATTTAAAATTGCTGGAAAATATTACATCTTCATGTAAGGCCCCCCTTCATTGGAAAACCTCCATTTTTAGGCACAGGCTCATATAAATTTGACTTTTTAATAATTATGATAAGTCTGATAAATCAAATGAGTACTCTGTTGCTTTTAATACATAATATATTATATATTAAGACATTTAAAAAGTATTTTTTTGCAATATTTTAATTTTTAAAGCCCCAAATGTTGATAGTTGAAATTTTTCAATTATAGCGTCTAAATTTAACATGCAAAGTTGAATATAGAATTAGTCATATTGTCTATAATATATATCCTATTGCCATGAAACTTTGTAAGCAGTCTGATAATTTATTAAGCTTTAGTCATACCAAGTTTCATTAAGATTGGCCAATTTTTTCTACCCTATTAGGTCCGAGTACACAGTTATCGTCCTTTGATTTTCGTTGTCCACGAATATAGTCCCTAGTGTGGACAGTGTGTTACTTGCCAATTTTTTTTATACCCCTTCCAAATTTATTTCTCCATGTTTTATGACTCAAATAGCAAGTAGGGGGTTGAAATGACACTGTAAAAAAATTTGGGTCATGAATTTTAAAGTAAAGTAGTGATTTGGTCCAGCTGAAAAATGTTAAAAATTAGCACTTCGGAAGCTGTCAAAAGATTTGAAGACCCCCTTAACATAAAATTGTCCATATTTTGAGTTAGAGCCGATGAAGTTTTCTATAATTTTGATATAATTTGTCCCAAAAGTAGTACAACACACTGTAAAAATATTATTGAGAAAGCGCAGGTGGGATTTTTTTAATTTGCATTTATTGTCTAAAAGAAATGCACTACGAAATAACTGTGTACTCGGACCTAAGAGGTGAAATCAGGAAATATAGAATCTGTACTTTGGCAACTTCCCTGAATGATTTGATGGTGTCAATTTGTCAAATAGCATAAAACTAAAGGATTTAAACTTTTATTTGATAGAATTTCTGCAAAAATGACCAATTTGGGCATTTTATGGTCAAAATAAGCATTTCATAGCTTTTTCAATTTTGATGCATAAGTGGCATTCTAACTTTCTATCTGACAGGTTTTTATGTGTCAATATTTGTGTTTCTATGCTTCAATCCAGTTGTATTACTCATTTGTGAACTCTGAATCTACAGAAAAGAAGATTATCTCAGACAATATGTGCAAAATGTGTTGTATATATGACCTTCGTCTAACGCCCTGTTTGGATCAAGTTAAATGTGAGGAGCTTGGAACATAAAAGTTGAAGTCCATAATAAAGACCTCACTAAATTTGTATAAAAAGCACTTAACAATGTCTTTTGTACCTGTTTCATGTCACATAATATCTTTCTTTTCTTCTGTAGGATAGCAAGTGGTTCAAATATAAGCCTGTTGAGACTAAAATTGCATGCATGTTTTTCACTAAAAAGTGAAAAATCTTTGTATCAGACCATAATGTCTGCAAAAAAAGTTGAATGCAAGAGTCTTTTTGTGCTCAGATTTATTGTATCATGTCACCTGAGTACAGAAATGATAGAAAAGACACAAATTTTTATTTCCTATAGCTTCAATATGCATTTTTAAATGTAAATATGTGCTACGGCCTAAATTGACCCTAAATTATTTTCAGTCTTACTTGGCCTAAGACCCTTTTAAACTAATATGATATGTTATTTGTAAGTTTTCTTTCCATTTAAAGTACATTAAATACATATGTAAGGATTATTTATAACCAAAAAGCTTTACAAATTTAAAATTGCTGGAAAATATTACATCTTCATGTAAGGCCCCCCTTCATTGGAAAACCTCCATTTTTAGGCACAGGCTCATATAAATTTGACTTTTTAATAATTATGATAAGTCTGATAAATCAAATGAGTACTCTGTTGCTTTTAATACATAATATATTATATATTAAGACATTTAAAAAGTATTTTTTTGCAATATTTTAATTTTTAAAGCCCCAAATGTTGATAGTTGAAATTTTTCAATTATAGCGTCTAAATTTAACATGCAAAGTTGAATATAGAATTAGTCATATTGTCTATAATATATATCCTATTGCCATGAAACTTTGTAAGCAGTCTGATAATTTATTAAGCTTTAGTCATACCAAGTTTCATTAAGATTGGCCAATTTTTTCTACCCTATTAGGTCCGAGTACACAGTTATCGTCCTTTGATTTTCGTTGTCCACGAATATAGTCCCTAGTGTGGACAGTGTGTTACTTGCCAATTTTTTTTATACCCCTTCCAAATTTATTTCTCCATGTTTTATGACTCAAATAGCAAGTAGGGGGTTGAAATGACACTGTAAAAAAATTTGGGTCATGAATTTTAAAGTAAAGTAGTGATTTGGTCCAGCTGAAAAATGTTAAAAATTAGCACTTCGGAAGCTGTCAAAAGATTTGAAGACCCCCTTAACATAAAATTGTCCATATTTTGAGTTAGAGCCGATGAAGTTTTCTATAATTTTGATATAATTTGTCCCAAAAGTAGTACAACACACTGTAAAAATATTATTGAGAAAGCGCAGGTGGGATTTTTTTAATTTGCATTTATTGTCTAAAAGAAATGCACTACGAAATAACTGTGTACTCGGACCTAAGAGGTGAAATCAGGAAATATAGAATCTGTACTTTGGCAACTTCCCTGAATGATTTGATGGTGTCAATTTGTCAAATAGCATAAAACTAAAGGATTTAAACTTTTATTTGATAGAATTTCTGCAAAAATGATCAATTTGGGCATTTTATGGTCAAAATAAGCATTTCATAGCTTTTTCAATTTTGATGCATAAGTGGCATTCTAACTTTCTATCTGACAGGTTTTTATGTGTCAATATTTGTGTTTCTATGCTTCAATCCAGTTGTATTACTCATTTGTGAACTCTGAATCTACAGAAAAGAAGATTATCTCAGACAATATGTGCAAAATGTGTTGTATATATGACCTTCGTCTAACGCCCTGTTTGGATCAAGTTAAATGTGAGGAGCTTGGAACATAAAAGTTGAAGTCCATAATAAAGACCTCACTAAATTTGTATAAAAAGCACTTAACAATGTCTTTTGTACCTGTTTCATGTCACATAATATCTTTCTTTTCTTCTGTAGGATAGCAAGTGGTTCAAATATAAGCCTGTTGAGACTAAAATTGCATGCATGTTTTTCACTAAAAAGTGAAAAATCTTTGTATCAGACCATAATGTCTGCAAAAAAAGTTGAATGCAAGAGTCTTTTTGTGCTCAGATTTATTGTATCATGTCACCTGAGTACAGAAATGATAGAAAAGACACAAATTTTTATTTCCTATAGCTTCAATATGCATTTTTAAATGTAAATATGTGCTACGGCCTAAATTGACCCTAAATTATTTTCAGTCTTACTTGGCCTAAGACCCTTTTAAACTAATATGATATGTTATTTGTAAGTTTTCTTTCCATTTAAAGTACATTAAATACATATGTAAGGATTATTTATAACCAAAAAGCTTTACAAATTTAAAATTGCTGGAAAATATTACATCTTCATGTAAGGCCCCCCCTTCATTGGAAAACCTCCATTTTTAGGCACAGGCTCATATAAATTTGACTTTTTAATAATTATGATAAGTCTGATAAATCAAATGAGTACTCTGTTGCTTTTAATACATAATATATTATATATTAAGACATTTAAAAAGTATTTTTTTGCAATATTTTAATTTTTAAAGCCCCAAATGTTGATAGTTGAAATTTTTCAATTATAGCGTCTAAATTTAACGTGCAAAGTTGAATATAGAATTAGTCATATTGTCTATAATATATATCCTATTGCCATGAAACTTTGTAAGCAGTCTGATAATTTATTAAGCTTTAGTCATACCAAGTTTCATTAAGATTGGCCAATTTTTTCTACCCTATTAGGTGAAATCAGGAAATATAGAATCTGTACTTTGGCAACTTCCCTGAATGATTTGATGGTGTCAATTTGTCAAATAGCATAAAACTAAAGGATTTAAACTTTTATTTGATAGAATTTCTGCAAAAATGACCAATTTGGGCATTTTATGGTCAAAATAAGCATTTCATAGCTTTTTCAATTTTGATGCATAAGTGGCATTCTAACTTTCTATCTGACAGGTTTTTATGTGTCAATATTTGTGTTTCTATGCTTCAATCCAGTTGTATTACTCATTTGTGAACTCTGAATCTACAGAAAAGAAGATTATCTCAGACAATATGTGCAAAATGTGTTGTATATATGACCTTCGTCTAACGCCCTGTTTGGATCAAGTTAAATGTGAGGAGCTTGGAACATAAAAGTTGAAGTCCATAATAAAGACCTCACTAAATTTGTATAAAAAGCACTTAACAATGTCTTTTGTACCTGTTTCATGTCACATAATATCTTTCTTTTCTTCTGTAGGATAGCAAGTGGTTCAAATATAAGCCTGTTGAGACTAAAATTGCATGCATGTTTTTCACTAAAAAGTGAAAAATCTTTGTATCAGACCATAATGTCTGCAAAAAAAGTTGAATGCAAGAGTCTTTTTGTGCTCAGATTTATTGTATCATGTCACCTGAGTACAGAAATGATAGAAAAGACACAAATTTTTATTTCCTATAGCTTCAATATGCATTTTTAAATGTAAATATGTGCTACGGCCTAAATTGACCCTAAATTATTTTCAGTCTTACTTGGCCTAAGACCCTTTTAAACTAATATGATATGTTATTTGTAAGTTTTCTTTCCATTTAAAGTACATTAAATACATATGTAAGGATTATTTATAACCAAAAAGCTTTACAAATTTAAAATTGCTGGAAAATATTACATCTTCATGTAAGGCCCCCCCTTCATTGGAAAACCTCCATTTTTAGGCACAGGCTCATATAAATTTGACTTTTTAATAATTATGATAAGTCTGATAAATCAAATGAGTACTCTGTTGCTTTTAATACATAATATATTATATATTAAGACATTTAAAAAGTATTTTTTTGCAATATTTTAATTTTTAAAGCCCCAAATGTTGATAGTTGAAATTTTTCAATTATAGCGTCTAAATTTAACATGCAAAGTTGAATATAGAATTAGTCATATTGTCTATAATATATATCCTATTGCCATGAAACTTTGTAAGCAGTCTGATAATTTATTAAGCTTTAGTCATACCAAGTTTCATTAAGATTGGCCAATTTTTTCTACCCTATTAGGTCCGAGTACACAGTTATCGTCCTTTGATTTTCGTTGTCCACGAATATAGTCCCTAGTGTGGACAGTGTGTTACTTGCCAATTTTTTTTATACCCCTTCCAAATTTATTTCTCCATGTTTTATGACTCAAATAGCAAGTAGGGGGTTGAAATGACACTGTAAAAAAATTTGGGTCATGAATTTTAAAGTAAAGTAGTGATTTGGTCCAGCTGAAAAATGTTAAAAATTAGCACTTCGGAAGCTGTCAAAAGATTTGAAGACCCCCTTAACATAAAATTGTCCATATTTTGAGTTAGAGCCGATGAAGTTTTCTATAATTTTGATATAATTTGTCCCAAAAGTAGTACAACACACTGTAAAAATATTATTGAGAAAGCGCAGGTGGGATTTTTTTAATTTGCATTTATTGTCTAAAAGAAATGCACTACGAAATAACTGTGTACTCGGACCTAAGAGGTGAAATCAGGAAATATAGAATCTGTACTTTGGCAACTTCCCTGAATGATTTGATGGTGTCAATTTGTCAAATAGCATAAAACTAAAGGATTTAAACTTTTATTTGATAGAATTTCTGCAAAAATGACCAATTTGGGCATTTTATGGTCAAAATAAGCATTTCATAGCTTTTTCAATTTTGATGCATAAGTGGCATTCTAACTTTCTATCTGACAGGTTTTTATGTGTCAATATTTGTGTTTCTATGCTTCAATCCAGTTGTATTACTCATTTGTGAACTCTGAATCTACAGAAAAGAAGATTATCTCAGACAATATGTGCAAAATGTGTTGTATATATGACCTTCGTCTAACGCCCTGTTTGGATCAAGTTAAATGTGAGGAGCTTGGAACATAAAAGTTGAAGTCCATAATAAAGACCTCACTAAATTTGTATAAAAAGCACTTAACAATGTCTTTTGTACCTGTTTCATGTCACATAATATCTTTCTTTTCTTCTGTAGGATAGCAAGTGGTTCAAATATAAGCCTGTTGAGACTAAAATTGCATGCATGTTTTTCACTAAAAAGTGAAAAATCTTTGTATCAGACCATAATGTCTGCAAAAAAAGTTGAATGCAAGAGTCTTTTTGTGCTCAGATTTATTGTATCATGTCACCTGAGTACAGAAATGATAGAAAAGACACAAATTTTTATTTCCTATAGCTTCAATATGCATTTTTAAATGTAAATATGTGCTACGGCCTAAATTGACCCTAAATTATTTTCAGTCTTACTTGGCCTAAGACCCTTTTAAACTAATATGATATGTTATTTGTAAGTTTTCTTTCCATTTAAAGTACATTAAATACATATGTAAGGATTATTTATAACCAAAAAGCTTTACAAATTTAAAATTGCTGGAAAATATTACATCTTCATGTAAGGCCCCCCCTTCATTGGAAAACCTCCATTTTTAGGCACAGGCTCATATAAATTTGACTTTTTAATAATTATGATAAGTCTGATAAATCAAATGAGTACTCTGTTGCTTTTAATACATAATATATTATATATTAAGACATTTAAAAAGTATTTTTTTGCAATATTTTAATTTTTAAAGCCCCAAATGTTGATAGTTGAAATTTTTCAATTATAGCGTCTAAATTTAACATGCAAAGTTGAATATAGAATTAGTCATATTGTCTATAATATATATCCTATTGCCATGAAACTTTGTAAGCAGTCTGATAATTTATTAAGCTTTAGTCATACCAAGTTTCATTAAGATTGGCCAATTTTTTCTACCCTATTAGGTCCGAGTACACAGTTATCGTCCTTTGATTTTCGTTGTCCACGAATATAGTCCCTAGTGTGGACAGTGTGTTACTTGCCAATTTTTTTTATACCCCTTCCAAATTTATTTCTCCATGTTTTATGACTCAAATAGCAAGTAGGGGGTTGAAATGACACTGTAAAAAAATTTGGGTCATGAATTTTAAAGTAAAGTAGTGATTTGGTCCAGCTGAAAAATGTTAAAAATTAGCACTTCGGAAGCTGTCAAAAGATTTGAAGACCCCCTTAACATAAAATTGTCCATATTTTGAGTTAGAGCCGATGAAGTTTTCTATAATTTTGATATAATTTGTCCCAAAAGTAGTACAACACACTGTAAAAATATTATTGAGAAAGCGCAGGTGGGATTTTTTTAATTTGCATTTATTGTCTAAAAGAAATGCACTACGAAATAACTGTGTACTCGGACCTAAGAGGTGAAATCAGGAAATATAGAATCTGTACTTTGGCAACTTCCCTGAATGATTTGATGGTGTCAATTTGTCAAATAGCATAAAACTAAAGGATTTAAACTTTTATTTGATAGAATTTCTGCAAAAATGACCAATTTGGGCATTTTATGGTCAAAATAAGCATTTCATAGCTTTTTCAATTTTGATGCATAAGTGGCATTCTAACTTTCTATCTGACAGGTTTTTATGTGTCAATATTTGTGTTTCTATGCTTCAATCCAGTTGTATTACTCATTTGTGAACTCTGAATCTACAGAAAAGAAGATTATCTCAGACAATATGTGCAAAATGTGTTGTATATATGACCTTCGTCTAACGCCCTGTTTGGATCAAGTTAAATGTGAGGAGCTTGGAACATAAAAGTTGAAGTCCATAATAAAGACCTCACTAAATTTGTATAAAAAGCACTTAACAATGTCTTTTGTACCTGTTTCATGTCACATAATATCTTTCTTTTCTTCTGTAGGATAGCAAGTGGTTCAAATATAAGCCTGTTGAGACTAAAATTGCATGCATGTTTTTCACTAAAAAGTGAAAAATCTTTGTATCAGACCATAATGTCTGCAAAAAAAGTTGAATGCAAGAGTCTTTTTGTGCTCAGATTTATTGTATCATGTCACCTGAGTACAGAAATGATAGAAAAGACACAAATTTTTATTTCCTATAGCTTCAATATGCATTTTTAAATGTAAATATGTGCTACGGCCTAAATTGACCCTAAATTATTTTCAGTCTTACTTGGCCTAAGACCCTTTTAAACTAATATGATATGTTATTTGTAAGTTTTCTTTCCATTTAAAGTACATTAAATACATATGTAAGGATTATTTATAACCAAAAAGCTTTACAAATTTAAAATTGCTGGAAAATATTACATCTTCATGTAAGGCCCCCCTTCATTGGAAAACCTCCATTTTTAGGCACAGGCTCATATAAATTTGACTTTTTAATAATTATGATAAGTCTGATAAATCAAATGAGTACTCTGTTGCTTTTAATACATAATATATTATATATTAAGACATTTAAAAAGTATTTTTTTGCAATATTTTAATTTTTAAAGCCCCAAATGTTGATAGTTGAAATTTTTCAATTATAGCGTCTAAATTTAACATGCAAAGTTGAATATAGAATTAGTCATATTGTCTATAATATATATCCTATTGCCATGAAACTTTGTAAGCAGTCTGATAATTTATTAAGCTTTAGTCATACCAAGTTTCATTAAGATTGGCCAATTTTTTCTACCCTATTAGGTCCGAGTACACAGTTATCGTCCTTTGATTTTCGTTGTCCACGAATATAGTCCCTAGTGTGGACAGTGTGTTACTTGCCAATTTTTTTTATACCCCTTCCAAATTTATTTCTCCATGTTTTATGACTCAAATAGCAAGTAGGGGGTTGAAATGACACTGTAAAAAAATTTGGGTCATGAATTTTAAAGTAAAGTAGTGATTTGGTCCAGCTGAAAAATGTTAAAAATTAGCACTTCGGAAGCTGTCAAAAGATTTGAAGACCCCCTTAACATAAAATTGTCCATATTTTGAGTTAGAGCCGATGAAGTTTTCTATAATTTTGATATAATTTGTCCCAAAAGTAGTACAACACACTGTAAAAATATTATTGAGAAAGCGCAGGTGGGATTTTTTTAATTTGCATTTATTGTCTAAAAGAAATGCACTACGAAATAACTGTGTACTCGGACCTAAGAGGTGAAATCAGGAAATATAGAATCTGTACTTTGGCAACTTCCCTGAATGATTTGATGGTGTCAATTTGTCAAATAGCATAAAACTAAAGGATTTAAACTTTTATTTGATAGAATTTCTGCAAAAATGACCAATTTGGGCATTTTATGGTCAAAATAAGCATTTCATAGCTTTTTCAATTTTGATGCATAAGTGGCATTCTAACTTTCTATCTGACAGGTTTTTATGTGTCAATATTTGTGTTTCTATGCTTCAATCCAGTTGTATTACTCATTTGTGAACTCTGAATCTACAGAAAAGAAGATTATCTCAGACAATATGTGCAAAATGTGTTGTATATATGACCTTCGTCTAACGCCCTGTTTGGATCAAGTTAAATGTGAGGAGCTTGGAACATAAAAGTTGAAGTCCATAATAAAGACCTCACTAAATTTGTATAAAAAGCACTTAACAATGTCTTTTGTACCTGTTTCATGTCACATAATATCTTTCTTTTCTTCTGTAGGATAGCAAGTGGTTCAAATATAAGCCTGTTGAGACTAAAATTGCATGCATGTTTTTCACTAAAAAGTGAAAAATCTTTGTATCAGACCATAATGTCTGCAAAAAAAGTTGAATGCAAGAGTCTTTTTGTGCTCAGATTTATTGTATCATGTCACCTGAGTACAGAAATGATAGAAAAGACACAAATTTTTATTTCCTATAGCTTCAATATGCATTTTTAAATGTAAATATGTGCTACGGCCTAAATTGACCCTAAATTATTTTCAGTCTTACTTGGCCTAAGACCCTTTTAAACTAATATGATATGTTATTTGTAAGTTTTCTTTCCATTTAAAGTACATTAAATACATATGTAAGGATTATTTATAACCAAAAAGCTTTACAAATTTAAAATTGCTGGAAAATATTACATCTTCATGTAAGGCCCCCCTTCATTGGAAAACCTCCATTTTTAGGCACAGGCTCATATAAATTTGACTTTTTAATAATTATGATAAGTCTGATAAATCAAATGAGTACTCTGTTGCTTTTAATACATAATATATTATATATTAAGACATTTAAAAAGTATTTTTTTGCAATATTTTAATTTTTAAAGCCCCAAATGTTGATAGTTGAAATTTTTCAATTATAGCGTCTAAATTTAACATGCAAAGTTGAATATAGAATTAGTCATATTGTCTATAATATATATCCTATTGCCATGAAACTTTGTAAGCAGTCTGATAATTTATTAAGCTTTAGTCATACCAAGTTTCATTAAGATTGGCCAATTTTTTCTACCCTATTAGGTCCGAGTACACAGTTATCGTCCTTTGATTTTCGTTGTCCACGAATATAGTCCCTAGTGTGGACAGTGTGTTACTTGCCAATTTTTTTTATACCCCTTCCAAATTTATTTCTCCATGTTTTATGACTCAAATAGCAAGTAGGGGGTTGAAATGACACTGTAAAAAAATTTGGGTCATGAATTTTAAAGTAAAGTAGTGATTTGGTCCAGCTGAAAAATGTTAAAAATTAGCACTTCGGAAGCTGTCAAAAGATTTGAAGACCCCCTTAACATAAAATTGTCCATATTTTGAGTTAGAGCCGATGAAGTTTTCTATAATTTTGATATAATTTGTCCCAAAAGTAGTACAACACACTGTAAAAATATTATTGAGAAAGCGCAGGTGGGATTTTTTTAATTTGCATTTATTGTCTAAAAGAAATGCACTACGAAATAACTGTGTACTCGGACCTAAGAGGTGAAATCAGGAAATATAGAATCTGTACTTTGGCAACTTCCCTGAATGATTTGATGGTGTCAATTTGTCAAATAGCATAAAACTAAAGGATTTAAACTTTTATTTGATAGAATTTCTGCAAAAATGACCAATTTGGGCATTTTATGGTCAAAATAAGCATTTCATAGCTTTTTCAATTTTGATGCATAAGTGGCATTCTAACTTTCTATCTGACAGGTTTTTATGTGTCAATATTTGTGTTTCTATGCTTCAATCCAGTTGTATTACTCATTTGTGAACTCTGAATCTACAGAAAAGAAGATTATCTCAGACAATATGTGCAAAATGTGTTGTATATATGACCTTCGTCTAACGCCCTGTTTGGATCAAGTTAAATGTGAGGAGCTTGGAACATAAAAGTTGAAGTCCATAATAAAGACCTCACTAAATTTGTATAAAAAGCACTTAACAATGTCTTTTGTACCTGTTTCATGTCACATAATATCTTTCTTTTCTTCTGTAGGATAGCAAGTGGTTCAAATATAAGCCTGTTGAGACTAAAATTGCATGCATGTTTTTCACTAAAAAGTGAAAAATCTTTGTATCAGACCATAATGTCTGCAAAAAAAGTTGAATGCAAGAGTCTTTTTGTGCTCAGATTTATTGTATCATGTCACCTGAGTACAGAAATGATAGAAAAGACACAAATTTTTATTTCCTATAGCTTCAATATGCATTTTTAAATGTAAATATGTGCTACGGCCTAAATTGACCCTAAATTATTTTCAGTCTTACTTGGCCTAAGACCCTTTTAAACTAATATGATATGTTATTTGTAAGTTTTCTTTCCATTTAAAGTACATTAAATACATATGTAAGGATTATTTATAACCAAAAAGCTTTACAAATTTAAAATTGCTGGAAAATATTACATCTTCATGTAAGGCCCCCCTTCATTGGAAAACCTCCATTTTTAGGCACAGGCTCATATAAATTTGACTTTTTAATAATTATGATAAGTCTGATAAATCAAATGAGTACTCTGTTGCTTTTAATACATAATATATTATATATTAAGACATTTAAAAAGTATTTTTTTGCAATATTTTAATTTTTAAAGCCCCAAATGTTGATAGTTGAAATTTTTCAATTATAGCGTCTAAATTTAACATGCAAAGTTGAATATAGAATTAGTCATATTGTCTATAATATATATCCTATTGCCATGAAACTTTGTAAGCAGTCTGATAATTTATTAAGCTTTAGTCATACCAAGTTTCATTAAGATTGGCCAATTTTTTCTACCCTATTAGGTGAAATCAGGAAATATAGAATCTGTACTTTGGCAACTTCCCTGAATGATTTGATGGTGTCAATTTGTCAAATAGCATAAAACTAAAGGATTTAAACTTTTATTTGATAGAATTTCTGCAAAAATGACCAATTTGGGCATTTTATGGTCAAAATAAGCATTTCATAGCTTTTTCAATTTTGATGCATAAGTGGCATTCTAACTTTCTATCTGACAGGTTTTTATGTGTCAATATTTGTGTTTCTATGCTTCAATCCAGTTGTATTACTCATTTGTGAACTCTGAATCTACAGAAAAGAAGATTATCTCAGACAATATGTGCAAAATGTGTTGTATATATGACCTTCGTCTAACGCCCTGTTTGGATCAAGTTAAATGTGAGGAGCTTGGAACATAAAAGTTGAAGTCCATAATAAAGACCTCACTAAATTTGTATAAAAAGCACTTAACAATGTCTTTTGTACCTGTTTCATGTCACATAATATCTTTCTTTTCTTCTGTAGGATAGCAAGTGGTTCAAATATAAGCCTGTTGAGACTAAAATTGCATGCATGTTTTTCACTAAAAAGTGAAAAATCTTTGTATCAGACCATAATGTCTGCAAAAAAAGTTGAATGCAAGAGTCTTTTTGTGCTCAGATTTATTGTATCATGTCACCTGAGTACAGAAATGATAGAAAAGACACAAATTTTTATTTCCTATAGCTTCAATATGCATTTTTAAATGTAAATATGTGCTACGGCCTAAATTGACCCTAAATTATTTTCAGTCTTACTTGGCCTAAGACCCTTTTAAACTAATATGATATGTTATTTGTAAGTTTTCTTTCCATTTAAAGTACATTAAATACATATGTAAGGATTATTTATAACCAAAAAGCTTTACAAATTTAAAATTGCTGGAAAATATTACATCTTCATGTAAGGCCCCCCTTCATTGGAAAACCTCCATTTTTAGGCACAGGCTCATATAAATTTGACTTTTTAATAATTATGATAAGTCTGATAAATCAAATGAGTACTCTGTTGCTTTTAATACATAATATATTATATATTAAGACATTTAAAAAGTATTTTTTTGCAATATTTTAATTTTTAAAGCCCCAAATGTTGATAGTTGAAATTTTTCAATTATAGCGTCTAAATTTAACATGCAAAGTTGAATATAGAATTAGTCATATTGTCTATAATATATATCCTATTGCCATGAAACTTTGTAAGCAGTCTGATAATTTATTAAGCTTTAGTCATACCAAGTTTCATTAAGATTGGCCAATTTTTTCTACCCTATTAGGTCCGAGTACACAGTTATCGTCCTTTGATTTTCGTTGTCCACGAATATAGTCCCTAGTGTGGACAGTGTGTTACTTGCCAATTTTTTTTATACCCCTTCCAAATTTATTTCTCCATGTTTTATGACTCAAATAGCAAGTAGGGGGTTGAAATGACACTGTAAAAAAATTTGGGTCATGAATTTTAAAGTAAAGTAGTGATTTGGTCCAGCTGAAAAATGTTAAAAATTAGCACTTCGGAAGCTGTCAAAAGATTTGAAGACCCCCTTAACATAAAATTGTCCATATTTTGAGTTAGAGCCGATGAAGTTTTCTATAATTTTGATATAATTTGTCCCAAAAGTAGTACAACACACTGTAAAAATATTATTGAGAAAGCGCAGGTGGGATTTTTTTAATTTGCATTTATTGTCTAAAAGAAATGCACTACGAAATAACTGTGTACTCGGACCTAAGAGGTGAAATCAGGAAATATAGAATCTGTACTTTGGCAACTTCCCTGAATGATTTGATGGTGTCAATTTGTCAAATAGCATAAAACTAAAGGATTTAAACTTTTATTTGATAGAATTTCTGCAAAAATGACCAATTTGGGCATTTTATGGTCAAAATAAGCATTTCATAGCTTTTTCAATTTTGATGCATAAGTGGCATTCTAACTTTCTATCTGACAGGTTTTTATGTGTCAATATTTGTGTTTCTATGCTTCAATCCAGTTGTATTACTCATTTGTGAACTCTGAATCTACAGAAAAGAAGATTATCTCAGACAATATGTGCAAAATGTGTTGTATATATGACCTTCGTCTAACGCCCTGTTTGGATCAAGTTAAATGTGAGGAGCTTGGAACATAAAAGTTGAAGTCCATAATAAAGACCTCACTAAATTTGTATAAAAAGCACTTAACAATGTCTTTTGTACCTGTTTCATGTCACATAATATCTTTCTTTTCTTCTGTAGGATAGCAAGTGGTTCAAATATAAGCCTGTTGAGACTAAAATTGCATGCATGTTTTTCACTAAAAAGTGAAAAATCTTTGTATCAGACCATAATGTCTGCAAAAAAAGTTGAATGCAAGAGTCTTTTTGTGCTCAGATTTATTGTATCATGTCACCTGAGTACAGAAATGATAGAAAAGACACAAATTTTTATTTCCTATAGCTTCAATATGCATTTTTAAATGTAAATATGTGCTACGGCCTAAATTGACCCTAAATTATTTTCAGTCTTACTTGGCCTAAGACCCTTTTAAACTAATATGATATGTTATTTGTAAGTTTTCTTTCCATTTAAAGTACATTAAATACATATGTAAGGATTATTTATAACCAAAAAGCTTTACAAATTTAAAATTGCTGGAAAATATTACATCTTCATGTAAGGCCCCCCTTCATTGGAAAACCTCCATTTTTAGGCACAGGCTCATATAAATTTGACTTTTTAATAATTATGATAAGTCTGATAAATCAAATGAGTACTCTGTTGCTTTTAATACATAATATATTATATATTAAGACATTTAAAAAGTATTTTTTTGCAATATTTTAATTTTTAAAGCCCCAAATGTTGATAGTTGAAATTTTTCAATTATAGCGTCTAAATTTAACATGCAAAGTTGAATATAGAATTAGTCATATTGTCTATAATATATATCCTATTGCCATGAAACTTTGTAAGCAGTCTGATAATTTATTAAGCTTTAGTCATACCAAGTTTCATTAAGATTGGCCAATTTTTTCTACCCTATTAAAGAGGTGAAATCAGGAAATATAGAATCTGTACTTTGGCAACTTCCCTGAATGATTTGATGGTGTCAATTTGTCAAATAGCATAAAACTAAAGGATTTAAACTTTTATTTGATAGAATTTCTGCAAAAATGACCAATTTGGGCATTTTATGGTCAAAATAAGCATTTCATAGCTTTTTCAATTTTGATGCATAAGTGGCATTCTAACTTTCTATCTGACAGGTTTTTATGTGTCAATATTTGTGTTTCTATGCTTCAATCCAGTTGTATTACTCATTTGTGAACTCTGAATCTACAGAAAAGAAGATTATCTCAGACAATATGTGCAAAATGTGTTGTATATATGACCTTCGTCTAACGCCCTGTTTGGATCAAGTTAAATGTGAGGAGCTTGGAACATAAAAGTTGAAGTCCATAATAAAGACCTCACTAAATTTGTATAAAAAGCACTTAACAATGTCTTTTGTACCTGTTTCATGTCACATAATATCTTTCTTTTCTTCTGTAGGATAGCAAGTGGTTCAAATATAAGCCTGTTGAGACTAAAATTGCATGCATGTTTTTCACTAAAAAGTGAAAAATCTTTGTATCAGACCATAATGTCTGCAAAAAAAGTTGAATGCAAGAGTCTTTTTGTGCTCAGATTTATTGTATCATGTCACCTGAGTACAGAAATGATAGAAAAGACACAAATTTTTATTTCCTATAGCTTCAATATGCATTTTTAAATGTAAATATGTGCTACGGCCTAAATTGACCCTAAATTATTTTCAGTCTTACTTGGCCTAAGACCCTTTTAAACTAATATGATATGTTATTTGTAAGTTTTCTTTCCATTTAAAGTACATTAAATACATATGTAAGGATTATTTATAACCAAAAAGCTTTACAAATTTAAAATTGCTGGAAAATATTACATCTTCATGTAAGGCCCCCCTTCATTGGAAAACCTCCATTTTTAGGCACAGGCTCATATAAATTTGACTTTTTAATAATTATGATAAGTCTGATAAATCAAATGAGTACTCTGTTGCTTTTAATACATAATATATTATATATTAAGACATTTAAAAAGTATTTTTTTGCAATATTTTAATTTTTAAAGCCCCAAATGTTGATAGTTGAAATTTTTCAATTATAGCGTCTAAATTTAACATGCAAAGTTGAATATAGAATTAGTCATATTGTCTATAATATATATCCTATTGCCATGAAACTTTGTAAGCAGTCTGATAATTTATTAAGCTTTAGTCATACCAAGTTTCATTAAGATTGGCCAATTTTTTCTACCCTATTAAAGAGGTGAAATCAGGAAATATAGAATCTGTACTTTGGCAACTTCCCTGAATGATTTGATGGTGTCAATTTGTCAAATAGCATAAAACTAAAGGATTTAAACTTTTATTTGATAGAATTTCTGCAAAAATGACCAATTTGGGCATTTTATGGTCAAAATAAGCATTTCATAGCTTTTTCAATTTTGATGCATAAGTGGCATTCTAACTTTCTATCTGACAGGTTTTTATGTGTCAATATTTGTGTTTCTATGCTTCAATCCAGTTGTATTACTCATTTGTGAACTCTGAATCTACAGAAAAGAAGATTATCTCAGACAATATGTGCAAAATGTGTTGTATATATGACCTTCGTCTAACGCCCTGTTTGGATCAAGTTAAATGTGAGGAGCTTGGAACATAAAAGTTGAAGTCCATAATAAAGACCTCACTAAATTTGTATAAAAAGCACTTAACAATGTCTTTTGTACCTGTTTCATGTCACATAATATCTTTCTTTTCTTCTGTAGGATAGCAAGTGGTTCAAATATAAGCCTGTTGAGACTAAAATTGCATGCATGTTTTTCACTAAAAAGTGAAAAATCTTTGTATCAGACCATAATGTCTGCAAAAAAAGTTGAATGCAAGAGTCTTTTTGTGCTCAGATTTATTGTATCATGTCACCTGAGTACAGAAATGATAGAAAAGACACAAATTTTTATTTCCTATAGCTTCAATATGCATTTTTAAATGTAAATATGTGCTACGGCCTAAATTGACCCTAAATTATTTTCAGTCTTACTTGGCCTAAGACCCTTTTAAACTAATATGATATGTTATTTGTAAGTTTTCTTTCCATTTAAAGTACATTAAATACATATGTAAGGATTATTTATAACCAAAAAGCTTTACAAATTTAAAATTGCTGGAAAATATTACATCTTCATGTAAGGCCCCCCTTCATTGGAAAACCTCCATTTTTAGGCACAGGCTCATATAAATTTGACTTTTTAATAATTATGATAAGTCTGATAAATCAAATGAGTACTCTGTTGCTTTTAATACATAATATATTATATATTAAGACATTTAAAAAGTATTTTTTTGCAATATTTTAATTTTTAAAGCCCCAAATGTTGATAGTTGAAATTTTTCAATTATAGCGTCTAAATTTAACATGCAAAGTTGAATATAGAATTAGTCATATTGTCTATAATATATATCCTATTGCCATGAAACTTTGTAAGCAGTCTGATAATTTATTAAGCTTTAGTCATACCAAGTTTCATTAAGATTGGCCAATTTTTTCTACCCTATTAGGTCCGAGTACACAGTTATCGTCCTTTGATTTTCGTTGTCCACGAATATAGTCCCTAGTGTGGACAGTGTGTTACTTGCCAATTTTTTTTATACCCCTTCCAAATTTATTTCTCCATGTTTTATGACTCAAATAGCAAGTAAGGGGTTGAAATGACACTGTAAAAAAATTTGGGTCATGAATTTTAAAGTAAAGTAGTGATTTGGTCCAGCTGAAAAATGTTAAAAATTAGCACTTCGGAAGCTGTCAAAAGATTTGAAGACCCCCTTAACATAAAATTGTCCATATTTTGAGTTAGAGCCGATGAAGTTTTCTATAATTTTGATATAATTTGTCCCAAAAGTAGTACAACACACTGTAAAAATATTATTGAGAAAGCGCAGGTGGGATTTTTTTAATTTGCATTTATTGTCTAAAAGAAATGCACTACGAAATAACTGTGTACTCGGACCTAAGAGGTGAAATCAGGAAATATAGAATCTGTACTTTGGCAACTTCCCTGAATGATTTGATGGTGTCAATTTGTCAAATAGCATAAAACTAAAGGATTTAAACTTTTATTTGATAGAATTTCTGCAAAAATGACAAATTTGGGCATTTTATGGTCAAAATAAGCATTTCATAGCTTTTTCAATTTTGATGCATAAGTGGCATTCTAACTTTCTATCTGACAGGTTTTTATGTGTCAATATTTGTGTTTCTATGCTTCAATCCAGTTGTATTACTCATTTGTGAACTCTGAATCTACAGAAAAGAAGATTATCTCAGACAATATGTGCAAAATGTGTTGTATATATGACCTTCGTCTAACGCCCTGTTTGGATCAAGTTAAATGTGAGGAGCTTGGAACATAAAAGTTGAAGTCCATAATAAAGACCTCACTAAATTTGTATAAAAAGCACTTAACAATGTCTTTTGTACCTGTTTCATGTCACATAATATCTTTCTTTTCTTCTGTAGGATAGCAAGTGGTTCAAATATAAGCCTGTTGAGACTAAAATTGCATGCATGTTTTTCACTAAAAAGTGAAAAATCTTTGTATCAGACCATAATGTCTGCAAAAAAAGTTGAATGCAAGAGTCTTTTTGTGCTCAGATTTATTGTATCATGTCACCTGAGTACAGAAATGATAGAAAAGACACAAATTTTTATTTCCTATAGCTTCAATATGCATTTTTAAATGTAAATATGTGCTACGGCCTAAATTGACCCTAAATTATTTTCAGTCTTACTTGGCCTAAGACCCTTTTAAACTAATATGATATGTTATTTGTAAGTTTTCTTTCCATTTAAAGTACATTAAATACATATGTAAGGATTATTTATAACCAAAAAGCTTTACAAATTTAAAATTGCTGGAAAATATTACATCTTCATGTAAGGCCCCCCTTCATTGGAAAACCTCCATTTTTAGGCACAGGCTCATATAAATTTGACTTTTTAATAATTATGATAAGTCTGATAAATCAAATGAGTACTCTGTTGCTTTTAATACATAATATATTATATATTAAGACATTTAAAAAGTATTTTTTTGCAATATTTTAATTTTTAAAGCCCCAAATGTTGATAGTTGAAATTTTTCAATTATAGCGTCTAAATTTAACATGCAAAGTTGAATATAGAATTAGTCATATTGTCTATAATATATATCCTATTGCCATGAAACTTTGTAAGCAGTCTGATAATTTATTAAGCTTTAGTCATACCAAGTTTCATTAAGATTGGCCAATTTTTTCTACCCTATTAGGTCCGAGTACACAGTTATCGTCCTTTGATTTTCGTTGTCCACGAATATAGTCCCTAGTGTGGACAGTGTGTTACTTGCCAATTTTTTTTATACCCCTTCCAAATTTATTTCTCCATGTTTTATGACTCAAATAGCAAGTAGGGGGTTGAAATGACACTGTAAAAAAATTTGGGTCATGAATTTTAAAGTAAAGTAGTGATTTGGTCCAGCTGAAAAATGTTAAAAATTAGCACTTCGGAAGCTGTCAAAAGATTTGAAGACCCCCTTAACATAAAATTGTCCATATTTTGAGTTAGAGCCGATGAAGTTTTCTATAATTTTGATATAATTTGTCCCAAAAGTAGTACAACACACTGTAAAAATATTATTGAGAAAGCGCAGGTGGGATTTTTTTAGTTTGCATTTATTGTCTAAAAGAAATGCACTACGAAATAACTGTGTACTCGGACCTAAGAGGTGAAATCAGGAAATATAGAATCTGTACTTTGGCAACTTCCCTGAATGATTTGATGGTGTCAATTTGTCAAATAGCATAAAACTAAAGGATTTAAACTTTTATTTGATAGAATTTCTGCAAAAATGACCAATTTGGGCATTTTATGGTCAAAATAAGCATTTCATAGCTTTTTCAATTTTGATGCATAAGTGGCATTCTAACTTTCTATCTGACAGGTTTTTATGTGTCAATATTTGTGTTTCTATGCTTCAATCCAGTTGTATTACTCATTTGTGAACTCTGAATCTACAGAAAAGAAGATTATCTCAGACAATATGTGCAAAATGTGTTGTATATATGACCTTCGTCTAACGCCCTGTTTGGATCAAGTTAAATGTGAGGAGCTTGGAACATAAAAGTTGAAGTCCATAATAAAGACCTCACTAAATTTGTATAAAAAGCACTTAACAATGTCTTTTGTACCTGTTTCATGTCACATAATATCTTTCTTTTCTTCTGTAGGATAGCAAGTGGTTCAAATATAAGCCTGTTGAGACTAAAATTGCATGCATGTTTTTCACTAAAAAGTGAAAAATCTTTGTATCAGACCATAATGTCTGCAAAAAAAGTTGAATGCAAGAGTCTTTTTGTGCTCAGATTTATTGTATCATGTCACCTGAGTACAGAAATGATAGAAAAGACACAAATTTTTATTTCCTATAGCTTCAATATGCATTTTTAAATGTAAATATGTGCTACGGCCTAAATTGACCCTAAATTATTTTCAGTCTTACTTGGCCTAAGACCCTTTTAAACTAATATGATATGTTATTTGTAAGTTTTCTTTCCATTTAAAGTACATTAAATACATATGTAAGGATTATTTATAACCAAAAAGCTTTACAAATTTAAAATTGCTGGAAAATATTACATCTTCATGTAAGGCCCCCCTTCATTGGAAAACCTCCATTTTTAGGCACAGGCTCATATAAATTTGACTTTTTAATAATTATGATAAGTCTGATAAATCAAATGAGTACTCTGTTGCTTTTAATACATAATATATTATATATTAAGACATTTAAAAAGTATTTTTTTGCAATATTTTAATTTTTAAAGCCCCAAATGTTGATAGTTGAAATTTTTCAATTATAGCGTCTAAATTTAACATGCAAAGTTGAATATAGAATTAGTCATATTGTCTATAATATATATCCTATTGCCATGAAACTTTGTAAGCAGTCTGATAATTTATTAAGCTTTAGTCATACCAAGTTTCATTAAGATTGGCCAATTTTTTCTACCCTATTAGGTGAAATCAGGAAATATAGAATCTGTACTTTGGCAACTTCCCTGAATGATTTGATGGTGTCAATTTGTCAAATAGCATAAAACTAAAGGATTTAAACTTTTATTTGATAGAATTTCTGCAAAAATGACCAATTTGGGCATTTTATGGTCAAAATAAGCATTTCATAGCTTTTTCAATTTTGATGCATAAGTGGCATTCTAACTTTCTATCTGACAGGTTTTTATGTGTCAATATTTGTGTTTCTATGCTTCAATCCAGTTGTATTACTCATTTGTGAACTCTGAATCTACAGAAAAGAAGATTATCTCAGACAATATGTGCAAAATGTGTTGTATATATGACCTTCGTCTAACGCCCTGTTTGGATCAAGTTAAATGTGAGGAGCTTGGAACATAAAAGTTGAAGTCCATAATAAAGACCTCACTAAATTTGTATAAAAAGCACTTAACAATGTCTTTTGTACCTGTTTCATGTCACATAATATCTTTCTTTTCTTCTGTAGGATAGCAAGTGGTTCAAATATAAGCCTGTTGAGACTAAAATTGCATGCATGTTTTTCACTAAAAAGTGAAAAATCTTTGTATCAGACCATAATGTCTGCAAAAAAAGTTGAATGCAAGAGTCTTTTTGTGCTCAGATTTATTGTATCATGTCACCTGAGTACAGAAATGATAGAAAAGACACAAATTTTTATTTCCTATAGCTTCAATATGCATTTTTAAATGTAAATATGTGCTACGGCCTAAATTGACCCTAAATTATTTTCAGTCTTACTTGGCCTAAGACCCTTTTAAACTAATATGATATGTTATTTGTAAGTTTTCTTTCCATTTAAAGTACATTAAATACATATGTAAGGATTATTTATAACCAAAAAGCTTTACAAATTTAAAATTGCTGGAAAATATTACATCTTCATGTAAGGCCCCCCTTCATTGGAAAACCTCCATTTTTAGGCACAGGCTCATATAAATTTGACTTTTTAATAATTATGATAAGTCTGATAAATCAAATGAGTACTCTGTTGCTTTTAATACATAATATATTATATATTAAGACATTTAAAAAGTATTTTTTTGCAATATTTTAATTTTTAAAGCCCCAAATGTTGATAGTTGAAATTTTTCAATTATAGCGTCTAAATTTAACATGCAAAGTTGAATATAGAATTAGTCATATTGTCTATAATATATATCCTATTGCCATGAAACTTTGTAAGCAGTCTGATAATTTATTAAGCTTTAGTCATACCAAGTTTCATTAAGATTGGCCAATTTTTTCTACCCTATTAGGTGAAATCAGGAAATATAGAATCTGTACTTTGGCAACTTCCCTGAATGATTTGATGGTGTCAATTTGTCAAATAGCATAAAACTAAAGGATTTAAACTTATATTTGATAGAATTTCTGCAAAAATGACCAATTTGGGCATTTTATGGTCAAAATAAGCATTTCATAGCTTTTTCAATTTTGATGCATAAGTGGCATTCTAACTTTCTATCTGACAGGTTTTTATGTGTCAATATTTGTGTTTCTATGCTTCAATCCAGTTGTATTACTCATTTGTGAACTCTGAATCTACAGAAAAGAAGATTATCTCAGACAATATGTGCAAAATGTGTTGTATATATGACCTT
Organism: Mytilus californianus; assembly: GCF_021869535.1. Taxonomy (NCBI): domain Eukaryota; kingdom Metazoa; phylum Mollusca; class Bivalvia; order Mytilida; family Mytilidae; genus Mytilus; species Mytilus californianus. The sequence continues at coordinate 2,789,153 of NW_026262745.1, read as the reverse complement.
CGTCTAACGCCCTGTTTGGATCAAGTTAAATGTGAGGAGCTTGGAACATAAAAGTTGAAGTCCATAATAAAGACCTCACTAAATTTGTATAAAAAGCACTTAACAATGTCTTTTGTACCTGTTTCATGTCACATAATATCTTTCTTTTCTTCTGTAGGATAGCAAGTGGTTCAAATATAAGCCTGTTGAGACTAAAATTGCATGCATGTTTTTCACTAAAAAGTGAAAAATCTTTGTATCAGACCATAATGTCTGCAAAAAAAGTTGAATGCAAGAGTCTTTTTGTGCTCAGATTTATTGTATCATGTCACCTGAGTACAGAAATGATAGAAAAGACACAAATTTTTATTTCCTATAGCTTCAATATGCATTTTTAAATGTAAATATGTGCTACGGCCTAAATTGACCCTAAATTATTTTCAGTCTTACTTGGCCTAAGACCCTTTTAAACTAATATGATATGTTATTTGTAAGTTTTCTTTCCATTTAAAGTACATTAAATACATATGTAAGGATTATTTATAACCAAAAAGCTTTACAAATTTAAAATTGCTGGAAAATATTACATCTTCATGTAAGGCCCCCCTTCATTGGAAAACCTCCATTTTTAGGCACAGGCTCATATAAATTTGACTTTTTAATAATTATGATAAGTCTGATAAATCAAATGAGTACTCTGTTGCTTTTAATACATAATATATTATATATTAAGACATTTAAAAAGTATTTTTTTGCAATATTTTAATTTTTAAAGCCCCAAATGTTGATAGTTGAAATTTTTCAATTATAGCGTCTAAATTTAACATGCAAAGTTGAATATAGAATTAGTCATATTGTCTATAATATATATCCTATTGCCATGAAACTTTGTAAGCAGTCTGATAATTTATTAAGCTTTAGTCATACCAAGTTTCATTAAGATTGGCCAATTTTTTCTACCCTATTAGGTGAAATCAGGAAATATAGAATCTGTACTTTGGCAACTTCCCTGAATGATTTGATGGTGTCAATTTGTCAAATAGCATAAAACTAAAGGATTTAAACTTTTATTTGATAGAATTTCTGCAAAAATGACCAATTTGGGCATTTTATGGTCAAAATAAGCATTTCATAGCTTTTTCAATTTTGATGCATAAGTGGCATTCTAACTTTCTATCTGACAGGTTTTTATGTGTCAATATTTGTGTTTCTATGCTTCAATCCAGTTGTATTACTCATTTGTGAACTCTGAATCTACAGAAAAGAAGATTATCTCAGACAATATGTGCAAAATGTGTTGTATATATGACCTTCGTCTAACGCCCTGTTTGGATCAAGTTAAATGTGAGGAGCTTGGAACATAAAAGTTGAAGTCCATAATAAAGACCTCACTAAATTTGTATAAAAAGCACTTAACAATGTCTTTTGTACCTGTTTCATGTCACATAATATCTTTCTTTTCTTCTGTAGGATAGCAAGTGGTTCAAATATAAGCCTGTTGAGACTAAAATTGCATGCATGTTTTTCACTAAAAAGTGAAAAATCTTTGTATCAGACCATAATGTCTGCAAAAAAAGTTGAATGCAAGAGTCTTTTTGTGCTCAGATTTATTGTATCATGTCACCTGAGTACAGAAATGATAGAAAAGACACAAATTTTTATTTCCTATAGCTTCAATATGCATTTTTAAATGTAAATATGTGCTACGGCCTAAATTGACCCTAAATTATTTTCAGTCTTACTTGGCCTAAGACCCTTTTAAACTAATATGATATGTTATTTGTAAGTTTTCTTTCCATTTAAAGTACATTAAATACATATGTAAGGATTATTTATAACCAAAAAGCTTTACAAATTTAAAATTGCTGGAAAATATTACATCTTCATGTAAGGCCCCCCTTCATTGGAAAACCTCCATTTTTAGGCACAGGCTCATATAAATTTGACTTTTTAATAATTATGATAAGTCTGATAAATCAAATGAGTACTCTGTTGCTTTTAATACATAATATATTATATATTAAGACATTTAAAAAGTATTTTTTTGCAATATTTTAATTTTTAAAGCCCCAAATGTTGATAGTTGAAATTTTTCAATTATAGCGTCTAAATTTAACATGCAAAGTTGAATATAGAATTAGTCATATTGTCTATAATATATATCCTATTGCCATGAAACTTTGTAAGCAGTCTGATAATTTATTAAGCTTTAGTCATACCAAGTTTCATTAAGATTGGCCAATTTTTTCTACCCTATTAGGTCCGAGTACACAGTTATCGTCCTTTGATTTTCGTTGTCCACGAATATAGTCCCTAGTGTGGACAGTGTGTTACTTGCCAATTTTTTTTATACCCCTTCCAAATTTATTTCTCCATGTTTTATGACTCAAATAGCAAGTAGGGGGTTGAAATGACACTGTAAAAAAATTTGGGTCATGAATTTTAAAGTAAAGTAGTGATTTGGTCCAGCTGAAAAATGTTAAAAATTAGCACTTCGGAAGCTGTCAAAAGATTTGAAGACCCCCTTAACATAAAATTGTCCATATTTTGAGTTAGAGCCGATGAAGTTTTCTATAATTTTGATATAATTTGTCCCAAAAGTAGTACAACACACTGTAAAAATATTATTGAGAAAGCGCAGGTGGGATTTTTTTAATTTGCATTTATTGTCTAAAAGAAATGCACTACGAAATAACTGTGTACTCGGACCTAAGAGGTGAAATCAGGAAATATAGAATCTGTACTTTGGCAACTTCCCTGAATGATTTGATGGTGTCAATTTGTCAAATAGCATAAAACTAAAGGATTTAAACTTTTATTTGATAGAATTTCTGCAAAAATGACCAATTTGGGCATTTTATGGTCAAAATAAGCATTTCATAGCTTTTTCAATTTTGATGCATAAGTGGCATTCTAACTTTCTATCTGACAGGTTTTTATGTGTCAATATTTGTGTTTCTATGCTTCAATCCAGTTGTATTACTCATTTGTGAACTCTGAATCTACAGAAAAGAAGATTATCTCAGACAATATGTGCAAAATGTGTTGTATATATGACCTTCGTCTAACGCCCTGTTTGGATCAAGTTAAATGTGAGGAGCTTGGAACATAAAAGTTGAAGTCCATAATAAAGACCTCACTAAATTTGTATAAAAAGCACTTAACAATGTCTTTTGTACCTGTTTCATGTCACATAATATCTTTCTTTTCTTCTGTAGGATAGCAAGTGGTTCAAATATAAGCCTGTTGAGACTAAAATTGCATGCATGTTTTTCACTAAAAAGTGAAAAATCTTTGTATCAGACCATAATGTCTGCAAAAAAAGTTGAATGCAAGAGTCTTTTTGTGCTCAGATTTATTGTATCATGTCACCTGAGTACAGAAATGATAGAAAAGACACAAATTTTTATTTCCTATAGCTTCAATATGCATTTTTAAATGTAAATATGTGCTACGGCCTAAATTGACCCTAAATTATTTTCAGTCTTACTTGGCCTAAGACCCTTTTAAACTAATATGATATGTTATTTGTAAGTTTTCTTTCCATTTAAAGTACATTAAATACATATGTAAGGATTATTTATAACCAAAAAGCTTTACAAATTTAAAATTGCTGGAAAATATTACATCTTCATGTAAGGCCCCCCTTCATTGGAAAACCTCCATTTTTAGGCACAGGCTCATATAAATTTGACTTTTTAATAATTATGATAAGTCTGATAAATCAAATGAGTACTCTGTTGCTTTTAATACATAATATATTATATATTAAGACATTTAAAAAGTATTTTTTTGCAATATTTTAATTTTTAAAGCCCCAAATGTTGATAGTTGAAATTTTTCAATTATAGCGTCTAAATTTAACATGCAAAGTTGAATATAGAATTAGTCATATTGTCTATAATATATATCCTATTGCCATGAAACTTTGTAAGCAGTCTGATAATTTATTAAGCTTTAGTCATACCAAGTTTCATTAAGATTGGCCAATTTTTTCTACCCTATTAGGTCCGAGTACACAGTTATCGTCCTTTGATTTTCGTTGTCCACGAATATAGTCCCTAGTGTGGACAGTGTGTTACTTGCCAATTTTTTTTATACCCCTTCCAAATTTATTTCTCCATGTTTTATGACTCAAATAGCAAGTAGGGGGTTGAAATGACACTGTAAAAAAATTTGGGTCATGAATTTTAAAGTAAAGTAGTGATTTGGTCCAGCTGAAAAATGTTAAAAATTAGCACTTCGGAAGCTGTCAAAAGATTTGAAGACCCCCTTAACATAAAATTGTCCATATTTTGAGTTAGAGCCGATGAAGTTTTCTATAATTTTGATATAATTTGTCCCAAAAGTAGTACAACACACTGTAAAAATATTATTGAGAAAGCGCAGGTGGGATTTTTTTAATTTGCATTTATTGTCTAAAAGAAATGCACTACGAAATAACTGTGTACTCGGACCTAAGAGGTGAAATCAGGAAATATAGAATCTGTACTTTGGCAACTTCCCTGAATGATTTGATGGTGTCAATTTGTCAAATAGCATAAAACTAAAGGATTTAAACTTTTATTTGATAGAATTTCTGCAAAAATGACCAATTTGGGCATTTTATGGTCAAAATAAGCATTTCATAGCTTTTTCAATTTTGATGCATAAGTGGCATTCTAACTTTCTATCTGACAGGTTTTTATGTGTCAATATTTGTGTTTCTATGCTTCAATCCAGTTGTATTACTCATTTGTGAACTCTGAATCTACAGAAAAGAAGATTATCTCAGACAATATGTGCAAAATGTGTTGTATATATGACCTTCGTCTAACGCCCTGTTTGGATCAAGTTAAATGTGAGGAGCTTGGAACATAAAAGTTGAAGTCCATAATAAAGACCTCACTAAATTTGTATAAAAAGCACTTAACAATGTCTTTTGTACCTGTTTCATGTCACATAATATCTTTCTTTTCTTCTGTAGGATAGCAAGTGGTTCAAATATAAGCCTGTTGAGACTAAAATTGCATGCATGTTTTTCACTAAAAAGTGAAAAATCTTTGTATCAGACCATAATGTCTGCAAAAAAAGTTGAATGCAAGAGTCTTTTTGTGCTCAGATTTATTGTATCATGTCACCTGAGTACAGAAATGATAGAAAAGACACAAATTTTTATTTCCTATAGCTTCAATATGCATTTTTAAATGTAAATATGTGCTACGGCCTAAATTGACCCTAAATTATTTTCAGTCTTACTTGGCCTAAGACCCTTTTAAACTAATATGATATGTTATTTGTAAGTTTTCTTTCCATTTAAAGTACATTAAATACATATGTAAGGATTATTTATAACCAAAAAGCTTTACAAATTTAAAATTGCTGGAAAATATTACATCTTCATGTAAGGCCCCCCTTCATTGGAAAACCTCCATTTTTAGGCACAGGCTCATATAAATTTGACTTTTTAATAATTATGATAAGTCTGATAAATCAAATGAGTACTCTGTTGCTTTTAATACATAATATATTATATATTAAGACATTTAAAAAGTATTTTTTTGCAATATTTTAATTTTTAAAGCCCCAAATGTTGATAGTTGAAATTTTTCAATTATAGCGTCTAAATTTAACATGCAAAGTTGAATATAGAATTAGTCATATTGTCTATAATATATATCCTATTGCCATGAAACTTTGTAAGCAGTCTGATAATTTATTAAGCTTTAGTCATACCAAGTTTCATTAAGATTGGCCAATTTTTTCTACCCTATTAGGTCCGAGTACACAGTTATCGTCCTTTGATTTTCGTTGTCCACGAATATAGTCCCTAGTGTGGACAGTGTGTTACTTGCCAATTTTTTTTATACCCCTTCCAAATTTATTTCTCCATGTTTTATGACTCAAATAGCAAGTAGGGGGTTGAAATGACACTGTAAAAAAATTTGGGTCATGAATTTTAAAGTAAAGTAGTGATTTGGTCCAGCTGAAAAATGTTAAAAATTAGCACTTCGGAAGCTGTCAAAAGATTTGAAGACCCCCTTAACATAAAATTGTCCATATTTTGAGTTAGAGCCGATGAAGTTTTCTATAATTTTGATATAATTTGTCCCAAAAGTAGTACAACACACTGTAAAAATATTATTGAGAAAGCGCAGGTGGGATTTTTTTAATTTGCATTTATTGTCTAAAAGAAATGCACTACGAAATAACTGTGTACTCGGACCTAAGAGGTGAAATCAGGAAATATAGAATCTGTACTTTGGCAACTTCCCTGAATGATTTGATGGTGTCAATTTGTCAAATAGCATAAAACTAAAGGATTTAAACTTTTATTTGATAGAATTTCTGCAAAAATGACCAATTTGGGCATTTTATGGTCAAAATAAGCATTTCATAGCTTTTTCAATTTTGATGCATAAGTGGCATTCTAACTTTCTATCTGACAGGTTTTTATGTGTCAATATTTGTGTTTCTATGCTTCAATCCAGTTGTATTACTCATTTGTGAACTCTGAATCTACAGAAAAGAAGATTATCTCAGACAATATGTGCAAAATGTGTTGTATATATGACCTTCGTCTAACGCCCTGTTTGGATCAAGTTAAATGTGAGGAGCTTGGAACATAAAAGTTGAAGTCCATAATAAAGACCTCACTAAATTTGTATAAAAAGCACTTAACAATGTCTTTTGTACCTGTTTCATGTCACATAATATCTTTCTTTTCTTCTGTAGGATAGCAAGTGGTTCAAATATAAGCCTGTTGAGACTAAAATTGCATGCATGTTTTTCACTAAAAAGTGAAAAATCTTTGTATCAGACCATAATGTCTGCAAAAAAAGTTGAATGCAAGAGTCTTTTTGTGCTCAGATTTATTGTATCATGTCACCTGAGTACAGAAATGATAGAAAAGACACAAATTTTTATTTCCTATAGCTTCAATATGCATTTTTAAATGTAAATATGTGCTACGGCCTAAATTGACCCTAAATTATTTTCAGTCTTACTTGGCCTAAGACCCTTTTAAACTAATATGATATGTTATTTGTAAGTTTTCTTTCCATTTAAAGTACATTAAATACATATGTAAGGATTATTTATAACCAAAAAGCTTTACAAATTTAAAATTGCTGGAAAATATTACATCTTCATGTAAGGCCCCCCTTCATTGGAAAACCTCCATTTTTAGGCACAGGCTCATATGAATTTGACTTTTTAATAATTATGATAAGTCTGATAAATCAAATGAGTACTCTGTTGCTTTTAATACATAATATATTATATATTAAGACATTTAAAAAGTATTTTTTTGCAATATTTTAATTTTTAAAGCCCCAAATGTTGATAGTTGAAATTTTTCAATTATAGCGTCTAAATTTAACATGCAAAGTTGAATATAGAATTAGTCATATTGTCTATAATATATATCCTATTGCCATGAAACTTTGTAAGCAGTCTGATAATTTATTAAGCTTTAGTCATACCAAGTTTCATTAAGATTGGCCAATTTTTTCTACCCTATTAGGTGAAATCAGGAAATATAGAATCTGTACTTTGGCAACTTCCCTGAATGATTTGATGGTGTCAATTTGTCAAATAGCATAAAACTAAAGGATTTAAACTTTTATTTGATAGAATTTCTGCAAAAATGACCAATTTGGGCATTTTATGGTCAAAATAAGCATTTCATAGCTTTTTCAATTTTGATGCATAAGTGGCATTCTAACTTTCTATCTGACAGGTTTTTATGTGTCAATATTTGTGTTTCTATGCTTCAATCCAGTTGTATTACTCATTTGTGAACTCTGAATCTACAGAAAAGAAGATTATCTCAGACAATATGTGCAAAATGTGTTGTATATATGACCTTCGTCTAACGCCCTGTTTGGATCAAGTTAAATGTGAGGAGCTTGGAACATAAAAGTTGAAGTCCATAATAAAGACCTCACTAAATTTGTATAAAAAGCACTTAACAATGTCTTTTGTACCTGTTTCATGTCACATAATATCTTTCTTTTCTTCTGTAGGATAGCAAGTGGTTCAAATATAAGCCTGTTGAGACTAAAATTGCATGCATGTTTTTCACTAAAAAGTGAAAAATCTTTGTATCAGACCATAATGTCTGCAAAAAAAGTTGAATGCAAGAGTCTTTTTGTGCTCAGATTTATTGTATCATGTCACCTGAGTACAGAAATGATAGAAAAGACACAAATTTTTATTTCCTATAGCTTCAATATGCATTTTTAAATGTAAATATGTGCTACGGCCTAAATTGACCCTAAATTATTTTCAGTCTTACTTGGCCTAAGACCCTTTTAAACTAATATGATATGTTATTTGTAAGTTTTCTTTCCATTTAAAGTACATTAAATACATATGTAAGGATTATTTATAACCAAAAAGCTTTACAAATTTAAAATTGCTGGAAAATATTACATCTTCATGTAAGGCCCCCCTTCATTGGAAAACCTCCATTTTTAGGCACAGGCTCATATAAATTTGACTTTTTAATAATTATGATAAGTCTGATAAATCAAATGAGTACTCTGTTGCTTTTAATACATAATATATTATATATTAAGACATTTAAAAAGTATTTTTTTGCAATATTTTAATTTTTAAAGCCCCAAATGTTGATAGTTGAAATTTTTCAATTATAGCGTCTAAATTTAACATGCAAAGTTGAATATAGAATTAGTCATATTGTCTATAATATATATCCTATTGCCATGAAACTTTGTAAGCAGTCTGATAATTTATTAAGCTTTAGTCATACCAAGTTTCATTAAGATTGGCCAATTTTTTCTACCCTATTAGGTCCGAGTACACAGTTATCGTCCTTTGATTTTCGTTGTCCACGAATATAGTCCCTAGTGTGGACAGTGTGTTACTTGCCAATTTTTTTTATACCCCTTCCAAATTTATTTCTCCATGTTTTATGACTCAAATAGCAAGTAGGGGGTTGAAATGACACTGTAAAAAAATTTGGGTCATGAATTTTAAAGTAAAGTAGTGATTTGGTCCAGCTGAAAAATGTTAAAAATTAGCACTTCGGAAGCTGTCAAAAGATTTGAAGACCCCCTTAACATAAAATTGTCCATATTTTGAGTTAGAGCCGATGAAGTTTTCTATAATTTTGATATAATTTGTCCCAAAAGTAGTACAACACACTGTAAAAATATTATTGAGAAAGCGCAGGTGGGATTTTTTTAATTTGCATTTATTGTCTAAAAGAAATGCACTACGAAATAACTGTGTACTCGGACCTAAGAGGTGAAATCAGGAAATATAGAATCTGTACTTTGGCAACTTCCCTGAATGATTTGATGGTGTCAATTTGTCAAATAGCATAAAACTAAAGGATTTAAACTTTTATTTGATAGAATTTCTGCAAAAATGACCAATTTGGGCATTTTATGGTCAAAATAAGCATTTCATAGCTTTTTCAATTTTGATGCATAAGTGGCATTCTAACTTTCTATCTGACAGGTTTTTATGTGTCAATATTTGTGTTTCTATGCTTCAATCCAGTTGTATTACTCATTTGTGAACTCTGAATCTACAGAAAAGAAGATTATCTCAGACAATATGTGCAAAATGTGTTGTATATATGACCTTCGTCTAACGCCCTGTTTGGATCAAGTTAAATGTGAGGAGCTTGGAACATAAAAGTTGAAGTCCATAATAAAGACCTCACTAAATTTGTATAAAAAGCACTTAACAATGTCTTTTGTACCTGTTTCATGTCACATAATATCTTTCTTTTCTTCTGTAGGATAGCAAGTGGTTCAAATATAAGCCTGTTGAGACTAAAATTGCATGCATGTTTTTCACTAAAAAGTGAAAAATCTTTGTATCAGACCATAATGTCTGCAAAAAAAGTTGAATGCAAGAGTCTTTTTGTGCTCAGATTTATTGTATCATGTCACCTGAGTACAGAAATGATAGAAAAGACACAAATTTTTATTTCCTATAGCTTCAATATGCATTTTTAAATGTAAATATGTGCTACGGCCTAAATTGACCCTAAATTATTTTCAGTCTTACTTGGCCTAAGACCCTTTTAAACTAATATGATATGTTATTTGTAAGTTTTCTTTCCATTTAAAGTACATTAAATACATATGTAAGGATTATTTATAACCAAAAAGCTTTACAAATTTAAAATTGCTGGAAAATATTACATCTTCATGTAAGGCCCCCCTTCATTGGAAAACCTCCATTTTTAGGCACAGGCTCATATGAATTTGACTTTTTAATAATTATGATAAGTCTGATAAATCAAATGAGTACTCTGTTGCTTTTAATACATAATATATTATATATTAAGACATTTAAAAAGTATTTTTTTGCAATATTTTAATTTTTAAAGCCCCAAATGTTGATAGTTGAAATTTTTCAATTATAGCGTCTAAATTTAACATGCAAAGTTGAATATAGAATTAGTCATATTGTCTATAATATATATCCTATTGCCATGAAACTTTGTAAGCAGTCTGATAATTTATTAAGCTTTAGTCATACCAAGTTTCATTAAGATTGGCCAATTTTTTCTACCCTATTAGGTGAAATCAGGAAATATAGAATCTGTACTTTGGCAACTTCCCTGAATGATTTGATGGTGTCAATTTGTCAAATAGCATAAAACTAAAGGATTTAAACTTTTATTTGATAGAATTTCTGCAAAAATGACCAATTTGGGCATTTTATGGTCAAAATAAGCATTTCATAGCTTTTTCAATTTTGATGCATAAGTGGCATTCTAACTTTCTATCTGACAGGTTTTTATGTGTCAATATTTGTGTTTCTATGCTTCAATCCAGTTGTATTACTCATTTGTGAACTCTGAATCTACAGAAAAGAAGATTATCTCAGACAATATGTGCAAAATGTGTTGTATATATGACCTTCGTCTAACGCCCTGTTTGGATCAAGTTAAATGTGAGGAGCTTGGAACATAAAAGTTGAAGTCCATAATAAAGACCTCACTAAATTTGTATAAAAAGCACTTAACAATGTCTTTTGTACCTGTTTCATGTCACATAATATCTTTCTTTTCTTCTGTAGGATAGCAAGTGGTTCAAATATAAGCCTGTTGAGACTAAAATTGCATGCATGTTTTTCACTAAAAAGTGAAAAATCTTTGTATCAGACCATAATGTCTGCAAAAAAAGTTGAATGCAAGAGTCTTTTTGTGCTCAGATTTATTGTATCATGTCACCTGAGTACAGAAATGATAGAAAAGACACAAATTTTTATTTCCTATAGCTTCAATATGCATTTTTAAATGTAAATATGTGCTACGGCCTAAATTGACCCTAAATTATTTTCAGTCTTACTTGGCCTAAGACCCTTTTAAACTAATATGATATGTTATTTGTAAGTTTTCTTTCCATTTAAAGTACATTAAATACATATGTAAGGATTATTTATAACCAAAAAGCTTTACAAATTTAAAATTGCTGGAAAATATTACATCTTCATGTAAGGCCCCCCTTCATTGGAAAACCTCCATTTTTAGGCACAGGCTCATATAAATTTGACTTTTTAATAATTATGATAAGTCTGATAAATCAAATGAGTACTCTGTTGCTTTTAATACATAATATATTATATATTAAGACATTTAAAAAGTATTTTTTTGCAATATTTTAATTTTTAAAGCCCCAAATGTTGATAGTTGAAATTTTTCAATTATAGCGTCTAAATTTAACATGCAAAGTTGAATATAGAATTAGTCATATTGTCTATAATATATATCCTATTGCCATGAAACTTTGTAAGCAGTCTGATAATTTATTAAGCTTTAGTCATACCAAGTTTCATTAAGATTGGCCAATTTTTTCTACCCTATTAGGTCCGAGTACACAGTTATCGTCCTTTGATTTTCGTTGTCCACGAATATAGTCCCTAGTGTGGACAGTGTGTTACTTGCCAATTTTTTTTATACCCCTTCCAAATTTATTTCTCCATGTTTTATGACTCAAATAGCAAGTAGGGGGTTGAAATGACACTATAAAAAAATTTGGGTCATGAATTTTAAAGTAAAGTAGTGATTTGGTCCAGCTGAAAAATGTTAAAAATTAGCACTTCGGAAGCTGTCAAAAGATTTGAAGACCCCCTTAACATAAAATTGTCCATATTTTGAGTTAGAGCCGATGAAGTTTTCTATAATTTTGATATAATTTGTCCCAAAAGTAGTACAACACACTGTAAAAATATTATTGAGAAAGCGCAGGTGGGATTTTTTTAATTTGCATTTATTGTCTAAAAGAAATGCACTACGAAATAACTGTGTACTCGGACCAACTATCAAAGGGACAACAAACTTGCTATTACACTCAAAACCAGTCATTAAGTGTTTTATTATACCGAACAAAACAACTTTCTACACCACTAGGAAAACAATAGTCACATAAACATGCACCAGATGAACTATCAGGGTTGTGTTAGCCCGTGTGGTATTTGTCATTATTACTGTAATCAAGATCAGGTGCATACATCAAACGCTAGCTATCGTACACAAAAGCAATCCCAGATTATGAAGACGTCGTGACGACAGACCCATACCATACATTTGTTTTAGTTCTTGAAATATGTCGCATATATGTTTTTTTAATTGCTTCTGTAAGTAAAATATTAATTTGAAATTACGACGACAGACACATACAGACTATTTCGCTTAATACAATATTTCAGAGTTTACGTTGCCAAGCGCACAAATCAAGCAGTATAGTCAATGACAGCATTGATGTCCAATGAAAAATTAGTATGAAAAAGTTCGGGGAATGTGTTTATTAAAATATTGACCAGGGTAATAGTCTTTGAAACTATATTGACTGGCAAATAGTCTGTGGAATAAAATAGCACAAATATTTCTTTCTTTTTTATATCGAAAAAAAAAACATACTGAGTAATAATATTATTAAGTCATTAAACATTTGATATAAATCAGGGTTGTTTCAAAAATGGATACTTCTTTATGTGTTGCCAATGTTAATTATTTTAAATGTTTGTCATGTATATGTAATATTTTGTAAACTTTGAAATATATATATAGTTTGACATTAACGTTTTACAATAGTAAATTGGCTAGATGTTTCCTTCAAAAAAAAGAGGGTACAATGTGGTACAATGTTACCTTTTTTGCAGTTTTGTTAAAAAGCTTTTTTGTTTTTTTTATTATTACTATTATCGATGGTTTTTTCAAAAGAGAGGGTGTTTCTCAGCTCAGTAAGATCTCATTGACGAGCGACAGCTCTGAGACGATCTGTTGTAAAACAAAATATGTTTAGTTAATATTTTTCAATAATCTTTTTCAAAAATACACCTATTAACAATATTAATAATATGAAACAGATGAATTACAGGTCAATATCAAGATGCAAGTCCTTAAAAAGACCCTTTAATCTTTTTATAAGTGATATTTTAGTCTCATTAGACTAATAATATAGGTACAGAGAGAGTGCAAAATATGAACATGAATACGCATCTATTTACAAAACATATATATACAATACAGTTGGTTTCAAAATAATATATATTTTAGACAGGAGGACCCACACTTTATGAAAATGCATAATCTTGTTAGCTCTGACATTTTTGTTTGATTTGCTCATCATTTTCTAAACTTTAGTGTATTAACACGAGCCAAATAGTATTCCTTTACGTAGGTATAATTTTCAACTGTCGTTAAAAAATGGACATTCTAGCATATAATGCAATTCGTCTCCAAAGCTACCAAAACAAACTTAAAATCACAAAAATACTGAACTCTGACGAAAATTCAAAAAGTAAAGTCCCTAATCAAATGGCAAAATCAAAAGATATTGCAAAGATGGCATTTTCTTTCATTTCTATTAACATTATTCCACCTCTCTGTCTCTATTGGAAGTCTGTTGTTTGCGGTTCTATATCTACATAAAATAATACTGTCGTGCAGATCCAAGATATCGAAAAATTTTCAAAATATAATTCTAACTTAAACACTCTGTAATTACCTGCATTTGTAGACTCTTGTAATTGTGTATTCAACAACTGTTTGAATTGGTCTTGTAATCGCAACTTTAGTGCATTTTTAACCATATATCGTTACCAAAACATTTAGAAATCCAAATATTTGAAAAAACACATTCATCCAATAAATTCTTATCCTTACTTAAAAAAATATACATACATTATTAACAGTAAATAGTGTTTTTAATGGTGTATATGCGATAGAAGATAACTTAGTCTCTTTAGCAGATACTAATTTAATTCAATATCAATGTGCAAAGTATATCTACCAAGTTCCCTATATACCATTTAACAAATGTTGAAATTAACCACCTGAACTTATATATAGTTGATACAGTTTATATACATTATTTATAGAGTCGTCCAGGAAGAAAATTAATTGCTGTGGAGTTTCAAAGTACAGTACAGGTACAGATTTCTTTTTACAATTTCCAACATTTAAATGAATTTTATATATCGTATATTGTGTATTATGTATTTATACCAGATATGTTAATCGCCATAAAAAAGACAGGGCAACTTTCCCTGGTATTTATTTCTGACGCAGGATCATTTGAAGAACCAATTTCACGATTATAAAGCGAAATAACGATTTCTGGCGCATCACTGTATTTCTCGAGATATTTTAGAAATGGGATAGGTAAATCAATAAGCTACTAAGTGATAAACTGTATCAGAAGAAAATTGCTGATCACCATGAAACTATAGTCTATATCAATTTTTTACTGTTTTTTTATTCTTTTGCTTAAGGGGTAGGATTCATTAACCTACTGTAAGAACGAGAATTCTGTCAAGGACTCTGTCTTTAATCATTTCTCCTCATCCTCGATAACACTGCATGTAGTTAGGCATATATAAAAAAGGGGGGCTTATTTTTGCTGACCTTAGCGAAGTTTTTGTATTTTTGATTGCCAAAATGTGCCAAAATGCCCCTAAAATATTAAAATTAGGTAAACAATCAAAGGCTATACAATTTTCTTCTTAGTATCGTCGAATTGAATATTCTGTACACGGTTCATATAAAACACATAACAGCAATGATAAATTCTTAATTTCAGCATTTTTATAGTCTATTTCGTAAAATTTTATGACTCTCATGCAACGGTTTTCATATATTCGTGATAAAGACATATAAGTTGGACACAGTTATCAAATCATCAGCCTAAAGTATTTAATAGGCCTAAATCGAACTTCATTAATCAAACACCTCGTTTTAAAACCAGCCAAACAGTCAAAATATGCTGGTCAATGGCCCCAAGTCTTTAAAAAGTAATGTTTTCTGCAAAGGGGGGTACCTGTAAAGAAAGTCATTTTAAATGGTAAACAATTGTATCTTTAATCGAAAATTTTGAACTTAACCAGCAGGGGTATATAGTAATCGACTAATGTAAAGGTTGTCCGATTTTATTTCAGTATTATGTCAGTATAGGTTAAAAGGAAGTAATTAAAGATGACTGGCGCCACCTAGATAATAGGTAGAAGTAAATTTATTTTCTGCTGCCCCTGGTAATTAGAAATCAAAATTGAAATAGTGAGAAATGAGTGTTGGCCATTGGTGTAGAAATAGGGAGACATTTGGAGGAAACTCTCTGTGACGAGCAACATTTTCTGCGCCAAATTAAGCAAGGGGTGTTCTTCATTCATACTATTTCGAAAATTCCGGAACCGTTGAGTACCCTTAAAAAATGCCATTTTTCTATCAAAAAAGCTGCGGCACCATATGTGTTTTGCAGTTGTTTTTTTTTATTTACACCCAAAGGTGTTGATAATACAGAATTTGACATTTTTATCAACGGATCTTTTATAGTGAAAAGGCAGGACCCAAAAAGGCTACCATTATCGCCTATGTAAATAATTACTTCATTGTAACCTAAATTACAGATCATGTGATGGACTTTGAAGTCCCTGTATTAAAAAATATCTCATTTATTAAGTTAGTCTATCTGGATTATGTGTTGTTCGTAGTTGTTTGTTTTGTATGCCTATAAAAAGTAAAATCACAAAAATACCGAACTCCGAGGAAAATTCAAAACGAAAAATCTCTAATCAAATGACAAAATCAAAAACTCAAACACATCAAACGAATGGATAACAACTGTCATATTCCTGACTATGTTATCGGCGGAGATGAATGATGGTAACTGGTTTGATCCGTTGCACTATTACTTTCAAAAATTAACCTAAAATGTAATGGTCCAGGCCGAGCTTGGTGTACAGTCTAATAGATGCAGTGCCATGACTGATGACATGCAAAATTTACCATATAAATGACACTTTACTATTGGTCTACTTCTATTGACATGAAAGTGCATGAACTGTTTTTTGAATTTTTTGGAGTTTAATCCATTTCTTTTTTGTTCCCTATCTAAGACAAGGGTCACTGTATCACATAAAGATGAAATGTTGAATTGAGCTGCCAATTCCTCATAATATAACATATATAACTGTTACATTCAAACCTGCTAAAGAGACCACCTGTATTAAACAAAAACCTGAGTTATAAGACCATTAATTTATGGTCCCTCTGTAGTGAATTTCTAATACTAGCAGTTTGAATCAACATTGAAAGACCATTGGTCTAATGAGATTACTTTTTACTCTCCCTTAAATTGTCTCTAAAACAGGTTTCACTGTACTTACAGATAATAAATTGACAATATTAGAAAATTAAGATTCTCTTAGCTAGGAATTATTTAAATTTTAATTTTCTCTTGTTTTAAGACCTCTGAGAGGAAATAATATTTTTGTTTCAACATACAACTCATAATTTACTCAAATTGTGTTGTAAAACAGTTTAGTGAGACCTGTATACAACGTATACAATAGTAATACTATGATTTGCATATTATACTTTTTAAGGATTCCTAAATTTATATACTTGTTTTAAGGGAATCATTGCTAGCACTGCATGCAATAATCCTCTATCTATCAAGCACCGACTTGCCAAATATGAGAGTAAAAGGGGAAAGGCTGTGGATTTTCTATAAAATCTCCATATGTTTAGCATTGATTCAACACAAGGGTACATAATCCTTAAAGTCTGTGGATTTCTACAAATATCTTAGTTTTATTTGCCACAAAATCCCCTTTTTCCATTAAATGCAATGAAACAATAAATAATGATGCTTTGCACGAGGTTTCCCTTTGGTATATGTACAAAATGGTCCAACTCTATTATTTCATTAGTTTCGCTTTTTTGATACTATTGCAGTTTGAAAATTTCGTAATTCACACGGCTACAGAAGGGGTCATAAACCTTAATGATAAAAGTTAAATAAAAAATAAACCCAGAATAATTAAGAAATAAATAGATTTAAATATAGAAATTTCAGATCAACTGAAGAATATGGAAGAAATAGTTCTCATCAACGGATTATTCATGAGTGAATCGACAAAACATTAAACGACTAATCTGGACACATCGAAACATAGACATAAAAACACATCGACACATTGACATATTGACACATAGACACATAGACAAATGCATTCATCGACACATTGAAACAGTGACGCATTGTATATTGTTCAACTTATAATCCAAAATAAAAGTACATATCAGTTTGAAAAATGTTTTGTTTAACAATTTTTGATTAATAATAAAAAAAAAATAAAGGTATCCTTACAAACACCTTTTATCCGGACTCTCACTGTCTCCGTCTGTCCTGCACCAAGTCAGGAATATAACCGTTGTTTTCCATTCGTTTAATGTATTTTATTATTTTTATTTTGCCATTTGATAAGGTACATTCTGTTTTTAATTTTCCTTGGAGTTCAGTATTTTTTTTTATTTTTTTTATTTTCTAATTTCAGTATTGTAGATAAACTCATCCTAAACATATTTATTAAACTATTTCCAATACAATTTGAGTATTATTTCCAATACAAGTATATGATTGCCAAGTTTCTAAGTTGTATTTTACAATTTTCCATCTAGTAAATGTAATTGCTTTATTTTGTTTAACTTTGAGAAATTAATAAAAACAACATGTAGCGCACAATTTACATATACATGTATTATCTAGGTTTTTTTGTATCTTTTTCTATAAACACCTAGTATATGAATATACTTTCCATTTAGCACCGTCATCTGCAAATTGTGAAATCTAACAATATTGAAAACACTGATAAATCATTGGCCGTATTATTAAATAAAGAGGACTTAGACAACTTATGATAGATTATGTTACAACTACACCATACAGGTGTAATACCACCATTGATTTTCCCCTATTAGTCTTTGTTAAATTTGCACTTTTCAAAAAATTGTGCAGAATTTATCTTTGTTTCAAATAAAGAAATACTTGGCATGAGTAAAGTTTGATCCTGTCCAGTACTATAGAAAAAATTTCACATAACATTTCATTGCATATAAGAAAATAACCATCACTGGAAGTTAACCAATCAAATTTTCCCCCTTTTTTAACCTGTATACAAGCTTTAGTAACCATGTAACCTCAAGTTTCCAAAATATTCTATAGAAACCCCAAATAAAAAAATAATGGTGCTTTGAAATACCCAAGATATATGTTTATGACCCAGAAATGTTTTACTGCAATGAAATGTAGGATCAATTACCTACAACTGTCAAATTCAAGGGAATATTTTTTTTCGACCTATTTTCGGATGCAACCGGATGTGACGTACTATGATTTGGTGGTATTACACCTACACACAATGATTGATGGAGTATGTACCAACTATACACCATACACGCAGTGGTTGATGGAGTATGTACCAACTCTACACCATACACGCAATGGTTGATGGAGTATGTACCAACTCTACCCCATACAAGCAATGGTTCATGGAGTATGTACAAACTCTACACCATACACGCAATGGTTGATGGAGTATGTACCAACTCTACCCCATACAAGCAATGGTTCATGGAGTATGTACAAACTCTACACCATACACGCAATGGTAGGAGGAGTATGTACAAACTCTACACCATACAATCAATGGTTGATGGTGTATGTACCAACTATACACCATACACATAATGGTTGATGGAGTATGTACCAATTCTACACCATACACTCAATGGTTGATGGTGTATGTACCAACTATACACCATACACATAATGGTTGATGGAGTATGTACCAACTATACACCATACACGCAATGGTTGATGGTGTATTTACCAACTCTACACCATACACGCAATGGTTCATGAAGAATGTACCAGCTCTACACCAAACACTAAATGGTTGATGGTGTATGTACCAACTATACATCAAACACGTAATGATTGATGGATCGAGTATGTACCAACTATACACCATACACGCAATGGTTGATGGTGTATGTACCAACTATACACCATACACGCAGTGGTTCATGGAGTATTCATGCAAACTATACACCATACACACAATGGTTGATGGAGTATGTACAAACTCTACACCATACACTCAATGGTTGATGGTGTATGTACAAACTCTACACCAAACACGCAGTGGTTGATGGTGTTTGTATCAACTCTACACCTAACACGCAGCGGTTCGTGGAGTATGTATCAACTATACACCATACACACAGTAGTTCGTGGAGTATGTACAAACTTTACACCATACACGCAATGGTTCATGGAGTATGTACCAACTATACACCATACACGCAGTGGTTCGTGGAGTATGCACCAACTATACACCATACACGCAACGGTTGATGGAGTATGTTCCAACTATACACCATACTCGCAGTGGTTCATGGAGTATGTATCAACTATACACCATGCACGCAACGGTTCATGGAGTATGTACCAACTATACACCATACACGCAATGGTTGATGGAGTATGTAAAAACTCTATACCTTACACACAATGGTAGATGGAGTATTCACCAACTCTTCCCAATACACGCAGTCGTTGGTGGAGTATGTACCAACTCAACACATACGAGTTTTTAATTGTTTTTGTATCTAATTTTAATGCATCAAATTGTATTCCTTTTAAGGGTTTTTTCCTGTTTCGCATGATTTTTATACGACAGGATTGTTTATTTCATTATTTTGTTTAAACGTGTATTTTCGTATTGACCTTTTTATGGTAGACATTTTCGCTGTTTTTTTATTTGATATTTCAGTATTTACATATGACGTATGTTTTATGTTTTTCTCTTTGTTTTAATTTCCATGCTGCATGATATTAGTGTAATTATTCATCAATATTATTATGGCAGGTACTGTTTAAGTAGACAATCAAACCCTGCACAAAAATTCAAATCATCGATTTTGTAAAATACGGGGTCATTTTGAACAAGTATATATGTAGAAAAGGTAAAAATACAATCCATATCCTCTGACAAACCTACTTTTCTGTAATTCACAGAAGTGATATTCGCCCCTGATGGCATGTGGCGAGACTACTACAGAGCCGTTACTGGTCGCAGCGATTGATTTAGGAACAACATTCTCAAGTTACGCTTTCGCCAACAGAGGTGAATTTAAAGATGATCCCACAAAAATATCCTCTTGTGCATGGTGTACTGGCTCACAACCGGGACTATCACTCAAAACACCCACGTGCATTTTGTTTGACAAAGTTCAAAACTTCTTTGCATTTGGTGCTGAAGCAGAAGATAAATACACAGAGCTAGCACAGGAGGAAGACCACGTAGACTGGTTCTTCTTTAGAAGATTCAAAATGCAGCTATATGACAAACAGGTTAGTCTTTCATGTAAACGAATCAGTATTTGTTGGAAAACAGTTTGCCTATGCTTTTTATTTTGCCAATTTAAACTTGATCACATGGACATGTACAAGTTTGCATGAGGTAGGTCTATTCTAATTAAGAAGGAATTGAATCGAAGATCATCGAAGTGAAAGGATCTCAGTTTATGGATGTATTTATAGAAATAAGGTAATGAAAATTGATGCTTACTTTAAAGAAGATTTCTTGAAATGTTTTTATTTTTCCATTTATGAAATATCTATTTTAATACACAACAAAGCCTGATATGATATATCTGTCTCGACTGTCGCCATAAAATGCATAAAAAGACAATCAGATGGACAGCAAGTTCCAACATTGCAAGTTAATCCTAAGTCACCGGACAATGAACTAGTGGATAGTGCCTCGAAATTGTCAATAAACTGAAATGTGCAGACAGTAATGTAACTTCATAGAAAATATCGTTTTCTATTGAAAGTTGTTCCTATTAAACCAACTTAAACAGAACTTCACATTGCAAATTTGTAATTAATTAAAAGTCACTGGACCATGACATACGGGACAGAAGGTCGAAATAGTCGTCAGACTAATCATAATTATGTATTAATAGTAATGTAATTTCATAGAAAATTTCATTGATCTATCACAAGTTCCTATCAAACTGACGGTGTCTTCCCGATTGTCCCACTTTTTGAAATTACAGGTAAAAAAGTAATGAAATTTTGTGGGACAATCGGGAAGATGTGTGTGGGACAGTTGGGAAGTTTAAATGTGGGACAATTGGGAATTGTTTTGATAGTGATTAATTTTAGCAGGTAATTACAGGTAATTAATCAATGTAACCCATACAATTTGAAATAAACATGGAGAAAAGATGGTCTTTACATATTTAAATTTTTTTTGTGATATTTTGTTAAACAACTGTTTTAATACAGAACAATTATATAAAAAAAATATAGATATATTTTAACTTCATAAAAGATTGAATAGAATCTTATATTGTAGATTTTTCATATAGTACAAATGTACATAATTGAAAAATTTGGAAATATCAAGGATAAAATCAAATTACATGTTACAAAGTTTCAGGGATTTGTTCTAAAATTGACAGGTTTTAGGCTGATAATAAATAAATTCATAAAACAAAGAAATAAAACATATTCCATATAATAAGTCTGATCATAAAATTGTTCAAGTAAGCATTAAATTCAAGCGAACAAAATGGGGAAAGTTTTTTTTTAAATATTAATAAGAAAATTCTTGAATTAGAAAATCATAAACATAAAACGAAATAATGTGTAAATATGTTGATTGTATAGACATCTGGTCTAACATTACACAATAAAAAGAAATTGACCCCCAGCCGGGTCAAACCAAAGAATGGAAAGTCGGAATTTGCTGCTTCTCAAAGCACGTAGCATTTTCGACTAAGAGCAAAGACTGTTCAGTCCTTACTCAGAATAATTTGTCTATGTAGGGTGACATGTCTTCCTGCAGACTGTTATCTTGTGAACTAGCATGTTAAAAATCCGGCTTGATGACTGTGTCGGTCTAGTTCTTTTTAAAGAAAGTTTCATATTTCATCTAACACCAACATGTTCTCGTCCTGCTTATGCATTCAACTTGCCACTGAACGTTCAACAGCAATTAGTTCATCGTTTTTAATAGAATTATATTTTTTCAGAGGACACTGATGACATTACTGGTCCACATGTATCTCTTTTCCCTAAGTGAAAGTATATGTTGGGACCTTGCACTCTATTTTTGTTAGATTGATGATGTCAATTCTAATTATTAGGTAACAAAATAGTTTATGCTTATGTAACATTGTCATTGTAGATATTTGTTTTTTTTTAAATCAGTCTATAGACCTTTCAGTCTGAGCGCTCATAAAAATGAAAAGAAGACAAAATTGCGTCCATGTGTTTAAAATTTAAATAACAACTTTAAAACTAAAAAAATATTGATATTTGATTTATAAATAACCTAACATTATGGATATCGTTTATTACATATATGTTATATTAATTAACCAAAAGTGCATTTTAATGATGATTTATTCAACAATTCATATTTTAATTACATATATAAAATTGATATAAACTACTAGTATGCTCATGCAATCATTTGTTTTAACTTGCTATTGCAAAACAAACAACAATTACATTGTTTATTTAAGAAGATTTAAAATATAAAAATAATGTGGGACAATCAGAACTTTTCATGTGGGACAATCAGAACTCTAAAATTTTAAAAAGTGGGACAATCGGGAATAAACCAAACTGACTTATTATAAACAGAAAACGTAAACATTGAAGATTGCTAATCAATTCAAAGTCGCTGGACCATGATCTAGGGGACAGGGCCTCAATATAGTCGTCAAACTGATATGAAATGATAATAAGGCAACTTTATAGAAAATATCATTGATCTATGATAAGTAGTTCCAATCAAACTAACTTATGCAGAAAACCTAACATTAAAAGGTCCTTATTAATTGAAAGTCACTGGACCATGACCAAAGGGTCAAGTCCTCAAAATAGTCGTCAAACTATACGTACGACAGTAATGCAACTGTTTTTGAAATTGTCATTGATTTATCATAAGTAGTTCCTATCAAACTAACATAGGAAGAAAACTCAACACTGAAAATTGCTTACTAATTTAAAGTCACTGACCAGATTCCGGATGAATAATTAGCCAAAACACTGTTGGTTTATTTCGTATAATTGGAATGAATTCGACTCAGCGTGTCGGTCAATCAGTGTTTGTAAAGTGCGAATCCTGAAATACCATCTTCACTGTATATGCCATGAATTTCTGATGTAGAATGAAAAATAAACAGACGAAAAATTTATGATTTTGGAATGAAATAATAAATAATATATCAAATGGATTGTTTTAATACACTTGTGATATAGGATCATATAGGTACGAGATGAAGAAGGGTTTATATCGCACTTACAGCGGTCAAGGTGTGAAATAATTACTAAAATAAGCATATATTAAGAATTTTTCACTAACAGAGCGTGCAAGAGATATAAAAGTAGCAGTAAAGTTTCATTTGCAGAAAAATGTACCTTTTAACGTGATTAATAATGTTGTATATCTTAAAACAGGTTTTGTTGTTCAGCTTGTTGATATTGAATCAAATTCCATTATGTTGTTTTTGTGATGCGAATCATGTTTACTGTTGAATAATGATACTAGACTTTCATTTTCACTGTAGGGCGATTCATTTCTATTGTACATGCGATACATTTTCACAGAAGGATATTAATTAATTTTCATCACATAAAGTCGTAATTTAGCCGACTCTAACAAAATTTATGTAGTAAGAAAGATTGGTTATATATACATACTTAGTGAGTGAAAGTCTTGAGCAAATATATCAATAAATTCCGTAAAAATGGCATTTATTGCTAATATTGTTATTACTTTTTTCTCTGATAATTTGTTCAAACCCAGATCTATATGTAGGATTAGATTTATTCTTTCCGATAACACGCCATCATTGTATACATATATCTTGGACAGCTAAGCCAATACACGTCACCGAAAAAGCAGTTTTCGGTTTTGGTCTAAATACTCAGCACATACTTATAAAACATCATCAGAGCTATTTTCTTAATGCTTGTAGTTTAAAGGTGTAGTTGGCTTGCTTGCTTTTTTAGTATAAATATTTGTAATTAAGATTGAGCAAACATTTATACTAAATCAAAGCACTGTAAGCGCTATAGGCAGTTAATCAAAAACATGATGAAAACTGTGGCAGTGTTGCTTAAATTGTTTATCACAGCTCGTTATATCTCTGATGTTACAGATTTTATTTTGTCATGTGCTGCACTGATTTCCACTATCCTACAGACTTTTCTCTAACAATATACTATTTTTTTCTTCAAACGTTTATTATTCATTTTTAAATTACTTTAAAATATGTATCCTTTCGATGATTGAATGTCTGAGAAGATTATGTACACTGTCCCAGGTAAGGGGAAGGTTTGGCGCCAGTAAACATGTTTAACCCTACCAGATTACGTGTGTGTCTGTCCAAAGTCATTCAGTGGTTGTCATTAGTTGCTGTATATCATATTTATTTTTCATTATTGATTTGTACATAAATTAGGACGCTGGTTTTCTTGTTGGAATTGTTTTACATTTGTCATTTCAAGGCCATTTACAGCTTTATACTATGCAGTATGGGTTTTGCACATTGTTACAGTCCGTATGTGACATACAGATGCTTACTTCTATCAACTTCTCAATACACTGATGAATGCAGGAATAATATCATTAGAATTAAGGTTTTCCACAGTGGTGTATAGTTTAATTCCACTATGTTCTAAGAGTTTTCATATGCCACATTAGCATTTTTAGTTAGATCAGCAGGTGTCACTCCGTACAAAAACTGATTTGATAATACTGGGAACAATCTGAGGTGTGGTAATTTTATTGTTTATCATGCATGGATCATATTACACAAAAAGATTATGTTGTTGGGCTAGAAATGCATTTAATTTTCTTTTACATTATTGTACTTCTTAGTGTCCAACCTATTAATTACATTTACATCAAATTTCATACAAATATTTTGTCTGTCTTATTTTAATATGTTTATATTCTTCAATTCTTACATACTTTATAAAACATATTTCATGTATCTGCACATTGTATCATCATTATGTACTAGTATTCAAACTATCTTTATAAAACTGATACCTGGGTTACTACTTGTATACATGTATATATTGATCGGGTTGTTGTCTCTTTGACATATTCCCCATTTCCTTTCTCAATTTTATTGATAGTGTTCAATAATACGATGTACATGTATCTCCCACATTTTATAGTAACAGTTGCACAGGCATATCATAGTTCTGATATTATCATTAGACAGCCTCTAAAAATAGCTGGACCGTTACAGTAAACTCCATGACAAATTATATTCATGTGTTGTAACCCCTGGCAATTTTGTAAAAATTCCTGTCAGAATTCTGAACCAAAATTTATCTGACTAGTCGTCATATGATAAGACCTGGTAAAAATTTTCATAGTACATGTACTTTGATCATAATTTTATCTGTAGATATACATGTATAACTATATTCAAAACATCAAAAAGGTCTAAAGTTTCATAGCGGTCATGGAATTATTATGATGACTAGTCAATGCAGCTACTAGATAGTATCATGTATTGTACATGTATGTCTTGTCACTTCTAGGATATTAAAGCCAAGAATTGGAATCTAGCTGAAATAAAAATAAATACAAATATTTATATTATTTATTTAGACATACAATCATGATAAAATATGTACCACTTAAGTCGACGCTAGGGGCCGTCTTGACCTTGTTGTAGGGTATGAATGATTCGTTCATTGTTGAAGACCCTACATCAACTGTCAAGATGAAGAACAGGAATAAAAGCCCTGTTTATTGATAATTTTCTATGTTTTCAATGTATTGTGTGCGATTTTGTCCCATGTACATTTACTCCATATCCTTTCATTATCTATTTTACACAAGTTTTGTCCAAGAAATTGAAAAGAAACCATTATGGGACCATGGGATATTCTTTTTTCAGGGTCAGATCAAAGTTTGATTTTCGACAAATTAAAAAGATGAGCAGTTTGAGAGTCAGAGAGATAAAATTATGTTAAATTTTATTTCTTTCATTCAATTTTATACATACAATGTACATGTCATTTAATATAGTATGCTCTAGTCTGCCTCTGTTGTAAGTTGACACATGGTCTCTGATAGGTCTATCAAACAGAATTATATTGTGAATACCAAAATTTAGTAGTTAATGTTGATTTGAGTTGACTTTTAGTGGTATCAGTTGGTTGGCGTGGTACGACTTTGCAATAGTGTGAGTTGACTTGCTTCCCTGTGGAGAACACTGAGTTTGTTCAATTTAAGTTCTACGGTACAATGACACAAATCAGATAAGGTGAGGTCTGATTGATCTGCCTTTATTAAATGTAAATGACCCGCTCCTCCAAGTCCATGATGTTACTTGAGATCTATACCAAGATTGGAATAAATAAACGGTTGGTCAAACATTCTTGGACTTTACACTTATTGAAAGATATAGCTTCTTTAAAATTAGCCATAAATAAAGATTTTCTTTAGGCCCAGAAATAAAAAAAAGTTCTGGTTCAGAAAAAATGTCATAAACATTGAAATGTCAAAGTCCGACCACTGGCACTTATTTTTATGCATGGGAAGATCCACTATCAACGTATATTATGAGCTCCTAAATCTTCCCATGGATATAAACAAGTGCCTGAGAGTCGGACACTGGCTTCATGTCACGGGCATGATCAAGATAATGTAGATCGAATTCTTCTATCCACATATATTTCCCAATTCACATTTGCTCTTAAATGATTTTCGCTGATTTTATACATTTTTCAGACATCCGTACCTGTAATATTTGAATGGGTTTTCTACATTTTCGTGTGACTTACTATGATCACATGATCTTTCTAGGTCTAATATCCATATCACATTCTACTGTCATTCTCGGCAAAATTGACATATTAACAAGGTCTCACTAATTAGATACAAGAAGCGACAAAAAGCGTCAAGAAGTACGTAGGGCTACTAAAGGCAACATAATTTAAAACTTTACAAAACAGAAAAAAACAACTGTAATTAATTGACTTTTCTTTAAATTTATAATTGTAATAGTATATAAACTTTCTTGTCTCTAAATTTATCCTCTTCTTTCTACTTCTCTCTAATTGTCTCTACAATCTTCTTGTCGTTTATTAGTGATACCTTCTTGATTTCCGGAAACACCACCTGTTGGTGCATTTAATAATACTTGACAAGGTCATTTATGTGAAAAACGGAATAATATAAAAGGAAGAAATTCAAATGTGAATACACAATTTATTAAAACTCATCTCAAACAAAAAGATTATCATGATTAACAATGATTAATTACCTTTCTATCATCAGAATCCTCCAAATTTAAAAGGCACGTAAATTTCGTCTTCTAAGTTAAAATTGCCGCCAACTTAGACTACTGTAATACGTATTGCCGACAAACAATATTCCTACGACTTTTGCCATTTGGGAAATGTAAACGACTTGTCTTTACAGATTTTCGGCGATTAAATATTTCATACAATTGTTCTTAGACAGCTTAGCTAAAAGTACAGGGGAAAATAAACTACATAAGGATTTCTATTGAGCACTACTTTCTAGAGGTTTCTCAACATCTTACGAACGAACGAAAATTGACCTAACTTGACGTAACTTGCCGTAACAAGAAAAGAGGGAGCATTCATTTATTCCATTATTTTGGACTATCGGCTGTGATCTTCTTCCCTTTGAAATGTCTTTTACATAAAAACAAATATATACATTCTGGATTTTGTAAGACCATTTTGAGTCGTAGACAAATTATATTGACTTGCCATGATATATATAAAAGAGGGGCGAACGATACCAGAGGGACAATCAACCTCATAGATTGAAAACAAACCGACAACGCCATGGTTAAAAAATAAAGAGACACACAGACAAATAATAATACTCAACACACAACATAGAAAACTAAAGACTAAGCAACAAGAACCCCACCAAAAACTGGGGGTGATCTCAGGTGCTCCGGAAGGGTAAGCAGATCCTGCTCCACATGTGGCACCCGTCGTGTTGCTTATGTTATAACAAATCCGGTAAATAGTCCAATTCGGTAGTAGGTCACATTCGTGAAAAGGGAAGGGTATTGTAGATACGACATAAGGAACATATCCGATATCATCTGTGAAACGGTTATTCCATAACGGTCAACCAACTCGTGATTGCGTCCGTAAAATTTACGAAAGGATGATATATGATATCATATATAATATATGAAATACAATTTACGGTTTAATCAAAACAGTTGAAAATCTAATTGATCAATAAATTATGGCGAAGAATATAAAATATTTAGACCCAGGACAGCAATCGTACAAGAGATTTTGATAAACATGACAACATCATTTCGAATTTTTTAGTACATAGCTGAAAAAGGGTAAATATAGAACTTTGGAATGGAAGGGGACAGAAATCTTTTTAAATCTTATCAAGGATCAGATCAATGGAAGAAGGTCTTTCGCAAACATGAGATAACACTAATCTAGGCGTGAACGCCTCTAGTTTTTAATTTGAAAAAAAAAACATCCTCGGGATAACTTCATTGCCCCAACTCTAAAATCCAAATGATCACTTCTTGAACTTAAATGATTATAACTGATTCATATTCTAGCTAAACTGATAAACTCAAGAAGATAACTAAAGGGAAACATTGAAATAAATATTTGAAAAAAAAACAGTTAACACTTTAAAAAGATGTTCTGTAATGTATTTAGGTTTTTTTTTATTTGTTTTGTTTTCATGGCAATTCTTATTCTCTTTGTGTATGTTTTATAATCGTACACATTTTAGTATACATATAATTATTATTTTTTTTTTCGTGGAGTTTTTATGGCATACATAAATAAGGCCGTTAGTTTTCTCGTTTGAATTGTTTTACATTGTCATGTCGGGGCCTTTTATAACTGACTATACGGTATGGGCTTTGCTCATTGTTGAAGTCCGTACGGTGACCTATAGTTGTTAATTTCTGTGTTATTTGGTCTCTTGTGGAGAGTTGTCTCATTGGCAATCATACCACATCTTCTTTTTTATATGTATATGTTTTCTTCAGTTTTTATTTTTCTCATTTTTTCTTTTTACTTTGGGAATGGAATTTAAAGAAAATGTACCTTTTAAAAACTATGTAACTATCAGTTTGTTGGTGCTGTAGCACTCATACTTTCAACAAGAATACACAACACTCTATAACTTTACGATTGATCGAGAGCACCTCTATATTTCTGTAACTTATTTCCAAAAATAATGTAACAGCAAGTCGGACCAATTGGATCTAGCGCACATTGAGACTTTCCTGTTGGGTGCATTATTCAAGGAGGCAGAATTTACCCAAACTGACCCTACTTTATTCGTTCCATATTTATATAGGTGTGGATATAATAAATGAAAAATACTAAACTTGTGTAATCTCAATCACTTTTCAATTCCTTTTACAAACGCTAATCTCGTCGTGAAAAGCATGGAATACTTGCCACAGAACGTTAAACATCCAACAATCAATCAAATGAAATGCAAACCAGACGCGCCGATTGTTTTTCACAACATTACAAACTGACAATGTTCTTTTTTAATGGATAAGGGAGATAAATCGAACGCATATATTCGACATGTAAACAAACGAAACTCAACGTAAGAATACGTAACATTCAACAACAGAAAATAAATTGGAACACCGATGTTCAACCACAAAAATAAAATGCAAGGTTGCAAAAAGACTATGCAATTGCTAACTGTTGTCTTTAAACACACTGCAATATCGGTAGACACCTATCGTAAACCTCGGAGTATATTAACCGCCGTGCAATTGATTCCGGACGTTAATCGCTGCATCGTGAGGCAATATTGGTAGATATTCCGTCCTAATATTTTCACCAAAGACTAATTGACGTACTGGTCATGCAGTTAAGTATTCAATGCTTATGAAAACAAAGTGTACTGTTCCTGATGGCATTGTATATTTATATTACATGTACACCCTGTGACTATTTTGAATAGACAGGTCTGTGAATTACTTGTAAACATTGCGAAACAAATACTCTATGTAACTCAAACTTGATTAAACTACATATAGAGCATAGTTGGTTGGCTCTCACACTAAATGCGACTGCGTATTTTGTGTTTTGTTGTTGTTTAAAATACATAATGTGAATGAGAAACCCGTTGTTTTAATTTTATTTGCAGACATTAACTTGAAAAACTGACTTCAGAATTTTGGCAATGTACGATTCATTCTTTTTGTACTTTGTTTTCTTTCTTTAGTACCGTTCGTTGTACATTCTTGTACTGTTCGTTGTTTTCTCTCTTTAGTACCGCTCGTTGTACATTCTTGTACTGTTCGTTGTTTTCTCTCTTTAGTACAACTCGTTGTACATTCTTGTACTGTTCGTTGTTTTCTCTCTTTAGTACCGCTCGTTGTACATTCTTGTACTGTTCGTTGTTTTCTCTCTTTAGTACCGTTCGTTGTACATTATTCTACTGTTCGTTGTTATTGATATCAAATTCATGGATGTTCTGCTCCAGTAAATTTTCGGATCCATGACACACTTGTAGCAAACTCAAATATTTGAATATATATGCATGATATGAACGTGTACATTAAGGCAAAGTACATCAACCTGACCTTCGTGTGAGCTTGACCATTGACCTCAAGATAAAAATGCTGGATTTCTAAGAAATGGTTTGCAATCAGGCGCTGCCGATGAGTGGACTTTTCTAGCTCCTGTAAGTTCCGTTTCACGTCAAACAAATACAAGAGATTCAGGTTGTTTTAATCTTCAATATGAAATGTTAGAAATGTCAAATAATTTTAACAGTTGCAAATGCTTTCTAACAAAAGATAGGCATTTCAATAGAAACAGCTAAATATGAACTCGATGTTTTACTTACGAACGGTACAGAACTATGACGAAAAAAACATACAACAAACGTACAGAAAAAAATATCGATGAACAGTACACAACTCACAATGTCCGGAATCAACCATAATTTGGTTATACCCGTGTATACTAGTATTCAAGTTAACATCTACGACTGGCGTGCATTGTAAATATCATCAATATTAAAGTCATTTAAAGACTATTTTCAGTTGTTGCATGTCGAATTATTATATAAAACAACAATGGAAATTCATCGCATAACAAAAATTCCACATCAGAAATGATTGCACTTACAGTGATAATTCATCGCATCTATAGGTAAAATGAATCGCAATCAGTAAACAATATTATGGATTCAGCTGCATTAATTACACTTTTTTGGACTTTAATCCTGATATTATACATTTGAAAGTTATATTCTAATGAAATTGTGTTAAAACATACATTCAAATCAATTATTTCGTATTTTCAAAAAGTAAACAAACGCAGTTTTTCCCGACATCCTTTATTCTACAATAGACATACTCGCATATGACAGTGAAAATGAACAAACTGGATTCGCACTTTATATACACTGGTCAATAATTAAACCATAATCAACCTGTGCAAAAGCCACTACAAATACATGTTTATATATATATATATTAATAGAACGAAGTAGACAAAATTCAAATATTTTTTTTACATTTACAGGAAATATCCAGGAGTTTGATGTTGGAAAGTGAGAATGGGTGTCTTATGCCAGCAATGAAGGTCTTCTCAGAGAGTATTAAATATCTTAAAACACACTTAGAGAATCACATCAACAGTAAAACATTGTGTATTAAACCACATGAGATAGACTGGGTCTTAACGATCCCAGCTATTTGGACAGATCCTGCAAAACAGTTTATGAGAGAGGCTGGTAATATTGTAAGATATTTTCCTTGTTCCGTCGTTTTTAGGCAGTTAAGCTGCCTTAAGCGAGCACCCTAGATTTGTGTTCTACCCAATAAATGCTGAAATACGTGCCAATGTTATTATCTAGCTGGCTATTATGTTATTTATAACTAATTGGACATTTTTTTAATACTTTTATTTCTGGAATACAAAAAATATGACCAGAAAAACCTTAAATGATCGTCGAACTACCCAAAACTTTTGAAGTTGCACATAGGAAGTAGTGCTCAATAGAAATCCGTATGTAGTTTATTATCCCCTGTGCTTTAGGCTACGATGTCAAAGAACAATTGTATGAAATATTTCATTGCCAAAAATCGGTAATTACAAGTCGTTTATATTTCCCAAATGGCAAAATGCGCAGGAATATTGTTCATGTACAACAAATCTCTATGATAGAGGAAATAAAGTTATATAAGTGGGTGGTAATTTCTAACTTATCTTGCCAAATAAGGTTGTTGTTATTTATGAATGAAACGATGAATGAAACGAGGTCAGGAAAACAGATGCAGAAATCGACGTTGATGGGATGTTTTAAGTAATATGGACAACTCGTCCCCGAGGCAAGTCGGACCGAATCCACTCAAACCGTCTAAGAAGACAACTTTGACCGTTTGTCAGATTTACTTAGGGTTTCATAAAATATTAGACTAACATGTCTAGCGGAGCCATTTATCTTTTGTTTGTGCATTGGGGTCTATTTAGGGGTATTTGGAGGGGCCTGAAGAAGGGTGGGGTTTACTATAGAACCCTATGGGATTTTATTTTTTTTAATTTTCAAATGACTATTTCCCGAAAACAGTAGGTGATAGACACATGCAGTCTTCAGTAATGAGAACAGGACAATACAACAAATCAACCAAAATATAAGTGAGTCCCTGGGGGTCATCCTTACCCCCTTCAATTTGAAAATGTACTTTTATCTTGTAAACCGTCGCGATCCCCACCCCTAAACAATATATATACTTGAATGGGACAATAAAAGAAATCAATGAAAATAATTTGGGGGAGTCCCCAGTGTCGTCCCACCCCTCCTGTTTGAGAACTTGGAAATGGTCAAGATCCCCACCCCTAAATATATATATTCATGTATGGGACAATAAAACCAATCAAAAATGAAATATAGAGTGAGTCCCTGGGGTCACCCCACCCCCTCCTGTTTGAGAACTTGTAAACGGTCGAGATCCCCACCCCTAAACCATATATATTCATGTATAGGACAATATAACAAATCAAATGAAATATATTGGGAGTCCCTGGGGTCACCCCAACCCCTCCTGTTTGAGAACTTGGAAATGGTTGAGATCCCCACCCCTAAACCATATATATTCATGTATGGGACAATAAAACAAACCAAATGAAATATAGGGGGAGTCCCTGGGGACAACCACGCCCCTCCTGTTTGAGAACTTGTAAACAGTCAAGATCCCCACCCCTAAACCATATATATTCTGATATGGGACAATATCACAAATCAAATGAAATATATGGGGAGTTCCTCGGGTCACCACACCCCTCCTGTTTGAGAACTTGGAAATGGTCGACATCCCCTCCCCTAAACCATATATATTCATGTATGGGACAATAAAACAAATCAAATCAAATATAGGGGGAGTCCATGGGGACACCCCACCCCCTCTTGTTTGAGAACTTGTAAACAGTCAAGATCCCCACCCCTAAACCATATATATTCGTGTTTGGGACAATATAACAAATCAAATGAAATATCTGGAGAGTCCCTGGGGTCACCCCACTCCCTCCTGTTTGAGAACTTTGAAATGGTCGAGATCCCCACCCCGAAACCATATGTATTCATGTATGGGACAATATAACAAATCAAATGAAATATAGGGAGAGTCCCGGGGGTCACCCCACCCCCTCCTGTTTGAGAACTTGGAAATGGTCGAGATCTCCACCTCTAAACCATATGTATTCATGTATGGGACAATATAACAAATCAAATGAAATATAGGGTGAGTCCCTGGGGTTACCCACCCCCTCCTGTTTGAGAACTTGTAAACGGTCGAGATACCCACACCTAAACCATATTTATCCCTGTTCATCATTTCAAAAAGATTTGAATGACATACAGGGTCAATCTCCTTGGTGTCACATATGCATATCACTTTACTAGACCAAACTAATATGAACTGGACTTTGCCCAATGTCAGGAGACCATGGGAATGACGAATTATGGGGGCTTTGTTTGGGAGACTTCGACCGTAACGGCATCTTGTTACAATTATTTCTTGTTAATTATAAATTTTTTTTATCCAAAAAATGAGTCTAGATTATTGAATTTACTTTAATTGTTTATTAAATTATTTCTGGGCCTATAATAATTTTCATTTATGGCTCATTTTAAAGAAAACATATAAATCTTTCAAGCAGTGTAAAGCCCGAGAATAATTGACCAACTGTTTTATAATCACCTGTCATTTTATTCCAAACTTGGAGTAACATCATGCACTTGGGGGTGAAGATGTGAGTCATTTACATTGATATACGAGTTGCTTTTGAAAACCTTGATGAAATATTAATTAATTTGCCTTAATAATCAATTCATTTAATGAACATAAATGTACAATATACGAATGTTTAATGTTTGTTCTTTCAAATCTTAAAAAAAAATTGAAGCAACATTGCCACAGTTTTCATAATTACGTTTGCCTTGGTTTTTGGTTAACTGCCTACAGCGCTTACAGTGCTTTGATTTTGTTTTGATTTCATTAATTATCCTTGGGGGTGGGGCGATAATTAAACTGTATTGGCAGCGAGATGAGCGTTTTTATGTTTCTTGAAAGCTTCTAGAAGTTTTTCGATGACAAGTTACAATGTACATAACTTTTAAAAAGAACCCGGGAAGATCGTCAATGTCTTTTTTTTTTTATCTTCATGAATGTCCTCTTGACAAAGGTTGAAACTCCCTCAGAAAAAAATGAAGTATTGAATTTTCCAAAAAGTTTTTTTTATTTCTCATGCTAGTAGGCCTGAAATTGTGAGACTTAATGAGAGCTGTCCCCCCCCCCCCCCCCCCCCCCCCCCGGCTGTCCCAGAAACATGCCAATGACACTAACATCTGGTATCATATGCTTGTTTTAACACAAATTGAAAGGTTAACATTTTGAAATACAATCGGATAAATAAGCTGTAAACTGAAACTCCTATCTTAGAATCAGATCAAACGATTGAATCATCGGTTTGTCCCATTGTTTGATGGCGTTTGATTTTGTCGGTTTTTATGAACTTTTTAGTTGTAAATTTTTTATAACTACATAGGAGATAGCGACGGGTCACATTTTGTGCATTTATATATATTATTACATTCTACAGGCAGGAATACCCAACAGCCGCCTCATACTGGCGTTAGAACCAGAGGCTGCTTCAATCTACTGTAAGAACTTACCTGTAGATAGAATTGTATGTTCCGACGGGAAATCTGTTCTTGAAGTTTTTTCACCTGGTACTAAGTATCTTATACTGGACGCGGGAGGTAATGTTAAACTGATATTTTTAATTCACGTTGGCGAAAAATTAAAAAAAGAACACAACTACGTACGAAAAAACAACAAGTCTTCAAAAATATCATACAGTTGTACAAAAACAAGACTGAGCATCTCGAACCCTTCATAAGCAGGGTGGATACTAGGTTGCCCAGAAGGGTAAGCCGAACCTGCTTTATATTTGGTACCCGTCGTATTGTTCATGGTAAATACTAATTCTGTGGTACGTTGTATTAGTTGTAATTTTCTACCTGCAGTTTTTTACATATATAATTGAGGTATGCTGACACAACTTGTGATTCTGTTTATATTCTTGATAAAAGGTAATCCAGATTATTAAGCATCGATCACAACTCTCTAGAAGAGAGTTTTTAAATGCTATTAGAATATAAAATTAATTTAAGTGTCTGGTCGATGTCAATGATTGTCTCCTTTTAGTTTCGATGGTTGCACAAGCCCAATTACTTTGATATTGTTATTTCAAAATGTATTCAGTTGACTAAATTATAGACCTTCACGATGCAAAAGTACTCCCTGACTGGTTTCGGGAGTCTGTTTTTAGTATCGTTGTAAAACGACTGTTTACAAGTTTCAAAGACACAGTGATTACCTTGAAATTAGCTTTAAAGATGAAATAAATAAATGAATGTCATTTCCAGTTTTGGATGTAAACACATCCATTTACGAATTATCGAATGCTTTGCTTGTTGTTTATTTTTAAGCTGAGGAAATATATCTTAAGCCGATATGATTTTTTCATGACATAATGGTTCGTACATTATCGTGTTTGAGTTTGGTCTGGTTCACGCAATGTGATTAGCTCTATTCTTATAAAAAAGAAGATGAGGTATGATTGCCAATGAGACAACTCCCCACAAGAGACCAAATGACACAGAAATTAACAACTATATGTCACCGTACGGCCTTCAACAATGAGCAAAGCCCATACTGCATTTTCAGCTATAAAAGGCCCCGAAATGACAAATGTAAAACAATTCAAACGAGAAAACTAACGGCATAATTTTTGGACAAAAAATGAACGAAAAACAAATACTAGTATGTAACACATTAACAAACGACAACCACTAAATTACAGGCTCCTGACTTGGGATAGGCACTTTCATACAGAATGTGGCGGGGTTAAACATGTTAGCGGGATCCCAATCCTCCACCTAACCTGGGACAGTGGTGTAACAGTACAACATAAGAACGAACTATAAAAATCAGTTGAAAAAGGCTTAACTCATCAGATGAATACAAATAGAAATACATCTAACAAAAACACAGAGTGGACGTGGCCAGGTACTTGTATATCCCAACAACAAAAACACACTAAGTACTGATCTGAGAGTACTCGCAGTTACTAACAGCTAGTTCAAAGCCAATAACAACTAATAAAAAAATCATGCATCTAAGACTAAATAATTGTTTCAAAATGTATCGATAAAGACGAACAAACATATGTTTCTAACTAGTATTTTATTTTGATGGCAGGTGGTACAATTGACATAACTGTACAAGAAATCAAACCAGATGGGAATATTAAACAGATTTATATGGCAAATGGCGGTGATTGGGGCGGAGTAAAAGTCGACCAAGCTTTTGAAGAATTCCTGACGGATATTGTAGGAATGGAGACTATGGAAGAGTTCCGAAAGGAAGATAAAGAAGAATACTTGAGCCTTTGCAGGGAATTTGAAATGAAAAAGCGGGATATTCGTCCAGCCGGCAAAGCAAGGTTTACAATACGTATACCAGTAATTTTAAGCGAGAGGTTACGGGACGTTAAAGGAATGTCTTTGGAAGTTATATCAAGATCTAACAAATCGATAGTATGGGTTGGTGACAAATTACGTCTCGATTCGGAAACTGCTAAATCCTTCTTTACTAAGGCTTCCAGACAAATAATTGACCATATGAGTGGCATCATTGAAGAATCAACAGTCGTAGGTACGGAAGCTATAGTGATGGTTGGAGATTTCTCAGAATCTCCAATGCTTCAGGAGGCAATAAAGACAGCATTTCCAAACATGACTGTGATAATACCAGACGAAGCTGGTGTGGCGGTACTGAAAGGTGCTGTTCAGTTCGGTTTCAATCCACAAGTAATCAGCCCTCGCATCGGTCGATTTACATATGGAGTAAGTACAAACAAACGCTTCCGTCCCCATACAGACCCAGAAGATAAAAAGCAAATCGTAAATGGTGTAATGTATTGCCGCAAGAGATTCGGAAAACATGTTGAGAGGGGTCAATCAATTGAACAAGGGGAAGTTAGCGAACAAAAAACATACAACCCCCTGACAGCTGACCAGAACCGAATTATACTGCCTATTTATGTTTCACTATCACTAGATCCCCAGTATGTCGATGAAAAAGACTGTACATACCTCGGTGATCTTGAGGTAGATATGTCAGATATTCAGGGAGGCTGTGAACGGGAAGTCGTGGTAGGGATGAGATTTGGAGGGCCCGATATTGCTGTTGAGGCCATTGTGAAATCCACCGGCGAAATTGTTAATGCCCGTTTCAACTGCTTGCGTTAATTACGCGTAATGAATGATTTTCCTTTTTTTAACACAACACTGCACTATATATTATACTGTCTAACAAAACACTTCTCTACATGATATTAATTATATTATTTAAATATATTCTTCTGGTTGGGCGTTGTGATTTGAAAGACCAAACAATAGGCACTACACTGCACTACAACATCGTAGCAGAGAGTCTGCTTAACTGTATATTGTTTTGCTGAAGCACTCCATTATTCTCTTTTTCTTTATTTTTTGTCCTCTATTTCTCTATTTTATTTTATTTTTGGTCCATTTTTCTGTAGATTTTGCTCATTTCTATGTATTCTGTAAACCCCATCCAGACACGGATAGCACTTCAACACATTTTAACCCATTGGCATGCCACTGTCCCAGAAAGGATGAGGTTATGAAACAAGCGTCTGGCGTAATAAATTATAAGCCTGGTACCTTTGATAACTATTAGTAATATAAATCTTGTTTAACCGTGTTCCATGTATAAAGTTGAATAACAAAAATACCGAACTCAGAGGAAAATTGAAAGCGGAAAGTGCCGTATCAAATGGCAAAAACAAAATCTTCAACATATCAAATGTATTGAATGGAAAACAACTGTCACATTTCTGGCTTAGTATAGGCATTTCCTTGGGTGGGAAATTACATATTGTGGCTAGCCCTAAGCAAGAAAATTTCTAAATGTTTATTTAGTTCTGTCTTCGTTTTATGATGGAGAAAGCTTGAATAACGTATTATGAAAAGCTGATTCACTATTGACTACCTTATTACTCCTGCTTAAAAATCCGATAATTAGCGTTCGCTTACGTGTAGACTAAGATAAGCAGATGATTCGCGTCTTCAAGTCATATTTCTGAATATCATTTGGTTGTTTTAATTCATCACAAAGACTCAATAGAAACCTACTGGATAAATACTTAAATATAAATGCAGATATTTTAAAAACGCATTCTATCTCTGTAATCTGACATGCCACTTTGTAGACGAAACGCGCGTCTGTCGTACACAATTTTAATCCTGGTATCTATGTGTTTATTTACCTATATAAAACAGTAATGCTTGCTTTATATAGTTCATGATGCCCTTAACCCTTATACTGTTTTCAATCAAAATATGTGTTAAACAAACAACATTAGATCAAATGATACATATACATTGAGTAACCTCTTCTCCACTTTAGAAAATACTGCCTTTGACTTAGAAGGTTATACAAGCGAGGGGGCCATGTAAAAAAAAAAACAATAAAAGAGAGATAACTCCTAAAGGGGATGATGAAATCCTTAACGGGTTTATCTGGTAATACTTCATGACGAGGTCTATCGATGTTCCATATTTGGTCTTGATAACTTCAACAGAAACGGGAGAAGGGTATGTCAAAAAAATGTTGGAAGAAAAAAAACATTAGAAAAACAATAAGGTCGTGGAAAACCCAATACCTATTACTGTATTTTATTAACATTTTGGTGATTATCGATGAGTATGTCTGTATAAATTAATGTTGTTAGCATCAGGGTCAGATTAACTTGAGGGATTTTGAATTTGTCGTCAGTTTTAGTTGATTGAAGTGATATTCGTCGGAAAAAGTGGCATAACTCAGATCTAGTATGTGTTAAATTTCAACCTTTAAAACTTATTTTGTTCGAATATCTGTAATTTTCGATAAAATAGTTTTCTTGGCTAGCTAATTTATACACATTTTATAACGTGTTGTTTTCATTTTTGACCGAAACCGAAATTCGGTTGAGAGTAAAAATGTATATTGTCTCTCGGATACAAATTGATTCATTTTGGTTGGTGTATACTTATCTATGCCTCGATGAAAAAGTTAACCAAAACACATTATGCTGTCGGGATTTTAATATGACATGTCACATTGGTTTTTTTAAGAACTTTTTTGAAAATGAGTGCAGAGAAATAACACTGTAAATTGGCCCATTAGCTATATAATTAATATAATGCTTCGTTGAGCGCAGACTGATACGACCGCAGAGGTTGAACCCTGAACAGTTTGGGCAAGTTTGGACACAATATTCAAGCTTGATACTGTCTGAATTTGGATTGAGATCAACCTTTTGACATAATATCGGTTTCTGACACAAAATAAATGTGGTCAAAGATCTTAAAAATCTATTGCGCAATACTGTGCAATTGAAGATTTCTTCTTGAAACTTTTCAAAACATTTGAAATTTTTAAAATTTTGAACAAAAAAAAAATGAACCCCCCAAAAAAATTGGAAAAAAAATTCCCCGAAACTTTTTGAACCCACCTCCCCTTAGATAAATAACCCCCAAACTCAATCACAGCCTTCCCGTTGTGGTATGGAACTTTGTAGTACAATTTTAGAGATCCATACACTTAAACACAAGTTATTGTCTGGAAACTAGAATAATGCTTGTTTGAGCCCCCTTTTTCTGCATGTTTGGGGCAATTATGCCTAAACTCCACCAAGCCTTCCCTTTGTGATATGGAACCTCAATTTCAGAGAGATCCATACACTTGCACACAAGTTATTGTCTGGAAACTACAAAAATGCTTGTTTTTGTCCTTAATTCCTAAACTGGTGGTACAATAACCCCAAAAATCAATCCCAACCTTCCTTTTGTGGTATTGAACCTTCTTGTAAAATTTCATGAAGATTCACTTTAACTAAAGTTATTGTCTGGAAACCAAATGTGTCTTTGGACGACGACGCCCACGATAACATCATAGCATTATACAAATCCAAAAAAAATTTTGAGGTCGTATAAAAATGGGATGACTTATTTTTCTTTACTGATTGTATATCATTTGTTTTCTATTTGCATCCTATAATATCTCCTTTAATATGAAGAAGTGTATTGGACTTGCATTTACTTATCATTCCCACTATAAAAATACATAGAAAAAAAACCCACAAAAAATTGATATTGAATACGAATAACATGATCATTTTTAAACAACCGAATTTTTGATCAACCTTACAAAAATGAAGAGAGCAAAAGACAAGGTTTCTAACCAGTGTCCAGCGGATGACATTGATGTATTGTAAAGAAAGTTTACATCAAACGTGTTCTTATTCTTGAATCATGGTGTTAGGAGGCAAAGATTTGTTTTTAAAACTCGGAAACATGATGCATAATGTCCATTTCCTTTATTGGATTATGAGCATACATTTTAAAACAATCGTATTTCTCTTTTGCTCTTTATGACTGTTGTATAAATATGCATAAATGGGATATGAAAACAAAAATTAAGAATGACATCAAACTGATCAAAATACTTGATAATGGTAGGTCTTAGAATAAAGACGAAGCTTATCTTTATAGACAAGCAATGAGGCAATTAATTATAGCATGATTTATATGATGTGAAGATTTACCAACAATGAACATTCTATAACATTGTAGACTAGAATATATAAGTCATGACAAACATTTCTTTTATTTTAAGTAAACTTGAATTGCTGATAATTTGTATGTTTTACCATTTCTCTCTATCTTCAATAGCTTATGAATGAATGAATGAATATGTTGACTCTATAGTAGATCCTTTTCTTTTAGATCTTTTCCACTATTCAATCTCTATCTATTACAGTTTTCAAGATAAAAGGCAATTTTATTTTGGCTTTTTTTTTTTTTAAACAATATTTATCTTTTATATGTTTCAAGCTAGACAAAAACGCAAAATATGATAAAAATCATCATTTAAGGACAATATCTATGTAAAGCTGACTGACGATTTCTGCCATGTTGGATAATTTATAGATCTTTTCTTGCTGATTATTTTTCCTATTGAAGTTTTTCGCTATTTGTTATATTAGCAAAAATGAAAAAGAAATTGGTATTTGCCATTTAAGTTAAAAAAAACTCATATAAGAAGTAGTCTGACATATCGGATGTAAATAGACAACATTATGAAAATGTCTGCACTGTAAGATTTTCTCTATCTATAGCAGTTTTCAAGATAATAGACAAAAATTGTATTTGACCATTATTTCTTTCTTAAGCCATGTTAGTGGGCACAATCATGAGACACATTTATTACACAAGATACACAAAAAATGATTGCTGTCAAGTTTGATTCTAATTGGTCCAATAATTTCAGAAAATATTCTTTTTAAGGTTAGCCATTTGGACAAGATGAGAAAAAAAAAACCAAAAGCAATCTTTTCTGAGTTTCGATTTTATTACAATATCTGTATACTTTAGAATATCTTTGAAGACAAATATACATAAAATACCGGTAACATTTATCACAGTGTATATCACAAATATCTCGGTAGTGTGAGTCAATCAGAAAAAAGTTTTCAACCTTTTAAATGTAATTTTGGTAGCTTATACACACAATTATTATATTGTTTATCCTGCATTATGTACTATATAAAAACATCAGACTGAAGAAGATGAAACAATATTATCAAATTTTCAAACCATCTATAAATAGACAACTGGGCATATCATCCCAGTAAATAATTTATTGATTCAGTTCTCTCTACTGTAATTTGTTGAATTTCAAGGGCACCTTACTTTGTCAATACTCAGTGGCGGATCCAGAAGGGGGGGGGGGGGGGGGGGGGGGGGGGGGGGGGGGGTTTCCAGGGGTTGGAACCCCCCTTTTTTATGGACGATCATTGAATTTGAATGGGGACATATAGTTGGAACACCCATCCCCCACCCCCCCCCCCCCCCCCCCCCCCCCCCCCCCCCCCCCCCTTTTATCCTGGGTTGGGAACACCCTCTTTAAAAAACGGCTGAATCCTACCCCGATACAGTAATTAAAACAAAGGTTGATATATAAATGTAAATTTTGACATTAAGCCTATTCTGGCCAACTTCACAGTGATTGAATTTAACATTTTTCATCTTAATTTGATGAAGTCAAATTAGGAAAGATCAAACTTTTCCATATTCACATTATTTTTCTGATAGCAAAAGTCGAGAAAAATATTACTCATGATTACTTATTCTGAAAAATATTTTCAAATGTTAATAGTGTTTCAATTATAATCAGATCAAAATAGCAATGTGATCAAAATGCTCAGCCTATATAAGCAATTGTTAAATTTAATATTCAAAGTATGTGGGAGATAAGTTGAAAGGGCTTTAAAAACCTGAAAACCTTTCTGGATATAACACTATGATCTACATGTATCTTTGTAGGGATTGACATTTGAGGAGAAAACAATCATAAATACACTCATGATGATAAAACTATACAAATATATATCATAACAGTATGTACATAATTCACAAGATATGTTTATGTTGTAATTTGTGATACATAATTAACATTTTTATAAAATGATCAACAGTATATGAAAAAAAAGAAATTTGATTGCAACGATATACTCTACTCTATTCTATGAAATTTAGAAATCAAATGATATTATAGCGCTATTTTGGCCTCGGTCTAATTTTCATCGCTTGATTATCCGTATTCTAATTGTCTTTTATACTACTAATTAGATGTTTACTGACCTTGAATTCCCATCAGGGTCTTGCAGGGTCAGTGATTGTTTCGTCATTTTTCCTTTTCTATCATTTACTTTTTCTAACTTGTAAGGAAAACTTTTGGACTTTTGGAACTTCAATGTCAACAGGAATAGAATTAGTTGTGATGTCAACGAGATAGACACTCAATGACATAAATAACAAAAAGACATCTATATGCCTATTCAATATGTGAACTTTTATCTGATTTCTTACACACTTTACCAAAGATAAGTCATCCTGATTGGTTCATAGGAAATAATATTAAACATAATAATCACTATTAAAAAATGGTACTCATGTTTATATGTAACATATCAAATGATTAAAAATGTATATACATATAAGATTTTTTTTGTCAAATATCAAATGGTAATGAAAATGATCATACTATAATATTAAACAAATATATTTTTATAAAGTTAAGAAAATGTGGTCCCTTTCATAGTGTGTATATCTGGATTAAACATCCAACATAAAAGGAGGTAAATATCCAGGTTTTAGTTATAAATATTGCTGTAGTTATAAACAAGGATAGAACCTCCTGTATTTAATTAAAAATTAACCGAATTAGAAGTGTGATTTAAGGAAAACAACTTTTTAAAATAAAACTACACTGGATTTAGTGAACTACTGATTTCAATTTACATAAA
Source organism: Mytilus californianus (assembly GCF_021869535.1). Lineage (NCBI taxonomy): Eukaryota > Metazoa > Mollusca > Bivalvia > Mytilida > Mytilidae > Mytilus > Mytilus californianus. Next base: position 2,744,856 of record NW_026262745.1, on the reverse strand, counting down.
AATAACAAATAAGCACCAGAAACAAACATATGTGAAAATAATCTTAATACAGTAAATATTACATGTTTACTCAATCTTTAATTTCAGTCGAAGTACACATTATTTTTGTTTTTTGGTTATGCCTGTAACAATAATGAAAATGAAAATAATATATATAGAATATAAAGTATCTTATATTAGCACTAGTTTTGCACATGTATATAGTGGTCTGTTATTTATTCAAGAAATTTTACAACTTTGTGTTTTGATCCGAGTCTTCTTCATCTTCATTGTTTTCCAACAAACTGGTGTGATCTACTGATTGTGGTTTACGTTTTCCACTGAGTCGAGATAGTAAGCTCCCTTGCATACTTCCTTCTCGACTGGTTCCCTCATAGCCTATACCTCTCTGTACTGATATTTCAAGTGACTGGTCCTTGACAAATTGCATATGATATTCCTGTGTCAGCAATTTCTCTTTCTTTGGCTTCTTAAACCTATAAACATAAAGTAAAAGCAAAAGTGTAATATCACATCTATATTTAAAAAATAAACCATTTGTGAAAATAAAAAGTTATAAAAGGGGGAGATAACATAAATGAACATCGTCACATTTTGTGATTCAAATGAGACATGAAATCACAAATTTGGCCAAATAATGTATTCCTTCACCTTAACTAATTTGATTTGAAGTCTTTTACCTCATATTTTAATTACCGTCTTTAGGTGTGTATAGTACACAGATTTTGACCTTGGGATAGATTTCTGAGAAGGGGCGTATTATGCTTGCATACATTGATTTTTAGACTTTTTTTCGGGTATGAAACTCAGCCATGAAACCAGGTGGTCAAGAAGAAAATATTTTTGTAGCAAAACAAATTGTTTGTTGTTATGTTTAAAATGTATATTTGTACCTTCTAGTATATGATTTGTAATGTTATATGCAAATAACCAAATGCTTTTGTAGTTATGTTTTTTGTGTTTTTAGTGTCTGTTCTATATTGCCACCCGGAAGCTGTATTTGGTCATATCCGAATTAGAGATGATTTTGTCAATGACCAAATAAGTGTAGGTGATTCTCGAGTTTATAACTTACTTTTGATATGTTCTAACAGAAGGTGAATGTATGAAAATTGAATGAAACACACCCGTTTGATAATAGTGACCGCCATTGTTTTTTTACTTTCGTAGTATCAGATGATCACATGTTATGTGACTTTAGCATTATGAAGTGAATAAAGTGATGATTTTATACGTTTTTACTTTGAGACGTTTAAAAATCCTCTTTAAAAACATTCATACAAATCATAAATTGTGAGCATGTTTTTAAAATGCCATTTAATACCTGTACTAATTTGATTGAGGAACAAAGTGAACCTGTCAATTGATTTGTTTTGACAACGATTAGACTTCGTAATTGATTATCAATAATAATAATCAATGAGTACCAACAAACAATAAATGAAATTAGCAGAGATTAATATTGATTTTAGCACTAATTTATCAACATAAATATTACAATTTATTTATTTATTGTGTATTAAAGAATATTCGTAATGAATCCCTATTCCGTACAAGATTCACTGACTATGATTTGCATTTAAGCAACTTCCCGATTCAACATTTCCTGTTGTTCTCAGTCAAACACATCTGTGGAAACAATAAAGAATCAAACATCCTTTGCTAGATTATTTATTCTCCAACAAAATTTTCGTTATCCTGTAATCAACCAGGACTGCAGTTCAATTTGTCCCCGAAAAAGAAATTATTTTCAATGGACCCATTTTACCGAGTTTCAAGTTTGGATTTTTCCAGAAAGTCCCTGCGTTTAAAGCATAAGAAACTTTTTTTCTCAAGTTTCAAGGGTGAAAAGGGGGGTGCTTATTATGCATGGGTGCCTTTTATACATACCAAAAGATGGTATAACTTAGTTATTATATTCATTTCTAAAGCAGTATAACTGTACATGTGTACCTTGTTAATCCTTAAATATTTTAGCAATAAAAATGATGCAGACTTTTACAGAGAAGTAATGGTTAAAACTTACAATTTAAGGAGCAGTGATGATGTCACAACAGAGACAGAGGACATTGCCATGGCAGCAGATGCCATCCAAGGTTTCAAAGTCAAACCAAGTGGTGAAAACACACCTGTAAACGAAGACATAAAACAAGTATTATAAGACTATACATGTACATGTAGATATTATAAATTAATGTTAAAAGATAAAGATCAGGTTAAGAAAAGCTTACCGATAGTTGCCACAACAGTTTGAATTTTGCCTTCGAGATGAAAATTCAAGTTCAAAAGAGGGAAATAACAGCAGGTAACACATAGCTTTATGTTAATAAACCTACTTCTCTAATGGTTGTGGCCTGTTATCTATTTCTTGCATGACTAAATATTTCTCGAATCACACTGCATGGAGTTTGATACAAAAATCTGCTTTAATCTGATTGGCTTATCCAGCATCACAAGACAATATTACAGTATTTCCATTGGCTATTCATTAGGTCATTGATGACTTTCAAAGGTTAAGACGATGTACATTTCGTCCATGGCAATGGACATATGTGATTTCTTCAATAATATACAAAACACTCAATTATTTCACCTGACAATCTTCTTTTTGTCAAATTTTATTACATTCTGAAGCGTACAAAAAGTCTAAAAATGTCTGATGTTAAAGTTTGACACCGGAAATGGACATATGACATGACTTCATTCTGGAATGTGCAAAAGACTAGATCAAAATTTTTTGGAATTTTTAATTTAACACATTAAGAGTGTTGACTATATGAGAAATAGGTTTAACAACTTGTGAAATTGGATATCGCTTGATATCAACTCTTGTTATTTAATTTAAATGATAATAATAAACTCGCAAAAGGGTCGTTCAATATTATATTAAAATTAAATAACGAGAGTTGATATCAAGCGATATCCCATTCTTACTCGTTATGAAACCTATAAATCCAACATATCATAATTTTACATCAAAAGAAAACAGTCTCAGATTTTATCAAGCTGGCTTGTACAAACAAGAGGCTCCAAAGAGCCTGAATTGCTCACCTGGTAAAAAATATGCCATTCTGATATTTATTATTTTTCCTTTATTGCAACCAGTTTAATGGCAATTAATCATATTACCAGTGTGACAATTTGGCCATGTTGACTCACTACAGATCTTATTTTGTTGATCATTATAGCTTTTAATTTTTTTCTCATACTCCAATAGTTTTAAACAAAAATGCAAAAATCATCATTCAGGGGAAATAACTAGAGGCTCTTAAGAGCCTGTGTCGCTCACCTGATTCTACTTTGGTTTTGGAAATCATGTAAAAATAGATTAAAATCATAACAGATACCCTATTAATGATTGAGGCCAAATTTGGTTTAATATTGGCCCTGTAATTTAATCCAAAGCAGAAAACTTTTGTAAAGTTTACAGAAATTACCAATAAATTCATTGAAATTGCAGAAAATGACTTTATAAGGACAATAACTCCAACAAGATGTCAATTGACAATTTTGCTTTGTTGACTTTATATGTGTAGATCTTCTTTTCTCGATTATTTTGCAGTTTACAGTAGATCTCAATCTATAAAGAAACATTTTCTCGTTTGAATTGTTTTACATTGTCATTTCGGGGGCTTTTATAGCTGACAGTGCGGTATGGGCTTTGCTCATTGTTGAAGGCCGTACGGTGACCTATAGTTGTTAATTTCTGTGTCATTTGGTCTCTTGTGGAGAGTTGTCTCATTGGCAATCATACCACATCTTCTTTTTTATATGTATTAAGGTCTTCATCAGCACCTCATAAGGAACATTCATGTCATGTTTTATTTCATTCCATTTAGTGGTTCTCTAAAAGAAGACATTTGTATGTATTTCCCATAGGGTCTTATGTTAAACTAAGTCCCTCTCTGGTGGCCATTTTGGATGATGGATTGGCTACAAAGTAACAACACTTGGTCAGCACCTCATAAGGAACATTCATGCCATGTTTGGTTTCATTCCTTTCAGTGGTTCTCTAAAAGAAGACATTTGTATGTATTGTCCATAGGGTCCTATGTTAAACGAAGTCCCCTGCTGGCAGCCATCTTGGATGATGGATCAGCTATAAAGTAACAACACTTGGTCAGCACCTCATAAGGAACATTCATGCCATGTTTGGTTTCATTCCATTTAGTGGTTCTCTAAAAGAAGACATTTGTATGTATTTCCCATAGGATCCTCTGTTAAACTAAGTCCCTCTCTGGCGGCCATCTTGGATGATGGATCGGCTTCAAAGTAACAACACTTGGTCAGCACCTCATAAGGAACATTCATGCCATGTTTGGTTTCATTCCATTTAGTGGTTCTCTAAAAGAAGACATTTTAAAATTGAGAATGGAAATGGGGAATTTGTCAAAGAGATAATTACCCGACCAAACAGCAGAAAACAGCTGACAGCCACCAATGGGTCTTCAACACAGCGAGAAAATCCCGCACCCGTAGGCGGGCTTCAGCTGGTCCCTTAACAAAATGTGTACTAGTTCAATGAAAATGGAAGTCACACTAAACTCCAACACATATAAATGAACTAAAATTAAAAAAACATACAAGACTAACAAAGGCCAGAGGCTCCTGACTTGGGACAGGCGCAAAAATGCGATGGGGTTAAACATGTTTTGTGAGATCTCAACCCTCCCCCTATACCTCTAGCCAATGTAGAATAAACAAACACACAATAATACGCACAGTAAAACTCAGTTCAAAAGAAGTCTGAGTCCGATGTCAGAATAGGTAACTTAAGAAACTAAGCAAAATAACAATGATACATAAATTAACAAGGGACTACTAGCAGTTACTGACATGCCAGCTCCAGACCTCGAAAGATTATGTCTTCATCATATGAAAATCAAGCACAATCCCTCCCGTTAGGGATTTAGTATTATACCATCATATAATATATGAGAAGAACATAACCCATATCATGCCAACAACTGGTTTTAGAATAAATGTGTTTATTTCCAATGCAAAGACCCTATGAGTGAATCAATATTAATACAAAAATATGCCATCTTTAATGATCTGACAACAGTATCATATCTATATCCCTTCTGAATAAGTCTGTTTAAAGGTTTGGTTAGCTTTTGAGGTGAATGTCGACATTTTTGTGCTTTGTATAGAATATTACCATAAATAAATGTGGATAGTGTCCACATGTGGACACAGATGATGCCCCCGCTTGCATATCATATAGTTATAAAGGGGCATAACTGAAGAACGGTAAAAGTGACGCTACCCAAATTTGAACTTGATCTGAGTCTTGTGGTAATAAGCATTGTGTGTAAGTCTCATAACATTTGGTTGAGGCTAACTTAAGAAGGGAACGGATGACGGATGCCAAGTGATGAGAAAAGCTCACATAGCCTTTACAGGAGAATCAAAATTAATCACCATGAGAACAAAATTCGGATGAAATCTGATCCCTACCTGCAGCAATAGGTATCCCTATCAGGTTGTAGACAGAAGCAGCTACAAAATTGATTCTGATTCTTCTAACTGTCATCTTGGATAATTTAATGGCAGCCACTACATCCAGTAAATCATTCTGTAATATAAATACCATTTGTACAGATCAGATTGAACTAAAAGGTTTACACACACTGTAGTCTTATGAACTGACTGATTCTGTTTTGGCCCTATGTCTTAATGACATTCAACCATAATTTTCTTATTGCCTGCATTCTTTAGTTTTATATTGATGGAAAGGCAGTCAAGTTAATCAAAACCACAACTAGGAATGTCATGAAATTTAGAGTTTCAAATCTTAACCATACACAGAGCATTATTCAAACATTTTAATGTAATTCTAAGTAATAAAATATGACAAAATATGAACTATATTGTCAAAATTTGTCTATAGTTTGATGAGGCAGAAAATATTTGCAGCTGCATGTGAGTATCCCATATTAGCCCATGGGCCAATATAGTTGTTTTCTGCATTGGTCATGGGATCAAGCTGATTGGATCACAGCATCGGTATTGCACATGCTGATCTATCGATATAAGGGCTGATTTGATCACAGCATCAGTATTTCACATGCTGATTTATCCATATAAGGGCTGATTGGATCACAGCATCAGTATTACACATGCTGATTTATCCATATAAGGGCTGATTGGATCACAGCATCAGTATTACACATGCTGATTTATCCATATAAGGGCTGATTGGATCACAGCATCAGTATTACACATGCTGATTTATCCATATAAGGGCTGATTGGATCACAGCATCAGTATTACACATGCTGATTTATCCATATAAGGGCTGATTGGATCACAGCATCAGTATTACACATGCTGATTTATCCATATAAGGGCTGATTGGATCACAGCATCAGTATTACACATGCTGATTTATCCATATAAGGGCTGATTGGATCACAGCATCAGTATTACACATGCTGATTTATCCATATAAGGGCTGATTGGATCACAGCATAGTATTACACATGCTGATTTATCTATATAAGGGCTGATTGGATCACAACATAGTATTACACATGCTGATTTATCCATATAAGTATAAAAAAGAAGATGTGGTATGATTGCCAATGAGACAATTCTCCACAAGAGACCAAATGACACAGAAATTAACAACTATAGGTCACCGTACGGCTTTCAACAATGAGAAAAACCCATAATGCACAGTCAGCTATAAAAGGCCCTGAATCAAGGGCTGATTGGATCACAGCATCAGTATTACACATGCTGATTTATCCATATAAGGGCTGATTGGATCACAGCATCGGTATTGCACATGCTGATTTATCCATATAAGAGCTGATTGGATCACAGCATCAGTATTGCATTTGCTGATTTATCCATATAAGAGCTGATTGGATCACAGCATCGGTATTGCACATGCTGATTTATCCATATAAGAGCTAATTGGATCACAGCATCAGTATTGCACATGCTGATTTATCCATATAAGAGCTGATTGGATCACAGCATCAGTATTGTACATGCTGATTTTTTTTTTCAGTCAGAGTTGATGTCACAACATGTAATTTAATGTATAATCAATAGAAATGTCAGCATTCTTTTACTTTTATGGTTTATGTACTTTATGGTCAGGGTTAGTTTATGGTTCGTTTTAGGGTTTGGGTAAGTATGGATTTTGTAAAGCTCTTTATGGATTGGTACCCCTAGCTATAGAGTAAAAGAAGACTACTATACATTAAATTTTAATAAGTTTTAATCTATTATAAAGTCATGGTCTACTACTTTAACTGTTATCATTGTAGAGTGACTGATTTAACAATTTAACAAACACTAAATCCCTGGGATGTGTTTTAGTTGATTTTAGTCTCTGATGCATGATTTTTTATTATTACCGGTAATTGTTTTTGGCTTTTAACTAGCTTTCAGTAACTGCGAGTACTCTCAATCGTACTTTCGTGTTAATTTGACCTGTTGATACAATTTGTAATGCATTTTTGTTATTTAATGTTCACTTAATAGTGTTATATCTCGTCTCACTATTTTTAATATATACCACCTTTGATAAGTGTTTGGTATGACGATAAATTTTCACCTCTGTTCTCGTACTATGAATAACAAAATTATTTATTTTGTAAAAATTATTTCCGTACTCCATATGTATACCTTACAACAAAATTATTTTTATTTACCTGTGACTCAGTGATCTCCCCAGGCCGTTTTAGCGTCGCGGCCCCGCGATGCTATAATTTTTTTTATCGTGACACTATAATAATTTCCGCGACGCTATAATTATTTTGAGGACGCTATTTTTTTCTTGTCTGCTCTATACATTGCCGCAATATCGATGTCCTAAATTTCCAACTTTCATCGAATTGCCGCTTGTGATCATAAAAATTATATCACCTTTAATTGTAATCCCTTCAAATCGGACATAAGAGGCAATTAAGATTGACTAAATAGGTGTTAATTGCCCTTTGGGTGATAACTGTTTGGATACGAATACCCCAAGCTGACACTTATGACATGACTGATAACACGTGGCCCAATTCCAAAATTTTGACATTGAGAAAATCCTAAACAATTCGAAATCTACGTTTGAATCAAGGCAAATTCGTCTCCTAAGAGAAGAAAAAAAACCCAAAAAAACGAGCGAACTTAACAGGCTGGTCGTTTGTTATTTCAAACTAACAACTTGTAAAGAAGTGTTTTCTTTCCATTCCGGTACTCGAGAGCGTACATAAAACATTTCGATTCTGGGCAAAATAAGTTCTATACTTCATTAGAACGTGATGAAAATTGCTTTAGGTAATGTTTCATCTATTTATTACAGTAAAATCGTGATATATTCATCCAATTCGCTTCTCAAACATTGTTTATTTTTCGTAAATTTTTCTTCGACCGCCATTGATATATTTGTACTAATTACGGATCGGAAGCGGACCAGCTATGATCAAAATCCGCATGTTTACGGTAATAACTACAGACGCAGAAACAGAACAGCTAACAGAATAATAATGATCCCAATAGGGAAAGCTACTCATTCCACATGAATTTACAGACTATTTGTTAGATCTCCTTGCAAAATGTATTTATTTCTATGTAAACGCATTGTTTCAATTAATTTACTGATTTAAGTAGTTTAACAATGTTAAAAACATATATCTGTTTGAAACAACTGGGACTGATACATTGAGTCCCAGGAAATAATGAATTTCATAAACATGATAAACAGAATAGTTTTTAATTGAAACGGTATTACTATATGATACTTTCTTTTCCTTTTTGATATAAAAGAAGTTCTCTTTTGTACTAGATTTTTAGTTGGTAGTTTCTAACAAGAAAAATATAATTCTGTAATTATAAATGAATATTAAAGAAATAAAACTAAAAGAACAGTTATACTTTAATTGTATTCTCAGTTATGAATTGAAAAAAATCAACATACTTTAAAAGAAAGAGACATTGAAAAATAAATACAATTTTTTTTTACGCCAAATGTGATGCTATCCAAAATTCCTGGGGAGAACACTGCTGTGTACGTTATTTTATTTGGTGGCATTTTGTCCAAGGTTATGGTTGTCTATCTGGTATTGTTTTACATCTAACCACCTTGTTTTATTAATTTTGTATTAACATTGTGTCATAGATCAAATTTATTCGTTCAGTGTATGTTCACTTGTTTTTGTTAATATGTCTTTTGATTGAGTTAAGCCATTTCAATTGATATTTTAAAGTGTGTCTTTCTATGTTGTGATGTTACACTATTGTTTCAGGTTAGGGTAAAGGTTGGTGCCTATTAAAACGTTTAACCCTGCTGCATTTGTTTGCACCTGTCCTAAGTCAGGAACCTGATGTTCAGTGGTTGTCGTTTGTTGATGTGGTTCATAAGTGTTTGTCGTTTTTTATATAGATTAGACCGTTGGTTTTCCTGTTTGAATGGTTTTACACTAAGTCATTTTTTGGGGCCCTTTATAGCTTGCTGTTTGGTGTGAGCTAAGGCTGCGTGTTGAAGGCCATACTGTGACCTATAATGGTTTACTTTTACAAATTGTGACAATGATGGAGAGTTGTCTCATTGGCACTCATACCACATCTATTAATATCTATTCATTTCATACAGATGAAATGGAAAAGAAGTTTTTTACAAAGATCAAAATTTTTAAAAGGAAAAAATCAAAATCTTAACATAATAAGTTAATGGTGCTTTATCAGGACAATATCAGGTGGTTCAATTGCTATGTCTGTCCCAGAACTGAGAACTATACCAGCATAATCAAAGGGAGTGGGGGTCCTTCATTTCTGTATACTTTAAATTTCTAGGTAATTTTTTTGTAATCTTTATATTTTTTGCCCATTTTTCTCTATTCTTAATTTTTGAGATGTACAAACATCATCTGGACTAGCAATAGTGAATATTTGTACCTTGAGCAGACAAATCAGCTGGCTCAATTGGCATCTTATCCCAGGACTTAAAGCTTCAAAGGGAGGGGGTGAGGATGCTCTTGCCAATAAGGAATTACAGTACATTTCAACACAAAATTGGCATTAATGTTATCTTTGTTACATTTATTTGTCTAAGCTAGCGCAGGCGAGTCATTATATATACCTTGATAAGAACAATATCAGCTGCTTCAACTGCTACATCTGTGCCTGTACCTATAGCTATACCAACATCGGCCTGGGCTAGCGCTGGCGAGTCGTTCACACCATCACCAACCATGGCTACTTTCTGACCGCTGCTCTGTAACTGTTTTATTTTCTTCACTTTGTGTGATGGTAAAACCTCGGCAAAAACTTTCTGTATTCCCACCTGGAAACAAAAGACAATACAATAACCTATTATCAAACATTCTTTAGGCACATTCAAATGCATTTCTATAAAGTTTAACATACTGCCAAAAGAGTAGGGTGCATATTATATATTTACTTATTTTTTTGCTATTCTTGTGTCAGAACCCTTGATGTATAGCACTTAGGTTTTTAGCTCTTTTTTCACTTTTATGATATGTTTACAGAAAACTTTTACTCTTTAAATGTCTTATTAATATAAATATGAACCCTGCTTTTGATGAGACCAACACAGAGTCATATTTTTAACATGCTTGTTTACAAATCTGAACTCTGACTCTGAACTGACCAGTCTTTGCTTTTTCTCCTAAATATTGTGTGCTAAGCAGAGAAACCTTTGGTTTGATTTAGCCAGGGTTCAAACCCACAAATTCCCCAAATAACCAGCTTAAGGCAAGAATGTGACTGCAAGGCCACTGAGGCAACTGTTAACATAGAGATATCATGTTTACAAAACGCTATAGCTACATACACTAATCCTCTAATACCCTGAGAATGGGTATAAAAATGTTGACACATGATATCTATATGTTTTGATGAAGAAATGTTGATCAAATGTATTCTGTGTTAAACATATCATACATATTGCATATTTTTCAAATTAACATTTTTCAAGTACAAAATGCTTCCACGAAAAGGAGTTCTTCTGTATCTGGTTGATTTTAAGACTCCAGTCATGACTTAAGTTAACCATACCTGTTTTGCAATAGCCCTGGCTGTTTTCTGATTGTCCCCAGTCAGTAAGATAACTTGTAATCCCATTTCCCTAAGTGTAGTGATGGCCAGGTGGGCCTCTGACTTCACAGTATCTGCTACAGCTAACATGGCTACCAAAATACCTAGAAAATAAATCATGTCATTTACTAAATGAATTGTACTTATTGGTCTTTAGAAGTAAGCCTATATATACTCCTCCTCTCGGAGACTGAGTAAAAAAATGCACTTTGGTTTAACATGCATTCTTTAAATATCTAACTCTATGATCTGTTTTACAAATTTTAATTAGATTTAATTAAAAAAATTCTGAAATACCTCCCATTCACATATTTGGGAGTGAATTACAACAAACACATACCTCCTGTGCATAAATCCAACAATATACCTTCTTGACATGTAATTAACTGTTGGCATTAAACAGTAGGCTCCCTTATCTTAGCAAATTCAATAAATTATAAACCAATAATATTTGTTCTTGAAATAGAAAAAAGAAAATAATTATGCTCTACAAATATTTTTAAAAATATATAATACCATCTATTGCACATAAAACAGCTGTGTGACCCTGATCTTCATGTTCTGACATACTCTTGTCCATTAGATCTGTGACAATCAGTCCATTGCGCTGCATCCATTCTCTGTTTCCAATCAACACCTGATATGGCTGAGGTGCTGAGGCTCCCATTAGTTCTATATCTGTTCATATAGGAATATTGGAATATCAATATGTTAACGGGAAGTTATTGTACTGTTTCCACACCTTATTTGGCATGTTTATTGGTAAAATAATTTTTGACTCTCTTCAGAACAGCTAATATACTTGAACAATCATAACAACCATGCATGTTAAACTAGTCTCAAACACAAAATTGGCAACTCATGATGATATGAATGTAGATACATTATACCCTCTAGAAGCAAGACAAAGCTAAAAACTTCCAAAGGTCACCGAGGTAATATTATGAACTGCTGACTTTTTTAACAGAGTTTTTTTTTAATGTATATTTTGTTGATTTTCTTCCTTTCAAGATAAACCATAAATTGTAAATTTCATATCAACAAATGAAACAGAAATTTCTGTAATTATTAAAACGCACAGTCATATGAAGTTACAGATAAATGCCATTAAATTTCTAAATATAATCTACTCTGACAGTAATAGTGAATTAAATAAAATAAACAATGCCTACAAAATGACATCTGAAAATGTAGAGTCAAGTCATTTGAGTCTTGTCTATAGCTACTTGTGTCAGGCACTTAACTAGTGAAGATGCAATAAATATTTTGAAATTCTTTTTTATTGAAAAAACATTTCATTTTCAGATTGAATTCCTCAAGTTCTGATGTCCATCTACCTTATATTTGTTAACCAAATGATTAAAAGAAACAGTCGAGCCCTAACTTTAAAAGACACAGCTCTGCCAGGTATATTTAAAAGAAACAACCCTTACAATTATGTTTCAATATTTATCTCTACCATGAGCTTTATACTGACAGGCTCTTAAAAGCTTGTTAAAGAATACATCATAATTCTATTTTTAAAAAGCAAAATCACATGATTGTTTATTTCTTAAACTGAAATGTGCTATTAAATCACACAATATATGATCAAAATATACTTATCCGACCTAAATTCTGGAAATGACATAGAAAGTGAATTCTTTAATACATAATAATTTGTTGATAGAATTTATAAGCTTTCAATGTTAGCTTTCCTATCTATAGGTTGTATCACAATTGATTTTATTTAACCTACCTTCTATATGTATAGCAGAACTGCCATCATTCAAAACATTTTCAGTTTTGATGCGGAGGCTCCCAACTTCATTTTTACGGTTGTTGATTTGCTCTAGATCTAAGTTGGTAAGTAAAGGTTCTATCTGAGAAACGATACATTTCAGGCCACATCCAGGAACTGCTTGGAAATCACTGACTTTACCAAGGTTATCTGCATTCAAAGTCTGAAATCACATTCAATTAATCAATTATACAGTTCATTCCTGTACCCACTTCAAAGTTACAGCTAGTCTATATACAACTGAGCATTAAATAAAATTAATTTTTGGTTTCATGAAAACTAACTTGAGCTATAGATCATGAGAAATGTGAAAAAAAAATTTATGTCAAAATATAATACTCCCATCACTGAGGAATGAATAGTCTGGATAATCATCAAAACTAAGATGTATCTAGATTATTTTTTAATTCAAGATTGTGTAAAGGTCTGGTAAGGATTTGTTAAAATATACTGATGAGACATGCTAAGAAAGATGGATGGACAGACTGACATGTAGACATATAATACATTGGTTTTCACCAGTGTTTTAAAAAAAAAAAAACATTTCAAAAATGCACAGAAAGTAAGAAACTTTTGGAGAAATTATTATAAAGGCATGACATAGATACCTATAAAAATGTTCTACTAGAAAACTTAGCGCCTTCTTATTAATAAGTAATTGCTGTTTGCTTAAATCTTCAGTGACAAATATTTCATGCATATCAGAATGAAAACAAATTAACAACTAGGCAGAAGTGTTTTAGTATACTAAAATATGTTTTCTCTTTTATCTTTACATTGTATAAAAATCAATAAGGTAAAAGAAAGGCACAACAAATACAATTTTGTACTGTCAAGTATTGCCACAGTAAATAAGAATATACACAAAGTAAATAGGTCGGGATCTCAACTGATTTTCAATATATTTAACAATTTATAACCTAAGTAAGTTGGGTTGTCATGTGACCTATTTCTCATGAAAAAGTTATGGTCAGACTCTAAAATGTCACAAAAATGAATTATTTTGGCCTTTAGATCAAAGATTATAGTCATAATATTTTGCATCATACCATCTTTCATTATACACCTTCATGCCAATTATTATGAATCAATATCAATTTTTTATTCTTGACCAAGGCAAGGTTGTATGAGAACCAGAAGAAGAAATAATACTAAAACATAATGTCTCCTTTTCTCTTGAGGAGACATAATGAATCTAAAATGAAGATTCTGCAAAGTGGTTCATCTGTGATGAAGAATGGGAATTTTAAACTGGAAAATAAGGGTGTATTCCATAGGGCCAGACATTTTGCTTTGCAACAGTCCATTTATGAACCTTAGTGATGTTGCACAGAACTTGGCATTTTCCCATACATGAATCATCAGAATTAAAGTTCCCATTCTGAGAAGTTTTGACTGTATATTTTAAGGGCTAAATAATAAATGGGGAATGTGTCCATGAGACACAGATGATGCCCCCTCTTGCATATAATATTATAAAGGAACATAACTCAAGAACAGTAAAAGTGATGCTACTCAAATTTGTACTTGATTTGAGTTTTGTGATAATTAGCATTGTGTATAAGTGTCATAACATTTGGTTGAGGCAAACTAAAGTTAGAGAAAAGAAACGAAACATTCAGCAATTTTTCCATTTGCAAAGGGGCATAACTCTAGAACAGTAAAAGTGACATCATCAAAATTCATACCTGATCTGTGTTTTGTGGTAATATGCATTGTGTATAAGTTTCATGACATTTGATTGAGGCAAAATTTAGTTAGAGAACAGAAACGAAAAATTCAGCAATTTTTTCCATTTGTAAAGGGGCATAACTCTAGAACAGTAAAAGTGACGTCACCAAAATTCAAACTTGATCTGTGTTTTGTGGTAATATACATTGTGTATAAGTTTCATAATATTTGGTTGAGGCAAACTAATGTTAGAGAACGGAAACCAATTTTGGGACGTACGGACGGACGTACAGACAGACATGGGTAAAACTTAATGCCCCCTCCGCTACGGCGGGGGCATAAAAATACAAAGTTATGTATATTTACAAAAGACTGTATGATGTACCTGTTTTGTATATTTGACAATAGCTGATGCTATTGGATGTTCACTGCTGGCCTCAGCTGTTCCTGCGATGGCTAACAGCTTCATTAATGAGCAGACTTTGTCATCAACAAACTTGGCAACTCGTGATACTTTTGGTACACCATGAGTCACTGTTCCAGTCTTGTCAAAAACGATACTCTTTATCTGAGGTAAAATCAAAAAGTATTGTAGATACAAATTTATAATGTTTTTATATTTCTATGAAATACATTTTTATGAAATACTTCGTTTTTGTTTATTTGTTATACATGAATTAATGGCACTTGGTACATTAGCTTGCATAGAGGAACATTGGAAAATGATTACAAAGTAGTGGTTGGTTGATTTAGAACTTGACATTCAGTATAGATTCTTGTCCATTATTGAAGACCACATGTTGACCTCTTCATTTTTGTTTGCTTTCCATATTGTTTGGTTTGTGTCTCATCAAAAATGTGTCCCAAATCTCTATTCATATGATTATTACTTCCTACCTGTGTAATTAACTTGAAAGGTGTAAATATAAATATATTTAATGAAACATGTTGAAAGTTAAAAGGGCTATGTTGTTCCTAGATTAACACTGGATTGCAGTATATTATATTTCCTTAAGAAATTTATAAAATGAAAGGATATAGGGTAGACCTTTCACTAATAGACAAACAACTCATTTCCATTAGCACAACTAATAAAAATTACATTACTTACCTTGTGTGTCGTCTCTAGTGGTTCACCACCCTTAATCAATATTCCATTTGTAGCTCCTACCCCAGTGCCCACCATGACAGCTGTGGGTGTGGCCAGCCCCAAGGCACATGGGCAGGCTATACTCAGTACAGTGATAGCAAACTGGAAAGCTTTCTGGAATATCAGTTCATGTCGTGTAATACCCTCGTTCTCCTGAAAGTAAAGATAATATTATTTATCCCATGACTTTTGTGATTAATATTTCTGTTCAAGATTGGTTAAAAATGCATATATCTGAATGCAGCCAAAAAATATTTTTATCATCTGCCTAAATCAAATATTCTGGTATTAAAAGTCTACATGTTGTTAATAGATATCTTTATTTTTTTTAAATAACGCACAGTGCTAGCAGGTTTATTCATTTGTCTGGTAAGTCCATTCCTTTAAAGTTATGTTAACAAAATGATTGGATTTACCAAATACACAAATTTACAGGACTAGAGCATATTTGCTTTTAATGCTATACTGGAAGGTTTTTCTTTTGATATATCATTACCTCATATTTTAATAGAATTTTTAATAATTATGCAAATAACATTTTAGTTTCTAATAAACTTACATCAAACTGTGAATCAATGTGGTAAATACTATCATATCCCACAATCACCCAGGAGATCAAGGTCAAAATTGACAGAGAGCAGACGATAGGTACAAAATATCCAGCTATGGTGTCTGCCAATTGCTGTATTGGAGCTTTGGATGTCTGGGCCTCCTCTACAAGTTTTACAATCTGTGAGAGAGTGGTTTCTGAACCAACATGTGTGGCCTGCACTAACAGCATACCATTCTGGTTTATAGATCCTCCTATAACATCACTGCCTGTTAAAAACAGTAGTATTTATAAAAATTAATTAAATCTGAATAATATAAGATATGGGGTCAAAAGACAGCAATAATAACTTATATCAGACATATATAGGACACTACTGTGGATTCATTTATTTTCGTGGGTATCAATTTTCGTGGATAGAGAAAAAAAGACGTTTCGTGGTATACGCAAATTCGTGGATCGCTGATTACAAAAAAAAAAAAAATCAGATACGTAATTCGTGGATTTCTTTTTGATTTTGGAGATCATATAACCTCCTTGGTTTAATCAATAATAAAACAAACAAAAAAGAAGGAATTCATTGAAAAAGTTTTGAACTGTCAAAATCCTCGCTTGGTCATTCTAGGTTAAAGTGTTCATTGAAAACTTCTATTACAATAATGGACAGAGACAACTAATTATTTGTTTGTTTTACAATTTATAAATTCTTGTCGGCATTTTATAAGGCATTCAAAACTCTATGATTGAAAGCTCATTTCCCTAATCACGATATAATTAACAGTCATATAAGTAAAAGGTGTGAAAATAAATGTTCCTGTCATAAACAATATTACCTACGGGCAATATCCCCGTACTTAATCCTATTGATTTTTTATCACCAGTAAACCAAACTATGACACGGTAATTAACAACTTGCAGTTATTTTCCATGAACAGTTTTAATCAATTTCAAAAAGTAAATTATTACCGATATTCGATATATTTATTATTGATTTAATCAAAATACTTGTATCTTCTTTCAATAAAAACACGTGTTATGTTACAATGTTTATCGCTAGTCAACACTATACTAGAACAGCATAACATAACCGGAAATAAACATCCGACTCCATACACATTTCTCGGGACTATTCTTCGTTGAATTCTTAAATTCGTGGTTCGCTGTGACCCACGAAACCCACGAAAATTGGTATACCACGAATAAAAATGAATCCACAGTATATTGACTTTTATGATGTTAGTTGCTAAATCGTATGTCAAAGTTTAAATCTCCTTATTTCTAAACATGTACATGTTTCAGTACCTGTGAAATGTAAATTTCAGGTAATTTTAAACAAAATTTGGGGAGACAACTAGTTCTTAAGAATGTTGACATGATACTGTTTGGAGCAACTTATTTTGATGATTTTTGTGAAAATTTTCTATTTTCTAAATTTTTAAGGACTACTTTTTTTATCTTTTGAGAGCTCTTTGAAAATAACAAATCATTGCTTTAATGAAATTGAACCTTTTACAACATGACTCAATGAATGGCTGAAAGTTTGACAGTACAGAATTATCTTTAAATTTACAACACTGCCTAAAGTAAGTAATATACATAATTTGCTTATTATCTATTGGAATGGAATTTGTTTTTGCCTGCAATTTAAAAAATTGAAGTAGGACAAACATGTATAACAAGGAACAGCAGTTACCTATGGTTTTAACAACAGGCATGGCTTCTCCAGTAATCAGTGATTCATCACATGTTGATGTTCCTTCTATAACTCTGGCATCTACTGGAATCTTTTCACCAGGTACAACCTTCAAAGGGAAAGAAAATCAAAAAAATTCTGAAATCAATACAACATTGTAAGTACAAATGTATCATCATCAGGTTTTCTGAATACTGAATTAAATTTAAGTCATGATTTTAACCTCAATTTTTGACATATCCAATGCTGAACAAACCAAATGTACAACGTGTCTCTGGACCAAATAAAACAATTTTGTAACTTTTTCACATGTATTTAAAGGTTGTCTCCCTTATACCATAATTCACAAATGATTCATCTATCAACATTGTTTTTATAATATAACTTCACTATTCCTGTCCTATGAAGATTAATATTGCTTTCAAAAAATGTTTGAAAATACTAGACATGATGCACAATATATAAGTGATATATATCACAAAGTAATATTCCTTCTTACCCTCTCCCTAGACTAAATCTACACTGTACTTATTCTAGATTTTCCTTATCAAATACCTTTCACTCTTGGGACTCATATCTTCTTTATAGTGGTAAATCTTAAAGTATAGGCAAATTGTCTCTCTGGAGAAGATCTGAGCCTACTGTCAATCTTAGTTCTAGATTAATGCTTCCCCTCTCTTGTACAGATATAAATCTGGTATATTATACATAATACATCTCCTTTATGGACCAGGTTTAAATTTGATGAAAACATAGGTTATATGTATAAATACCTTTAAAACATCTCCTCTCTGGACCAGATCTACACTAATAGTAGATTCCTTCAGGATGTTATTTTCTTTGTCTACCTCACATAATACAGCCTCTGAAGCTTGTAGTGACATCAGTTTGGCTAGAGCTTCTGATGTCTTACCCTGTCAAATGTAAAAAAAAATGTTAAAGTGCAAGTTCTCATTTTTGAATTTCATTACACAATATAATAATGTATTCGTTCCTGTTTACAATTTATAAGTATTCTTCTTTGACATTAAAGGTCAAAATGAAGTGCACTTGGTCCTTCTAAAGCCCAAAATACAACTCAAATAAGAGTCCAGTAATTGCTTAATTTGTTTTTGTGACTGCCAGGTTCTGTGCCTTGCTAAACTAGATTTAAGTAAATTCTTATACAGTCCAATTACTACTATATACCAATTAATTTGTGTAAACAATTTATCTTTGCCACTTAAACAAGAAGAAAAATAACACGAATATAAATTGTCACAACTATGATCTTCTCTAACATTAATACATCTACAAATTAAAAAAAGTGAAAATAAATCATCGCCAAGTCTGCAAGAAAAGTCTAAATGTGAAAAAAGTATTCACAAAAATTATTTGGTTTACAGTATGTTGAGAAATATATCACAATTTGATACAGGAATCAACAGTTGATTGTAGTTCAGGATGAATGATTATAGTTAACTGGTCATGTAGGTTGCAGTTTCACAAGCCTGTTAGTGAAAATAACTTCCAGTGGTATGAACATTTAGTAGTTTGGTTCATGGGGATTACTCTTTTAATCACATTTTCATCATTTTTATCAGTTAATAGTAATATTTTAATATGTTGCAAGTCCTCCAATTATAAGAATTCAAATTGCCATTTATTTTAAAATAAAATAGAAAGAATACCTTTGCAATGTGTTCTAACCATCTTCCAAGTGAAATGAAAACCATCAACATGGGAGTCGTCTCAAAAAACGTAACAGGACTCATTGGTTCCTTGAGTATCATAGCAACAATCACAACAATTACTGAGTAAGCGTAAGATATCGATGTTGCCAAGACAACCAATACATCCATGTTAGCAGCTTTATGTTTGACTGCTTTCCAAGCTTGTATGTAGAAATATTTACCTCCAAGAAACTGAAATAGACAAATGCAATTGCATTTTTATTAGTATCAATATTTTCAACTTTCCACTGCATTTCTCAAGTTTTTCTGTGAAGATTAAAGAATCAATTGATTTTTCTACTTTCAATAATATTTACTTATTTTTTTTATCAAAATTACAGCAATATTTTCCATAAAACATTGATCAGGTTATACAGAAGGTTGAGTGCACAGGTGTATTTTACTGCAACATTCTTTGCACATGTCAAGAGCCTGTAATTAAGTGGCTGTTTTTTTGTTTTTTTCATCTCTTATTTTTAATTCACAAATACTCCTATTAAGGAGTAATAAAAGTAGTTTTGGTAAATTACTGTCTGCCTTATTTGGGTTGTTTTTCATTGATTTTAGCATAAATTCAGGTTGATGGTTTTCCTCGTTTCAATTTTGTCATGTAGAGGCCTTTTATAGATCACTATACAGTAGAGGCCTTTTATAGATCGCTATACAGTAGAGGCCTTTTATAGATCACTATACAGTAGAGGCCTTTTATAGATCACTATACAGTAGAGGCCTTTTATAGATCACTATATAGTAGAGGCCTTTTATAGATCACTATACAGTAGAGGCCTTTTATAGATCGCTATACAGTAGAGGCCTTTTATAGATCGCTATACAGTAGAGGCCTTTTATAGATCACTATACAGTAGAGGCCTTTTATAGATCGCTATACGGTAGAGGCCTTTTATAGATCGTTATACGGTAGAGGCCTTTTATAGATCGCTATACGGTAGAGGCCTTTTATAGATCGCTATACAGTAGAGGCCTTTTATAGATTGCTATACAGTAGAGGCCTTTGATAGATCACTATACAGTAGAGGCCTTTTACAGATCACTATACAGTAGAGGCCTTTTATAGATCACTATACAGTAGAGGCCTTTTATAGATCACTAGACAGTATAGATTTTGATTGACAGGAATACAATGCCTTATTGTTGTTTATATCCTAATCATGTGATCTCTGGTGGATAGTTTTCTCATTGGCAATGATAGGATATCAAATGATACCAAATCTAATTTTCAACTTTTTTTATTCTAATTTTTTACATGAAACTTTAACAGTAGGTCTCGATTTGATAAGCACTTTACCAGTATGAAAGGAAAAGTAGAATTATGACATTCATCAAGGGCCTACTAAGTAACTTATAATTTGAGGGGAAAACAGCTTTAGGTGAAGTATAGCTTACTTGGTAGAAATATACCCTTTTATGTATGGGGGAAAGGGATATCTTGTAAGTAATTAGTTCATGCACAAAAACGCAACTGGCATCAAGTTCAAAATTGTGTGCAAAAATAATGAAATTCACCCAAAAAAATTATAATTTATTGCATGATGTGGAAAGATTTTTTACTTTTTGACCATTAAAGCTACATTACTCTAGATGTAAAACCTAAATCCTGAGAATCTGACAGAAAAAAATAATGATTACTATAGGGCAATACTAAATGTATTTTATTCTAATTATTTGATTTACCTGAACAGGTGTTGCCAATAAGAACATCAACAAGTTATCTAACGAAAGTCCAGGTGTCAACATTATTTGATACATGTGACCATTATATTTAGGTTTAGGTGTTGTCATGTTGCCTGTCATATTGCTGTGGTCTGCATGGTCATCATCAGGTGGTTCCACAAACATAAAGTACATCATTATAGACATGGCTGGCACACCAAATATCAAGGACCATAAGAAGGAGTTCCGCCATCTAAAAATAGCACAATAAAAAACTATAAATAAATGTAAGGTTAATTTTGGTATAACTGACTGTTAAGGTGCATTTGATAGTTGCCCAGGTAAATCGTACAGAGTTCTGTTTACATGATAATATTTTCTGTTTAATTAACCAAAAATGTCCAGTTTTAGTGTTCACACTGTGGGATTTTTGTTAAACAACATTACAGGTATAAAATAGGATGGAAAATCATACAGTGTAAATCCACCTTTACAATTGGAAAGTGCACAGACATGCAAAACCTTCCATACAGTTAATAGGCTGAAATATCTGTACCGGTCTAGCTACAAAGACCATTCAATTTGCATGGCCTCTACAGTTTGTGCTGCTATTTAGAGCTTGGCATATCTTGCTAGCAAATGTCTATTGGTTTAAGACCTTATGATGACCTATAGGCATTTTTAGTTTTAGGTTGCTGTCTTAATGACATATTTATCACACACACTTAATTTCATTCAAAGATCATAAACATTTAATTGGTAAAGCCTATTCCAATTCCAACAATATTCAAATGATGTATGTGTATTAGTATGAGAAGAATATTATGTAAATTTATGATCACAGCATTAAAATTTCCAACCTATCAAATACATGTAAGTATATCCATACCTCCTTATAGCATGTCTGTGGTCGTATCTCGAAGCATTTTTATCATCATCAGTGAACAAATCTGCATTGAACCCCAATCCCTAAAGTAATATATATAATATACAAGTAAAGATATTGAAAATAGATATACAGTGAATTCTTCTCATTGACATCACAATTATACTCATTTTATAATAAACAATTACATGTAAATTTGGACATAAAACAGTTCTATATGACTTATTTCCTTGTTTGTTTACACATCTTACAACAGTTTTAACAAGGACCATAACTCTGCATAAAAATCATCAGATCGGAACAAAATTCGAACTTGATCTGTAACTTGTCATGATAAAACAATACACTAAATATCAAATCAATATCTTCAAGGACGAAGAAAAAAAGTGTAGAAAACTGATTTGCCGGACTGACGGATGGACAGACAGACAGGCAGACAGACAGACGGACAATGTACAAACCTTAAGTCCCCTTCGACTTCGTCCCGATAAGTGTGCAATAGATTGCATGATATACAAATTCTCATCAACATTATATGATAGAAATTTTTCTTCAATGGAATATACCTTTTCATTTATCTTTACATCATGTCAGTATTTCAGATGATGAAAGATATTGTGGTAGTCTCAAACAATTCCTAGTTTAATATGTAACATTGTTGATAGTCTTTTAGAATAAGGTAGTTTAGTCGGTATTACTATATGTATCAAGATAAATTATCTTAAAATTTCTCAACATAATAAACTATTATATTGCAGGCATATGACCCTTAATGCACCTGTAAATATTTCCCTAAATTTATTCCAAATGCTTTTTTTGTATTAAAATTTCTATTTTTAGCCCTCTTCATTTTTAATTTTTGTTCTTGTTTTGAGCTCATTGATACATAAAAGTCATACAGAATGATTGATTGATTGAATGTTGGTGTTTTACACCACTTTCATCACTATTGGCTGTATTGTGGCGGCCAGGTTTTATTTATGGAGGAAACTGAATTGCCCAGAGAGAACAACAGATATTCAACAGGAAAACAGGAAATCCTAGTCAATTCGAACACAACAGTAGCATTGAAACTCACAACTTCAGTGTAAACCAGCTAGTGATACAGAGGATGACCTACTTAGACCACTCGCCCACCAATGCACCCCCCCCCCCCCCCCTATTCTATGCAGTACAAACTAAAACACCCAGTACCTTAATTTTGTCTATTATGTCTCTTGGTCCTGTAATCTCTGTATCAAAGGTAAACCTTCCTTTATTGGTTGCCAAGGCAACAGAAGCAGTTAAAACTCCTTTTTCCTTTATCAGTGTAGATTCTATCAGGTGTACACAAGAAGAACATGTCATTCCAGTTATCTGTTAAATAGAAATATCATAAGTTTTACTTTTGGTAAGCCTCAAATGATCTTTAAATATAGGTGTACATGAACATAAATTTGGAATAACCAAACATTGTCTCGAATCATTCTTTAAGGTAGATCACAGGTATATATTTCCTCAGATAGAATTTTTTTATACTTTGCCAAAATAAAGATTTTTCTATGCTTTTTCCAAAAATATAATAAAAAGTATGGGTCACCATGCTATTTTTCAAGCTACGGGTCGTACGAAATTCTACAAATTTGCTTAGATTGTTCATGAAAAAACACATTTTTGTGCATAAAAAAAAATCTATGAGATAGAATTTTGAAATAAAATATGAGAAGATAGGTTTTATGATATGCTTTAAGAAAATAAAAAGAAAAATGGTGTCAACGAACTTGTTTTTCTTGCTACAAGTAAAAAATTAAAATTTCCCTATCAGTCCAGTATAAATTTTTTACTAAAAGAGTTATCTCCCCTTAAATGGCCAAGTTGAAAAAATGATTCTAAAACACAATTATTTGGTATTTATTTAAACATTTTGAATAATGCAATAAATCACCAAGTTTTCTTTCATTAAATAAACACTCTAACCTATAAATTGCCTATCTGTCTCCAAATTTGCAGATTTGGGCAAAGATCTAGACCGATTGTGTACTGCGATTGTACAATCCAAGATGGCGGTATACCATGAATCTACCTTAACACAGAAACAAACAGTATATAATATGTAACGAAAGTCATGGAAAAACAGACAGCAGACAAGAGTTGCAGTATACCATCCAATCTGTTAGTCAGGGTAAATATATAATTATATATGGGAGTGTGGCAATTCCTTTTATACTGCAATGCTTTAAAGCATTCAGAATATTAATAATTTTGGAGACATTTGTCAATTTTGACATGAGGAAGACAATAACAAAAATGCTGCAATCCTGCACTCCTCTATAATGTAATGAAAATTTTACAGAAACACACATCTGTATACACTCAGGGATTACGATAATTAATAAAATAAATAGAGAATATGTTATGGCTTTTTCAATATCACATCCATATCAACCTGAAACACCAATATAATCCCCAAGAGCTCTATACTGAGGGATTATATTGGTTAAGGGTTGATACAGTTTGTGATACTGTAAAAGCCATATACACTTTATTATGTAACCAAAAAAGATGTTTTTCACATGAGATTACGTAATACAGATTGGGAGTTTGATAAAGCTTTGAAATCTTGACTGATATCGACATCATCATGGATTGCTGATACAGCAAGATTACCATTTATTGTATTACTGTACACATCTACTTGTAATAACTATTAAGAATATAATAAAAGAATTACCGTATACAATCAATTTAATTTTAATGCCACAGCTGCAGTATAAATAAACATATTTTGTGAAATCGCAATACACATTCTTAATGAACTTTACATTAACTCTACTGAGCCTTTTACACAATTTAATGAACATGATATATTGTATTGTAGTTATATGAACATTTAGCAGTTACTCTATAAATCTATTTGAAGTTCTTATGACAGAGACTTTGACATGGAATTTGAGATCACCAACATAGTGCAGATTGGACAAAACATATCATGTATATTTACATAAGACTCAGAACAAGATTTTATTTCCAATTAAGGACAGCCAAAGGGCATAAACATTGACATGACAATAACATTCAATAATTCAAAATCAAAACAATTCCAACAACTATGGTGTAATTAAAACAAGTCAAAAGACATTTTCAAAGTTCTTCAGTAAATACTTAATAGTTTACAAATAACCCTTCAGTGCCTTAACCAATACCAAGGGGCTCTGACTCACAAAAACAGTGGCATGGAATCCCAGGTCATCGATACTGTTACTGTGAATTTATTATTATTTGTGGGTAAATTTTAACCACAAATTTAAATGTTCAATGAATTAAAAATATTTCTATAGGCTTGTATGCAGACTTTGGTATAACCATGAAACCAAATATTCACGAAAATGCAAGTTTTGCACAATCTACAAAAATTGGAACCAACGAAAATAAACGAATCGTTATCTGTTTGGGTAATACACATAATGTTTACTTACAAGTAACTCTACAGTGCCTTTTCCCAGGGACTCAGACTCCATAACGGTGGCATGGAATCCAAGGTCATTGACCCTGTTAGCTATTTGATTGGATAATATGTATTCTGGATCATATTTAATTTCAGCTTTCTGTGCCATTAGTGCTACCAACACATGTTTTATACCTGCAAACATAAACATATCTTATTATAGTCCATCTCTTATTATAGTCCATCTCTTATTATATAAAATTGAGAATGGAAACAGGGAATGTGTCAAAGAGACAACAACTCGACCAAAGAGCAGAAAACAGCTCAATGCCATCAATGGGTCTTCAACACAGCGAGAAAATCCTGCACCCAGAGGCGGGCTTAAGCTGGCCATAAACAAAAATGTATTCTAGTTCAGAGAAAATGGAAGTCATACTAAACTCCGAAACATATAAATGAACCAAAATTAAAGACTAACAAAGGCCAGTGGTTCCTGACTTGGGAAAGGTGCAAAAATGCGGCTGGTTTAAACATGTTTTGTGAGATCTCAACCTTCCCCCTATAACACTAGCCAATGTAGAATAAACAAACACACAGTAAAACTCAGTTTAAAAGAAGTCAGAGTCAAATGTTAGAATAGGTAACAGAAGAAACTAAGCTTTTATACTGTAATAATTCAATATCATTATTTTTGAGCCATTTAGAAGAAATACATGTACACAAAGATAACTCTATCCTTTGATCTTTGGTGGACAGTTTTTATGGCAATCATACCACATCTCTTTACTTATACATGTATATAATATTGTTTATTCTATAACTCAATTTGCATCCACTCTTTGCTGATAAATTGCATATCTTCCAAGTTCTCATATTTTTGTTATGCCTACTTTCTTACTAGTCTTTTGGGTGACTCTTTCGAAACCAAATAGAACCTTAAGGAACGTAACTTTAGGAATCATTTAGACTTATGGAACTGGTTTCCTATTTGATACCCACAATTAAAGTGCTCTGCATAAAATTATATATTTTTATCCTGCAATTGACCTTTCTACTATACTAATACAGTCGTACAGATAACACGAAGCGATATACATATACTAGATGTATATAGTCTCCTGGTATCCTGCTTCTGTTGCGAGCGAACGGTTATGTCAAATTACTGTTTACGACACAGTTCAATTTGGGGTCCTCATTGCGGTCTGCATTTAAGTCATGTTGAGTTCTCTAAAAAACAAATTCAACGATTGGGATGGGAAAAAATTGTACAAATTTAATTGCAGGATAAAGACAATAACTGTTTAGTGTCTTTAAATATCAGCTGTATTTGTACTCGGCTAGAAAGAGGAGTAATAGCTCACTGAAGCTCACATTACCATGATTACACCTGTTTCTTAGCCTTGTACAAATACAGCTAATATTTAAAGACACTAAACAGTTATTGTCTATGTATTTAACAATCCTCACCTTCGACTTTCTTGAGATTTTTCTCTATAGAACTGACACATGATGAACATGTCATCCCTGTTATATGAAGAAAACATTTCTCCAAGTCATCATCATCGTCATCATCTTTTACACACTTTTTAAACTGCACAGATCCTTTTAAAACATCCACCTTTAGACTACCAGTACCGCTGAGTTTAGACGCCTGACTAGCAGATCTAATTATTGTTACTGTAGGAACTTCTAAGTCATTGTGTATTACTGCAAAATAATGTAAATAGGCATCATATAAACGAAACTTAGAAATATAAGTGATATCTGTGAAATTTTTGTTTCCTGCACATTACAATTTTAGTATTCAAATCAAATTTATATGTTTTTATGTGTTATTTTAATATTATACAAGTACTATATTCCCTCCTGTTAACTTGCTATTATAAGGAGCAAACAGTGATATAAAAAATATTGTGAACCCTCTTCCTTTTGTTTCTATCATGTCTATACCTCATCCAAATCAATTTCATATTTACTACCATTGAATGTGAATTGCACATAACATTTCAAATTTTACTTCAAAAAGTAGCCAAACACGACCTTTTCTCATTTTTCAAATTGGCTGAATTGATTTCCTTAATTGTCTCCTCCACATTTAATGTAAAAGATGACTTGTTTTCCATAAGTCTGTTTGTTTGTCTGTTATAAATCTTCACCAACCATAAAAGCTTCCATTGTTTCCATTCTAATGAAATAAAACTTAACACTACATAATATGATGTTGTGATAAGGAACAAAGGATAAGCATAACTTTACATTCATTTTTTTGATCACACTAATTTGTGCCATAAAAAAATCCATGAACATGCCCCTAGCAATTTAGTGATTTTCTGTCCCGTGTATTTCCACATTTACCCAGTGATCAGGTTAGGACTGGTTGTTATAATAATGTCCTTTCACAATTTCAAGTGACCAGTATTTGCCTTATTTACTGGTATTTACCAAAGGCCTGGTCAGTACTAGCATTGACAGTTTTTTTGCCAACCTTGCAGTCACGTCTAAGTCATTAAAGCTGAACGAACGTACGTACTTGGTCAGCTCCTCATTATCCGCAAACTACAATGTGTAACTGCTGATTGTATGCCTCAATGACATTAATACTACTTCATTTCAACAGAAACCAACTCAACGTTGTAGTTACAAAGAAAGTATACCTAAAGCCACAAAATCCACGAAAAAAATGAGTACCCAACAAATAATAATAAATCCACAGTCTTTGAATATGCTTTAAATCCCATATTGCTATAAAGAAAAAAGTTGATCCTCTATAGAGTTAAAAAAAAAAAGTGGCAAAAAATTAAGATTCCACCTTTTGATATAATAGAAAAAATTATTCCCCTACATTCTACCCTTTTCTCAGGTAAAAAAAAATATGAGTCCCTTACTTGTAAGTATTTATACTACAATTAATTAAAATAAATGGGGAATGTGTCCATGGGACACAGATGATACCCCCGCTTGCATATAATTTTATAAAGGGACATAACTGAAGAACCCTAGAGGTGACACAACCCAGATTTGTACTTGATCAGAGTTTTGTGGTAATAAGCATTTTTTATACCTAAGTTTAATAACATTTGGATGAGGCAAACTTCAGTTAGAGAACGGAAACAAAAAAATCAGCACAATTTTTTCATTTGTAAAGGGGCATTACTCTAGAACAGTAAAAGTGATGTCACCAAAATTCAAACTTGATCTGTGTTTTGTGGTAATAAGCATTGTGTATAAGTTTCATAACATTTAGTTGAGGCAAACTAAAGTTAGAGAACGGAAACTAAAAATTCAGCAACTTTTCAACTTCAAAGGGGCATAACTCTAGAATGGTAAAAGTGACGCCACCAAAATTCAAACTTGATCTGTGTTTTATAGTTATAAGCAGTGTGTATAAGATTCATAATATTTTGTTGAGGCAAACTAAAGTTAGAGAACGGAAACGGAAAATTCAGCAATTTTTCCATCTGTAAAGGAGCATAACTCTAGAACAGTAAAAGTGACACCACCAAAATTCAAAGTTGATCTGTGTTTTATGGTAATAAGCATTGTGTGTATGTAACATAACATTTAGTTGAGGCAAACTAAAGTTAGAGAACGGAAACTAACAATTCAGCAACTTTTCAATTTCAAAGGGGCATAACTCTAGAACGATAAAAGTGACACCACCAAAATTCAAACTTGATCTGTGTTTTATAGTAATAAGCATTGTGTATAAGATTCATAAA
Source organism: Mytilus californianus (assembly GCF_021869535.1). Lineage (NCBI taxonomy): Eukaryota > Metazoa > Mollusca > Bivalvia > Mytilida > Mytilidae > Mytilus > Mytilus californianus. Next base: position 2,715,536 of record NW_026262745.1, on the reverse strand, counting down.
ATTTTGTTGAGGCAAACTAAAGTTAGAGAACGGAAACCAATTTTGGGACGTACGGACAAGGGTAAAAGTTAATGCCCCCTCTGCTACGGCGGGGGCATAAATATATGACAGTATATTGTTGGTACAGGGCATAACTTAAAACTTACTGCAGTAATGAGATTTTCACTCATTTTTGAAGACCTTAAGCTTGCAGTAAGATTTTTTGCTGTTTATTTCAATTTAATTCATTCTTTGATATATAATCTACACTTTAAGTGTATAGTAACTGAACTATTTACAAGAAGCTTTAAATTGTGATCCATTAAAGTTTTACATCTGTTTTCATACAAGCATACCTACGTCTCTATAACAATGTAAATACTTTGATGTGGTATGTGGGGCAGACAATGTGTTATCATAGTTGAAAAATTCCTCTGTCATGTCTATATATACAAAATAACATAAGAATACATTTTATGTTTGGTAATTTTAAAAACTTTCCCTCAATGTAAATACAAAGTAATTAATTAGGTTTAAATAACATTAAAAGACTCCTTAAATAATATTGTCAAATCAATCTAAAGGACCAAACATCCTACTAAATTTGAGTGTTACCAGAAAAAGTACTTAAGAGAATTGCCTGAACGAGGAATTTTTTTATCATTCAAAGTGCACTAGAATAGCATGCAAGTACATGTATGTAGCTGGTATGGTTTGAGACAATTTTAAGCTTTAATGCTTCTGAGCTACTTGAAAAACTGTGTGACTTTTTACCTCAGATACTTTGCCCATTTCCCATAAAAGTGTTATGCAATACAACATCTGTAAAAATTGAAAAAGCAAAGTGGTTGTAGTTTTCTAGTTTAAATCTGTTTACATTGTCATTTCAGGGCCTTTTAAAGCTTGCTATGCAATATGGGTTTTGCTCATGGCTGAAGGCTTTACAGTGACCTATAGTTTTACATTCTACATCATTTGGTCTCTGGTGGAGAGTTGTCTCATTTGCAATTATTCCACATCTTCTTATTTTCATATGGAGGTTTAACATGACAAGCAAAAAAAAAATCATGGCCAAACTTCCTTCCAAATATGAGAAACCACTTGACAATAGACACAAGATGGAGTAAATTCACAAGTTGTATGAAAACAGGCATACAAAATGTGAATCTTTATTCCCATATGGCACTTAATTTCTTAAAGATAATATAAAACGTTCATAGCATCAATCAACATCTACACATTCTTTAAAATTCAAAGTTTTACCTGGTAGTGAGGCTTCAAAGCCCATATCATCTATAGCATCACATAACATCTCAGGGGTGACTCTGTTCTTCAGATATTCTATTACACCATTTTGATCGGCCAGCGACACCTTGATAGACTTTACACCAGGATTCTTTGAGATATTTCCCTCTATATTATTGACACATGAATGACATGTCATCCCTCTGATGTTAACTGTGACTGTCTTGGTATCTGACCCAGTATCCCCTGCAACTTTGGCTTCAAACCCCATATCGTCAATCATGTCTGCTATCCTCTCTGGTGTTGTAACTAGCTTGTTGTACTTGACCATTCCATTTTCTTTTTCAAGACTGACGCTGATTGAAATGATCCCTGATTTATCCTTTATATTACTTTCAATATTTCTTACACATGATTTACACGTCATGCCTTTAATAGAAATTTCACATTCAGATTCCGGGCCTCCAGATCGTGTTGAACTTCTCTCTGCAAGACGGTCAAATTCTTTATCAACTGAAGACTGTCTTGGAAAAGAGGCATCGAAACCCATATCATCAATAGCCTCTCTCAGTACCTCTGGGTTTGTATGGTCTGGGTTGTAAATAATAAAGGCTTCTTTGTCAGCAAGAGAAACTCTAATCTCATCAACACCCGGTTTGGTTTTAATGTTTGACTCAATGTTTCTAACACAAGACTGACAGGTCATTCCTTCAACCGTTATTCTTGTTATTAAAGATTTCGGCTGTTTTACAACATTTGCTTCAAATCCCATATCATCAATTGCTTCTGCAATCTGACTTTGAGATATTTTCACTGTATCGTACATGACTGTAGCTTTTTCGTTTTCTAATGAAACAGAAATCTGATTTACTCCATTTACTCGTGATATGCTACTTTCAATATTCCTCACACATGACATGCAGGTCATCCCCTTTACACTTATTTCCACACTATTTTCAGAGTTATCTGCCTTGGCATCTGTAGTTGCTGGATGGACAGTTTTAACTCTTGCAGGGAAACCCATTTCATCTATCTTTTCAGCAATAATGGGAGGTGAGATTTCTGTAGGACTGTATTTGATGACAGCCTCTTTTTTCTCTAAAATAACCTGTAAATATAGGAAAAGGCTTCTTTTATTAGATGGATATCAACCAATCAAATCTTTTATTAGATTTCTACATTAATGTTTAATCTTTATTTTTTATTTTTTTTTAAACTTGTGTCTTCCAAAAAACAGCAAAGAATTAGTTCAAATTCTAATTTTTTGGAGGTAAGCCGATTTATCATACAACCATTACAATCATGACAATAGTCACTGAAAGAACAAATGATACATGTACTTGAAAAATAATCGTATTTTATATGAGTTAGTATTCAGAATAAAAAAAAAACAACTTTACATAATTTGTATATGAATGGATCATTCTTTTTTTTTAAAACCGCTAAGTAAAATAAAATCTTTTTTCAAGGCAAATATACATTAATATAAAGCTCCAATAACAAATTAACTTTTGCCTCAAATTTAATCAGCGTCACAATATTAGTGTCGTCATTTGACATGACGAGTTTTTTGCTCATTGAAAGAACAAATGATACTTTAAAAATAAACATATTTTATATTACACAATATGAGAATATTAAGAAAAATAAATATACTACCTTCATTTTCATAGTTTATAAAATATATCCTTTCAAAAATGTTAAAAAACTTATATCATATTTGTCCTTAAAAATCAGGAAAAATGAAAACCACCAGATTCATGGGAAATTTTTAAGGGAAGAAATAAACTGATGACAAATGTCAATCTCTATGTAAATTTCATTGAAGGAAAGAAAACATGACGTTTTCCAGGTATGAACCTAATCAGAGCCTGTGCCCCAGGCTTTTTCTATGTCTTGTCAATGTAATATATGTCATATTTAATGGGTCAGATCTAAAAGAGAAAAACATTAAAAGGAAACAAAATTTATTTTTAATAAACTTTGATGGTCGATTTTTTAAATGCAACATACAAGTCAATAATACATTAATATGTATACTGCATTCTTTCATTTTAAATCTGTGACATCAATGAGATAATCTGAACCATAAAGAGATGTACTTATTCACTGGTTCCAATACACTGAAATTCTATCATGCAACAGGTCATCTGCAGACTCTACAAATTAAGAGTGTAATTTCAAGAGGTTTTTTTTATTTACGAAGACCATTGTTCTCTCTAAGCATGAAGTATCATATTCAAAAGTCCCCATTCTGACCAGAGGTTGCTATACATCAATCTAACAGGTCTTAATGCCAGACAATAATAGTCCAAATGACCATATTCCTATACCCCCAGTACACCCATGTTTACAAAAAATTGTCTCCAGTAGTCCAGTACTAATTTAAATAATGGTGTGCAAATAACTACTAACTGATTAACACTCATAAGCCATGTAATCTTCATGATTTATTTAATTTACATGTTGCAAAAATATTTTAATATTCCTTATAAAATAATGAAAAGTTGACATTTTCAAAAATCATTAAAGGTAACAAAAAAATCAATTTAAGAATGTTTGATGTTCAGAATAGAACTTAACTCTGACCTTTTCCTAGGCATTGCTAGGTAATTATGTATTGAACAAAATGGTCTAGAAACGTTTATTTTCTTTTTTTTTGTGTAAAACATACATCCTAAATATACTTTGGAAAAACAAATATTTTCAAAAAATCAAATTAATTCTTATTAATTCTACTACCCTTTTTATACAGTTTAAAATTCTTTCCATGATCCTGTACAAGAAGTCTAGAGGCATTCTTTCCTCACAAAAAATATATATATAATTTGTATAAACACATACACATATCAAATTTCTCAATAACTTTGATGTATGAACATTAGGCTTCATTTATCAAAACAATGTTATTTTAAATTTCCACAGGAAACATCCTTGTAATTTTTATCAATTGTCCTTAGGAACTTTGTGTTTTATTTATTAAATACACATGAAAAGTAGTCAACAGATGGGGATCCAGGATTTCGAAAAAGGGGGTTGACCAAAAAGACAAAGTTAGGAATGGCACTTGGAAAAGTCTATGCATTAACCCTATATGTAGCTCTATAAGGAGGGCTTAGGCTACCACACCCCCATCTAAATCTGTGGCCTCTCAATATTGAAATGACTGTTCCCTCTTTAATACAGAGGCTGAAAAGCCAAATTTCCAAACATAAGGGGGATTTCCCACATTGTGAGGTGCTTAACTGACTCTTACAATTCTGCATTATATAAAATGATTATCTCAAATCCAGCTGGCATTTATCATGTTTATAAGAGTCAAAATGACAATTCAGCACATTTGTACTCATTCAAAAGTTGACAACCATAGTGCAGTATAGAGATGCACTAGGTCCACTTAATTTCTCCCATCAAGATTTCAAGAAGTATGCAATAATTGGTTGCACCCTTTTTGACAATGAAACAAATTGGTAAATCCTGTTTCAGTTTGTGAGGGAAACAGGAAAGATAGCTGGTAACAGGTACAAATACAGACAAGAAGTCAAGTTACAAATGATACATTACAATATAATGTACACTGCAGGTAAACATTAAACTTATTTGTACAATCTTAAAAGAAACTTACAGAAATGGGATCAACAGACAAGAAACTTAAAAGAAACTTACAGAAATGGGATCAACAGACAATAAACTTAAAAGAAACTTACAGAAATGGGATCAACAGACAATAAACTTAAAAGAAACTTACAGAAATGGGATCAACAGACAATAAACTTAAAAGAAACTTACAGAAATGGGATCAACAGACAATAAACTTAAAAGAAACTTACAGAAATGGGATCAATAGACAATCTATATAGTAACAGGAATAACCACAAAAATTACCATTTTAAATAATTGCTTTACCTAAAGACAATATTAGATCAATATCAAGAAAAACATCAACATTGTATAAGACTTAGAAACTGGAGAAGGGCAGGTTTACAGGGCCCTTCAACATGTTCAACAATTTAGTAACAAAAACAAAAAAGTTGATATCTTTCTAACATTGAGCTACTATTGTTTTTATACTGCGGCTAAACATGGCTACGGTTATAGTTATTGAAATGTTTTCACAAAAACAAAACTTATTCCAATCCCTAACCAAGCCCCAGATTGTGAAGAAAAGTGACCTTAAATGAAAACCACATTGCACTAAATATCACTTTGTAACTATATTTGGTAAATAAATTAAAGACAACAGGTATTGTTCTAGCTGCAGTATAAATTAAGTTATGTGAATAGCAAAAGCAATAATATTGAAAACTTTAAAAATGGTTTGTTGTTGGAAAAGCAAATATTTTGCTAAAACTTAGTTTAATATTTACTGTAGATTCATATTTTTTCATGAAGTACCAATTTTTTTGGATTACAGTATATTTTTACCACGAATTCTAATGTTCAATGAAGTATAAATATTTAAAGGCTTGCATACAGACTTTGGCAAATTCATCAAATCAAATATCCATGAAAATAACATTTTTCTAAATCCACGTAAATTGGTATGATGAAAATGAATGAATCCACAATGCCATAAGTATTCTGGTGGCAAAGTTTGGTCCTACTTAATTGGTCCTGTTCATCTCAGAATATGTATCCCTTATTAAGTTTATAATAGCATTTGATGGGTTGACAGACAGATGTACTATAAACATAGCCACAACAATATATGACAAGTGATATTGGAAATAACTTTTCCAGGTAAGCAAATTGTAAACAATAAAATCATCATTTCATCCATTCATAATAATAATTTAATCTGTGTGAAAGGTTTCTATTGATTTTTAGTAATGTTTTAGAAGCATTTGTAAAAATAAGGCAATTTACAAGATAAAATACAGGCATAAAACAACACCATGAAGTTAAATGTAAGGTGCTCTATGATAGATGATTAGCAATGACAAATACTTTTTATTCTGCAAAAAATATTCTGTTGACAGCGCCAAAAAAGGGGAAATACATGTATTTATCATTACTATAGAATACAGTAATTGACCATTTCTAGAAAATCAACATTGAATTTGCATGTATAGAGCATAGCAGGACTATCACTCACATAAACAACTGTCAATCAAATTTTTGTTTTTAAAACATGTAAAAAATAAAGTTGAATTTACCGGAAGTTTACTATATCCCGATTTATTCTTAAATGCCATGTTGTTGATGGTAATCCACCTTTCTCCAGCACTGTCTGATAGGTAAAACAATGATCGGTGGTTATATGTGATGATTACACATACTGTCAGGATATGATGTATCTGTTCATACTAATCACATGTATTACAGATAACTTATGTATATAACTGATCACTTAATTGTCAACTTTTTTACTGTAATTTTCACTTTTATCTTGCCAAGGTATGTAACACTTTATATCTTTTAACATTACTTTTAAAACATCCTCATGGAAATGTGAAATATATATATAACAAATCTTGAAATGTCAATAAATTAGGGTTACAATAAATCCAAACTTTGACATTTCTTAACAATATATCCTTATAAAGAGAAGTGCTTTATCAAGTGTATAAAGTCCTATAAACAAAGTCTTATCTGCCCTTAGATAACGTTTAGCTACGTCATTTTACATGTAAAACTTTGTATTACACCATTAATAACACTGTTTACTGTTAGATGTCTTTGAAGGTAAGGTGTTTCTTCGAATTACTTAATCCAGGATATTACATGTATCAAATGACATATTATTTTGCATGTTAAATATGTTATGATTAAACAGCTGTTTATCTTCTGTTATATATCCTGTTAATATTTGTTTCTCAGGAAAGACTAATTACTTGTTCCTTTTACTCTAAAATATTTCAACAGATTTCTGAGGTGCACATTTCACATGAGCTGAAAAGTTCACAAATAAAATCAACACTTGTAAACGATAAACTGACTAATTAGCATAATTTCTATTAACCAATAACAATAAGTGTCAGTGAAACATGCCTATTAATTTTTTAAATACAAAAAAAATCTAATTTTCACAATTTGACATGTTTAATAACATTTCTTATTTCCTGAATACCTCCTGTGAATTTCCCTTAATGGTAAAATGTACGTTATATGAATGTAAAACATTAAATATAACATTACATCACGTCAAATAAGGTATTACTGACGGTTACAACCTAATACGTGAGAAATTAATATCCAGTTAATAACACATCAAATGTACCATATTTTTCTTTTCTGAAATAATAAGTGGTTTCATCAGGGGTTAAGATTTACTGATCAGATTATCATAACCTTACAGAAATCACATTTTCACCTAGTACAGTTTTTGTCACAAAATTTTTGAAGGTTAATATTCACATAAAAATCTGGCATATCTCTAAAAAAGAAAGTTTTTATTGGATTACCTTAAATCCTTGAATTGCACTAGTATAAGATGTGTTGCTTTTGAATGAAGGACCATCAATATGTTAACTAATTTAGCCTTTAGATGCAGAGGTATAAAATCTGTATGTCTAACCTATAGAAATTGTTTGACTTAAATTTACCTACTGGTTTTTTTTTACCACTGGGGAATCTTAGCTTTATTCTCATTATCGGTTTTGTAATCACTACTAGGGACTGCTAAAATTCCCATTTAAACCCATAAGATTATTAAAAGAGTCCCTCATCCCAACATCAATCCAAAGTGAATATTTAGACGAATATAGAGTAATTGTTTACTGACATAAGAGGTCTCTAAACACAGTAGCTCTAAATGGATTCTCAGGTATTACATATGCTCATCAAGTTCGGGTAATCGGAAAGTGAATATTTACTTCACAATGGGCATCATAGAACTTGCAGAATAAATCATGTGCTTTCTTTATTGTTTTGTTTTCAATTGCTTTATCTGGATGACTGCTATCCATAATAGCATGAAGAGAGTATTCAATCCTTTTCACTTGAAAAATTTTTGTGAGTTTTTAAGAGATTTGACCATGGTGTATCTGGACTTGTTATTAAGAAGGGGAAATAAGTGACAAATATATTTTTAAAACTAAAGGGATGGGAAATTTCAATTTAGAAAAAGACGTACATACACTATTTGAATAATTAAATTTTCTAGCAAATTTTTCAGTTGTTCAATTTTGGTAGAAAATTTACCATGTGAAGTAAAGTATTGAAAACCACCTGTATACAATGTTCTTAACCTCCTATTCAAAATTTAACATTGAAAATATATATTTTCTCCAAGTTTATAAAGATGTTGTTCTTGTATAGACCCTTATACCTTATATTTTTCCATTTATCTTTCTTATACAATTTTAGGTGTTTCATACAGAATTACTATATAGCTAAGAGACCTTTCTTTATCTGTTATACAATGTTAAATATATTTCAAAAAAGTATGTTTATTTATAAATACCTTTAACACTTTAAAGTTTTCACAGTTCTGAACAAGGCCTAGATATAATTTAACATTTGATACATGGGATAAAGAACATATCTATAAAATTTAAACTCAGGTCTATCTTTACCTGTTACACTTAGTACAACATTACAGGTAAACCTCCATTGTAGTACAGGTGCATTCTTTTAAGTTATGTAACAAGGATGTTAAACTTATAGAAAGAGTGCACTGAGATACCGGTACTCAAATGTTTGTTCATAATGAGCAAAATCTTTTAATAAAGAAGATAATTAGAAAAAAAACTGTCATTTCTATCAAATTTTTATATATAAAATCTTTATTTTAATTTCTAATATTATGACAAAAACTTTAATTTCAGCCAAGTATAAAAAAAATATGATGATTTTTGTTCAACCTCTAGCCAGTGAAAATCATTATAAATATATAAAAATTTGAGATTTTGTTGAGATTAACTTAAATATAAAAATTTGCAGGAAAAAAAGTTACATAAACCATTATTTCATCTTTAATTTCTAATAAAACTAGTACTACCTGGAGGAAAAATAGATTTGTTTAATGTGTAATGGGAGGTAACTTCTATCATACATCTTAAACATTACAGAGTTATCTCCCATGAATAAGACAGATGGGTAACCCTATGTTTAGACAATATAATAAATGATAATACCTGACATTAAATTCAAAATTTGATTTTTCTAAAAATTGTTACAATGTTTGATAAATATTGTGAGATAATAATGTATCTGGACTTCATTGTATACAATTATTTTAATGTTTGGGCTGATCAAGTCATAGAAATCTGTATTTGCTTACAAGAAACAAAAATTCTAATTTCCACCAATATCTTAACTGTATATGCTGTCAGCTGAATGAGTCTTTCTGTTGTCAACTATAGATTTTAAATCATCCAATTTAACCTACCTCTAAACTGTAAATTCCTTTCTCTTCAGCCAAACCAGCTTTGATGTTTTTCACACAACTCTGACATGTCATTCCATCTATCTCTAAGACTGCTGTCTTTTCCATTTCATCTGTACCTGAAATATGCAAAATGATGTGTATTAAAGCTTTACCTGAAATATGCAAAATTATATGTATTAAAGCTTTACTTAAAATATGCAAAAATTTAAAATGATACATGTATTAAAGATTTACCTAAAATATGCAAAATGATATATGTATTAAAGATTTACCTAAAATATGCAAAATGATATATGTATTAAAGATTTACCTAAAATATGCAAAATGATATATGTATTAAAGATTTACCTAAAATATGCAAAATGATATATGTATTAAAGATTTACCTAAAATATGCAAAATGATATATGTATTAAAGATTATCTTCAGCATCCTTATGTAATTCAAGCTGTGTCAATGTAATATAAAACTGACATTTCTAAGAATGACTTCAAAACAACTCAAAAGTGTCAAAAGAGTGACCAATTTAATACTTAATTTAGAGTCTGTTCATATAAAGGCCAGATGAACAATGTTCTAATCTGAACTAGAATTTTCTAAATTATATGATGCAACACAAATGGGAAATTCTTAAAATTCTATTTCAATTATAGGTACCCATAGATAAATTATGCCATTTTTTTTCCATCAATTCTTAATTAGAATAGATTTCAGTAACTCAACTAAGTAAACTAAAATAATATAGATATAAAGTCATTGTCAATCTGGACAAACTATAATTGCAAATTTCAAGAAAAACTTCAATACTACCCACAATTGTATGAGCCAAGGGAGTACAAAAACTTCAGTCTAATCCCATTATTAATATATTGATTCAGAAAAGGTCAACCAGTTTCAAAGGTGCGTTTACAGGGTACGATTTTTCATTCGATTTTCAATCCGATTTGATACCATTGCCCAGGTTCTGTTCATACAATACGATTTTCAATTCGACTAACCAAATGACATCCGATTTTAAAGTTCACATGGTTTGTAGCCTACAAAAGCAAGTGGATAGTGTGGGCTTGCTTTAGTAAGATTGCTTCAGAATATACTCATATTGACTGAGATTTTGGAGTCAACCAATTTCTACTCATCAGAGATTTTAATGTCTATAAACTAAGCCATGGAAAAACCCTAGGCCTACTCCATTTACTCTGTCATGTACAAAACAAAATGTAAGTAATCAACATTACCAGTATTAACTCCACATTAGAGTGCACTCTTATCAGATCTCTATCAATCAACACTTTCATTAAAATAACAAACTAACATTTATGACCAAAATTTTTTACCTTCTTTTACCCTGAACAATGAATCAAAAATAATGTCACTGTAATATCACTTATATGTGCATCCAGAATATTCTATGTGCTCTCAATCTGTTATGTAATTTTCTTGTTCAAATATTGTAACATCATATACATCCTGGTATAAGTTGTGTGTCTTGTTTCTGTTACTATAAATAACCATTTTTAAATAAACATTACCTAACAGTTTCTGCAGGTAATAAAGTCCAAAGTAAAACAACACCTTTTAATCTTGAACAGGTACCGTAAGAATGAAAACAACGTCTATTATTTTCAATAACAATTTTCATGTCCTACGTCCTACGAAATTTCAGCTGAAAATGTTTACCGGACTTAAAAGACTATCCAGTCTATTTATCTAAAAATATATCATATAACCACTTAACTAAACTGTGAATAGTACTTAAACTTACATCTTTTCCTTCTACTAGATTTAAATAAATTGTTTATCTTTAATATGTAAATTCATTCAGGTATACCCAGTACCCTTCCCACATCATTGTTTATAAACTTCAGACTTGACTGAAATACATTTACATATTATATTTGGATCAATATTTTGGTGGATTTATGCTGTTGGATTGTTGTATCATTGGCTTTAATTTACATTTCCTACAAATCCTTCATGTAGAATTCACTGGGATTAGATAGATTATCAACACTGATGTCAGGCATAATGCATTCTTATCATTTGTGTTTGTTATATCTTTTTTTTAGTACCAGTAATAGTACTAATACTTAACGTCACTTTTTATCACATACAGTTTACCAGTAATGAAAAAAATAAGAGCTCTATGATATCACATCCTAATTTTTTTACTGTTATGTTGTTAAGCACGTTAATTTATATAAGCCATATATATCCATGTAAGCTTCTAGATTATTTAAATAAATTTATTCTTAAAGGATATTATTTTAACATCATAGTAAAATCTTTGAATATTGTTTTTATCTGTACTAGCATTGATTTTGTTTGTGATAATATTAAAACATAACTAAATTATTAAAATACCAATATAAAATGTATTGCTATACATTATGAAAACTTATGCTCCTTCATCCTGTCAATGTTAAGTACCTGTACTTATAAACCGATATTGATCTTTACGTTAGTCATTTTTGTGATTGTGGCAATCCGATGAGTCAAGCCATTTCCAACTAACTTTTACAGTTTGTTCTTATGTGGTACTGTCACAGGTTAGGCCAGGGGTTGTTGAGCACTCAAAATCATGTTTAACCTCGCAAAACATTCTTTTGCATAGTGCTTGTCCAAATTCAGGAGCCTGTAATTTAGTGGTTGTCCATGGTTGATCATCAGATGTCTGTTATATTTGTTTTTGGTTGTCCATGGTTGATCATCAGATGTCTGTTATATTTGTTTTTGGTTGTCCAGGGTTGATCATCAGATGTCTGTTATATTTGTTTTTGGTTGTCCAGGGTTGATCATCAGATGACTGTTATATTTGATTTTGGTTGTCCATGGTTGATCATCAGGTGTCTGTTATATTTGTTTTTGGTTGTCCATGGTTGATCATCAGATGTCTGTTATATTTGTTTTTGGTTGTCCATGGTTGATCATCAGATGTCTGTTATATTTGTTTTTGGTTGTGCAGGGTTGGTCATCAGATGTAGTGTTATATTTGTTTTTGGTTGTCCGGGGTTGATCATCAGATGTCGGTTATATTTGTTTTTGGTTGTCCATGGTTGATCATCAGATGTCTTTTATATTTGTTTTTGGTTGTCCATGGTTGATCATCAGATGTCTGTTATATTTGTTTTTGGTTGTCCATGGTTGATCATCAGATGTCTGTTATATTTGTTTTTGGTTGTCCATGGTTGATCATCAGATGTCTGTTATATTTGTTTTTGGTTGTCCATGGTTGATCATCAGATGTCTGTTATATTTGTTTTTGGTTGTCCATGGTTGATCATCAGATGTCTGTTATATTTGTTTTTGGTTGTCCAGGGTTGATCATCAGATGTCTGTTATATTTGTTTTTGGTTGTCCATGGTTGATCATCAGATGTCTGTTATATTTGTTTTTGGTTGTCCATGGTTGATCATCAGATGTCTGTTATATTTGTTTTTGGTTGTGCAGGGTTGGTCATCAGATGTAGTGTTATATTTGTTTTTGGTTGTCCGGGGTTGATCATCAGATGTCGGTTATATTTGTTTTTGGTTGTTCATGGTTGATCATCAGATGTCTGTTATATTTGTTTTTGGTTGTTCATGGTTGATCATCAGATGTCTGTTATATTTGTTTTTGGTTGTCCAGGGTTGATCATCAGATGTCTGTTATATTTGTTTTTGGTTGTCCATGGTTGATCATCAGATGTCTGTTATATTTGTTTTTGGTTGTGCAGGGTTGATCATCAGATGTCTGTTATATTTGTTTTTGGTTGTCCAGGGTTGATCATCAGATGTCTGTTATATTTGTTTTTGGTTGTCCATGGTTGATCATCAGATGTCTTTTATATTTGTTTTTGGTTGTCCATGGTTGATCATCAGATGTCTGTTATATTTGTTTTTGGTTGTCCATGGTTGATCATCAGATGTCTGTTATATTTGTTTTTGGTTGTGCAGGGTTGGTCATCAGATGTAGTGTTATATTTGTTTTTGGTTGTCCGGGGTTGATCATCAGATGTCGGTTATATTTGTTTTTGGTTGTTCATGGTTGATCATCAGATGTCTGTTATATTTGTTTTTGGTTGTTCATGGTTGATCATCAGATGTCTGTTATATTTGTTTTTGGATGTCCAGGGTTGATCATCAGATGTAGTGTTATATTTGTTTTTGGTTGTCCATGGTTGATCATCAGATGTTGGTTATATTTGTGTTTGGTTGTCCAGGGTTGATCATCAGATGTCTGTTATATTTGTTTTTGGTTGTCCATGGTTGATCATCAGATGTCTGTTATATTTGTTTTTGGTTGTCCAGGGTTGATCATCAGATGTTGTGTTATATTTGTTTTTGGTTGTCCAGGGTTGATCATCAGATGTTGGTTATATTTGTTTTTGGTTGTCCATGGTTGATCATCAGATGTCTGTTATATTTGTTTTTGGTTGTCCAGGGTTGATCATCAGATGTCTGTTATATTTGTTTTTGGTTGTCCATGGTTGATCATCAGATGTTGTGTTATATTTGTTTTTGGTTGTCCAGGGTTGATCATCAGATGTCTGTTATATTTGTTTTTGGTTGTCCATGGTTGACCATCAGATGTCTGTTATATTTGTTTTTGGTTGTCCATGGTTGATCATCAGATGTCTGTTATATTTGTTTTTGGTTATCCAGGGTTGATCATCAGATGTAGTGTTATATTTGTTTTTGGTTGTCCATGGTTGATCATCGTATGTCTGTTATATTTGTTTTTGGTTGTCCATGGTTGATCATCAGATGTCTGTTATATTTGTTTTTGGTTGTCCATGGTTTGATCATCAGATGTCTGTTATATTTGTTTTTTTGGTTTATTGTTATGTCATACATGTAAATCACTCCTGTAAAAATAATTTGTCTACACTCATCCAATCCTTGCTGATATCAGCCTATGATGTAAACATCATAAAAATTCAACAAGAAATTTAGGGGTGCATAGTCGATTAAAATGCAAAATTATACAAAATTTACAATTCTAAGGGACATAACTCCTATAAAAATAATTGATCACCACTGATTTTTCGAACTTTTTTCCAAGACATTGCTGATATAAACCTTTGATGTAAATTTCATAGCAATTCTACAAGAAATGTAGGCTTGAAAGCACTTCCCATGCAATTTTCCACATAATTTATATTTCCAAGGGGCATAACTCCTTTAAATTAATTGATAGCTCTGATTTTCCCACTCATCCGAGATATTGCTTATATAAACCTTTGATATAAATTTCATTAAAAATCTGGCAAGAATTCTACATGTGAGAGCTCTGATAAGACCAGATGGATGGACATCCAGTATTTCCAAGTCCCCCACAATGTGCCATGCAGGGGACATTACATTACACTTATGACTCTACTTTAAGGTAGATAAAGTCCTTTTTGTGGGTCTCATCTATCATTAATTTATAATTTTTATGATAGGGTAAAAAAAAATTGTAAACGTCATAAAAATTAAAATTTGTTGAAGGAGCTAATCAGTTGTTAAAAATTATTAGATAAAACATTATGCCTAATGGATGAATGACTTTACACTGATTTCTGTCATACAAACAGAGAGCTGTATTCACAATATACTAGATATTCAATGAAATCTTATTGGTAAACAATTACTGTTTATAATATAGAAATTTGTACAATCATCTATTCAATTCTTTAGGAACCATTCCCAATTTTTATATGACAAGATCATATATATATATATATATATATATGAAAATATTAAACTAATTTGCAAGTTGGTGGTACATGTACATGTATATACATTGAACAATGTATATGGAACAAATAAAACACCCAGGACTTCCATGTTTGATCCAGAATCAAACAACAAACAGGTAAAATTGCATCCTTCTTCAATGTTCATTTGTACTTGTAAACATTTCATATGAATGAATAGAGATGTGGTGTAAATGTCAGTGAAGACACAAATAACAAAATGCATTGTAAGTTCAATTTTTTACAATTCATATTAAGAATACATGCTCAGTAAAAACTGCAAGCCCCTATCTTCCTTACCTGTATCCATTGTGGGTTTATGCATGATTCTATTTATTATGAACCTCTGTCAAATTACACACAAATGTATTCCTATGCACGTCTTGCTTCAATAAACATTTAATTTTGTCACTTAAATGTACTGTCATAAAATTTGTTATATTTATTTAAAAGTAATCGTCATGTTACTGGTATAAGTATTTTGTGAGTTTTATATTTTTTAAAGACTCTGAAAATTGAAAAGCTGACTCTAAGTAAGAGTGTAAGATCACAAATTATATTTCTATAATTTTATCAGTTCTAACATAAATTATTGAATCCCTTAATAATTGGGATAAATGCTAACAGTATAGTCCCTACTGCTTAGTCTGATTTCTAAAGAGAAAATCATTCAAATACATTTATTTAAAATTCCCAATATATTGAAAAACATTAAAAAGATAAAAAAAAAAGTCAACAAAGTACTAAAAATTTGACTTACCAGTGCTTTAACCCATATATAATGAATCTGATCTGATAATAAAATGCTCCGCAGGGCGCAGCTTGATACGACCGCAGAGGTCGAACCCTGAACAGTTGGGGCAAGTATAGACACAACTTCAAGCTTGATACAGCTCTGAATTTGGATTGTGATTAAATATTTGACACAGCATAGGTTTCTGACACAGAATGAATGTGGTCTAAGAACTTAAAAATTTTAAATTGGACATTCACCTATTATGGTCCAATATCCAAAATCTAAATACATGGTTAGATTCAGCATATCAAAGAACCCCAAGAATTCAATTTTTGATGAAATCAAACAAAGTTTAATTTTGGACCCTTTTGACCTCAATGTGGACAAAGTTGATAACGGGACCCAAAAATCAAAAATCTAAATACATGGTTAGATTCAGCATATCAAAGAACCCCATATATTCAATTTTTGTTGAAATCAAACAAAGTTTAATTTTGGACCCCGATTTGGATCAAGTTGAAAACTGGGCCCATAATCAAAAATCTAAATACATGTTTAGATTCAGCATATCAAAGAACCCTAAAAATTCAATTTTTGTTAAAATCAAACTAAGTTTAATTTTGGACCCTTTGGACCATAATGTAGACCAATTTGAAAACGGAACCAAAAATTAAGAATCTAAATACACGGTTAGATTCGGCATATCAAAGAACCCCAATAATTCAATTTTTGATGAAATCAAACAAAGTTAAATTTTGGACCCTTTGGACCTCAATGTGGACCAATTTAAAAACGGGGCCCAAAATCCAAAAACTAAATACACGGTTAGATTCAGCATATTAAAGACCCCCAAGAATTCAAGAATAAAACCCCATTGAAATTGATCAAGAAATAAGCAATTTATACAAAGTATCTTCTTTTGCACAATACTGTGCAATTGAATATTTCTTGCTATTGCGCAATACTGTACAATTGACAATTTCTTGCTATTGCGCAATATTGTGCTATTGGATATTTCTTGCTATTGCCCAATACTGTGCAATTGAAGATTTCATGCTATTGCGCAATACTGTGCAATTGAAGATTTCTTGCTATTGTGCAATACTGTGCAATTGAAAATTTCTTGCTATTGCACAATACTTATTATATAATAATTTACACATCCTGTTTGGTGTGTATCTCCTACCATATCATTATTATTTGCTTTTAAATATAAATCAGAAATAACCAACTTAAAATGGAAAATTTTAAAAGAAAAAAAAAAGGAAAAAAAGAAAAAAAAAGAAAAAAAAAATCCCCCCCCCCCAAATTTTTTGAACCCCCTTATGATTCATCACCCCCAAACTCAATCCCAGCCTTCCCTTTGTGGTATGGTACCTTGCAGTACAATTTCAGAGAGATCCATACACTTGAACACAAGTTATTGTCTGGAAACTAGAAAAATGCTTATTTTTGGCCCCTTTTTGGCCCCCAATTCCTAAACGTTTCGGGCAATTACCCCCAAACTCAATTCCAGCTTTCCCTTTGTGATATGGAACCTTGTAGTACAATTTCAGAAATATCCAAACACTTACACACAAGTTATTGTCATGAAACTAGAAAAATGCTTGTTTTTTGCCCCTTTTTTGGCCCCTAATTCCTAAAATTTTGAGGCAATTACCCCCAAAATCAATTCCAGCCTTCCCTTTGTGATATGGAACCTTGTGGTACAATGTCAGAGAGATCCATACACTTACACACAAGTTATTGTCTGGAAGTTACAAAAATGCTTATTTTTGGCCCCTTTTTGGCCCCTAATTCCTTAACTGTTGGTACCATACCCCCAAAATCAATCCCAACCTTCCCTTCGTGGTATAGAACCTTATGGTAAAATTTCATGGAGATCCATTCACTTAAACTAAAGTTAGAGTGCGAAAACCAATGTGTCTTCGGACGACGCCAGACGAAGACGACGACGACGACGACGCCAACGTCATACCAATATACGACCAAAAATTTTTAAATTTTTGCGGTCGTATAAAAATGACCCAAAATTTTAAAAATCAATAACGGAAAAACAAAAATAATGCCCGTGGTGATAAACAGTGATAAGAAACTATTAGACATACAGTATAAACATATAAATGAAATTTTATATTAGAGATATAAGTATGTTATTACTTTCATGATATAAACACATTTTGAGATAATGGCTGTTTTTAATGAAGTTTTGACAATCATAGGATTTATAACTGATTGATGTAGACTTTCTTTTCTGGGCCTTTTATAGCTTACTATGTCATTGTATGTTGTTTGGGTTTTGCTCATTATTGAAGGCCATATGGTGACCTATAGTTTTTTTTAAATTTTTACCTTATTTGGTCTCTGGTGGAGAGTATTCTCATTAGCAATCATACCACATCTTCTTATTTTTCTATTATAGTAGAGATGTTTTTTTTTGTGTATTTGGGTTGCTGTCACATTGATCATGATGTACACCCAACATCTCCTTTTATTCAAAGCAATGATATATATAGAATCAATAGAATTTAACAAGATACATTTTAATTACTTTATCCTGCAATCGACCTTTCTACTATTCAAATACATGGTGGCAGATAACATGAACCGATGATGAACGTATACTAAACATTTATAGTCTCCTGATATCCTGCTTATGTTGTGAGCGAACAGTTATGAATTACTATTTGCGTAACAGTTCAATTTGGGGTCCTTATTGTAGTCCATGTTCAAATCATGTCGATCTTTATGCAACAATGATTTGGATGGGAAAAAACTATATAAAGTTCAAGTTCAATGCATATATTGAATTACAGGATAAAAACAATATTCATATAGCAAGTAAAGTGTAGGAAAATATTAAATTTATTTGTACTCGCTACGAAACAGGAGAAAAGCTCGGTTAAATGTAGCCTCATTTTTCATTCTGTTTCTAAAGCTAGTCAAGTAAATTTTATATTTTCCTACACTGTACAAATATATACATGTATGTATATGTCTCTGATTTATGTTAGATAAGAAAAAAGAATCCTATTCCAGCTTAATGAGAGAAAAAATTCTATGTACCATGTAAATGTGCTTTTCCTGTCTTTTGGTCTCTTATCATGCTTATACTATTAAAATGTAAGATCTGTCACTAATCCACTTAAATAAGATTTGGTCATGTTGTTAATGGAATTCAAAGAAAAGAAAAAGCATCAAAATCTAACTTCAAATAAAAAAGTAATAATCTGATAATATTGGGGTTTAATCCTAGTTGAGCTAATGCCTTTCCCCTTGAAAAACAGAAGGGCTACAAGTATGTAAAATCTGCTAAAATCTACCAATAATTCTAGTCACGAGGAGAACACAATTTAATCTAAACTGGTGAAAACTAAAATTCTATAGATGCACTATCATGACTAACAGTGTTAAAGTCTTATTTTAACCCTTTGGCCTTTTACAGTGAAAAAATCTTCAGAAAACTTCAAATCTGATTGGCAAAAGCTGACAGGGATTTCATAAAGAATTTTAAAAAATCATCAGACTCAGACTAAAATTGAAACTTTTGAAATTTTCGTGATTGTCCAAAATTCCTTTATATCTCCAGGATTAATTGGGATCTTACAGACAAATGAAAAATTTTCCATTAGCAATTTATTGATAAATATGGTAGTCTTCATAAAAAAACTTTTCTTTCTTACTTGCAAGCAAAATCAGCCTTTCGTAAATTTCTATGCCTTAGCTAGAAAACTCTTTTTTTAAAGAAAATTATGACTGTCCCTACTACATTTTCAGTGTCTGGGACACATGGACATTGGGCCCATGCCTCAGTGGTCAATCATGATTAAAGACTCAAATAATTATAAACTCCTACCCAGGATTTTTGAAGGTGATTGCAGGGACTCATCAATTTTGGCCATGGTGATTCCAAAAATGAAAAGAAGAAATTTTATTGCTATATAATTTATTATTTCAGTCTCGGCATGAACATGATGAAAAGACAGCAAGGAAATGACATCAAATTTAGATTACTTTTAGTAAACCAGACATATTTTCATGAGTCCAGGACTCATGGACTCATCTTAGAGAGAACCCAGCCATTAATGACAAAAGTTAATGTAATGATTGAGGTTCCATTAATTAGCTTAATATAAATAAAATAAATTATCTCCAACCAAAAAAAAAGAGAGGAAAAAAATCCTTGCAAAGATACTAATGTGTACATCTTAAATTTGATTGAAATATTTTCAATTTTGTATTAAAGTATTTTCATGTTTTCATTGTTCTCCGTATAAAACTTGTACCTTTAATCAGCACAATAGTTTGGTGTGGGACGTTTGCGCTTTTTCATAGGACATTTGTGCTTTTTTTATGAACATTTGCACTTCAATTTATAGGACATTTGCGCTTTTACAATATTTGCTTCATATGACTTCCCTCCTATTTTATCTGGTATAGGACCGGTAAGTTTGACCTGGCTGAGTTAAAGTCATAATTTTCATTATGGTTTAAAGTTTAATAGTCATTTCATAGCACATTCGTGTTTTAAAGTCGTTTCATAGCACATTAATATAGTAATATATAGCTAAAAGTAAACATTCTAAAGACACAAAGACATGTACAGTCATCACAGGTCTGTTTTCGCTTGATATCTGAAGCTCAGGGAATAAACAAATTTAGCTCTTGTAATCTAGTCTATAACTTTAAACTCTATGTTTAAGACCTTATGTGCCAATGTGAACTAACTAACCACAAATATAAGTTGAATTTATTTACGTAATAATTACAACTCATTAAAATTACAGGTAGACGACTATAGGTAAAGAGCACAAATGTCCAGTCAAATTAATACAGGTGTGTCAAAATTTAAAGCGAAAATGTCCATAGTGTTTGGAGTGAAATGTCCTATCGTGTTACAGGTAAAAAAGCACAAACGTCCTGTGCCCCAATAGTTACAGGGTCCATATTTTGTATAAACTGATAATTTCTCAACAGCAAATACTTCTAATGTCAAATTTCTGCAAAATTTTAGCATCAAACATTAATTCAATATATTACACTTTTTATATGCTAAATTTAAGTTTGTACACATTCAGTAACACCTACAAAGAAGTAAAAGACAAAATCCCAAAGAATAAAAAAAATTCACAGCTGATAAAGTCTCACCTTTAACTTTGTCTGTCATTTTTAACAAATTCACAAACTGAAAAACACATAACTACTACCTTACAACATTATAAATGCATTTTCTGGTCATTGACTCATTGCATGCATATATGATACAATTAAACCAATAAAAAATTATATTAAATTTGTTACATCTACAAAATATAATTTATGTACATGTATACATTGTATTACAGATATTTTCATTTGTAGTTGTAACTAAACTTGTATTCTTTGGACTACCAGTTTTACATGTACTAATTTGATAACTTGGTCTTTTAAAATTAACAGCAAAAAACAAGTAAGTCCAATTAATAAGAAAGAATAAGAATATTTATTGTTCCAATTAACATAATTAATATAAGGGCCTTTGATGAGCAGCATGACATTTATACACACAAAACAATACACTATGATTTTGTAAATTTTTTTTTACATTGAAATGAAATATAAACATTTTAAATGCTCATATAATTATAAAGCTACATATATTTCTTCATCATCTTATATTTATAAATCATGTACATTTATTCAAGGCCGGACCAGAACCATAAAATCAATACAATAATCATGGTTATAACGTATATTAATTTACAATATACGTGTGGTATATTTGATACCATAATTCCCTCAATATTTTAAACTTCTAATAGTTATATATACAGATAAATGCAAATTTTGCTCTGAATACTGTCTTTTGATTATAAAACGGCTTCTGTACATGTGTCATTATATTTCATGAAGTTTTGAACAAAGTAACTTAAGTTTAAAAAAAACTTTAACACCTGACTTGAAAGGAATACTGTCGATCCACAGGTTAAACTTATTTTACTGGAGTTAATCATTGATCTACTAACATGACTAAGTTTTTTATCAAAACAGGAATAATTAAAAGTAAACACATCTGATGGTTATTTATATATTTAAATATGTTAAATGAATTTGACTTTAAAACATTCGATCAACAGCATGAACAGTGAGCAATTAGTGTTGTGTTGAACTGTTCAGTTATCATGTGAATATTATGGAAAACTCCAATTGGTTAAATGGTTAAATGTTGCAAACCTGATTTAAAAGCAAGCAACAAAAATAACCTTTTTCAGCTGAAAAAAAACACAAAAAGGATCTCTTAATCTGCAAATCAATCATTTTTGACGAACCCAGAGCACCCATGCAATTAGTTGAAGGTTTCATTAATCTATGCCCCTCATGGTCTTATGAAAGTTCAATATTAAAGTTTCATAAAGGTAACCTGATTGGAACAACCCCACTTAAGTACTTATCTGATGGAAATAGTTTTATTCCGAAACCATTCTAGCATTTTAACAATAGAAAACAGAGGAATTCCAATACTGACTTGATACTTGATATTGATATTGCTTAATACTGATTTTCCCTATTGCAAAGTCATGAAAATAGACACTAATAAAACAAGAAATGATTGTAACAGGATGCTGTTACGAAGTCTCCCAAACGAAGCTCCCATAATTCGTAATTCCCAGGGTCGCCTGACATTGGGCAACATCCAGTGAAAATTGGTTTGGTCCAGTAAAGTTATATGCATTAGTGATGCCTGGGGACTAACCTTGTATATCATTCAAATCATCTTGGCATGACAAACCAGAATATATATGGTTTAGGGGTGGGGATCTCGACCATTTACAAGATACTAGAACATTGGGGGTGGGGAGGAACCCCTGGGGACTGGCCCTATACGTCATTCAAATGTTCATTACATGAGGAACAGGAATATATATGGTTACGGGGTGGGGATCTCAACCATTTACAAGATATTAGAACTTTCTCAAATGGCAGGGGGTAGGGATGACCCCTGGGGACTAACCCTGTATATCATTTAAACCATCTTAGCATGACAAACCAGAATATATATGGTTTAGGGGTGGGGATCTTGACCACTTAGAAAGATATTTGAACTTTCTTAAATGGCAGGGGGTGTGGGTGACCCCTGGGGACTAACCCTGTATAACATTTGATGTGCTTTATTATGAAAAACCAGAATATATATGGTTTAGGGGTGGGGATCTCGACCATTTACAAGATATTAGAACTTTCTCAAATGGCAGGGGGTCGGGATGACCCCTGGGGACTAACCCTGTATATCATTCAAAACATCTTAGCATGACAAACCAGAATATATATGGTTTAGGGGTGGGGATCTTGACCACTTAGAAGATATTAGAACTTTCTTAAATGGCAGGGGGTGGGGTGACCCCTGGGGACTAACCCTGTATAACATTTGATGAGCTTTATCATGTCAAACCAGAATATATATGGTTTAGGGGTGGGGATCTCGACCATTTACAAGATATTAGAACTTTCTCAAATGGCAGGGGGTCGGGATGACCCCTGGGGACTAACCCTGTATATCATTCAAACCATCTTAGCATGACAAACCAGAATATATATGGTTTAGGGGAGGGGATCTTGACCACTTAGAAGATATTAGAACTTTCTTAAATGGCAGGGGGTGGGGGTGACCCCTGGGGACTAACCCTGTATTACATTTGATGTGCTTTATCATGACAAACCAGAATATATATGGTTTAGGGGTGGGGATCTCGACCATTTACAAGAAATTAGAACTTTCTCAAATGGCAGGGGGTCGGGATGACCCCTGGGGACTTACCCTGTATATCATTCAAACCATCTTAGCATGAAAAACCAGAATATATATGGTTTAGGGGTGGGGATCTTGACCACTTAGAAGATATTAGAACTTTCTTAAATGGCAGGGTGTGGGGGTGACCCCTGGGGACTAACCCTGTATAACATTTGATGTGCTTTATCATGACAAACCAGAATATATATGGTTTAGGGGTGGGGATCTCGACCATTTACAAGATATTAGAACTTTCTCAAATGGCAGGGGGTAGGAATGACCCCTGGGGACTAACCCTGTATATCATTCAAACCATCTT
Organism: Mytilus californianus; assembly: GCF_021869535.1. Taxonomy (NCBI): domain Eukaryota; kingdom Metazoa; phylum Mollusca; class Bivalvia; order Mytilida; family Mytilidae; genus Mytilus; species Mytilus californianus. Next base: position 2,691,441 of record NW_026262745.1, on the reverse strand, counting down.
AGCATGACAAACCAGAATATATATGGTTTAGGGGTGGGGATCTTGACCACTTAGAAGATATTAGAACTTTCTTAAATGGCAGGGGGTGGGGGTGACCCCTGGGGACTAACCCTGTATTTCATTTAATGGGCTTTATCATTTAGAACATTTTCAATTAAAAAGATTGTGTCTATCACAAACGGTTTTCAATTTATAATCATTTGAAAATTTTAAAAAATAAAATCCCATAGGGTTCTATAGTAAAACCCTCTTTTCTTTTTGCCCCTCAAAGTACCCCTTTTTAAACCCCATTGCACAAACAAAACCCTGATTGCACCACTAGACATGTTAGTCTAACATATTGTGAAACCCTAAGTTAATCTGACAAGCGGTTTTGGAGAACAGGTGCGACCAAGTTCAAATTTAAAAGCGGCGGAAGAAGAAGAATAATAATAATAATAATAAGAACTGAGCAAAAACAATAAGTCTTCCCAAACTTCGTTTGGAAGACTTAAAAAGGGAGAAATTAACTATTACTATGAGGATTTTGAGAAGAAAATCAACAAAAAGTTGTTTAAATTCAATCTGTTTGTTAAACTCATTTTATACAATAGAATCTGAATATTCTGAGTTGTTCCTTAATTTCATTGAATTTTAAGTACACATTGGTTGACGTAAGAGTCTTAGATAGAGGTTAATAGTAAAGGTCTTCAAATTACTTGACAACAATTGTATCCCTAAAATTGTGGAAATAAAGAATTTTGTTCTTAATTCCATTATTATTTAACAATGTTTAAGTAGGCTCATTAATGTGGATCATCAAATTTAAGGTTAGAATAAAACCATCAAAAATTAACATTCTACAAATGTATGCTGTTGAATGTGACAAAATATTGTGTAAACTTATTTTTAGTCTGATTCTAAAATTGGAGTAAGTATCAGAAGTGTTCTGTCAGGGAACATAAAAGCAGACATCTTATATCACAAGGATTCATTCTCAAAATTACCCTTTGGAAAGGTTAATTCATTTAGTAACTGTTTTCAGATACATGTTTCAAAATCCATACTTCTGATTGGCCGACAACAATCATGTGGCTTTCCAAATTAAATTGTATTTCTCAATAAAATACAACATTCATGACTGCAAATGCTTCCAGCTGTCTAGTGACAATGGCAAGACAACGAATAGGAAAATAATCAAAAAGTTTGATATAACTTGTTACATGTCATGGTTGTGTAGTGGAGACGCATATTTTTATAGTTCTCCTGACGTTTTTGCCTGGAATTTCAAACGAAATATCTATAAAAAATACACAAGTTCACTTACACTGTGTCCTGGCAATTTCCTGTTTCATATTTTAATATGAACATTAATCTAGCAGGACATTAATTGTTCCTTTATAATTCTTTTTAAACTACTTTAAAGCCTTAATTTGGGGTATTTTCAAGCAAATATTATGAAATTCTTCTTGTTTGTAAATGGCTGGTATTTAGAGAGGTTCCAAATATCATTCTTAGAATTTTACATAGGCTTTGCTTGATTCGACTTTATGGAGTATGCCATTTTACTTTTTATAAACAAATTAAGTAAAGGTAAATTTAATTGGTTTTGGTCTCTAAACTTAAATTCTATTGGATACCTTAATTGTTACTAAATTTAGGTGGTCTGGCACTATATATACAAATGTTTTGTCCATTAACATTGCTTAATCATTAAGAGAGCCACAGTCTTCCTATAGCAACTATCAAGGTAGGTGCATTATTTATAATGTAACTCCATACTGTTTTTAAACAGTCTACTGCTCTATATTTGCATGGGAGATAATTTTGGACTGTTTGCTTAATTTTTAACTCTTTGGCTTCGCCACACCTGAAAATAATAAAATGCTTCGCTTGGGCGCAGCTTGAAACGACCGCAGAGGTCCAACCCTGAACAGTTGGGGCAAGTATGGACACAACATTCAAGCTTGATACAGCTCTGAATTTGGATTGTTATTAAATATTTGACACAGCATAGGTTTCTGACACAGAAAGAATGTGGTCTAAGAACTTGATTTTTTTTTTAAATTACCTATTATGGTCCAATGTCCAAAATCAAAATACATGGTTAGATTCAGCATATCAAAGAACCCCATATATTCAATTTTTGTTAAAATCAAACAAAGTTTAATTTTGGACCCCAACTTGGACAAACTTGAAAACTGGGCCCATAATCAAAAATCTAAACACATGTTTAGATTCAGCATATCAAAGAACCCCAAGAATTCAATTTTTGCTAAAATCAAACTAAGTTTAATTTTGGACCCTTTGGACCTTAATGTAGACCAATTTAAAAAACGGGACTTAAAATTAAAAATCTAAATACACGGTTAGATTTGGAATATCAAAGAACCCCAATAATTCAATTTTTGATGAAATCAAACAAAGTTTAATTTTGGACCCTTTTGACCTCAATATGAACCAATTTGATAGCGGGGCCCACAAATAAAAAATCTAAATTCATGGTTAGATTCAGCATATCAAAGAACCCCATATATTCAATTTTTGTTGAAATTAAAAAAAGTTTAATTTTGGACCCCAACTTGGACCAACTTGAAAACTGGGCCCATAATAAAAAATCTAAACACATGTTTAGATGCAGCATATCAAAGAACCCCAAGAATTCAATTTTTGTTAAAATCAAACTAAGTTTAATTTTGGACCCTTTGGACCTCAATGAAGACCAATTTAAAAAACGGGACCCAAATTAAAAATCTAAAAACACGGTTAGATTTGGCATATCAAAGAACCCCAATAATACAATTTCTGATGAAATCAAACAAAGTTTAATTTTGGACCCTTTTGACCTCAATATGAACCAATTTGATAGGGGGGCCTACAAATAAAAAATCTAAATACATGGTTAGATTCAGCATATCAATGAACCTCATATATTCAATTTTTGTTGAAATCAAACAAAGTTTAATTTTGGACCCCAATTTGGACCAACTTGAAAACTGGGCCCATAATCAAAAATCTAAATACATGTTTAGATTCAGCATATCAAAGAACCCCATATATTCAATTTTTGTTGAAATCAAACAAAGTTTGCATACTGGACCCTATCTTGGACCAACTTGAAAACTGGGCCCATAATCAAAAATCTAAACACATGTTTAGATTCAGCATATCAAAGAACCCCAAGAATTCAATTTTTGTTAAAATCAAACTAAGTTTAATTTTGGACCCTTTGGACCTTAATGTAGACCAATTTAAAAAACAGGACCCAAAATTAAAAATCTAAATACATGGTTAGATTTGGAATATCAAAGAACCCCAATAATTCAATTTTAGATGAAATCAAACAAAGTTTAATTTTGGACCCTTTTGACCTCAATATGAACCAATTTGATAACGGGGTCCACAAATAAAAAATCTAAATACATGGTTAGATTCAGCATATCAAAGAACCCCATATATTCAATTTTTTTGTTGAAATCAAACAAAGTTTAATTTTGGACCCCAATTTGGACCAACTTGAAAACTGGGCCAAAATCTAAAATCTACATACATGTTTAGATTCAGCATACCAAAGAACCTCATATATTCAATTTTTGCTAAAATCAAACAAAGTTTAATTTTGGACCCTTTGGACCTTCATATGGATTTTTTTGTAAAAAAAAAAGATGCAACATTTGCAGATATTTTTACTGGTCTCCCTTCTTAAATATGCATTTCTTTAAACATAATTTAAAAGCAGTGTAAGGGAAGCAACCAAAACGTTGTATTTGGATTACCTCCCTTACACTGTTTTAAATTATCTTTATTGTTCATTAACCATTACTTTATACATAATTTAAAAGCAGTGTAAGGGAGATAATTTCAATGATGTATTTGATTTATCTCCCTTACACTGCTTTAAATTATGTTTTGTACTAAAGTATTTGTCCATTAACCAGGACTACCTTGTTTTTCCCCCTTTTTTGCCCCTAATTCCTAAACGGTTTGAGCCATAACCCCCCAAAGCAAATCCTAACCATCCCTTTGTGGTATGGAAACTTGTAGTATAATTTCAGAGAGATCCATACACTGTTCCACAGTTATTGTCTGGAAACTATAAAAATACTTATTTTTGGCCCCTTTTTGGCCCCTAATTCCTTAACTGTTGGTACCATAACCCCCAAAATCAATCCCAACCTTCCTTTTGTGGTATTTAACCTTATGGTCAAATTTCAAAAAGATCCATTCACTTAAACTAAAGTTAGAGTGCGAAAACCAATGTGTATTCGGACGACGACGCCGGACGACGACGACGCCGGACGACGACGACGACGCCAACGTCATACCAATATACGACCACAAAATTTTTTTGCGGTCGTATAAAAACTTGTTCCTTTAAAATGTAGTATTTACTATTAGGATTGAAATAGGGTTAAACCATGTAAACTTTATAATTCAATAAGGGTCAACTATATAATTTTGCAAAATATAACTTATTAGGAGAATTTACTTGAAGAAATGATTTATTGATGAATGATATTGTATGCTGCATTGTGTAAACATACTTAGATAATATATGTTTTAGTGTACATTAAATATGAAAACTTTATAGTCTCAGTGATTTAAGAAGCAGAGACTCAGGTCCTAGAACCCGGAAGTAGTTGTTATTGTATGTGGTCTTGTCATATTTCGTAGTTGTAACATATGGTTTCCCCTGGTTTGAATTTGGACTATTCTATTGGTATTCAATGTTTACAATATGGGCATTGCTAAGGCATCGTCGTTACGGGATCCGGGTGCGTTCACCCTGATTCACATACTCCCTAGTACCTGTTTGCCCTAATACCTGTTCGCCCAGGGTCCATTCGCCCTGATTTTTTTTTTTTATTGTTGTCCAGTTGCATAATGTTTATTATTTGAACAGAGTATGTTAAAGTTTGTTGAAAAATTCGCCGAATATTTGTATTGCTGCAACCAAATAATTATTTTCCTTTGATTTGCATAGTCATGATAGTAGAATACTGGAATACAATGTATTTATCTTTATTAAAATTTGTTAAGTTACAATTTTAATCATTCTAGTCAGTCAATTTGTGCAGTATAATAATAAATGAATTTATAAATCCTTTTCGTGTTTTACACTTCATACATCATTGTTTTTACTCATTCCAAGCTGACTAGTTTCAGGGGCAGATCCAGCCATTTTCAAAAGGGGGGTTCCCAACCCAGGATAAAGGGGGGTTCCAACCATATGTCCCCATTCAAATGCATTGAGTGTCCAAAAAAAGGGGGGGTTCCAACCTCCGGACCCCCCCCCCCCCTGGATCCGCCACTGAGTTTATCAAAACAAAATGTTGTTTTTATAATTAATCCATCAAAGACAATCATTACAACAATCAGTGAGAATTTTTATTACGAAAAAATCTAATGCTCCAAAAACGCGCCACCAGTTTTAAATATTGCCATGTGTCTTCATGAATTTCAAGAATTTATACCATATAAACATGATAAATATCTGAATAAGTTTATTAAACTTTAATACCCTTAATATTAATATTTTTTAATAAAAGTAGGGAGAACTACCCAGGGCCAACCGACTCTATGGGCGAAAGAACTCAGGGCGAACATGTAATCAGGGCGAACGGACCCGATACCGTCGTTCCGAGTCAATAAACATAAATTAATGTCATAAACCAAATACCAAACATAAAGATCTAGTTCAACTTAAAAAAAACAGATTGAAACAACCAACTATGACTGCCTCCGGTTACAGTTGTAGCATATATAAATTTATTTAATGTAAATAACCTTTGGGAGCTCAGCAGGTAGTAAATGCCTTTTAAGTTATATTATTCAGTTTTAACTTTTATTGTTATTTGTATATCATTTGTAAACTTCATAATATTCTGTAATGTTTAATGTCTATTGGCTCTCTTTTGGCTAATCAGCTGATCACTTGAATTACTTATTACTATTGTTTACCTGGTTCAGTTTTCTAAAAAAATATCTTTAACTGATCTTTTTTTCTCCAAAAACTATTTGACACAAACTAATTTTTTCCCCGTCAACAGGAAGTGAAGACTGCAGAATAAATTCGAAAGCCAAAGACGGATATTGATTAAGCAATCGTTCCGATGACATATAATTTCATTAAATGCGAAAACAACGAGTATCTCTTAGGTTTATATATTCGTATGACAATTTCTAATACACTAATCGGTATATCGGTACCAATTTTTATGAATTTTTTGCACGTTCTTTAAATTGAATATAATTCCGTTTAGCCTTTTCCGGAAGTCGTTTTAATTTTACTCTCATTTCAGACAATTTTGGACGTTTTTGTGTTTTGAAATGTGAGCAGAGAGTTTGTAGTGAAAATTAGGCTAAACTACAACAAATGGCAGATTCTTATTCGTTTGTAAAAGGCGGTAAACTGAAACTAAAGGGACACAAAGACAAGAAGTATAACTTATTAACTGTTTATATAGACCTATAATTTCTGGAATATAACACATTTTTTCTGTCTCAATCTTTTCTATTATTTAAAGGTAACAAAATGATCAAAGAGCGCATGTAAAGAAAAATAGCCTATTTAAGTCTAAGTTTTTGTGTCTGATGATTTTGTTTATGCAGCTAAACTTGGTGTTATTGTTATGTGTTTGAAAATCTTAATTGTTGTTTTAACTAGCTTTGATGTGAATTCTGCATGTAGTTAGCAATTATTTAGCTTGGTATGAGTAAAAACAATGAAGATTCGAAATGTTATTGTTTTTGAGTTTAATAGCGGTTTGGTATCTTAACATTAAAATAATATTCAACACAAAAAACCTTTTTAGAAAGTCACTTTATTTTGAAACAATGAAAAAAAAAAATAATATTGCAAAAATTTACACTAATCAAAACCATGAAAACATGATTAAAAAAATATTCAACACAAAAAAATGTCACTTTATTTTGAAACAATGGAAAAAAAACATTTATAGCAATACACTAACCAAAACACGATTAAAACAATATTCAACTAAAAAAACATCACTTTTTTGAAACAATGAAAAAAAAACTTATTTATAGCAATACAATCATGACAATAACCAAAACACGATTAGAAAATTATTTTAAAAAACACAAAAATCGATTTTAGAAAGTCACTTCATTTTGAAACAATGAACAAAAAAAAAATTTATAGCAATACACTAACCAAAAAACGATTGAAAAATTATTGAACACAACCAATCAAAAGGGTGCGAACGTGTAGGGTACGAAAGTGAAAGGTGGCGAACGTGAACTGAATATATAGTATAAGTCAAGTTTTATGCTGTGCACAGGAAACCAAATTCATAGATTGGTATTTAAGAGCTTTGCTGTGTTACATGTAGGTTAGGGCATGCTTGAGTGCTCTCAAACATGTTTAACCAACCATTATCCTTCAAGCGTCTATCCTTCGCCAGGAATCTGTTGCCCAGTAGTTAAGTGCATGTTTTTAGCAAGGAACCTGTTTTACAGTGGTTTTAGTGCATGTTTTTAGCAAGGAATCTGTAGCCCAGTGGTTAAGTGCCTGGTCATAGCTAGGAGCCGGTAATCCAGTGGTTAAGTGCTTGGCCCTAGCATGGAGCCTGTAGTTCAGTGGTTAAGTGCCTGGCTTTAGCCAGGAGCCTGTAGTCCAGATTTTTCTTTTAATGTTATTTACAAAATGTACTTGTATTAGGTCAAAAGCCATCCTTTTTAAAATTGTTTAACTTATGTTACCCAGGGGCCTTTTATAACTTCCAGTACTCCTCATAATTGAAAATTGTTCAGTGACCTGAGGTTGTTTACATCCTCTATGAAAAGCAACCATTTACAAGTAAATTTAAGGAAACAAGCTTGTTTTATCAACTGGAAAAAAAAACCAATTATCTTTCTGAATTAAATGCAATTTTGAGTGATATACAAATGTATCAAGTTTTTTTGTTCACCACAATACATGATAAAAAATGATTTGATATTATGCACATTACTCTTCTAGTCTCTCCTTCAATGATTTCGATCACTTTGATTGTCAGAAGTACCTTAGAAGAAGTACATTTTGTTTCTGAGAATTTCATGAGCTGAAAGGGGTGATTTGCCTCTAAATGTTTTACAGGAGCTTATATAAAGAAAAACATTGAAAATAAAGTTAGGCTACCTGTAGCTAAAACAAAAAGGCTGGATCACAGCACCGATGCATGATGCTTTGATTTTGATAAGAGTTCAACTTTTGATCTCAAGAACTAAGCAAAGAAATTTACTGTACACAGATGTTAAGTAAATGGGCAAGACCTTAAAAAATTGCTTCCTGGAGGCTTGTAAATTAGCAGTATTTTGAAGATAACAGACAAATGAGATTTTCATTGTCCATGAAATTATCCCAGTACACTTTTATGAAAAGTAAAGACAACTATATAACTAGCTACTAATGACAAACAGTTAAACACTGGATTAGAGCAATGCAGTTAAGAGAAGTTCAAGAAAAGAATAATTCAATAAATTATAACGTTTTTACTTACATAAGTGAAAAATATCTAAATGTCTAAGGGATATAACTCCACTTCCAAAATAATCTATTTGTAACAAGTAAATAAAGTACATTTGTATTTATAAGTATTACCCCTGACTGACTGTTTATTACAGAGTAATGGGTAACACTTTGGTCTTTTCTATGCATTGCGGGGGACATGGAAATACCAGGTGTCCGTCCGTGTGTCCGTCCGTGTGTCCGTCCAGTCTTGTAAGAGCTCTCACGTGTATAATTCTTGCCAGATTTTTATAAAACCTATACTATAGGTTAATATCAGCAATATCTCAGATAAGTTTTAAAATGGTGGACAATCGCCTTTTTTAATGGAGTTATACCCCTTGGAAATATTAAATTTATGGAAAATGGCCTCGTTAGCACTCTCACGGGTACAATTCTTGCAAGATTTTTATAAAACTTATACTATAGGTTAATATCAGCAATATCTCGGACAAGTTTTATAATGGTGGTCGATTGACTTTTTTTAAAAGAGTTATATGCCCTTTGGAAATATTAGATTTATGGAAAATGGCCTTGTAAGGGGTTTTAAGGGTACAATTCTTGCCAGATTTTAATAAAACTTATACTATAGGTTAATATCAGCAATATCTCGGACAAGTTTTATAATGGTGGATGATCGCCTTTTTTTTTAAAAGAGATATGTCCCTGGGAAATATTAAATTTATGGAAAATGGCCTTGTTAGCGCTACAAAAAAAAAGTGTTTTATTTAGTTATTGCCCTTGTACCTTTGATAGATAAAATATGTGCAAAGCAGGGGACATTGGAACTCTGTTCTTTTATTAATTTTGATTGTAGTACATGTTTGTGTAAAAAACACATTTGATATTAATACTGCACTAATGTGAACATGGTTGAAGCTTCATTGATCGACATTAACCCATATTTTTTATGTTTGAATAATTGGTTTTCTTTTGCAGACACAAGAAGCACAAGAAAAGGAAACATGATGAAATTGACACAGATACACCAAAACCAGAGAAAGGAGATAGTGAAAAACATGGTAAAAACTATTCCCCCCCTACCCTGCTCGAAAGAAAACAATGTCATAAACAACAACAAAAACACAAATAAACAAAGTGTTTTTGAACAGTCACAGATTTTAAATTTGTTTTGTGTATATATTTTTCTTATTAACATTATTTAAATTAAGATTTGAAAAGATTAATACAATATATCAAAATATCTGGAGCACAAAGGCAAAAACAGGACAGAAAATCACCTAATTAACAGAACAAAAAATGACTTGCAATGATCAACTTCTACCTGCAGGAGTAGGAAACTACATGTAAGAAAATTACCAAAAATAAATGTTGATTACTCATATCGTCGGATTGTGTGATAAATTTGCATTAAATGAATGAAAAGAATGAATTAACATGATTAACAGGGCTTTCAATAACTTTGATAGAAGCTCTTCCAGGTTGTAAGAGTAGGCAGTTACTCACATGTTTATAATGAATAAAACTTTTCAATGAAGACAGTATAAAGAGTAAAATCACAGGTTTAAAATAATTGTCTACTTTCAAGTTTTTAAATCTCATGAGGAATAATTGCTCATCACCTTTGCCTATTATATTTATAGTATTATTAATATGATTTCATTAAGGATGTTCGCTCCTCTGTTACAAAATAACAATCTTTTTTAAGGACTGTTATAAATTGATAGTATATAAATAAACTAAAAAAGCAGAAAAAAATGTAAAATTCTCTTTAGACTTTTCATATATTTAACATTGTCACCTTTTTTAGCTCACCTGGCCTAAAAGGCCAAGTGAGCTTTTCTCATCACTTGGCGTCCGTCGTCGTCGTCATTAACTTTTACAAAAATCTTCTCCTCTGAAAGTACTGGACCAAATTTAACCAAACTTGGCCACAATCCTCATTGGGGGATCTAGTTTGAAAAATGTGTTCAATGACCTGGCCTGCCAACCAAGATGGCGGCCATGGCTAAAAATAGAACATACGGGTAAAATGTAGATTTTGGCTTATATTTCTGAAACCAAAGTATTTAGAGCAAATCTGACATGGGGTAAAATTGTACATCAGGTCAAGATCTATCTGCCCTGAAATTTTCAGACAAATCAGACAACCCATTGTTGGGTTGCTGCCCCTGAATTGGTAATTTTAAGAAAATTTTGCAGTTTTTATACGACCGCAAAAAAATTTTGTGGTCGTATATTGGTATGACGTTGGCGTCGTCGTCGTCGTCCGGCGTCGTCGTCCGAATACACAATGGTTTTCGCACTCTAACTTTAGTTTAAGTGAATGGATCTCTATGAAATTTTACCATAAGGTTCAATACCACAATAGGAAGGTGGGGATTGATTTTGGGGGTTATGGTACCAACAGTTAAATAATTAGGGGCCAAAAAGGGGCCGAAAATAAGCATTTTTGTAACTTCTAGACATAACTTGTGTGTTATTGTATGGATCTCTTTGACATTGTACTACAAGATTCCATATCACAAAGGGTCGATGATGGGATTGATTTTGGGGTTCATTTCCTCGAAATTTTAGGAATAAGGGGCCAAAAGGGGGCAAAAAACAAGCATTTTTCTAGTTTCATGACAATAACTTGTGTGTAAGTGTATTGATCTTTCTGAAATTTTACTACAAGGTTCCATTTCGCAAAGGGAAAGCTGGAATTGAGTTTTGTGGTAATTGCCCAAAACGTTTAGTAATAAGGGGCCTAAAAAGGGGTGAAAAATAAGCATTTTTTAGTTTCTAGACAATAACTTGTGTTCAAGTGTATGGATCTCTCTAAAATTGTATTACAAGGTACCATACCACAAAGGCAAGGCTGTTATTGAGCTTGGTTTGGGGGGGAAGGGGGGGGGTGATGAATCATAGGGGGGGGGGGGGGGGGTCAAAAAAGGGGTAATTATTTTTTTTCGTTTAAGGAATAAGGGGAAAAAAGGTTAAAAAACTAGGGTTTCCATTTTAATAGACAAATAATTGAGTAAAGAACATTATTTAAAAGCAGTGTAAGGTTGGTAATTCAAACTCATTTAAATATCTCACCTGCACTATGTTTGAATTATGTAAATTGGAAATTTGCCAATTATTTTAGTATAATAAACTTCATTGGAAATTTGCCAATATAAAATTTTGCTGATGAAGGTTTTTTGTTTACCTTTAGTCTGACTATGATGTCATTTTCTATTTTAATAGCCTTATGATGTAGTTAAATTTTTTTTAATACTTTTATGATGTATTTTAATGCGCTTTTATGGTTGCAAATTTATTGTTTTAATATAATAAACTCCATTGGAAATTTACCAATAGTTTGTTTATTTTTAGCTATGACTATGATGTCATTTTCTATTTAATTTTAAGGTTACAAATTAATTTCAGTTTTAAATATTATTGTAAAATGTTTGCCCAAAACATTTATTAATAAGTGGCCAAAAAAGGGGGCAAAAATAAGCATTTTTTTAGTTTCCAGACATTAACTTGTGTTCAAGTGTATGGATTTCTCTGAAATTGTACTTAAAGGTACCATACCACAAAGGGAAGTGGTCAAAAAATTTTGGGGAGGGGATTTTTTTTCCTTTTTTTTTCCTTTAAAATTTTCCATTTTAAGTTGGTTAATTCTGATCACAAAGAGAAAGTTGGAATTGAGTTTGGGGGATAATTGCTCAAATGTTTAGGAATAAGGGGCTAAAAAAGGGGTTAAAAATAAGCATTTTTTTTTAGTTTCCAACAATTGATTGTGTTTAAGTAATTGGATCTCTGTGAAATTGTACTGCAAGGTACCATACCACAAACTGAAGGCTTGGATTGAGTTTGGGGGGGCGTGATGTGTGAAAATTTTCCACTTAAAGTTGGTTAATTATTTCTGATTTAGATATAAAAGCAAATAATAATGATGTGGTTTGATTTTATCAAAAACTTAAATTGAAGTTATGTATATTGTAAATTTAGGTTACATTGGAATTTAAGAATTGGCTTTGGGGTAGGGTTATGGCTCAAACCTTTAAATAATAAGGGAAAAAAAGGTGAAAAAACAAGGGTTTCCAGGTTAATAGACAAATAAGTACAAAACATTATTTAAAAGCAGTGTAAGGTTGGTAATTCAAACTCATTTAAATATCTCACTTACACTGCTTTTAAATTATGTAAATTGGAAATTTGCCAATAACTTTATTGTTAATAAATGCATTGGAAATTTGCCAACAATTTTAGTATAATAAACTTCATTGGAAATTTGCCAATATAAAATTTTGCTGATGAAGGTTTTTATACGCCCGTTTACGGGACGTATTATGGTATACCGTTGTCCGTCTGTCCGTCCGTCTGTCCGTCTGTCCGTCCGTCTGTCCGTCGTCAACATGTCGGACATTAACTCAAAATTGCTTAAACCAATTTGCATAAAACTTTGGTGAATTGTTTATATCTATTGACGTGAGCTCCCTTTCGTTTTTTATAAAATTTAGATTTTACGTTTCCGAGTTATGGGGTTTTATTCATTAAAAAAATGGGGATTTTCCAGTTTTCGGACAATAAGTCAAGAATGCTTTCACCAACTTGCAAGAAATTGTGGTGAATTGTTTATATCTATTGACATGAGCTCCCTTTTGATTTTTAAAAATTTTAGATTTTACGTTATGGGGTTTTATTCATTAAAAAGGGGTGATTTTCCAGTTTTCTGACAATAACTCAAAAATGCTGTCACCAATTCTCATGAAACTTTGGTGAATTGTTTATATCTATTGATGTAAGCTCCCTTTTTATTTTCATAAATTTCTAATATGACATTGAGAATTAATTATACTTTATTTGTTTATAGTCTGACAACAGATTTACTAAGTATTTTGCACAACAGCAAGAAATCTTTAATTGAACATAAATTCAATTCATATAACCAATTTCAAGTTCTTTGAATACATTTATTCAGACACCTATAATATGTCAAATATTTAATTACAATCCAAATTCAGACCTGAATCAAGCTTGAATATTGTGTCCATTTTTGCCCCAACTGTTCAGGGTTGGACCTCTGCGGGCGTATCTAGCTGCGCTCAGCGAAGCAGTTTATTTGTTTACCTTTAGCCTTGACTATGAAGTCATTTTCTATTTTTATAGCCTTATGATGTAGTTGAATTATTTAATACTTTTATGATGTGTTTAAATGGGGTTTTATGGTTGCAAATTTATTGTTTTAGTTTAATAAACTCCATTTAAAATTTGGTAATAAAAAAAAATTTTGTTTATTTTTAGCTATGATTATGATGTCATTTTCTATTTTACTTTTATGGTTGCAAAGAAATTTTTATTTTTAGATATTACTGTTAAATGATGCTGATTAAGGTATTTGCTATGTTTAGCCATGACTATGATGTCATTTTCTATTTTATTATCTGTCATGATGTATTTAAATGGGCTTTTATGGTTACAAAGGAATTTTATTTTTAGATATTACTGTAAAATGTTGCTGATTAAGGATTTTGTTTATTTTTAGCCATGACTATGATGTCATTTTCTATTTTAATACCTTTATTATGTAATTTCCATTTTTAGATATTACTGTTAAATGATGCTGATTGAGGGTTTGAATGCTGGGATTGATTTTGGGGGTAATTGCCTCCAAATTTTAGGAATTAGGGGGCAAAAAACAAGCATTTTTCTAGTTTCATGACAATAACTTGTGTGTAAGTGTATGGATATTTATGAAATTGTACTACAAGGTTCCATATCACAAAGGGAAAGCTGGAATTGAGTTTGGGGGTACTTGCCCAAAACGTTTAGGAATAAGGGGCCAAAAATAAGCATTTTTCTAGTTTCCAGACAATAACTTGTGTTCAAGTGTATGGATCTCTCTGAAATTGTACTGCAAGGTACCATACCACAAAGGGAAGGCTGGGATTGTTTTTGGGGGTAATTGTCTCAAAATGTTAGGAATTAGGGGCCATAAAGGGGCAAAAAAACAAGCATTTTTCTAGTTTCATGACAATAACTTGTGTGTAAGTGTATGGATCTTTATGACATTGTACTGCAAGGTTCCATATCACAAAGGGAAAGCTGGAATTGAGTTTGGGGGTAATTGTCCTAAAATTTTAGGAATTTGGGGCCAAAAAGGTGCAAAAAACCCAAGCATTTTTCTAGTTTCCAGACAATAATTTGTGTTCAAGTGTATGGATCTCTCTGAAATTGTACTGCAAGGTACCATACCACAAAGGGAAGGCTGGGATTGAGTTTGGGGGTGATGAATCATAAGGGGGTTTCAAAAAATTTGGGGGGGGGGGGATTTTTTTTTTCCTTTTTTTTCTTTAAAATTTTCCATTTTAAATTGGTTATTTCTGATTTATATATAAAAGCAAATAATAATGATATGGTTTGAATAGGTAAATTAAAAAATTTTAAGTTCTTAGACTACTTTCATTATGTGTGAGAAACCTATGCTGTGTCAAATATTTAATTACAATCCAAATTCAGTGCTGTATCAAGCTTGAATGTTGTGTCCATACTTGCCCCAACTGTTCAGGGTTCGACCTCTGAGGTCGTATCAAGCTGCGCCCCAGCGGAGCATTTTATTGGTTATTATCTTGAATATTATTATAGATAGACATAAACTGTAAACAGCAAAAATGTGTCCAATGACTCTGCCTACCAACCGATATGGCCGACATGGCTAAAAGTAGAACATAGGGGTAAAATGCAAGTTTTGTCTGTTATTTTTTGAACCGTTATAAATAGAGAAAATCTGAAGGGAGCAAAAATGTTCAGAATAATGAGCTCTACCAATTGTTGATATATGTCAAAACTGTTAGACAAATTCTTATAGGAGTTATTGCCTAATATTGACAAATTTTACCATTTTTTTTCGTTTTTGCCTATTATCACGAAATATGATATTTAGAGAGAAACATTTTTTTCTGTTATGCCTTATATGATTTTAATTATAATAGATAAATAAACACTTTAAATCACAAAAATGATCAGCAAGGCAAGATCTATTAAAAAGTCAAATTTTGCCGATATAGTTAGTAGACTGTCACTCTTCATCATGTTCATAGGAGTGATTGCCCTTCAATGAGGATTTGTTTTACCCTCATGTGTTTTGAGCAAAAACTAAAGAAGATAGAGAGAGACTAAACAGACTCAAAGATCAGTAATACAAGATCAACAAAATACAGATTTTTGTCATGAAGTCTATTCTCGTCTACAATGTTGGAGAGTGTCTTTTGTTTGATATGCACAGAGACAAAGGTGAGTGACACAGACTCTTTAGAGCCTCTAGTAATGGCACTACATGGATAAAAGCAGAGGATTCAGAATATCTGGCAAAAATTCAAAAACAAGAGGAGCAAACATCCTTAAATAGCAATCATTGTATCCATGGTAACATTGTTGTTTAGTTTCATGGACATGATGGAGTTTAAGGAAAAATTCTGTGCACATTTGGGTAGTTTTACTTAGATCAGAGATTTTTGTAAGGAAAGAGTGGACTTGAGTGCTTGGTAGTAAATCTTGAACATTGACCAGTAACAGAAGAAAAGTTATTACAAATCAGAAATTCAAATTTACAAATGTAGTCCAAAATTCCTCCTCTTAGTGGCAATAGACTGAACAAAAAACTTACCAACTACATGTACCTAAACAGTCTATAAACTTCTCTGACACAGAGGCCCTATAATGGTGAAAAAATCAATGGAACTGTATGAAAAAAAAAGAAAGTACAAAGAGACAATAATAAATCATAAGTCAAAGGACTGGCAACACCATGGACAAATTTAAAAAAAAAAATTAAAAGAAATTTCACAAAATTTTACACAGAATACTATTGGAAAAAACCCTTAAACACCTGGGATAAACTTAGAATTTGATTTATTATTTCAGGTGGCTGGTGGTTAGCTAAGAAGTTTGATGACATATCTGGTAACACGGCTATAGAGATGAGTGATATGAGATATTTGGCTGCTCAAGATAATGGCAGATTTAAACTGGGACCACCTAGGGATGAAGGTTGGTACCTACAGCATGGCAATGAAATTGACATAAACTTCAACATTTGGCTCTTTTATGAAACAGTATAGAGAATGGATAGGCATAAAGAATTTTCAAAACTACTAAAATTGGTGGTTGAAAATAACTTTTTTATTTCCAGTTTAATCAGATGCTCTTCTTTTTTTAATCAAATGCATAAAATAGTTCGAAATTGTTTTTATTTTTTAAATCTACTTTAAAGTTTGCTCTCAAAACACTAGAATGTTTTACAAGAGTTATTAAATATATCCATCCACAATCACTCTTGACAGACCCTATAAAGTTCTTATAATGCAATGAAATGCATATTCTTTATTCAAATGCTTTTTATACGACCGCAAAAATTAAAAAATTTTTGGTCGTATATAGGTATGACGTTGGCGTCGTCGTCGTCGTCGTCGTCGTCGTCTGGCGTCGTCCGAAGACACATTGGTTTTCGCACTCTAATCAATGGATCTCCATGAAATTTTACCATAAGGTTCAAGACCACGAAAGGAAGGTTGGGATTGATTTTGGGGGTTATGGTACCAACAGTTAAGGAATTAGGGGCCAAAAAGGGGCCAAAAATAAGCATTTTTGTAACTTCCAGACAATAATTTGATTTTGGGGGTAATTGCCCGAAACGTTTAGGAATAAGGGGCCAAAAATAAGCATTTTTTCTAGTTTCCAGACAATAACTTGTGTTCAAGTGTATGGATCTCTCTGAAATTGTACTGCAAGGTACCATACCACAAAGGGAAGGCTGGGATTGAGTTTGGGGGTGATGAATCATAAGGGGTTCAAAAAATTTGGGGGGGGGGATTTTTTTTTTTTTCTTTTTTTTTCTTTTTTTCCTTTTTTTTTTTTCTTTTAAAATTTTCCATTTTAAGTTGGTTATTTCTGATTTATATTTAAAAGCAAATAATAATGATATGGTAGGAGATACACACCAAACAGGATGTGTAAATTATTATATAATAAGTATTGTGCAATAGCAAGGAATTTTCAATTGCACAGTATTGCACAATAGCAAGAAATCTTCAATTGCACAGTATTGCGCAATAGCAAGAAATCTTCAATTGCACAGTATTGCGCAATAGCAAGAAATATCCAATAGCACAATATTGCGCAATAGCAAGAAATTGTCAATTGTACAGTATTGCGCAATAGCAAGAAATATTCAATTGCACAGTATTGTGCAAAAGAAGATACTTCGTATAAATTGCTTATTTCTTGATCAATTTCAATGGGGTTTTATTCTTGAATTCTTGGGGTTCTTTAATATGCTGAATCTAACCGTGTATTAAGTTTTTGGATTTTGGGCCCCATTTTTAAATTGGTCCACATTGAGGTCCAAAGGGTCCAAAATTTAACTTTGTTTGATTTCATCAAAAATTTAGTTATTGGGGTTCTATGATATGCCGAATCTAACCGTGTATTTAGATCCTTAATTTTTGGTTCCGTTTTCAAATTGGTCTACATTAAGGTCCAAAGGGTCCAAAATTAAACTTAGTTTGATTTTAACAAAAATTGAATTCTTAGGGTTCTTTGATATGCTGAATCTAAACATGTATTTAGATTTTTGATTATGGGCCCAGTTTTCAAGTTGGTCCAAATCGGGGTCCAAAATTAAACTTTGTTTGATTTCAACAAAAATTGAATATTTGGGGTTCTTTGATATGCTGAATCTAACCATGTATTTAGATTTTTGATTTTTGGGCCCCATTATCAACTTTGTCCACATTGAGATCAAAAGGGTCCAAAATTAAACTTTGTTTGATTTCATCAAAAATTGAATTCTTGGGGTTCTTTGATATGCTGAATCTAACCATGTATTTAGATTTTGGATATTGGACCATAATAGGTGAATGTCCAATTTAAAATTTTTAAGTTCTTAGACCACATTCATTCTGTGTCAGAAACCTATGCTGTGTCAAATATTTAATCACAATCCAAATTCAGAGCTGTATCAAGCTTGAATGTTGTGTCCATACTTGCCCCAACTGTTCAGGGTTCGACCTCTGCGGTCGTATCAAGCTGCGCCCTGCGGAGCATTTTATTCTTTTTTTATAATGAAAATTTCAATGTTTAAACCCTACTATATAATACACAATAATTGAAATTTTATGGCATAGATTTTCATTAAAGGCTATTCAATAGAAATGGATGATGGAGAGAGGAAGGGTTACTTATTTTTTATACAACCGCAAAAAAATTTTGTGGTCGTATATTGGTATGACGTTGGCGTTGTCGTTGTCCGGCGTTGTCGTCTTCCGAAGACACATTGGTTTTCGCACTCTAACATTAGTTTAAGTGAATGGATCTCTATGAAATTTTACCATAAGGTTCAATACCACAAAAGGAAGGTTGGGATTGATTTTGAGGGTTATGGTACCAACAGTTCAGGAATTAGGGGCCAAAAAGGGGCCAAAAATAAGCATTTTTGTAACTTCCAGACATAACTTGTGTTTTAGTGTATGGATCTCTCTATCATTGTACCACAAGGTTCCATATCACAAAGGGAATGCTTGGATTGATTTTGGGGGTAATTGCCTCAAAATTTTAGGAATTAGGGGCTAAAAAAGGGGCAAAAAACATGCATTTTTCTAGTTTCATGACAATAACTTGTGTGTAAGTCTATGGATCTTTCTGAAATTGTACTACAAGGTTCCATATCACAAAGGGAAAGCTGGAATTGAGTTTGGGGGTAATTGCCCAAAACATTAAGGAATTTTGGGCAAAAAAGGGGCCAAAAATAAGCATTTTTGTAACTTCCAGACATTACTTGTGTGTTGGTGTATGGATCTCTCTGAAATTGTATCACAAGGTTCCATATCACAAAGGGAATGCTGGGATTGATTTTGGGGGTAATTGCTTCAAAATTTTAGGAATTAGGGGCTACAAAAGGGGCAAAAAACAAGCATTTTTCTAGTTTCATGACAATAACTTGTGTGTAAGTCTATGGATCTTTCTGAAATTGTGCTACAAGGTTCCATATCACAAAGGGAAAGCTGGAATTGAGTTTGGGGGTAATTGCCCAAAACATTAAGGAATTTGGGGCAAAAAAGGGGCCAAAAATAAGCATTTTTGTAACTTCCAGACATAACTTGTGTGTTAGTGTATGGATCTTTCTGAAATTGTACCACAAGGTTCCATATGACAAAGGGAATGCTGGGATTGATTTTGGGGATAATTGCCTCAAAATTTTAGGAATTAAGGGCTAAAAAAGGGGCAAAAAACAAGCATTTTTCTAGTTTCATGACAATAACTTGTGTGTAAGTCTATGGATCTTTCTGAAATTGTACCACAAGGTTCCATATCACAAAGGGAAAGCTGGAATTGAGTTTTTGGGGTAATTGCCCAAAACGTTAAGGAATAAGGGGCCAAAAAGGGGCCAAAAATAAGCATTTTTCTATTTTCCAGACAATAACTTGTGTTCAAGTGTATGGATCTCTCTAAAATTATACTGCAAGGTACCATACCACAAAGTGAAGGCTTGGATTGATTTTGGGGGTAATTGCCTCAAAATTGTAGAAATTAGGGGCCAAAAAGGGGCAAAAAACAAGCATTTTTCTAGTTTCAGGACAATAACTTGTGTGTAAGTCTATGGATCTTTCTGAAATTGTACCACAAGGTTCCATATCACAAAGGGAAAGCTGGAATTGAGTTTTTGGGGTAATTGCCCAAAACGTTAAGGAATAAGGGGCCAAAAAGGGGCCAAAAATAAGCATTTTTCTATTTTCCAGACAATAACTTGTGTTCAAGTGTATGGATCTCTCTAAAATTATACTGCAAGGTACCATACCACAAAGTGAAGGCTGGGATTGATTTTGGGGGTAATTGCCTCAAAATTGTAGAAATTAGGGGCCAAAAAGGGGCAAAAAACAAGCATTTTTCTAGTTTCAGGACAATAACTTGTGTGTAAGTGTATGGATCTTTATGAAATTGAAATACAAGGTTCCATATCACAAAGGGAAAGCTGGGTTTGAGTTTGGGGGTGATTGCCCTAAATGTTTAGGAATATGGGGCCAAAAAA
The DNA here is from genome assembly GCF_021869535.1 of Mytilus californianus. Classification (NCBI taxonomy): domain Eukaryota; kingdom Metazoa; phylum Mollusca; class Bivalvia; order Mytilida; family Mytilidae; genus Mytilus; species Mytilus californianus. The sequence continues at coordinate 2,670,928 of NW_026262745.1, read as the reverse complement.
CAAGCATTTTTCTAGTTTCCAGACAATAACTTGTGTTCAAGTGTATGGATCTCTATGAAATTGTACTGCAAGGTACCATACCACAAAGGGAAGGCTGGGATTGAGTTTGGGGGTGATGAATCATAAGGAGGTTCAAAAAATTTGTGGGGGGATTAATTTTTCCTTTTTTTTTCTTTAAAATTTTCCATTTTAAATTGGTTATTTCTGATTTATATATAAAAGCAAATAATAATGATATGGTTTGAATAGGTAAATTAAAAAATTTTAAGTTCTTAGACCACATTCATTCTGTGTCAGAAACCTATGCTGTGTCAAATATTTAATTACAGTCCAAATTCAGTGCTGTATCAAGCTTGAATGTTGTGTCCATACTTGCCCCAACTGTTCAGGGTTCGACCTCTGCGGTCGTATCAAGCTGTGCCCCAGCGGAGCATTTTATTCTTTTTTATAATGAAAATTTCAATGTTTAAACCCTAATATATCATACACAATCATTTGAAATTTTATGGCTTAGATTTTCATTAAACATGTTAAAGGCTATTCCATAGACATGGATGTTGGAGAGAGGAAGGGTTACTTATTTTTGGACATGTGTTGTGGGTAATTTATTGTATGTCCATTTGATGTATAATGCAAATTTTCCAAAAAAAATGTTTTGGGAAAGTTTTGGAATTCCTTCCTTACCCTCCCATATCCAGATATTTTGATGTAAAAGTTTTAATATGCATTTAACCCTTTGACCTGATATCTTGAGAGGATGGCTCTATCAACAGCTACACTTACTTACAATGAATGTTTGACAGAAGAAATTTTCCTTGACAATTTTCTGATTGGTTTCTGGAAATTTTTGAAAGCCTGCTTCATACTATATGAAATTAATGTCAACAATACATGTGCAAAAAATTAAAATCACAAATGATCACAAATGTAATAAAAACAATGAAACAATGAGTATCCTTCTTCATTTTGACTTTATCATTGCAGGAGAGGAACCAGATCCGATAGAAATACTGACAGCTGTAAAAGTTAATGAGACAAAAATAGCATTGAAATCTGGTTATGGTAAATACCTTAGTATTGACCCAGATGATGGTGTTATTGGAAGAGCTGAAGCTATAGGAGCAAGGGAACAGTGGGAACCAGTTTTTCAAGAGGTTAGTCAGAATTTATACTTCACAACCAAAATTATAATAGACAGATAAAATTCAGATTTCAAATTTCAAAATACAAAAATGAAGAATAAGCTAACTTGGAATGTGTAGTACTTGAGAACAAAAAGAGTATCTTATCATTGTAAAAAACTTACTGTTCACGTCATAATACATATGACTGTCAGGTTTGCTGCACATTGATTTCCTAAAATATCAGTTTGGAGCCACAATGTCAACCTTATTTGCAAGTAAGCCCAGCTAAAATGCTCCACATTGTGTCTATCTGCTGATATTTTAAAATATCTATACACATCAAACCAGATAATCTATTTATCATCCCCCTACACTGTTTTATGCTTGGTTGTCCTAAGTCGTAAGCTTGATACTTTCATATTGTGATGTTACTAATAAGTTCTGCTCAGTTTAAAATTTATTATATTAGGATATTGATAAGAAATAATCATTATTATACCCCTGCTTTAAAAAAATGGGGGTATACTGTTTTACCTCTGTCTGTCCATTCGTCCATCCATCCTTCAGTCCATCCGTCCCATGAATATGTTTCGTCGCATCTTTCTCAGGAACTACATTACAAGGATTTCTGAAATTTGGTTTCAGGGTTTATATGAGTCCGTTATACTTTTTGATGCTTTTTCAGATTCATCACTCAACAACTTCCTGTTTACCTTATACTTTTAGCGGGCGGGGGTGTCATTAGTGAGCAGTAGCTCACAGATTCACTTGTTCTTTCTAATTACAGGGTAGGATGGCATTGAATGGCAGTAATAATTGTTTTTTATCATATGATGATGATGGAGATATTGTTTGCAATAGTAAGAAAGCTGGTGAAAGTGAAATGCTTAAAGTAAGATAGTAACATTTATTATACCTCAGTATGTACTTTCTTTGTAAAATTATTGACAAATAAATTTTCCGTTTATACAAAATTGTCTAAAAATGACTATTTACCAGTTAATAGTTTCAAAACTATTCACTGGGTGAACCATTTACTGGATGCAACGATTTTCTTGTAAAAAGACTATATACCGGTTGATAGTTTCAAAAAAGAGTCAATTCAAACGATATAGAAAGTACGGGAAAACCATGAGCAAACCTTTTCCCGTACTTTCTATATTGTTTGAATTGACTCGTCCCCGAGACTTCTGAATGATTGTTTATTCTGCAACTGTGCTATTTATGCAGTCAAATCACATTGACCTACATTCATTTGTGATATACAGTCACTGCCCGAATATCGCCTTGATTATGACATAAACAATGTGTTTCCGTATAGTTTTATTTGTGATATCAATAAAGAATATATAGGTTCTGGGAATTTTAACGTTGTTCCATTCAATTAAAAAATTATGGTTTACCCAAGATATTTCATTTGAAGCAGTTGTAAAACTTGCCATTAAAAGAGAATAACCATACATTGTTTGGATATACAATATATATACCAGTTTCTTTCTGAATAATAGAACACTTATTTACTGGCTATGAGGACACTAGCAAGTTTATTGTCCCTCTAGACACCAATTATTTCCCAGATATCAAAGTTTATACTATTTGATTCTGCAATTCTGGAACAGCCCTCACACTTTTACATTAAAAACATGAAATATATTGTGTTATGGATGTGAATAGATGAGTTTGTTTTGAAAGTTTTTTTACTAGCATGGAACTAACATTAACTGGTAGTTGTTAAAAATGTTTAAAACTACACAATCATATGAAAAAAATAATTACAATTTTTTATATTATATTATAGCTATTATCTATAAATAATTTCTGTATATATGTCTAGTAATTTAAGTATTTTTAAAATTGTTGATAATATGAATTTTTGTAGTCTAGGGGAGATAATCCACATTTTTATTTAAAAATTATGAAAAAAAAATTAATTGTAGATCAGACTAAATGCAAATATAGAATCAGACCCATTTGCAAACATACCTGTTGAAGAGAGAGGCAAAATTAAAGATGCAGAAATAAATTATGTGTAAGTTTATCAGATAGTATAGTCAGTATTACATTTTAAAAGGTCCTTTTTAATAGATTAGAAGCTGTACAATAGGAATTTACTGTAAAAACTTTGTGTGAGAGAAGACAACTGATTTACACACATCCCATCAAGTTAAGTATATAACAACCTACTGAATGCACTTTAAGTGCCATATTGTGTTTCTTTATATGTCTATCATCCACACTGTTAATACACTACATTTTAAATTGTTCAATATTGAGAAATTAGTTTAAATTTATTGTCTCATCTGCAATGAAAGTGGAGAGACCACAAGTGTATCACTTATGCTAAGTCAATATAGTTGCATTAATATTTATACATTTCATTTCTTCAATATTACTTTAATAGTCCAGCCTTTTTACTTATGGCTCAATGACTTTGAATTCTTTTTTGTGTGTTTTCTTGGTAAAGTTTGTTATTAGTTGGTTTAATAAAAGTCACTTTAATGACTAAGTCAGTGATGTTTTGTAATCAAACATGTTCAAACGCTAAGGCATATGACCTTTACCATATATTGAATCACACTTTCAAGACATCATTGTGTTGCTATCAGATTAATTTTTGCATCAAGCATTAATTTAAAACCAGGCTTAATTATTAATATGCCAAAAATAGAAAAAACAATTATGTCATATTGGGGGGAAAATCAAAATGAAAAATATTTTTGAGCATGTCAAAATTTATTTGGACCTTTTCATTATCTTTCAAATGGAAAATCCTTGGCCTACATGAAGTCTCTTCTATTTTCAACATGTTTCTACTTAAAATAGAAATCTGAAAGTCAACATATTGTCCTCAACAATAGACATACAACACACTGTGACAAGTTCTAAATCACCATAAGTCTGTTTTCATGTAGTAATTACTCAGTTGTAAATGTCCTTCAGTAAATATTATCATATTTTGAATTATGAATAAGCAGCTGTAAAACTTGCTTCTGCAGGAAGAAATTTCAAAGCTATCAAGACAGAAAATTAAAAATAAGTGCAGAAGATGTGAGCAGTTTAAAGAAGGCTAAGAAAGGTGGCACGCTTCATGAATGTATGCTAGACAGGTATGGACTTTGTTGTACTACATTTATTATTCCAGAAAGCAAACAAAGTCATTCAACTAGGAAGCTAAGCCTTTCTTATAAAACTGCAAAATCATCTACTTCAAAAACCTCAGATATCTTTTGCATTAGGTATTAAAAGAAAAGGTTGCAATTGGCTATAGACAGAAAACACAAAGGAAGACATGTCAAGAAAGAACAAAAAACCACCTCCAAACAAAAAGACTAAGCATGTTAAAAATAATCCAATCTTAAGACACTTTACATATTTGAAAACGTAAAAATCTAAACCCAGTAACAAGCTTAGTAAGCAAATATTGATTCTATTAGTAATAACTAAATTATATTCTGACGGACTTAAAAATCACAACTCATATTTTGTTGATTTTTTTTACCAAATTATAATTAATCTTAATATAGCTACTATTCATACGTACCATACTTCCTTCTGCTTAGAACAATTGAATACCTGACTTACCTCAGGTAATTGAACATGCTGTATTATTGACGTGGCACAAATGTCTTAAAGGGATATTTGAAACACTTGAATGATTTTTTATGGGTTTTTTTTTCGTGAAACATTTCTTACAATCCATACCTACACGTACATTAGTAAAAACATGTTGCATTTCCATATTGCCAAGACTGAGCAAGGAAAATCTGAATCCGGCCATAAGAATATTGCAGCCAGGAATATGTGAATGTGCTGATGCTAGACAATTTCACGTCAGAAACTCCTCTTCCTGTCCTTATAACAATGGTACAGGCAGATGGGAGTTGTTGATGACCAGCCATGACCAGATCAATATGTAGTGACAATACCACGTCAATAAAATTTGATTACGCATGTCACTTGCGAGACATGTTTGCGGCCGCAACGTCAACTGCTAATCAAGCCATGGCAGACAGATTCACGCCATAAATGGTTCCTATATACTGAAATGTTAAAGAATCGACTGCAGAAAAAGATTTTAAGTCCAAAAGTTTAAAACGCATAATTGCCAAAACACACTGTAATGGGTGGGACAGAGGCCAAATCAGAAGGTACAAAACAGAACTCAAAACATGCCCAACAGAACTGGTTGACCTTTCTGTCAATCATTTAGGCGTTGGTTACAGGCAGTCATTGCCTTTGACGGTGACACATCCATTCATACTGGGAAAACCATGGTTTCAGTGCATACCACATGATTTGAACATTAAACATGACGTAATCTATTCCATTTTCGAACTGCAAACAATTTTTTGACAATGAAGTAATGAATTAAATTTATGTTTATACATTTATATTACAAGAATTGCATATTTGAAAATGAAAATCTAGTGTTGCGTTTTTTAAGTCCTTCAGTATATATATAAATTTTTCACAACTTCATCTCTCTAAAACAGTACAATACAACTGAATATTATCTGGATATCTTTAAAAACTTTAAATGTATGCTTCTGGTATTTAATCAGTGAAAACTTTCCTTTTGGGTCAATATCTCATAAACACATTGTTGTATAAAGTGACTGGTCCAGTTCTATATTAAAAGTGAAGAGCAATTGTAAAAGCATTTCATTTATTAGAAGCTGGCACTATTTTCCACATATATGACCCATAGTATAGGAATATTTTAATAATTTTTTAATCTTAACCCATATATGAATGTTCCTTGTCTCATATATCAAAGATACATTCTTATGTATTGGTCAAAGTACTAAGTAAATGAATGTTTTATACTTTTATTAGACGAGAGAAGATGAAAGCAGATAGATATTGCAAGTGAAGACTCACATATAGAAGATACAAATCTTACCATAGACTTACATGGCAGCTCTTATGTGTTAAAAAGACTGGAGTGAAAGAATAAAAAAAAACAGATTCTGACGGGATTGAAATCATGTTTAATTTAACATTAGTATAGTTAATGATACAAATGGTCTATAAGTTTTGTGTAGTTTCTCCCACAACATTTGCACAGATGAACATTTTATTAATTTATTGACAATGCATCAGTTTTATCATTTGATTGCTATATAATTTGAAAAATTTTTAATGATACTTTCCTTGTATTGTATTTTTAAACTTTAGAAGTCATTATGTTTTATACAGTCATTTTATATTAAACATATATACATTTGTATGTCTATTTTATTGTAATCCATATTAACATTATTTTGAAACCTTACACTTCCCTCCATAACCATCAAAACAAACAGCACAAGTTGTCCCCTTACGAGTACTAGGAGATTGGGGTATTAATTTATTGTATATATAAAAATAAAGAGATGTGGTATGATTGCCAATGAGAAAACTATCTACCACAGTTCAAATGAAGTGGATGTAAGCATTTATAGGCAACCCTACAGCCTTCAACAACCAGAAAAACCCATACTGTATAATGAGTCTTCAATGCAGCAAGAAAATCTTGCATTGGAGGCAGGCATCAACTGGCCCATAAACAAAAATGTATACCAGTCTAAACTCTGATGCATACAAATGAACCAAATTAAAAAAAACCACAAGACTAACAAAGGCTAGAGGTTCCCCAACTTGGGATAGGTGCAAAAATATGGTGTGTTTAAACATGGTTTGTGAGATCTCAACTCTCCCCCTTTACCTCTAGCCAATGTGGATATATATCATAAAAGTAAAACGCAGAACAAAAAATCTGCACAGTGTTTTATAATTGCGAATAATGCGACTGAGTAATTATCGCAATAATAAGAACTCGCATTCTGATATCTGATATATATATATATCTGTATGCAGATTGTCCTGGAACTGCAATAATTAATCTTGCATTTTTGTCCATCCTTCAAAAATCGCATAAATTTCTGAATTACAGTAATAAAAAACAGCACATAATTTGGAAACCAGGATCAAAAAGTGTTCACTTCTATATAATGCTAATAAGAAAAGATAATTACAGGCAAATACATGTAACAAAAAATTATTTTGACTGTTAAAATCCTTGATGAGGATCATTTCAACTGAAGCTGTGCTACATTATTTGAAAATATATTGAATGCACTAATGTATGTTAACAAATTAAATTGTCTGTAATATATGGCAAGGATCAATCACTTATAATGGTAGTAGTCAATAAAACCAAGGTTTTCAGTCTTAAATTTGTAATTTAAATCCTTGATTAATCTATAATTATCTCTGAACTTTTTGATAGATTTGTATATCACTTACATTTTATGAATAATCCTCTGAAACTGGCTAGAATTTAGAAAGAATATAATTGAAACATTCAATTAATTTTCTATAAAATAAAAAAAAAACAGCAAGATATTTTAAGTTTGTCTCAATAAAGTTTATTGCAAGACTAAGGTAACTGTGATTAAGCTTAAGGTTGGAGAGACTGGCCATCTATTATAAGATGAAGGACACAGTGATTTAGTTTAAAGTTAGAGGGACTGACCATCTATTACAAGGTGAGGGTAATAGTGAATTAGTTTAAGGTTGGAGAGACTGACCATCTATTACAAGGTGAAGGTAAAAGTAATTTAGTTTACGGTTGGAGAGACTGACCATCTATTACAAGGTGAAGATAACAGTGATTTAGTTTCAGGTTGGAGAGACTGACCATCTATTACAAGGTGAAGGCAACGGTGATTTAGTTTAACATTGGAGAGACTGACCATCTATTACAAGGTGAAGGTAACAGTGATTTAGTTTAAGGTTTATATCCGAGTTTTAAACCATGTGACCTGTTTTATGGATAAGATTAATGATGCAACCAACACTAAGAATATTAAAACAGACCCAACTTGAAGGCAAATTTTGTTTGAAATCCAATCTGACAATAAAATACGACAAAGAGAGTGCAGAAGTGTGATCAACTGGCATAACTACACAAGACCACTTCCAATTTGTACCAAGTACACTGACAACTATACCAACAAAAGCAAAAGCATTCAACAGCTCTATGATCTGTAACAAACCTTCCTTTAAGATCATATGAAACTGCAATGCTTCATAAAGTCTGATAGGTCTGGAAACATCATTACAAAGACCAAACAGTAAAACAAAAATCAAAATCCGTTTTACATCCAGTGTGATATGATACAAGGAAATACATGTTACCCATAAGACTGGTGCTATATAAATATATATATATATATATATATGGAAGACAAGGCAACGCGAAAGAAAATACTTAGCGATTGCAAAATGTATAGTAGTGTCAATATTCCAGTTAGCAGTCCAACGTGAAATAAAATACTTAGCAACTGCAAAATGTATAGTAGTGTCAATATTCCCGTTAGCAGTCTAATTTATTATTATCAGTCTCAATATTCCGGTTAGCAGTCCAATTTTCAGTCTCAATATTCCACTTGTATAGGCATTTGTTCCGTTCAGACCATACGATGCTTCTTCAAACCAAGACCTAAATATTTGTATTTGCTGCTTTTCTGCTAACTCCAAACTATGCAGAAGTAAGAGCAAAAACATGGGTATGTAGGTTAAAATATCATCCTATACGAACTGTTACCGTGTCAGCTATCAAGTTAAACATCGAAGTATGTAGGTAGAAAGCAGAACTTATCTGATATCGCTCAACATACATGATTTAGATTTAGAAACAAAAAAATAGTATTCATCTTGTATGCATCAAAAACTAATTCGGTTACCCTGTATTTAGTTTTATTTATTTACAACGTTTTGTTTTTCTATTTCAGTAACAATTCATTTTAAAAAAAAACCAATAAAGACATTAACTTGAATTCTTATACATCACAATTTAGAGGAGATTTATGTTTCAACAGTTTTATGTGCAATGTGTACAATTCTGAGAAATTTTATTAATTCAATTTATGTAAAAATCTTTGAAATAGACCGACTGTAGCTTGACCTTGATCTTGGTCCATAACAAGTTATCCTTGCTGATAGATAAATTATACAATGGAGAATGAAGACACCTGCTCTAGAATAAGGTATTGTCATTGATACAGTTAAAATTAATAATTATTTTCCCCCTTGGGGCTTTAGGTAAATACACAGTAGCATTGTTGGTAAGAAATTTAGTTTTTAATAATTGAATATATTTACTTTTATGAACACAAAATTGTTTTACACTTTGAAATAGATAGTAACTAGATTTTAATAAGAATGTTATATTCTCTTTCCAACGAATTTTACATTTCTACAATTATGAAAGAACATTACTTTCGAACATTATAGTGATAAGAAATTGACATAATGACATTATCCATATGGATGTGAATGTCTAATAATATAATGAAACAGTAAGAGTTAGTGTGAAAGTTTTTTTTAGATTTTTACACCCCCTAACAATTACCAATTAAAAAGGGGGGTGGTTAACCTTAACATTTGCGAGTATGTTGACCGAGTTTACACATCAATAAACTCCATAGAAATAAGTTGTATTAACTTCCAATAATGCACTTAAATTATAATCAATTAAAAAAAATCAACACATACTTTTTTTACTGTTTCGGAAATCATACTTGTGATGTCATGATGTTAAAACTGTATAAACTCTTGGTTGCCATGACACTCACAAATGAAATTAGACTTAACAAAACAATATCCATGTTAGAATAATATATATTTTAGCATTAACACCATTCTTGTGTCGAAATTGGAATATAGAGTAATTTAACCGAACTATTACAATTTAAATGAAACAATTCCGGGATCTTTAATTACGACGAAAATGAGTAAAAGCATGCTAAAGTTTATTTCAGTTTGGGATGTAAACAATACTTAACTAACTATACGGTATTGGTTTTGCTCATTGTTGAAGGCCGTACTGTGAACTGTGTTTTTTCACATCTTGGTCCTATAGTTGTCTCATTGACAATCATACTCATTTTCATAATGAAGGAATTATCTTACCTCTCTCTATATGTCGTGCTTAGACCTCTGTCTTATAGTTTAGAGCTTCCCTGAACAAACAACGATCGATGTTGAATGATAGTGATTAATATTCAGCTAACAAATATATAGGGTAATATTTTTTTGGAATTAAATGTTGTTCTTAACTATCAATAAAGTCGTAAAGAAATTTTGAAATGACACTTCATATATCTGTTAACTATTTGAAAATATCATAAAACTAGAGGCTCTCAAGAGCCTGTGTCGCTCACCTGACTCTACTTTGGTTTTAGAAATCATGTAAAGATAGATAAAAATCATAACAGATACCAAAATAATAATGATTGAGGCCAAATTTGGATTAATATTGGTCCCGTTATTTAATAAAATATCCTGGTGGCCATCTTGAACAGTAAATCAGCAACAAAGTAGCAACACATGGTCAGCACCTCATAAGGAACATTCATGCCATGTTTGGTTCCATTCCATTCAGTGGTTTTCTAAAAGAAGACATTTGTATGTATTTCCCATAGGGTCCTATGTTAAACTAAGTCCCCTGCTGGCGGCCATCTTGGAAGATGGACATACTGCAAAGAAACAACACTTGGTCAGCACCTCATAAGGAACATTTATGCCATGTTTGGTTTCATTCCATTCAGTAGTTCTCTAAAAGAAGACATTTGTATGTATTTCCCATAGGGTCCTATGTTAATCTAAGTCCCCCGCTGGCGGCCATCTTGGATGATGGATCGGCTGCAAAGAAACAGCACTTGGTCAACACCTCATAAGGAACATTCATGCCATGTTTGGTTTTATTCCATTCAGTGGTTCTCTAAAAGAAGACATTTGTATGTATTTCCCATAGGGTCCTATGATAAACTAAGTTCCCCGCTGGCGGCCATCTTGGATGATGGATCGGCTACAAAGTAACAACACTTGGTCAGCACCTCATAAGGAACATTCATGCCATGTTTGGTTTCATTCCATTCAGTGGTTCTCTAGGAGAAGTTCAAAATGTAAAAAGTTAACGCCGACGCCGGACGACGAATGACGACGCCAGACGACGCCGGACGACGGACGACGGACGCCAAGTGATGAGAAAAGCTCACTTGGCCCTTCAGGCCAGGTGAGCTAAAAATGAAAAACAATATAACACAAACATAATAAAGACAGTCCTATACCATGGAAAGGTAATGCCAACCGCATATTTAAATGTCGGTCTTTTAAGAAGGTCAAGGCATCTTCCGTATTGCCAATCTATATTGCTTTATTGTCTTTTGATACAGGTTTTAATACTTTTTTGTTTGTTAACAGTTATCCCGGACGGCATATATTGAATTTGTTTAGTCCCAATAAAGAAATAAACATCGTGTGAAAATTCATGCAAGTGAGCCAAACGGATGACAGAGCCCCGAAAAAGGTAACGATTTTTTTTATACAATGCTTTTCAACGAACATTTAGAAAACAACAGACTGTATATGAAGCCGACTATAGGACTTAATCTATCAACCTTAAAATTGCTTCAAGTTTGGTGACTGTTGATCAAACTGGGCTATGTGTTACATGTAACATAGATAGTCAAGATCAATCTCTTCTATTGGGACATGCCACTAAGAATTTGATATTCATCAATAGATAAAATAGCTCGTGTAAGCTACACAATGCCTACAGTTTAAAAAATGCTCTGAATTCACAGGTCTTTGTAGGATTGCAGATAATGAGTATGCATGGTTGTCTTGCACATACTATCACCCGTAACAGAAAGACATAGCACTTACACGTACTTACATAAATTGCACTTAAAAAATAGTACAAGAGCATTGAGTAGGTCTTTATATTTGTGTGCGTTCGATTCTCTTCTATTTCAGTTTATTTTCCTTTATCTAATCTCATCTCATCCGTAATCCGTAATATTTATCACAGGGTGTAGGAGACGGGGTGGGGGCAAGGGGGTACAAAACTATGTTTTTGGCAATTTTATTTTTCATTATACAAATAAGGAATGTGGTATGTTTGCTTCAATAACATTAGCAGCACCAATTTTATAAGACCAGATGCGCATTACGACAAGTATTTTCTCTCCAGTCATGCTCAAGCCAAAAATAAGACAATGAAAATAACTCTCTATAAATTTGGTACGTCCGAAGCGCTTTTCTGGATTTTCGTCATCGGGAACGCCCAAATTAAACCCCAAAAATGAAAACCAAGGATGTATACATGTAATTACTTGATGAGCAATGTGACCAAAAGAGACACAAAAATAATTGCCGCCAAATTCATCTAAAGTCAACTTTGCCTGAGGGAGTTGGAACCTAAATTTCTTAATAATGTCTAAATCTATCAACGAAGAATTTAAGAAAGGTACAATGATATAAATCATGCCAGCGCCGAAGCACTGACTACTGACCTGATGATTTCAAATAACACTTTATACATTTGGTACGTCCGAAGCTCTTGTCTACATTTTTCTTCATCAGAGACAAACTATTCATAAAGACCAAAAGTTTACGATGTAAACAATTAATAATTAGTACTTTTAATACTGTTTTGATTTTTATTCAGAAGATAGCAGCCAATTTAGAATAGTACTATATATAAATTAAAGGTCCATATCACTTTATCAAAACGTGTTCGTGCATATACAAGATCATACAACATACAAAAAACTAAAATCGCTATGAACTCATTAAATCGGAGAGCGTCATATACTTGATGGGAGTTTTGTCTGAAATGTTTTGAAATATGTTGTAATCACGGTAAGAGTTTTTGAATCGTTTCAATGATAGAAAAAATGGGATTCCCAATGATGATTAGAAAAAATGAAAAAGAAGTTTTTTCGCTTGACATATAGTTAAGACACTAGTTTACTTCTGCAGGCCATATTTTGACCTCTAAATTTTATCGTTTGCTATTCTATATCGCTTTGTGTATTCATACCGTATACTCCACATATCATTTTATTTATGGCTATTGTATAGATAGACAATTTGACCGTATTCACGTGTATCATTATATATTGAACTCGTTTCGTCAGAAAGGATACGAATTTTATTTTAGAGTTCTATATATTTCATATTTATTTAAAGAGTCAATATGATTTGTATAGTTCCCTCACTAAGGGAAGAGTTGAGTTATAAAGGATTATGACAAGCCGTAAGATATCTTATAAACCTTATAAGATATCTTATATTCTTTATACGATATCTTATATAGTTTATAAGATATATCATATAGCTTATAAGATATCTCATGTAATTTATAAGATATCTCATGTAATTTATAAGATATCTCATATAATTTTCTTTATAAGATATCGTATAAATTATATGAGATATCTTGAAGTCAGAATAAATAGTAAAACAGCTTGCCATAAAGGATACATTAGTACCATCTTTTCTGTACTAACGCATTATCATTTGAGATGCAATACCTCATCCTATTGCAATGAACCCTTCAGATATTTTTAGTTTTTTATGCTACGGTGACATTTTCATCGGCTTTTTAATTCAGACACATTTTTTTTGCTCCAATGATGCATTGGACTAAAGGCACCATATGCAGGCCAACGTACGTTTTTTAAAGATTGTATAGAAATACACTGTCGTACATATTTTTTTTTAAGTGTTCTTGTTTAAGTGTTGTAAAAAAATTATGCACACTGATTTTTTGTATATCTTTTACAGCTGTCAACAGAGTTATGGTAAGTTCTATCATAAAATTATATTCTACAGTAATTTGCAGTTGTGGATTTAGGGGGCGGTGTCGAGGGGGCATGCCCTGCTTTGATTGGAAAATATATTTTAGTTTGCATAAAATCGTCCATTTTTTTTATTTATATATATAATACAAATTTCCTCTCAAATGAGAAGTTCTACTCAAAACGTGTATCTATTCGTTTCTTGAACGACTGGCTTTCCTTGCGATATATATAAGGAGATGTGGTATCGGATTGCCAATGAGACAACTAACCTCCAAATGAAGTGCATGGATATTATTAGTAAATTATTATTAGCGAAGCTCGAATCCCCATATGGAATTTACTGACCCCATATATATCGTATAAGGTCACTAGCACACTATGTAACGAATTTATCTTACCGACTATCTTAACATGTTGGTATTTAGACTAGTGGTCTATCTAAGTGATCAAGTCTTAAAACCGTAATTAGTATCAAGAACCTACATCCATTAGTCTATACAGAAATAAATGCCAACAATAACAACTTGTAAGCTTTAAATGTGTTTAATGAATTTATTGCAATCGTTCATCATCAATTTCTTCGTCTGTTGAAACCTTTAAGATTTTTCCTCATCATCGTGTTGTTTTTATAAAGGGACGTAACACCACTACTAACCGTGTAATGAAAAAAGCCCCGCCTACTAACCCAATATGGAATATACACGGTCTCCACGCGGTTGCTTTTAACCAATCATATTCCTAGAAATGTATAGGAGGTAAGATAAAAGTAATTATAGGCAACCTTACGGCATTCAACAATGAGAAAACACCATTTCAAAAAAGCAACTTTTGTTACTGACCATAATGCTATGCATCTTTTGTTTTTTTTTAATGAAAAACAGTATTTGAGGTGGTATCTAATTATGAAAAGTAATGTTAACAAATAATTAAAGTTTTCTGTTCTAGCAAAAGTTCCTAGCAACAAACACGACATCACATTTTTTGTTCTCGAAATGGCAAACAGACGATCTGTTCAGTAAGTATCGTAGACTTGTAGAGCCGCTCGCTTAGCTTTCTTTCAACTATGAGAGTATATTATGAAATTACCTTTCTTGCCTTTGTAACATGTAACAGAGAGAGTATCTTATGTTATTACCTTTCTTGCCTATGTAACATGTAACAGAGAGAGTATCTTATGTTATTACCTTTCTTTCCTTTGTTACATGTAACAGAGAGAGTATCTTATGTTATTTCCTTTCTTAAATCGTTTCTTCAAAATAGTCACATATAAAGTCCACTTCAAATGAAATAACGAATCACACACATAATTAGAAATCCATATTTACAAGAAATCCATCTCAGAACGAAGTACTTATTTCTGTAATATCGATTTGATTTTCTGCTTTGCAATTTCTGCAGTTAATCGTTTAGGTCTTGCAATTGAAACTGGATCTTTGTCAAATTTCTTGACTTCCTTGTTTTCAGTATGACAATCCAATTCTAGAGGATAAAGAAGATTCAATGGTCTTCCTAATATTAGTCCAGTAGACACTTGTACTTTTGCACTCCTAATTTCACCATCATTACTTGATATAAGTTTCACTATTCTTCCCATTCTCCATGTTGATCTGGGTAAATTGTCTTTTATAAGCACAACATCTCCAATTTGTGGTAGAAATGATGACTGGACTCTGCAACTCTTTAATTTTGTTTGCGTTCTTTCTCTTAAACTGAGTAAGTATTCGTTTCTCCATAAATTCCAGAATGAATCTAAGAGTTTCTGTCCTTTTTTCCAAGCTTTTAATAACTTCTCCTTTGAACTTTCTAAAGGTGAATAATATGGATCGTCAAGATCGAAATCATCGTCTGGTTTTGCAGTGGTTAAAAAATGACTTGGTGTCAACGTTATTTTAGAATTGATGTCTTCTCCTACGTAAATCAGTGGTCTAGAATTTACAACAGCTTCAATTTCCTTATTAATAGTTCTCATTTGTACATCAGTTATAAGTCTTTTATTCAAAGATTTTCTAAGAGAACGTTTCACAACTCCGACTAACCTTTCATAAAAACCTCCCATCCAGGGAGCTAATTCTGTAATGAATTTCCAACATATTCCTTTATTCATGGTTAAATTTTGAACATCTTCACTTTTTATCACATGATTCCATACTGACTTTAATGTTTCACTTCCTAATTTGAATTGAGTTGCATTATCACTTATTATTGTACTCGGGGTACCTCTTACTGAGATAAACCTTCGAAATGCATATAGGAATTCCTCTGTAGTCATGTCACTGATAACCTCTAAATGTATTGCTCGTGTAACTAAACATGTAAAAAGGCAAATCCACCTTTTGCTGTTTTCACCGTTCGACTTTGTAATCAAGGGTCCCAAATAATCTAAGCCAGTTGAAGAAAAAGGAGTTGACTGTGAAACTCTTGATTTTGGAAACGGAGGCATATCAGGCATTCGATAAGGCCCTCCTTCATGCTTACGACAAATCAAACAGTGTCTCAGAACTTGTCTCACAGTTGATCTGCCTTGGGGTATCCAAAATCCGTGTCTGACTTTGCTTAAGGTTTGTGACACACCACAATGAAGTTGTTCCTTATGAATTTTTTCAACAAATAACCGCGTGAGGTCCTCCCCACGGGGAAGTAGAATAGGTAGTCTAGCAGATTCAGAAATATCTGCATTTTCCAGTCTTCCTCTACAACACAGAATTCCATCTTGAGAAATGAACAATCCGAGTTGTCTTTGTAGATTATTTCTTTTGTGCTCGTTTATTGCTTCAAAAACATCTAAGTAATGTTTCCTTTGAATATATTTTATCCAATTCATTTCGGCAACTTTCAATTCTTTGTATGTTAACACTTTTCCAGGACTGCATTTGTCTTTTTTCATCCTTGAAACAAATCTTTGAATCCACGCAGTTACACGTATTACTTTTGTGTAAGACGAAAACTCTCTGCAGTCTATACCGAAAGGTGGTCTGTTTTCTTCCTCGGTCTGATTACAAAGTAAGGTACTACATCTACTCTTTTCACGTTTTATTTCAGATTGATACATGTTTTCCACCGACGAATTGTCTTCAAAAGAATCATTTGTCCATTTTTGTGTATCATAACTAAACCATGTAGGACCATGCCACCAAAGACTATCATTCTTAAGTTTAGAAACTGTAGTTCCTCTTGTAGCTACATCAGCTGGATTCTCCTTTGTGTTGACATACATGAATTTGATATCCTTGCTCGCTTTGATTTCAGCTATTCTATTTTTCACGAACATATTTAGTTCTTTCTTAGTAGAAATCCACTTGAGAACACACTGAGAATCACTCCATAAGTACATTTCCTCAATGGAAATATTTAATTCACTTTTCACAAATATTAAACTCCTAACACCAATCAAGACGGCCATAAGCTCTAGTCGGGGAATACTCATCTCCTTCACTGGTGCTAATCTAGACTTCGAAAAGATGAAATCGCTTCTAGAAGATTGTTCACAAGTTTGATGTAAATACACAGCTGTTGAATAAGCTCTTGCAGATGCATCACAGAAACACAGAAGTTTGCATTTTTTATCAATTGAGTCTGAATGCAAATACACACATCTAGGAATGAAAACTTCAGAGACTCGTTTCAGCTCACTACTGATGTTAATCCATTTTGAAAGGTCTTCTGTAGAAAGTTCATCGTCCCATTTCAAATTTCTTTTCCATAGATCTTGTAAAAACATTTTCCCACTAATGATGATAGGAGAAAACAATCCAATTGGATCAAATATTTCTGCTAGTTCCATTAAAGTTCTACGTTTAGTTGTCTTTCCTGGACAAACTGTACATTTTGAAGGTTTCACTGCTACTTTATCATCCTTGATATTCCAGATGTGATCGAGAACACCAACTTGTAAAACATCGGTCTTATCACTGGCTGGCAATAA
This sequence comes from Mytilus californianus, assembly GCF_021869535.1. Lineage (NCBI taxonomy): Eukaryota > Metazoa > Mollusca > Bivalvia > Mytilida > Mytilidae > Mytilus > Mytilus californianus. Next base: position 2,653,244 of record NW_026262745.1, on the reverse strand, counting down.
CTCATTTATAGAACTACTGTTTGATATCCATTCCCTTAAATTCATTGCCGCTTCCTTAAAGATATATTTTGCCTCAGAATAGAATTTCAATGCTTCTTGAACTGATTCACATCCCGAAATGAGATTATCTACATATATATTATTCTTGATTTTATCTGCTATTGGTGTATTATACATATCAACATGATGTTCTATTGTTGCTGCCAATAGAAATGGACTGGAAATTACACCGAATGGCACTCTACAGAATCTGTATTCCTGTATATTTTGTCTCTCTACATACGTATAAGCACAATCTTTCAGCCACATGAATCGTGTAACATCTCTCATCACCTTCTTGTAATCCTACTTGTAGGAACGCTTTCTCTATGTCAGCGACCATAGCAATCTTGTGTAGTCTGAATCTCATGAATATTCCACATAAATTGTTCAGAAGAACGGGACCTCGGTATAAACATTCATTCAAACTTGGCATTTCCTTGTTGATTTTTGCCGATGCATCATACACTATTCTCACTTTTGTTGTTGATTTCTGTGGGGTTATCACTGCATGATGGGGAATATAATGTTTTCTTCCATCAGTCTGAAACATGTACATGTAACGAACTATGAGAGATACCAATGGTCGCAGCAACAATTTATAGAAAACATTTGGACATAATGTGTATATAATGTATGAGAATCGTAATTTGAATAAAGAAAAAGAGATTTACGGGATAGCTCTAACAAACAAACAAAAAATAAATTTAGAAATTAACAGCACCATAATACGAATAACATTTATACAATTTTGTTTACAGATAAACAGTTATCTTAAAACCATAGCCTAAAGAAGAAAAGGCCACTAGAAAAAAAGTCCACAAAGAAAAAACTAAAGATTGAGCAAGTGGACTCCAACCAAAAAAATCGTGGGCGAACTCGCATTGATCCGGAAGGCTGCATATTCATTGCATTAGAATAACTTCTTTCTCAAAATTCATGAAGTTGTAACAACAAAATCCCTTTTTTTCCGTTTTACAATGTACGATATCTATATAAGTCAAATAATCTATAATATAGTATTTATTTCAGGTTTAGTTTTAGAGATGATTGCAACAGTAGTTTTAAGTGTTTTATTTGAAAGTATAAATGTAATTGAATTTAAATTGCCTTCATATAGGTAAGTTTATATATAAATTTTTCTCATATATTTATTTAAAATTTATGTTGTGGATGAAAAAGTAAAGAAGTTGTCAAATTTCAAGGTGGGTGCAATTATAAATCATAGTTAGAAGGAAAAACACAACAGCATGACCAAAAGCAAAAAAAGCACAAAGACAACAACTAGAAAACTAAAGATTGCACAAAAATAAATGGCTACACTTATGACACCCGTTGTGATACTCTCTGAAAGCCTAAAGGTAAAGGGTAGGCAAGGCTATGGTCAATATATAGTAGATAACAAAACATTTACATACTCATCAATTCTTCTTTATTCAAACTAAAGAAGGAAAAAATATCGCATAAAAAGCAAAACAAAACACAGAATACTAAATAAAAAACATCACGAATTCTACTTCTAACTTGAGATGAACACATGTGCTATGGAAGGGTAGGCAGTTTCTATTCAACTAACAGTACCGACATGTGCTCTGGAAAGGTAGGCAGTTTCTGTTCCACTAACAGTACCGACATGTGCTCTGGAAGGGTAAGCAGTTTCTGTTACACTAACAGTACCGACATGTGCTCTGGAAGGGTAGGCAGTTTCTGTTCCACTAACAGAACCGACATGTGCTCTGGAAGGGTAGGCAGTTTCTGTTCCACTAACAGTACCGACATGTGCTCTGGAAAGGTAGGCAGTTTCTGCTCCACTAACAGTACCGACATGTGCTCTGGAAGGGTAGGCAGTTTCTGTTCCACTAACAGTACCGACATGTGCTCTGGAAAGGTAGGCAGTTTCTGCTCCACTAACAGTACCGACATGTGCTCTGGAAGGGTAGGCAGTTTCTGTTCCACTAACAGTACCGACATGTGCTCTGGAAGTGTAGGCAGTTTCTGCTCCACTAACAGTACCGACATGTGCTCTGGAAGGGTAGGCAGTTTCTGTTCCACTAACAGTACCGACATGTGCTCTGGAAGGGTAGGCAGTTTTTGTTCCACTAACAGAACATGTCTTTGAAGATAATAAACAATTCAGTGATCAGTCGCTTAAGGATGTTCGCTACTCTTTGTTTTTGATTTTTTTTGTCAGATTTTCGGATTCCTCTAGATTTATCCTTGTAGTGCCAATAAAAATTTTACCCACTAACCCCTACTTTTCTTTTCATAATTTTATTACATGATAGTTTAAAAAGCCGTTTTTGAAAATCTTATAAAATCCTTGTTATTTTTTCATAGTTTTTGAAAGAAAAAAGCTGCCAATGTTAAATGTATCAAAAATCTAGAGAGAATCATTTCCCGCCAAATTTTCAATAGCTTATATCTCGAGAACAAGCACACGGACCCTTTATTTTTTCAATTTTTTATCTCCTTTATTTATATTCATTCAATTTATAACAGTCTTTTAAAAAGCTTGTTATTTTGAAACAGAGTAGCGAACATCCTTAAAGTATAGTAAGTTACTTTATTTTTTCTTTGTTTCTTTATCGTTTCTCTAAGAAAAAAATGTGTGATAACGTTGTTCAAAAAATAAGTCTTGTTTGTAATATATTAGAATAAGGAGATGTCATTCCAATGGGACAAGTATCAACCAGAGACCAAATGACAAGGATGAAAACAACTGTAGGTCAGCGTACGGCCTTCAATAATGAGAAAACCCCATACCGTATAGAAAGGTTAGCTATTAAAGGTTCCGGCAGACAGCATCCAACGACAACCACTGTATTAAAAGTTCCTCAATTAGGACAGGAACATAAACAATGTGACGATGTTAATCAAGTTTGTGAACGCTTAACTCTTCCTTGACCTGGGACAGTGGTGTACCACGAATCGTAAACAATCAGCTGGAAAGGGCCTGACTTATCAGATTGGCACGAAGCACGAAAAACTTACAAAAAGACAAAACATACCATACAACCAATATAAAAGTACTCACAATTTTCCGAAAGAAACTTCTACAAATAAATCTTAGTTTTCAAGATTAAAATATCTATGTGTACCCATCCAAAGGATTTAATTTTAATCATCATAAACATTCTGAGAAAAGCATGACCTTGTGCAATTCCAATATATATGTATCGGAAGGATGTATGACCATACATATTCATGATATGGCAATATATCTTAACTTATTTTTTTTAATGTATACTTAATCTAATCATCTAATATGGTTTAATTTGTGCTTTTTAGGTCGGATAACGAAGAAAGAGTAAAGACAGTATCATATTCACTTATTTGTAAGGTCGCAGCCATTCACGTGATTCGTGTTATATTAGGATATACATTAATGTTATGTGTCATGACAATGAATATCTGGATTATTGTTTCTGTACTTGTTGGGTGTGCCATTGGATATTTTCTATCCCGTCCCTGGGTGTACACTACAAAGGTCAGAAGGCCAAGAAATAAGGCACTAAATGTAATATTGTCAGACTTGTCTTATCCTCTCCTTATAATAAAAACTGATGTTTAAACGTATATGCAATCACTAAAAATGAACAACTAGGGAAAAAACCTAATAATTAAACATTTACCTGTCCAAAAGATAAATTAATAAATTTGCAGCCTCTCTGTTCATAAAACCTTTTTTTTAATTCAAAGCAAAAAAAAAAAGTTTTAAAAGAAAAACGCCGAAGAGGAACGTTTCTCTCATGTCAGCTTACGGTCTTCAACAAAAGACAAGCACACCGACCTATAGTAAGCTCTAAATATTTTGAAATAGTAACAATCAGCACTAACTTCATCTTTTTTTACTATTTACTATTTTGGTAATATATATGATATAAAAAGAATATAACTAAAGCAGCTTGATTATACATTTACATATATGGAATGATTTACCAGATGGTTTTAAAAAAAATGCTTATTTCAGTCAGTTTAAAAATAGTTTAAAGTCATGGGATGGAAATTATGGCCAATGAACAGTTTGTACAGATTCTAAATTTACTTATTGATTTTTTAATACCATTCTATGTCATATCCATCATGGGGCTAGTATTTCATATCATCCTTATTTACCAGCTTTCAATCATGCTTAAATATATATTCACAGCAGTTACCATATATGATTAGCTACATCAGTTTTTAATGCTTTTGTTATAACATTTGCTTATAAAGACCTCCATAATAAAAGTGCTTCAAACGTGGTTTATTTAACTTACTGCATGTTTGCCTGCATTATTATGTCTTGTATGTCGGTCAAATGTTCAGAAGAGCTTATGTTTATGTCTACTTGTTTTATGCCATACCGGACTTTAAATAAATCTTAGTAGTATTCATTATTTCGTATTATCATACTTAGGCCTACACTTGGGATTCGATAGTAAGTGATGGCAGTGAGAACAATTTTTATGACTTAGAAAACTTTTTTATCTTCCCATTGTGAATTTTCGGTTTACATGTTCATATATAAGAATCCACAATATTCCAGAACTTGTGTTACTTACAGAAAGGCATTGATGAAATGTTGTTGCCGAAAAGCAAGTTACCAAACAAACGGTTCTAGATGTTGATTGTTTTGAAGATCTTGTATTGCTCGTCATTTTTGCTGTTTCAAGTTTCTTGTCACTACGATATCATTCACAAAGATAGACAAAACGTTAAAATGGTAAAAAAATTGTCATTGCAGAGAAATTACTCTCACAAAGATCAATTGATGGTTTCAGTCTTATTGACATTTTTGCACTGAATATTATTTGGTGATTATTGCTATAATGTTACAGAATATTTCCATTTGTTTTAGTTTTCCCATTTTTCTAGTAGACACAATTGAAAAAATCGGCCAAATCGTAATTTCAGGACATTAAATCCAACAATGTGTTACTCCTATTGCTTCAGTTATATTCATGTTGGTTTATTTTATGAATCTTGTTAGTTGATACGGGAAACGCTGAAACAATAAAAATAATTGCGATTAAAGGGCAGTAACTCATATAAGGACAGACTGCAATTGAAGGTTTCAGCTATATGGTTATTTTTGTAGATCTGGTATTGCTGATTTTAGCTTTACTGTGCAGTATCTGTCAATCTACCTTTGTATTATAGCTTAAACGATGTTGAATAATCGTCATTAAGGGCAGTATTTTTTAAAGGAAGTCAGTTGAAGGTTTCAGTTATATATAAATAAGAAGATGTGGTATGAGTGCCAATGCGACAACTCTCCATCCAAGCCACAATGTGTAAAATGCAAACAATTATAGGTCAAAGTACGGCCTTTAACACGGAGCCTTGGCTCACACCGAACAGTAAGCTATAAACGGCCCCAAAAAAGACTAGTGTAAAACAATTCAAACAGGAAAACCAACGGTCTAATCTATATAAATAAAGAGAAACGAGAAACACTTATGAACCACACCAACAAACGACAACCACTGAAAAAAAGGCTCCTGACTTAGAATAGGTGCATAAAAATGCAGCGGGTTTAAACGCTTTAACAGGCGACAACCTTCACCCTAACCTGAAACAGTGGTATAACATTACAACATAAAAAGACACACAATAAAATATCAATTGAAATGGCTTAACTCGATCAAAAAGACAATACACAAAAACAAGTAAATATACACTGAACGAATAAGTTTGATCTATGACACAATATGAATAAAAAAGATGTTTCAATGTCAAAAAGACCAACTTTCACCTAGGACGAAATGGCGTTAAATGGTTAATTTTTGTAGAAAATGAATTACTATGAATTGCTGACCAATTTTACTGTGGACCATTTCTGTCTATCGATTACAACATTCCTGAAATATCTGGTTTCAGAATCATGGTTCTATTGAAACCTAGATTTAGACTAATCAGGAAACTTGTGATCATATTGGATATTATGGTACCAAAGTACCATTATGGGTGAATGAACTTTCAAAAAAATCTCCAGTTTGGTCCTAGACCAACACATTATGTGGATTTTAAAACTTGTTACCTAACAATTCACTGGTTACCCTACCTGGACACACTATACTGACTCTGCCAACCCAACCAGTCCATGCTGCCCTAAATACTGTCATGCTTAGAAGAAAAACAGCAAATACCAATTTGAGTGTCTTTGGTTTGAATCAGTAAGGGGGTCGACCCAACTCCAGGTGAGAACCCTACAACACCATCAAACGTTGCAAGATTAAGAAATGAGGACACTATCTCAAATAAGGATACCTTTTATCTTAAACATACAAATGAACCAAAAAGCTCTAAAGAGTATGCATTATTCAAAAGAGAGGCGAAGGATACCAAAGGGACATTCAAACTCACAATTAAGTCGAAAATAAAGTGACAACGCCATGGTTTAAAAGAAAAAAGACACACAAACAACAGTACACAAAAAACAACATAGAAAACTAAAGCCTGAGCAACACGAACCCCACCAAATACTGGGGTGATCTAAGGTGCTCCGGAAGGGTAAGCAGATCTTGCTCCACATGTGCCACCCTCATGTTAGTACAAACCCGATGAAAAGTCTAATTCGGTAGGTCACATTCGGGGGAAATGGAACGGGATTGTAGTTACAAAAATTGGAACATATCCGTTGTCATCTGTGAATTATTAAGTGAGAGAACATCATCTATAAAGCGGATATTGAGGTTAAAGGATAATGTTAACTTATTTTCTTTCTTCCTAAGAAGTTCCTGTATGAAGTCAGCCGCATATGACTAAAGGAACAAGTCGGCGAGAAGAGCACAGTTGGTTCCCATGGGAATGCCGATTATTTGTTGAAAAACACGTCCTCCAAACGTGACAAACTAGCACATTTTCGCATAATATTGAATTAATATGAGTAACAGTAATGTATTTAAGCAGGTGACAATATTACTCATGTATCTTTGGCCTTCTAACTGTTTTGATTTGAGCACAACTGATGAGTCTGATATAAACAGGCGTCTTGTGTTCCATAATATAAGCTTGGTATCTTTGATGTTATTTTTTTGCCACTGCATTCTTTTTGAATGTGCACTGATCAATATACTAGGCTATGGAAATGTGCTTTATTCATCAGTTGAAATAGACTTTTTACTAGTTCTCAGTAACTAAAATGCTCTTGGGTCAGAAATGCCATGTAATTTCATCAGATGTTGTCATTTTAAGAACCAATCTTGTGTATTGAAGGTGATTTTCACTATATGTTCAATTGTTTTACACAGCTGTCTGGTTGTAACTTAGAATAGCCATGATAGCTAATTATAATAAACAGGCTGTTCTAGTTACATTCTGAATGTATCTATCAAATGACAGGAGCCTTGTGTCAAGAAAATGTTAGTTATTTTCTTTCAGTTACACTTGTTTTTCATTTGACAAAAATATTCAGGACTGTTGATTCATATGCTTTTCTTTTGCAGCTAACCTTTTGATGGGACCAGGGGCCTTTGTCCCTGAATAAAGCACTTACAGGGGCATACATTGATGTGTACTATCATTTGTGTATTTACACTGTCACACTATTATGTTGATTGATAAAAGCTCTTTCACTGTAAATCACCAGTCTCTTTTTTCCCTTATTTGTTTATTAAAAAGGCTGTGTTATATCACAAGATGATCACTGTGATATTGCCTTTTTGCATTTATGTGACATAAAGCAATCATCAACCAATCAATCAAAAGATGATTTTTGAGGGAACCAATCCATAAAGTGCTATTCAAAACTATATTAGTATATCGAAGTGTGTGCACAACTTGGTGGCGGAAGAAGAGAATGGCTACATACTGTAAATTCCGAAATATTTGCAATGTTTTTATTATTTACAAAACTGTGACAGAACAGATACCTCAAAAATAATAACTTACAATTTCAAATTTTGATATCATTATTTGAATTGCATAATTTATTGAAATCACAATGATTAACCTGGCATTTTTTGTCCATTCTTCAAATTTCGCAACAATAAATGCACGAAATAATAAAAGCAGGCCAAAATTTCGGTATTTACAGTACTTCTTACAACGTCTTTTAAAAGATTTCTATAACAAAAATAAGAAATAGGTAAATATGTACAATGATGTAGATAAATTTGAACTCTTTGGTACAACACACCCACTCAAAAATATTTGTATTATGAAACACCTTTTCTTAAAAAATCCATTGGTACTGAATGCAATCTGCATCTTATAGCCTATTGGAAACAGAGAAATTAATCATTGTTAATCAAAACAAAACTGTTTCCTTTTAAAATGAGATTCAATATATATATAACAGACAACAATATGTAGTACCAAATTTATTAAAAAGTCCCTCCAAATATAATAATAAATAATTTAGCTATAATAAATAACTGTTTCCTACAGCAGTTAAATAATTAAAAACCTATTCATTGTCACATATAGTTCTATTCAATCTGCTTCTGAAACTTAACATAGTTTTGAAATCTTTGATTTTCAATATTTCAGCAATGGAAACTAAATGATAATCATTGAGATTCAAATCAGACTTTTTCTCTGTTCTTATTTTTGTAATGATTTTCAGTGATAATAGAAAAGATTCGGACATTGTTTTCTCAAGAGGATAAATTGGAGCTGTCCAAAGACTTAATTTTTTTGAGTTATCTTCATCACCGCTGCCATTATTTGATAACTTTTGCATGTCTAGTTTACATATAGACGATACATCACCAAGAGTCCTCTGTAGAAAAATCAGATCCTGAGGAGGTGCCTGTTTTTTGAGATTATCATTTACATGGAAGAAGATTGTGACAAACATTGTGGAACCATTGTGAAATACAGGCACTGTATGTAAAAATACATCATGTGGAACGTCACACTGCTCTAGATTCTCACTCAGCTCAGATGTCAACAAAGCACAGTTACTAATTATAGAATTTTGACCAATGTTTACAGGTATATCAGCATGAAAATATTCAACGACAGTACCGGGTGATACAGTTGAATCTGACGTTACACAAGAATGCATTACACATCCTTGGTTGACATCAGAAAATTTCATCTTCTTTGAGAACTCTTTACTTTCTCTGTTTTCTACCCAATTATTGAAGACATCCATTTCCAAGCCTACTTCTTCTTGAAACTGTTTGTCGAAACAAAAATGCTGAGAAAATTCCTTAGTAGTTCCAATATGTATGAACCTAGAGGAGTTCATTAATAGAAGTGAGATGTTTGTTTCTTTCAGTAAATGAAAGATTTTTTCTCTGGTTGGTATCAGGCTTGGTGTTGGATTGCTGACATTAGGAATATGTGATGTGTAATCAATGGTAGCATTTGGTCCAAGAGCCTGAAGGAAATCACCATAGGCATCAATTTCGCAAGTAATTGGAGAATTTTCTTTGTAAAAACCAATTAGTTTCTTGGCCACATCCATTCCAAAGAAAAATGAACTGTCTGTGTAAGCAACATCCCCTTTGACTTTAATGTTACTTGGGAATTTTAAGATTTTATCTTTTACAACAGCATCTTTCTTATACATAACAGACTGAGAGGGTTTCTGTAACACTTCTACACATTTCTGGTTTAAGATATGTTTGGTTGTGTCAATAGTTTCTGGGTTCTCCAAAACATACACACCATGCTGGGTACCAATCTGAACTGATGAGGGATGAGCTAAAGCTGTAAACCCAGTTTCTTGAAATTTCCATGGCAATGTTTCCACACCAAGGTTATAAACCAAAAAATCATCAGCACATGACAAAAATACTCCAGCAGGCATTCGAGGTATAAATGGCCAATACATAGCTAGTTTGAAGTCTAACATCTGGTATAAGGGGTTCCCAGTGGGTATTGCAGAAAATATTTTGCCAAGTATGCTAGCGCTAGGCATCCTTTTACTCTGTCCACCAGCATGTAATAGTAACACCCTATTGTCATACAGACCATTTCCATATTCCTTGTGTAAAAAGTCCAAAGCAGTTAAAGTAGAACCTCCATTACCTAAAATTAAACAGGAAATAAAAAAAAACATTGTAGTAAGATTTCTTTTAACATTTACATGGTGGGTCCAGCATGTGGAGCAGGATCATCTTACCCTTTCCGAGCACCTAAGATCACCCCTGGTTTTTGATGGGGTTTCTAATGCTCAGTCTTTCATTTCCTTTGTTGTTTTTTTAATACTGTTGTTTGTCTTTTCATCTTTTTTTAATTTTTTGCCATGGCGTTGTCAGTTTATTTTTGACATATGAGTTTGAATATTACTTTGGTATCTTTTGCCTCTCTTTTATAGACCTAGCTGAGAGTATTTACAATTCAAAATATACAATAAAAACAATTTAATGTCACTGCAATTAATCAGAAGTCTGTGGTGGCATGTTGTAAATGTCATAATGGTAGATAGATGTAATGATAGATATTTTTATTTTAAAGTATAACTTGGTACACGTACATGAAAAACAATATATTACAATTGTAAGCATATGTATTATAGTCAATAAACCTGTATATTTGTGCCAACTAGCCTTTTGAGGCTTGTCAGATGCGGATCCAGGATTTTGAAAAAGGGGAGGGCTGCGGGGCCCCCAAACTAGACAAAATTTGTAGTGGGACCGGTAACCATAAATGAAGCTTTATAAGGGGCCCAGTGCCCCTCCCCCCAAAAAACAAAATCTGTCTCTGCTTGTGATTCACTGTTGTTTATGTACGAAATATTATCTAGAATTTGTACTACAACATGTACATGCAAATAACCATGACAACTTTATTGACTGTTACAAGGCATGGTATCGATTCCTTAGTCCAATCTGTTCAGTCTGTATACAAACACTTGGCATGGTACCGATTCCTTAGTCAAATCTGTTCAGCAGAGTTTACTTCATATATTCAAAAGAAATAAATGGCAAAAGACGCAATAAAAAGTTAGACAAAAGTCCCAAAAACCTTGTACAAATATTTTGTCAAACTTTTCTTGGCATTTATGCAAAGGAATGATTTTATATTTCATTTGTATTTGGTCTGCAGCTTGATAATATTGAGTTGTAGCATGAAGCCGCATGATCAGTCAGGGGAGTTACTGAAATAAGTGATTTTTAAATCACTTGTTTAAGTAGCAAATTCGAAGTTTTGTCTCAAATTTTGATTTTGTAGTTTTACAAAAATTTAAAACACATAGGTTTAGATAATATCTTTTCATTAGTAAAATTGAAAAAAATGAACCTTTTGCTTATTTTAAGTAGCAAGGTTTATGCCTTTGATGCAATCATTTAGCTGTAAATTCAATTTTAGTTGAAAAAATGCTATAATAAAGGCTTTTCATAATGAACTGATACTTTTTTAACAGATTTTTCCCACCAGTAGGAGTATTTTTTCTGTAAAATTCAAGGTTTCATCTTACAGATTATGTAATAAAATTCTACTGTTCGCGATCAAAATGTCACTGTTCGGGGGTGTTGAATTTAGTGGGGTTATTAAAATAATGATACTTAAAGAAGTGATTTTTTTTAAGGAAATTGAGGTATGATACTTAAACAAGTGATTTTTAAGTTATTATCTCAAATTTAGTACAAGGTCATCACCTGACATGACCGGTCATCCTATCAATACAGATGTTGGTTCTGATAATTTTAGCAACATAATTAGTCCCTGGATCATTAGTATTGTATATTTAAAGCTACAATAAAATTAAATCGCTAAGTCTAGTGATTTATTTGTACTACTTAGATAGGTGATTATTAAAGAAGGACAAATCTTACTTCCAACCTTTGTGGACATAATGTTACTTGAATCAGTGATTTAGAAAATCACTCATTTAAGTAAGTCCCCTGACTGATGATACATGATAGAAATTTTTGCATTTGCCATGCAGCCACTTTCTGTTTGTTGATAGTTTGAAATTTCACAACACTCATTGTACAAACTAAATTATTGTCAAAAGTTTTCTTTGCTTCAATGAAAGGGAATAATCAGTTAAGCTTCAGTATACATTTTGTACATGTTACCCTAATCAATTGCATGCAGTGACGTAGGTCCAGATATGGTATTGATCTTGTTATTATGAATAATGAGCTAACTTAATTACCAAGTTTAGGCCCAGGTGGATCTGATATAATATGAATAGGTAGATTTGTTGGCACTTCCTTTCTGCTTAGTTTGGCTTTCAGCTGAGCATCAAATATTTCTTTCTGATCTTCATCTGCTGTTGTTATGACAACCACATCCCAAAATTTTGCATGGCCACTGTCTTTATCTTTACCTATTAATAAATAATACTTGTAAATTTTTAAATATGTTTAATTATATACATGTACTTAATATACTGAGGATTCATCTATTTTTGTGGGTACCAATTTTTGTGGATTGAGGAAAACTTACACATTCATGGATATTCAATTTTATGGTTTTGCTAAAGTCTGCATACAAGCAAATGAAAAATTTGTAATTCTGTGAAGATTTGAATTCGTGGTTCACCAGTACCAATGAAATCCATGAAAATTGGTATCCAACAAAAAATAATGAATCCACAGTAATACACACCCCTGCTACCAAAACACACCCAACTTTATCTTAAAAATTCTGTAGAGGTGCATGAGTAAAATCCATTGAATTATGAGGACATGCATACAAGAAATTAAGTGGCAGAGGCGGATTTACAGGGGGTAATCAGGTGGCCTGGGCCCCCTTATGGAGCTACATATATGATAAATGCATAGACTTTTTACATGTATCACATGGTAAACAATGGCTTACCAAGGTCGACTCCCCCTCCCTTTTTCAAAATCCTTGATCCACACCTGTATAAGAAAACTTTTAAAACATATAAAAATTTCCGTACAAGACATAATTGCTGATTTTAACCTATGATATAAGTTTCATAAAAATCTGGCAAGAATTGAACATATGATAGCGCTAACAATGCAATTTTCCATATAACATGTATAATTCATGTTTCCAAGGGGCTCTTTTAACAATAATTAATTGGCACTGATTTTCGAACTCGTCCAAAACATTGCTAATTTGAACCTATGATAGAAGTTTCATAAAATTCTGGCAAGAATTGAACAAATGAGAGTGCTAACGATGCAATTTTCCATATAATAAATGTTTCCAAGGGGCATAACTCTTTAAAAGGTAATTGATCAAGGCTGATTTTCGAACTCGTCCAAGACATTGCTGATTTAAACTTATGATGGAAGTTTCATAAAAATCTGGCAAGCATTGAACAAATGAGAGCACTAATGATGCAAATTTCCATATAATTAATGTTTCCAAGGGGCATAAAAATAATTGATCGGGACTGATTTTTGAACTCGTCCGAGACATTGCTGATATAAACCTATGATATGTTTCATAAAAATCCAGCAAGAATTGCACATGTGATAGCGCTAACAAGACCAGACAGACAGATGCATAGAAGGACAGACGCCCTGTATTTCTTTGTCCCCTGACGTGCAACTTGCGCGTAGGACAATAAATCAAATCAAATCAGTTTATTTCCTAATTAAAGGACCCTTGAGGGCCTGATTTTTATAGTTTGTTCATATGTTGTGCAGTTACAACACTGTCCCAGGCTAGGGGAAGGATGTGCGCCCACAAACATGTTTAACCCTGCCACAGTCTGTATGTGTCTATAATTCAGTGGTTGTAGTTTGTTGCTGTATATCATATTTGTTTTTCTTTCATTGTTTTGTACATAAATCAGGCTGTTAATTTTCTCGTTAGTATTGTTTTACATTTGTCATTTCGGGGCCTTTTATAGCTGACTGTGCGGTATGGGTTTTGCTCATTGTTGAAGGCTGTACTGTGTCCTTCTTCTTCTTTATAGTTCAGCACTCCATCAACATACTTATGTTAACGTGCCGGGGACTAATGTCACTATGCAGGGCGTGCGTGGGATATATAATTTCTATGTACAGTTAAATATATACAAATAAAAGTTCAAAGTAGTTTTCTTTTCCTTCTGCTTTGTACTATACATTTTGGTTAAAACTATATACATCGTAATTTTAATTTATATGCGTAGGTGTTTGTTGAGAACAGATATCATGGATATTGGGATCTGTTCTCGGAAACAGTCAAGTGTAGAACATTTTACTGCAGCTACAGGTAGATTAGAAGGTTCCATCGTAATATTGTTCTCGGATAAAAAGAGTATTTATATGAGTCTTTAGTTGTATGTATTGGTCTGTAAAAATGATTGTGAATTTTGTCTTGTTTTTTTGTCAGAGTGGATGAGTAGGTCTATTGGGTAAATGGCTACAAGATTGTGTATTATTTTATAGATAAAGATGATGCGTGTTCTTATTCACCATTTTTCTAAGGTTGTCCAGTTTTGAGATTGTAGCATTTCAGTGACAGAGCTGGTGTTGTGGTATCTGTTGCAAGTGTATCTAGCTGCCCTGCGCTGGACCATTTCAAGTTGGTGTGTTTGAGATTTGGTATGTGGGTCCCAGATGCAGCTACTATAGTTGTTAACTTCTGTCATTTGGTCTCTGGTGGAGAGATGTCTCATTGGCAATCATACCACATCATCTTCTTTTTATATGTCAATTACAAACAAGAAAATAAGATAACCATGATAAAAAAAAGACAAACATAAACGCACTCATTAAACATATTATATGATTTATATAATATGATGTAATATGTACTGAGATAAACAATTTGAGAGACAGCTTGGTGAAAGAAAGATAACTCCACTCTGTATATTGTCACTAAAACCTGCGGCTTCAGTTAGGTGTGTCAATTTGGTAAATTTATTTTCCTATATAGCTTCAAGATGGTGTATGATTTTGTAGAAACAGATGATGCGTGTTCATATTTGCCTTTTCTCAAGAGCTGTCCATTTTTGTATTTGCAGCATTTCAGTGACTGAACCAGAAGTGTATGTTGACTTTTTGTTGTACAGGTCAGGAATAACCACCAATTGGTGGATTATACCTCGATTGATGTATAATCCACCAATTGATATATAATGGTATAGACCAATTGACGTATAATTCTTTGTTTTTCAAAGCAAATTATTCAACCAAAATGGAGCATTGTTTTCTTAAAACCATATTATTGTATGAAAACATGTCAAACATTCCTAGTTTAGTATAGTGACATAACATATTGCATTTAATCAATAATTGTATTTGCAGTTTCTTCTATTGTTATCTTGTCAATTCTTGATTGGCAAATTTACCACTAATCAACTGTCAATGGACATCAATACTGTCTGCAGTCATGTGATTATGAGTACAACTCCACAGGTGAATGGAGCTCTTTGTTAATACTTGACTTTCATTATTAAAAGTCAATCATGGTCAATAGTACAGATGTTTCAACAAAAGAATTGTTGTACACATGCATTCTCAAGAGATGCAGCAGGCTTTGACAAAACTGAAACTTTCGGAGGACTCAATAATGGTCATAAAATAGGTTGTGAGTTGCAAAATGATGCTCCTATCTCACACTAGCATTTTATAACAAAAAAACTTGCATTATACGTCAATTGGTCTATACCAATATATGTCAATTGGTGGATTATACGTCAATTGAGGTATAATCCACCAATTGGTGGTTATTCCTGACCTGTTGTAGGTAGCACGGTAGTATTTGCATTCCAGAATTTAGGTTGCTCTTTTGTGTACCCTACTTAAGTCAATGTATCTGAACATTATGATTGGACAAAAAATACAGTATCAACTGCACATACTTTCCCAAACTGAGGGATGAATCAGGTGTAGAAAAATAGGAAATAATTTTACATACAGATGAAAATGAATTTTTGAGAATTTTTTTTAATTTTGTATTCACTGCACGATAAAAGACCTAAAAGCACTAGTGGCCTTAGGTTCTTAAAGATAGCAAAAAAAGTAAACGGTCATGATACATATTCAAATTCATTTCTGAATAGTAAAATGAAAGTACTTCAGTTAACTGTGAATGTAGAATTTTTAGCAGTGTTAGAAAGTGGTGAAAATTCTAAAAAGGCTATCATTATCCCTTATGGGCCAGGAAATACTACCATGCCACCTTAAGGGGGATATACATGTTTACACTAAATCAATGAAGGATTTTTTTTTACCTATGCAATTTGTAAGTTTATCAATAAAAAGTTGATTAAGGGCAACTATGATAAAAACAGCCCTTAAATTCCACCCCTGGGAGTGAAAATTGCTGATTCAGCAAATTTTGCCTGATCTATGGGTAATAAAGTAAAAATTTACCTAGAAAGTAGAACTTCATTATTTTTATGTAACTTGCAATACATTTTTAATTATAAATGCTCGCTTTAACTTATCGCAGTGTCTGACACATGTGCAACCACTGGAATTTGAGACGCGACATATTTTATTTGCCTGTACATCCTATTATTTTGACCGAAATAAATAAATTGCATAATTTCTCATTTTTTTCCACACAAGTACAGCTTTACTAGTTTTCTTTAGGTTTAATTTGTAGTTCTGTGGTAACATGACACCAGTATGAGCTTTTTTGGAACCAGCAAGTGGTTAATTTGGTCCTTACTTATTCATTTAGCCCTCATATTTGGCTGAAATAGAGATAGCAATAGGGGTTTCTTTACACTGACAAGACTATTTTTTTTTACAAAGAATGTAATTATGACTGTTTATCAGCAAGATTGAATAGTTTATTCATTTTCCATGCAAATGTCATTAATTGTTTTGATTTTCTGACAATGAAAAGCACAATAAAGGTAAAATGATTATGTAAGGGGACATAATTTAACTTAATGCATTCATGAGAAATAGACAAACAGTCAACTTAGAGATATATTCTAGTACATATATTGTCAAAAAGATTTTAGAATAATAGTTAACTGCCATCTAAAGAATCTTGTTGTGTTGCCTTCATAATCTAGAAATGCTTAAAGTAATGTAAGGCATGCTGTAAAATGTGGAATGGACTTTAATATCATTTTTCATGATTTGGTGCTTAAACTGTTTCTTTCAGTCAGATTAACTATAAATAGAGTTGGCAATTCAATAATTCCTCCTGAATCACCATGTTTGACTTCTGTGTTGATTTAAAACATCATATATTTGGATTTTGTTCACTCCTTAAGTAAAAATGGTAAGATGATAAAAAAGTGAAAATCTGCCAGCTGGGGTAGGGGTGTAATCTTTCATTTTTTTTGGGTATAAAATAAGTGCAGACTAGTATTCTTTATTGTAATATGTTACATAGTAAGAAGGCTATGCATCATAGGTGTCATGACTGATTTCAAGTTTGAAATGTCTTGGTTAAGGTAGCACGGTAGTATTTGCATTCCAGAATTTAGGTTGCTCTTTTGTGTACCCTACTTAAGTCAATGTATCTGAACATTATGATTGGACAAAAAATACAGTATCAACTGCACATACTTTCCCAAACTGAGGGATGAATCAGGTGTAGAAAAATAGGAAATAATTTTACATACAGATGAAAATGAATTTTTGAGAATTTTTTTTAATTTTGTATTCACTGCACGATAAAAGACCTAAAAGCACTAGTGGCCTTAGGTTCTTAAAGATAGCAAAAAAAGTAAACGGTCATGATACATATTCAAATTCATTTCTGAATAGTAAAATGAAAGTACTTCAGTTAACTGTGAATGTAGAATTTTTAGCAGTGTTAGAAAGTGGTGAAAATTCTAAAAAGGCTATCATTATCCCTTATGGGCCAGGAAATACTACCGTGCCACCTGTACGTGTACCTGTCCTGCGCTTTCATTTCACAACATTAAATGATTAATTGGACTAATATTTACCTCTAATGGACGAGTAGTTACTGAGAACATTTTTCATAAAAGTAGTGATACCAGGATCACCCATTTAGCGTTCCCTTTTATATCAGTTTCAAATAGATAAATGAGCTCTTGATCTTGGGTGAAAATTTGACAGGTGGTGCTCTTGATTTCTAAATAGAGTTGCCTCCCTTGGATCCGGACTGGATACGATTTATATCCGTTTTGTTTTCTCTCAACTGTCTTCAAATTCAACTGTTACTAGACGTTGCATGTGTGGTTAATGCACAACTGGTTTAAGAATCCAACAAAAAATAAGTAATATTTTATTAGTTAATTTGATGAGCAAAAATAACTGTATTTAAAAAAAAAAAGTTTGTTATTTTGCATTCATTTTTCCAAGTTGGATTATGATCCTATGCAGGCGCAGATCCATACATTTATTAACTGGGGTTCCAGCACATGCAGTCATGTAAAGGGGTCCAACCGTATGTCTCCATACAAAAGCATTAGTTGTCAAACAAAAAGGGGGGTTCCAAACCCAGGACCCCCTCCCCCTTTTGGTCGATCCGCCCGCCACTGTATGTATATTTGTACCCATGTATTTGCTTGGTAAATCTATGAACATAGTACTTTTTATGCAGTTGATATTGAAATCTGCTGCCTGAAGCCTCCCACTACTGACTACCGTGGGTGAAACAGGAGACTGCTGATCTTACTAACAAATTCCATTATACTATACTAGTGTCGCGGCGCAGATATAATTTATCATTTTGACTCCGAGACATTACTTATTTGTTTGGATTTTTATGTAGTGGTGAATATGTTTACATGGTTAAAGTCTTTTCTACTGTCTTATGTTATTAGAACATATTTTGGATATATTGCCAGACGTTAATTGATGTACATTTTTCTATCTTGAATACCACGAGTCTAGTCTCACTTTGTAGTGTAGACTACATAGGCGGATCCAGGGGGGCCCTGGGGGGCCCGGGCCCCCCCTTTTGTGGGAAAAATTTGGTTGATTATATAGGGAATCACTGAAGCATGACTGGACCCCCCCCCCCCCCCCCTTAGGTCAGTCAGCGGGCCCCCCTTATGAAAAGTTTTGGATCCGCCACTGGGTCACCACTGTAGGTCACGGTTCAAGCATACATTGAGAGATAGCTGATAGTATGGTTTTTTTATCATGGCTATATGATTATTCTATTCAAGAATATTGTATTGTTACGCCTAAAATATTGTGTTGCTTTTTCAATTTGGAGTGTATGCCCATGAAGGATCATGAAGGATGTAATCATAGTTGACTGTTTTTTTTTATGATTCTGATGATGAGCATTTACCTAGATGGAATGAGATGATAAACCAGTCTTGTCCCCATTATGAAGTTGAATTTTAGTCCTGTTATAGTTTGGAGGCATCATCTTTGTTTTTGATGCTTCTATAGATGATGCAGTCCTCGACAGATAGCTTTAGAGTGAGTGTGCTGTAGATATTCTATGAAATCGTTCATGTAGATAAGAAAGGGACTTTGGCCAAGGACATGCAATGCATAGTGGCATTCAGATGTTATCTCTATTGTCTTAAATTGTTCTGCATATAGTAGGATTATCTGTGTATACGGTTTTTAAAAAAAATCACGTATCCAATTTAAGGTATTATTGTCTATCCCATAGTATTTTAATGCAGTACTCTTTTGTGAGGGATTTTGTCAAATTTCTGGCGAAGTCTATCACAATGACATCAGTTTGTATGTTAATGACGTTGTTATTATATTATTTTTTGTCAGGTCGTGTATCAAAGATATTGGTTATGTCTCGCATGAATGTTGTGATCAAAAGTCCTTTTGCAGATTTTATAATATATCATTTATATATTATTTGACTATTCATTGTACCACATCTCCTTATTTTATTTTGTTTTCAAGTCTGTCTTGCGAGTGAGTGACTCGGTTTACACATCAATAACCTCGAGACAAAGTGTGTAAATTTTTAAAATGAATATGTGTACTTAGTTTCAAGTAGATGCGGCCACAATTTCATGATAAACTGCATTAAACTGCAACCGGTTTAACCGGGTGCTGGACGGACTAACGGGCGAACAGACATTCATATCGGAAAACACAACAATGATCCCTACTACCGTAGTTGGGAAGGCCTTTGAAAAGTCTGCCGGGACAACGGCCACTTAGTGATAGCAATTAAAAGCTCCCATTTGACTTCGACCATGCAGATGGCTAAATAATAGTTTAACCTCACCACATGTGCATGCATACGACCAAGCTTATTTATTTTAAACCATGAGAATTAATGAGATTGTCAAGATAACAAGGGCACTATGAAAATTTTACACACCTGGAAATTAATAATTGTATGTGCCGAACATAACACAGTGATATTTATTTATAAAACATCTGCATGACTTTTATATGTATGATCTTTTAAATTATTAAGAGTTTTGTAAATACTGAAAACAGCCCAAAAAAAATAAGATTTACTAAGGTTTGTGAAAATCAAAAAGTGCATACTTTAATGATTATCATATTTTTGGAGGATTGGTGGCAATAAATGTGTCTAAGAATTTTTGTCTCGGAATTACCATTTTTAAAAAGATATTTATGCAATAAAATAATTCTTTACAAATATGTTTTCAGTATATATGCAACGTTGGTATTGATGTATAATTGATAAAACAACGGTGCATACTTAAAAAGACTGCAAATTAACTCACATTATTCTAATATAAAAGAATACACAAGTAATAACAAGACTTAGTCTTCATCACACTGGATCAAATATTATATGATATTCAACTTGGTGAATAATATATAATTACAGAGACATATATAGTATTATATGTCTCTGATAATTACTAAGGAATATTCACATCACGTGACGGGGTTAAAGTTGTCTCTTGATCTCGATCAGTTACATCCCAACTCCTTTGTTCTAACAGGGGTGATCCGAATCAGAATCACCCCTACCAGATCACCCTACGTTGAGTTTCTTTGTTCTGCATGCTTTCTTTTGTTCTGTAACATTTTGGCGGGAATGTCGAACACAAAATAAAAATTAGAAATATTTATGCGGAATAAAGACGAACTTTCAAAATTTATGTAGAAAAAATCCACTAAATTTCCAGTGTGTATGCGGGGAATCGAACTCAAGACCTTCAGCATGTGAAGCCACGATTCAAACCTCTACACCAGAACGACTGGGAACAAACTTACTGTTAATTTAACATATTCAAACATTGTATCCGGCGGCTCATAAAGGGTTATATTATATAGTAGTATATAAAGTATATTATAATTATTCTATGGAATTCTGAACTAGATGTTATGAAGCGTAAATGTTTTTTTATATAGTATAGAAGAGCTGGGATGTAAAATAGTTATCCCACTCGAACTTGGTGTGTCAGTGTAAGATCACCCTCTGGCCTCCGGCCGTCGGACTGATCTAAAACTGACACATCGCGTCCTCATTGGATAACTATTACTGGAAAAACATAAAATGTACAGAGAACAACAAAATTTTGATATAGGATGCAACCTTATGTATATTGACAATAATGAAACTTATTTATTTTAAATTTCAGAACACATTGTAATTACTGAAACGATGCTTTAAACTATGGTCGTATTCAGTTTTGTCTCATGTTATAAACAATTTACATGTTTATATTGTAATGAATTTTTTTCTGATGACAAAATAAAATGTCAGAATTATACATGCAAACTATTTCTGAAGAGTAATATTGAATCTTCAAATCTCTGTAATTAACTGGTATCTTACCCATCTTTTATATCTTGGTTTATATTCCTCTAAATAAACAAAAACAAAGTATTTAAAAAACAATTGAAATATCAAGTATCTTTGATTCGTCTTTATTTTTGGTAGTGTCATACTATACAGAGAGATTTTCTCACAGACAAGGGACAAGAAAGATAAAAGACTAAATAAGCTTTACATATTATTTTACATTAATTGATGGTTGTTGATAAGCGACTTCATATTGTGTGGCATACGACCGAGCGGTAGTCCACTTAATAATATACGGATAGTAACATCAATTGGTATATAAAAAAAATCCATCCTTCGATTATGTTGATATAAATGTGATTTTAATTAATGAGATTACTGAAGTGTGTGCACGTGCATTGACTTGAGCGGTTTATTTTTTGACAAATAAATCCAAATTTATCTGCCTTGTCAAAGGAAACAAGTAGCCAGAAATCGTTGATATAATCAGGTAAGAATTTGCAATCACTAGTGAAGAATAAGAAAAAATAGAAAGAAAACTAAGTTCTTGACATTTCAAAAGTCTTTATAGTTTAGGCCTATATAAACAAGATATCACCTGATCAATTAAGACTGCATGTTCATATGTAAACAATGCATTTACTAATCAATTTCTAACTTTTGTCTCACCCAAAAAGGAAGACGTCTTTATAAACAATTTATACAAGTACATGTGTTCTTAATTAATCGTTCTGTTTGAATCATCGATTAAATTTGCGATTAAGAAACATTTTATCTAATTTGACACATTTCAATCATTTTGCCAGTAGTTTTGTTTTACAATATTATGTTTAAATGCTTCTTTCAAAATTAGGATAATGGCGTTTAATCATGATTTAATGTCATAAAGAATTAACATTTTGACATTTTCGTGGCCGGATATTTGGTTTTTGAGGTCGCGTGTACGTTGGTCATATAAATTACACTACATTAAGTTATCAGTATAGAACTTAGTTTTAAATACATGGCGTTTTAATTGACGCGAACGTTCCACTATGGGGGAAAGCATGAATAATTCGGTGAGTTTATTCTGTACTTTAAGAATTTTCAGATTTACAATTTCTTGAACTGTTTGTTTTTATATTTTTTTACATTTGTATATGGATTGATTAGACTGTATTGTGAGTAGAGATGTTACGAAATGGTATATACTCGACGCTGAGGTTGACACATTAGACTTTAAATGCGGGTATCGTATCAAACCACAAAAGTGATTTAAAGATTTATATTAACTGTGTACCAATTAAATCTTGTGTTTAAACTGCATGATATTGATGTCCACGTATATTTGTTCCTTATAACAGACGTCCCTTTGATCTCTTTATCATGGACATTTCATTATAAATATTTATATTGGAACAATAAGTCACGGCCATAACAATAATTCCTTGAGGTTTACAAATGATGAATCCCAAAATATTTCTTTCTTTTGGAACACAGACAATAGGCAAGAGTATTGCAGAAAGGATATAAAATCCAGAAGAAAAGAGAGAAGGAAAGCCGAGAAAAGAAGTCATAGATGAGAGAAACAACCCCTTCCCCCGCCCCCACCAACCCTTATAAATTAAATCAATATTTACTTGCTGTTTTTAATTTTTTGAGTTTTCGAAATCAGCAGCGACGGACCATTTAACTTAAAGTGGTATTTACCCAAGGTCAGAACTTTTGGACATGTTGCAAACAATGCAGAACCGACTTATTATATAATATGATGAAAGTCCAGCTGGCGGACGTGCAGGCGAGCGGGAGAAGAGAGTACCCTTTTTGAGTAATAAACTTCTAACATAGGAGCTTCTAGACTTTGTACAATGCCGCGGTATTTTTATACATAGAAAATCGGCAATTCCTTTTATGGGTTCATTTTTGATATAGTTTGCATTTTTTTCGGAGTTTGAACCTTCGTGAATTTTTGGCAGTCGTACATATCATGCATATGACCAACATGACACCTCTATAGCCTCGCTTGCCCTTATTAGACCTTGGGAATGATTTTATGATATAATAATCTTTTAATGGAAAAGCTTAATTTCCCTTATACTATTTTCATGTAAAATGTTACTGGTTCGACCCAGCGAAATGAGAATTTTTAGAAAAAGACATCCTATACATATTCATGCATAGTTTTTTAACATGTCGAATTGTAGGTCTGAAATTGTCTTACCCGTTTGACCAGCCTTTCCAACAGTCCAAAAGTCTAAGGCATGTTGTTTCTTTCTTTGTTTATTTCTTTAACTTTAACTTTAACTAAGTCTTAGGAAAAACAAGTTTAAACTGAAATTGTAATTCCTCTTGTAAGGGTTCTATGTCAAATGTGACTGTTTGCCTGTTTGACATCCTAAATACCGGTACATTTTTCAGCATATTTCTCTTTGAGGTTTCTGTTCATGCTTCAAGTGCACAAAGTACATGCTTAGATACCAATTCTGTGTGAAATCTATACCATAAATACTTCTTAGTCGACCGTAGAAAAAATGTGACAACTACGTGGCAATTGACAGCAATTGTCATGCCATTTACAGGCCTCGGGCACAATTTTATTTCAGACACTGGCATTGCATACATACGCATGTTTTTGTGGACAATGTATAGGAATCATGTACAATATTTTTGTAAAACTCGACGCAGTAGTTTCATAGGACAACAGGATGATTCTCAACAGTTTAATTTACTGCCTTCAATTGACCAGATTTCCCACAGGATTTTGTCGTTGGTGGTTATAAATTATACCGCAGATCGTTCTCCTCTCGTTACCATATACAGGCGTCGTAAACTTAGAGCTACATGTAGACCAAGAGCAGAAAGAATATAATGTAAAAAAAGTGAACTATTCTTGCGATTATCGTTCGGGATTTCGGGTATATGTTGAACACGCTATTAGCCGCTTAAAAACTTTCAAACTCAAATCAACCAGACTGTGGAGCTTTGTGCGGGTTTAGTAGATATCGATTGGTTTTGTTTGTTGTTCGTCCAGTGACAAATATTTCATGCATTTTCAGGACGAGGTTACGAGTGGAGTGTCAGATTAATAATTATGCTCGAAGAACAGTAATTAATATAAAAAAATCAAACTGGCTTATTATTTGATTTTTTGTTCAATCTAAATGTTCATACTTGAATTACCATCAACCCCCATCCCCCGCACACGCGTACACCTTTCCCGTCCTATAATCATAAGCAATGATATAAGAAAATAATCTTTCTAAATTAATATAATTTCAAATGAGCAAAAGAAGTGTGTAGGATACATGGTTAACATCACGCAACTTGAATTTTACCTGTTTTAACCGATAATCAATGTTTTGACACAGTTCCCACATTTAAAGTCTAATTTGTCAACCTCAGCGTCGAGAATATACTTTTTCGTAACACGTCTAGTAAAATGGTAGTGACTTAGACTCATAAACTTTATAAAATATTGGTATAGATCAAGTTAGCAAATGATCGGAGCGACTATCGTAAACGGGCTATATATTGATTGATGGGTACCTAACGTCGAGCCGAAAATATCACAAGCGTATTCAGGACGATAGCATATTGTTGTCATATCCCTCTTTGCCCAAGAACGACGTGCTGTGTCGAGTATGTAAGGATCGAAGGTCAACGCCTACAGGAAATACCGAGGAATTTGGTTTGACCATGACGACAATCAAACTACGGTAACCCTTTCCACGCTACCATGGAGGTGTTTCGTGGGGGAGTCTTCTCATATTAAACCACAGATAAATCATAATTAACGATATGATCATCCGTTAACCCATTAAATGCTCATTGATTCATAATTCGAGAACATTCAGGTTTGCAAAAAAATGTATTAATGTTTCATTTGATATCTTGCATACTTTAGAAAAAAGTTTTAGACTTCATTTTAAACAGCAAACAGAAGTAATGATTCATATTAACAATTTACAAATGTATATAGAGGTTTGCACAAATTTTAAGATCTAACATAAAACCCAGTCCTCACTAATTAGCGCGGAATGAATAATTTCTAAATACACACTTAGTTAGGTCTGTTGCAATCGTAAAAAAAAATAATGATTAATTGATTGTTGTTTGCTTAACAACCAGTGCCAAATATTTCATTCATATTGAGGAAAGGAGACATCAACAATAAATCCAATAGGCAGGTTCTGCAATGTGATTTGATCGATATAAAGGGATATGAACCCATTATCTTTAAACATAATCGCAAGGTTCTTTAATGTGCACAGAGCGCGACACTCTCCTCTAATCAGAATTAAAGTGTCGTCCCCATTCCGATCGAACGTATCGGCGTATTTATAATTCAAGGAAATTCCAATGGACGCTCCTATATTAAGCATGGATTTCACTGTGAATAGGAGAAATTAGGGTTACCATATTGCAATAAATCAGCCAACACTGATGTGATAGTATCAGAAACCTAACGTAATGACATGATATATTCTACATGTTTTTAATTAAAGTTATCTTGCATGTCTTATTTCTTTCATTTAAAAACAAATGATTCACATTGTTTGAATAGTTTTCATTAAGTTTATTTTATCAATTTCATCCACAATTTACCATAAACCACAACGTATACAGCTCTGTAAAATTTTACAATGTCGAGACAGTAGACAACTCCATATAAATTCTTAAAAGGACCCGTAAGCGAACATATAAGTCGTAGGTCTCAGTCCTATTGTATTGTAAGCGAACATATAAGTCGTAGGTGTCAGTCCTATTGTATTGTAAGCGAACATATAAGTCGTAGGTCTCAGTCCTATTGTATTGTAAGCGCACATATAAGTCGTAGGTGTCAGTCCTATTGTATTGTAAGCGAACATATAAGTCGTAGGTCTCAGTCCTATTGTATTGTAAGCGAACATATAAGTCGTAGGTCTTAGTCCTATTGTATTGTAAGCGAACATATAAGTCGTAGGTGTCAGTCCTATTGTATTGTAAGCGAACATATAAGTCGTAGGTCTCAGTCCTATTGTATTGTAAGCGAACATATAAGTCGTAGGATTCAGTCCTATTGTGTTGTATCTGTCATATTATATATACTCTTTTCTCTCGAAAATAAGGAATTACAAATAACATGTATAATCTAGGCTTAATACGTTTTGAAAACAAGTTTGTTTTTATCAATGCACTTTTAAGACGTGACAAGAAAACCTCCTTTCAAAATGAATTATTGACACTGGCCTAAAATTAATGCGTACATAAAGTTAAAAGCAGGTTGTTTATATTCACATAACAACTTTATATTTCTATGATATTTATGACAGACCCTGCCAACACTCAAATATCTACAGATGCAATTTTAAAACGTCAATAAAACAAAACAATGCTTAAAAAGAAGAAGAAAAACACTGGCGCCAGAAAGAACGGCTTCATAATGCAACAAATATAGAAAAACATATAACGCGAAAAATTATAACAGTTCTGATAATTAACTTCCCCCTTTCTATATTAATAACACAAGTCATTTATAAAGTATAAGATGATCAAACCTCATAAACCTATTCAGAAGATACAAAGCAATGTAAAAATAAACAAAAAAAAAAACAACCAGAAAGCCATTGGGATTGAGAAAATGAGGCATATAAATAGTATAAGCTTGGCTGTAGAGTTAATATATGCTCTTTACAAAAACAGTTAAATAATTCAAGTATAATTTAGAGAATACAAGTAAAGTGTGTATTTATAGCATCGTAATTTGTTCATATCCCACAACAAGCCTAACCATCTAAAATATATCATATAAAATGTATTATATAAAATATATCATATATAATATATCCTATAAAATGTATTATATAAAATATATCATATATAATATATCCTATAAAATATATCCTATAAAATATATCATATATGAAATAAATGATCGCCTGACTCGGACCTTACACATTATTTGGCACCTGGCACTTAAACATTTTTAAAAATAATTCTGAAACAACCGTGCTAATTTGAAACGAATATTCTAATGTTTGCGTTTTTTCGTCACAGCACACTAACCAGTCTTAGATACATGATTTTTTTATAGTTGTTATTGGCTTTGAACTAGCTGACAGTAACTGCGAGTACTCTCATATCTTTACTTGGTGTCTTTTTTGTTGTGGGATGTAAAAATGCACAGCCACGTCCGATCTGTGTTTTCGTTAGATGTTTTCTGCTTTGTATCGATCTGATGAGTTAATTAAGCACTTTTCAACTGATTTTTATAAAATGAAATTGAAAATGGAAACGGGGAATGTTTCAAAGAGATAACAACCCGACCAAAGAGCTAGTTTGTTCTGATGTTGTACTGTTACACCCCTGTCCCAGGTTAGGGGGAGCGTTTGGCGCCAGCAAACTAGTTTAACCCCGCCACATTCTGTACGTGCCTGTCACAAGTTAGGAGCCTGTAGTTCAGTGGTTGTCATTGGTTCATGTCTGTCATATTTGTTTTTACCAAATTGTTTTGTTATAAATTAGGCCTTTAGTTTTCTGAATTGAATTGTTTCATATTTTACATGTCGGGATCTTTTATAGCCGACTATACGATATGGTTTTTTTTCTCACTGTTGAAGGCCGTACGGTTGCCTATAATTGCTTACATCCACTTCATTTGAATTTTGTTGGATAGTTGTGTCATTGGCAATCATACCACATCAACTTATTTTTATATAACTTGTCCAAAGACAGGTGGTAAATGTTGATTACTATAACTGTAAATATCTAACTTGAACATAGCATAATGTTAGTCAGTGATTACAACTGTCCCGATAGGTTTGCTATAGTTGACCTACTTCTGACTTAATTATATACTCATGGACCTTACATGCCACTGAAATGACAGTTTTCTCAACCGTAGCAAACAGTCCTTGCAGATACCGAGAGAAAGATGAGGGAACACGTCAATGAGACTTAAACAAAACAACACCAAAAACAAAACTGACATGCAAAGGTTACGTATGTATGTAAAGTTGATGTATGATATATAAAGTTGTATATATTGAGTAGTTGCAGATCACGGATGACCACGGTCCGTTATGGGTAGACTGATGTCTTTCATGGGTAAAACACGGTAATTCATAGGCAGACCTAAGTCCTTCATGGTAAAATTGCATTGTGTGATAGATGAACGATTCTGGATTTTTTGAAGCCTTAAAAAACCAACGAATATATACTCTAAATCAGAACTCGTTGAAAATAAATATGTCCATATCAAAGTGAAGTAAATGTTGTCTTTCCCTTTAAGTCTTCCAAAAACCAAGCCTCTCTAGAATAAAATAGTTACGATCCCTTAAATCTGAAAAAAAATCGGTTCTATCGTCGATTCGCTTACTCGTCCAAGTTATGAGCATAGCGAAATCCCAGATCTTACTTTACTATTAGATTGTTATCCTTAAAATCCAAATACTTAAACGTGCGAATTGGAAGTCAAGGATTTGTGTGATTTTTCTGTGTAAAGAAAGGAATTTCAATCACATTATCCTGTAAAATTTTTCAAGTCGTTCTGATGTAATAATGTCTCTATGTAACCAGTTATACTGATTATACTCTTTAAATTAGGGTTCTGAAATCTTAGAACTTTAATGTTTACCAATGTCCATGACTTGCAATTCACATGGAAAACAAACACATAGAAAGATAAGCATATCTGCGTTTGTTTATACGATTTCATAATTCACCAAAGAAAACAAAATTTGATTGATTTATCATACATTTCTTAAGATATGATAGAAAATGACTTCTCCAGTACTTTATGTTATTGCTTCTGTTAAATTTGTCAGAAAACGTTGATGTTACATAAATCAATGTCATACAGTTTAAATAGACATGTCTGAAACAAGTTTTAGAAACAGAATACTTTCAAAATGTTTTAGATACTTTTCAATCTACCTTACTCTAATTTCCTGACTGGACAAGACTATTATGTGTCCTCTTCAACGCAATATGCAGTTCTTACTCTGTCACTGACACTGACTTTCGTGCACAAGAACAGTTTTATATTCTTCAACCTAACATAAAGTACTGTCCTCTATGTCATAAAACTACAAATAAGGACATCTATTAATGTAGATTATATCTTTATCTTTTTATATCCACAAAATATAGTTTAGTATTTTTATATAAACTTTGTGTCAGTACTATGTGCAAGACTGTAGAATGAAGTTTTGGAAATAAAACAGTGATAAGCTTACCCAAACACACTATGCTTATTTTATCTAATTATGTAAAGAGATTCACAAAATACTGATAACTTGTACAAAAATATTGTACAAATTATAATTTGTACGAAATTACAATTTGTACACAACATATTATATATAAATTTATTATAATCTTATTTTTCGCTCGGATTTTAATGAAAAAGGTATCAGATGCTATTACCAAATGAGTCTGTGTCAAAATTAACGGTTGCACACCATTTAATTGTGCAAGTGGGGCCCTTGCTGACATGTCAGTTTTCTAGTTTTGACTGAAGTTTTATTTACTATTTATATGTGGAAACTGATACGATATGTGGTTTGCATTTCTAATATTACACCTGACCACCTATGAAAATTAATCATTTCGTGTGTCCATTAGCGATATTTGCCTATAAAAAGGGGAGAAAATTAGATAAAGTCAAAACAATGAATAGAACGACAACATAAAAATGAAGACTTGCTTGTTACTATCTTACGTAAGTTTATGGTCTTTGGTAGATTGATTGTTTTACCCAACATCTCCTTTTTTGAAAAAATATTTTACAGCAACTTGTTTTGGACTTTTTACTCTGAAATCAATTACCATTTATTTATATAGTGTGCTAAATCAGCTTAATAGATATAGATTAAACAAATAAACAAATTAGCCTTAAAAATACGTTGCATTTTGTGAGTTATAAATGACAGGAATTGTTTTTCTTTCTCGATATCGAGTGAGCTTCCTTGGGTTTTGCTTCTTGAAACCCCCTACCAGGGCTTAGTCGAGATTCGAGCAAACACTTAAAAACGCCACTGGTTTTAATATGTTAAAGTATTTGCGTTTTCATAAATAACACTTGCCTAATATTGTATTAAGAAATATTACCGAGAAGTCCATCAGTAAAAAAGTCACCAAACATACCGGCTTCAAGACGCGTGTTTTGTCTAAATCAGACTCGCCAGTGGCGCTCGAATCAAAAGCGTTGGAGGGCCAAATCAAAGTTGAAAAAACAAAAATTCCTAAAGGTTTGGATAAGTCTTGAAACGGACCGATGTTAAATTATTTATAAATCATTAGGTTGGTGTTGCCGAATTGAGTTGACTGTGTAACTTTCCGTACGAGAATTACGTGACGAGAATCTTCTTGCTGTTGTTTTGTCACTTTTCATTCCCATCATGTCTTTTGATCGTGTTAATAGTGGTCTGTACATGTACCGATGTGAAGTGTTCTACGATTCAGTCATGTTTGTACATACTTATTTTCGATCCTTGTGGCTTAATCGTAGTATTAACACGGAAGATACGTGGAATCGTTTATTAACAAAAGTTAAATACTTATCTTATTCTTCAATGAAAATTGCATACGTCCAAATATTACGACCTTGATATGCATGCACAGTCGTCTTATAAAACACGTATTTTATGATTTCCGTGGGCATAATATCTTACATCATTGACGAGGTTTGATTTCTGATTTTGAATGAATTAAGTTATGTCAGCACCGTGGATCATCTAGATCTGGCTTAGTGTTCACACGAGTTTTTGCTCGTTATATCATACAGAAGATGACGTTGACAGTTGACAGAATGGTGAATGCAACGATAAAGCTGTTTTTATACATGATTGTATAATATTTGAGTTTTCATTTTATTTAACTAATAGTAAATGTTTAGTTATCCTTCATATTAAAAAAAAAATCAGCATATTTTTGAATGTAATTTTATCGTTTATATAAAATGTTGAATTCAATATAATAGATATATTAAAGATCGAGCGACACTAACACTCCCAAAATATGGGCGGATGCGGGTTAGCAGTCCCTGGTCTACTAGTAGAACTGAACTTATTCTTCAAAGTCGGCCAGTCCACCGTGGATTCCGTGAGATTCTTTTTTGTGTCATTTTCTGAGGACTCTTTCAAAACCATCCACTGGAGTTAACAAGTCTTACAAAAAGTTTTATGAAGAAAATCAAAAAGAATATACAATATTATTTTTATTATTAAGTGTCAGGTTATAATTCAAACTATATACTATAAACATATTGTATTATTTTTTATCTGCAGAGTACTAGTATGTAATGTAAGTATTCAACTGATCAAAGTATCTGAGTAGAGCCTAAATGCTAGATTGTGACATATAACAACTGAGTAGACCATAAATTCTAGACTGTGACATCTGAATAGACTCTAAATGGTAGACTTGAGTAGACCATTAGAAGTAGACTGTGACCTGTAACATCTGAGTATACCCTTAATTCTAGACTGTGACCTGTGACATCTGAATAGACTATAAAATCTAGACTGTGACCTGTGACATCTGAATAGAACATTAGAAGTAGACTGTGATCTGTAACATCTGAGTAGACCCTTAATTCTAGACTGTGACCTGTGACATTTGAATAGACTATAAAATCTAGACTAACAATCACAATAAGGAGGAAACCTGTTGTTAAATGACAGATAAAATTATATATAACATACATAAAATGTCTTAGTTTTATGTAAGCACTTTCAAAACTAAATTCTCAACAGCTCTGGTTGTATATTGTTTATTATTTTATTAAGATTTGAAATTTAAATCAATAATGTGTCGTTCACACAGTGCCGATTATGGCTCCCGTTTGAGATCAGACAGCGCTAAGACACGAAAAGTGAAAAAGTCGGATTACTATCCTCAATGATCTGGAATGTCCTATCATTGTCTGAACGCAGTCGTTTACGTTCGTAACAGATTCCTGCGGATCGGGAATGGTCGGGAGAGGTCGGCCAATCAACCCCGACAGTTAGGCGCGTCCCGTAACATTCGGGGAAACTCAGCCGATTTTGTTTAGTCGGATTACAATCGTGACTATGTCGTGACATATTCTGCTGTATATGATCAAAATCGTAACAATGTTCTCTGTTTTCTGGACGGTGCCTTGTGGAACGAGCATGATCTGGCGAAATTTGTCATTGCTGTTTTTTTGCCGATTGAGTCCAGATTGCATCCAGATCCTGCCGAATGCCGCGGAACCGTCTTTGCTCCGCAACAGTCCCATTATTAATACGTTTTTCGGCAATAATACGCACGTCAGAGTCCCGACAATTACAGAACACGATACGACTGAGTCCAGACAAAGCCGTTTGCAATGCGGTCCTGCAGACTGTGATAGGATTACGTTCCAACAGTACATGATCATCCCGAATATGGCAATTTTTTTATAGGACGGGACTATCACGTGAAACGGTTTTCTGACGGATATTTTCCGTCAGCTTCGTGTCACTGTCTGGTCACTGTCTGGTCTGTGTCGGATCGCATTCGGCAGAATTAGGACGCTGTCGGGACAGATTCGTTAGTTTTTTGCGATGCAAAAGATACAAATCGGATTAGAATCGGATTGAGAACGGGATATTCGGGACAAAATTCGGCTGGAAACGGCTGAATTTGTACGCTTCCTGAACAATATCTGATTGTTGTCGTGATTAAATAAATGTGTTTACAAATTTTAATTAAAGTTTGAATTTCCAGCCACGATTCACAGGATCTTGATCAGACTTTTGACAAATTTTAATCGGGAATGGTCCTATCAAGGACGGCATTAAACATCGTGAATGTGTGACCCCAGCTTAAGGTATAACACGGGTGTCATTCGGTATATCGAGACAAATGATCGTGAAAGAATAACTTACGGTGGTCAAGCATTGCGATCGGATCGTGTATGCAATTAAGTGTAATACTACTTCAAAATCTGCTGTATTTTTCAAAAGGTGGAACAAAAAAAAAAAAAGAAATATGTCTTTCAAAATGATTCAACTCCCTTAATAATACTGTGCTCTAAGTTAAAAAAAAATGCAGTACTTTTTAAGAAAACCTGTTAGAATCATTAAGAAAACAAAATCATGTTTTGTATCTCAAAATCATGTTTTGTATCTATAATGGTCACATTCCAATAAAATGGTCACATTCCAATATAATGGTCACATTCCAATATATATCTTGATATA
Organism: Mytilus californianus; assembly: GCF_021869535.1. Lineage (NCBI taxonomy): Eukaryota > Metazoa > Mollusca > Bivalvia > Mytilida > Mytilidae > Mytilus > Mytilus californianus. The sequence continues at coordinate 2,619,582 of NW_026262745.1, read as the reverse complement.
GAAGAAGAAGATGATGATTTATTTCCATTAAATGGGCTCACAAGGAGCGTTGTACAATATAAGACATTAATAAGACAATAACAAAAAGAAACAACAATAGTCTAGTATACATACAAAGAAAAGAAAAGGCAGTTTGAACATCATGAACTACACACATATATAAATATAAATAAATATACGTTCAACAGTTTTTCCTTCCTTCTCAGGTACACCCCAACATGAAAAAGTTCCTAAAATAAAGTGGCAATGTATTGGATATTTAACTTAACTGCAAAAGCCACCAAGGGACAATGCTACATGGCAAGGTGGGAGATAGACTCACATGGTATACATGAATGTAAAATAGAGAATCTATTTGAAACTTAGTCTTTATTGTGTCAGATAGTCTAGTAAAATAAAAGTATATTATTACTTGAATAGATCATTTTATTTTTGTTGATATTTAATCAAAATTGATCGTGAAAGATCATTTAACGCATTATTTTGATCGTAAAAGACAAGGCGTGACCAGACTTCATTATCAGAAAACAACATTTCTTTTACCAATTGTAACTGGTAGAAGAATTGTTATTACCGTCTAAGAACGTAAATTAATGCTTTCATTTTTTTTTTGGTGATATGTATGCATATAGATCCATAATGAATTGTTTTCATTTAAGAGGCAATGCTATAGGCATCCAAAATTATAAGACCTACAGGAGCGTAAAGAAGGGGAGGGGGTGGTCTTCCCCTGGAAATATCTTAATGTGTACGTTATTGTTTTCGTAAGGATTACACCAAAGAAACTATATTATTTAATTTTACATACATATTTTATTTTCGATCTCGTGCGCACGCCATTTAAAACTGGTGCGCAGAACTTAAAAAACTGGTGCCAACGACTTTCAAACTGGTGCACACGACTTTCAAACTAGTGCTCACGACTTTCCAACTGGTTCGCACGAGTTTCAAAAGTCGTGCGCACCAGTTCTTGAAAGTCATGTGCACCATGTTAAAAGTCTCGTTAACTTTTTTATTCCTTTTGTAGTTTTGTAAAAAAGGTGTACATTTAAGCCTTGATTTTTTCTCGGAAACTGATTATAATGTTGAACCATTTTGACAGACAGTTTTCTTTTACCATTATTTGTCATTATAATGGATTAAATTAGATTTTTTAGTGACGTTGCATTTGTTTTCTCGATAAGATTGCTTTCACGATCCTATACCAGATCTTTCACGATTCAATCGCAATACTTGATCACCGTTACTTATATTCTTTCACGATCATTTTTCTCGATATACAGAATGACAGCCGTGTATAAGAGAAGTATGAAGGAATAAACAGAGAAAATCATAGGAAGTTCTTTTAAAAACGAACTAGAACACACCCGCGAAATCGCGGGCATTTATAAGAGCTTGGTTGAAAGTATGAAAACTGTTGTTGGGTGAATTTTTGTAAACGATTTTATGAGAACTATTTACTAAGTTCTTAAAGAATATGTAGATAAAGAATCTATAATATTTTTTATAAATATCTAATACATTTTAATGCAAGTGTGGTTGATATAGATAACAAACAAACAGCCCAAAAAGAGAGAACAAAAATATTAGATATCCATATTTGTATAGTACACAATAAGTTGGATCAAATAAACATATAATAAGTAGCCAAAAAGAAAGTAAAAGTTAAGCATGTAATATATGACCGCCGTTGATGGTAAACTTGGAATTGATAGTAAATAGCAAATACAATGTACACTTTATTTATAGTATATGTATGTTCATAGTATACAGATAAAGCAACAAAAAAAAATGTCCTGTCCCCCAAGCACCTATGAAAGAGGGTAGTAATGCCCTTTAACGTCAGGCGTCAAACAGTCATTTCGGCTACCGTTAGCGTCAAATTGGTTAAAATTTTACCGTGATTCGTCAGAGGTATCAAATAATTATCGTTATTCGTCAAAATCAGTCGATGTTTTTATCGTCTAAAATAAAGTGTACATTTTATCGTCATACACCAAAAATACCCGTTAACGTCATTTGGCAAGAACTTTTACCGTTATTCGTCATGAAGGTACCCCCGTTACGACCCTCATGAAAACTATGTGTAATTTTATCTTCCTAAACGGAAGTCTAATCTATTACTTAAAAGACCAACCGATGACTGAAACAATATCCGGACGCCTTTATTATCGTTTTTCTCCCAAAATAACCCAAACGGAATAGTTATAAGCGAGGATGACAAATGAGACTATGCATGGTACCTAGAGGACACAAAGGCATGATGATTAATTTATTGTGGAAGGAACAGAAGCGACACACAAAATGAGGTCGTCTCGTTTAATAGTATAGATGTTTGACGTTGGAAAGGAATTTAAATAGATCTAGAATGTTTTATCATATGATAAAATAAAAAACACAAAATTTTCCTCATAGACCTTTTTTCATAAATCATCAATTATACAGTGTATGTACATGTGACTTCAAACGAAGATCACATTAAGATCTTTGGTCCTTTAGGCCACACCAATTTGATGTCTAGTTCTTCGGACAACTGCTCCAAAAAAATATGGGGCGAGCGAGCGAAATTTTTTTTTTTAATTTTTTTCTGGGAACTGAGTTTTTTTTTTGGAGAGTGCTCTAGAGGTGAAACGAGCGGTATATATTTTTTTTTAACTGGGCGATTTAGAATTTGTACAATTTATGTACGTGTTATAACTGGTACAATTTATGCACGTGTTATAACTGGGTTACTTCATCGAAAAACGAGACAGACAACAGATGCTCTAATGCATATAGGTTCATTTATTGGTGCCTGTAGCAGACCAGACTTTCTTGTCTCACTTTGGTTAATTTTGGTTATTTTCTTCAAGTAAGCTTTGTCGGCATGAATTTTCATTTAAATCTATATATATCGGGAAGCATAGCAACCACTACAATCTTCAGTTTTTATCTAATAAAACATTTTTGTCATGTATACTTGTTTATGGTACTCTTCTTTAGGTTGAAGGTTTAATGAAAAAGATTCAAGGATTTTACAAGAGGAATTATGCTAGTTAGGTAAATTACACATGTTGAATAAATTTAGATATGTGTATGTTTCCAAAGAAATGCCCCTTTGTTGTTTTCATTGTTTATTGTCTGCTTGACATCCAGTTGTAACTATTCATCTATATTCAGGATCAAAATAATGAGCGAGGTGAATACTTCTTGCTTTGTATTGAAACAACAACATGCTGAGCAAGATAGTTATATCGCTGTAATGTAGGTCCCAATGTATTAAAATGTTTCCTTTAAATGCCTGTCACAACATTCAGATACATTATTCTGACTGAGCAAAATACTCTTTCATTTTGCTCCAAAAAGCAGCAATTCATTTTAAACTCTTTAGCTTGACTAGAAGGGGTTGAACCAATTACACACCCCTAATTATGATCAGCATGCCAATCACAATACCATCACCTTGGTGTCGTTTGGTACTCTTTAAATTCCCTATAACAAAAGAAGAGTTCTGCTTGCATGTAAAAAGACTAACAGGGGGATATGAGGATTCATCAAATCAAAAACTTCTGTGATTTTTTTAAAAAGTTCACAGGAATTTACAATTCACTTCATCCAAATAAAGGCAACAGTAGTATACCGCTGTTCGAAATTCATAAATCGATTGAGAAAAAAACAAATCCGGGTTACAAACTAAAACTGAGGGAAACACATTAAATATAAGAGGAGAACTACGACACAACAGAAACACAACATTAAAATGTAACACACACAGAAACGAACTATAATATAACAATGGCCATTTTCCTGACTTGGTACAGGACATTTTAAGAAAAAAATGGTGGGTTGAACCTGGTTTTGTGGCTAGCCAAACCTCCCGCTTTTATGGCAATGTTAAAAATTACACTAAAATGACAACATTACATGACAGGACTACAGTACAAATAAATGGAAGAACATGCAGGACAGAGAAATACACAAATAAACAAAAACGACAATGCAGCACTCACAGAAACAAACTATATGATAACAATTGCCATTTTCCTGACTTGGTACAGGACATTTTTTTAGAAAAAAACAGATGGGTATATGCCTGTTGAAACAAGGATCGGGGATGACGATGGTTCTTTCAAATATGGATGTCATGGATGTGTTTGTGGTCATCTAACGAAAGATTTTTAATTTTTGCATCCTAGAACAGGTTTTCAAATGTAAAACTAGAAGCATATCGGATAACCGTGTGTTCAATAACTACTTGTCCACGACAATGAACTGACACAACTGCATGTTGGCATCTGGACTTTTGACTTTTTATTTACAAATTGATTTATCACATGTGCATTTGAAACGATTAAAGTATTATATGCAATAGAAAAGCGTCTATGTGAAGAAAACAAAATTTCCAGGAGAAACTTATTTTGGAGCGGCATGCGGACCACACATTTACGGAAGCAGTAATATATTTTTTGAAAAATCAATTTCTCCAAAACAGAAGCGGGAAAACTCAAAAGAACTAGGAATTAAATAGGTGTGGCCTAAGACTTCGATTATAGTCAAAGTTTTACAAATTTTCTTCTTAATGGGCTTATAAATTAACATTTCACTGTTTTATTTTTATTGCCCTCCCAACTGATATTGTATCACGTTTCACTATATACGATAGAATAACCACCCATTAAATCAGGTCTTTATTATAGTTTAATCGTTAAAACCTGCATTTTGTATCACGTTTGACTCTGTGAAAGTGTTTATTATAATTTAAACGACAAAAACACAACCTCTGCTGATTATATAATGATAAAAGAAAATGTGTCTACTACTTCAATGAGAAAGCAACAAACTAAATAAAATCAGAAAAATAAAAGACATTGTACTGTCTTCAACATCAGAAAGTATCTAAAAAAATCTCACAATTGTTCCGCTTAAAAAAAATCTGACGTGATTTATAAAAGAGAGGCGAAAGATACCAAAGGGACATTCAAACTCGTATGTCGAAAATAAACTGACAACGTCATGGTAAAAATAGAAAAGACCAAAAGACAAACAACAGTTACTGTATACAAATCACAACATAGAAAGCATGGTGTACAGGAGCTGTCTGCCCAGAAAAAAGCTAAGTGAACTTGGTTATATCAGTAATACTGAAGACAAGAACAAAAATATCAGTGTTAAAACTGTACCAAAGAATGCCAGCGGTAAAACTTATCTTATTGAAAGAGACAAACGAATGAGACACAAGTTTTAAGCAACTTAGTAATGTCTTCTGCAAATAAAAAGACATCATGCGTCTAATACCGATTTTCGTATTTGAACAGTTCAAACAAGATCTTTTCGCGGCAATGTCCAAAGTAAATTTTGTAAAAAAATTAAATAGAGAAAAAAAAAATGAAATAAGCTGTAAATAAACAAACCGAAATTAGTCCCCTCTAACATCTGTGAATGATTTAACACAAACAGTAAAATGATAACCTTCATCAATAATTCCATAAAGCCAAACACGATTGTTTTGGATGACAATTTTATACTTGTATGCTTTATACATGACATTACCTCAAAACGATATAGATGTTAAGTACCACTTTTGTATCCCTGTAGATAACGGGGAAAAAAACCTTGCGACCAATTTGTAATGCTTAATATTGGAATTCCTATTGTATGCATAATTATAGGAGATGTGGTATGATTGTCAACTATCAACCAAAGGGCAAAGACGTTAAAAATTATATGTTATCGCAAAGCCTTTAACAATGAATTAAACACAACCTGTATAAAGAGTATGACTGCCCCTTATTGTTTGTTTTGGTCAGTTAGATTTGGGATGGATAGATTTAATTAGTTTATATGTAGAAAACTCTGGATTATTTTGAGACAATATATCAGCTAATTCCCATGCAGATATCAGAACAACGATTCCTTTTTATTTGTAATAAAAACAGATCGTCGAAAATTGTTATATCAAATGAAATCCGTAAAATAGATGAAAAATTCATTGTACAAAATTTTTAAATAATTGCTTTGACAAATTATATGTTTAATTTTGTTATTATTAGAAATTTTTGAAATTTGTTTAGACAATTCTCAAATACTTTATTTCTAATATATATAAAATATTGTAACAAATTTTAGAAAATGTGTAATAACCTATATTTTTTGTTGTTGAAAAAAACCCTGTGGCAACAAAATAAGCAAATTTGAACTGTGCTATAATAAGTACGAAATTGAGGCGTTCAGTAATCATAAAATTGAGAATGGAAATGGGGAATGTGTCAAAGAGACAACAACCCGACCATAGAGCAGACAACAGCCGAAGGCCACCAATGGGTCTATATGAAATCGTTATTACCGATTCCAAAAAAAATATGTTTTTTGATTCTAAAACTTCATTGTAAAGGATGCAGAATTTTACCTAAACGATATAAAAAACTAAAACTTAAACAATGAATTTCAAAATTCAAAATTAATTAATGCATGTTTTCCAAAATTGACATCTAATGAAGGAAGCAGTGGACAGGGGTGGATCCAAGATTTTAGGTTGAGGGGGGAGGGGGGGGGGGGGGGCTCCACGTCATATTTATCAACAAACTTTAATTATGATTCCCATACAGTAATGGAATACAGATTACACATGTGCCATACCTTTAACAAACTATAATTATGATTCCCATACAGTAATGGAATACAGATTACACATGTGCCATACCTTTAACAAACTATAATTATGATTCCCATACAGTAATGGAATACAGATTAACCATGTGCCATACCTTAAACAAACCAGTGCAAAGGATTCAAATGCATGAGAAACATATTCAAACTAATGGCAAACTATATACTTTGCCTCATTTTTAAGAGAATATGATTTAAAAGACAATGCAGACATTTAGGAGTAGTTCATTGAACGTTCGTGAAGATGATTATATCACCGAATTAAGAGATAATTAGTAGTTAGTATCCGTAGATAAGAGATGAGTGTTGACTTGTATTTACATCAGTTTCATCTTATCATTTCAGATCCTCACGATTTATTAATTTGAAAATAATATATCAATTATGACTATATAGTGAACAGATTATGGATGGCGTGATAACTAGAGGACTTATATATATTTCATTAATTATACAGGTAGGACAAGTTTTTGTTGTAATGTTTTCTTGTAGTGTAATTTTAACAATAATATTCAGTCATTAAAGATTAATATACAGACTATTAATCCTGTTTGTGATTTTAGTGCAATTTCAAAAATAAGAAATGAAAGTATTTCTTTCTTTTAATGGAAGTGTATTTGCTATCCTATAGAAAAACGCCAAATAAAAAAAAAAAAAAAAAAAAAAAAAAAAAAATAAAAATAGCGGCTGGGTTCAGAGTCTAAATTCTGGATGTCAATCATGTGAAAAAATACCAAAATATCAGTAGAGTTTGGTACATATATGTAGAACGCTGTTAAAATGAAGGCCTAGATTAGGAGAATTCATTAACTTGTTAATTTTACGCACTTGCACTTGTCTTACGACACTGTCTTCAATTCGATCTGTTAACTTATTGAAAAGCGTACAGATTACAAACTATATATGCCAAAATGAAAGATTAAATACTTTTACATCCTCAAATGTAAATAAATGATCAAGTGTGGAATGCTATACTAATTAAGGGCTAATTAATGCAATGAGCTATGTGATTGAAATGCAGTAACATAATTTTCTTGTGGTAAGATCGTTTATCACCCGCTCATTCATTCTATTGCATGTGGACCTCCTAAGTTAGTAGTGTGAATCATGGCGTTTATTTCGAAACTCTAACAATTGGTATACATTTTTACTCAAATTATATAAACGCAATTTATTTGCATGATATTTTTCATTAAAAACAAAACATATATATATTGTCTTATAATATGGTAGAAATTGTATTAACAAATAGGGAGAGACTTCTTATTTAACAAAAAAAAAAAAAAAAAAAAAAAAAACCAACGAATTCATAAGGGAGGTAACTCATAATTCTTTAAATTTTGAATGAATTGTACTGTGAATTTCCACCGTTAGGTATACAGCAAAAACAAGATGGGCAACCCCCCACTTTATTGTGAAATTCTTACATCTAGTTACCTTTCAGTTCAGATAATTGTGATTTGCCCTATATAATCTATATGAAATAAGAGAAATTTGCTAGTGTCTTTATGTTAATTTGTTTTTCTTTGTTGAAATAGTTATTTGTTTTTATAGTGATTAAGATTATTTTACAATGTTGACTGCTGTACCCCAATTTATGACATTTTACCTATTATGTCTGTTTGTTTTGCTCACACATTGTTGTCAATATAATGGAATTCTATGCAACTGTATCACAATTGAGAGGTTTGGCTAGCTATAAAACCAAGTTTAATCCACCATTTTCTACAGGAAATACATGTACCAAGTCTGGAATATGACAGTTCTTTTCCATTCGTTTGATGTATTTGACCTTTTGATTTTGCCATTTGATAAGTGACTTTCCGTTTTGAATTTTCCTTTGAGTTCGGTATTTTTGTTATTTTACTTTTTTTTTGTAACACATAGCCTGAAAACAATCTCATTATGTTGAACCATCTTACATACCACACTTCTGTCAGTGATTTCGATATACTTATTTATCTGTCAAACCTAGTTTACTTTCAATCTTATACATCTATTAATCGTTATTCTTTAACTCCGTAAGTTTTCACACTTATTTTCAGGCATATCGTATAAATATTATCATAGGATCCTTTTCTAAAATCACATTCAAAGAAATGCTTATTGTCTTTAGCATGTAACTATAGAATCCACATCATTTAACAACAATCGGTGACTTTTAAAATGAAATGAATTTGTATTTTTAAATCAATAGAAAGTTATTATTCAATTCCTGTGAGCCTGCACTTGGTTTCAAAATGATAGATTGACTGTTGTTTGTTTAACGCCTAGTCACAAATAGTTCATGCGTTTTCAGGACAAGAACACATTAACAAAGAATACAATAGGTAGAATCGGGAAAGTAGGGGTCGACTGGGATGAAAGACGGGAAATGTGAACTGTCACTAGAAAATGAGGATATATTGGATATGGACTAATATTTTGCCTAGCAACAGGTTATACGGACCCCTCAGAGAGTTGTCTCATAGAGCATGGCACTCTTTCTACACGTGGCATCGGATTTTAAGGTTCTCATTCCGATCGGGCATGGCCTCGTATTTGTATTCCCCGCACAGTGGAACAGACTCCTCACTTTAGCAAAGATTTTACTTCCGTAACGTAAGAAGTCCGAGAGATGATCATATTTCTGTATATTGTCCCCATACAAATACATAGTCAGGCTGGGCATGTTATAACCTATGACCTGATATTAAAAGCATGATCAACATTAATAATTGTTTGCTGAAAATAATAACTTATGGACACTGGTGGATGCAGTTGATGACTATACAAGAAACCTATTTAGCGCAAACCAGACAAATTAAAACTGAATACTTCAAAGTTGTCCTATAATTAATTTTGAGACTTATCCAAACTATAAAAGCACACGGGTTTCTAACCAGAAAGCATGCTATTGTGGTAGGTTTATCTCCTTTACGTTATGACTATGATGTTGTCCAAGCTGATAATGCTTCAAACTATTTTTTCCTTCTTATTAAGAGTGCGATGATCCGCTTAACGTCTTTTAAGATACATAGTCTACAGTAAAACTTGGCATTCAAAAATATAATGGTGAGGCATTAAGGCGACAGTAGTGAACCGATGTTCAAATCTCGTAACCATATTCGTCAGGCGTTGTCATAAACATGTTGATACTTAAATTTCTATAGATCTACTACAAAATATTATGAATGTTGCAAATTATCCAGACTATTATCTACAGTACTACCTAAGCTTTGTTTAGAAATCGTACGATTCCAACATAGATTTTCCTCTATGTTAGTAAGTTCCGAACGGATTTACAAGTTCTCAACATCGATAAACTACTGTAGCCTTTCATTTTTATTCATATTACCAGATATTGTAAATTTAGGTATTCATTTAGGTTATGCCATTTGAAAAAGTTAACCATTTCGAAGACAATTGACTCTTGTTTAAAAGTACATTACATAATCAATGGGCGAAGTAAGTGTTTAACTCTTACGATTACAGTGTGTCTATAACTGCGGATCAACTTTTGATTAAATAGTTGAAACTGATTCCAAAAACATCGACTGAATTAATTAATTATGTATTTAAAACTGATCCCTGATCTTATGTTTGATCAACGACTGTCTATTTTATAAAAGTATAGTAGCCACTTTTCCTGTAAAGTTTCACTCACGATGGCAATATCAAAAATATTGATGAAACTTAATGAAATTTAAATATTACGGAACCTAAAAACTCATCCATGATACCTATAATTCGATACGCCTGACGCGCGTTTCGTCTGCATAATACTCATGAGTGGCGCACGAATCAAAACAGTTGGAAAACCAAATCAATACGAATTTGAAGAGATATTAAACACCGAAAATTTCGAAACGTTGTGCCATATATGATAAAAAGATTTATCTTTTCCTATCCACAATTGTATATAATAACTCGAATAGAAGTTGGCTGTCCGTCTCCCTAATTTTTCAAGAATCGTACTCTTAATTTCCCACAATCCATAAAAATAAAAATAAATTTTATGAATTTTTGTTCGTCCGAAGCGCTTTTCTTGATTTATTTACCTTTAGAAAGAACACTCAAACGTTGAAAGCTAGGGATGTATTAATACGTTTTTTCTAACAATTGAGCAGCTGCACGACATAAAGGGACTAAAAAGAATAGTCAAATCCTGAGGGAGTTGAAATTTTAGTTTCTATATTTTCACAATTTATCAACGAAGAATTTTAAACAGTTTTTTTATAAGTCATGTCAGTACCGAAGCACTACTGAACCGATGTTAGTAATACCCTCGTGGACGGACAGTCCACCAGCACCAGTATCGACCCAATGCGAACGTCCTTTTTGGATTTACCTTAACAATGAACGCTCAAAAGCAAATTTTGAAAGCCAAAGGATGTATGAATACCTGAATACTTGAGGAGATATATGTCCGAAATGGGACATCTAGAATAGGAAAATCATTTTTAATAATTCCGAATTTAAAAAACAAGTATGTTATAAATCACGTCAGTACCGAAGCATTGACACCGGAATTGATGATAATTAGGTATGCAATGATCAGAAATATGACATGTCGATATGTAATACTGTTTCTTTTTTTAAAAATAGCAATGTGATAAATAACAAATACAGGAAATCTGCCCTACCTTTAATTCTAGGTAATCATGACATATAATTTCATGAATTCCAGGAATCTTTTAATGATTTTACGCCTGAAACTTTTCATGATTTATGGAATGGCTTAAGTAATTCCTTCCTCTTTATACATAACATAAACTATGATATGACACAGTTTTACAACAGCACAATCATTATAACATTATCAAAACTGTCAATTCTATTACTGTAATGATACATAAAAACTGCAATATTATACCTCAATTTAATTATATCATAACACTATCGTCTACTTTTTACACTCGTAAACATATATTTCGACAAAACAATTAAATGTTGTGAGAACACTCCTTGAAATTTATCAATAAGAATAACTTCAGGAATACAATCATATAGTATAACTATTCAGAAGCGAGTAACATTTAATAGAGCTGATTCCAGTTAAAGGGACATTAGCTGTTAGATTCGACTCAAATTTTTACACTTGATATATAACATACTAAAATGTATATCCGAATTACAAAAAGACTAAAATAAACAATAAACAATGCAAGGACTCGATAATTTGTTTCAGTATTTCATGTTTATCTAAGTATAGACGCCATCTAATTAACCACCGAGATGACCTCCGGGGACTTTCGACGGTCATATAACCCGATATAAACATAAATAGATAGCGAACACGTGCAATTGGATTTGTCTATGTCTGTTTGGTTTCATGGTATTGGTTCAAAAATATGTTAATGATCATTTTTACCTGTAGAAAAATATTTTTTTTTGTGGATCGAATCAGTCAACGAAAAGGTTCACCCTGGTTTCACTTTCAATGTTGACATTCTTTTCCTTTTAATAGCTGAACACGCGTAGTACAAACGTAACTAATCTCTAGCTAAGGGATAAATTGAAGGTCACATGAATACAAATTAAATTGAGGTTAAATTATTGAATTGCTAGTAAATGATACATCAGCAATGATTTTTAGCTTATTTTGACAAATTTGGGTCAAACTAACTGCTTATATAACGAAATATTATTTCATAATTCCGCTTTTATTGATACTTTAAACAAAAAGAATCGTATTCTAAATTTTGTGTCTAAATCGTAGCTAATGCCCCTATATAGTTATCAAAGGTACCAGGATCATAATTTAATACGCCAGACGCGCGTTTCGTCTACATAAGACTCATCAGTGACGCTCAGATCAAAATAGTTATAAAGCCAAACAAGTAAAAAGTTGAAGAGCATTGAGGACCCAAAATTCCAAAAAGTTGTGCCAAATACGGCTAAGGTAATGTATTCCTTGGATAAGAAAATCCTTAGTTTATCGAAAAATTCAAAGTTTTGTAAACAGGAAATTTATAAAAAAAAATGACCATATAATTGATATTCATGTCAACACCGAGTGCTGACTGCTATAAGAGAAATTATCCCAAATTGTAATACTTGTTTAAAGGTTACATAAGTCAACCTCCTTATAGTTAGTTCTATACAGGAACTCCCATAAAATGCTCCTACATCCCACATTGCATTAGTAATAGAAGTCATATATATTACACATACTAGCTATGTGATATCATGGTTAATTATCACCTACTTTGCTTCGAGCATCAATTGTCGAAATGCACTAATGGTGCAGTAAACTTGGTACCATTAATTTTATATAAAATATTACATCAGTTAGAAAGGTAAATTGGACCGTGGTTTGAAGTGTCTTTCTAAGAAAATATCGTGATTCCCTTTATATTCAACAATAGAAAATCTAGATATAAGAAATTAGAAAGGCCATACGTTAATCGATGTATACATTTTCATGCATGTGTAAAATACAAACTTTAGTATTTAATAAGAATAATCACACAACACCCGTCAATAAGCATGTGACATTTAATAGTGTCCGATATTTCGTAATGTCATATTTGATAAACTTTATGCAAAATGCACTACAATGTACATGCAGATATCATAATACAATGAAGAAATGCTTTATCTATTATCTGTACACATAACAAAGTAAAACGTCACCCAAAAGATGAAATATTACTTGAAAACCAAGGATTTATAGATACCTAGTCACGCGAGGTCAATTCTGTCTAAGAGAGTTTTGTAGTAAAATTGTTACCGTTAAATGTTATAAAAAGACAACAAAAAACTAAACGTCAACATATAGACAAATGTCCTAAAATGTCCTAACAATATTCTATGGTTAGCTGTGGATTACACCGACACTATAAAAGTTGTGAATAAACTGAGCTGACGGACTTTAAAAACGCAACACACATTTTGGTGATTTTTTTACTAAATCAGGATTGATCCTCATATTGCTACTATTCATGTTTACCATACTTCTTTCTGATTAGAAAAAAAATCAATACCCGACTTACTTGAGATTATTGAACATACCGGATTATTGAAGCCGAATAAAGCTTTAAAGGTTTTTTTCTTCGCGAAACAATTCTTTCAGGCCATACCAACACTTAACTCAGTTAAAAAATGTTGCATCTCTATATTACCGAGACTGAGCAATGAAAAACTGAATCAGGCCATACGAATATTGCAGGCAGGAATACGTGCTGTTCCCAGACAGTTTCACGTCAGGAACTCATCTTACTGTCCTTACAACTACGGTACAGACACGGGATTTTTTTTATGACCACCCATGAACAGATCAATGTGTAGTGACATCACCACGTCAATAAAATTTGATTACGCAACGTCATTTGCGAGACATGTATAATCAATTCGTCGAATGCCATGGCAGACTGATTCGCGCCATAAATATTTCCCATATTCTGAAATGCCAAAGAATGGACTGCAGAAAAGAATTTAAAGCCCTAAAATTTAAACCCCATAATTACCAAAACACACTGTAATGGATGGGAAAGAGCCCAAATCAGAAGGTACAAAACAGAACTCCAAACATGCCCACAAAAATTGGTAGACCTTTCTGTTAATTGTTTAGGCGTTTGTTACAGGTCGTCATTGCTTTCGACGTCGATACATCCATTGATAAGAAGAAAACCAGAATTTGAGTGCATACCACATGATTTGAACATTAAACATGACGTAATCAATTCAACTTTCGAACTGAAAACCTTTTTTAGACAATACAATAATGAATGAAATTTATGTTTATACAATTATTTAAAAAAAATTGCATATTTGAAAAGGAGAATTTAAAATAATAATCTAGTGTTGCGTTTTTAAAGTCCGTCAGTATACTATACATTTGCGAAATCTAACATGGTTCATATCATTAACATGCATGTCCTTAACAGCAGGTTTCTTTGAAACTTAGCATTGTTCGATAAAATCAACACCAGTATAAGACTGATGCATACAAGCACCAGAACATAATTATGATTAACAAACAGTTGTTGTCTCAAATATCTATTTATGTTATGAGTTCTATTATTAGATTTAATTGATCGGGATGGAAATCTTTATATCTTAAGATACTATTGTACCTTGCCTTCTAGCAAGTATTTCTATGTGCATTTGGATTTGACTGCTTTTATTTATCAACAAATTAACATGTAGTTTAGGTCAAACAATTATTACCTACGATATGAATGAACAGAGGTGTTGGTACAATTAATGAGGATAGCAGCACAATATACCAAGACAAAGAGATTGACCGCAATCTGTACGTTCATCCACTTCAGTAATGAAAGATAATTTCGTATGCAATCTATAAATAAGTGAATTGACATTTATCCCAACATATACCAGACCAAACAGATAACAACACCTTAATTTGCATTTTCTTTTTAAAAAAAAGGTGCAGTTATTCCCGTTTTGTATAGAGAACTTCCAACAATTTTGATTCGAGTTCCACTACTAAAGCTTATGCAGACGAAATGCGCGTCTTGAGGACAAAATTATAATCCTTGTATCTTTAATGAGTTTTAACAACAACTGGATTGATGCCACTGCTGGTGGACGTTTAAATGTACTATTTATTATAAAATGTAAGATTATTTGAAAAACTAAGGTTTTTCTACCCCAAGACATCGATTGCCTTAGCTGTATTTAACATAACTTCGGAATTGTGTGTTTGTAATATTTCAACTTTCTATTTGATTTGGGTCTTCCAACTGCTTTAATTCGAGCACCACTGATGGGTTTATTGTAGAAGAAACTCATGTCTGGCGTACCAAGTTAATAGCCTAGTATCTTTAAAGAGTTTTCGTAAATATTCAATTATGAAGGCCGTCTTATTTAAGCTGTATTTTCCAAACACGCTCAACTATGGCAAACACTGAGTTGCCGAAATTCTTTATTTGAATATTGAAGCCTGGAACAATTTCAATATATTTTTAAGATTGTTCTACATTACACCGAACCAGTACTTGTAAAGGACAACTCTTTTTTCAATTCATAGTAAAGAGTTAAATTCGGGCTTTTGTAAATCAATTTAATTTGAACTGCAATTTGTCAAGTCCGTTTCACACAATCTAGCATTCAGGAATTTCGAATAAATTCTCTTCAAAAATATGGTGTGTGTGTCAAATCAGTGAAGTATAGTGAATCAAATAATACAAATAATCATTATGTAAGATTTGTAACGAATAGAAACTACCATTGATTGTTTTGATATGAGAAATTTACAGCTTCAGATTTATAAACTTTTCTCAGATTATCACAAATGTAACAGTAACACACTTTAAAAATTCTTGGTGGTCCATAATGAGGTAAAATTATAAAAAGACGTGTCACTCGAAATCAGTTGATGTTAAAGATAAAAGCAATAAGATTATTTCGATAACTTTACCTAGAGAAAACACATTCACACAGCTTACGTCAGTCTACGCTTCAATTCAAGTTAAATACGTCACTATAGCAGAATTCTCACGTAAATGTATCAATATTTTGATTTGATATGTATAAGGCAACGACCATTTAATCAATAAATGGAAAAGGAGTTGGGAGGAATGTGGGTGTTTGTGTCGTGTTTCATCATTTTTAAAAATGAAAATGAAAGACACATGCTAAGTCATCATAAAATTATTAAATGGGAGCAACGTCAGAAATTAAGGACGACAAATACTTACACTGGAGACAGGTATCTAAGATGAGTTTATTTACAACCACCAGGTCGATGTCACTCCTGGTGTAGATTTCCTCCTCGAGGATATCACCAGCCATGTAGTCAGCACATATGGTAATTATAAATTGTTTACAAAACTTTAAATCTTTCGAAATACTAAGGATTTTCTGCCCTAGGAATAGATTACCTGTATGTTGCAAAAACTTTTGGCATTTTGGGCCATCAATGGTCTTCAACTTCGTACTGTAGTTGGCCTTTATAACCTTTTTGATTCGAGCGTCACTGATGAGTTTTTTGTAGACTAAACGCGCGTCTGGCGTACAAAATCTTAATCCTGGTATCTATGATGAATTTATCTAGAAGGAATAGAATACAAATATTTTTCACACTTGTTTAATATTCTTCAATAATAACCGATTTATAAAAATCTAAATGTCAAATTCCGGAAATATTATAAATATTGGTTTTAACTTTTATTCGTTTATATGTTTCATATTTGTGTTGTTTCTATCATTTACTAGATGTAAAGAGATTTCTTTTTTAAAATATTTTGCAAAGTTATAAAAAAAAAACTTCCACCGTATTGTTACTGCTGCAAAAGAAAGACATGTCAATCAATGATATAAACTTTAGATTTCGAAGGTACCCGAAAAAGTAATCCAAGATAGAAGATATCATCACACTGTATTCATTTAAAACTGGTGAAAGAATGATTTACTTTTAATCAGTTTATTTGTAATTTGTAATCAAATGATAGTTACGTAGAACGAGGAATCAAGAACCTACGATTTTATTATTGCTTGTTGCATGTCATTCATGTTATATTATCTTGTGGAAATATCATTAAAACTGTCAGAAATGTACAAAATTGTGAATACGATTGCAAAAGACATAGCATTATCATTATGTAGGCACAACAGTCTTAATTGTTAATGATGATAGTTTGTTTATATTCCTACATGATGCTATATTTTATAAAGGAGAAGAAAAAAAAACACCACACACACAAGTTAGTTCCCCGTTATTCTAAAAACAAACACTGACGACACTGTTTAATTTTACCATGAATTAGACATCTAGGTTTAACATAAAGGCATTATCTGTTTAAATTTTTTAGTCAGTTGTGTTGTATGTCTGTGATGTATGTTTACACAGTTTTGGCTGCTGGATCCCAATTATTGTCACATTAATCTACTATGTCTGTTTTGGTTGCTCACCCAATTTTGTCAATATAACAGAACGTTACCATAAACAACTGTCACACAAGTGGGAGGTATAGCTAGCTATACAACCAGGTTTAACCCACCATTTTCTTTGGAAAATGTCTGTGCCAAATCAGGAATATGGTCATTGTTTTTAACTTGTTCCGTTGGTTGATAGCGTTTGATGTTGTCAGTTTTTTATGCACTTCCCCTATTTAATTTGCCTTGGAAATCAGAATTTTTGTTAAACTTTTTTTTTCCTCAGGCAAAGTTGACCCAAGATGGATTTGGATATTATTTTAGGTCCTTTTTGTTCATGTAGCTCTTCAACTGTTTCAGTTTTTATACATCCTTGGCTTTCAAATATTCGGCTTTGATCATTCCTGATGAAGGTAAATCCAGTAAAGCGCTTCGGAGGAATGAAAGTTATAAAGTGTAGTTTTCATTTTTTTTCGAAGAAGGACACGCCAAGGTCAAGGCGAAAAGATAAACAAATACTATAAAGAAACTTAAAGATAGAGCACATGCAAACCAGGAGTGAACTATGATGGTTCGAAATGAAAAACGCTCTATGCTCCTATCAAATTAACTTCAAAGACGATGAATAACTAAGGAAATAAATCTGACTTCATAAATGAATACATCTAGAAAAAATGCACATAAAAAATCCACGAAAAACACTGTCATGCCAATGCGTGTGTCAGATTTATGGTATCAGTTCCGTCTTCAAATAAATATTTATTCATGTTTTCATGATTTTAATCTTCTGAATGGATTTATGAGGTTTGAACATTAGTGAACTACTGTTGTCTCTAATTCATACATGCAAGTTCATTCATGAATCTTATCATATTTACTTTGCTTTCATTAGTAGAAGCTTATACCAAGCAAATAGACACAAAATTTATGCGGTTCCATATATTTATAAGAAAGTGTAGACATGTCAAATTTGTCGTCACTGTGACATCCTAAGCATGTCAAAATTTATGTTTGATTTTATTTACTTAACATAGCTGGACGTTATTTATATAGTTAATTGTAAGATATAAGCTAAGCAACAGTCTTGCGAAACAATGTATTTGATTAAAATCAACGAATTTGTATCATTTTTTGTTATGTCTTTTTTTATTACCCTTGATGCTCATATCTTAACATCTTTTAACACTAATGGCAAAACCTTTTTGGAATTTGTTTAATGTCGTGAAAAAATCTAAAGATATAATTTGTTAGAATACTTTTCTTGATTTTCGAATTCAAAGGTCCACATAAATGTTCGTTCATCATACATTCTCTTTTGTTAAGTAAATTCAATGTGAGTATTGTTCTATAATTTTCTGAACTGAGCATAAGTATTTAAACTAGCATGTCAAATCTGGCTACAAAAGCATGATAAATATTAAAGATTAAACCAATAACTTTTTTTAATATACTTTTAGGTCTTTTCTTCGGGTATATTTGAAATGGCGATTTTATCAATATACAACGGAAATGGAAGGCGTTCTGATGGACATTGTTGTGTTGGTTCAAATGAATATTGTAATGATCAGTGTCGAACTTTTGTAACCGCGTGCCTCCTACAACATACAACAAAGGTGCCTGAATTACCTGAGTGTATTTTTGGAAATTCCAGTACTGATGTTTTAGGAGGCAATGTTGTACTCTCAAAAACACTAAACGATATTGAATTGTCAACTTTAATGATAAGATTCCAGTTTTCATGGCCTGTAAGTATATTTAGTTTACCAAAATTGTTTAAATTTAATGAAAATAAAATCATTCTCATATGCATTGTTCATGTTAAAAATGGAAAGTGGAAAAATGGAACATTTTATCAGAATTATATATGTTGTGGGGAAGTCTTTGTTGATTCTAATTCAAAAACGATTATGTTCGTGTATCTGACGTTTTTGTAAGTAATTACAGAAACAAGGGTTTTCTTTTCATGTTATTAACCAGCCTATTTCACCTGTTTTGTTTGGCGTTTCCTCTACTTTGTACCGCTACTTGAGTTATCGACGACACAAAATGTATACATTATATTATCAGCATACAGTTGTATCTTTCAAATAAACCTCTTGAGCTGCTGTTGAATTGACAGAATATAGTTAATCGAACTTTATGAACTTTTAACCATAAAGTAGTAGTTAATTGCTAAATTTTACCCTCCCCACTTGAAGATGACTTTCGTGAATGTCATGTTAAATATAAATATATTGGAAGATAAAGTATCTATCGTATATAGATTCATCAAGAGGGCATCATGTGTATCTCAATTTAAAAATGCTTCAAGATGAAGGTTGTTCAGTTCACTGAATATCGTACGTGCCTGTAGTCAACTATAATGATATATTGAATATTTTATTTTATTTACACGGAAGTAAATTATGTAATTATTGCTTTATAATTGACTGATGAAAAATCCAGACGAGACATTGCGTTGATATTAATCAAGGGTAGATTAGATGATATAATAACTATTCATATCAAATTTTAAATGTACACTTTTTTCACGATTAAAACAGATTAAAATATTTGCGTAACCTATTAAGTCCGCTCTTAAATTTGCAAACCTTTGGACAGCGACTGAGAAAGTGATGTGTATGATAAATTATAGTCATATCATGTCAACCATGATACATCATTTCAGATTAAAAAATTAGTGTATATCATATTAAGTTATACTGAACAAATATTGGCATAAAAATGCATGTTTCCCATTAAAATAAAGTAGTGTAATGGCATTCAAATGCCAATCAAAACAACAGGATACTTGTAATTTCGCATACACGGTAGTTGTGACAGTTTCTTTATTTGATTGATTTTAAAAGATAAGTTTTTAGAACGAAAGCAACAGTTAAAGTGTATGAAAACATTTTCATTATCGGCTGTGGTGAGAGTCTGCGACTTCTTATCAGGACAGAGAGCTTTCGCTCAATACTTGAAAGGAAAACGGCTTGTATTGATCTTTTTATAACATATTTTCAATACTAGAAATGTGTTACAAAATATAAACTACCGTACGCTATTTTGTAGAAACTGTTTCCGTATTTCTATATTGACGTTTCCAAAATTCGTTTTTGCCAATCTCGGGCAATGTCAATTGAAAGTCAACAGCAGTATGTTTGTGTAGACATTTAAGTCTTAACTCGTTACAGTTTACTCAGGTATTTTTTTTAATTGTATATTAAGTCATAGACATGACGTAAAAGATACCAAAGGGATATTCAAACTCTTAAGTCGAACACAAACTGACAATGCCATATTAAAAAAGACCAAAGACAAACAATAGTACACAAAATAACATAGAAAACTTAAGACCAAGTAACGGGAACCCCACTGCTGATAGCTGATATTATATTGAAATTGTCTACTTTGCATGGCAAGCTTTTAATAACAACAGTATAATTTTTTCAATTTTGTAAAATATTGTTATCTTGAAACAATGGTCTACATTCTATGGAATCCTGTATGCATACTTTTTGACGGCATCAAAAAATAAAGAACTTTGTAATTTTAAAGGGAACCAAAATGTGTAGAATAGTAATCTTCTTAAGAAAATTACATGTGCCAACTTGCTATGATCCTACGTATTCCTACGCAAGGCTGTACGGAGACGTACATTTTTATATATCATCATCTTTTCTGTCTCTGGTTAATAGTTTCATTGACAATAAAAGAGAGGCGAAAGATACCAAAGGGACATTCAAACTCATAAGTAAAAATAAACTGACAAGACCATGACCAACAGACAAGCAACAGTACACAGCATAGAAAACTAAAGACTGAGCAACACGAACCCCACCAAAAAACTGGGGGTGATCTCAGGTACTCCGGAAGGGTAAGCAGATCCTTCTCCACATGTGGCACCCGTCGTGTTGCTCATGTTATTACAAAAATGGTAATAAGTCTAATTCGGTAGGTCACATTCGGGAAAAAAGGGGACGGGATTGTAGTTACGATAATTGGAACATATCCGCTATCATCTGTGAAACGGATATTCCATAACGGTCAACCAACTCGTGATGGCGTCCGTAAAATTTACGAAGTGATGATTTCAACTTCACCACTTGGAACTCTTGGTTTAATAGCTTCTTTGTCAGCAGCAACCCTCTACCAAGGAACTCATGATAGGAAATACAAGCCCTGGAATATCGTGGTACTATAACTACATGTCCCAACTCAAAATGAAGAACACTTGACCAACGAAGATGTTTATGTTTGCAATCATGCAGCTTTGGTCAGACAGTATTTCGCACTTTTTCGTCCGTATGACGGAGGCAAAATATATATAACTTTAAAGGCTAGAAATCGCCCTTTAGAATTTATTTCTAATTGGCTGAAACTACAAAGACCGTTTTCAGAAAATGCCACAGCGGGTGATATTAAATGTTAAAGAAACAGTTTTTTTTACAAAAGAATACGGACGATATTATCCCTTGTCGTTTTTTGAATACTGTAAATACAGAAATTATTGCGAGAATAATTATTGCAATTTCATGAAAATCTGCATATAGATATATAGATGTATAATATATCAGATAGAGAGATCTTATTATTGCGATATTCACCAAGTCGCATTAATAAAAACCTCGCAATAATTTCTGAATGTACAGTTTATTAGAGCCTTTCGTCAGTGGTGCTTACATAATACTATTACTTTTGTTATTCCTAAACGTGAAGCCCGATGCCCAGTAAACGAGGCCAAGGTAGGCAACTGACACTGAAACCTTTGGAAAACAGCTGATATAAATTAGATAAACCACAGCAATTTTGTGTAAGATAATTGTTCAATGTTGTTATGTCTGCAATAAAATCAAAACTTGGTAACATCATTGGTATTTGAACTTTCATCAGCACTGTAAACTATATTGTCCTTTTCTAGATGGGGATATTTCAATTTTCTGGTTATAACTGATAAATTAGTTATTCAGGAATTTCGTTACGACAATTTATTGAACACCTTTAGTAAATTGTTTCATAGATACCATGATTTGTTAAAAAGTTTCGTCGTATCTGTAGAAACGTTATAACAAATCGAAATTCACTGTGACATTTTCTTTTTCTTTTCTTTTTGTTTCTATACAGCCTGTCAATTTAGACATGAAACCATGTAATTCTTTGAATAAACATATTCTTAAAGGTTATCAGTTTATAGTAACATCTTTTAGTATTGTCTTCATTGGTATTTACATTGATTTTGTTTAATATGTATTGTTATACAATTTTGAACGTTTATGGTCCTGTCGATAATTTTATTTTCGCATTAAACAAGTTCATGCCTTTCTCTGATTATTTATAATGGCTATCACACTGCACAAATCTGTTGGATAAATACTGATTTATATTTATGACTGGGGACACATGGTTTATTTGACAATTTTAATTGACTTTGAACTCCCTTTCAGTAACTACGAGAACTCTGAAATCGAAACCTTGTATTTTGTGTCAGTCGGCATTCCTATTGGAACGAACTAAGCGCTTCTCCTTGCCGACCTCTTCTTATTTCCATATGAGTCTGAGTTCCTTGAGACACTTGTCAAAAACAAGAAGATCATAGAAGCCAGGTCATTTAATTTCACATTCAGATATATTGATGATGTTCTTTCCTTTAACAATCTAAACTTTTCGGATTGGGTTCCATTGATATATCCTCCAGAACTAGACATTGAAGAAACAACAGACACGGCTTCCTCCGCCTCGTTTTTATACTAATATCTCGATTTTGACATAAGCGGTCATCTAAGTACCAGAATCGATGACAAACGAGACGAATTATAAATTTTCCACACATTAGCAGCAACTCATTCGGTATTCAAGAGATTGCAGCTGCTACACAGACTTTATAAAACGTCACCAGTGTCTGAGTAGTAAGTTGATGAACCAGGGTTATGTCAACGAACGTCTCTACCTTTTTCTAACACAGTTCATCGGAAGATACCAAGACCTTGTTATATTGTTAAATATTCCGTATCAACTTCACAAATAATACATGATGGTCTTCAAGTATAGAAACTAGTTACTGACGTTGTTTATCATCTTAATAACGTCTTTTAGTGTTCTTTTCATTTGTCTTTGTATATTGTTAACCTTTTGCTGTTTAGTGCATTTCTGGTAATATCCTTTTTGCGTGGCTCGGTATTTATACATCCCGCCATTTGGTTATTGTGCTATGATCATTTTTTTTTGTATTTCTTGTCTTTCATTTTTGCTTATATGCTTTGTCTATAGAGTGTCTATATGTTATTTTGTTTTTCTTTGTTGGAATAGTTTTTATAGTGATTAAGTTTATAACACAATGTTGACTGCTGCACCCCAATTTTTAACATTTTTATGTCTGTTTGTTTTGCTCACACATTGTTGTCAATATAATGGAATTCTATGCGACTGTCATACAAGTAAGAGGTGTAGCTAGCTATAAAACAAGGTTTAATCCACCATTTTCTACTCATGGAAGTGCCTGTACCAAGTCAGGAATATGACAGTTCTTTTCCATTCGTTTGATGTGTTTGAGCTTTTGATTTTGCCATTTGATCAGTGACTTTCCGTTTTGAATTTTCCTTGGAGTTTGGTATTTTTGTATTTTACTATTTGTTAATGTTGTGATTTTGCTTAGTGCCAATCTGATGAATCAAGCCCTTCCAAACAGATGTTCACAGTTTTTTCTTCAGTTCTGCTATTACATAATTGTCCCAGGTTAGGGAGAGGGCAGATTGCTCACAAACATGATTAATCCCTCCACAATCATTGTATCTATATATGTCTGTCCCAAGAAAGGAGACTGTAATTCAGTGGTTGTCGTTGGTTGGTGTTTACAATATTTGTTTCTCGTTGTTAGCATGGATAAGCCGTTGGTTTTCTAGTTTGAATTATTTCACATTTTTCATGTCGGGGCAATTTGAAGCTTACTATACGTATGGGTTTTGCTCATTGTTGAAGGCAGTACAATGACCTACAGTTATATATTTTTACTTCATTTGGAATATGGTGCATATTTGTCTAATTGGCAACCTTACCACTTCTACTTATCTTTATACATATTTTACTTCATGAGCAACAACTCTTACCCATGTACTCGAAAAGGAGAGTCCCCATCATAGGCTTGGCTGTGATTGTATCGACATAACAGTAAGGAGATTACCCAACAAAGGCTTGGCTGTTAATGTATCAACACAGAATAGTGAGCTTCTTGTTGTATATCTTGCTTCCCACTTATTTAGCAATCATCGCGTACTTGACTTATTTATTATATTTATAAACTTACATACAAATTTTTGTACCTTACATCAATTGCTTGTATTGAAGACATAAACAAGGTTACGTAGGATCATATTAAACAATTATCTGTAAAAGATTTACTCAAAGTCTGGCTATCTGGTAATGTAGTTCTACAAGGGTCTGCGAAATGATTTTAAAATTATTTTTATAATGAGTTGTGTTGTTTTACAGGCTGTGTTTACATTGGTAGTAGATGTAAGACATGATAATGATAATCACCTTTCACAAAACGGTAAGGATAATTCATTTGTATCAATACTCTATTTACATTACTAAACTATCCTTGCATAAAGATTGAAATTATCGTGACATCTTTTATACATTCGAGTGATATACAATTCTATATATCATAAAAAAATACACTATTGTTTCATTGTTTAAGTAGTTACTTCCTGAAACAGGTTACCTCAGTACAACGGATAAACATAATTCAATTCTTCTCAAACATATCCGATGATTCACCATAACGCAAGTAAGAATCTTTTTTCATTTTCCTCGGCAAATACCTCTACCAGATCAGGAATATGACTATTGTTTTACATTCGTTCCATTGGTTGATATAGTCTTACTTTTGATTTTTTTCAGCTTTTATGGACTTTCCCCTTTTTGAGTTGACCTTGGAGTTCGTAATTTTTGTTAATACTTTTTTTGCAGAGTAGACTATTTTATACAGTTTCCCGGTTTGTCGTTTCCCTTTAACTTCCATCAAATAGATATCTTTTTTTAAACATTTATGCTATCTGTTTCATCCATATTTTAGATTCATCTCAACTTATTCTACGTAGCATTGTAAGTGAGACTATATATCCGCCGTCGTTTTGGTACAGCCAGACAACAACGGGAGAAGACAAATCAATACAGTATACATACAGAGTAATATGTGACGACAACTATTATGGAGCCGGATGTGAAGTGTTCTGTAGATCAAGAAATGATAGCTTTGGACATTATGTATGTGACCAAGATGGTACTAAGCTGTGTCTTCCTGGATGGGAAGGCGAATTCTGTCAAACAGGTATATATTTTGACATCGACAAGTACAATTGTGGCGAAAAAGTTACACTGCGGATTCATTATTTTTCCTTGTATACCAATTTTCGTCGATATCTTCGGTTTAAGTAAAAAACGAATCTAAATGTTAAAAAAACACACATTTTCTAAAGGTTTGTTTGCAGAATTTGGAAAATCAAGAAAATCAAATATCTACGAAAATACAATATTTCCTCACTACAAGAAGATTGGTTTCCACGAAAATAAATAAATCTACAGTATGTTGCATTCGCACATAATATAAAAGTAATACCATGTTTAAATGACTGGTTCTTTCAAGCTGTGTTTTGGTGTTTTGGTTAAGGACGGAAAGGAAGGGTTACTAAAGTATATCTTGCTGGTGATAGTTTTATAAATCAATTCTTCGATCATTTAACGGACGCCGTCATGATTCATGTCGCAGATGACAAGTGATATGTTCCATCTGTTGTAGCCAATTTCTGCCGTCCTCTTTTCATTGTGTATGACTATCAACGAATGCTACTAATTTACGGACATAACGACGATTTTCACTGGTGGGGCAGGAACTGCTAACCTTTCGGGAACACTTGAGTTCTGCTCAATGTTTTCACATGGATTCGTTTCACTTTTGCTTTAGTTTTTGGTGTTGAATTTATTGATGTTTTATCTTTCAGTGTGCATTTTTTTTTATATATATATGGTCTAGTGTAAACTTTCACCATCTATTATGAACTAAAGTTAGATAATTAACATAAACCGATTGTTTTTAAATTTGGTAATATATTTGTGTACTGTATATCATCAACGAATATGACTCACCAATCAATGGAATTTAACAAGAGTATCATCACGGGTATCACTAGTAGAGCAAAAAATTCTGATCCTTCCAAAATACCTGCGTTCATTCAAGATTTTGGTTGGATCGTGTTATTTCATTCTTTAGTTTTTTGTTTTTAGTTTTGTTGACTTTTGCTTGTCTTTTCTTCGGCATTCGGATTTTGATGTCGCCCTTTTGATATCTTCTTATCTTCATTTAATGAAATAAAATATATTAAGAATGAAATTGAAATAAAAGTGCTCCATATTTTGTTGGCATACAATTTGGTTATCACATGACATCAAAAGAACACTTCCGGTGAAGTCCGTTAGCGCTAAACATTTTTTTTGCTTTCTGTACGCTTCAGGGTTTGTTAAAATCTGACAGAGAGTAACTTTAAAGGTAGGTGGTTTGCTGATTTTATATTCAATTTGATAAAATTAATTAGTTACCTCTAACAAATTCAATTTGACAACGCCTTCAAAGGCAATAGATTTAGAAGTCTGATGCAATTGTTATGGAATTCGTTTTGTCATGTTCTACATTTCTCTTTAAATCTATATGACTAATAATCTAGGTTTTACTTGACTGATATACTCGAAGTGAAATAACTTAAAAAGAGTTATATCAAGTCACGTTTCGTCAAGTCATTACAACGTTAAATCATTATTAAAACAATATAATATGTTTTAGAAATTGAATAACATTTTGATATTAAAAGAGTTGTATGCGCCAATAAAACTGCAGATACAACCGCCGAACCATAATTCCGACAATCCTTCTTATCCCCGAATTAGTATATTTCTCGGATTTTGATTTTTTAATGGCCGTCGTTAAAAAACCCATAGCCCCGGGTGTTATTAAACCATATACCCGGGCGTTGCTACCCATTACCCCGTGGAACTTCGCTCGCGTTTTCCTTAGTTTCGTGGTTGTTCCTAGTGGAAAATTGAATTATATTGATTATCCATGATGTCTGTAATCAAACATACAATCCACTAACGATTTTACCCTATTATGCCGATCATTGACATTCATTTTTAGTAAAATGCATCACTTGGCTACCACGTCGGGACTACTGACCTAGTTTTGCAAATGCCCTACGTTGGCGTTACGTCGTCTATGACATAACGTTTGCGACATTGAGCGCCAAGTTTGATTTATTCTAGTTTCTCTGTCTCTGGATTACAAACGTCTTATATATGACTAACAGTAGGATTCTACCAAAGATAGTAAATACCCTACACCCCGTACAAATTATGTCAAATTTCCAATTTCAATCAAACTTTTATAAATAATAAAAATAAACGTTGTTTTCACGTAACAACTTGTGTCCGAATTTCCCTAAACATCGCCCGATTCGGACCAAGGCTGGGGATAAATTCGTTATCTACGTTTATATCCGTAGATATGAGTATTTTAACATCATCCAGTACCCTGTACATCATTCGGCTTCGCCTCAAGGTGTACAGGGGTACTTCAGGGTATTAAAATACCCATATCTACGGAATTGAACGTAGATAACTTATAAGCTATATAATGTACACGGAATGTTAGCCAATGATATCCAGAGAGACGAACAACTTGCATCAACATTTTTGCAGTCGAAAGAAACTGGGGAAGTCTTTATAAAATTCTTTTTGAAATGTTTGGGCCGAGAGAAAAAAAATCTGTGTTTCCGGTAACCCGACCGACCCTGTTTTTTAGCCCCGACCCTAATTTTTTTATTGGATCTTCAGAAAAAAAAAAAAAAAAATTTGTATCAACCGACCCTGTTTTTGACACAGGCTTCTTTTAATCGACATTATTATTTATCTAACTGCACAGAAAGCCAGTAAAACATTTTATTTATGTCAAAAGGTATTCCAAATAGGTTAAAATCCAAGAAATTTGCACAGCAGGTGCTTCAAAAACATTGCAAATGGCCGCACTTCCGGTATTTGAAACTAATTACGGACACGGACTTGGAAAAACCATGATAATTTTCCGAATTTCGTTTACAATGTCAAAAAAAAAAAAAAAAAAAAAAAAAAATCCGACCTACCGACCCTATTTGACAAAATGATGTTACCGGAAACACAGATTTTTTTTTTAGGCCTTATTGCTTTTTATAGACTATTTAAACAATGTTAAAGAATAATGTTGGTCATAACTTCATGTCTGTATGATGACGATTTTCTTGTGCACGACACGTAGATATGAAAGCCTTCAACTTGATATATCTATCCCTGTATACATCCCTTCAGTATCTTCCACCTGCACCAGCACTCGATTCTAAAAGTTTGGAAAGACAAAAGTATAAAATGTTTGAGAGCATAAAACCAATAAGACCTGAACAGAGCAACCAAAACCAACTTCGTATGAGGGAGTTGCATCTTGATAAATTAATGTTTTGAATGGTGTTCGTTTTATATGCATTTGTGTTAAAATTAGAAATCTGTTTTAAATCATTCAAGCCAAGACGGATGAAAGACAAACATTGTAAATGTGTTTATTTTTTTATAGCAATGTGTTGGGATAGATGTAATATGTCACACGGATTCTGTTATGAACCATTTCAATGCAGGTTTGTTTATATCTTAAAGATAATACATAATTGTATAAAACATTTAATCTTTCAACAATAAAAAGAGCATTTATCAACATTACACGTAGAAGTGTAAATGCTATTTTAAGTTGAAAAACAAATTTATGCTCTCTGTGAATGAAGTAGCGGACTGTATATATATATATACACTACAATTTTAGCAAAACAAGAAATCAACTTTTCAACAGGTTAGGGAGCAACCATTTACCTTTAAGGGAGGGGAGGGGGGGGGGGGGGGGGTATGGTTTTTTGTTTTTTGTCTGAGTCAGACATTTTTTTCTCGCAAAGCGCGAACATTTTTCGACGCTATCAAAATTTAACACTATAAGGTATGGGGAAAATCTGGATTCAGAATATTTTCTTTGGTCATCTGCTTGACCACAATATTTGTTTCTCTTCATCGAATTGGGGATCAGAATTTTTTTTTTAGGAAAAAAAAACCATAACCCCCTCCCTGAAGTTAAATGGTCGTTCCCTTACTTCATGCAGAAGTTTCAAATTCGAACGTTTTACATTGTAATCGTGGTTTGAGTGACCTTTTCGCGTTTGGGTATTAAAATAAGACGAGGCAACGAGGCAACTAGCGTCAAAATATATATAGTTGATTTTACTTCATACATACTGTACAACAAAGGTGTCGTCGGAAAGGGAGATAATGAATATTGCCACATGTGTAGTAGGATCTGCTTACCCTTCCGGAGCACCTGAGATCACCCACGGCTTTTAGTGGGGTTCGTGTTTCTCAATCTTTAGTTTTCCATGTTTTGTATTGTGGACTTGTTCGTTCTTTTTGTCGTTTTTCGTAATAGGCCATGACGATATTTGTTTTTCGTCGACATGAGTTTTAAATGTCCCCTTGGCATTCCGCCTCTTTTGCACTTTTACAATATCCTATTTTCAGTCTTCATCATCTTATGTAATTACATACACATCCTTTGTATTAGATTTTGGAAAACACACATTATGCAATAATGATTAACGTTGTTAATACAATTTGAACTTGTAATCATGCTGTTTTCATAATTTGTTTAGTTGTCTCATTGGTTGGGAAGGTGAAT
This sequence comes from Mytilus californianus, assembly GCF_021869535.1. Taxonomy (NCBI): domain Eukaryota; kingdom Metazoa; phylum Mollusca; class Bivalvia; order Mytilida; family Mytilidae; genus Mytilus; species Mytilus californianus. The sequence continues at coordinate 2,589,344 of NW_026262745.1, read as the reverse complement.
CATGTGATCAGTGTATCCGAAATCCAGGTTGTATAAACGGTTATTGTCATGAACCCTGGCAGTGCATTTGTAAAGGGGATTGGACAGGCAACGACTGTAATATTGGTAAGTAGAACAGATTAAAATAGGCGACATTGTAGTGATCATAGTCCTTTATAAGACCACTGATCATTTAAACATAAATGCGACTGTCACGACGTGACCATCAAATAACATTTGTATTGGTTGTGTTTGTTGAATAAACAGTAATGGACAACGTGACTAAAGTGGTAACAATCGATATATTTGTTAGATTAAATTAAACAGAAAATAACAAAGATCTGTGATTTGAAACATGAATCAATATGGTTCCAATCTGCGTGCACCCTTTTTGTCACGTGACCAATATGGTTCCAATCTCTGTGCATACTTGTTGTCACGTGACCAATATGGTTCCAATCTCTGTGCTCAATAAGCGTGTTTCTGATACCTTCAACAAGTACGCTCGCGGCCTAAAGTTTGGTATGTCAAATTTATAAACTTGTAGGAACATCAAAACGGAAAGGACCTACAAAGACCAATTACAATTTCTATGAAAACTATAAATTTTTAAACTGGAACTTTTCACTGAAAATATATTATTTAAATCATGCTTACTACTGGAGCACTGGCATCAGGCGAATTGTACCCTCGGAGGCGGATGTACAAAAAGAAGCCTTACCTACATATAGTGGAAGCAATATTAACGTATAATGGAAATTTCAGTCCGATTTTCGTATTCGTTGCATATTTTAAGAGTAATTGGTAAACCATTTAGAGTGTAGTGGTTCACTACATTTAGAACATTTAATACATTGTGTTTGACTTCTATATTGTAGATTTAAACTATTGCCATAAGTATGACCCATGTGAGCGTTCGGGTACTTGTTTACCAGACAATCAAAAAAATTTCACGTGCGAATGTGTCGCTGGTTATACTGGTGCATTCTGTGAGTCTGTGATATGTGAAGACAGATATTGCCAGAATGGTGGAAATTGCTCTGTAAGTTATTTGTTTACAACTGATGGTTCATTTCGCTTTGACATTCGTGTTAAAGTGAATAGTGCAAATATGATGTTTACTAATGTATTAGCTGCTCATGTTTAACTCTGACTATGATGTGTTTACTAATGTGTTAGCTGAACATGTTTAACTCTGACTATGATGTGTTTACTAATGTATTAGCTGAACATGTTTAACTCTGACTATGGTGTGTTTACTAATGTATTATCTGAACATGTTTAACTCTACTATGATTTTAACTCTGACTATGATGTGTTTACTGATTTATTAGCTGATATTGTTTAACTCTGACTATGATATGTTTACTAAAGTATTAGTTGAACATGTTTAATTCTGACTATACTGTGTTTACTGATTATTAGCTGAACATGTTTAACTCTAACTATGATGAATTGATTAATGAAAAAGAAATGAAAATGTTCGCAAATGATGTTCAAATGCAGTTTTAAATATGTTTTGGTAAATTAAATGTTTTAGTTAGACAACATCTATTTTTTTAGTTAAAAGCTGTACGTGACAAGAAACACATAATGCTGTCTGGTCTCTTATGCAATTTCACGTTATACAAATAAATAAAAATCATAAACAAGATTTAGGATGTTGCATTCTTTTAATCAGGTATCTTCAATTGGTTGTGAATGTCCTGAGAAATATTATGGACCTCATTGTGAGTTCCGGAAGTTGACATGTGATGAAACAGATTGTATGAATGGTGGTTCTTGCATACCTACTCAAACAGGAACTATGTGTAATTGTACAAAAGGTTTTACAGGAGAAAACTGCAAAGAAGATATAGATGAATGCAATTCCAGTCCTTGTAAATATGGTAATTATTGTAAATGTAGTTGCTACTATACACGATACATGTCTCATCAGTTCAGCAGTACATACACCACAATGGATAATATCCGAATTATGACTATGATACAAAACAGGTGTTCATCTACTACCAAGATTTTAGATCTTTATTTATAATATAAAACTACTAGCAGATTAGATAATTACAACCATGTTATGGCATGTTCATCTCATAAATGTAAGAATTTTTGCTGCTACTCCAAACATATTCAAAAGTTTAGGATTTGATTTTAGATTTTTGGTGTTTTAACGCCACTTTTAAGCACCGCTTTTGGACTATTTCTTGGCGGCCAGTTTTTATTGGTGGAGGAACCGGAGTGCCCGGAGTAAACCACCGACCTTCGATAGGAAAACTGACAATCCTAGTCAATAAAGATTGGAGTCGAGTGCACCCGCACGAGCGGGGTTCGAACTCACAACCTCAGTGTTGACTGGCTAGTGATTACAGTAGTAACTACTTAGACCACTCGGCCACCGAGGCCCCCAAAAGTTTAGGATAAACCATTGCTATTCCAGTAAGAATCACAGGTATTTTAAGACCGATTAGATAACGGGCCTTCAACAGGAGAATTAAAATTTGATAAATTAAAGGTTCACACTGTTTATTTTTTTAAAGGTGGAATCTGTAAAGATGGTGTGGATGGTTACATTTGCGATTGCAGAGACGGATATACCGGCAATAACTGTGACATTATCATGGATCCTTGTATGGGTATCACGTGTTTTCACAATGGCACATGCGAGGCGTCAAGTAGTGATTTTTCCGGGAGTTGTCTTTGTAGTCAGGGTTACACAGGACATAGATGTGAAATTGTGATAAATCCGTGTACCGATGTAGAATGTCAAAATGGCGCTCATTGTACCAGTATTAGTTCAGGATTTGGTTTTCAGTGTATTTGTCCTGTTGGTTACAATGGCGTGTATTGTGAAATTCGTTCAGATCCATGTCAGTATATAACATGTGCTAATGGAGGCACGTGCAAGAGCTACACAAATCATTACATTTGTATCTGTGACCCACATTATGGCGGGAAACATTGTACGTCGGTATTGATGCCTGCTGATGAGACTGTTTCAGAAAGACCGGGTAGTGATATTATACCGGTAGTGAAAAATGGAGCATGTTTGCATTTTAGAATTTCATACTTGACAATCTTTTCCGTCTTTTTATGTTCGTATGTAAACATTTTTACAATCTTTTCATGACGAATTTGAAGATCTAATTTTAATAAAATTATTATTTGTATATTTCTTTATATATCATATCAATGAGGCACTTATCAGTCAATGATAGATATGAAGGTTTAAACAATATATTGAGCGAGCGAAAAAGGATTTATACTGTTAGTAGTGAATAAGTAGTAGGGGGATGGGGGTTGGGGTTGGGGTTGGGGGTGGGGGGTTGGACTGAAAAGTAAAAAAAACTTGATATAATTTATAATAACATATTTCGTTCATGTCCTACATTGCATAATGAGTTCTTCATTGGTAGATACTATGCTTATAAGCATCACCATCATACTAGTATTTGATATCGTTTGATTGACAACTTGCTTTATATCTGTTTCAGCAAATAATGTATGTGGCTAGCAATTGTATTCATTTTACCTTTGTTTGTTCCGTTGGTTCAATAAATCAGACATGAAAAAAGGAATTAAAAAACAGAAAATGCAATATATATATATAAAAAAATTGTATGATTGCCAACGACACAACTATCCACCACAGTCTAAAGAACGTAGATTTTAGCAACTACGTGCCACCGTATTCAACAATAAGCACAAGAGTGCACACACTGAAATGTCTCGCCTTCTTTACTAATCATTGATATTATGTTGATAGTCCTAAATATAAAGCTTTATTACAACTGTCACATAAACTTAACATTAACCAAGAAAACTAAACATTGACCAATGAACCATGAAAATGAGGTCAAGGTCTGATGAACCATGCCAGGCAGACATGTACAGTTAACAGTTCTTCCATATAACAAATATAGTTGACCTATTGATTATAGTTTAAGACCAAAACACAAAAACTTAACACTGAGCAATGAACCGTGAAAATGAGGTCAAGGTCATATAAAACCTGCGCGACTGACATAAAGATCATAAAATATTTCCATACACCAAATATAGTTGACCTATTGCATATAGTATAAGAAAAAAAGACCAAAACTCAAAAACTTACCTTTGACAACTGAACCATGAAAACGAGGTCAAGGTCAGATGACACCTGCCAGCTAGACATGTACACCTTACAATCATTCCATACACCAAATATAGTAGACCTATTGCATACAGTATAAGAAAAACAGACCAAAACACAAAAACTTAACTATAACCACTGAACCATGAAAACGAGGTCAAGGTCAGATGACACCTGCCAGCTAGACATGTACACCTTACAATCATTCCATACACCAAATATAGTAGACCTATTGCATACAGTATAAGAAAAACAGACCAAAACACAAAAACTTAACTATAACCACTGAACCATGAAAACAAGGTCAAGGTCAGATGACACCTGCCAGCTAGACATGTACACCTTACAATCATTCCATACACCAAATATAGTAGACCTATTGCATACAGTATAAGAAAAACAGACCAAAACACAAAAACTTAACTATAACCACTGAACCATGAAAATGAGGTCAAGGTCAGATGACACCTGCCAGTTGGACATGTACACCTTACAGTCCTTCCATACACCGAATATACTAGACCTATTGCTTATAGTATCTGAGATATGGACTTGACCACCAAAACTTAACCTTGTTCACTGATCCATGAAATGAGGTCTAGGTCAAGTGAAAACTGTCTGACGGGCATGAGGACCTTGCAAGGTACGCACATACCAAATATAGTTATCCTACTACTTATAATAAGAGAGAATTTAACATTACAAAAAATCATAACTTTTTTTTCAAGTAGTCACTGAACCATGAAAATGAGGTCAAGGACATTGGACATGTGACTGACGGAAACTTCGTAACATGAGGCATCCATATACAAAGTATGAAGCATCCAGGTCTTCCACCTTCTAAAATATGAAGCTTTTAAGAAGTGAGCTAACGCCGCCGCCGCCGCCGCCGCCGCCGCCGCCGCCGCCGGATCACTATCCCTATGTCGAGCTTTCTGCGACAAAAGTCGCAGGCTCGACAAAAACCCATACGGCTAAGCAGACAACTGCAGGGCGTTCTAGGTGCGGATCCAGCATTTTGAAAAAGGAGGCCCCTAGCAAGCCAACGTTTGGAGTGTAACGTGTAAAACGTCTATGCATTTATCATATATGACCCCCTCCCCCTAAATCCACCCCTGGGACCAGACAACACCAAAACAATTATACTTTTAGAACTAGCTAGTGTAAATGCCCTGATCAAAACTATCAATTACAATTTTTCAATGGAAAGATACCCGATGACTGGCGAACAGCAAATGTCACACCGTTATACAAGAAAGACCAGAAATTCTAAACAGTAAACTACATGCCAATATCACTAACACGCATCTGTTGTAAAATAATACACCATACAGTTACCAGTAACATAACCAAACAAGCAGAGGATCATACACCTGCTCAAACATGGTTTCAGGAATAGAAGATTTTGTGAAATACTTGATCATTGAATATATTGACAATATCACAAATTATCTTGAAAAAGACTCCAATATAATTATACTAGAAGCAAAACAAACAGATGCATAAAAGAATTTATCACAAACAGAACAGAAATAGGCGAAACATCTGGTCAGGTGAAAGTAGTATCCGGAGTACCACACGGATCAGTTTTATGACCCAGTCTTTTTTTCGTATAAACGACATACACAAGGCCTCCAATCAACAATGAGAATATTGGCGGTTGATACTGTAGTCTGATTGACAATTTCCTCGGACAACGACTGTCATAGACTCCAAGAAGACTTAGACAAACTGGCAAAATGGGAGCGTTCTCATAGTCACATTAAAAAAATACTCAATCAAGTGTACATACAAGCTTAACAGCTATACTCCGGAACATGAAACATCTACTCAATACTTGAGCTGCACCATCGCAAAGGATCTATACCGAACCCCAAGGAAAAATTCAAAACGGAAAGTCCCTTATCAAATGGCAAAATGGCAAAATCAAAAGCTCAAACAAATGTAAAACAACTGTCATACTCCTCATGTAGAATATGGAAACAGATGATATGTCGTGCTTCTTTACACCTCGTTTGTAAGCTTTTCCATCCTAGTTCAGTATTCATTTTACGGCACAATGTATATTTTGGAATGTCAAAAATTTAGGGCTCCTGCTAAATTAAAAAAAATAAATACGGCTGATATATCATTCAATGGTGTTGGTCACTTGAGACTTGAATTTCTTTTTAAAAGTGGACCTTATTCGTGACCAACGTCAAGGACTGGAACAACAATATGTTATAAGTCTCTAGTAACCAACACCACTAATAACCATATCAGCAATAGCGATTTTGACCAGTTTACCAGTTTTTAATTATGCGCAACTTATATTCTACTTGTTGAATGTTGGCAGTACATGGAAGAAAATGACAAAATGTGAAACAATTAAAAGGAAAAACAATTTACGTACAAAACAATAATCGAAAACATTTACAACACCATTTTCTTTTCCATATTAAGCAAATTAGCAGGATCCTTAAATTTGATATTCCGAAATATAGATGTAGCCGATTAACTGCATGAATCTTTCTTTTATAGCGATCAGAAGATCTTAATTTTCAGTCATTTTTCTACATAATGTTTCCTGCATGGATCATTCTTTTCTCTCTCGTTTGATCATGGTCTTGTTAGGGCTTTTTTTTAAAAATTGCGATTCGTCTTAGAATTGGAAATTCTTACGAAACTTCTAGAAAAGTAACCTACATGCAAGTCTTTTATTAATCTAAACAATTCGGCAAGACTGGATGTCTTTTTGGTCTTTCGTGTCGTTTGGATTCTATCCTATTGACGTAAGCCAATATCTCCAAAGTCGATCGATCAATTCCTCACCCGAGTTTGCCCTTATATTTGTATTTTGTAGGTATCTTCTAACTGGTCATTGCTGAATGAAAATTTTAAGCAACCTACTTGTCATAAAATAGATAAAATGAAAAGACACATTACAATTTAAGATTCTATATTTATTGGGGCAATGGATTCTAGAGTTTTTCGTCCTTCGTCTGTTATTTCAAAAGATAAAGAAGCCGCACTTTCCCGACGATTCAAAGTTTTTTTCTTCGTTTCTTGTCTAGCTTCTATATTTTGAAACAATGCGTTGTGTTTTTCTTTCCTTGATTTTTCTACCAATGATTGTAAATGTTTCATAGATTCTGATAATCGTCCGACCGTATCTTTATTTGCAAGATGTCGGACATGAGCTGCTTGTCGTCTGCCGTATACCATTTCACTGTAAAAGACAGATATTTAGATATATTTTGTCTACAAAAAGACTAACAGTATTCATATGTTTTTACAATATATTTACCTTTTCTTTTGAATAAAACATTCATTGAAATTTGCGGATTATATATTACATCAAAATCTATCAAACCTAAAGAAATACAAAATACGCATTTTAAGAAATCCATGTTAGTGCTTTGGTCGTACTCCCTTAAAACAAATGTATCTAAGGAACAGATCATATCTACTGAAATCGTTCCCGTAAAATAGTCTTCAAATTTAAGGAAAGCAACACTATTGTGAAAGTGACATCCCTACTTTTACCCAAATTATTTGTCTCAAATTTGAATGTAGAGAGAGAGAGAGAGAGATACTTACTGAAGATCAATGATGTGATTGTCGTCTAGATCCAATTTGTTCATCAGTGTTTCTAGTTTTTCTTCCGATAGTTCCATGGAAAATCTCTGTCAATTAATGTGAATATTAAATCATTAGACTAAGGCATCTTACGTAAGATAATATAATTATGTAAGGTCAATTTAATGTAATAAGTCTTTAGTAGGTAAGTTGTATTAGGAAGGCAAATTTTTTAATGGCATTGTCATTGTTTCTTCCGTATAATTACCTTTTACATTTTCGACCTCTCTTAAAATTTATCTTCGCTTCAGAATAACTAATATAAAAATTCGATTGTAAAATATATTTATGGTAAGAGTTTCTCGATTTCTTTCACATGTGAAATTATCGGTTAAACTTTGACTGGAAAATCACCGTATTTTATCACAACCGATGTAATATCCAGAAGTATCTGGATTCCAAAAGTAAAATATCATTATTATATATTCTCGTACACACGGGAAATATGTGCTTTAATACCTGTTATCTCTATTATACACAAATTTAGACTACGACTGGTCTAAGTTTTGTGCCTGTTGACCTATTGACGATTGAAAAACAAACATTGTTTTAAGTTTACTGTTGTAACGCTACGCGATATAAACATAAGGAGATGTGCTATGATTGCCAATGAGACAACAATCCACCAAATTTCAAAATGAAGTGGATGTAAGCAATTATAGGCAACCGTACGGCCTTCAACAAGTTTTGTAATGAACCTCGAGATCTTATCGAATGGACTCAAAACTTTCCAGTTATTATCACAAATGACAATAGATTATGAGAACATTCAGCTTATACGTACCAAAAATCCATCTTTAAGTTCTTGTTTTGTAATATTGTTATCTGAATCTTTATCAAATTGACGGAATAAATCAATTAATCGCATATTCTCCTGTCTCATGAGTTCAAACAATAACAACATCGGGTCATAGTTCTCTAGTTTCTTTTCTCTCAGTATCGAAGTTATTTTCTTTTTGTTCGGTTCTTTGTGGTATACATATATATCTCGAATGTTTTGAAGTTCTTCATATGCATCTATAAATTCGTCGTTTACAGGAGTATCCTGTGAACAAAACAGATGTACATGTAGCATGTAAACTAATAAATATTTTATATTTAAACATAAACTGACAACAATAGTTTACTATGATAAGGCCAAATAGGCCCCTTAAATTTGAAAAAAACCATATGATAATAGATCTACCAAATTACCTCCTCCCGGTCTTATCAAGACATTTGGCTGTCGGATATTTTATTTCAATTATCAAATTTGGATTATGAATTGGGACGTCTGACATTTAATGCATTTAATGCCAAACTGCTAAAACAAAGAACAGGAAAAGACTCATTTAGAGACCTTGTCATCAATATTTAGACAAAGCAAAGCTTAAGGTTTATCCAATATAATTTTACTACAATGATGAAAATAAGAGGGCTAACCAAAATTTTATGTTTACTGTCTTTTTACAAAAATGTAAATTGGTGTAACATATCTTATTGGGTAAGTTTTAGCTCATAACTATTTTTACAAATAAAATCGTGTATAATATGACAATTAAGGTCGAATACTTTAATTTCAACATAATTTTGACTTCATAGTGACAAGTGACAACCTTTAGTTTGAAATAAAAGCTCTGTGACCCATTATTTTTTCATATATTGAAAAAGGGATGATATAAACAACATTTTGGCAAATTATTGAAAAAAATCTATCGATTTTTTTTAAGACCTCTGATCTACCTTAACAGGGCCATGCTGAAGAAATAACGCATCAAGATTACTAGTTGACCACTGCCGAAGACGTTCAAGCAACAGCCATGATAAAGAATAGCAATAAAAGGTCTGTTCGATCAATAAACTTCAGTATTTCATATTATTTTATGTGAATATCGTCATGCATATTGATTTCTTTTTCCTATTTCTAATGTTGATGTTTTAAATGGATTTGTGTGACCCTAAAGTGTACCAAAATAAACAATCAGTAGTAAATAATTTGAAACGTACATTTTTTTTTCTGTTGATCACTATTTTGCTATGTATATACGATATACAGTAAAATTTTCAATTTGTAAACGTGAGGCTAGCCGAGTGTTTGAAATATTTAAGATTTGAATGTCGGAAATTGAGAAATATCGTTTTGCATGAGATTCGGCGGTGGAATCTGTTTCTAAAATGATTGTAGATAACACGTAGACAAATTAAATATTGTTTTTTTCAATCATCTAAAAACTGATGTTCTTCGTATGTGACGTCATCAGGCATGATCGCCCTTTTGCGGGACATCATAATAACAATTTCAGAGAAAGGCAGGAATATTTGACGTCATAATTGCATCTTGACCAATGAAGAACTGACATCAAACAAACGAATTGCATGCGTAGAATTAAAGCACGTACAAAGAAAACGCTAATAGGTTTTAAAAAAAATCATTTTCCCAAAATATGTTATAGGAGATATAAAAAAATAAATCTCTTAAAATCTTTGATTTTATAGTTTATAATAAAATAAATTTTCAAAAGGTTTTACAAAGTTCGGCATCAAATGTGTTTTTTCTCCCCCTCCCCCCCCCCCCAAAAAAAAAACAAAAAAAAAAACAGAACTATAAACAGTTTATACATTCATATAAACAGACAAATATTAAGATTTCTATTAATAACTTATACATTATATTTACCTCTAAGTGTAAATTCTTTAATACAGATGTCGATGAAAGTTCAAGGCATTTTAGTATAGCAATGGCACCATCAGTTGTAAAAGGGTTACTAGTCAGCTGTGGAGTTAAACAATAATTGATAAACATCAGTTCTAAAAGAGCTCAAGGTCACCTGTGGAGTTACACATTTGTAATAATAGATATGAACACTGAAACAGTGATTTACATTACAAAAAAATGTATTATAAAATAAAAAGAGTGTAAAATATATTTTGATATTAAAATAATTGAACTTTGCTATAACAGTATTAAAATGAAGTATACTAATTATACTTAAAATACTTTTAAAAGGAGTAACTGTAGCAAATGGACAACGATTGACAAAACTTCAGTAATCTAAAGGACTCTTAAGTATCCCGCACAAACTATGGCATGTGAACAATACACAAATAATACTATAACGTAAAGCATTGGCATGACATGACTACCATAAGACTTTGAACTACGATAGGTTATGAACAACTGAGTAAACGTCAATAAGGCAGAAACCAAACAAGACAAATAACCAAACGACATCAAGAGGTCATTTGCATTTGATGCTTTGCATGCAAATTATATTGTGTTTTATCGCTATAACATTATTTGAAAGTACTCGTTATGAAAATACGAAAGTTAATGAAAAAACATGTCTCGTTTATATAGATTGATTGATTGATTGGTGTTTAACGCCACTTTCAGCACTATTGTGCTATTTCGTGTTGGTCAGTTTTTATTGGTGGAGGAAGCCAGAGTGCCCTGAGAGAACAACCGACCATCGGTAGGAAAACTGACAATCTCAGTCAATTAAGATTGGAGTCAAACGCACCTGCAACGTGCAGGATTGGAACTCACAACCTCAGTGTTGACAGGCTAGTGATACAGTGGTTCGACTACTTAGACCATTCGCCCACCGAGACCCCTTCAATTATGCAGACATAGATTTAATTCTGAAATAAGGACATCATTCGCTCAGAACTTAAGTCATTAGGTTCTATGACGGCACTTTTGTCTTAATCAACCTAATCGTCTGATCCATTGCACCACGTAAATAATGTGCGCATGTGTTGAAAAGTCTTAAAAATAATACCTAAAATACGGCATCAATTTAAGATCATTTTATAGAAAGGCCTTGAATTTTAGTGGACTTATATGATTATATGTCTGATACCTTAGGCTAGTTCCTATTTTTAGATACTCAGGGGCGGATCCAGGATTTTAGGTTACAGGGGGCGCAAATTCAAATTTTCGCCGAGCGGAGCGAGACAAAAATATTTTTTGATGTAAAATTATCGAAACATTCTTTATTAAGCTGGGGACAACACATGCTTTGCAAATTTAAGAGGGGCACGCACGCCTGCCCGCCACGCCCCCGCCTGAATCCGTCCCTGATACAACTCAAAGTCTGATGTTTTAAAAGTTTAGCCATTCAATAAAAATTTCATTGTCCATATCTTTGGTGAATATTATCCCTCGCACAATAATATTACTTTTAGCAAGCTCATGCGACGTATTAGTCTACTCGTGACAATGCTCATCAATATAAGTGCAATAACTCGGTAATATAATTCTTTAAATGTATTACCTTAACAGTTTCCAGTGTATCATTCAGTTTTAAACCCTTTAGAATGTGACCGAGGTGTGTGAAATTGATTCTAGTGTTTGTTAAATCTAGTTTGCGTAGAGTATGGTTTTTCATGAAATATTTTCCAAAGGCAATAGACCCTTCTTCGCCAATTCCATTCCATGAAAGATTGACATCTACTAATTCTACGTTCTCCTAAAACAAAACAAAAAAACAAAACTATTATGGAAAAAACAAAATTCATATAAATCATTTGTTATTGTATTTTTCTTGACTATTTACCGGAAGTTAAATTCGGGGGCTCAATATTAGTATTTGAGGGCAAATATCGGTATTGGCCCCGAGGACAAAAAACCTACTCTGACGCTGTTATTGGACATGCATTAGCGTACTTTTTAGTACAAAGCATAATTATAGATAATAACATGTCCATATGGAAAAGGACATGTTATAATCTATTCAAAATGCTTAAAAAAGAAGAAAGAATTTAATTACTCCGTCCGGAAAAATCATACATTTTTTGCCTTCACTGATGAACGCTTATGACGTCATTACAGGACACACTGACTAGTTATTTGCCCTGGGCAGGAATATGACTAGGACAAATCTTCAGTTATTGCATATGAAAAACCCAATGTTTTCGTAACAACTGTGTGATAAATAATTTTATTCACTTGCACAAGTCACTAACTGCAGATCGTATAATGTCGAGTCAAACAGAAATGAAAATGACATGTATTGATTTTTATCGATATCTGGATTTTTTTGTCTCGCAATGTAATACCGAACAACGAAGTTAAGTGCTTTTGACAATGAATTCATAATTGTATAGTACCAAATACTTACACAAATAGCTTTTACAACTTCAGATGCACCACGTCCTCTTATATGATTCCAACTTAAATCTAAACACCTAAGTGTAAGGTTAGAGGCTGTAAAAAAAGAATAAATTAGGCTTGTAAATGATGTATTATGAAATTTGTCCATTGTAACTTTTCTGCCATCAGAAAAAATGCTCCTGTAACATCTTTAGTTTTCTGTGTAGTGTTTTGCACATTTTTTTCTCTCAAGAATATGGTATTGTCTGGGGTTTTTTCTAAGACCCCGTTCACACTTGGACATTTAGATCGATTTAAACTAGATCGGTTCACTTTAAATAGATCGATTTAAGCCCAATGTGAACGCTTTGAATCGATCTTGAATCGGTATAAACTAAAACACCAAAAGAGTAGACTAGTTTAGTTTGAATCGATCTAAAGTGAACCGATCTAACTTTTAATGTGAACGCAGATCTAAACTAGTACGATTGAATCAAAAATAAATTATGCGCATGTTTGGCGGAAAAATTACACTTGCAATTTATTACAAAATGGATGACCAACTTAAAAGGGATGAAAATTAACGAAAACGATACGAACAGCAGTATCAACATTTGGACTTGTAATTCAAGTGAAATAATAACTTCCTCAATTATTTTTTTGCAAGCGTATGTATCAACACATTAATTTGATCAAATATTTCTATTTATACACAATGTTTACAATTTCCCGGGTAATTCGGTCAGATCGATTGCATTTTTACTTGCAGTGTGAACGCAGTGGTTTAGATTAGACCGATAGAGATCGTTAGGATTAAAGATAGTTTTAACGCTAACTGGTTTTATTTAGATCGATTCAAATTTAGATAGATTCAAAAATGCTAGTGTGAACGGGGTCTTAAACTTGTGATCTTTTATTGTCCCTTTAAAATCTTCTGTCTGTTTTTTTACGACAACCTAAGTTATCATAAAACTCGTATGTTCATGAAATATTTTGGAGGTAGTGGTGTGTATTTTATCTTTTTAAATGTATCTTCTAATGTAAGTTACATAAAATAAATACACAATACTTACATATGGATTTTGCAATTGTACTTCCAGCTTCATCATCCAGATCGTTCTCTCGAAGGACTAACTCTACGATGAAATCATTCTCCTGGTGAAAATTAAACATAGAAAAGTCACGAGAAACTCATAATTGAATACAAAAAACCCCCCCCCAAAAAAAAATAACAACACATGTTAAAAGCCAAAATCCTTTCGAAAGCAAACTGGTTTACTGTACACCTCTCCAAAATCCTTTTCAGTGCTCACAATGAAATAGTCGGCTTGGACTAAAGCTGTATTACAATTGTATAATATTTTCAAAGTAAAACTATAAGAACAATGTATGTGAAATTAAAATCAAATGCCTCACCTGAATCATTTTTGCAATAAATACGGCTGATTTTGCGTTCAGATGATTGGCTAAAAGAAAAAGTAGAATAATTATGTATGAGAAGAGCATCATAACAGGTATCAATTTATCATCACTTTCAAACTAATTTCTCATTGTCTTTAAATTCACTCAAGGTAGTGGAGGTTTAAGAAAACAATTATTTTATTTTACGCGAAAATTTCTATTTTGAGGTTACGACGCACTGATCCAGTGATATTTAGTAAAATCTTATTTCTTAACATGAGGTTTATATGATGACACGTTGATCCAGTGGTATTCAATAAAATGTTTTTTTTACTTTGAGGTTCTGATGAGACACGGATCTAGCGGTATTATGTAAAATCTTATTTCTTACTATAAGCTTATGATGACACACTTATCCAGTGGTATTCAGTAAAATCTTATTTCTTACTTTGAGGTTATGATGACACACTGATCCAGTGGTATTCAGTAAAATCTTATTTCTTACTTTGTGGTTTTGATGACACACTGATCCAGTGGTATTCAATAAAGTCTTATTTCTTACTTTGAGGTTATGATGACACACTTATTGAGTGGTATTCAGTAAAATCTTAATTTTTACTTTGAGATTATGATGACACACTGATCCAGTGGTATTCAATGAAATCTTATTTTTGACTTTGTGGTTTTGATGACACACTGATCCTGTGGTATTCAGTAAAATCTTATTACTTACTTAGAGGTTTTGATGACACAGTGATCCAGTAGTATTCAGTAAAATCTTATTTCTTACTTTGAGGTTATGATGTCACACTGATCCAGTGGTATTCAATAAAATCTTATTACTTACTTTGAGGTTATGATGACACTGATCCAGTGGTATTCAGTAAAATCTTATTTCTTACTTTGTGGTTTTGATGACACACTGTTCCAGTGGTATTCAGTAAATTTTATTTCTTACTTTGAGGTTATGATGACACACTTATTTAGTGGTATTCAGTAAAATCTTATTTCTTACTTTGAGGTTTTGATGACACACTGATCCTATGGTATTCAGTAAAATCTTATTTCTTACTTTGAGATTATGATGACACACTGATCCAGTGGTATTCAATAAAATCTTATTTTTGACTTTGTGGTTTTGATGACACGCTGATCCAATAGTATTAAATAAAATCGTATATCTCACTTGTTACACAGTAATTATAGTAGCTTAATTTGGATTAAGATATTAATAAAGCAAGACGTGGGGATATTGCTATGAGAGAGCAACCCATCGAATATATATGTTTTCCCTTACGTGTGAAGCCATTCTTTGTCTCCTTTTGTTAATCTTTAGACATGGATTTTTTTAAGTAAAAAAAAGTGGCTTATACATCAAGTACAAGTAAAACATTAAGTATATTTGTTATCTAAAAATGTTCATGGTGAACTTACTTGATAAGTCAAGGTGTGTTAATGTTTTGTTACATTTGAGACATTCCTGTAGGTACTTCATTCCTTTAGGATCTATTCCAACACGCGATAATTTCTGAAATACAAGATACAAGTTATATTTACAGTACAATTTAGAAATTGTAAGTGAATTACAATGCAGGGGCGTGAAAATCGTCGGGTCGCCTCATGACACATGAATTAATATAAAATAAAGAGATGTGGTATGATTGCCAATGAGACAGCTATCAACTAAAGTTCACATGAAGTGGATATTTAATTATTGGCAACCGTAAGGTCTTCAACAATGAGAAAAACCCATACCGTATAGTCGGCTTTAAACGTCCCAGACATGAAAAATGTGAAACAATTCAATAGAGATAACTAACGGCCTAATTTATAACAAAACAGTTTACGAAAAACAAATAAGACAGACATGAACCAACGACAACCACTGAACTACAGGCTCCTGACTTGGGACAGGCAAATAAAGAATGTTTGAAAGCACACAAAAATCGATCCATCAATCTTTCAATGCAAATTTAACAACAACATGTCCAATTTCCCATTTTGTTCAAAATAGTCTTCAACAGTATTTGTAACACATCTGATTAAAATCTAAATGTTATGAATATAAAGATATATGGGAAAATCGATTGCGAAATTCTTCAAGCAAAATTGCACTAGATTTCAACAACTTTTGATATTTCATCCCTTGACAGAGTGAAACAAATTCAATGGAAAACAGTCATTCACCTTTTAATAATAAAATGCTTTATCAAAAACTAGAATCACAATACTGAAATTACATTTTTCGCACGCAAATTCTGCCATTAATTTTGAGTAGCACGTACGTTGTGTGGGCGAGTGGGGATATCCAGGTATGCTGCAGTTTGGCAGCTTCTTGTTTTAAATGAATTGATAAAAGATGTAATTATGATTAGTGAGTATTTGATTATTTTCGTAAATTGTAAAAGAACAGAGTTTTTTTTCCAGACAAAGGTAACTATATAACATTTGATTAATAATATTTAATATTAATCTTTTTGATTGTTTGCAAGTGGCCGTTGTTGAAGACAGAGATTAAATTGAAAGAATTTGTACATTTGAAATTTCTTTGTTTTTTTTCTATGGGAAGCACTTTTATTTGAGAATTCTTATATGACGTCGTCATTTTGCTCTGTTAATAAAGCCATATTCTAATGAGCACAACATATATTTGCGCACACACTTGCTGGTTAATGCCTACCAATGTTAAAATGAGCATAGAGCATAATAACATAAAGGAATTATTTCTTAACTATTGTTACTATTGTAACATGATGATCATCCGTAAAATTGGAGTAATTGTACGGTATGACGTCACTGAGTGGAAGTTGTTGTACAGTTGGCTCCTCATCTTAACCATCTCTACTATCTATAGTAAAGATATTTTAAATAATTTCACAGGAAAACACATGAAACCATGACACAACTACATATTATGTCATCTTGCTGTAAAATATCGATCACAATGCAACAAAAAGGAACGCTATATTAAACAAGAGGCTCATGAGAGCCTGATTTCGCTAACCTGTAATTTCAGTTTATGGCATTTGACTTATTTGAAGAAGTTGTCCTATTGGTCTGAAGATTACTTGACAGGTAGATCTAAACCTGTTTAACACTTTCACTTATGGCAGTTTTGCTGTTACTGCTTTAGTTTTTGAGATGAAAGCCAAAAACTTCATTTGACCCCTATGTTCTATTTTTTTCATTTTAAGAAACTGCCGCCATTTTTTTGAATGGATCAAATCCCCGAATACAATCTATAAACTAGATACCCTAAGGAACATTCAATTAAAGTTTTTAAGTATTTGGGCAAGTAGTTTCAGAGAAGAAGATTTTTTGAAAGGTAATTAGACTTTCACAAAAAATGTAAAATAAAAAAGGTTTTAAGGGCAATAACTCCTTAAAGGGTCAATTGACTATTTTGATCATGTTGACTTATATGTAGATCTCACTTAGCTGAACATTTCTTGTCATTTAAACTTTCTCTGTATCTATTACAATATTAAAGAAAATATTCAAAAACAGTAAAATTTAATAAAAATAAACTATTTCCAACAGTAACTCAACAATGGGCTGTCGAACTTGTCTGAAAATTTCATAACAGATAGATCATGACCCATTTATCACTTTAACTCCCTTTCACTTTTGTTCTAACTGCTGTAGTTTTTGCGATATAAGCCAAAAACTGCATTTGACCCCTATGTTCTATTTTAGCCATGGCGGCCATGTTTGTTGATGGATCAAAACTTCGGATACAATTTATAAACTAGATAACCTAAGGAACATGCAGTTAAAGTTTGAAGGTATTTGGCCCAGTAGTTTCAGAGGAGACGATTCTTGAAATGGTTTACGACGACGACGGCAGACGACGGACGACGCCAAGTAATGGCATAAGCTCACATGGGGCCCTTCGGGCCCGGTGAGCTAACAAATCACAAATTAGACACTAGATATTTGTATATATACTATACAAAGGTAGACTTACTACGTGTGTAATAAATACGTTTTCTCTCAAAGCCTCTGCTATATGATGCATCCCCTTACTACCAAGGTCATTTTCTGACAAGTCCAACTCTGTTATTTTGGAATTATTCTGAAAAAGCGAAAAACAAGTATGTTTTGTTAAATGGTATCATCGAATCCAAACACTTCATCTTATTCAATGTGGTTCGAACATTGTAAGAGATTTTTCGTTTTGTTTTCATCGCTGTTCGTACCAAAGACGTGCACACGTCTTTTTTTAATAATTGAGTGATACGGGTCGTTATTTCATTTTTGGTTGTCGCGGATATTATTGAATGCAAAGAAATAGGGAGGGTCCGGTTTAATTGTAGTCTGTAATACCTCTGTTTTTGGAATAATCAGCCGAATCAGATTTTTCTAAAGTGTAATCTGTTTTTTTTAAAAATTATATCAAAGATCTAAAATAGTATAAAAACGCTCTATCTAATGTTATAGCTATTGATGTGGTGTCCCTATACACTTGCAACTAATGGGTTATAAAGCTTTTGGCTTGATTTGATGTCCCTATAACACAGGATATACTTTCAACTAATGTTGTAGCTATTGGTGTTGTGTCCTTAACAGAGGATTTACTTAAAACTAATGTTTTAGCTATTGACCTGATGTGGTATCCCTAACAAAGGTTATACTTACAACTAAAGTTATAGCTATTGACCTGATGTGGTATTCCTAACAAAGGTTATACTTACAACCACTGTTAGAGCTATCGGTGTGGTGTCCCTAGAACACAGGATACACTTACAACTAATGTTATAGCTAATGACCTAATGTGGTTTCCCTAACAAAGGATAAACTTCCAACTACTGTTAAAGCTATTGGTGTCGGTGTCCCTAGAACACGGAATATACTTACAACTAATTTTATAGCTATTGATGTGGTGTCCCTATCAGACAGGATATACTTAAAACTAATGTTAAAGTTATTGGTGTGGTGTCCCTAACAGATGATATACTTACAACTAATGTAATAGCTATTGATATGCTGTCCCTAAAAGAGGATATACTTACAACTAATGCTGTAGCTATTGATGTTGTGTCCCTAACAGAGGATACACTTACAAATAAAGCTATAGCTATTAATGTGGAGTCCCCAATGGAGGATACACTTACAACTAATGTTATAGCTATTGATGTGGTGTCCCTAACAGAAGATAGTTGTAGCTATGTGTGTGGTGTCCCTACACCACATGACACAGGTACTGTTTTAGCTATTTGTGTGGTGTCCCTAACAGAGGATATACTTACAACTAATGTTATAGCTATTGGCCTGACGTCTATTTCCTTCATCATTAGACAAGACAGGTTACACGTAGGTTTTTCGATCTGACGTAGGAACGTTGTGGATGGTAAAAGGTCGTCTTTTTCGCACATGGAGGCATAATATTTTTTCACATCGAACTTTGAAATGTTAGGCTCTGCCTCGGGTTCTGAAAAAAATGATGTGATGTTTGTAAGAAATGGCGAGAAGAAGTTTCATCAGATTCATGTTAGTACTTGAGTAACCAAAAGTTATCCTTAGAGAATATTCTGAGTTTGAAGTAGTTTAAGTAGCACCAAAACCAACTTTAAAATAAAAAGAAGTTGAATAGGACAATAATGACATTGTCGACAGATAAAGCCATTCGTTCCGTTGGTTGATATAGTCTAACGTTTTATTTTGTCAGGGTTTATGGACTTGCCCCTTTATGAATTTACTATGGCATTTGGTATTTTTATTAATGCTTTTTTTTAGAAGTCAATATTACCAAAAGTAAAGCACGGCAATATCTAACATATATTTCCATTGCCATAGGAAGATATGAAAATTCGTTCACCTAAAAAAAATCTCCTGTTTCCCGATATGAATTTTCGAGGGTGAACTTGACAAATATTCCCATCTCTCTAAGCCGAGGGAAATGCATGTTTTATTCCAATGATTATTCCTTAGTCTTAATATGCATAACATTAACAGAATGTCAGAGGATCACAAGGAGTAAAACAGTATTGCATACACGAGAGAATTATTTTCACTGCAAATTACTAAATGTTTCAGGTATGCTGAAAACTATCAGTGTGTATTTATCAATATGTCTGATGGTCAAAACACATAAAAAATTACTTAGTACAAACATTACATATTCATATTAAAAGTAAATACTTTATAGGAAAATTATTTCGAACGTAAAAGATGAAAAATGCATTTAAGTAAACTAAATAAAATAAACAGAAATATGTACTGCATATCTATAATGCATGGTGAATTTTCAACAAATACCTGATACTGGAAAAAACATTAAGGCAGGGACATATCCGTAATATATGTGTAGTTCAGGTCTCAGACAGGATATATAATGTGACATTACCGGCTGAGGGATTATAGTCAAGTCGACTTCGGCTCAGGGAATACAAACCCTAAGCCGGGAACATCACATGATATACCCTGTTTGAGACATGAATAGTATATATTGTGCAATATCACGTGGGATAGTCTGAACCAATCAAATATCGATTAAGCTATCAAATTGAGCATACAGTGGAATCACACCGAAAGTAAAAATGGGGACATTTCCGACAGTTCAATATGGCTTTTTGTCATTTCAAAAGAAAAACCCTTGTCATATTCTACTGAAGACAATACTCAACAATGCTTGTGCGATCCTACACAACAATATATATGGATTCTTTGACATGTTAGAAATTAATGTATTAAGTTTCTAAAAACGCTGAAAATCAGTACAATTATGGGAGAGGCTAAAAGGTTAAGCGAGCTTATGCCGTCTTTTCTGAAGCTAACTTCATGGCAAAATTAAGCATTCCGTTAAATTAATCGTTACTGAAAAAAATATTTCTTATTCTTCAAGCAACAGAAAAAAAAAGGTTATTACATTTTTGTATAGGTTTTTTTCATGTTTTCACGATCACAATACTGATTATCCAAACTTTTTTTTCCTGTTAAGCAAACTCGTAAAAAATAAACCCTCAGAAACACATGACGTGCACTAAAACTTTAAAAAATATGTTTCTTTTCTTCTATATGTAGTAACATGTGAAGTAAGGATACACATTATTAGGGAGTAGGCGGGGTGTCATCCCAAAATAAAGCATTCTTTCCTGGATCCCGAAAAATAGTCATTAATTCCCGAGTCCTGAGAATCATGAGAAAAACATGACCTTGTGCAATGCCAAAATATAGGTATCAACAGATTGCGGTACCGTGAAAGTGTATATGTGTATAAAAATACTATTTCGTATGGTTTTAATTTACTGATAACAAAATCAATATTTATACCCATAAAAACAATAAAGCTGGCCTTCACCTGTGTGAAAGTTCCCAAAAAAGGCCAAAATATAGCATTGATAATAAACACCAAATCAAAAAATACAAACCATCAAAGTAATATGCATCTAGTTCCTCTTCCGTTAGATCCTCCACCTCAATCGGTGTACAGGCACGGTTTACTTTTGGTGTAGATATCCGTCTAGCAGCAGTAAGGAACATTGTAGTTTCTCTCATCTTTTTTTCGTTTTCCATATTTTCATCCTTCCTACTGGTATTGACAGCAATATCTTGTGATACTGTGTAATTGTCATCTCCATCCTGTAAATTGTATTTTGAATTAGGCTCTACAGATTTAGCCCGTTCTATTCGTACTTGTTTACTGTCTGCCAGAGTTCTAGATCCCTTGGCACTATGTCGTAACTTCATTCTAGGATCTGGTGTTAGAGTCATTACTGATGTCATCTTTCAAATCTGTCATATACAAGAATAGCAAATCACAAAAAAAAACAAAAAACTCCAAGGTACATGTAGTAACAATTCAAAGATATGTCAGAATATCAAATTGCAATGTATAAAACATAATAGTACATAATTTAATTAGAGAGTAGACTGTTACTTTAGGGTTCTTATGGGGAAATAAATAAACTGACTTTCACAATGTTATAATAGTAATAACGTTAACAAATTTCCTTTATACAAGAACGAAAAGAGTCATGGAGTACACATAAAACAGACAGCAACCCAAAAACTCATTAAAACTGTTTTGTTTATTTTGATTGAAGGAAAAAATTACATGGCCAAATGAGAAAAATATAATTCTAAAAGCACAATTTCTCTTAGGTCTTCCTTATTAGCCTCTTATTCAAAATATCCATTTCAAACTTGAATGGGTTTTAAAAGTTTTATTTACTTTTAATCTTCTTTATTGGCTTATTCAGTTTATAAACAAACGCATTTTGATTTTAATACCGCTTGAAATATATAGAATAAAGGTTTATATTTAGAACGATTTAAAATTTCTCATAATTAATAACATTTCTAAAATGATATATAATAAACAAAATGATTTAAAAGTTATTCTCATATCTAAAAACATTTCAGCAATCAATTTTAACTTTCTCGTCGAGAAAAAAAGACGTTTGAAATGGTCAATGGAGAATCTTGATATATATATATAAAAGAGATGGAGTTATTTCTCCTTTATCATAGAACCAATATCTTCATTGATAAAAAGGAATTGTAACAGTAATAAAATCGTATATTTCATCGTATCTTCTAAATGTCCATTCACTAAAGAGGATAAAGGAAAGCTAGGGAAAATATATGCCTAGTGCCATGTTATTATTTCTGTCCATGATATGGATATTTTGCTTGATCGTTTAGACACTGAAATTAAAAATAATTAGCGCCCTACCTTTTCATCGAAATGTCCATATATCCAAATAAAAAAATAATTAAAGTGGATCTAAAGAAAGTACAAGTTGTACTGTTTAAACATGTCTTTCAATTAGCAAATGTTATGGAATACAATTTATTGAATAATTATGTAATTTTGTACTAATTGCGTTTGTTTTTTAATCGGCTTACATAGATCTTTCATTGTATATGTCAAAGTTAAAATATAGTCAATGTTTTGAAGTGTTTTATTTAATTCTAAAATAGCAATTAGTTTGATTTTATATTTTGGACACGAGAATGGGTTTAGATAATGCATATATTTTTCTTTATAAATAAAAATGAATACCTGTATGACTATGTTTTGCACTCCAGATTGAGTTCGAGGCCTTATTGTTCTGATAGATATTGTAGTTTATTCCTGTAGTGCTCCAATGCATAAAAGAAAGTTATGAACCAATAAAATTATAAATACGCGAGGTAAGTCATAAACGGGATGCCGAATAGTTATTTATAAGTTTACTAGACTCCGAACACAAAAAAATAAAATTTAGCAATATCGGCGAATACCAAACAATGTCTTCATTTTTGACTGGTCTATTCATTCACTCAATGTTTATATCTCCCTTTGTAAAGGAAGGATTATGAAGTTATTTAGTAAAGAAACCTTATGGGTATTCTTGATACATTGTAATTGATAAAAAATAACTTGCAAATATTGTCAGATCTCGTTAAACAGTGTGTAAATATGGGATATAAAATTAGCTGTATTGTTATACATCACAGATAATAACCAAGTTAATAAAGACCCGTCTAAACTTCATTTAATAGAAAGAAATGACATCGCTTAACGCAGGAACATATATTTTGACATACAGTTCCCAGCTTAACGTTACTTTGAAGAAAATTTTGTTTTAAATAGGAAAGAATCCTCCAATTACATTATGGACATTAACCCAATAGGACTGACTCTATGTCAATCTAATATAACCAGTAATTGTTGTTCTTTTCTTGGTTGGATATTTCAGCTTCACACTAAAAACTGGATAAAAATATTTACGACAAAACAGACGATTTTTCGTTCCCTATTGTAAAATATCCTATTTTTGACAGTGATGTCCCTTTGGCCCTTTCTTGCGATGTATTTATTTCCCAACTCGTTCGCCATGCCCGTGTCTATAGTGATGTTTTTAGATTTCAATGAGCGTAATCTATGTATGATTGGTAAATAATACTATCATGGATTTCATTTCTCCCCTTTTTCAATTCTTCCATAGATACAAAGATTTGATTTGAAAGTAGTGCTGTACCTGCATAGACACATAATTTAAAACTGGATATCACATCCGAATTTAAAAGGTAATGTTGTTTATAGAGCCCTTAACATTAGTAACGATTCATCTAAAATTATGAAATATTTGAATAAACTTATTCTTAATTTTAACACAGTAGTAAGATATTTGAATATTGTCTTTATAGATACTAAATTGATTTTATTTTAATAGATTAATAAATACATAAACATTATATCTTTGCTATCCACTTAGTATGAAACTTATGGTCCTACTTCATGTGGATGCTTATATTTTGGCATACAAGGTAACAAGGTCATATTTTCTCAGACTTTCGTTAGTTTTCTATCTGTATTGTTGCACATTTGGATAGTCGGGCCCTTTGATGCTTACTATACAGTTTATGTCTTGCTCATTGTTAAATGCCATACGGCTTTTTATATCCTCGTCCTTTCGTCTTTGGTAGATAGTTCTCTAAATATGTTTATATTGTAAATTCTTTTGCAAAATTTTGGCAACGGCATTTTGCTAAGTTAATATTTGAACACAAGAAATCATAATAAATACAATTCTGCATAAAAATTTTAAAATGCATCTTATTTAAATTATGAATGAAGGAGAGCTCATACTTCTTTTTCAGGAATTAAAATTTTCTTGGATTTTAAAAGATTTACGTCAATCAGTAAATCTCTAGGAAGGCATATTGGGCATTTTGTGGTTTCCTCTGACGTCAATATTTTTGTATTGATAAAATATATTTTCTGTCGTAGCTCAAAATTTGGTGTGGTATTTTTGTTTTCCGACTAAAATCTAGAAACAATTTTATGTAATTGTAATTTCACATAAAAACATGAATGTCTATCATGGTTGCTTAATATACGTCGTTTGGTCTTTGGGGGATAGTCGTCTCATTGGCAATCATACCACATTTCATTATTTTATATAAGAACTTAAGTTTTGTCAATTTGTTTATATGATTTAATTTAAGTTTTAGTATGAGACTTATAGAACTACAGGTGAACATTTCAATTATTCTGACCTAATCTGCCTTGTCATTGATTAGCACAGGTGTCAGACCATTACATTTAGGACACAAAAGATTTAAATTTGTCTACCGTCAAAAAAGCTCCGTTATAGAAAAAATAACTATAGGTCTTTATAGCCCGATGACCAGAGTCAACAACTTTATTTTCACCAAAAAAATCATTAAATATCTAATTTCGATTAAAATACCTTTTTCTTTTCAGTAACATAATTGCAAACTTGCATATATTTAAAGTTTAAAATATGATTAAAGCCAAAATATACAAGTCGAAAATATAAAACGTATGACAACATAAAGGACAGAAAAATAAAGATATAAAATAAAATAAATTAAAAGTCAAACATTCAACACGTTCCTTACTTGAGATAAGCATGACTCTAGAGGGATTGTAAAAATTGTCAAGAAATAGCGAATAATGTCCACAGATAGGCAATATTGTCCAGGGATATGCAAGATTTTCAAGTAAGTAATTTTTCAACGTGTTTTTTTTTAAAATGCTTTGATTAATCGCTGATATACAAAAATTCCCGACCAATGCGCTGATAAACAAAAATTCCCGACCAATGAGCTGATATACAAAAATTCCCGACCAATGAGCTGATATACAAAAATTCCCGACCAATGAGCTGATATACAAAAACACTTAATCAAAGAGAAGGTTGAGTAACTACTAAATAGTGTAACATTGCTACACACTATATATAAAGATAAAGAGACGTGGTATTATTGCCAATTAGACAAACATTCAATAAAGACTAAAAGACAAGGTTGTGAACAACTACAGGTCACAGTACGGCAATACATGTAAAC
The DNA here is from genome assembly GCF_021869535.1 of Mytilus californianus. NCBI lineage: Eukaryota > Metazoa > Mollusca > Bivalvia > Mytilida > Mytilidae > Mytilus > Mytilus californianus. The sequence goes on along the minus strand of NW_026262745.1, from coordinate 2,563,338 downwards.
GCCATACCGTAAAGCAATCTGCATTGTATTTGAGATTGTCTAATCCTGCCCTCCTTTCCCCGAATGTGACATACAGAATGAGACTTATCACAGGGTTTGTACTTACATGAGCAACACGACTGGTGCCACATGTGGAGCAGGATCTACTTACACTTCCGGAGCACCTGAGATCACCCCGTTTTTTTGTGGTGTTCGTGTTGTTGCTAAGTCTTTAGTTTTCCATGTTGTGTTTTGTATTCTGTTGTTTGTCTTTTTGTCTTTTTCTTTTATTGCCATGGTATTGTCACTTTATTTTCGACTTATGAGTTGGAACGTCCCTTTGGTATCTTTTGCCTATCTTTTTCTTTTTCAGGAACCAATAATCGAAAGATTGTCTAATTCCTCATAATATTTTAAAAGATATTGTTTAGGTTTATCGATTCTTTTCGGGTAATATAGAATTTGCCATACTGTTTGGACTTTTGGTGAACCTTTTATTTATAAAAAAAACTTTCGGTTAATTTATAGCGATCTTTGTGGAGTTGGCTACGTGGTATAAATATAAGAAGATGTGGTATGATTGCCAATGAGACAACATTCCACCATAGACCAAATGGCGTAGAAGTACACACCATCTTACTTTGATAGACCTTTGTTTGTATAGCTAAAAAAAGATTTGTTTGCAGAATAAGGAAGTTCTATAGGTACAATAACTAAGACCTTAATGTCAATAACAAGTTGCTTCATCCTGATTATCTGATATAAAACATTGATTAGAATTGTTTGAAAAGACGGACAAAAATCAATCGTTAATTTGGACTTCTCTGTCAGATTTCTTTTACTTTGTTGATGAATTCATTTATCACCAATGTGAAATTAATGCAGGATTTTGTCATCCAAATTACCTTAAGGCCATAACAAGTTCCATGAAACAACAAATTACTGTCAGTATTAAGACGAATTACAGTCGCTAATGTCTCAAGATTATTTCAAATCTAACTTCAAAGTGAGGCGGAGTGATTTGATGGGGAATCAAGATAGAGTTAATTGATTCAATTATCCTCTAATGAGATTCTAGGATTGTATCTTTTGGAAAGGTCTTGGAGCTTAAACTTAAACGAAGTCCGTTTTTATCCTACAATTATTAGCGAAATTTAGCAATGCATGATAACTTTTATTTAGGTTTGGCAAGATTTTAAAATGAAAAATATAGTTTAACATTTTTAGGACCACTTTCTAAAAACTATATACCAACTTTCACTTTCACTTAAAATTTACTACTTCAACGATCGTTTCAATGAATATAATAAATAGTAAATGATAACTGTAAAATTGACAACAGCACACCAAAGAATAGCAACTCCACAAAACAATGATAAAGTCAGTCATCCTAAAACTAATGGTGTATAATCATTGTATAGTAACCGACAACGAGTCAACACAACCTGTATATATAAGGACCTACAATCAATTTCACAAAAAATCGTAAGAGAAAAAATACTCTGAGGTCATTACATTTCAGTATAACTTACGTTCAATTTTGGTCGTAAGATCTTTTGTAAAAAGAGCCCCTGTCCATTGTTGGTGTTGCCGTCTAGATGTCTTTGGGTAATTGTTGTTGTTGGGTTGCTGTCTCATTGAACTTTATTTTTTTCTGACAATTATTTAATGCTTCTTATCAACACAAGAATTATTCAATGATAAACACACTGTTCCTGAAAACACATTTATTAAATGACAATATTACAAAAAACAGGATATCCTTTAATAACGGAACAAAATAAAAATCCGGAGGAAAACACCAAAGATGCAAATGAAAGGAAATGAAACAAAGAACAAATAGAAAGAAGTAAAAAAAAGAATGAAGTTATGAAGCAAACTTATTTCTATGAAGCCGGTTTAAATAAAAAAAACCAACAATACATGTAATTCTCATATTTGTAATAAATTGCATTCGTAATTCTATTTAAATCAATGAGTTTACGTGATATTTTTATGCGAACTTGCAACTAGCAATACAAAATTACATATTTTGTATGTATACCGTAATGTGTATGTTTTTTCCTAAATCCCAACAAGAAACAAAGTTGTCTAGTAGCAGTTTAGAATATTCACAAATTCATTAGTCAAAGACATATAGCTACAGACAATGAAGAAAAAAGAAAAAAAAATATAATAAACGACAGTCCACCAAATACAATATGTAAATCTAAAGATTGTGACACAGGAAACCCTTAAAAAATCAAAAAGCTCAGGATGGCTAAACAATTCATGTTCTACAAGTGGCACCAATAGTGTCACTCATGCAAGTAAAACTTATAATGGTAAGTCGCATCCAGTGGTGTCCAAATCGTGGAAAAGAGGATCGTTGGTGGCTTCGACATGTTGACCATATCTTTAAACATCTATGACACAGATATTTCATAATGGTTAACCGACTCGTGAAAACTTTGGAGGGGGAACTTAACATCTAATATAAGAGCCCTAGATCTTGATGCAGTAGCTTCCTCGAAAGCCCTCTATCAAGTAAATCATGACATGAAACGCAAGTTCTGGAATATTGTTTCAAATGGGGGATAATAATATACTACAAATGCAAATGCTGCTTGAATGTTCACAATGGAAAAATTGAAATAATCCCTTTTTTTAGTAAAGTTTATTACTCAACCGACCCTCATTGTCAATTTTACGATGTTGTTCACGATATCAAACACGTTACATTTTTGTACAAAATGATCTCTCATACATGTACTTCCGCCACGCCATATTTCCGGATAACATCATGTTGTTGAATTAGATTAAAAAGTAAGTTTAGATTAAGTTGTTTTATAGAAATGAGAAGATGTGGTATGATTGCGAATGAGACAACTCTCCACACAGAAATTAACAACTACAGGTCAACGTACGGCCTTCAACGATGAGCAAAGCCCATACCGCATAGTCAGCTATAAAATGCCCCGACATGGCAAATGTAAAACAATTCAAACGAGAAAACTAAAGGCCTTATTTATGGTCAAAATGATGAACGAAAAATGAATGTGTTACACAGCAACAAACGACAACCACTGAATTACAGGCTCCTGACTTGGGACAGGCACACACAGAATGTGGCGGTGTTAAACTCGTTTGAAGGCGTCAACCCTCCCCGTAAAATGGGACAGTGGTGTAACAGTACAACATAAGAACAAACTATAAAAATCAGTTAAAAAAGACATAACTTGGACATATTTTACTGACTTATGAGTGTTCCACACAAAGTTTTTGTTTAAAACATTCTGAACCACATGTACTTTTTTTCTTGGTGTGGTTCCACATATTTTAAACCTTTGTTATTAATTGTTGGCAATTAGTTTTGTTGACAGATATATCAGAATGCCAAAACCACAGTCTCGGTCTACTTGCAACCAAAAATTCTACATTTTTAGGTTTTGCGGGACTTGTAAAATTGGCCGAATATGTCCAAAATATTGCATATAAATAGAAACAGGCGAGGGGTATACGTCAATAACAGCAACCAGACGAGAAAAAAAGACGTATGGAGGTTAATATTAACTTTCCAAAAATAGACAGATGTCTTTACAGTATGACAGTAATCTTCCGGAGTCTTCAAAAGTTGCGATTATAAATTTAAATGAGACTATCAAAGATTTACCAGTTGACTCTAAATTACAATAAAAAAAAACCAAAGAAATAAAAAAAAAAAAAAAAAAAAAAAACAACTAATGTTAATTTGGTATTTTCTGTTTGAGACTTTCTATGTAAATGAATTCATCTATCAAGGTTTGTCACCCAAAATTTACTTTAAAACATTTAATACCTGTATATGGTGTAGATTTAAATCGTAAATGTAACAAAATAAATCTGAAGTGTGGTTTACTTGGTTATTAAGAAAAGGTTCCCTATTCATTTGGATTTACTTAAAAAGTATTTAACTGGGAATATATAAACATGTTTCAATAAAAATGTATAAACTTGTATAATGTTTGGTAGGAAATATAAATATGCATGTACAATAACTATTGTAAGAAGCACGACACGTGCATGTTCCAAACAAAAACATGCATAAATCTGATGTTCAGTAGTTGTCGTTTGTTGATGTGGTTCATAAGTGTTTCTCGTTTCTCGTTTTTTATATAAATTAGACCGTTGGTTTTCCCGTTTGAATGGTTTCACACTAGTAATTTATTTTTTGGGCACTTTATAGCTTGCTGTTCGATGTGAGCCAAGGCTCCGTGCTGAAGACCGTACTTTGACCTATAATGGTTTACTTTTATAAATTTTGACTTGGACGGAGGGTTGTCTCATTGGCACTCATACCACATCTTCTTATATCTATTATATAAAGTACAATCAACAAAATTTTGAAAAGCAAAATATATAACTCATTATGTAAGAATCAAAACAAAATTGACCTTAGCGGAACAGTCACAAAAGAACAAAGTTAACCTTCCAAGAAACGATATCTTAAGACTTTTTTATGAACCGATAGTGTCCATTATAACGTAAATGTTTAGCAGTGCTGGTATGATCAGCTATTCTTAAATGTGTCTGACATGGTAATTATATTTTTATCCAGCATATAAACATTAAAACCATCTTAAATATCTAAACGAGGTAGAGGAAAATAGACAATCATAACTGAACAATTTAACAAAGGCTTTACTTTCAGGATTAAGTTATGGAAAACACCGAAACTTCTGATGTTTGTTCTAAAAATCATGAAGAGCCACATCTTGGTATGTCGGAGTCAAATGAAGATAACGACCGCACCGACGATGTAAGGATTCATTTTGACTCGACGACGACATTTACACTACACAACACAGACATCAATGACATCAAAGTTATGAAAGACGGCACTATTGTAATCGCTGATTATCATTGGCAGCATGGTGCGGTGGTTACGTGTGACATGCAAGGACAGAATGTGCGGCGAATAGAAGAACCGAGCGGTGGCAGGCCGTTTCGACTAGATGTGATGGATGATGATAATGTCGTCGTTTCCCTCCCAGATAAGGGGGATATTATGTTTGTTGACGTGAAGCGTGGAGTGATTACAGGATGTATGGGTTGTACGGGTACCAACATAGTCTACCGATATGGCGACATATATATTCAAAGTAATGATATTATTTATAAGATACGAAAGGGTGGCCAATCACTAGGAACAATAACTCCGTTTGATTTTCGACCACTTTACTTCAGTGCTACAGACAATGGAGGATTAATATACTGCACTGTACGAAACAGAAATGAATTGATTTGCATGGATGATAGGGGAGTGACACAATACGGAATAACAGCACCATTGATGACGTCACCACACGGCATTACAATCGACGATGAATGGTTTATATATGTCGTCAGCGCAAAATCTCAGAATGTGCATAGATTTCACGAGAGAGGCATACCCTTTCAGAGAATTATCAGTCTGCCGTCTAAACTAAAATCACCGACAATATGTTTTCACTCTGATTCCAAGTCAATAATAATTGGAGATAAAGACACAGTATTTATTTACAAGAAAGAACTAGATTTTTACTAAGATTCCAACTGGTGCGTATATGGAATGCTTTACTTTACTTTGTAAGATTAGTTCTAATTACGTGTTTTACACTTATCGATTGTATTTTACATATTTCTGTGTTTTTGTTTTTTAACTTTGTCAAAATATGTAAATATTGATATTGATTTCTATTCACCGAATTACTATCATCATAATAATACATTTAAAATAAACTAAATGCTTTTGAGTGGTTACTGATATATTATATTTCTTACACTAGATCGAACATATATACCCGCAATAATACTTTCTGTCTGTAAATTTCTATTTCATTAAATTAGAAATTATGTTAACGTAAAATTAATGCACAACCCCCCTAGTCAAATTAACCTTTAAACGGTTTTGACTGTTCTGTTAAGGTTTGTATGGCTTGACATCGGACACGTTATGATTTTTGCTTTCTATTTTGGACTGGAGTTGTACAATGTACCTGTTGAAGTTATTCGAAAAACATGTGTTTACGCACGAAAATCATATCTTACATTTATAGTTTTGCAACAACAACAAAAATAGAAAGAAACAAAAATTATGTATACTCAATGGGTATTTGACAAAACATGTAAATGCGTATGACATTCTCTCTTCCGTTTGACATCCGTTTAATGTTTGAATGTAACAAATTTACGACACATCGACAACAAAAGTATATATCATATTATAAACAGTAAGTTAACTTTCATACATTTGATATAATAATGAATATAAACTGGTAACCCAAAACTCTTTTAAACTCGGGCTAATGAAAGATTGATATATTGTATAGGTTCCGGTCTTTTTGAAAGACTGTATGTTGACCGCTACATTTATTTTTGTTATTTGTACCGAAGGAACATTGTTTCGCTGCCGTACATACTACATGTACACTCCTGTTTTATTTATATAGAAAACGCACAATAAAGGCAATTCAGAAAAATATACTATAATATCTCATTTTTAATTCATAATCAATAACTATTGGTATCTTTTATAATTTTTGCAAATCTTAAAGAACAAAGACCCCGTATTCGACTCTGTGCTATCTCGTGCATCTGGAACTTACGGAAGCGTATTAGGGACATAGTAAACATAAAATTGACAGTGAACTTTTTATTCAAAGTCGAAATTTTGACATTTCAAATCTTAAATTTTCGACTTAAACTTTTCAAATCTCGAAATGTTGACTTTCTAAAATCTTGGAATTTCGACTTTTTAAAAAGTCAAAACTTTGATTTTTTTTTAAACTCGGAATTTCGACTTTTTTAAATCCAAAATTTCGACTTCTTTTGAACTCAAACTTTTAAAATTTCGACATTTCCTCAGTATTTATACGTTTGCGATTATCACATACACAGTCATTTATATCAGCAAGTAGAGAACCATATACGTCATAAACATGATAAGCATTTTTTAATAAACTAAACCATTTTAAAGAGGTTATTTTAGATAGAAAATCTTTTCTTTGCGGAAGAATAAATGAAATATGTTTCACATACAAATGTCTATTTCAAGTCTGGACTTCAGATATGTGTATCAAGACAACCCCGTTATTCCGACACACCTGTATTACGCCATACTTTAATTCAACAGTCTAATATATAAAGACATTGGTTAATAGTTGTGGCATAAGAATGCCAACTTGTAGAGTTTAATCAATGTTCCAGAAAAAGAACCAACATTTCAAAATTCTAAAACTAGAAAACTGAGCAGCTCATGAGTCGTCCTAAATATGCATGGTATATTTGCCACTTGATTTACCATTGTTTAAACAAGGCAAATTAAGTGACTTGCTTTTGGGAAACCAAACAGGCCTTTAAAACCAACCATAAAGCACGGGATGCTAAATGTCCACAGATCTGACGATCCTATGACAGTGTCGTGAAAAAAAACATGGAGTATGGAAAAACAACATTTTTTTTCGGTCAACATGCATGTTCGAAAGAAACTCTTTAATATTAAATGCTTATCCATATCATAATTGAAGAACAAAACCAATTTCTGAAAATACATTTCCAAAATGTGTGGATGATGCTTGATAATTTGCGTCCATGTCGCCTCCTCCTAAAATTGTAATAAATGTGTTTGAATACTAACATCAAAGATTAAATACTGAGGAAACGTCGACATTTTCAGTTTTTAAAGTTAAAATTTTGAGTTAAAGAAAAGTCGAAATTCTGAGTTTGAGAAAAGTCGAAATTTCGAGTTTAAGAAAAGTGGAAATTTCGAGTTTGAGAAAAGTCGAAATTTTGAGTTTAAAAAAAGTGGAAATTTCGAGTTTAAGAAAAGTCGAAATTTCGAGTTTTAGAAAAGTCGAAATTTCGAGTTTAAGAAAAGTCGAAATTTCGAGTTTAAGAAAAGTCGAAATTTCGAGTTTAAAAAAAGTCAAAATTTAAAAGTCGAAATTTCAAGTTACAGTCAAAATTTCGAGATTTGAAATGTTAAAATTTCGAGTTCAAGACGAAATTTTAAGATTTGAAATGTCAAAATGTCGACTTTGAAAAAAAAGTTCACTGCCAATTTTATTTTATTTACTATGTCCCTAATACGCTTCCGTAGGTACGCACTTCCAGAATAAAATATTTAACTAACAACACACAATAACGAACCTAAATGAAACAGACTAGGTCAAACATCAACAAAAGTTATATAAACATAAACGCACCAAAACAACAGCAAATAAATCAGATAAAACGCATCAAAACGTTGTTAAATGAAATAACATTGGTGTAAGAGTAACACAATTTAGGCAAATTAAATGTTGATTTAGAAAGTATTAAGAAACTAAGGTTTCAACTCCCTCAGGCAAAGTTGACCTCATATGGATTTGGCTATTTTCTAGGTCCTTTTTGGTCATAAGGACCATCAACTGTATCGGTTCATATATGTTATATCCTTGGCTTTCAAATATTTGGCTTTAAGAGTTTCTGATGAAAGTAAATCTAGAAAAGCGCTTCGGACGCATGAAATTTGTAAAGTGTTGTTTTCAGTTTTGATAGAATAAACTTTTCTAACATGGTTAACTTACTGCCTCCTACATTAGTTATTACTACATGAACATGTACCTTATCAGTTGACTTACGGATTTTAAATATTCCAATTCTTTTGTCCGTGATTTTACGACTGTTACATTTGTACCTGGTATACGTTGAGAAAATAGAATAAAATTTGTTGTTTATTACTATTCACTAAATTTTACTTTTCAAATTATTCAGTTATTTTTTTAATTATGATTGATTGATTGATAGTTGGGTTTTAACACCACGTTCAGCACTCTTGACTATATCATGGCAATTAGAATGTAATGCGGTGAAAGCCGGAGTACATGGAGAGAACCACAGAACTTAACAGAAATCCTTAGTCATGAGAAAAAAATACCAAAAGATACATACATTTATCACCTACAGATTTTAGGCTAAAAAATCAAATGAAAAACCCTTATAATGCATTCACTAAAAACTTTTTATTTTTTACGAGTAAATAATAAGTAATTATTTTCAGCCTAACAACATGACCGAGTCCTACATGTATAGGCTAAACACTGATGTCTTTGATATTCGGAAGGATGATTTACCAACAAATACTCCGGAAACATCCGAGATTACTCTTAAAACATCCGAACTTACCACCCACGATGACACTGACGAGCGTTTTGATAAAGTTTATAAACTGGAGACAACATTTATTTTACCGAGCACGGACATAAGCGACATCAAAGTAATGGAAGATGGCACAATTGTAATAGCTGATTTTCAACGTTGTTCTTTAGTTGTGTGTGATATAAAAGGGGAACAACTCCGTAGAATCGGACAAACCGATGGATGGAGACCTTTCCGATTGGATGTGGTAGACTACAGTGATGTCGTTGTTTCTCTGCCGCAGCGGAATGAAGTCATGCAGGTTAATATAAGGCGTAATGATATCAAGCATTATATTGTTACAGGGTGTCGCAATGTTGCCTACCATGACGGTGAACTGTTTGTTCAAAGTAACGAAAAGATTAATGTTATTACTATGAAAGGTGGCTTGAAGGATACAATAACGCCTCCTGGTTTTTACCCTATCTATTACCACGTGTCAAAGAATGGGGATGTTTTATGCACTGCACGTGGTAAAAATGACCTTATATGTATAAACAGACTTGGAGTAGTACAATATACAGCACATGCACCACAAATGCTGTTTCCATATGGAATCACAACCGACAGCAAAGGAAACATATTAGTTGTAAGTGCAGGCTCCAACAATGTTCATGTATTTAGTCCCAATGGAAGACATTCTTCGTTGATAGCTAAACTGCCTGTCAATTTGGAATTCCCGACGATTTGTTTTTATTCAAATGCTCAATCTATTATAATCGGTGATAAAGACCAAGTTTTCATTTACAAATGACAGCATCTTTATTATGCATTTATTTGTATGCTGTAAAATAAATATTCTTGTCTACAGCTGCATATAGGTGCATATATCCCACGGTTCTAATGGACAGTATATGAATGTATACATTGGCCGTTTTACATGTATATAATTTAAAGATATAAATAAATATTAGCCGTAGTTCGGGAAATGATAGTCGTTTGCTTATATTTTCCCTTTTTATTTGGCTAAACAATTTGACTCGCACTTTTGATATTTTCAAAACAATCTACGCTACAAAATGAATAGAGGATTTGCAATATGTTGGTTAGTACATACATTTATATGATTTTGAATGTTAGTTCGAACATTCTACAGATAAAATCATTTAAATTCAGAGAGCTTTACAAAGAGTCTCATCCTTTCCATAGAAAATGATAATGTATAACATTGTCTTCTTTCAATACAATTACGACAGATTTTAAAATAGTAGAACTACAATATCAGTAATGGACATAACAAAAACTTCATCACCAAACACCACAAAAAACTATTCAACAGCTCTAGATCTTAACATAGATCTTAAATTTTTGAGCATACCTTCTACGGCAAACACACGTGTATCTGATCCTTTTTGTTAGGGTGATTATTGCTCAATCTTTAGTTTTCTGTATGATATTTTATGTGTGGTCGTTTGTCTGTTCGTCTTTTTCTTTTATACAGTATTTCTACGACTTAATATATGTAGCACATGCAAGAATGTACAAAATATAATCGAAAAAAAAAAGAGTTGACGAAAAAAGAAATAATGTACAAAAGACCTTTAGATTGCTTTACAATGTTTTAATCAAACAAAGTAGAGTTGTTGTTATAAAGGCTGCAATAGTTGGATCTGAAAGAGAGATCAATCATATACTAAATCATTGTAGCACTCGTCTTGATTTCTGTTTTTGCTTTTTGTTTTATTCAGACAACCAGACTCAAACTGTGGCGATAGGGTCCAGATTTTACATAGACTCAGATTAAAAAAAAATTTCGTTTAGATTAACCAAAATCTTTATGTCAATTCGTTTCTCGTTCTTTTTGGGTGCCACTCTTACACTTATTACTCTTCCTATCGAAAAATAGTAAATACATTACCAGAGTGACGACATACTTTTGAATAATTAGAAAAATGAACTAGTTCTTTGACAAAAGAAGAAAACTGCGTATAGTGGTTATCCGCTTTTATTTCTTCAGAAAATCTAACAAAAAATACTTGACGTTCCAAAATCAGTCGATTTACTTTTCTTTTCTTTTCAAACGCTTATATAAGCTAGAAGATTTAATTGTATCGTTACACTAGTTTAGTGTGAACTATAATTGTTATTTATTGTTTCATCATTATAAAAACAACAAACCAATCTGTAATCAGAGAGCACTAAAAGAGAAAGGATTACCTAATAGGAATTTTAGATGTCCGGTTAAAAAAAAGTTGTATTAGATACACGAATAACTAATTAACTTTGTCATTGCATTTCGTCTTCCTACTGGAAATTATTGTCATTAGATTTAAAAGGACGTTTTGTGTTATTGCAAGTCTTCGGTTTTTAGGCATGATCATGTTGGCGCGTTTTCTAATTGTTCGCTGGCTTATTGTTCGCTAGCTTGATGCATCTTATTGTTCGCTGGCTTATTGTTCGCTAGCTTGAGTCTGGTATTCAGACATTCATGTTTTGTTAGTATTTCAATTAAATGTTCATTCTATCGCATTTGTTCAATCGAGAGAAGAATCATATTTACTACTCAGCGAGACTTTGATTGGTGCGTGTATGAATCCACACATCAAAATAATTGTAAATGCAAGGAAACATCTCAAATTGGTTATCCATATTGAGAAATATGTTATTAATTTATGATACAGTATATGAACAATAAGATGCATTGATTGATATATATTTGGAAACGCATGATATTATCATAAACATTAGGAGTTGTATGATTGACAATGAGACAAATTTCATCCACAGACCAACTGACGTGGTTTCTGACATTAAACATTAACATACAGAAAATGGCGGGGTCAAACATGTTTGAGAGCCATCTCCAAACCCTATATATAGCTAACATGGGATATTTTTGTAATAGCAAAACACAAAAAACAAAAAGAACAAAAAGAAAAAAAACTAAATATACGTTGGAAAAGGCTTGTTTAATATGCTTGTAGTTAAAAGGTATTTTTTATTATAAAAAGCATTTATCCTAAATGTAAAGTTTCATTTTAACAGTAATTGAGAGAAAGTTGTATTATAAATGCATTATTATTCATAATTTGAAATTAATTCACTTCATATTTCTACTCTTAGCCATGGTGTTGTCAGTCCTTTGATTTTTGACTTAATTTTTAAGAAAGAAAAAAAAAATATTTCACGTGAAATATCTAGGAGACATTTTTTTTCTAAGGTATTTTGGTCGTTCAAAGAATCATTATCAGACAAAACGATCGAACTTACTGAATCAATTCAATTTTGAATGTCCATAACCATTTTAAATTAGACTTAAAAATTAAAAAGGTCACAATTGACAATTCTTGAAAAGGGTAACTTCATTTTTAGAGCAATAATACCAAGCAGAATGAAATACAATAAATCTCGTTAAATTACCGTAAATTTACCTAAAATAACAGCAGAAGAACCAAAATTAGGTTCCACTGGGGCTAATCCAAGACTTGTTGTGTTTAGAACCATTTCAGTTGGTGATAATGTTGGATGCGTTGTTGTTAAGTCTGCTTCTATTGTAAGTAACTCTGGATGCGTTGTTGCGTCTGCTGTAGAAAATTCTGGATGTGTTGAGGTGTAGTTCTGTTCCATCGAAGCAACTACAGGATCTTCCGGACAGTCAGATAGTAAGGTAGCAGCAATACTGCTTTCTAAAAAATAAACGATTTTTAATTGAATTATGGATGTATACCGTACACAAGATAAACACCAGCGCCTGTGTTGACGTTTGTGATAACACGTATATGGACAAAGTATATTTCTTACTATGGAGGTATTGACAACACATGGTTAGAAACATATACGGAAGAAATATTTTTAAAACGTACGATGCTATTCTTCATGTGAAAGGTTGCAGTTCATGGGCAGAGTTAAATGAGCCGAAATAAGAATAAAACATATTTCGCAAAGAGCAGACTTAATTGATCTTTTAATATATTAACAAAATAAGTTATAAAAAAATGTATATCAAAATATAGAATTGTAAAGTATGAGTCCCATTATTCCTATGTTAAATTCTTCTTATTCTTTGAGTGTAGTATAACTTGTCAATTTCTAGCAGTATTTCCCACAGCAAGTCACACTTATACTTTGCGACATCGAAACAGCTTAACATAGTGTTAGCGTGACAGGACTTGTGATATCGACTTTATTCGAAAACATAGAATATAATGTGGGGTACATAGGATGATGATGATGGATGGCTGCTTAACGTCCATCGGCAAGTTAATATGCATATTCAGGACGAGAACATGTTAATGTTATATGAACATTAACCCTGCTTTGTACTAGACCGACACGCTGAACTGGATTTTTTACGTGCTAGTTCACAAGGTAACAGTCCGCAGGGAGACATGTCACCTTAACCGGACACATTATTCTGACTCCGAGCCGACCAGTCTTTGCTCTTACTCCTTAATGCCGCGTGCTAGGTGGAGAAGCAGAAAATATCAATTTTAAAGTCTTTGGTTTGAACTGGCCGGGGTTCGAACCCACGACCTCCCGCACTCGAGGCGAACACGCTACCACGAGAGCACCGAGGCGGTGGGTACATAAGAAAATAAGAAGATATTGTATGGTTGTCAATGAAACAACTATATAACAAAGGCCAAACGACAAGAATGCGATAAATGTCAGCGGACGGCTGTCAAGACTAAACACACCATTTACTTTATAGTAAGTTATAAAAGACCCGGGATGACAACATTTGAAAACAATCAAAAAAATAACCAACGTTCTGATTTATGGCAAAAACAATTATCAACAAGGATACTTTTTACACATAAACCAAAAAACCATGCGATTACAGGCCCTGGCTTGGAAAATGAATATACAAGATGTTACATGGTTTGTTGTAGAGCGCTTATCTCTTACCTGGGTAGGGATGTATCAGCACACCATGAGAACAAACTGTAAAAAACAGATTGAAAAGGCTATGTTCGCCAAAATAAAGTCAACCCAACGACTGCAGAAAGCAATCGAAATCTAGAGGTCAACATACGGTTTTAAACAACTTGATAATTGGCTATACCATGTGACAAATAGACAAAAAAAAAATCACAGCAATTATAAACATATTCGTATTAAAAAATGGACCGCCATATTTATATTGACCTCTAGATATCTTTTGGTTATAAGACTTGTTGGCGGCTGTCTTCTTGACACAAACAAAAACTTACCTAATTTTGGTACTAGGTCAGGAACTAGATTGCACAAGTATACAAAGCTTGAAACGTACAACAGATAATACGAATCAGGATTACTTGCTATTCCCTTCAGTTCAGCATTACTGGCGGAAAGAGCAGAACCTATTCCTAACGAAAACACCTCAGCGCCATCTGTTCGTAGGTTATCAGCTTCCATTTCAGGTTTAGGATATCCGGAAGACTGTCCGTCGGTCATGACGATAACTGCAATTTCAGCTCCGGACCTAGCACCATTGCCTGTCGTAAGAATTGTGGATTGGGTATAATTGATAGCCATTCCTGTCTTTGTTATCCCATTTGTAATAGTTCCTTTCAAGTTCTTGATTTTTTGTAGAAGTTCTGTTTTATTTGTATATGAGTCGAAAGCAATGTCAAGTCTATTATCAGAGGAAAACGTCATTACAGATACTTTTAGATTTTGATCATCAATGGTTAGGAATTCTGTTACATTGTATATGAATTCTACTGCTTCGTCAAAATGCCGTTCCTGTATACTTCCTGATCTGTCAACAATGTATACCACATCTGAAAGTGTAAGAATGTTAATTAAATGCCTAAATGTTATGGTAATCAATTAAAAATAAAACCCCCCCCCCACAAAAAAAAAAACAACAAAAAAACCCAACCATTATACCTTTTATAGCACAGAGTGCTAGTGGCAAAATAGAAACTAAAGCATACACATGTATCATATGCATGGTTATGATCTTGCGTCTTCGAATATTGTTTGAATTGATGATGAATTTATAGGTACACTGGATGTCGTGACAGTATAGTCATTTAATTTACACTGTTGACACTAGTGACATTTCTATACAAATACTGTGACATGTCTATACAAAAAACTGGACCAAAAGTTAGGGTCTTCAATTGATAATTTAAGTAATTGGTAAGCTAAGATAGTATTATGTGCATGTTGGTTTGCTATTTTCTACGTTTTTTTTAAATATACAAACTATGTTTAATTGCTTTAAGATTATCCAAAGTGTGCGGTAAGCGCTTTGGTCTCATGAACATTTCTTTTCATATAATTGACTGTCAATTCAACAATTTTTTTATTTGTACCAACGTACGCAACAGTGGGCTAAAAATATTCCAATGAACTGAATTGGTATGATATATCTGGTAGTGGAACGTTAATTTAAAGAACATACGTCATTTGTCTTGCCTCGTTCTGATTAGTGGTCCCAATGTCGAATTCTGTGATAATCTTCCCGCTTATCCCAGTCTAGAATCATATTGTATGCTATACAAGTGTACGATACATGTGTATATGTACGGACGCTTCATCTTTTCAATCCTGTAAAATACATATACACAAATAGAGAAAGGGAGAAAGAATATCGCCAAAAATGCAACACAACAGTGAAACAAACGACGCCAACCACTAACACTGACTCCGTTAACAACACAGAACTTCTCACAAAGATTGATTGTTGTTTGCTTGACGTCTAGTGGCAAATATTTTATGTAAAATCAGAACGGGAACAAAACAACAATCATATGATACAAGCATGTTCGGTGTGAGCCAAGGCTCCGTGTTGAAGACCGTACTTTGACCTATAATGGTTTACTTTTATAAATTTTGACTTGGATGGAGAGTTGTCTCATTGGCACTCATACCACATCTTCTTTTATCTATATTGCAGGGGATGCTTAGCCTGTCGACTTGTCATATTAGGGTTATACTATTGTTATTCTTACTTGACCTGTAAATATAGTATTTGTCAAAACACATTACTAGTAATTTCCCATTAAAGTATACTAGTATCGATCGGTTTTGCTCATTATTTAGAACCGTTCGCCCGCTCACCTTTAGTTGTTTACATTCTTCCTCTTTAGTGTTTGGTGGATAGTTCTCACATTGACAATCATACCAAACTTTCTTATTTTTTACGACAATGTTTTCAAATATTATTTAAGGTCACCAAAATATTACGGTCGAAAGACACAATAAATAAAATTCTCATCTAAAAGACATAGAGACTCGGTTTTGACCTCATAACTCATGTATGTTCATAAAAACTTTATATGATTTTATATCTACGTTGCTTGCGACATCATTTCCCTTTACAACATTAACGTAATATCATAGTTTTATATTGTCCAAGTATGAAAAGATATACATGGATTACGTTTTAGTAATTGCAACCATTAAAAGTTTAAATTCTTAACGATATATATCTATGTTTTAAATGAAAAAAAAATACAATTGTAATACAATTAGAAAACAAAAATACCAAGCCCACTTTATGATCATGACAGATAAATCATTTATTTAACAAATTAAATACGAAGACACGAAAAAAAAAAAATTAAAAGAAATTGTATTTTGTAGTCTATTTCATGTAATCACAAGTCATTCAACCCATTCATTGTTAGTAACTCTATCTTACAAGAAAAAGTTAAAGAATAAACAAGGTTTTAATTTGATTCTTAAATGTGATAAAGTTTAAAGTCTCTGATGAATTCTGCTGACATAAAGTAATGTATTTAAGATTCATTAAGACAAATACGTAAATTACTCTAGATTGGTAACAACACAGTAGAATCATAATAAGGCTCGGAGTTTTTAATTTATATTATGACAACAATATAATAGGAGATTACACTTGCAAGAATCTAAATTTATCCCGACAACGACATAACGTTGAGGCTTTGGCTAACTCGGCTGTGTATTTTTATGTGTTGGATTAAGTTGTTTTATGTAATGTATCCGTTTTTATTCTGTAGTTAGTCCCCACTTCGGTTTTATCATGTATATCTATTATATAGTCATTTTATAAAATTTCCTGATTGCAAAATTATAAATTATTCTAAATAATTAGGATGTTCTTGTCCCAGGCAGAAAACCCTGGCCGTGATAGGCGCAACTTACAAGGAAGTTTTGGTCCTCGGTGCTCTTCAGCTTTGTACTTGTTTTGGCTTTCAAACTTTTTTCATCTGAGCGTCACTGGTTGGTCTAGTGTGGACGAGACGCACGTCTGGCGTATTGAATTTTAAGCCTAGTACTTTTTGTTAGCTATTATTCGTGTTCTTCTTTGTCCTATATGTTCTCCCATTTATTTGTATTGTGGTCCTGACATGTGATGTTGTCGTTTTGGTGTTGTGTTTGACGTTGCCATAAAAGCGGGAGGTTTGGTATGCCACAAAACCAGGTTCAACCCACCATTTTTTTCTTAAAATGTCCTGTACCAAGTCAGGAAAATGGCCATTGTTACATTATAGTTCGTTTCTGTGTGTGTTACATTTTAATGTTGTGTTTTTGTTGTGTCGTTGTTCTCCTCTTATATTTGATGCGTTTCCCTCAGTTTTAGTTTGTAACCCGGATTTGTTTTTATCTCCATCGATTTATGAGTTTCGAACAGCGGTATACTACTGTTGCCTTTATATAACAACATAATAACTTTTGTTTCACATGCGTCCTCTTTTTAACGAACAATAATGAATGACTATGTTCTTTCGATTGTGCTGAACATACTTCAAGAATACAAGATGTTATGTCTCGACCAATTCAGGCTTTCTGGACCGTCTTGTAAGTTGTTCTGTGTCTTTGTTAGTCTCGCGCATGCCCTTTATCCTGGTCTGCTTTCATATTGTATTTATTATTGTTTTGTTCTCGTCCTGAATATGAATGAAAGTTTTGTTACTTGTCGTCAAGCAAACAACAATCAATCTTTGTGAGTAAGTCTGTTTTTGTAAAGAAGTCGGGTGTTAGTGGTTGGTGTCGTTTGTTTTACTGTTGTGTTGCATTTTTGGCGATACCATTTCTCCCTTTGCCTGTTTGTGTATGTTTGCAGGATTGAAAAGATGAAGCTTGCATACATATACACATGTATCGCACACTTGTACAGGCCTACGAAAATGATGTATAAACGTTTTAAATGTCTGTAGAATATAAGGAATTAGTATTTCCTTACTAAAACATTTTCAAACTATCACAGGTGTCTATCACAATATTTACTGATAGATATCTAGAGAGAAAATTATGACACATGTTGAGTCAAATTTAGCTTCAGATGGGGGAACAACTGGTGTCTTTCAATATGTTTTTATATATCAAAGGTACCATGCTTAGTGATTTCTTTTAGCGATCATAACCCTATACTATTTAATCTCAACCGGTAGACTAACAAAGTGTCATAGAACATGTACCGTTTGGAGTTGTGTTTCTTTTAGCTCTTCATACACTTACCGCTATCATGGTTTGCAAATCCGAAAAAAAAAATATTGTATAGATTGCTGAATGTTTCTGTTTCACAGAAGTCATGATCAGGCTATTTATTTTTGACCCCTTGAAGTCCATATTTTAACTCATAACTGTAACGATGAGTTGGAAGCAATTGCTTTGAATGCATATACAAATCTACACTTATAACACAAAATGTAGAAAAATTATCACTTCCGATCTTTTTTGGTAAATAATAGCTAAAAGAAAACCAATAAGTATAAAAAAAGACTTTAAAAAGAACGTTGGGTAATCAATATCTTTAATTATAACACAGTTCTTAACTGTATCTTACATCAGTCAAACGATTAGCCAAAGAATGATTCAATCTAGAGAGACTCAGTACTTGACGCAGTCATCTGTTTTTCTAAACCACTCTTGTTAATAATTCATTCGGTACTATTGTATAAGACTTGGCGACGTTAAATAATTATTTTTGCAAATATATAATCGAATTTTCGATCCCACGACAAGAATAAAGAAGCATGAAGATTTCTGTAAATACATGTATAATCTGATTGTGGAACCTACGTTAGAATACATCTTATCGACATAGAGTGGGAGTAAAGTTCTTTGATCTATATGTTCTTTACACATAATAAAATATTTGAGGTTAGTAGAAAATAGAATAATAATCCAACGAACAAATGGGTAATTATGATATAACAGATAAAAATGAATACAACCAACTAAAACGTAAACCATGTGAATATTGATAATGGAACACCGAAAAATATATGTGTTTGGTGGACTGGAATAGCAGAAAACAGTAAGAATTTATAATGCAGTTTCTACCATTATATAACCAAACACACAGGAAAAGATTACCTTAGCATAATTTGACAAAACCTTTCCGAGTTTTGGGTCCTCAATGCTCTTCAACGTCGTATAAACATAAGATGTGGCATGATTGGCAATGAAAAAACTCTCCACCATAGACCAAATAACGTTAAAGTTAACAAGTATAGGTCACCGTACGGTCTTCAACAATGAGCAAAAACCATACCGCATAGTAAAGTTACTTATTTTGTTTTACCTTTTAATCATTTTTGATTCGAGCGTCATTGATGACTCTTTTGTAGACGAAACGCGTGCCTGGAGTATAAATTCTTAATCGTGGTATCTTGATGAATTTACTTTAACGGCCAATAACAAAACGGCAAACCAAATAAAGTATTAAAGGAAACACAATCATTAGCGGGGTTCAGCTTTTCATCACATCATTGGTATTGAGTGTATTGTCCCTGAAATGATATTAAATATACAACCTGGTTCAAATTCATGAATGTTTGAAGATTATGCTTACATGTGACATCAAGACAAACCATTACTTTAAAATCAGTAAAATTGTAGTTATATAATTAGCCTGTAAATTAACCGATACTACGTGGCGGTGTTGCAATTCACAAGCAACATGTTTTCGCGGTCTTAGATCTTTAATTACGAGTAAAGTTGTCTGATTTTACCGATTGTGTCCTGTTCCCGATTGTGACATTTTGAACCGCCTGTGAATTCGCCTGAAGTTTGATGCATGCATAGAAGTAGACGCCTAGCCTGTCCACTCACCCGTACTTGATCCTGTAGGAGTTCCAGCGATCCCATTAGTTTTTGCTTGTTACCTTGATTTGTCTCTTCGTAATCGATTTACTAGATTTGAACATCGATAAACTACAGTCGCCCTAATCTATACCGCTTTTCAAAATTTAGTCTCGAACATAGCAGCTTATTTGAAATTATGGAAATATGCGTCCATACAATTAACTCTTTGGAGATGGAAAAATTGCACAGCTTAAATTACAATGTTATACAAACAGAGACAGTAACAGACAGAGATGAGAGTAAAGCTAAAATGTGTCAAAAGTTCCGGCTGTTGAAATGGGTTCTATTGTCCTAAATACATTATTGTTCCATCAGTTTAGGACGTACTTACTTTTGCAAAATTAGGCTTTAGTTTTTCTTCACCTTGAGGTTAAGGTTTGATATCTGCCTCTTTTATTTCAAATTCTTCTTAAATTTTTGATTTCGAATTTCTAAAATAGAATTTCATGATTGTCTTCCTTCGGAAATTGACCTAACAGAGCCTTAATGAATAGAAGTATGTTTTAACCAGGAAGATTTGTTTCCTATCTAATTTCCTATCTATTTATCCTATATCTATTTTTGTTATGTGTTTGTTTTGATAGAATGCAAAATCCTCACTACTGAAACCACAACTGTATTTATTTCCAGTGAAGTAGAAATCTCAATATGACTGTCATTGTTTTGCAAAGTTTCCATCGGCATTAGCGTGAAGCAGGTTTATTGACAAGACATACAACTAACTTTCCATCATAACTACAACTTGATAAATCACAAAAGCCCATAAATTTAAGCCATAAGCATTTCCTGTTCAATGTTAAGTCAGTAGTATAACCAATGTCTCTCGACATGTACTCAAACCATATGTGTTCAGTTGATCTCTGGTGGATAGTTGTCTTATTGGCAATCATACCACATTTCCCTATTTTTATAAGGCACAAAATGTTATACAACCTATGGCCAACAAAGGATGTTTTATACAACAAAGAATTTGCTATATATGTATCCACACCATTCTAGTATATCTATGATCCATATCGCCAAGTAATTTACATGGATATTTTAAACCAATCGAACTGACAGCAAAATATACGTAAATACCCTTTGAAAATAATCTTAATACGCTCATTTTTCGAAATGTGCATCTGGCGCAGTACATTTGACACCGTGTAATGTTATTTCTACCAGGAAATGATTTGAAATTAAGGAATGTATCTCATTCATGCAAAGCTCTGATTTATTGTACGGTTTTGGCTATACTATCGTCCTTTTTGGTTATACTTGATCTTAAACATTTGTATTAGGTGTTGAATTTTCAAAATATTTTGGATTCAAGCTTAACTGAAGAGAATAAGTGTCGCAATGCGCATCTAGTGCAGAAAAATATGTACCATTTTCTAATACATGTATAATCACATTGGGTTTTTGTTATGGTACACTGCACTACAATAATAAGAACAAAACACTAAGCCACCATATGACAACCAGCACCTTTTTATGGTTGGTTGGGTATATCCTGCGTGCAATATAAGTTATAAATGTCAAATTTATAAGCATTCCAGCTTCCTGAAGATTGCTCACGATATTGCGAATACTTGAATCCTTTGAATGCTTTAAACTCAACCGCCAGTGATATTGTCTTATCCACGGTCTCAGGTTATGTAACTTAAATACATCGTTTCAATTCTTGGTTACTAAACTATATTGCTACTGTAACAAGGATACCGCAAATGAAATGGAAAAATTATAAGAAAAACCCAATCTGCGAGTCTTTTCTAAAAATATCTAGACAAGCGTTGGTTAATCGTGGTTTTACATTCGGCCTCTCAATTCGAAGATACAGTCTGTTCCTTGCTCTTCTAGATAGAATATCATTTGTTCGATCTTTTCATGGACATATTTGTTTGTTTTGAAAAAAGATAATCACAACCATTAACATTATTCGACTTACTTTCAATATCTTTGAAATTTTTGTGACGTCCATGTAAAAAGTGGTAGTAAATTGACGTTTACTTTGCGGCTATGTGGATCTGTTACAATATCAATGCTTTAAGGGCATACGATACAGTTACAGGGGAGGTAATGACGTTGCTAACGTAAAATGTTATTTTCGCGACGTCGACATATCGAGAAAAGATGCATTTTTCGACTGATTTTTATCATTCAAACTGATTTAACTTGAAAACGAGTTCATGGACCCCTCTTTTTAAAAATGACATTCGGTTTGATTACGTATGAAGATTATTTGTACCAATTTTCATAAAAAAGTCAATAATGCAATTTTTTTTTAAATTTGATAAATATGCAGCAAAAATGACGTTTTTTCTACATTCATAAACATTTGATAATTTTTAGTTATTTCTAAACAAAAAATTTCATAAATTTATATGATACTTATATAAAAGAGAAATTACAAATAATTTAACAAAACAGCTTGTGTTTATCTTATAAAACAAAAAAGTTATGCATTTCTGTCGGAAGGAAAAATACGTCCACAAAACCAAATTTTGAGCAAATATCTGAAATTTCTACCTCATTTTACTCAAAAAGTAGCAAATGAAGGTATATCTTTTATTACATATTTGATTTAGGCAGGTAAAAAATAGCCTATTTGCAAATTTTCATCAAAATCTCATTATGGGATCCAAACTGTATCGTATGCCCTTAAGGAGTTTTCAAACATAATCCGCGATGATTGCGTAGTTTTCATATCTATTCGTGAGTATTTTGTTATGGGTGTTTTGTCATGTGTCTTTTGAATATATGTGGGATTGTTGCTCTCATAAATGAATTGTCAATTTCTGAATGGTGTCACGACAAATTCATGCGATTGGATATATTCTTCATTGATTTAGTAATACATTCATCGTTTTCAGTACTTTTTATTTTTTCATAATACCTAATGAATAGTGTAACAAGTCTATATAGCATAGCAAACATTATGAACAGGACCCGAGTGAACATTGTTCTCTAACCTTTAAAGGAGAAGGTCCGCTAAGGGCTAATTCTGGCCAAAAATTCGAAGTCCATTTGATGAAAGATTTTTGAAATTTTTTAAACACTTGCGTATCTACTTCAGTCGATTCAATTAGTAAATGTAAAAGATTTGAACTGATTTTGTCATTAAAGACGCTCAAATGTAAGCTTAAATATGTAAAACTACCTAATATGCCACAAAACGTCACTTTTCAGATGGTTTTCGTCAAAAATGAAAGTGGCCGCATTCGTGTTCAGTCTCAACCTTTATATATGTTATGTATTATCATCAAATACAACATACATATAAATATTAAGACTGAACACATGTTCAAGTGCGGCCACTTCCATTTTAGACAAAAACCGTCTAAAAATTAGCGGAATTGGTAAAATTATGAAGACTTCAATAACTATGCACGAATTAATATTGCCAGTACCTGATGCATGTGCATTTTATTGCCAAAACAACCCATATTTGTGTAACAGAAGTATTTTACCTTCCAATTAATAGCTAAAAGTTTATATTTTTAAGAAAATTTTAAAAATGCTATATTTTGTGGCCAAAAAGGAGTCTTACCGGACCTACTCCTTTTTAAGATCATTGTCATTACAGTATACTGAGCTTAACATAGATTATATATGTATTATAGATACAATGAATAAGCGTGGATTCTTGAAAAAGAAACCATGAGCCCGGAAACAACGCTTATCATTGTATCTATAACTTTAACTATTGTGTTGTTGTCTTTTCATAATTAAAGCCTTTTCTTAATTAGAAGGTTTTGTAAGTGAATATAAATAACCCTGTTATCATGTTCAATGATGCATCAAAGTTCACAATTAATTGGTTAGAGAAATACAAATATAACATAACACGTCGGTCTTTAAATTATTATGCATCTGAATATTATCCGTAATTTACAAAATAAGACATATTCGAACTTATCTTTAATTATATATAATAAGTATATTAGCAATATTTCTAGCAAGAAACCTAATTCTAGGCACATCACAATTTACTCGCATAGGTATTTGCGCAGAAACATTTGTAAAGATATGTAGTAAAACAGATGAAATCCTACTATATATATATATATATAAAACAAAAATGCACAAATTGAATGTTATTATATTTGTTTTCAAGTACATGAATTGGCCAATAATAATCCAAAAATAAACGGGAAACCCCGCTACTATTACAAAATTATCCACAATAACATACAAAATAAGAAAAACGGAAAAACTAAAGAATAGGGACAACAAAGAGAAGCAGGGATTCGAACCTAAACCGACAAGTCTCTAATTCTAACTTGACTCCATAACTCATGGATCTTAACCTTGCGGCTACCAACTTATACTATACGATTGTGTATTATGTATATATAAAGGTACAAACCCTGTGTGTCCGTTGTACCGATGTGTATCATATGTTCATTTATATATATGAAATAGACATCTAGATTGCAACCCATTGGTAGCCAAGAGGTTTCATCGATGTGTTGGTGTCAGTCACACATAACAGATTTCAAGGAAGGGTTCGATTCCCAGTGAAGGCATATAAAAATAACAAAAAATAAAGGTAAGTTTTAAAATTAATTCCATTAGTAAACAGAAATCAGTAAATTAGCTAATTTAAATTTAGGCACACAAAGGAACCAATTGAATACGATTTGATGAGTCCATTTCAGCGACAGATTTAGAAAGCGTTGATTCTAGAAAAAGAATCAACGGTAAATGAATAGGCTGATATCACGGCAATGGTTTAAATATAAGGTGTAAGGTCTGTGTAATAGCTTCATACCAACGAATAATTAATTTTTTAATCAAGTAACACGAATATTTTCAAGTGCTGGAAAATATTTTTAGAGTTCACTTTCTTCCTAACAGTGTCCATCTTGACACTACAATGACCATACTGATGGATTCCAGAATAAACCGTCTACAAACCAATATTTAACAATCACAGTATGATATTTCAACTGCACAGATCACTGAACTCAAAAGGTGGATCATACAATTACTTGTTTCAGAGAAAAGGGAATAGAAACCAGTGTTTCAGCTGTCTGTCTATTGGCAATATGAATATCTGGTTTATTTTGTGTACTTAGGAGAGACCGATGTTCACTCCTAGTATGCTAATTTCCACCTCCAGCTCCATAACGTGATTTTATTTTCTGTTGAAATATTATTTCAATGATTAATGGTTCATTGATTGGCAGGTTTGTCCTACATGCTCGAGCTTTTCAATATTTTATCTTAATAGATGATTTATGACAGAATCATTTTGAACATGTAGCTAAGTTAGGCTACGTAGGTACATGCTTTATTGGTTTATTGGATTATTAGACTGTCATTGAAATATCAAAAAATAAATTACTTCCTGTCTGACAACATGATGTTTTACATACCTGAACTATATTAAGTTTCTAATGAAAAGTTATGTTTAATACTATGGTGTTAAAGACTGTCACGGTTGTACGAAGACTTACGTCATCAGTCACGTCAGATCTTTAAAGTGCAGAAAGTTTATTAACTTCTGTGAACTAATCATCTCTGAAGTGTAAAGACAAGATGGCAAGATAGGCAAATAGTAATAGAAATAACATCCCACCATCAAACAAAGGTAAATTACAAACATAAAAATGAAAAATAATGGGGGGGGGGGGGGGGGTAGGGAGGGGGGCCAATCCCGAAATCCCGAGTTTATTTTTGCTTAATCCCGATTTCCCGGGCCTTATTTGACAATATCCCGAAATCCCGATAAAATAACATGCTTTTTGGGCAAAATACATTAATTAATGATTGTATACTGCTCAAAGCAACCAGTAAGTTTGTTGTGCAGATTTCCTGTATTAATTTTGCTTATTGATAAGAGCTTTTATATAGGCTGTTACCTTATAAAGAAGATGTATCATACTGTTGCAGCATTGTGCGCTCATTCTGCCACTGTTGCTGTGTGTTTATACTGAAGGTTTCGGTACAGACACCAGCGTTTTTAGTCTGTCTGGCCAATTTCAAAGTGAAGCTGCCTAATCCCTTCTCTACGGCGGATTCTTTAATACCACTTAAGCTTTCTATGAATTGTTTGAATGCTGTCAAGTTTTCAAATTTGGTAGCATTTTCTGATTTTATAAAAATGTTAACATTTTCTTTGCTGAATGGCATTGTTGTGGTTTCATTGTAGTAGGCAATGATGCCCTTGATTTTGTTTCATTTTTTGCATCATCATCTTCATCCATTTTTCGTCTGCTACCGGAAGACAATCAATAATTAAGATAAACAGCTGCGCCATGAGCGCATGATACGCCCGTCGTCTTGTGTGCGAATTTTTATGCAATAAGCATAAATAGTTTCTGACATACGGCGTGACATGCGAAAACCCCCCCTTTTTTTTTTACAAAAAACTCAATATCTCTAAAATAAAATTTTGAATCAAAACCAAAAAGTATACAGATCTTTAGATTAATATAACTAAGAAGTGTGTAAAATTTTAAGCAATAATCATAAATCGTTTTTGAGATACGGCGCGACATGTGAAAAACCCCTCCCCCTTTTTTAACAAAATACTCAATATCTCTAAAATAAAATTTTGAATCATCACCAAAAAGTATACAGATCTTAAGATTAATATAACTAAGAAGTGTGTAAAGTTTTAAGCAATAATCATAAATTGTTTTTGAGATACGGCGCGACATGTGAAAAAAAAAAACACACACCTGTTTTAGTTACTAAGTCCCGTAACTCAAAAAGTTTTAATCTTATTTTCACCAAAAAGTATACAGATCGTTTGACCATCATAAGAAACAACTATATTAAGTTTCATGAAATTTGGATAAGTCATTCTCAAGTTACGGTGCGACATGTTTACGCCGGACAGACAGACGGACAGATGGACAGACAGACGGACAGACGGACGGACGGACACCGGACATTTGTATACCATAATTCGTCCCGTCAAAAATTGACGGGCGTATAAAAACAAAATCGATATCTTTATTGAACTAATTACGGATTATTGATCACTTAACCATAACCAAATTAATGACATCACTGTCATTACTGATACACATTGTTGTCATTGTTGATCATTTTTAACTGTTTTCGTTGAATGTAATTTTTTTTTGTACACAATGTTATAGATACTTGATCATACTTGTTAAAAGTACAAACCTGAAGAATGTTAAATCAATACACGCATGCTAATTTTTTTTGGTCTTCAAACAAGAGTCCCGATAGATAAAAATCCCGAATTCCCGGACGTAAATACACGTTAATCCCGTGTCTCGATTAAACTAAATCCCGAAATCCCGATGATAATATAGCTCGTTCCCGAAATCCCGAACTTAAAGTGTATATGTGCCATTCCACTTTGGAGTGTTCAAAAATTCTGCCGTTACCATGGCAATTGCCAGTTCGGGCTGACATCCTCTATTGCTTGCAATTGTTATTCTAGTTAACATTCTGTGAGTTTTGTCTTTTTTGTTTTTATGGGTTAAAAATTGTCTGAAGACGCGTATTATAAAAACTCAAAAACTGCAAGTCTTAGAGCCATCTGATTTACACCATTCATCTTAGGTAAGATCTGGTGACTCCGAAAATGTCAAGGACATCGACGATTTTGACTTTGGATTTTGTTACCGCTTTACCACGAACAATTATTATATAACAGTTCGTAGCAGATCATTGATTAGAGAAACATTGTCTTATCAAGATCTACCAGTTGTGATCAAGTTTAAAGATCACTAACAAAATCTTACTTCAAAAAGAAATAAAAAAACGAGTTTTTGGTGATTATAATACAAAGGAAATTGTTGAACTAAAGCCAGTAAGATAATAAATGGCCCAAGACAAAATTTTCAAACAATATTATTATACTAACTGTCCTCGATGCACGTTTTTTTTAATTACATTTATTACGAATCTATAACGTTTAATCGACAAACATATTTCGTTAGGTGATTGCTGGTCGAAAACGTTAGCTGCTAATAAACTCATCATAGATACCAGGATTAAAATTTTGTACGCCAGACAAGCTTTTCGTCTACAAAAGACTCCAGAATCATGGAACACATATTAGATATAAGAAGATGTGGTATGAGTGCCAATGAGACTACTCTCCATCCAAGTCAAAATTTATAAAAGTAAACCATTATAGGTCTAAGTACGGTCTTCAACACGGAGCCTTGGCTCACACCGAACAGCAAGCTATAAAGGGCCCCAAAAATTACTAGTGTAAAACCATTCAAACGGGAAAACCAACGGTCTAATCTATATAAAAAACGAGAAACGAGAAACACTTATGAACCACGTCAACAAACGACAACTACTGAACATCACATTCCTGACTAAGGACAGGTGCAAACAATTGCAGCGGGTTTAAACGTTTTATTGGTACCAAACCTTCACCTTTATCTGAAACAATAGTGTAACATCACAACATAGAAAGACACATTATAAAATATCAATTGAAATGGCTTAACTCAATCAAAAGACATATTGACACCAGTGAACATACACTGAACAAATAAATTTGATCTATGATACAATGTAAATACAAAATAAATAAACTAAGGGAAGAATAATTAAAGTAACATGTACATGCGAGATTTATTTTGATTGTTTTTATATTCTAAATGCATCCCCGTTGCTAATCAAACTTTGTCGTAACAGTTGTATATTGATTTGATGTATTAACATTTTTCTTTCTTGTTCGGTTAATACTGTCTTCCTTCCACGTTTGTTTACCTTTTCTTCCATCTCCGTTTTCCCCTTTGCTCTTACGCTGTACAAATACCGAATTCCTAGCGAGATGTATGATGGTTAAGGTCGCTGCATATGGAAAATCTGTCGGTGAGTAAGAGTACGGGAAGGCAATAATTCAATAACAGAACTTTTCTGAAGACTTTGAGAAAAAAAAACGGATTTTCTTTTAAAAGAATTTGTATCTACACGTGTTTACGGTAAATATTTTCAAGCCATTCAAGTATATAAAAGATATTCATCTTTTTGTTAAATTTGGTGGATCATATAAGACTTTAATACTGATATTATTGAGTTCATTTATTGCTATTCGTCAGAATTGACCTTTATCGTGGGTTCATCTGTCATGTATACACTACTATTATATATCGAGACAAAAGTTTGAACTTTCTTATAAGTATTCGACATATGTAAATGTGTAATATTCAAAAAATATCATCAGTGATTATCGTTTAAAATAACATGAGCGGTACCAGATACGCACTTCTTCAAACAGTGTTTTTATAGCAGATTTAGAAAACCCTGAATGCATGACAATCGAACAAAAGACAATAAGTTAAGAGAATTTGCTATGACGACAAGTAAAAAAGTGCATGGGTTGAACTGAAGACTAGCTCTAAAACCTGGAAGTACTAATTGGGTGCCGCATATAGAAAACATCTTAAGTATGCCAACTACTGAAAATCAAACACGTTATATACCCAATACAAATAATATCCGGGTACCTTATTGATACATGTAATACAACATCATATGATTCAGGTAAATTGACTGTCAAAACAACTTAATATTACTATCTTACAGCAGGTGTTAACTAAACATATAAAATATTCACAAGACATAATAAACTGATTCAATCAAGAATAAATCTATTTTGGACTTGTTAGTTATAATATGAATAATTAAAAAAAAGGTTAACAACAAATTTGTATTGCCAAATAAACATTGTAATGAGTAGTTTTACTTATTACTTTTTAAAATTAAGTAAAGATGGATTTAGACTATATGTTGCCCCCTAGATGTCTTTAATTTGATTGTTTTTGTCGTTTGCTTGATATATGGCACACATCTCCTTGCATTCTTATTTATTGTAACTTAATAGACCTAAATCATTCCAAAAGCTTATCATCATATAGAAACTGCTCTATTTATTTAGATGTTTGTCAAGCGCCAAAGACTGTGTATAAAAACCTTCACATTATTATATTTGGTTAGTCTGTCATACTATTACCTGTAGGTCACATGGTCGCTCTTTCACTGTTGTTTACCAAAGTTTGCTGTTATATATAAAAATCCACAAAATACCAAAGTATCATCTGAAGATTGAGTAACATGAACCCCACTTAAAACCGGATGTAAAGTCAGTTTCTACTCCACAAGTTACATCCGTCGTGTTGCTCAATACGTCAATCGAATTTTTAAACAGCTGTAAAAATGTGTTTGTCCATCTTACAATTACGTTTAGTAAATGATTTTCGTATCATATGATCTCGATGGAGTAATATAATGTACATGTACTCAAATTGTAGGTGCATGGTTTAAATTTTTGGGTTTATTTGAAGGGTTGTGCTCCAGAACGTTTATGTTTTTTTATGCTTAAAGTAAGTATCTAGGTAACAGTTGTTATAACGTTACGTTGAAATGTTGTATTTTTGAAGGGTTGTTTTGTTTTTGTTAACCATATGAACTTCGTAACTGATGATCAGGAGTCGGTTTCACAAAAAAAAAAAAAAAATTCACAATAAGATTGGTCGTAAGTTATGAACAATTCAGTATACTTACGATCAATCTTAGTCGTAAGTGTTTTTGTGAAACCGACTCCAGGTATCTATCACATCGAACTTAAAATAAAGGATACATACGCGTATCTTGACTAACATCCAAAAATTGACATCAAGGATACTCGACAAAAGAGTTAATTCTACATCCCAATTGTGAAAATTTTGTATTTCTATGTGGCAACATTCCAGCAGCGCCTCCATACGGAGTATAAATCTTCCAGTTGTTTCCACATTTTAAAGCTAGCGCCTCCTCTCATGCCCTGCCTTAATAGATGGTTGCTTCTTACAAGGACGATAATAAACCAATGGTTCCGAGTGTTCAAGTTGAAAACATTCATTCTTTTATTTTTCGACGAAGTCACTAGTTGGTTGACCGTTATGGAATATCTGTTTTGCAGATGACGACTGATATGTTTCAATTGTCATAACCACAATGTCGCTCTTTATGTCTCGAATGTGACAACACCGAACAAGATTTTTCACCGGATTGTATTTGCATAAGCAACACGACGGGTGGCACATGTACAGCATAGGTCTACTACCCTTCCAAGCGAACCTGAAATCATCCTTGTTTTTTAGTGAGGTTCTTGTTACTCAGTCTATAGTTCACTGTGTTGTGTTTTATAGACTGTTTGTCATTTCATTGTTTTTCGTTGTTTGTTTTGGCATGGCGTTGTCAGTATTTCTTCGACTTACGAATTTGAATATCCCTTTGGTATCTTCCGCATTTCGATTAAAGATCTAACATTTTGTGGTAGCACTACAGTCAGACTTTTCTGACTTTAACCAACAGTCTTTAAAGATTAATTTCTCCAAATCTAATCAGTGGATTTGTAATATCTTTAACTCATTTTAAAGCTGAAATATTATTCTCTCTGAATCTATAGATAAAGTTATTTTTGGTATAACCGATTAAAAAATATATCTCATTAACTACCAAAAAAGAGCTCTCCCAACTTGGATGAAAATAGCACATTCAGGTCAAATTATTGTACAAATCTGTTTTCATCCCTTTAATTGACTATTCACAAGCTACAAAACCATGTCTCAGATTTTTGATATATGCCTCCAATTAGAAGATATATTGATTTAACTGCTGGGTGCCAAACCTCATTTCACCTTTCATCTTTGGAGACCTATACATTAATTCAGAAACAAATTATCCAAAAACTTGGACACGGTTTTGTAGAAAATACTCCCTTTAATCACATATATCAAAGCCAAACCAAAGGGGGCACCCATAAATATTCTATTTCCATTTTTGGATGACAATTCCAATGACAAATTCTTTTGAAAAATCATCTTAAAAACTGAATATTATCCTTTGAACCCTCATAAATGAAACATAAATATAAACATTCCTCTGGGAATACCCCTGGAGTGTTCTGACACCATTATTTTATCAATAAAACCGCACAGTTTGTGTCTTTTTTACACTTAAACTGTAAATTTTGCATGCTTTGTGCACTGTCCATCCCTTAACAACACTAATTTAGCATTTGGCGGGAATTTGACGTCGCAGATTTGACCAACATCTGTAATTTAGTAATTAAATATTGCCAAAGCTCCTCCCCTGTCCAGACAGTATAAGATAAGAGAATATTAAGAGTGATCAGTTGCATATTATCAATATTTAACATAATTTTCACTATGAAATAATAACTATTATTCATATTTAAAAAGAAATATATGGTACTGTAAAATTAACTAAAAACTTAAAACTATGCAATAAAAGATATTTTCATACTACCTACACTGTAAAATTTGCGGACGCCTGCCAATTTTGAACACAATATGTTCGGTTTTTAACACCAATGTTCCACATTCGACGCCAGCGTTAAAATATATAACACATTGTGTTCAGTCTTTTAACACACATGTTCAAGAACAGTGTTCTGAATTTGAACACTTTCAAGTGTTCTAATACTGTAACGGGGAATGAACTAATATTTCATAGCTTTAGACTCAACCAGACGATGAATAATGATGTTTATCATGATAAATTGACAACAAATGTCTTTTAGCTGCATCCACATAAGCAAATTATAGTTGAGAAAAATGAACCTTGAATCATGCCTTAGGGGAATATTTGGAAACTTGGAAATGTTCGAAATTTTATATATATATCCTTTTCTGAATAACTTAAGTTGTTTGGATTTATTTTTTAACCAATGTAAATAAGTTAATACTAATGAAATCGTTGCTATTGTAAAAGTGTTCTGGTCTCGAACACTACGCGTTACAACTGACGCTTTTCCTTGAACGCCATGTGTTCCAAAAATCTCCGCGTCAAAAATAGGACGTGACATGTTACTTTACCGGAAATTGGTTTTTTGAGCGCTTGTTTTGAATATAGAACATGAAGAAAAAGCGTCACTGAAAAATATTATCATCACAGCTTGATTTAATAATTGCAATATTGATAATAAATTACGAACTTAACCATTTCATGTCTAAGGATTTCAATGAAAAATGTCCTCCTCTGACAAGACACATTGTAGTAAATGGAAGTAAAAAATTTAGGTCGTTTGAAACGTGCTGTTATGCCACAATTCATTGCAACGAAATTAGCGGGTGCTTTTTGAAAAAACACGAAAATGATCCTATTTCTTTGTGTATTTCACAATTGGTATATGCACGTTCACAACTGCCAGATGAGAAACATTTAAAGTAAAAGAAAAACCACACAAAGCACATAGTGTGAATATAAAGTAACAGTTAGGCGATTACTCACACTTTTGAGGATGCACAATTGTAAAAACGTAATTGTAGTTCCAATGATGAAATTCCTAAACATTTTCTGAAAAGAGGTCTTAAGGACTTGAAGCATATATATTTAGCAAATGGTCATTATATTCTTCAGATGTCTGCAGTCAATCTATTGTCTTTAAACTTGTCTAAAGACATAATGTTGTCTAAAACAATGATGATTATTTTCTGTAAACTGACTTTTTTTTTAAATCTATACTTAGGAAAATCAGAGAGCTTCTGACTTGAAAATAGTCCACCCTTTAACAATTAAACAGTAAAAACAGTAAAAATGCATCTGTAACAACTTCTTAAATATTGCACTGATTCAAAAAAATAATCTCCTCTGATAATGATGACGACTTAAATTAAATTGCCAATAAGAAAATAGAAAATAGAATTTATAATTCTTTAGCAATATCCACATGATAAATACATTATTTACTCATACACTGTTTGTTTTACATTTCAGAACGTACGGTTGATTAAAAGGTCAAGGAGTAATTACATGTATAACCCACATCATCCTGTAATTTTCAAAAAGGAAGCTCAAAAACAGTTATAGGCGACTCAAATTATGTTAAATGCTCAGAGCAGTGTTACATCAGCACCGACTCAATAACTAGAAAACTACAGGGTATGTTTGGTTGGATTTTGACTATCTGAAGTGATATGCAGGCAGTGGTTTATGGACAATATGAGTGATGAATGAGCCATGTACATCTGAGTCTTCCATGAGGTTAAAGTTTTTTGTAAAGAAATTCAGGGCAATGCTTGACAGAGGCGGCAAAAGATTAGTTAAATTGTGTTGATAAAATTATGCATATATTAACAGAAGATAAGCCAATTATTATTGTTTTTATACCAGTAGACACTCTTGCAAAATAATCATTTTTAATATGACGAAACGTTTGCATTATTAAAACAACAGAGATGGACGAGGCGAGGAAGATAATCTACACTATATATAAATTTGGACACATTTTGACAATTTAATTATAATGTTATTTGGAATGTTATCTTTCTAACTTGTCTAACCTGTCTACTTGTAATTTTGAAATGCTTCTCATTGTATTGTTCTTTTTTTAATTTTGCTTCTTTTAGGCTATTAAAGATTTTTTTAAATTATTCAATTATTATTTTTACTTGACCACAAAAATGATTCGTTCAAACCTATGATTGCGTTGGATAAAAACCGCAATTTTATACGTGTGCATGCAAAACAAATTTCTTGGTAGAGGGGTCTAAATACAGCACAAACAACATTTTCTAAAAGACAAAAAAAGTGAAAAAGTATATTTATATATATATATATATATATACCTTTAACTACTAGAACTAAAAGGTGTTTAACATGGTCCCTGGTAATCAGTTTCATTACTTAAGAAATGTTTCTTTTTTTCTATTACAATGATCTTACATGCAGTTGTAGATTATTTTCTGCAACAAGTTTAAAATATTAATTTTCTATACATGTTATTATCAATCACTTTGTACATGTAGGTATACCCAACCTTTATTATACGTTTTCAGTATCCTTTTTAGTACTGTTAATTTTATAAGTAGATAATTTGGCACATTTTCAGTAGTAGAAAGCCATAGAGTAAAAAAAAACTATAATTATCAAGTACAAGTTCAAGTACAAGTAGACGTTTATACTTAACGTAATTGTTAACTTTTTATACATTGTGACTTGGATGGAGAGTTGTCTCATTGGCACTCATACCACATCTTCTTATTTATGTTTATATATTTATCCGTGTATTTATGAATAAAGGAGATGTATATGGTATACGTAAAACAATCCCAACAGCACAAAAACCTCCAAATCTCTTACAAGAGAGTATTTATGATGAACTTATGTTTAGCGACTGAAATAATATGAGAGAATTTGTACTAATAATAAAAAAAACCAGACGAACCTTACGCCTACTTATGTTTTCATTTTTCAAAAAACAAAAATGAAATATATATTTGTATGATCTTTCATATAAGATATTCATGCTACATGGGGATATACAAATGTTTTATTACGCTATATGATTGATGAAATTTTGAACGACAAGTTTCTAAATAAGCCCCTAGTTTGAAGTTACAAGGGTTGATTAATGATGAAAAGAATATTATTGTGAAGATTTCTGACAATTAATGTAAACGGAAACCCATGTTTTAATTAAATTAAAGTGCCAAGCCGAGCTGTTTTCCAGAAAATTTGAGGGAAATTGCAGACTTGCATGATTTGAAGGCATAGGCTGTCAAAATCCCTTGTTGTTTTACATCGCTTTTTGAAACAATTTTCAGATGACGGACGTGTCTAAATGAACTTTGATCTGACAAAGTTCAACATATAACGTTATGTCCTGTGCTTGATGCTTTTATTGTAATATGTGTCATTGTTTTGTCTGGAAAGTTTGAACTAATGGATCTTTGATGGACAGCTACGCGTGCCGGGTGTATAGAGTTGAAAATGCGTTTACCTTGACAGTTATTATTTAAACTTTTATTCAACGACTAGTTGTTATTTTAAATATCTCTCCCTCTGATTCTTAATCCATGGAATTATATTTTTAATTTTGAAATCATAATAAATTTAGTTCTTTCTTTTTTGATATTCTTATATATAAAAAAGAACATCAAAGATACCAGGTTTATAATTTTGTATAGCAGACGCGTGTTTCTTCTAAAAAAGACTCATCAGTGACGGTCGAATGAAAAAGGTTAAAAGGCCAAATAAAGTACAATGTTGAAGAGGATAGAAGATTAAAAAATCTAAAATTTTTTGCCTATTTATCTATGTAATCTATATATTGGATTATTGTAACGATGAAATGAAAAACAAAAAAATAACGATCTATCATTTAAGTTTTTGTAGATTTTAACTAGTTTTATTGCTAATACTAACCAAAATTGTCCAATAGTCACGGTGTTAATATGATAACTTTTAATTTTGTGTCTTTCATTATATTGTTATTAATAAAAAGTATATCTAGTTCTAAATGCTCTATAGTAGCCGAATTATTAGTATTAAGATGCCTCATGTTAATGTTGTCTGTTCTCATCTGAAAACTTTTAAACGTATTCATTTGTCTTGCGGCTATGAACAAATATATTTTTCAACAATAGAAATCAAAACCTTCAAGAAATAAAAATGCAATATTAAATTAAATGTATGAATTCTTTTTAAACTACTAATCTAATCAACAATTGCGTTTTTATAACTCTGTTAAGGTGGTACCCAACACCTTGACTAATATTAATTTGGCTCGTTTAATTTTCATAAAATTTTGACAAAATGTTTACTTTGACCCTTTGACAAAAATATAAAAATTTCAAAAAATTTGAACCAACCACTTTATCAGAAAAATTTCGTTGGTTATATAGCAGTTTGACAAACACTAATTTTGATCATTGAGAAGCTTAATATTTCCTTAACAATACAATGTGATTAAAATGTTTAGCTGATTTTTACAGAGTTATCTCCCTGTAATGTTAGGTACCACCTTAATACGCTATCTTTGTTACACACTATATTAATTTGGATTGTACTTTTTAATAATATAATATCGTGTAGAATATAATTGTAATTCAGTGCACACACCATCATTTAATATTTTTTCATAACAAATCCTGTGTGTTTAAATATGACAAAAATGCATACGAATTTTTGCGTGTGTTAGTTATTTCTATTGTAGACTCGAAATATAATCACACCACCACCAAAAACTAACAATACAGCTAACATGTACGAAACGTTTAGGAGGTGGATGTAAAAAATGTTTATTGAGTTTTCTGACCATGACTACGTCTACAACAAGGAAATACGTCTTGATAATTTATTTTACACACTTTGTGTAATGTATAATACGACAACGGGGGTGTTAAAGGATCTTGACTACCATTGTATTTCACGCGGCAGTTTCGATGTATATGGACAGCTTTAACGGTGACACACTGACCGTTGCAGCATCTTTATTTTGTAAAATTTTATATCACTTCCCTATTCAAATGCTAATTTGAGTTTAAACCAAGTATAAATTTAAAGGTCTTGATACTTGCTATGCTCAGCTGTTGGTTGGTTTATAGAAGGGACACACAGCTGTTGATTGATTTGTAGCAAGGACATATGATTCTTGAAGTTTACCATCGACGTCACAAATATTCCTATTCAAAATATTATGAACCAAAATAAACATCATCTGAAAGTCTGAATAGCTTAAAGTCCAAACTGACCCAGACAGTTGATATAAACATAGTTAAATCTTAACAATATTAGAAACATAGACCGACATTCCATGGAATTTCCAACAAAACAAATGCGAGGTATCCAAAATATGCTGACATTCTACATCATAGATTGATAATTTAAGTGTCTAACAGGCAACATGGGTATCATTTATTATTTTGTTTGCAACCAAGTTGAATGAAAAGAATTTTATTGAACGAACAGACGCAGACATTGACATACAATGTCCAAGGGAGATTTAATATTCTTACTATTAAATCCCTTATATTGAATATCTCAGTATTTATATGATGACTTACATTGTACTCGAAAAGAACAATGTATCCCGTTTTTTTAGAATTATATAACCAGTTCATAGCAAATGGGGAAAGAATCAATCCATTGAACTAATATGTAAAGTTAGAAAATATAATGGAGTTATCATTTGTTTTCTAAAATATGGTGAACTATTAGAAAAAGAATAGAGACTTGTCTACAGGCCAAATATACTGCCCGTCATAGTCTTCTTGCATTAAAAAATAATGTACCCCTTCTTGGACCATCTTGCGTTTCTGAAAACAATCGTATACCCTTACTTTGATACTAGCGGTACACCTTTTTTGTTCTACAAATGCAAGAGACCTTAATGGTTTGGATGTCTGACCTGTAGACAAGTCCATATGAGAAAAAAAGTGCATTAATTTTGATTAACTAAAAGTTTATATCCCTTGCATATGTTTTTTTTTATATTTCGATAACATTACTTGACACAAAATTGCTCCTTTAACCACACTTCAGATGAACCAAGAAATGACGAAACTAGGCGTACGGTTTTTCCGAATTCATAAAATAATTACATCATTCCGTAGACGTTGTACAGTATCTATGAGTTCAGATGGTCAAATCTGAAAGGTAAACCGAGTAAAATGTTCGTGAAAATATTTATCTCCTAGCAATAATTTGTGAATGTTTGTTTAGTATTATTTTATATTTGTACACAGACGGCGTGGCAAATATTCAGTAGTTATTGGACGATAATGTAAATAAAAGGATAGAGTATTTTTCTTCCTACGTTTAGTGTCAAGTATTTTTATGTTGGTGATTATTAGGTGGACCACCTTGACCATTTTTCGTCTGTTCGTGGAATTCCCAAAATAATGTAAACACTTTTTTTAAACAGTCTAAATTATACGGATGCATATTGTTCAAGATGAACAACTTTTCTGATGGACTAACAATAGAAAGATGGAACGAAGAACAAATATGGAAACTCCTTGCACCTCTCGTTTTTCTAGTCATTTTGCTAGTCGTTGGTATACCTGGAAATCTTACAGTTCTTATAATCTACAAACAAAAATACGACAAAAGTGTATACAAATCTATAATTTGGAATCTTGCCTTAGTGGACCTTATGTTCTGTATGATAGGAATACCATTTAATATATCACGCGTGGTCCGATATTACGATTTTAATGAACTTTGGATTTGTGTGAATTTTATTGTGTTGCTAATGTTTTTGATTCTATATTCAACGCACTTAATAATGCTTTTATCACTTTATCGATTCAGACAGATCTGTTTGTCCTCAAAATATTACATGAAGTATGAAAATATAAAATATTGGATTCTTGTCTGTGTTTGTTTGTCTGTTGTTTTGTCTGCGCCACAGTTTGTTTTACCTAAACTCGAAGATACGGTCCTAGGAAACAACATAACTGGACATACATGTGCTATATCTTTGTCACATCCGTCTATTTATTCAACCATTTACACATATGGATGTCTTATTCTTTATTCTATGTATACTATTGTATTAGCAGTTATTTATTCTATGATTGGTAGGAAAGTGTATATTCAACACAAAGCAGCACGGCCAAATACAAAGACAGAAAATCGGAGTATGAAAATAGTTTCTCTGAAGACAACAAAGGTAGCCTTTACTATATCACTTGTTTTTGCGATCAGTTATATCCCAGTGTTTATTCTTCAGATTATTGTTAAGTTTATAAATGAACAGGATTTAAATTCAATTGAGTTCTCGACGATAAGAATCACAGAGAGACTGTACATAGTAAACCATGTTGCAAACCCTTTTATATATGCTGTTTTTGACAGTCGCTTCAGACAACACTTTAAGAAACTTCCATTTTATAGGAGATGCGTCGGGCAAAAAAAAGAAGAAGAAGAAATGAACAACAAATGAAACGATTAACTGTATAATATTTACCACAATGATTGTGTACATAAAGGTCAAAGAAACGTGTATGATCATCACACAAATCTTTATAATGTTTTTATTTCTGTTTTTTATTTTTTTGTATTTCTAACATTGAAATATAACAGTTTGTCAAAAACATACACAACTCCAAATAAGTTTTCTCTATTGTCGATTTTCGAAATAGGGGAGCTGGTATTCTCTGTTGTAGATTATCGAAAAAAGGGAGCTGGTATTCTCTGGTATAGATTATCGAAAAAAGGGAGCTGGTATTCTCTGGTATAGATAATCGAAAAAGGGGAGCTGGTATTCTCGGGTATAGATTATCGAAAAAGGGGAACGGGTATTCTTGGGTATAGATTATCGAAAAAGGGGAGCGAGTATTCTCTGGTATAGATTATCGAAAAAGGGGAGCTGGTATTTTCTGGTTTAGATTATCGAAAAAGGGGAGCTAGTATTCTCTGGTATAGATTATCGAAAAAGCGGAACGGGTATTCTCTGGTATAGATTATCGAAAAAAGGGAACAGGTATTCTCTGGTATAGATTATCGAAAAAGGGGAGCTGGTATTCTCTGGTATAGATTATCGAAAAGGGGAACGGGTATTCTCTAGTATAGATTATCGAAAAAGAGGAACGGGTATTCTCTGGTATAGATTATCGAAAAAGGGGAACGGGTAGTCTCTGGTATAGATCATCGAAAAAGGGGAACGGGTTTTCTCTGGTATAGATTATCGAAAAAGGGGAACGGGTATTCTCTGGTATAGATTATCGAAAAAGGGGAGCTGGTATTCTCTGGTATAGATTATCGAAAAGGGGAACGGGTATTCTCTGGTATAGATTATCGAAAAAGAGGAACGGGTATTCTCTGGTATAGATTATCGAAAAAGGGGAACGGGTTTTCTCTGGTATAGATTATCGAAAAAGGGGAACGGGTATTCTTTGGTATAGATTATCGAAAAAGGGGAGCTGGTATTGTCTGGTATAAATTATCGAAAAAGGGGAACGGGTATTAAGGAGAGAATGAAAACCATAAGAAGAAGAAATGACAACACCATGACCTTAAGAAAAATAGACAAACAGACAACAGCATTGCCATAAGAAAAGAAAAAAATCAACCAAAAGTCTAAAAACATCACTCAGAAAACAAAAGACAACTTAGAAGCACGAGTCCAAACAATACAACAATATTACAACGGCAGTATATTCATCTAACACTACACGGAAGTTAATAGTACTGATGTTTTGGGTGTTTTATCATTTCTTCTGAGAGCCGTTAACGACAGAGACATAACGTTAGTATAGACATCATTATAATCTAAACATACACTTCAATATAAAGTTGCCAAGAGACCAAGCAAATAGCGTGAAAACATTAAATAGATGACATCGGGTTCTTAACTTCAAAAGTATGCAGTTTTAATGTTTTCTTATCTGAATTTACATAATAATATTATAGAATAGAACAATTTAATAAATCATCAGTTACGCTTTGAGTTTAAAGTGAAAATGACAACCGAAAAAAATATCGTTCTGGAAAAACAAATAGATTTTTTTAAATGAAAGGAAGAAAAGATAACAATTGCATTATCGGTTACTTGTTTACATGAAGCTTTCCAAATTGCAACACTTAATTGTGAGTATAGAGCGTGTTCTTGATGAAGGTTAATTGTAGAAACACATCACGTGTCCTTTGCACCAAAATCCGTATCCTACTTATATTGTACACTAAATCCAACTTTGTACATTCTTTTCTTAAACGAAAATATCCATACTATGTTGTTTTATGCACACGCGTGGCATGAACGACATCTAACAAATAATTTTGCTCCAACCGGTGCTAGGGGTCGTTTTGAACTCACCGCGAAGTGAGACATTTTGCTCCACGTTGAAGGTATCACAGTCATCGTGAAACCTCATGGTCATCATGAAGAACAGAAATATAGTTTTTGGATGATGACCGAACGGCCCATAAACTGCCATTTGGCTTAAAGTGGCAAGAATTATTCGTTATAATATACAAAACTGTTAAAGAGTTCAATCAAAACAGATGGGTTTCATTTTTGACTTCTCCAAAGTACAAAATCGATGTTTTATTCAAATTACACAAAAATATTTGAGAACATTTTTATGGAATTGCTTTATTCTGGATCAGAGAAGAATATTTGTTTTAATATTTTGAATAATTCCTTAATTTTTAAGCAATTTTACAGAACAAGATTTTGAATTCTTTTTCACAATTTCCTCAGTAAATAATATTGCCCTATTAATACCGTATACGCTATACAATATATGGACTGGCTTAGTATGTTCAAAAGAAAAATTGAGCGTAAAAACTTCTGTGTATAACACCGTTATATATCAGGTCAGCGGTTTGAACCATATCCTCTGTCATAAATAATTCTGTGTTGTGGTAGCAGCAAACAGCAAGGCGAGGTATTAAATATATATATAAAAATAATTGTAACTAAAGAATCATTTAATCTATTACGCCTATACGCTACCATATACTTGACCATATTAATGTATGTTATACAAAATGTACATATAGACTAAGTGATAGTACAATGTTTCAATAGATAATCAGGAACTGCAAAAATATCCTTTAGACATGGAACTGTCTTCCTTTTTCAGTACAAATATGTGTTTATTGAAATAGCTCAAATTTGTTGTTTGATTCATCTTTGTAAATGATCTCTCTTTATTTTCCTAAAATGGTAGGTAAACAAAAAGAAAATGAAAAAAAAGTTTCCTTTCGTCATTAATAAATTCTCTTATTGAATGGGTTTATACAGTTGAACTACTTATAGCTTGTTTTTGCAATATGTACCCATTTTTTTCAAGTCATTTTTTTTTTTGTAATTTGTTTTTGAGTCATTTCTCAGACTGTCTAACAATTTTAAGTTCGTCATAGAGGTAAACATATTTACAAGTATCATTCGTATTTTTGAATTGTGATAGCATTTCTTTCCTCTTTCAGTCTTTTAACAGTCACAAAAAAATAGTTATTAAAAACTCTTTGTACATTTTCGTACATCCGGTGCAATCTATTAAAATTTAAACATATCTCGTCATCGAACACAAATAGCTCTTACAAACCATGTTTTTTTTCTATTTCTGTAATCCCAGTAATAAGTTATTAATGAATTCGTCTAAACGCCCTCCATGATTGATGGTGAATTACTCCTGCTGAAAATGTTATTACGAGTTTTTAGAATTTTGTTTTACCCCGATTTTATTAGGTTATAAATTAATCAAATACGAATACATTCTAAGCACATTCAATTTCAGTAACAATCGATTCTGTCCACTTGTATTTTAAACCTGTTTAATAGATTGACGTTTCATTTATTTTATTTGTGTCAAGTGCCTCTAAATCTCTTAGATGATTATACAGAAAATGTCTTTTTGCAATTTTAAGATGTCAGAAGATAGAACCGGAAAGGACTATAGCGGAAGACGTGCAGTTAATACAAATATTTGTGATGAATCAGTTTTTTTCACAACAAGATTGCTGTCATTTTTGGTCGTTATGTTGTGTTAAGTCATGAAGTGTCTTTTCTTTTTTATATTTGGTCTGATATATTAGCATCCCACATACACAACCAACACTCCGTTTAAAAATAAAATAAAATAATAAAATCTGAAGCTAACAATCCATCACTATGGAATATATTATGAATGAAAGTGTAAAAACATGTTGTGATAAAGTTTCTATATATATGAAGGTTGGGAATTAATAAATGATGGGATAGTATCACAATTATAATGTACGTGATGTTCAAAATATACAGGTATAACCAATCGGTGCGGCGACAGGACAGCAATTTTATCCCTAAATTTAAATTCACAAACCATAAAATATATCTTTTATACAAATCATCATTGCAACCATAGGAAAACT
The DNA here is from genome assembly GCF_021869535.1 of Mytilus californianus. Classification (NCBI taxonomy): domain Eukaryota; kingdom Metazoa; phylum Mollusca; class Bivalvia; order Mytilida; family Mytilidae; genus Mytilus; species Mytilus californianus. Next base: position 2,519,592 of record NW_026262745.1, on the reverse strand, counting down.
ACCCTGGCAAATATTATGTATTCATTAACCGTTTAGAAATATTACGCTAAAAGACTTTAAAACAAAATGATAACATGCTGCTACTACAATAGACCACTTTCGAGTTATGTCCTTCACCGGAAAAGTTCTTCAATTATGCGCGCCTTTAAGACGTCATTTACCAGATAGAGGGGACCACCTGTATCCTTGCACTATTAAAGTTCATCAAGCGTCTTCGTGATCCTCATTATGCAGGATAAACTAGAAACAATGTGTGTTCCGTAAGTACTTAATCACAATTCCCGAATGACAGGAGTGCTGATTATCAATTATAAGAATTTAATTTGCCGAATAATTCGTGCAATATAGCATCATATTTTTTCAACCGCTTGCTCAACATGGGAAGGAAGTGACGATGCCCCTAAACACACGAATGATGTTCACTAAAACCAAAGTTTTTGTCGGAAATGCAACAAACTTGAAAGTGGTCTATTGTAGCTATAATAAGCATTGAGATTTTGTTAATTGTACAAAATTTCTGTTAAAAGTAAAAAGAGTCTTAAAACAACTTGATACTATATAATAATTAAAGGTACTAACGACAGTCTTCTAGAAAAGCATGATAACGGTTAATCGGATACGACGGAATAATTATCAAAGCATGTTAACTACTAAAAAAGGTAAAATTTTGAGTAGCCATCAAACTCTGATCCAGCCGAGGAGTCTATATAAGAGTGTCAGGAAGTATAAGAAGGCAACATTTGATTGCTACATTGACTGTTTTCTATAACCGATTTGTCAGCATAGTATTACGTTCACTCCTCGAATACAAGAATGTTGCTTTAATTTTACTTACCAAAATTATACATATAGTTACAACATACATTTAAAATAGAGAGGAGCTACCAAGGATACAATAAACAACTAATGTCGGAGGAAGAAAGACAGCCAAGACGAAACAAGACGTTCACACACAACAGGTGGATAAAATACTACACAAAAAATTAAGATTGATTAACACACAGAACATCTTCTTTGTTAATTTCGTAAAGGGTCTCGAGTTCTTGTTCCACTCTAGAAACCCTCTATTAGAATTCATTGACGAAGCATATTCAGTGATGAGGCATCATACAATAGCGGATTGGTAAAATATCTTCTGTCGAACCCTAAGAAGTTAATGCTATTATCCTTATATATGATTGAATATAAAACAAGGCCTATTGCCCCATATAAATAAAAATAAGAAGATGTGGTATGTTGCCAATGAGGCAACTCTCCACAAGAGACCAAATCGGACACAGAAATTAACAACTATAGGTCACCGTACGGCCTTCAACAATAAGTAAAAACCCATACTGCATAGTCAGCTATAATAGGTCCATATATGACATATGTAAAACAATTAAAACGTGAAACCTAACAGCCTGATTTATGTACAAAATAATGAACGAAAAACAAATATGATATACAGCAACAAACGACAACCACTGAACTACAGGCTACAGACTTGAGACAGGCACATACAGAATGTGGCGGGGTTAAACTAGTTTGAAGGCGCCAACCCTCCCCTAACCTCTACCTTAGTTGTGTCTTGCTGACAGTACGTCACATTTCCTTTTGGTCTATATACCAAACCAATGCCCTATATAGGCACTAAAATGTCCAATCTGCTCATAAGAATCTATATTTTTCTTTTCACATATGTGAGATTGTCTATAAATGATATTTCATAGATTTAATAATATTATACCTAATATGAAGATTGTTTTCATTAGATACCATTCCTGGTCAAAACTGAGAGCAAGAAATCCAGGACTAAAAACTCATCAAAGGAAGCGGGCTTATAAGAATCACTCAGGCGTATTATTTAAAAGGAAAATACAATTTTAAATTAGTTGGAGCATCGTTTACTTTCTCATGCATTCAGGGTTACAGATAATCCGGTCGATACACCGTGGTAATTAATGTATACTTGATAACGTGAATGTTACGCAGAGGTTACTGACTCGTTAACATTGAAGATCAAATTAATAAACCCACCTCCTGATATAACATAATTTGGTTAGGAAGGCACGAATCACCAATATTTCTGATAAAAGAAGTAAACTTTATTACATTTATCTGATGAAAGAAATAACACAAACAGTATCTTAACATTTCAACTTAGTTAGAATTAAACTATAATAGCGCAAATGTAACTTTTCATCAATACAGCATGTATCGGATTATGAGAGCCTCGTTTACTTAAGATATTGTAAACAGTACTCACAAATCATGGTTAGGCATGTTGCGAGTTGTATAACACAGGGAGTGAAAAACAAGTATAAATTCATCAATGGTAAAATAAATAACCAGGAAAAACATATGATATAGGTCACGAATAAGTAGTAAAATCTGTAATTGGAACGTACAGGGTTAATTATTTGATCATGTTGATGACGTATTGAAATATTACAAATTAAACCTGTGCACTTGAGTGCTTCGTTAATTGTCGTTTTTAAAACACATATGTTTACCTTAAATTAATCTTTCTTAATTGGTAGATACATATATATGTTTCATTATATCAGTTTGATTTACAACCATTGCTGTGACGTCAGCTTACAAATATTCATTAACAGAGACATCGGTTTCCAGCATCACCATTCTGTTTATCCATTATTGGAATTTAACTAAGTTTACTCGATTGTCCACTTTGTATGCTTCATTTGATTAAGTTTAAATTGGCCTTATCTATTTATAGCTTTTTGTTCATGTTCCTGATTTATTCAATTTTCATCTACGATTACTTAGGTTCGAACTGGTACATTGAAGTCACTTACACTTTCTTATCTCTGACGTTATCGTTTTTACATTCTCCGTAACCTTTTTGAAATTGGTTGAAATTAACAAGTCAGTTTACATTATAGGTATATGAATAATAGCACACAAAAAAAAAAACAGTTACAAAAGGCTTGATTCATCATTTCGACATGAAGCACAAAACCACAACAGACAAAAAGACAACTAGACAAAAGACACAAAGTACCAATCTAAGAATACTCTAAAATAAAAATAGGAGAAGTGGTATTATTGTCTATGAGACAACTATCCACCAGAGTCAAAATAACGTGTATTAAAAAAGCAATTGCAACTGCTTGTAATAGATAGATAAATCATGTTTTCATGTACTGTACTGAAACTAAGCAACTGTTACACAACCTTTATTCCACGTAAAGTGGTAGGTTTTTGTTCAAACTTTTTGAGTATTTCTAGGTAAACGCCTATGAACTCTTTCCTGATCTATAATTATTAGCAAGGAAAAATAAATCACGTAAAAGACATTTTCTAATGCAACTTAACATTTTGCTCAGATCAACGACATCTGAAATGTTAATTTAGTATCTCTCTCCAAAACACATATTTTCTCTGCATAATCATTGTTAAGCTGTTTGATAAATAATGAACCAAATAACCTTGAAACTAACCTATGGTTAGGGTCGGTTAGATTAATAACACTCTAGGGGTTAGTAGCAACAATTATGGAATTTTAATTAAATACAAACCTCATTGTGTCAAGGCAACCAAAGATCATCAGTCACGCCAAAGGTAATAAAACCAGCAATCTTAACGGCCAGGCTACATAACTTCCTGGAATTTCAAATTAATAATGAAACAAATTAATTTCACCTAAGTGTTTAGTTTCCTTTTTCCGAAGAAGTGTAAATGACCTTGCATAGATCGATGTCTTCTGATATGAAGAGTATAGCAAATATTGATAAATCATGGGGAACATTTTATAACTACAATTTGTTCTCTTTTTATCATATCTGTAAAATTAGCTAGACGTTTGGAATATCATAAATGTAAAATTCATTTAATATAAATTAGTTTTGTCTAAACATAAACCTATCAGTTAGTCGGTGTTTAAAATCTGGATAACACTTTAGTTGGACAAACGCTCGTTAAGACTCATCAATGTGCTCGAATAAAAATAACTAAAAAGAAAAAAAGAAAAATCGAATTCATTGATTTAACATTGACTGTTGACAAACCAATATTACCTCGATTCCTGTTTGTCAGATAAAAAATCGATTGATTTAAAAAGTAAGAATACTTTAAGACAGAATTTCAGTTACGATTTCTGCAAAATGCAGATTCAGGTAAATTGCTTCAGAAGGAATGTAATTTTTTTGTCACAAAGTCGACGTAACAAATTCGAAGAAAAGACCGACTGAAGTTTCATGATATTAAATTTCAATTCGAAGCTAATATACAAAGGATCAAATTTAATTTAATACATCAATTGAAACAAAAATGCAAACAAATTTCGATATTTCAGATTCAGACGATAGTTTGAAAAGCAAATGTCATACAAAATATTTGGCATATGATAGAAATACATGTATATTATCACTAAGACACAAATCTTGATAGATTATGCCTTGAACGTATTAACCGATTATAGTATGAAGAACCACGTAGTTCTACATGTCAGGAATTATTAATCATCATTGCTTGTTTTATTATTTGGTGTTGAGGTCTGATCTTGTATCAACTGCTTCCATTCGATTAAAGAGCTTGCAATATGACCTTAGCTTTTGCTCATCACAGAGGACAGTACACAACAAACTCTAATCAAGTATTGAAGAGCTGAAATAAACGACAAATACCGAAAACAAAGTTTTGCATTAGATTGTCAAATAAATTGTCATTTTATCACCCCACGTAACAAAATAAGTTATAAAGTAATCAAGACACGACAAATATATTGGCAAATGTTTGACCCTGTGATTATGATATGGCAATCAAGAAGCTTATCAATAACCAGTCTCTTAATGATTAGACATTCGAGATTTATTATCTGAAACATGAGCTTCGAGATTCGAAATCCTTTATTTTGAATAAAAATTTGATATCCGATATAAGAGATTCTTTACCAGAGTAAACATAAACAAGATCCGAAGTGTAATATCCTTATTAGTCAAATATTATAGAGATTTTAAGTAAATACTAGTAAACTATTATTGTCAATGAAATATAAGCAAGCAATAAACAAATTTCCTAAATCCTGAACTAAAACTGAAAACATTCGAATTATTGTCAATAATAACCATCATAAGGTAAAATTGGAAAACAGTTCGGAAAGATAATTGAACGTTATGCTTATAACACGAGAAGGGCAACCCTAAGAAAACTAGAAATAATCCTGTGACTTGAAATTCTGTTCATTATTTTGTTTTGTAAAAAGTGATCTGGAATTGACAGTAACTTGACCTGTAACTTTTAAAACATGGCCCTCCTGATGTCTTTTGGTTATTTTTGCCGTTATATTGCTGTCTCATTTACGTTTACCCCACATATCCTTTTTATATTCAAGTATGTATATATGTTGTTCCCAACGTAACGCAAATGCCATCTAACTTATTAATTATAATTAGTAAACGGTGAATGTTTTTTCTAATTTAATATCAGAAAAACTGCACAAAATAAATCCGGACCGCTTTTTCCAACATATACTATCCCATGAAACCACATATCAACTTTCCGAAATTTCAAGAGCTTCGACCAACAATGTCTGTAAACAAAGAGCACCAAAAACCTCGTGCTCCGTTAAATATAAATTTGTTTTATTGCTTCAACAAGTTAACAGGCCATAACCTTATTTACATATCATTTGCTCGGTTCATTTTAGACCATTTAGCCTGAATGAGTTAAAACACTAAATATTTTGCTGATTGGCTACTTTGGATATTGAATTTCGACTGCAAACTTCAGGTAATGAATCTCTGTTGCTCCCTATGGACTTTCGTAAAAAGCAAAGCATATTATATTGTATGTTACCCCATTGTAACAATCTTTATGTTATATTTGCATGTTCTTACGAAAGGATTTCAAAATGTTTTACATGACCAGACAACTATTAAAATCTTCCGATTGTTTTAGTGTTTTAATTTTATGGGACAACATTTTTATCTTTGACATGCTTACTAAGCATTTAATTATATGACTCTGAAAGTTACATGAATTCGATGCATGTTATTGCGATATCAATCCATCATATATAAAGCAATAACATTATATGTAACGCTAAGGTACACAAACAAGTTGCTAAACGAAACATAAAAGCGTTAGTATCTGATTTGACAATATCACCATGGAGGTTTCTTCGTTGTTATTTTGTCATTTAGGTATAAATAGTATAGTAAACCGGAAATTAAAAACAAATTAAAGGTTTGTCTAGAACATTCAGCTTGCCAATAATACATGTCATACAACATGTTAACCGATTGCAAACCTAAGTCTTACAATGCGTTTCACCACCGGACACTTAATAAAAGGGAAATAATTTCTGACAGACGAATTAAGTACTTGTTCAAAAACAATTTGTCTCCATTCAAAGCTTTCGTCTTTTCTTTGAACATGATACACATACAAAGAGTGTTAGGAGCAGATGAACTGTATGTCGATCAATCTATCGGTCGATTGATAGATCGGCAGATTTACAAATCGATCTATAATTGATCGATATATAGATGGATAGATATTTCAGCGATCAATCTGAATGATTAGCTTTCACATAATATTTTTTTGTTCTAGATAAGAATTCAGAAGTAATTAATCACTAAAGTCGCCTTAAATGTAAAATGATTTAACAATCTACTCTTTGATGTTGACGGAAAAGTGCAAGATACATCTATTTCAGTTAAAATGTCACTGCATATTTTTGATTACATCTACTGCGTTTTACATCTACAAATGTTTTTAAATGCATTTCTATTACAAAACATAAATAATGCATTAACGAAGAACAAAACTTACATAGTAATCAGATTCAGAAACAAAACAATATTTGATCAATCATTTTGATAAGCCTACATACATTAGAAGTTGTTGTCTGCCCTTAATACTCAAGAATAGTATTCATAATGTTGTTTAACATCCGGTTCACCGCCTGTTAACTCATTTTATATAGTTGTATTTATGGCTGTGTGGTATCAGAATGATGTGGACCTTATTATTATCATGTAGTTAGTAACACACATTGATGTTTTATTTGAATGCTGTAATTGTAATATAGCATTTCTGAAATTAATTATTTTAGACGTTAATTGATTGAGAAAAGGCGTTTGGTATTAATTCTCTACAAAAAGCTCGTGCTTCTCATTTAGCCATTTTAAGGTAGGGTCGAGCCAAAACATTCAATTACACGTCAGTGTTGCCAAATAAGGTCATTTCTATATTTTATTAGACAAGAAAACCTGATAACATTCTAAATGGTTCCACTGTCATTCATTTGGCTTTTACGACATTAAAATTGGACTATTTACATTCAAGTGAGTTCCATTAAAACTTGTAACAATTGTAAGTTATTACTGAAAATAGATTTTTGATAAACAAAATCAGTTATTCCTACAGTCAATATCAATAATCCATATTTGCAATAATAGCAGTTCTGATATATAAAACAAATCATAGATCCTTTTATCACTACATCAATAACAAATAATGTGAAATAAAGTCTATAAAGTTATACTCACTTAGGACTTTTTTCTTATAAACTCCTATATAATTTATACTTTACAAAGTTTGATGAAAGGTGGGGTTATTGAACTTAATTCCAGAAATGAGATTAACACTTTAAACGTACGTCCGACGCGCTTTTCTGAATTTACCTTCAGCAGGAGGTTCTATCCCAAAAGTTGAACCTTACTTTTCTGATAATTTCTGATTTTATCAACGGATAATTTGAAAAACGTTTGTTTTTAATCATGTGACTATTGACATGATCTGATGATGCCCTCAGTCCATCAGCATTGGTATCGACCCATTCTTAGTAATTAAAATTATTATAACGCTTTTAAATTTCGTGAATGCCTAGCACTTTTCTGTATTTATAGATGAAGATTGGTTATACATGTAATCATTGTAAGATTAACTTAATCATAATAGACTTGACATTTCTACCACTTTTTGCGTTTCATTCTCTAAATGATCATAGCCAGCTGCATGTTAATAAAACATGTTATTTTACAGTTGTAATTATATTTCTTGAATGTCCATCTCTTACTTTCTTTTCCTGCGTTTGAATGCCAAATATTGCAAAAAATATTTTTTTTGTTTTTCCTTTTTTTTTGGGAGGTATAACTCAAAATTCGCCAATACGATGCTTTATGATGCTAGTTTGTTATTCAAGTCATCAAGTCCGGCTGATTAACATGATATTCCCCATTTAAATTATGTCTTGCTGATTTAATCCAGTGTATTAAGTATGCTTTTCTTAAATTGTTCTTAGAGTTAAGACGATTGAGATTTTATCACAGTGTATACTAGTCAAATGCTAGTACATCATCTCTATTGTTTTTTTTTTATTCAAACGAAAACATGTGAATGGATATAGGAATATGGACATACTTGGAAAAATGAAGTGAACTATATATACAAATGTATATATTAATATATAATCAAATGCACATGTAGAAAAGAAACCATCAAAACCGTCGTGTTGCTCATAGTAACTACAAATTAGATGATAAGATTAATCCGACGATGTCACAATCGAGGAATTGAGGAAGGGTTGTAGCTACAGTATCTGGAGCACATCTTGAACATTGGACTTCTGTCATCCGACAGCAAAACACCTTCTTTAAAGGTGTGTCAGTCTCGCTTTGTAGGATGTTTTATGAATAGCTTTCCTATTGTTAACGTTCTATTTCTATGAAGCAAAATCCCAGTTGCGCCTGCATATGGAATACATATCTCCATATTGATACGATATTCCATTCCAGAGCTTGCGTTCGCTACAATGGTTTCTTTGATAGAAAGTTGATGGTTACAAAAAGTTTTGAACCAATAGATCTAAATGTTACAAAAAAGTATTCCCTTCATGTGCTTTACGGACACCATGATGATTTGGTTAACCGTAATGGAATACCTGTGTCACAGATGACATGGATCTTTTTTTAACTGTTCTAATTGTTGTAGCTAAAACATTTCTCGATTTTGACATTACCGAATTCGACCTATCACTGGAGTGTAACACGACATGTACTACTTGTGGAGCAGGATCTATTGAAACTTTTGGAGCAACTGAGATCATGGTTTTGACGGATTTGTGTTGCTTAGATCTTGGTTTGTTTTCTCTTTGTCCATGGTATTAACATCTTTCTTTGACTTGTGACTTTTGACTGTGATTGACTTTAGTATCTTCTGTATCTTTTTGGAAATAATGTTTATGTATATTTGAAAAAAAAAACAAAAAAACAAAATGTACAAGAATTTAAAATTGAGTATATTTTGTTTTTACAATTGACAATTATAAATTAAGGGTTCAAATTTGCTTTTCCCTGTTAAGATATTCCAATTATTCAATATTTTGAAAATTATTTTAAAGTGTTAAAATTACAGATCTGATGATTTCCTTTAAATCTACAAAAAAATCTATTTACAATTTATGCAGATCTATTTACAGCTTGCCATATTGTGAAGACAAGTGTCTACTAATTAGAACTTTATGTTGTCGCCTATACGTCTTTATTTTGTCATTGAGTGGTTGTCCCATTGACATTTACCTCACATATCCCTTATGCATTTTCATTATTCAATACACATGTTGATCAACTAATAATATTTAACATGTATGCATCATTATCTTACCTCCTATACATTTCTAGGAATATGATTGGTTAAAAGCGTCCGCGTGGAGACCGTGTATATACCATATTAGGTTAATAGGGAGGCGGGGCTTATTTCATACACGGTTAGTAGTGGTGTTACGTCCCTTTATAAAAACAAAACGGTACTGAGAAAAAATCTTAAAGGTTTCAACAGACGAAGAAATTGATGATGAAGATTGAAATAAATTCATAAAACACATTTAAACCTAACAAGTTGTTATTGTTGGCATCTGTTTTTGTAGGATCAATGGAAGTAGTTTCCTAATGCTAACGGTATTGAAGACTTGCTCATTTTGATAGGTCACTAGTCAAAATTTCACACGTTAAGATAGTCGGTAAGATAAATTCGTTACATAGTGTGCTAGTGACGTAATACGGTATATATGGGGTCAGTAAATTCCATATGGGGATTCGAGCTTCGCTCTCACCCCATATGGAATTTACTGTTGGCATCTGTTTTTGTAGGATCAATGGAAGTAGTTTACTAATGCTAACGGTATTGAAGACTTGCTCATTTTGATAGGTCACTAGTCAAAATTTCACACGTTAAGATAGTCGGTAAGATAAATTCGTTACATAGTGTGCTAGTGACGTAATACGGTATATATGGGGTCAGTAAATTCCATATGGGGATTCGAGCTTCGCTCTCACCCCATATGGAATTTACTGACCCCATATATACCGTATTAGGTCACTAGCACACTATGTAACTAATAATATGTATAACCCATCATGTAAATATCAGAAAATACAAGTAACTTTTGCCACTGTTTGAATTTTTGTTTGTGAAAGTATATCAATTAATGCAGCTCAGTCAGATAAACTTTATAATTAAACCAAACTGTCATAGTTGACAATTTTAAGACATTAGAAGTGAAACAGCAGTTCAAGGTCTTAGAATAGTATGAATTGGAATGATACTACCTCGGCATCCAGACGTTTAATGGCTTCCTGACACCCGAGATATTACAAATTCTACCCACTTAATTGTTTCATTTATTTGTTTCCGAACACGTAAAAGCGATTTACATAGAACAAGGCGGATTAACACATGCTGATAGAGAGTAGAGACTGTGCTAGTAGTCAATGATAAAGTTCTTTTTATGAGCAACGCAGTCATGCGTCGAGTATTTTTATTACCGATGTATGACATTTCATTCTTTTATTATACCTATGAGAGGTCACCGGTTTATTTGATATGCTTGTGTTTGGTTATTGTCAGGGCAGCCTAAAATGTTTAACAAGTGAAAAGCATATTTATGTGGTATCAATATCTATTTAAGAAAGGGAGACTATACCAAGGGGACAATAAAAAACAGACAAACAGACCATGGCGATGGATCGTATGTATCTTATTTGGACCTATAATCAATAATAAAGAAATATATAATGGATCCTTAATAGTAATAAATATAAGCGTATGAGTAAAGGATTTACAAAATGAAAATATTTATTGAGCGTTCTTAACACGATTTAACTACGATATTATTTACATATAGGTATTATGCAGATTTGGCTGGTGTTACAGAAGAGAAGTAACGTGAAATAGAATAACATATTTATGTGTTTTTCAAATGTGTTGTATTTGATAATGATTCAAAAATATTTATTTTAAGAATATTTTAGTCTGGGTAGCAAAATATATCTTTTTGTCACGATAAAATAAATTCAATTATAAAAATAATTGTATGAACGCGACTTATCACCCAATTATACCTGTCGTTAGATCATGACGAGTGCAACTAACTGCTCACCCTTTAGAATTATACGAGGTCATCCCGGTTTTTGATGGTTCGTTTTGCAATTTTTCTTATTATTTGTGTAATGTTTTTATGGACTTCCTCCAGCAAGCTTTTGTAAATGAAGGAAAATAGCAAAGCATTTTTAAAGAGTACTGTGAAACTTATAAAATAAAACATTATATAAATAGTTTGGTAATATGAAGCCTGTTGTTTGTTTATTATCGAATCAGGATCTTATATATGAGTGCCTCCTTAGATTTGAGAAAGGAAACAGGGGAATGTGTCAAAGAGACAACAAACCGACCAAAGAGCAGAATATATGTATTACTCGGAATATACTCATTCCCTTTTTATGATTCTGCAAACTGTAGAAAACGTATTTTTAACCGAACTTAAAATACTACAAATTGCAATATGCTGTAGTTCTGAAAAGTGTAAGTTGGTGCTTTGTTTTTAGCAACACTCTCAACTTTACAAATTTACACAAATGTGTACAATTCTGTGCAACTATGTGAAAATCATTTATATATACCAAAGTAAAATACTTGAAGAAGGATATGAGTTATGGTTTTGGATAAATGACACCAAATAATATTATAAGAATCAAAACGATACGATAGATATGATCAGAGATAAACACCTGAATGAGATGACAAAAAGTTCAAAATTTGTTCATTCATATATAATAATTTCATGACGTGGTATGTTTTTTTCGTCTCGTAGAATACTGTTGAATTCAATGAGTTTATTAGTAGTCATGCTCTTGGACTGGACCTACTGTTGTGATATTTTTTTGTATAGTTTGAAGTAAAGTGGGACATGGGTTTTTATGGGTTAGATTTTTTCAACAGGGCTAATACTTGTGATTCAGTCAATTGAAATATAAAAACATATGTAAAATTTCAGTGGGAAATGGGACAATGAATGTGCATTCGTCTATCATTTGTTAGTATAAAAAGGTAGTGGATTTTCATTTTAGGTATCCAACTGAAGACTCACCTTGACTAATCGATAGTATTGTCATTTCAGTGTGTTGCATGCCTACAATCTTCATATACACTTATAGTTAAGAAAGATCTTGTGCAGTACTGTGCAAAGAAAGTGATACTCCACGATTGAAAATCCCTCGTGTTCGATGCTAACATTTCACGATTCGTGTGAATAAGATTAAAACTTCATAGTTGATTCTGCAATACAACGGGTGCTTTTTCATTTCTTAACCAATAATTAATTTAAACAAAGGTTAACTTTACCTAAGGTTGAGTTTTCAATATTATAGTTGTGTTTTTCGATTTTTTTATTTGCCTGTTTTTTTTTCTCTTAAAGATTTGCTAGAATATTCTTTGTAATGTTTGTCATTTTGATTTTCATATTATTATAGTCTTCCAGTATCCAGTATAAGACAGGTAACCGTCTTAGTCTTAATTAAGTAAATGAAACCAACTATAAGTCATCGTACGACCTTCAACAATGAGCAATACCCAAACCTCACAGTAACTATAAAAGGCAAAATATAAAGCAATTGAAAAGACAAAAACAAAGGGCTGAAGTATGTAGCATACTCATAAACAAATAACACGCTTGATACATTCTAGTTTGTCTTATATCTTATCTTACATCTATGAACCGACAATGGGGTCGATTGAAGACAAAACTTATCAACAAACAGATAATGTTTGGTTTCCAATTATGAACATTCCAATCATGATTTCCTTCTTGATGGTTGCTGCTTAGAGGAAGCTATTAAATCAAATATTCCAAGTGGTAACGATGAAGTCATCCCTTTGACAGTTTAAGGACAGTATCGTGAGTTGGTTCACCGTTATGGAATATCTATTTCATAGATGACCGCGGATATGTTCCAAATGTCGTAGCAACAATACCATCCTCTTTTTAGGATTGTGAAATCACCGAATGAAACTTCTGTTTAAGATCATTCTAGGTTTTTGATAAGATTCGTGTTGCTCGGTCTTTAATTTTCCATAAAGTTTTTTGTTGACTGTTGCTTGTCTATTCGTTGTTTTTTTTTCTTTTTTTTGTCAAGTTGCTCTTCGACTTGTGAATTTAGATTATCCCTTTGTCATCTTTTGTCTCTTTGTTGAAATAACAAGCTGTCTATTGCGAAAAGGTTTTCATCTCCGATTGAAAACGTTATTAAACGTTTGATAGTCGTTGGTTACTTTAAGAAAGCAATAATAAGTATTAAATGCATGGAGATTAGGAATGCCTTGTTCAACTCTTCCAGACACATAGACGTAATTAAGGTCTTAATGGTATGGTTGTCGATGTATTTTTAATGACTTTTCATTAAAAATAGACCATCCACGATAACAATACTTTAAATTAAATCCGCCATCGCAAAACCTATCATATCTTTGTGTCATCTATCAACATTTCCCAGAAGTCATTCTTAATGGAATCTAAATAGGATGAGACATTACAAATGCGGCGAGATTAACAGTTATTGCTCTCATTATTAAATGACGTTTTGTTTGTAGTTATCCGTGAATGACCAAATATGCTTACATTGGTTGGAACTTAGTAAAGACGAATATCAAGGACATATAGACATAGCGCCACCGTGTTTACTCTTTAGTGTCTGATTGAAAAAAGGTAGACATAAATAAGTCTGTGAAAATGATTGAAGTGGATGAGGAAAGCCCATAAATAAATTATAACTTGTTTGTTATACCCCACAGCTTTGTTCTTAAATGCACAGATGAAGTGAAATTAACATCTAGCAAATAATACCGCTCAAACAAGTGCTAGGGACCGTCTCGAAAACAAATGCAACAAATATACCGAACTCCAAGGTAAATTCAAAAAAGTGTAGTCCATAAAAACTGATAGAACTTCACGTTATCAATCAGCGGAACGAGTGAAAACAACTGTAATATTTCTGACTTGCAGGCATTTTCGAAAGAATTAATTTAACCTGAACTTTGGAGAGGTGAGAATATGCTCCAAGTTGAAAACTGCATCGTGACGTTGAGATAAAAAAAAACCACACACAATAAAAGCGCTTTTCCTTTGTTCTTGGATTTTTTCTTTTGCGAACCCGTACTTGTTTTTTGTCAAGAATAAATACACAGTATATTTTAATTACAAAGAATGAAAACATGAACACGAGAAAAACACACTGTCTAAGAGTCATATTAATGAGAAAATGTTATGGCATATTTATAAGTTCAGGTGAGCACCATATTATTTTTACAAAAAAAACACGAACATATATAGAATCTTCGATTCAAACGCGATTACTTCTACATATAACTATTTGAATGCAAAGAATATTTCATAATTTTCATTATATAGATCATTATAGAATGTATGTAAAAGAAATCCCTTCTGAAACCAAAGTGCCGCTTACAAAGGGAAAAGTATGATGAGGAAACTATTTGGCCCCTTGCTTAATAACTGATGCTTACTGGGCAATTACAATCATTTCGTGAATTTGAAAATCCAAAAGTATTATAAAACTACAAAATAACATTCTTCGGATAATTATCAAACATAAGCCTGAAATATCACTATTCATAGTGACGGGATAATATTTAAAGAGAGGCAAATACACTAAAGGGAAATTCAAACTCATAAGTCGAAAGGAAACAAACAATGCAATTGCAAAAAACGACCAAAAGACATACAAAAGTACACAAAACACAACATAAAAAGCGAAAGACTGAGCAACACAGACCCTTCAAATATCGGGATCATCAGCAGATCCTGATCTACATGTCTTACCTATCGTGTTGCTGATGTAAGTACAAACCCGGTGGTGAGTCTTGAAAATTTTGTATATTTTTTAAATTTCAGGGGCCAAATAATGATTCTTAGTACACCTACTTCATTGGAAAAAATACACTTTTACATTGACACTGTTATTACTTGATTTATTTGACTTCACTGGGCGGGGCTTAACCGGTTCGCTTATCATAGACCAATGCATCTATAGACAGGTGTTTTGGGATAAACTCATCAATGAAGTATCAAGTTATGGGCATTGATCCGGTTAAAATATGTAAACACTATATTGGTATTCGCAAAGTAAAAAGTGAAACACAGCCGTTGATTTACATGTAAAACGGAGTTTAAAAACATGTAAAAATAAATAGGCCAAATTCTGGAAATTGTGAATATGAAAGTATAACTATGACTACGGCAGTTGGAAAAAAGAGGGACGAAAGATACCAGAGGGACAGTCAAACTCATAGATCGAAAACAAACTGACAACACCATGGCCAAAAATAAAAAGACAAACAGACAAATAATAGTACAGATGACACAACATAGAAAACTAAGGCTAAGCAACACGAACATATGGAAAATATGCATATGTCGTTATTCTATAACGTTTAAGTATACTTTTTACTTGTAATTATTCCTCAGATGGCAATTTTTGTGGGGCCTATCAGGGTAGCTTCTGCAGTTCTCTCTATAAAGTGGCCGTCGGTTGCTGAATCTGCGACTCGAAAAACTTTGACGCGTTGTAAACTATTTCTTTTGACTGTGAGGAAAGTATCTTCTTACGCCCTGCCCTGATTCATAGTAAAGAATGATTTACCCAAACTAGTAGACGTGCTTAGTTGTCTCGTTGGCAATTATACCACGTCTTTTATTTTTATATTAAATAGTAAATCTAAGAAGCGGTAAAACATACACACGTAAATCAAGAATTTCTTTTTTTTAAAGCTGTATGTTATGATCATTTTGTTGGAAGTAAAAATAGGATGAGTATGTTTTATTCTTTACATAATATATTTATAATTCACGTTTGTTATTAATCTCATAATTAGAAAGTGTTTACGCAGAATAATGATGTAACCGATATATCAATAAACTTCAGCAATAGCATATATGAATGCTATGAATTGTCAACTACTCAGTCAAACACTCAGTTCTTTTGCATATCCGTTTGGTGACACTAATAGGTGATTAGAAATCAGTGATAATAATAATAACGGCAATCATCCTTATCTCACATATCTTCAAATAGACTGTCCTTCTGCAAGTAAAAACATAAGCTTAGCGCGACCAGTTGCAAAAAAACATTGGTAATACAATCATACACCTAGTGATGATTGAATTTGAAGGGGTTCGGGATCATTCTGGTGAATTCCTTTGTTGAGATAAATTTTGTAACATTTTCATTTCAATACATCAATATATATGGACATAACACTATTTTCATAATTACTGATTAACTCTCACGATTATGTCTTGGAAGCGTTCTTGCCCCGAGTGCCGATGATATTGTGTTTCATCTCCGATCTGGTCAAATCAAAGATGTTTAAACTTGTCTTTGCTGCTTCTGTACTAAACACACACCATTTATCGATAAGAGCAAAGACCGGTCTGCTTTGAGTTCTGAATAATGTGTTCCGGTAGGGTGATATATATACATATGTCTTCTTGCGGACTGTTATCTGTGAATAAAAAGAATATAATTAAAGACATGGATCATCAATTTGATTTATATATGAAATCCCATCAGTTGACAACAACAATTTAATTTAATTGCTTTAAAATAGTAACTTACCTTTTGAGTGAATATTTATTCCAAATTTAAAACAACCTACTAGGTCTATCATAAATAAATTTACGGTCAACTCGACTTTTACAAATCGATGAGCCATGTCGTTTAAATTCTTGTTAATTTCATGTCTCCATATTAATATTGTTAATAATGTTATTATCATGTATTTTATTTTGTTCGGTTATTTATTATTTGTATGTAATGGAGAAGACGTTCTAAGTTGCAAAAATTGTGTCTAATCCTATTGTCAATGTTTTTGGACAATAAAATATGTTTAAACTATCTGTGAATAAGAACATGCGAACGTTTTTAAAGATATTAAGTCAAGAATTAGAAACAAAGATATCAATACCGTTCATAAAATTGTGATATTCAAACGCGATGATTGCTTGATATTATAATTAATTTAAGCTGCAGTAAACGGGTTGTTGAAATGAAGACATAATAATATGGACTAACAAATAATTCGTTACTGTCAAATTTTCTCAAGATCTCAAATTAAAAGCTTTTTCTTTATTTCAAAACGCACCATTTCTTTATTTTCAATTTGAAGTATGAACATCAGTGTTAAAATTCGAGATATCAAATTTTGTAGTAAGAAAAGTCCTCTCAGGGTTAAAAAAAAGAACCATTTTCATTATTTCACTGTTGAAATACCAATTTTGTGTTTTGTGAAAGCTTTTTTTTTTATCAAAAAAACGTAGAATCATTCAGCCATTTGCTGGTCTTTACAATTACAGTATTGGAAGAACTTTTTTTAATGTCGTTCACACAACATGTAATCATATATTATACAATTTGTACATACCATAATTTTCCTGAGCAAAGTAACAGTGAAAAATGAACATTTGCAATAATTTTAAAAACGTTTGGAAATAAATAACAAATGAAATCAGAATATATTCTTTATTAGATATACTAACATTAATCAAATATTTAACATGATCTCGGGGGTTTCACTATTGAATTTACAACGAAGCCTTTTTAGGTTTTATATAATTATGCTTTCAAAAATCTTCCAAATTACCAATAATGTGCCATTTCATTGTGTTGGTCTTATTGTTCATATATACTTTACAGCTTCAAAATTTACACCAAAACACGACTCCAGAAGCTATTTAATATAAACATGCATCATTCGTATTTAAATCAAATATTGTACTTTAATAAGTTGGTTAATATTTTGTAAAGTCATATGAAAGATAACTGTTGGGATGATGTGTTTGACTATTGGGAAAATGGTAAATTGTGTTGTCGTGCACAGTCATATTAATTTTACATTTATTTCGTTATCAACAAACAACAGGTTTGATTTTTTTCCTTAGTTTCATATAATTTGACATTAAAAAATTGTCACATGTACTAATATCGGTATATATAACTTTTAATTGTTATTGAACGTCGAAGATACCATTCCATGTTGAACATCAAATGACGTCGTAGAAACAGAAGTAAGTAATTATAAAGCTAAAAGTACTGCTAACATATGGAGAAATACATTTCATACAAATTAAATAATATATCATGCAATGTTAAATCAACCCGATGGTACCCTGGCTAATAAATTTGATAAAATACACGAAATTCAATTAGCACGAAAATTTGATTATATTCTGTCAACACTTAATTCTCATCAGTGTAATGAAGATTCAACAGGCATCGATTCTAGTGAATAAGTCATTAGAAATGAATTTCAAAGAAAAGAAACAAAATGAGAAATAACAAAAACCAATTCAAACGTCTTTAAGCTTGGGGTTATCTAAACATTTTGTCTCCGGTTAATATGAAAAAGTTTATTTGAGAAACTTCAGTTCATACATTTGCCGGGGGAGGGGGTTATAGAAGCAACATGCATCCGCAATCTTTTAGAAACAAGGTTGATTTGCAGTGAGTTTTACTGAGTCTTGGGTACTTATGCGTATCACTATTTTATTTTTATCCAAACAATATTTCCAGGACTACAATATCGACAAGGCCATATTAACATAAACAAAGAAACAACGGGAGACTAAACTCACAAATTTCTGGTATTCTGTATGCATGTTTAAATTTTACATTCGGTATAACAATACCTTAAACAGCAAATAAAGATACTGTTTTCAGAAAATACTGTTATTCATATTGCATTGCTCTCAATGATTGTAAAATCCTTTAGCGTATTCAATTTTATTCCAATATTTTTGGCCATGGCGTTGTCAGTTTGTTTTCGATCTATGAGTTTGATTGTCCCTCTGGAATCTTTCGTCGCTCTTTTACAGTTATGAATTATTGTTAATTGGCTAATATGAAGACGATCAAACCACTTCCGATATTTATACAAATACCTTCAGATATTTGGACGACAAATTCTCAAAATCTCGGTAAATACTTCTGATTCTTTAAAATATACAAATGATGTATTTACCCCAACTTGCCTTGTCAAAAGTGATTCTATTCTTTTTCCATGTATCATGAATTTTCTTGCTGGTCTTCATAATAAGCTTAGACGCTATTTCGTTGACTTTTGTTTTCTCTCTTCGATGGGGATGTTACGCCGGTGACTTCTTTTAAAGTATACATTTCACAGATATTCTCCATATAATATGCGCATGGCTGCAGTGAAGTGTCCGATTTCGATTTACTATTTTCATCAATAAAAAACATTTACAGCATACTTTAGATGTAACCAATTGGTCAAAACGTTTACTGAATTTTATTTTATATATCACAAGGAATGTTTTGTGGAAATTTGATTCAATCTGCCAGAATTTCATAATAAAACAAGTATTTCACGCCCAGCTTCATAATAGTAAAGGTTTAAGAATTATCATTAAAACCTTTCGTATTGGCATAACCGACTAATTAATAAAAGATTAAATTGATGTTATTTTTGATTATTTTTGGTATTCGAGTCTTTATTGTCATGATATCAATTTGATAGAATTGATAATTTTGTGTTGTGTTTATAATCAACTTTCCCTTATTTTCCCACTGATTGAGATTCAAAGGGTTGCGATGTCAAAAATAATTAACTCCGTGGAAAGTGAATGTGCCTGTCGCAAGCAAGGAGTCCGTCATAGTTTTACCTTGGTAATGCATAAATGTTCTGTTCATTTAGGGAATGAAGTGTTAATTGCAAAATTGTTTTAGTCAGTTTTAAATTAAAACTTTTCTAAACTCGGGTGATTCAGAGCTTGGTTTTTTGTACAAAAATTTCCTTATTTGAAAAAAAACCCGTATATTGATCTTGTCAATGTAGTAAGTTCAAATCGAAGAATATACTATCGACTTCGTCATTTAAATGGACTTCCGGTAGACTACTGTTGTTTTAAGTCAGCTTAAATATACATGTGAGTTACGGTAATCGCTGCCAATTATACACTGTTATACCCTTCTTTCCTCTGTACTTAGTATTAAAGAAGAGTTATCGCTCAAATTCAACAAGATTAAAACACAAATTTTTCTTCTGCTACTACCAGAGAAAAACTGAGGAAATCGCATGATCTCCAAAAGAAACAAGAAAGAATATTTCAAAATGGTAGGAATATGTCGAGATGCAATCAACAGCAGCTGTACGAACTCAGGCACAATTATTAATATCATAATAGGAGGTAAAAAAAAACCAGAACATTTACCAATTAAACGACGTATTTGTGTGTAGCAAGATCTACGACCACAAAAACATGTCACTCATGAGTTGAGAAACATACACAGCAACGAAAAAATTCGTGTAGTTGATAGTAAAATGAGTATAGTTTTGATTGCAGCCTTTCCGCCGTATAACCCTGATAAAGGAGTTTTATGCATACTCCTTGTACATAATGAACTCCATGTAAACTCTTGGAACGTATGATTTCAGATGTGTAAAAGCCATACAATGGGACAGGGCGTATGCCATAATTGAGAAATAGGAAGTTGGAAAATAAAAAAGATGTCACGTCTCTCATAGATACTAGTTTGACGTCGTCCATCAATGTCAAGAAAAAGATCAGAATTTTCCTTTCCGTAGCAGCTTGAACAATTCAAAAATGAAGAGATGTGGTATGATTGCCAATGAGACATCTATCCACCAAAGTTCCAATGAGTGGATGTACGCAATTATAGGCATTCGTACTGCCTTCAATACTGAGAAAATCAGTACCGTCTAGTCGGCTAAAAAAGATCCCGACATGCAATTTGTGAAACAATTCAATTCAGGAAACTAACGGCCTAATTTATTACAAAACAATTTACCAAAAATAAAAATTGACAGACATGAACCAATGTCAAGCACTGAACTACAGGCTCCTGACTTGGTACAGGCATATACAGGATGTGGCGGGGTTAAGTATGGTTTGAACGCTCACCCTTCCCCCTAGCCTGGGACAGTGGTGTTACAGTATAACATAAAAACAAACGGTAAAAACCAGTTGCAATGGGCTTTTTTAAAGAGTTACTTCACTAGGAAATATTTGAACATCACACTTGAAAATGTGGGTTGGTAAGAATTGTTTTTCGTTTATTACTGTAGTTGAAATCAGGTTGTTGAATTCTCTCTTATCTTTATAGTCATCAGGATGTTTTATAGCTTACTATACAGTGTGTGTTTTTGCTCATTGAAGAAGGTCGTATGTTTACCTGTAATTGTTCACATTTTTGTCATTTGATGTTCATTGGTTATCATAACACCTCTCCTTGTGTTTTAAATAGAGTAACAGAACAGTATTAATATATCTTGACACGATTTTGTCTTTGGGCAATTTATGTGGATGAACTCTGCTTCATGTATATGCGTCAAAAACTCCGCCAGTACAGATGCACAATTAGTAATCATCAGAAAACTAACGTTTTGTTGAAATATATAAATATAACAAACTCAACAAAAATGTCGTCGATTATCAAAGTCCAGCATTTTTGAAAATATCGTTTTAAATGTTTTCGATGTTTAAATCATTGTGGTTCATCACACAATAAGTTGTTTGTGATCTAAAACAAACAAACAAGTGTCTGTGTTTTCTTTTTTGTTTGCAGGAAGTTTATTATCCGATTGAAGTTTTTAATATTTCATTTAGTTCAGGCCTTTGAGTAATAAGTCTCAAATCTGTTCATTAATTACGGTGCCAATATTACCGGTCATATCATTTAATCATAGCACATGTTCAAGTAATGACCGATAGCTAGTAAAGGAGATATATATATATGCTTGATTTGGAAAACCTCCTCTGATGATATTCGATAACGTGATTGTGAAAGTAATGTTCAAAATTCTAAATTCAGATTATCTGTGAAATGTTCCCATGGTTGTTTTATTTTTACCTTGATTTGTATCATCTAAATATTTTATGAGATTTTAATATCGATAAACTACTGTTGCCTCTAATTTTTATGTATACAACATAGGCATATTATTACATATAACAGAAAGTACCGTGTTCAACAATCCTCTGATGGATTGCTGCTTTATCAATATGCAAATCATTTAATACCCATTGTGTTGTATTAGTGTCGTAGATTGATGTTGTATCATAAATCCATATGGGTTATTTTAGACACCTATCTTATTTTATTTTGTCTTATTTACTAACTATCTCGTAATGATATTGACCTTTGAGTTATCAAATATTGATAGATAAACATTGCATACGTTTGCATAGTTAATATTCTGTATTTGTAAATACGATTAAATTAATGATGGTGTGATAAGTATCTAGAGGAAAAAGAAGAAAAACAATTCAAAAGGAGATGCAAAAGATACCAGAGGGACATTCAAAATCATAAGTCAATTAAAATGATTTATTGTAATCATCAATATATACATATGAGTACAACACATATGTTTTTATTGATCATCTTGGCACATAATGCGGTTATTGTGAATGGTCTTCTAACAGATACCATCTTTTGGAAGACAATGTTATATCACACGTTTCAATTATGTTGTTGAACCATAAATTCCTGATCCTACAATGTAAAATCCCAATTATGATAAATGTTTGAATACGTTAATATTTCTGTTAATGATTTAATGAAATAATGACAAACATTTCAAATGACAACATATTGCTAAGTTTTTAAAGTATTCTGCATTCAAAGAAAACGACTTTAAATATGGTTTTACAACAACAAATGAATACCCGCTATGTAAAAGTCCTATGTTTGGATGCATGTTATCACTCAGTTTATAAAATGATGATTAATGCACATATTTAAATTTTTGTAGATTTTACATAGCCTCTTACAAGACATCTTTAAAAGCGTTTTGTTTGTTTTGTAATTTGGCACATGCAGTTTTGAATACATCAATTAGATAAAATTGTTTATAGCATATACAATGTCATTGTATTTAGAGAAATAAAATGAAAACACACTTCTTCAAATACTTTTTATCTCTAGCATTTAAATATCCATACACCATTGTTATAATTGAAATATTTTAACAAGATGATTAAAAGCTCCTTTTTAATAATTCCTTGTATTGTTGTTGCATGTCTGTGTGTCATTGTTAATATACCTACTTTCAGGTTTTATCCTCTTCACAGCACCGTTTTGAAGTGTTGAAACTATGAGATATGAAGAAGTCGATGTATAACGTTCTCTTCATTTTTGAATGGTGTTTCCACCAATTATCACAGTTGCTTTAAGTATTGCATATATAACATAATATCGACACCATAAAAATATCTTTGTATACCGTTTTACATTAATTAGCTATTTACATATGCAGATATTTATGTCTGTAGTCAAACAATTTAGGTTAGTGTTCCTCCTTGAACTTACTATTCACTGAAAAAAGAAAAAAATATAATATATTGTATATCCTTTATCTTACACAATTGAAATAAAATGTAATGGTGAATCTGAAGTCATACCATTGAAAGTTTTGGGACCACATCATGATCGGAATATCTGTGTCATATATGACCAGAGATATGTTGATTTGGCTATTACTTTGATTTCTATTTTGTTTATATCGCTCCTAAAGTATGCAGACAAATATACATCATTTTGTTTTACATGTTTTGGGTTTGGACGATCCTGATGCAGAAAGGCGTTCGGACGCACCAAATTTAAAAGTGTTATTTTGTAGCTACAACTTACCGCTCTTTCTCGATTGTGACATCACCTATTACGACTTACCACCAAATGTTTGCTTGCTTTGGTGCCATGTGGGCACATATGTTCACCCCTTGGATGTTGATCATCTGATTTTCGGTCTGCAAATAGCAATGGTATTATCTGATTTTCGTCGCCTTATGGTTTTCGGTTGGCCTTTGGTTTATTATCCTTTGCAAGTTAGACATGTTAGGTAATTTAAGACAGCAAAGTTCAAAGTGAAGTTTCAAATTGCAGCAAAATGACTGTCATATACTTTACTTGACACTGTCATATTTATAAAAAAAATCTATGGGCTATATCAAGATCATACGATATCTTTTAACTAACAAATGTTGATACAACTGAAGAATTGAGCTAATAAACATGCTAGAACCATTTTTGTGAAATGTGATTTTATGCGTTACTTGTTTTAAATTAATTTTGCTTTGGGATTTTATACACCTGTATGCTTCATCATCTGAATGAAAAAATGTATTTACCTTCGTATGACGTCAATTTCATGCTGTAACAATCGTCGACCTGTAATATAGGCTAATCTTTGAAATTCATTTACTTTTCTTTATTTATTTTGTTTTAATCTTCAAACGAAGATATTCGATAAACGTCAATTAAAACGCAACTCAGCAATTTAAATAAGTCAACATATGGTTAATAGAAATGTACAAGATCTTGCCATTCTAAATGTCACAATTATTGACAGAAACTACTATATCCCTATCAAAATCACTAAAGTTGATTTTTTTTGCTGTTTCAAGTATCTGTCATTGTAGGCGCATGATGAAATTGAATGCGTATAACCCATCAAACGCTTATTTAACAATCATTTGGTTGGTACCGCTGCTGTTTACGGACTGTTTACTCTGTTTCCTTTTGATTGTGTTCCATAAGCTGTTCTGCAACTGATAGTTTACAGACAAGTTGAATCATATATATATATTTTAGCGGTTGATTGTTAGAATCCGAAGATAATAATTGCTCTTAAATTGCAACTGCGTCTAGCAAATTAATATCATATGGTTTTTGCTATTATATTTTGGCCTATTTTATTTTAGTGTTCTTGAATATTTTCTGTATATGGTTTGCTCTTGAAGATACCTGATGATAGTAATATCTTTCCATCGCCATATTATAATTTACGTACTTATGGTATATGATTACTATGTTCAAGAGGCGTTTTCAGAGTCTGCATCGTTGTACATTACCATCTTGACCTTGTCACTCAGTTAACAGATTTAAAAATAATTCATTCTTTTACAGTTTTAATCTTTTCCAAGAAATCATAAATGATAGTATATTTTATTTTATAACGAATCTGTAAAGGATGATTACAATCAATGGCATACCTACTTTAGCTTTTGATTTGATGTTGGTTCTAATCAGTCGACCATGACTTGGCATAGTTATTCTAAAATTATTTTCCATTAAGGATTGTCCACTATTATCATGATTAGTAAGAGATCGTAACGATTCTAGCTGAAAAATAAGAAAATATAAATGAATATCACCCAGAGACGGATATCAATTGTAATGAGAAAATTAACAGAAAGTGTCTGACTATACTATATCTACTAATAACTGTCAGCGGCTAAGAATTCTTTCAAGTATTAACTTCAAAGTTAGATTTCAATCATGCAATAGTTTACCTTCGAGAATATCCCATTGATTTACACCAGACTTGTAGATTTCATTTTTATATCGTAATGAAAATTTCTGTAAATGTATTTTTAATTACAACCCTTTGTATTGTTCAACCTACAAAACAACTGCATGATTGAAATTCGCCAACTTCATACCAAATCCGCACGCCTATTTCAAGCTTCATTTTCCCATAAGACCAAGACGTTCTTACACTTTCGCAGGTTGATTACGATTGGATTTTCCTGAAATATATTCGCTATCAGGTGTGCCGTTCAAAGTTCAAAGTATCTGTGATGGGTTTTGTAATAATATAAGTCAAGTAAGAAAAATGTGCTGTAAAAGAAACACATTGCACATGACTTTTTGCAAATGGTCATTATTAATAATATGATATGATATGACTAACTTTAAGAATCTATGCTTGGGGGTAAATGAAATAGTATTTTGAATGATTTTAACTATTTACAATAATAACTGAACAGAAATAGACCCCGTTTATGATTTTTCATTTCAGCACTGAATTGCTTACTGTTGTCCTGATAATTATACATGTGAAGAAACATCCATGAAACAGAGGAAGGAACATAAAAAAAGGTTTTGGAAGACCAAAATAAATGATAAGTTAAAAAGCACAGAACATTCCACAAAATTGCCCATATGGTTCAATGCACGTGGGTAACAAATACAAGGATTTAACATTCTAATGAACAGAAAATGAAAATTTTAATGAGATGTTATGTAAACAACAGAGTTATGGAACAGGGCTGATGTACACTGGAAAAAAAAACTCATTCACATAACAGTACTAAACAATATCTAATAACCATTATTTAATCCCTTTTTTCTTCTTTTCGTTATAACACGTTTTACATGTGTCCACAGGTTTATAGATTACCAGACAACCGAACCCCAGAAACACGTATTGTGTATATTGTAAAATACGTACGCATAAAAATCTCCAGTTAAGGATAACTTACTTGATTATAAGATACATGTATTGGTTTATTTAATATAACCCAGGTTACTGTCTCCATACAGCCGGGTCTGGTTAGTGACCCTTCATAAGTTACAAATGACGGAGTTACAGGAAGGAATTCCTTTGGAAAGAAATTTAAAACGGGCGTTGTCATTCCTGAAATATAAAATAGAAAAATAGTCTATGGTAGATTATATCAAGCATCAATCAAATAATTGCCATTCTGATATGATGTATTAGATATTCTCTTATAGTTGTGGCCTGTTATATATTTCTTGCGAAAATGATATTTTTCGTATCACGCTGCACGGAGTGTGATACGAAAAAGTAATACGAACACTGCGTTAATTTGATTGGCTTAACCACTATAATGAGACGATATTACGACATTTCCATTTGGCTATTCGTTTGGTCATTGAAGACTTTCAAATGTCGAGACGATGTACATTTTGTCCATGACGATGTGATGTATAAACATATAGATACTGTCTTATTAAAATTTTCAGTTATAAAAATTGGAAATTATCTCTTATCATAGCTCTGATTAGATGTCCGGGATTGCCTTTACTTTTGATCATTTTAATTATCTTTGAAATATTTGTATTAAGTTTTGGATTTCGAAAAAAAAAGTTTGGCCTTGAACATCAATGAAGAGACATACATTTTTTAAATGCACTTCAAGTGCAGTGAAATTGATGCCATTTATTACATTTAGACAAACGTATAATGTGAATAAAGTGAATCTTGACGTAGTGTATATAAATGAAAAATTAATTACAATCAGAATGTGTTACTGACATTATATTACTATCGAAAAGAAGATATCTACTAGATGGATATATCTCCCCGGAAAGTCTTTCAAGGGTACCATTATATCGTATATTTGATCGCAAACAAAAAATAAAGTGAACTTATATGATTACAAATATGAATAAAAAGATATCTGGAAAATACTTCAATAGAATACCGGTCGCTACTTAACAGTTTACACACACACATGGAAACAACTTCCAATTAAAAAACATAAGACAAAAAAAAAAAAAGGTTTACCGGTTTGCATACTGTTTCGATGATACATGTCTATAGACAATCTCTTTACCATGTGTTAGGCTAAAATATGTAATTAGTTCTTTGAGTAAGATTAGTGATAGTGACTATAATTAATATTTTAGTGTTCAAATTAAAAAACATATTAGAAAAATGCAGCAGTAGAATTACCTTTTAATCGAACTTTCATTGCAGCTTGTATTAAAATATCTAAATAATCGTTATCATGATCTGTGACCTGTAAACATATGAATCAGTCAGATGAATCGGCAATGTACGTAAATATAATAAAACTAATAATTAAATAAATTAGTTGAAGATGTCAATTAATTCTGATTTCTAGTCTGACTTGATAAGGCGCTCGTGTAAAGTGTTTTCATTTAGATATATGAGTTAATCAAAATTTTAACCAAATGAGTCAATTCATTCTATAAACTTTCTAAATTATAGCATCCCTTTACACTATGTAAATATCTTGAAAGATATTGGCTAAGTGTTAAACCTCTATCCTATGTGGGAATGCTCCGATATGCAATCAGAACAGAACAGAACATGTACGTTCTCAAGGTTGAAAGCCAGATATTAACGAAACCTTTTTTTTCTTAATTTGAATTAAGATTCATCCGAATTCCATCACAGTCGAACGTATTTCGATTAAAGGTGTGAACTGGTACAAGGTAACCGTTGGTAGGACACATTGTATTGCACATGTAATGCCCTCGGAATGCTTGGCTTTTACTATGGTGTTATGATTTTTATTTCTTTATGATAGCGCACTTGTTTTGACTATATGAATTATTTTTTGTATGTATTATTATATCTAATATTATACACATATCCGAAATAAAAAATATGCATATCAAACATATAATGAATTATATGAATACCTGCGCTAATATTGATACTGCTGCTATACCATGAGGAGCACTTAATGCTTGAGAAATGTTTTTATTAATCTCGCCATTATATCCATAAAGCTGTATCTGTAATTAAGGTGGTGTACAGATATTAACAAGACTACATAATAAAATAAATAATTTATATAAAAACAAATCATTTCAATGATTTAAATGTAAAAAATGTAAAAAAGTAAATAAAAAAAAATGTGCCTTGTTAATCGATCTTTTTTCAACGTTGACATTATTCTGTTGAAAAGTTTGCAAGACTGTAAATGGTTAATTTCGCCGTTACAAAGTCTGACTACTTATATCGAATGCATGATATCTTCGGAAGATAAATATTCCTTAGCGAACACGTTCATATCGCAAGTTGTTTGATTTTACAATCTATCATAAGTATATTTTGTGTAAACTTGTTGCATACATTGATGTTATTTATCTACGATATGCAAGAATAAAAATCGTGTCGATAGTGCTGCGTCCAGAGTCGAGTTTGAGAATGAATTAAATGGATTCTACAGGCGATATTCTTTAAAAGTAAGTTTAAACCAGTGCATTTAAATGGTCTTGAAATTGACTGACTAGTCGACTGTTGTTTGCATAACGTCCAATACATATATATCATGCATATTTAGGACAGTAACAAAGTGACAAGGTTGATTCTGCAAAATAGGTCGACCGGGATGATGGCGGGAATAACGACTGCGTCATTGAAGACGAGGGTATGGTGAAAAGGGACATACATTTTGCCTCGCAACAATACACCTACGTCTTTATAGAGACGATAGCGCTCTGTTGGATAGTTGTGTCATTGACAATCAAACCACATCTACTTATCTACATACTGCATAAAGTCATTTCGTTCTATAATATTACAATACAAACCATTTAAATATTTAAATAATAACAAAATGTATGTTTGATTATATGTATCATTCAGGAAACATTAATCAAATCTAATAAAATATTTTGATGAAGTAAGATGAGCTAATAAATCAATAACACATGAATCTATGCATTCACTCATCATATTAAATGGTAGAAGACACCAAGAAACAATGGCAAATTAAGTCAAAATAAAACACATAATAACATGGCCAAAAAGAAAAACCACTCAAAGACAAAGAAGTCCACAAAACAACACAACTACCAATACAACTAAGAACAGAGCAACATGAACCAAATCTTGGGGTGAATTCAGGTACTCCAGAAGAGTTAGCAGTTTGTGGTCGACTAGTAGCACCCGTCATGTTGTTCATGGCAATTATTAAGTTTTTGTCGATAAAAAACAGAAGGGATGGTGACTACGAAAAATGGAAAATATCCGACATCTTCTAGATACAGATATCGCAAACTTTCCTCCAAATCATGGGCGTAAAATTTTCGAAGGGTTGATTTTAAATGAACTATCTGTTTAAATATAAATGTATATTAACGTCAAAAGAATGAATCGTAAGAAGAGTCCTCTATTCAGAAATGTTAACAGGATTGTGTTTAATATTTTCCAGGAAATTCAATTGCAACGACTTATCAAGCTGTTTATTTTCAGTATAAGAAGCAGTCATGCAACCATTTAAACCAAAAGAAAACTAATTGTCTGAAAGTGCTTGATCATTTCTGGACGCACTTCGATGAAAATGTCTTCTCATTGTTGAATTTTCGCGAAGAGAATATCAGAAAAGTAGCTTAAAACGTGAAAAAAACCTTTTCCAAATTTCATGAAGCGTTTTCACAGTTTATGTCATGTTCAGATCATTTTCCTTTGTACTTAATTTCTACATTTATAATAATATTGATACATATATATTCAGAAACGATTAGTATGATTTCCTCCTGAAATGTGGTGTAAATTTATAAAGGAATCATTTACCTGGTATTGAGCTTTCTTAAATACAGTACCTTATATTTCATCAATCATTAGGCAGTATCGATTTCATTTACCTTAAATCTTGGTTAGGTTGCAACGACCTCCCTAATTCGGTTTATTGTGTAATACTTTCGTACATTCTGTCTCCGATGTCTATTAGCTACTCAAGTATGAAGGCGTTTAATTATTTTAATCGCAATAAAAGAATAATTTGTTTTTTACACGACAACTTTACCTATCACAGTGCGTCATAACCCGTTCAAGATAATTAAATTTATACAGAAAAAAAAAAAGTTGTTATAACGTTACTTTTGGTCGATAATTCCAAACTTGTTGTGAAAGAACAAAGGTACGTTTTTGCAGGACGCAATCGTGTCAATTAATTTAATGCGATTCCCTTAGGTTGTTTTGTACGTTCATTTGTCTAAATCGTTTTATGCGATTCTAACATTAGTAAACTACTGTTGCCTAAATGAGGGCTGATAAGATCTTGTATTTACAGGCTTTTCATACTTGTATTATACACATTTATACAATTTTGTAAAACCTTCTCACTGATGAGTCTTATGTGACAGAAACGCGCATATGGCGTACAAATTTATAAGCCTGGTATCTTTAATAAATTTTTTAAGTGGGTTGATGACACTGCTGGTGGATGTTTCGTGCTCGAGGGTATCACCAGCCAAGTAGTCGACATTTTTTTATTGACATCAAATATCACTGATATATTGATTTTTGGTAAATTTACTGATTGTAAATGTTGAATTATTTGAAACATTTAGGTTTTTTCTACAAACAACTCACAAAGAGACAAAAAAACTCACAATACCTATCGAAGTATACAAATGCATTAGCATGTACTGAAACCTAGTTTGAAGCTTTATTCTATCTAATAAGCAACATGTTTTCATAATGTTTTCACAGTCTTGTATATTAATCAGTTCACATCCATCAGGTGTAATGCAAAGATTGCATGACAAGTCCAGGAAATTATGAAATTGTGCAAATCTAAAACATAACCATCGACAGGATGCAATGTTTATCAACTGTTTATGTATTTAATAAAAACAGAATATTACTATAATTTTGTTTACTTACTTCTAACGGAAATTTCTTCCCACCAATACTGTGTTCTGATCCTATGCTGTCATGATCTCCGAAATGAATTTTTATCTCGTACAATGTATATTTATATGATAGAGGTCCACCGGTTATAAAAAATGGTTTTGTATTGGTATTGTTAATTAAAAGAGATAAATCATGTCCATTGTTTTTGAAAAGACCATCAATCTGAAATAAGAAATACTATTGAACGAATAAAAGTAGTAATAGGCTATAATAGACTGTATGAGAATATATTTCATAAAATTGCGTAGGTTTTGAAAATTCAATATTAAAAAGATGAAAAATCGCATATGTATTAATTGTCATTAGTCTGTATTAAAAATATTATAGTGAATACATTATTATTTTAATTAATTTAACACCTTTTGCATGAAATTAATATGAAACTGTTGGAATATAGAAAGTCTTCTCGGGACCACAAAACGATAAGGACAAACTAGCCCCTCATTGTTGCAATTTGAGAGAAAAAAAAACCAAAGAGATCCTTTTAAGTGATCACTGATAGGAGACAGATTATTTTAATGTCAAGGTAATATATACAAATGTTCACATGGACTACTCGAAGATTCAAGAGACGTCGTGTACTGGGAAACTTTAGGATTGTTTAACTTACTTGATATTTACTAATATTGAGATGTTTCATATGTGGATCATGTACTAATATTTTAGGATCAATGTTGATAGGTGATTGATATTTCCCTTTATTACATATACTCCAGTCTGGATTATGAATTCCCCAATATCGTGGACCTGAAACACAAAATTACCCAATAGAAATATGATTTAACATTTTCATTAAGAGCAATATAGAATCAAAAAACTATTACAAATGTAGCGGAAACAATTGTTACAAAAAGAAAAAAAAAAACAAAGATATAAATGCCTTAAAGTAGTCTTTAACATGGCATTTGGCTTAACACTGTCAAATATTGATGCAAGAGTGGGAATCCTTTTATTGGTATAAGTTTGATAGCTTAGGTAAAGTACAGACCGTGAGTTGAATTAATATTGAACTTTATTTAAATGAAGAAAAAATCCTGTTAGAATATACAGAGCATCATGCGGTTGTTGTTACACGAACTGTTACGAAAATCAGAAGCAAAAGCAGATGTTTCATGAAGAGAAAACATCTGTTGTCACAGTCAAAAAATATTTAAACTAGAATAGAATCAAAATCGGTTAAAAGTATGCGGATAACTGTAACTAATATCTAGGGTTATCAAATGTGTAATCACGTGTGCTATACTAATGCATCAATTCTTTTTTTAAAACACGCATTTTTATCTTCTTCAATGTGTAAAGATTAACGTTTTGTGATTTTTCCAAGTCAAAGCATTACCGAGGGTTTGCTTTATTAATTTTAAAATCAATCATTACACTGAAATAAGAATAGTTAGTATACAGATATAATTTACAATAAAAAAGTATGAACATTTATTTTGAATTTCTGGATTTAACAGTTACATTGACAATATATGACGTTCAACAGGTTTGACACATGATGGTTTTCGCTGTTACTAGTTTCTTCGAAGGAAACTCCTGATGCACGTAAATTAGTTTCATTTATAGAAGTAATGACATCAAATTATTTGGCATTGGTATAGGTATTACTTTTATTTTCTGTGGTGTATTGTGGGGTATTTTATTGTTCAGCAATTGTTTGGATAATGAATGTCGTTGTCTTGAATATCCTTCGTCGAGATTTGGTCATTGATAAATGATAGATAATTTACATATATCGAAGGTTCATAAATTTAGTAATGCCTTATAAAACGATGAACAATTATAAAGGGCAATCAAAAAGTACATGATGAAGACAGACAGGTAGCACCACTGACATAAAGAGAAGAAAAAGACGAACAATCAATAAATCTTTAACAGAAATTGATCAATAACCTTACATTCCAGCTCCTTTGTTCTACCAGGGGTTATCTGAGCCGGAACACCCCTACCAGATCACCCTAGTAGCTTGAGTTTCTTTGTTCCGCATGCTTTCCTTTGTTCTGTAACATTTTGGCGGGAATGACGAATCCACAATAAAACTAAGAATTACTTTTTACGGAAAAGACTAACTATCAATATTGATGTAGAAAAACCCCAGTGTCTATGCTGGGATTTGAACTCAAGACCTTTAGCATACAGACCCACGATTCATACCCCTACACCAGGACGACTGGATACAATACACTGTTAATTTTATATATTTAAACATTGTGTCCGGTGCTCATAAAGGGTGTATACTATATAATAATATATAAAGTAAATTATAATGACTGTGTGGCGTTCTAAACAAGATTTTATGAAGCGTAAATGATTTTTTATCTAATCTAGAACAGCTCTGATGTAAAATAGTTATCCCATTTGGACTTGGTGTGTCGGTGTAAGGTCATCCTCTGGCCTCCGGCCATCGGGATGATCTTACACTGACACACCGCGTCCTCATGGAAAAACTATTACTTATCACAATTTCTGTTTTCTAAGTTTCAAGTTCAGAAGGATTTGATGCACATTATTTGACCTTGTCGTTTTTTATTTCTATTGTTTAGATGCAATGGTATTCATTCTATACTCTGCCATTTGTGACAGATCAGTGTATTGTCCCGTATGGTTTTGGCATTTCAGCGCCAATTGTGTAAATCATTTCGATCTAGTTTGTTTATCGTGTCTCTTTATAGGAAATCAATAATTATGCTATCCTTATTAATTGAATGCTGCCATTAATAGTAAATTAATTGTTGACATTGTTATTTCATAGTCTTATCGCAACATGAATCAATTAATCATTTCTACTGAATAAACTTCACGCCAAGGGAAGTATGTCCTTATGTAATCATATCAGCAGGGATATGATGTACTCAATTACTGTAACACAAATTATATTTGACTGTGTAAATATCAGCATAGTCTATTATTTAATATTTGGCAATGAAGTATATCAAAATATGATGTCTTTCGTGTACAAAGTCACCAAGGTTCAAACACATTTATTTCCACCAAACGCAGACATAATCACCCTACAGTATAATGTGCAAAGAAATTTCGTTTGAAGTTTCACGAAAAAAAAAACCAATTTTGCTGCCTACGACTGCAACAAACGCATATATATGAAAATATTTGTCATATCACATAACATGACGAATAAAAGAACAAATAATTGTAATTGCTAAAGTAGTTTCAAATAGCAAGAGTCTTTCGTCATATAGTTTATCACTGACAGATAGTAATAACGTCACCTAATCAACTCATGATAGGTTGGAGCACATTGGAAGATAGTAGCAGTTAAACACAAATATATTGACATATGTTGCAAACCACTGAATTAATTTCGACGAATTGAAGTTTGATTTTAACTTTACTTCTTTATGACATGTATGGTTGAGGGTCTGACATCATTCTGGTACGTTGCCTACAAACTCAGTTTTTGACATTTGATATTTTGAGTGAAGAACAATATGACAAATACGATATTTACATATAGTTTTTTCAGTCGAGGTATGTTTTCCTCTCGACTTCCCCGTGGGTTTGTCTATTAGGAATTGCACCTCTCAACTGACGGAATATAGTTTATAGCCTACCTAAGCGAGTGGTATGTTGCGCTAAATACAGTGCAGGTGGAGTTGTCACAATGCCACAGAAGCATGTCTTCAAATCCAACTGAGGGAACGACAATACCAATTTTTAGATAAATTAAATACAAAGAGTATATCAATATGATATATCTATCCAAATAAAATGTAAGGAACACCACCAAAAAATCAGAACAACCTAAATTATTAATAATAAGCACAAACAAAATCAAAAAATATTTTAGATAGCAAATATCCTTTCTCCGTATCAATTGCCCAAATGTAATAGCTACATCGGTAAAAAAAAAGACGGGCTACAAGAGGTTCTAATCTTCAAATTATTCAAATTTTAAGTATGCAAAAGATGGGAGGAGTAATATTTTCGACCACCTAAAGGAAAAAACTATATACAAACAATGAAACATATATACATTGTTCTAGAACAGGAAACAAAAATACGAGATCTCAAAGTATATTAAAAAAGTTGACTTGAGTGTCTATATACATTAGCCCATTTCGCAAACTCGTCCTAAACGGTCCCCATTGAGGCACACGAGGCATGTAATTGGAAAAACTCGGATCAGTTTAACGGTAATTTCCTTATGGAATAATACTTTATGACTGAAAAAGATACCCCTAAGTAGAGTATTTTTACACCAATAATGTATTCATACATCCCAAATGCTGTTAAACATCGCAAGTGTGTTTATAAATCCAAATTTATATATACATTCAACATCTGTATTTATTGTGAATATCCTCTACTCATTGACCCCATTTAGCTTATCAATGATAACGATATCAACAGGTAGGATCCTCGAAAAGAGATAAACCAAAACGGATAAAAGGCAACAAATGAATGTACCCCTTTACGAAATTTAAAACAAAATTGTGTGCTTGTCGAAAGTCTTATGTGATACGATATACGATTGTAATAAAATAAGCAATTGTAAGAAAAAAAATTATACGATTTTTAAATCTTGTTACTGTAATTTGTCCTGTGACACATGTGTCTACAATTTCCATGCAATTGCTGCTTAAAATAACACGTTATCTAATCAAATAGTAAATTCATGTGTCTGGATGTTGTACCCATCCATGGATTTTTGTTTCCGAATTATTGGACGAAAAAACGTATTGTATTGATCTCTCTGCACACAACACGTGTGCCTTCAACAACTTTCATCGTGTACCATGGTCAGCAAATATCTAATTCAAGTTATAATTCGTCGGAAGCTCATTCATTGAATTTATGTAATAATATAAACATAAGGAGATGAGGTATGATTGCCGATGAGACAACTATCAACCAAAGTTCAAATAAAGTGTATGTAAGCAATTATAGGCAACCGCACGGCCTTCGACAACCCCCTTACCTGTGACAGTGGTGTAACAGCACAACATAAGAACACACTATAAAAATAAGTTGAAAAAGGCTTAACTCATCAGATAGATACAAAGTAGAAAAAAATCAAACATAAACACAGACCTGACGTGGCAGGGTATTTATCCATCCCTCATCCCTAACAACAAAAAAGACACTAAGTACAGATCTGAGAGTACTAGCAGTTACTGACAGCTAGCTAGTTCAAATCCAATAACAACTAATAAAACAAATCATGTATCTAAGACTAAAATATCAATCACTACACATCCAACATCAAATGGATTTAGTATAAAGACATCATTAACAGTCAAAGAAAAACATGACCTTGTGCAATGCCAAAATAAAGGGATCGAATTTAGGATGTGCTATTCCGTCTGAAATAAGTTTTTTACATGTACAGCCAAACTTGCAAACCAAATTTTGTATCTATGGAAGAACTTAGTAAAGGGTTTAAGTAATTTGTTGTAAAGAAACCCCTGACTTAATAATTTACCAGTGAAACATAGATTACGCTCATTGAAATCCAAAATGTCACTAGAGACACGGGCATAACGAACGAGTTGGGATATACATACACCGACTTTTTGTCTTTTTGTCTTTTAGCTTGTGTCAGGCTATACCAAATAATTACTCTGTAGAAGCGTTCTATTGTATTTGAAATAAAATATTTTAATAAGATTACTCATCAAATTGGTCTATGGCACGTTCATAGTGACATTTGTTAAATGAAACAAGATTTAATTACAAACTAGAGCACTTGAAAGGTAAATTGGAGTCAGTAAAATAATTCATTCTTTAGACACTGATATATTGATTGATTGATAGTTATATTGGCCGTTATGATATTTTTTATTCTGAACACACACAATAGATTTAATGTTATACATGGACTCAAAATCATATGATTGTCACGTTAAATAACTATGAAAATTATGTTTTATATCTTTATCAACAAATTAAATCTGTGATATCGACTTTTTTGTAATTAAAATATGCTGTTAGTTTCAACATTAATCTGGTAGGGATGAAGATAACGTTCATGTATGTTATCCTGACTTTTTTTCGATGAACCATCGATGCATAAACCGAGTATGCATTTCCTTAAAATAATAAATAATGCATCAGTATGGATACTATTACATACACACATGTTAAGCGAGTTAGGAAAAAATAAAACCGATAAACCGGCGTCGAAAATGTGATAAGTTGTCAGTATAGCATTTTGTGTTATGCAAAATAAAATTGGTATGCTTCAAAATGGGACATCTATACCCCATAGACAAAAATAACGTAAATGTTAGCACCTATAGGTCACTGTACGACCTTTAACAATGAGCAAACCCCATACCATAAAGCAAGCTTTCAAAGGCCCCGACATAAGCAGATGTTAGGGATTTCACACAAAATAACAAAAGTTTGATTTATGTACAGAACAACAAACAAAAACATCAACATACGGCAACCATTGTATTACAGGCTCCTGAAATTGGACAGGCATATACAGAGTGTGGCGGGGTCAAGCATGTTTTGGGCGCCCAACCCTCCTCTTAACAATGGACAGTGCTGCAACAGTAAATCACAAGAACAAAATGTACAAACCAATAAAAGAAAAACAGTAATGGTATGCAGCATCAAAAGATAACCTCCTGAAACAGAATGTGGCGGGGTTTAACATGTTTGCGGGCATCTCCCCAGTTAGATAAGTGGTATAAACACACAACGTAAGAACAAACTATAAAAAATCGGTTGAAAAGGGCTTGACTTATCAGATCGATGAAATCGAATGCACAAATAACAAAAGCATTTACATATTTGTACTTTTTGTATGTTATGTCCCTATAAAGGACAGTAACAACTAGCATTTAGTTTTGAATTATTGATATTTTTCACGCTTTGACACGATTAAGATCAAGTCCAGATTTAATGTATATATAGTGATTGTTACCTGAGACACCACTGTATGTCCACCATTCTGTCCAAAGTGTACCAAAGGCTGCAAAAAAGTTCATATACTTAAGGTTAAAATATATTAATAAAAGAAAAACCCAATAATACTTGTTGAGATAATTTAATTCAAATACTAAATTATAAAAAAGAAATTATTCTAAGTAAACCAATGTCCTTCTAACAAACGAACACATGAATTAAAACAATCAGAATCCATTAAGCTCCAAACAGAGTAAGGTGGTGGGGTCAAGAGGGCAGAGATCGCTTATTCTAGACAGGAGTGTTAAGTGGGCAGACATCTGTTTCCATTGTAAACAGGAGCGTCAATAGGGCAGATCGAGATCTGCTCTCAATCTTTACCGAAAACAATGTTAAAATGGTTTGTACAATAGTGTTTTAACATCAAGGACAGCCAAACAAACGCTCTTCTTTAGCTTGGAATTTATTACAGGAAGGAGAGATCATGATGACCAAATTTCTATACCTCGGTCAATTAACCCTTGAGGTCTCTGGTACAACGTACAATTCAGATATTATTACGAACAGTAAATTCATGATAGCGACTGCATCAATCGTGAAATATTAATTGCTGTCATGTCTAACTACATGAATTGTGTTTGCTGGAGTGATACTTGATATAGTAGTGTACATCTGACAGGACATTCGTGAAAATAACAGGCTTATCAACTGGGTAAAGTAAACGCCAAAGCTGTGGCAGATAAGATAATGAAAAATGAGAATGGGAACCCTATAATATCGTGTTTGTCCTACATTCTCGTTTTTTAATTGTTCATTAGAATCAATTATAAAAATATCTAAAATTCTTAACTTATTTATCCAGACGAAAACTTTTATAAGTCGACTATGACCCTATATATATGTGTGTGTGTGTCTTGTTAGGCATAGCCACCACAGAAAAGATGAACACTTTGAATTTTTCAAATTTGTCTTTGATATTAAGTCAGTGTTTGAATACAGCAATTAAGGTCATAATAATCAAACAATTCTTAAATATATCGAAGGCAAGAATATTGTAAACATATTGGCAATTTAGAACTATGTATAATTTAAAGTTCATTTTCCTAGCTCAACCACAAAAGTCTATGTGCGACATATGACATTACATTTGTCCACTGTTCCACGATTGCAGATCCTAAGACTATACCTACTTTATAAAAAGAAGCGTTTAAACATTTTTGATCACATTTAGTGTTCATATAAGATAGTTATATTGAATTACAACGACTGGTCTAATCCCTGTGTACCAAAATGATGTTCTTTACAGACAACAGCTATAATCTATTAACTCTTAAGCGACTGCCAAATGAAGTTATCTATGTATTGTCTAAGATCTACCTTGAAAATCAATCTATATTACATTGACGTTCCCAATATGAAATAAATTTTAACAAGACAGAGTCTCTGCTGAAAAGGATTTTGCTTAACTTTGTAAATTGTTGACCCGGCTATCGTAAGTACAATAATGAAATAAAGGGATAACAAGAATTACCAAGTATATTACAAATGATCACACTAATATATATATGCCATATTTTGTGTGTACGCTTTAGGTTTTAGTATCGACACAATCAGCGCTTCCTCTCGTCCTATTCAATACGCGCATGAATTTATGCTAACCACACACGATTATTCTCGTTATGTCATAGTAACGTCTGTTTACGGAAGGTAAATAATATTTAATGAATTTAACTCCTGTTGGTCATATAGCTCTTCAACTGTTTCGTTTCTTATACATCATTGGCTTTCAAATTAATATTCGGCACGAGCGTTCCTAATGAAGGTAAATCAAGAAAAGCACTTCGGATACATGAAATTTATCATTTTTTACAAGTACAGAATCAATGTAGTTTGTAGTAAACAATCTTGAGACAACACCATTAAAATACCCTACATATTCAACGGAATGTACGGGAAAAGTCGCGATGATCTTCAATGATACACTAGATCTACATAGTTTGAAAAATAAGATTGGTGGTAAACAGTCGCGATACCACACGAAACTATAAACGATCTATTTCTTATGAATAACATCAAAGTGTGTTAAACATCCAACAGAAACCACATCAAGAAAACAAAACAAATAATCTTTATATTAAAATATGGTATATAAACTCATCATAGATACCAGGATTGAAATTTTGTATTTGCGCTAGACGCGCGTTTCGTCTACAAAAGACTCATCAGTGACGCTCGAATAAAAAAAAGTTAAAAAGGCCAAATAAAGTTCGAAGTTCGAAGAGCATTGAGGACCAAAAATTCCCAAATACAGCTAAGGTAATCTTTTCCTGAGGTAGAGAGGCCTTAGTATTTCAAAAACTAAAGTTTTGAAAACAGTTAATTTATAATTATGACCATATCAATGATAATTCAAGTCAACACAGAAGTGGTAAACAGTTGTGAGACTAAACATCAACAAATCACTCTAAATCTACTGATTATTAATAACATGGAAACAGTAAAACAATGTTTTCCTCTGTTTAATACGTGAATGGCCATAAGGAAAACGATAATAATCTTCTAAGATTAAACTTATGTATGACATGAATGTAGGTTTCAAGCTTTC
Organism: Mytilus californianus; assembly: GCF_021869535.1. Taxonomy (NCBI): domain Eukaryota; kingdom Metazoa; phylum Mollusca; class Bivalvia; order Mytilida; family Mytilidae; genus Mytilus; species Mytilus californianus. The sequence goes on along the minus strand of NW_026262745.1, from coordinate 2,478,569 downwards.
GTAAATCAAACAAAATATGTAATAAATGATGGAAGAAATCATTTTTTTATGATAATGCGCGTTATTACACGTACAATTAGAACTTATATCGAACATACGAACTTTACAAAATGTTCTTAGCAATTTTGATCTTTTTAAGAATACTACCCTGCAAATACTGGGAAAGTTTATGCGTTAACATTAAAAAAAATATAGCAGATAAGTACTTTGATAACGACGATTATACATCTATATATGGAGTCCTTCATAAGTTATTTATGTACCTTACTATATTTTTGTTCTTTAATTGAGTTATCATTTCCTTATTATCTTAACTCTCGTTGCAAAGTCGATACAATGTGACATGTCCTACCTAAATATCCTTAACAGTTCTTAATGACTTGGTGTTATTTTCAAAGACTTGACGTTCTTTAATATTACAAAAATAATCGTCTGTTTCGTGATAAATGGGGAACTCACTTGCTGTTCATTGAAGCGAACTTCCGATTTAAGAATATAGCAATTAAAACGATTTCAATAAATCAGCCTTGTTTTTTGTTTTTGTATTTGTTATTAAAAATCGAATTGGGTTTACAGTTGTCACGGAAATTTCTTGATTTCGAAACCATGTTCATGTTAGAATTCAAATTTATCATACATTTTTCATAGTTAAACGCAAACTAGCGATGATATCGAGCAAACAATGTGATTTTAGTTTTCAAACAACATGCAAAATTATCAATCATGATGAAAGTAGTCAAGACAACAAATTAAACGTTAAACAAAAAGTAAATATTTATAAAAGTACACACTCAGCAGTCTTTGTAAATGATATGCATTCAAAATCATTTAATACAGATCACTTTAATACTCTTCAATGACTAATGCATGTATAATAATACCAATTTGTGTTAGGGTGTCTAGTATAAGTTTCACCACATTCCACATTTCTATGAAGGTGGTAGTAAATATTTTATATGTTGTTTTTTTTATTGTCTAATGTCGGTTTATAGATTTAGTTTTTCGATTCCAAAATTTTGTAAATATTGTATCGTACGATAATAATAAGCAACAGTATTGTCCAATACAGTAGTACATAGCTTGTAATGCCATAAATAACCATATTGGTAGCACAATAGTGAAAATGTATTACAGTTGTAACATTTAATCTAAGAAATATTAAGGTAAAGCACAATTCCCAAATGTAAAAATATAAAGCCATGATAAACTCGGTCATTCTGCAACATGTTCTGAATTAGTACTGATTACTTTGATTGCCTTTGGTAATACTTCAATACTTCCCTATAGTTCATAGAATCCAGATTGTGTTTGTTACGGTATGTCATATACTTGTACTTACGATAATTGAACAAATATCGGATTCGTTGATAAATTTCAAATGGAAGGTAAACTTTGGGGCTTATTTGGCACTGTCAATTAATCAAAATGATAATTTATTAATTCATGCCTTTTTCAATATCAACCCTGTTCAAATCCAGAGATACTGAAATGTGACAGTGGGCTTTAGCCCGAGGGCAGATATTGATTGAGATATACTAACTGGGCAGATATGAAAAAGGCATGTATTAATTTATCATCACTTATTTGTGTGGATTGTTAATGATTTATCATTTGTGAAATAAACGATATAACAACAGTTATTTCAGTTCCATCTAAAGCAACAAAATAGTCGTGGATTTTCTATCAATGTAAATTGTTGCATTCATTCGCGATAAATGACCCATACAGTATCTGATCAGATGCCACAACAAAACGCACAGGAATCAAGTTTTTCCACCTAAGTCAGAGCGCAAAAGAAAATCGATAAAAATAGTAAAATGATAATAATTGTATGAGCAGGGTAAGATAACATGGTATTAGGTCCTACAGGACAAGAAACCATGAGATCCTGTCCTGTGGCTTCGATATATTGATTCTGTCAAAATAACACTTAATCGATTTGGTTTATACATGTGTGATATGAATTGTATGATACAAAAACTAATAAAAAAGATTAACTTCAGAAGAAAGGTTTCAGAAAATTTGAATTTTAGTGAAGTAAATTTTTACACAATTGACCTGTGACGTAATCAAAGCGACATCACAAGGGAGATTTTACTGAATCACACATGTAGTAATGCCAAATTGTTTGCTTAAATAACATAGAGGGCATATTTGACAGTAGATAGTAAAACACAAAATACACTTCATTGGGGAATATCTTTTTTAGCGTCGGTTATGCTCTATATTATTTCAAAGAATATGCGAGTCAGATAGTTCAGATGATTTTAAGTTCTAAGTTCGCCATGTTACTGGATTTATTGCAAGAACTCTTGCCAAAGTTAGCGAAACAGGCAATGGTGTTAAAAACTTGAAACATAAAACAAACTATTGGATTCCAAAACGTTCAACAAAGAATCTTGTGCCGTTGCTTTGATATTAATAGAAGTGCTACAATGTATGAATAACTTATATTGTGAATTTTTACAAAACGTTTCAAACTAAATTTCTAATGATATCGATTATAATTGAAATAGTAATTATTTAGAATTCCTTCAAAGTATATTTAAACTCAGTTTATACCTTTTACACACGACATAAATATGAACAAATAATAAATGTTCTAAACTCAAAATTAAAAAAGAACCATGTCTGTGCATTAAGGCAGCGTGTGGGTTGAAATTTTTTTTCAGATGATCAACACTTGCATAATTGGCAATTAGTAGTTATAGTTCCGACTTGTTATAGTTTGTTGAAAAGTAGTGGGTTGACAAAGGTTTCTCGATGCCATTTACACAGCGAAAATCCCCATAAAAACAATATATCAACAAGTTCTTTGTTTTAAACTGAGAACTGACATTTCTGATCTGCAGAGGTTATAAGAATTGACATAAAATCATCGCCATCTTAGTAAAAAGATTGTAAATACATGTCTTTATATAGCAGTAAGATTGATATGTGTACAATCGGAAATTGAACGTTTTTGAATGAGTTGGTGGCGAAACATTCGAACTTCATGTCTGTATCCAATTTGTGGCCGAGTCAGTGCCAACTACTGGGAGTCATATTATAAAATATAATTACATATATATATAGTTGTTTAATTTTATCTTTCCAAAAGTGATAACTCATTAAGTGATTGATTTTTTCGATTTCGGCTGAGTACAATAGCCTTTGACGAAATGGAATCTACAATTTTTTTATTTTAGTATTCCAAACAATATTATTACACTACTAAATACAAAGTCAATAACAGTAAATTGACTAGATATTGTGATGACCTCTGTAAACAAAATAAGATCAAATAAGAGATCACTATAGTATGCAGCTGTAATAAACTAGATAGAATTACAATCTCCATGATGATTAACTTTCTGTAGTTAATCGGACCTTCATATAGTGAACATTATGAAATGATATGATGTTCACTATATAAGGTAGGAAAACAGAGATTATAGATATACATGTAGCATCCTTTTTTTTATTCTATTATAAAGTTGATTATTTCTAAATGATTTATCCTTCCTTTTTATAAAGAGTAGAATTTAAGGGAAGTTGTATTCTTATCACTGTTATAAAGTCTATTGTTTTCAACCGAGCGCCACCAATGAGTCTTATGTAGACGAAACGCGCGTTTATGTTACCAAATTAAAAGCCTGATATCTTTGAGTTTTACTATATACGTTTAAATTGCGACCTTTTACAGAGATTTCAAATGAAACTGTTGTATTATTACTATCCTTCCTTATTTCGTACTTTATATTAACGGTTTATCAGTATCTCTGAATATCTAGTTTATCAGTATCTATGGATATCTAGTTATCAGTAGCTCTGGATATCTAGTTTATCAGTATCTATGGATATCTAGATAAGTTTCCTGGATATCAAATTTATCATTATTTCTGGATATCTTGTTTATCAGTATCTTTGGATTCTAGTTTATTAGTAACTTTGGATATGTAGTTTATCTGTATCTCTGGTTATCTAGTTGATCATTTTGTCGATATTTAGTGTTATGATATCTTTCCGAATGGTTACATCACTTTACTTAATTAATTTATCACTTTTACTGATATATTTGAAAATTACTGAAAGAAACAAGCACTTAATACTAAACTATGGTAAGAAAGTTTTTTTTATGTTCATAAGATTCCTAAGTCTAATACTATCGATACGTATTCGATAGCAAATAGGATTACAATTGTAATAGATTGTTGTAGAAAAAGTAATTAAGACACTAAGTTTTCGTTCGGATTTACTTTACGTTAAGATATTGTTCAATATAAAGCTTTGCTTTAGTTAGATACGTATTAAATATACTTGATATCAAATGTTACGGATTCCAGGACTCAAATTTTTATAATGTATGAGTCTTACCTGTTACTCTCTGAAGGCCAACAACTAATAGAAAACTAAAAAAAATCCAAAACTCTTCCATGGTATAGTTACACCTTCATTTTAATATATCCAAACAGTCAATTTACAGAATTGAGGAAAATAAATGTTATGTTAACAAGTGACGATTTGTAGTGTGAGAAAAATTAATCATGCAGAGTAGATTTATATGATATTGTTAATCAATAAATCCTTATATGGCTTCTTTGTTTAATCAATGATGAAGGGGAGGGATTATAGTAACACGCAATCACCATTGTAAACTTAGCTTTACTAAATAGAATCAGTTTTGCTGTATTGAAAAACAACTAAACACAACTGCTATGAAAGTATCTACGAAACCAAGCTTCCGAATGGTTTCTACACACACTGCTATCAGTACTGAAGATTCAATAGGTAACATAGATCGAAACCTGCTGTTCACAATTACAAAATTCAATATATTGCAATTTCAAGCTGAACGGCAGACAAAAATCTTCTGTACACGATAGAGAAAAAAAAATGAATTTGTTACCACTATAACTGCCGTAATTTGAGACGGTGAAAGGTAGCAAGAACAGGTTAGACCATTTGTGCTGCTCTTGAAACTCTTTCTTACTCAACTGTTAATCTATACGGTCCTCTGCTACTACATTGAGATACTTAGTTTGTTATTTGTTTGATATTATACAATTATAGCCTTTGAATGAGGTCGATGAGAGGTTATATCGACCTACGAGAAGCACATTGACTGAGGACGAAGGCTTAAATTGTTATATCATTAATCAACAACTATTGCATGAACAATGTAAAATTGGGGATTTCTAGAATGTATTTTTAGTAACATGCTGTATGCCTTGTGCAATATGCTTAATTTCTTGATTGACAACATATTTGTTACGTTTGGAGGACGTGTTTTTCAACCAACAATCGGCGTTCCGATGGGAACCAAATGTGCTCCTCTTATTGCCGACTTGTTTGTTTTATTCATATGAGTCTTACTTCATACAGGAACTTCTTAGGAAGAAAGAAAAGAAGTTAGTAGTATCCTTCAACTTCACTTTCCGCTATATAGATGATGTTCTCTCATTAAATAATTCAAAATTTGGTAACTATGTTGAACGCATTTATCCCTTCAAACTTGAGATAAAAGGATACAACAGATACAGTTAAGTCTGTCTCATATCTTGACTTACATCTAGAAATTGACTATTAGTGTCGGTTGAAAACAAAACTTTACGACAATGTTTTTGTTTTGTGTACTGTTATTTGTCTGTTTGTCTGTTTGTCTTTTTCAGTTTATTTTCCACTTATGAGTTTGAATGTCCTTTAATATCTTTCGCCTCTCCTTTTCGATTAAATTTGTATTTTAAAATCTTGGATAAAGTTGACCTTGAATGCTTTTGGCATTTTGTTGTAGATCCCTAAGTAACATTATTATCTAGTCTCTTCATGATTATGTCAAATGGACAAGTGAAATATTTATTATATATTTCTTCCTCATACTACTGAAGTAGTTTTTGTCTATTCGCATATATGTCTTTCCTTTTGAGAACAAAAAAATCTTATCAAGAGCATACACTATCGTGGTATACCGTATCAACTTCGACACGCTTATTTTATCAATACATCTGGAGCAATATCATCAGAAGGTCATTGTGTATTTTTTTATAAACTATATAACATTAAATGAAAATAACTATAGATAAATTATTTCTTGCGTCCGAAGCGCTTTTCTGGATTTACTTCATCGAGTAAAATCTAAAAGGCAGGGATGCATAAGTACTTGACGAACTATATTAGAAAGAGAGATCTAAAAAGAATAGAAAACAGGTCTTTGCCTAAGTATTTCTGTTTTGCGTGTTTTGATAAAAATATAGTAATTAAGACTATAAAATCCACACAATCAAGAGATGAATACCGCATCATTTTTCTTCAGATAGTTTAAAAACTCATCAAAGAAGCTAGCCTTATAATTTGGTACCCCAGACGCGTGCGTTTCGCCTACATCGGACTCATCAGTGGCGCTCGAATCAAAAGCAAAAATAAAACGAAGTAAGAGAGCATTAAAAAATCGAAAATTCTGAAAAGTTGTGCCAAATACGGCTAAGCCAATCTATACCAGGTATTAGAAAAATCTTAATGGTTCGAATTTATGGTCATTAAATGTTTATTTGTGTGATGGTACTGCTAGAACTAAAATCCTTTTACTTTCTGCACAATGTTTATTTAAAAGTCATAAGGTGTCATATCTCTTGTATAATTAGACTTTGGTATTCATTAGAAACGATCTAATGTGATCAAACAAGGATAAAAGTCAAGAAAGTTTGATCTTTTTATATTCATAAAAGTTAATTAAACCATTATGCGGTAAAAGCGCTGTAAAACTGAACCAAAGCAGAGATTTTTTCACGTCTTTACCACTATGTAGCAGACAACACGCAACATTTTTCTACTGAAGTAGCCATTACAACGTCTGGCGTACTAAAGTCATTATATCACGACAGTATGATGTCATTTTTTTTTATATCTTTACTTAATTACCTTATCATCCACGCAATTGATAACGAAATGTACAGAGTAACTTAATTCTCGAGTCATAAAGAACTGTTTACTCTGCAGCGGAACTTCGTGAAAGAGTGTCCATAATTACACGAATTATGGCATTGCTGTATAAAACTTAAGGAATAAATATGTTTTTACAATAACTGATTTCTGTGAAACCTCCACTTCTTGAATGATCGATATGAAAATTTAAAAAAAAATATTTTGAATTAATGTTTCACCTTTTCTAGACCCTGGGGGTTGTGGCTTGACACTTTGGTATAGAAACTTTCAATGGTGCTATATAATTAGTTTTTGCTTGTACACTTTTATTCATATCTGGATCAATCATCTCACAAATTCTTACTCTGAACTCTTGAGATCATCGCTTGTTTCACTATAAAGAATGCCGCAACTATTGATAATCAGATATTAATTGAAATTTAACCATGCTGGATTTATCCTTTTTGTTCTTATTCTCGTGTTGTTCGTCTTTGTTTAGACTTTGATCAGTCCTTAAATGTACATTTTAGTACCATTTGACTAAAGCTTCTGTTGGAATACCCAACATTTATTTTCATTAATACTATTACTTCAGTTTTCCTGTTGTTCCTTTGTTTTACTCGGTTTTAGTTTATAACCCGGATTTGCTTATCTCAATCGATGTATGAACTTTGAACACCGGTATACTTTGCCTTTATTTATAACGCATATAGCTAAGGCTGGGTCCGTGGGGGCAATATTAGAAGTGACAATGGAAGAGTTGGGAACACGTCCTAAACTACGATTTCAATAACCAAGGAAATTGTGAAAAATATATGTTTTACTGAATATAGTATTGCAAATTGTTTTAATTCGGTACAAATAGTTATATTGTGAGTGGCACACATACGCCACGTGACCAATACATATGACTTTGAATCTCCCGAAAAGGAAGAGAAATGTCTGAGCCATGATAAGTTAATATCTATGTTATTGTAGATTAGTTAACAATAGATCTCCTGATTGAGTGAAATATAATCTGTTTGCTCCTTCTGAAATAAATGTCAATTTATCAGAGCTCGGTAACCACAAGAATAGACAAATGATTTATATGAAGGACAGAAAGGTGTAAGCGACGTCTAATTATAGTGCTCACGCTATACTACTATCCGTCATGTCGTGGTAAAATTAAGTATTATATAAATATTTCACAAAATGTTACAAATCTAGAAAACAACTTTCGCCTTGAAGCATTGACTGTGCAAAGTCAATTGTCATTAAATGTTAATGGAATTAAAACTTTGGTGTACATTATCATAGCTTCTAATGTAAAAGCGTTTGCAGGGCAAGAAATAGTAACTTCTCGTTTCAAACGGTTTTAATGGAATTTGAACTTTTCCTTACTTTGCAGGGATATATATCTTTTATAATTTGATTTCTATTCATATTTGCAATAGACATTCCCATGAGTGTACTTACAGCGAGTTGTTTTAAATATAATGTCAATCAAACTTTTGTATTGCGGTATTGGCATGATTTAAAAGATGTTGTCTTAAACAAAGGTTGAGTATAACTTAGACGGTTTTACGAACGTTCTTACTAGGACCTTTTGTCTCTTTATAATAATTCTACCTATAACTACACGTGTTTTTCTGTTTAGGATTTTCGGTTTCTATAATCTCAACGTTTAATATTTATGTCGTTTCATTTTCCAACTCTTGGTTTCAATGAATGTCCCCCAATGAAGCTGAATATTTTCCCTAAACATCTGTCTAGTGCACGTTAATAATATCATAGTTACATTTTATAGTCACAACACAAGTTGCGTGTTTAGGTCTATATTTGACGTTTTCCGACATTTGATAGTATCTATTAGAATAATTCACAATTGTTTAGAATCGGAAAAACTTACAGCTTGTCTATTGTCCAAACACACGTATGTTGTGGAAACGCTATTTTAACTTATTAAAGCTAGACGTCTTCTGTGTTTTATGTCGTTGATTAACTGCTTCGTCGAAATATTTCCCCAACATCTCCATTAATATTTATTGTCTTTTTGTTCTTTAAATAAGATAAAAAGAAAAGAGAGTTCATTCCTTTTGTCAAGGTGAGAATGCAATTGTGATAAGTTTTTGTGTTTTTATTTAAGAAAATAAACATTAATGATTTTCTTACATTGATATAAAAATAATTTCGTAAGATTTGATAACAGTGTTTATCATATACTTGTATAAAATATTACTAAAATTTTACAGTTCAATAACAAATTAAAATATCAAAAGGCTATGAAAGGATTAATAGGTTTATTGACCAGATTCCTAAGAATTTCCTCAGCGGGCTGATAAAGGAACCTTTATTGACTGCTTCCGGAATGTTATCACATGGCTTTCCGTTAATTTCCGTAATGTTTATCACATGCAACTTCGTGCATTTCCGGAAATTTGTTTGAAAACGACAACACAGTGCGGAAAACCGCAAGTGATTTAAAAGGACTTTTCACAAAATGGTTGAGGAGCAAAAATGAATTAAGATTAAACATGTTTTGAAAGACATAAATGAGATGCCAGAAATTGTCCATTACAATTTAAAGGAAAAACTATGCACATGTTTTCGGGGGCAACCATCACAGGAAAGATGACAATAACTTTTTCAAACTAAGAACATGATAATTGTTGTGACAAGATAAATAAATGATTGTTATATCAATAAAAACAATTAAAGTTAAGAAATTTGTATTTGGTTGTCTGTAAATTATTATCTAAAAGTTCAAAGAAAGACAAAACTTTAATAGTTTTTGTCTGTATATTTTCTGCTGAAGTATATGATAAAAAGATCATTACATGTCATTTTTCATATCAGACCCTTTATCGGCCCTAGTTCATGATATCAGCCCTCGACCCTGCGGCTCTTGGGCTGATATCATGACCTAGGGCCGATAAAGGGTCTGATATGAAAAATGCCATGTGATAATCTATACATATTGTACTGTTGTTTTCTCCTCTGTTTAGGCATATGATAGAAAGATTTCATACCGGATGTATTACATTTGACGTATGTCGTCCGTAAACTTTTTTCATATTGAACTTATACATGAGAACCACTTTAAAGGATCAATATATTAAACTGTTATTTTTCTCTATTGTTGAAGCATATGATAAAATGATCATAACATGTCATTTTTCATATCAGATGTTTTATCAGACCTCGGTCAATATCAGCCCTCGAGCCTTCGGCTCTTTGGCCGATAATACATCTGATATGAAGAAAAATGTCATGTCCTAATCTGATATTATACTGAAATCAAAGTAATAATATTCATGTACAATACTATTTCTATTTTGTTTACCCTTGTTATTATATTTGATAATTTTTTTTACCTGATCGAGAAAGTGTATAATTTTTTATATACTATCAACGACAAAAACTTTTTTATTGACCGTCGTTGTAAATTTTTTACTATTTACACATTTTTTTGCTGCGTCTTTGTTAGACTTATTAGTATGTTTGTATGAATTTTTTAGTCAGTTGTGTTGTGCTGTATGTCTGTAATACAGTTTTAGCTGCTGGATCATAATTATTGTCTCATTAACCTATATCTATTATGTCTGTTTGGGTGGCTTACACAATTTGGTCAATATATCGGTACTATAAACAACTGTCATACAAGTGGGAGGTTTAGAAAGCTATCAAACCAGGTTTAAACCACCATTTTCTTCGGAAAATGTCTGTTCCAAGTCAGGAATATGGCAGTTGTTTTTCGCTTGTTCCGTTGATTGATATAGCGTTTGATTTTGTCATTTTTTATGGACTTCCCCTTTTTAAATTAGCCTTGGAGTTCAGTATTTTTGTTATACTTTTTTATACATAGACACACCCGAAAATTGTTGCCTTCTTTCGTTAAACATTGTAATAATGTCATAGAAAATATATGTTTGCTGTTTATTAGTAATGAATATAATTACCTGTCAATTTATAAAGAAACAAAATACTTCTTGACGCCATTTAATGATTATATTATTAAAATTGTCATTTTTTGCAGCACATTACTAGTTCGTTTGATTTTCATGACACGAAACAGATGAACTGATAATGGACATATCTTGAAGAATATCTGACTAGCAATTATATAATAAACAACACAGAACATGTTTATGGTAAAAAGAAATATGCGCTTTAAATGACCAGGTTCAGACTTATGCGTTGTTTTTCTGAAACCTGGATGCAAAAAAGTGCTCTCCTGTATATGACGTAGATTTTCATGTGCAGTACGCATTCATCTGAAAATACTTCCATGGGTATGCTCCAGACTAAAAGCTGAGAGAACAAACCAGTACGTTTGAGTAAATAAAAACGAAAGGACCTAAGGAACAGCTACACCTGTCTAGCTAATACATGTTCATATAACACTTTTCATATTTTATCTTGAATTAAAACAAGAAATGTATCGTTTAAAGCATGCCAGTACCGAAGCAATGCATTCCTACTTGTTTAATTTAATTCTTGAGGACTAATATTTTAACAGTAGGGGAACCGAACTAGAAGCAGTAAGAAAAAAATAGTAGTCTATGGTACACATTTTCATGCAAAGAAACTCGTGTTTATGGAATTATACCTTCGGCTATTACGCTTGATATAAGTCCATAATAACAAGAACTATATTTGAAATGCGAGTCTTCAGAATTGTCAAAAAAAATACAGTATATAAACAACGACAGCATTAAAAATGAAAATTTAACCCATAAGATTAAAACGACGACATAAACTTGTTATTATTTAGATGTAGCGTTTTCTTTAGTCTGTAGGTACCTGTTGATTTACATTTACAATTGTCTAGTACGTGTATTTCTTGTGTGCTCTGATTTCCTCTTTGATGCCCATAGTTAGATATTTTACATGATAAAAAACAACACAAAGTTAAACTTTTTTATATCATACATAACTATTTTTTGATAGCGAAATGATATACACTACTTTTTTTGTAAGTCTGGGCTGTTTAAATTGACCAATTAAATCTAAAGCAATTAGGTCAATCAGAATGTGGCAATTCAAAAGATGAGCTGGGAATAATAAGATGTCCGGAGCACCTGATTTCGTCCTCGGTTTTTGAGGGGTTTCATGTTGCACAATCTTTAGTTGTGTGTGTAGTTCTATGTTATTGTTGTTTCTCTTTTGTCGTTTTTTTATTTTTGCAATATTGAGGTCTTTTTTATTAGCCTAGGTTATAAGCGTTCATTGCCACCTTGGTATTTTCTCTGTCTTTTTACAACTGTCTTATAAGTCAGATGTTACATAAAATGATTTGCTTTTAAATTGAACAAAGGTTTTACAAAATGAAATAAAAAAAAAAATAATTTAGATATATATAAGCAAATATTAGGTATTTATATTGTTTGAAACAATCCAACTGAAGCTCAGCGTATGGTCATAATAAGTTAGCTTATTTATAAACGTGTAGCAAACCGAACAATAATAAGTATAAAAATAAATCAAAAGCAAAATATAAAATCAAAAAATAAACATATTGGAATCTGTTATAAAAAACTGTCAATATGTTTAGCAGATAAGACGAAAGGCAAGGACAACTAGAATTGCTATTGCAAGCAATAGCGGGTGTCACCCTTCCCCTATTGCCACTAAGCGGCAGCCATTTTGAAAATTATAAACAGGAAATGCACATATATGCATTACTATACATCTTTTTGTAAATTTTCAGAACATTTGGAGCATTTTGAAATTCTACACATTTTTGCTGTTTCCATGGCAACGCCGGCCATTTTGGGAATTCAAAAGTCAAAAGTCTCATCTACACTTACCAATTAACATTTATATTAAGTTTCATTAAGTTTGGAGCATTTTGAAATTTTGAACATTTTTGCTGTTTCCATGGTTACGTTGACCATTTCCAAAATTTTAATGACAGGTGCCCCATAAGTACATGAGAGTGAAAATACCATCAAAGTTTCACTGGGTTTGGCCTACCATTTTAAGAGAGGAAATGCCACTTGTAGGTTTTTAGAAAGGTTTTTAGAGCATTTTGACCTTTTTGCATTGTTTCCATGGAAACGGCAGCCATTTTGGAAATTCCAAAGCCAAATGCCACATCAACTCATGTATGCCAGTCAACATTACTGTGAAGTTTCATCAAGTTTGGAGCATTTTGATTTTTTTGAAATTTTTACCCTTACAAATGTCTAAATCAGCATAATCATGATAAATATAAGTAAACTTGCTTTTTTGATTATTTTCCAGTTAATCGTGAGTTTGTTGATTTAAATAAAGGCAACGATAGTATACCGCTGTTCAATAGTCATAAATCGATTTAACTGAAACAATTCCGGGTCAAAAACCAATACCGAGGGAAACACATCAACTATAAGAGGAAAACAACGGAACAACATAAACACTGAACTGCTACAAAAACAAACGACAACATACATAGAAACGGACTATTTGATAACTACTGCCATATTCCTGACTTGGTACAAGACATTTTAAGAAAAAATGGTGGGTTGAACCTGGTTTTATGGCTAGCCAAACCTCCCGCTTATATGGGAATGTTCAAAATACCGCTAAAATGACAACATTACGTGACAGGAATACATTACAACTATACGCAAGAACACTCAGGACAGAGACATACATACATAAATAATATAATAGAATATTACAACATGTAAACTGCAGAATAATAACGGACAGCTAAGTCTTAATTCAAATTACAAATGTTCAAAAGTGTTTTTGCTAGAAAATAAATATCCTGCACGGCAAATCCAAGTAGAAAAACCGACAGGTTATTCATGTTTTAAACACATGTTCTCTATATTTAAGATTGTTGTTGGAAACAAGTTATGCATAAACGCCAATAATAATCATATAAATGTATTGCCGGTGTTCTGGTATGGTTTAGTATTGGAGTGGTATAAACATTTATCTAAAGCAGGCAAAATTTAGTTTAGTGTGTTGTTGTATTAAATTTACTTTATACTTGTGGTTCTATTTCCCAATAAATGTCCCAAATAAAATATCATCGGTAATCATAGATCATTTCTAATGTCTACTGCCTCTCCTGGGTAAATTGCATTTGTAGGATTAATTTACATTTATATAATTAGCTGTCAAAATTCTTAAGTGCAACATGAATAATGCGTTTATTTTTTACAGATATATCAAAATCTAATTCTTTATAACGAAATAAATGACAATACATTATATCTTGGTCCATCTTCTGTATATAGAAAGTGTGAGAATAGTAGAAATATTGTGTATCTTAGGTGTCAAAATTAATTAAAAGATAATCTATTGGGCTGATATTATGAGTTATTGCAGTGTGAAACTTTCTGAATACTTTAGGGCTTAATAAAACAAACAGAAGACTCCAATATTCAGCCTTATATTTTGATAACTTGTTTTGTGTTTTCCTCAAATTATATACGGCTACAAACATGCGAAAATGTACCATGCAGATATTTTAAAATGATATGCAGATTGTATATTATCCTTTAAAAGTATTCTTGTTGATGACGGTTCTTTGGTATTGAATTTCCCTCTTAAATGCGATTACTTTTGGTCCTACAGTCTATTGATACCTATATTGTGGCACTACGCAAAACTATGCTTTTCTCACCTTCATGACGTCTTTACGCTAAATCCATTCTATGCGTTCTTGTTGAAATTTTGGTATGGTAAAACATGGTTTATTTATTAGCTGTAATAACTAACTTTCAGCAACTGCGAGTACGCTTAGACCGGAATCCTTTGTTTCTAGTCTTTTTGTAAGGGATTTTGTGTGCCCAATGCCGATCTGAAGGGTCAAGCTTTTTCCAATGATTTTAGTAGAAAAAACGAGGAGTTGTGGAATGTTTGCCACCAGAGTTAAAATGAAGTGGTAGTAAGACATTATCGGCCACCGTATAGTCAGTTATAAAAGGCCCGACATAAAAAATGTGAAACAATATAAATGAGAAAACTAACGGCCTTATTTATAATAAAACAATTTACGAAAAACAAATTTGACAGACATGAATCAACGACAACCACTGTAATATACAAAAAGTGGTGGGGTTAAACATGTCTGTGAGCGCTCAACCCTCCCCTAACCTGGGACAGTGGTCTGACAGTTCAAAATAAGAACAAATGTTCAAAAGCCGTTACAATTGGCTAACTCAAAAGATCGGTACGAGGTTTAAACACCACAAACATAAAACAATAGACAAGAAGCGCCGAAAAAAGAATACTACTAGTCACTGATGCTAGTTCAAAGCTAATTACAACTAATGAATAAAAATCATTTCATCAGAGATTTAAGTATCAATCAGTAAAAATCCAACGGATTTAAGTGTAAAAACGTCATAAAAAGTCTGAGATATGCCTGACCTTGTGGAAAAGTAGTTTGGTTCTAATGCTATGTAGTTGCACCTCTGTCCCCTGCAAGGGGAGAATTGAGCGCTCGCAAACTTTACGTGTATTTCCTAAGTCACGAACCTGTATTTCAGTGGTTGTCTTTGCCTAATTTTTTTTCATGCTTTTATGATAAATCAAGCAGGTGGTTTTCTCGTTTGAATTACTTCACATTTTGTAATGCTAGGTCCTTTTATAGCTTATCATATGATATGGTTTTTGTTCATTGTTAAAGACCGTACAGTGCCTTGTTGTTGTATAATCCTGTGGTCTTGGTGAAGAGTGGTCTCATTGGCAATCATACATCCCCATATGTTAATATACATCTTATTAAGGATTAAAAAAATATTCATCGATCGATATCTCTAGTTGATTCCTGGATATCACTCCTGGCTTAACTTCATTGTTTGGTTGCTGTCGTAATAACGTGTATTTACTTATGCCATTTAGAAAGATTCAATCGCTTGGGGATAAATACATTTTTTAATTACTATTTTATAGATTTATTTTGCTCTAACATTTAAGCATATCCACTTTATTAGTATAAAGACACTATGAAAATGTATCGGTCACTATCCCTTATTGCTTGACAGACCCACTGTGGTTAAGATTTAACTTACGGAAATATTTTCGTAATCTTTAATCTCATGGAAACAGAATGGTCGTCTGGCGTAAACAGTTTTCGATTGTGCCCTATTGCTGATCGTGACACTTCTGTCTGAATTTGCATGGCGGTTGATGCATTACTATCAAGAGTCGGTTACATATTCGATGCACTAGGTAGCACTTCGTTTGTTGCTCGTGTAATTCTCCATACAATTTACTCTTGGTTAAGTCATTTCAAATGGCTTTACGAGTCCTGGTCACCGGTAAACTACTAATCCGTCTTATGTTTTAGTGCCAGTAAAACCAAACAGTGTATGCACATTATTACTAATTCATTTTCGTCCTACTTATTTGTAGAAACCAGTTGTTCTTTTTTCAAATTTTGTTTGTGTTTAATCAAAGAAAGGACAAACGAAACACTCCCAGAAACAAATTCATTTTGTAAATTTGTAATGAAAGTTTGTTCTAAACTCCAGTTGTTCTTTTCATTATAATGTTACGAAGTAAATCACATGTTATGACGAACAATTTGGTACAAATTACGACTTAATTAACTTGCTCAAGCATAGTTCCAGGTGAGTATATACAGTTCATGCTATCGTTAATTCTATTTAAAGTTTTGGGTTGCTACTTTATTTTGTACTGTTAAGATATCGGTTAAGAAAAATAAATCATAATTTTTAAATTTCCCGAGAAGTGAAGATTTAGAGCAAACACTGGTCTAATTATGCCGGCTTCGTATACACTAACATTTTTTAAAGTTATGTTAATTCTTTTTGATAGAAGCAATGGGTCTTTCAAATATAGCACTATTCCATCTAACATTTAATATAACAGCATTTCCTTGCATTGATAGTTACCCTAGATTTCATAGTCCTTCATCAAGAACAAATAGAATGAAATACTATAACGAGTTAAATTACTTCAATTTGTAAGAGGAAGTTAGCTTCCTTGAAGATTGCAATAGTTCCACCTCACACGAAACCAGTAATTATTGAAGTTGACGTTTAAAATGTCACAGCATTTGAAATCTATACTGCATTACCGATGACTGATAATTTAATTAGACCTTGTCACGACATCATGTCAAATCATTGAGGAAAGATTTGTGACATTACCAGAAACAAGACATTATTGGATGTGATTTCAATGAAAAAAATGCATGCATCAAATGCACAAGGTGAAATGCTACGGAAATATTGGGAAACTAAGTCCAAATGAATGTTGTTATTGCATGGATGATAACATACTAATGTTTTAAAAGCATGCACGACAGGGAATTTATTTTGTATCTTTTTGACCTCAATAAGGACGTAGATCATCCAGTTGCTGGAAGTGAAGACAGTCTATGACTAGTGTTGTTTTTGCTACATGTGAATCTTTCTGAGTTTATAATAGTAAACCGATCTCAACCCTTATTTCTATGCCCGTTTCAGCATATAATGATTCCTTGATACAATTTAAGTCTAGTACAAACTTACAGTACCACTTCCAAAATACCTTTGTATTTGCCTAAAAAGTAAATGAATAATATTACGATAAAACAAAAACCTGTTTAAGATTAGGCAATTATAAACATGGAGTTTTAAAAATAAAATTTGAACTGCTATGTTTAAAATTAAAGTACTACCATTTTATCATGAAAAGCATGCTTTCGAAGTAGGTAAGTAATGTTTTTTCAGTGAAATGTCACCGTGGAAAAATGGACAAAATTAGATTTTTGAGACTTTTCGGACATTTTGTAAAAAGATTTGTAAAATCACTGTTTTTCTTGTATTTGCAATATTTCACTAAGGGATTTTGTTATTTTTATTGTGAAAGGTTAAAATCTATTTTGGAAGATAAAGCTAATCTAATTTCATGTTTCAATTTGTTTTACAATTAGCGAAATTTACTTCAATTTTACCTATTATTCTTTTATCTATTTAATTCGATAAATAAGTCTGTAAGTTCTATTATTAATTATTTTGCTATGTGCCAATTTTTCTATAACCCGTTAATTGTATTTGTCACTCATTTAGAGAAATATTTGTCAAGTCTATTCAAGTAATTTTTAGTTTGTTATATAAACTGTTTTATCATTTCGATATGGCAGATTGAATTTAGTATTACACTGAGCAGTTCCAACTCTGTACAATTGTATTCCATGCTGAACTATTAAATCATATATCGGGGAAACCAGAGTCGTCATTTGTTTCAAGAGTTAGACCCAGAGTCAGAGTCCGTGCAGACTCTTCTTATTGTCTATTGTGTGTGTGTGGTTGCAGGCCAACACATAACTCAGTCACAAGATACACCCATGCAGTTTCTACTTGTGACATTTGGTGACAGGTCCGGTTCGTGTTGACTCTTCAGCTCAACACGCTTTCCTGATACCTCAAGCAGCAAGCGAGTTACCAGTTCCCCAGAGACGTACATATACATGTAGCAGAGCAGAGTTGCAGCAATGGAATACAACTTCTGGCCACAGTGAAGACCATGGTTTTTCCAAATGCGTCAGATTCCAGCGTGCGCCAGATGTGGTAATCAGCATAAACAAACATTTTGTTTTGCAGCAAGGAAGAACTGTTTTAAAAGTCACCACATAGGACATTACGCCCGAATGTGTGTCTTTCGTCCTAATCAGAAAAATTCAAAAGTGCAAAGATGTACCGCAGACAAAAATAAAATCCAAATCACAAAAAAGGAGCGAGATTCGAGACGCATAAAGGAATAATTAGATTCAAAATCATTGACCCGCAGTTTGCCATTCGTAAACTTACGTGATTCGGCATTCAGAAGTTGTTTGGACTCTACTAATATCATCAAATGTGAATTAACGTGTGTCAAACGCAAACTTTCAACTGAACAAAACAAAAGTGCGAGACAGACAGGCGATATCAAAAACGTAAGAGAACAGTTAGCATCATTACGAAGTGCTTCAAATGAAAGAGATGATTAACTTGCAGTAGTGGAACGTTTAACAAAAGACCAAAAGAGACAATCCGTACCTACAGACAACGGTCCTAGTCATTTAAAACGCATAAATGATTTGGAATTAGACCTACAAAGAAAAATAGATTTCATATTCGACATTCAACAAATGTTGTCACAGTGGAAAAATGGACAAAATTGGATTTTTGAGACTTTCCGGACATTTTGTAAAAGATTTGTAAAATCACTGTTTTTCTTATATTTGCAATATTTCACTAAGGGATTTTGTTATTTTTATTGTGAAAGGTTTAAGTCTATTTTGGAAGATAAAGCTAATCTAATTTCTTGTTTCAATTTGTCTTACAATTAGCGACATTTACTTTAATTTTACCTATTATTCTTTTATTTATTTAATTCGATAAATAAGTCTGTAAGGTCTATTGTTAATTATTTTGCTATGTGCTAATTTTTCTATAACCCGTTAATTGTATTTGTCACTCATTTAGAGAGATATTTGTCACTCATTTAGAGAAATATTTGTCAAGTCTTTTCAAGTAGTTTTTGTTACATAAACTGTTTTATCACTTCGATATGGCAGATTGGATTTAGTATTACACTGAGCAGTTCCAACTCTGTACAATTGTATTCCATGCTGAACTATTAAATCATATGTCGAGGAAACCAGAGTCGTCATTTGTTGCAAGAGTTAGTTCCAGAGTCAGAGTTCATGCAGACTCTTCTTATTGTCAATTTTGTGTGTGTGGTTGCAGGCCAACACATAACCCAGTCACAAGATACACCCATGCAGTTTTTATTTGTGACAAAAAGAAAAATGAAGTTTGCCGACAGCATATTTGACATTTTTATTTAACAGAAACTTCATTGGCAATGTTTGTAATAAAACGCTTTACTGTTTACTATAAAAACAAATTGACATGTTTGTCTATATCAATAAATCATTGATAAGCAATTTGAAATAAAATTTCTGTTTTAGACTTTATATGCTATTTTCTAAAAGTCCTTTTATGACCAATGATACATTAAATCGTAACATTTTAAATTGCAGTGTGTATTCTATCACTTGAAATCGCATTATGACACAACATTATAGGTTTTATTTAATACGGAATGGCAATTGGCGTATGTCGGATCGTATTGATCTAAAAATACAAGAATAGGAACATAGTATCGACATTTCCTTCTGAGAACTGGACATTAGCAGAATGAATAAACTAAGTGCCTATAATAATACTAAGGTTTGTCAGTAACTTTTTGTATACATAATCCGACAGCCAACTGTATTGTTTATTTTTTGACATTTCGGCTTCAGAAAAGTTGATGTTTATAACAGGTGAATATGAATATAACAGGTGGGGTCAAATACAAAGAATTTATTTTTCTCCAGGACCTTAAAAAGAACCGAAATTTTCAATCTGGACTAAAATTGACATAAAGACATCTATGTTTGATTAACTATATCTATTTTATTTTGTATTATGATGTTGTTCTGCGCTCGAATCCAAATTATAATAGTTGAAACAACATGTTATCGTCAATAAAGCGTGTCTTTAACATACGACTTCATTCCTTAACATGTTTTTAAAGTTTACAATATTTCATGACATTGGCGTCAGAAGTGATAGATAGCGTTAATTACAAATTTATGAAAAATGGTAAAATTAAAAACAAAAAACAGAAAGCTAAACAACAAAACAACAAAAAGACTTCATAAAACCGGTAAGTACACATTATATTCAGCCTTCCAACTGTTTGAATCGGGCGATACAGCTGAGTCTTGTTTAGACGAGGCCCCTGTTTGATATCTGTGAGGATTACCTTTTTATAGTATTCATGTATAATAAAATTTCAACTCAAAATAGATTCAACAACTGTCGAATTATGATACGTCAGTAGTATAGGTTCTGGGGGAACTGTTATGTAACGTTTATCTTAATTAATTTGAATAAAAGGTGGTGCGAGATGTATGACAAGATAACAGCACGTCAACGAAACGAAAAACCAAAATACATCTTAAGGGTAACATACAGTCTTCATTAATAAGTACATGGCAATAACAAATGTCAAGCTCTAAATCGTTCCGATTCAAAAATAAGAGTAAACAATAGATTACAGGTGTTAAAATTTAATAATAACATTTATATACAAATAAGGGTAGAAACAAAAGCTAAAGGAAACGCATGACCAAGCGTCTCCTGCAATGCATGCATCGTATCAACCGCAAGGTGAATCCACAATCAGACAAAATGTCCCGATAAGGTATACGACAGGATAGGTTAATGTACAAATCACACACTGGAGAACATGTTGTTCGTGAGTTTATAATATACAGATACATCCTATTGGTCAACCAATTCGTGATGGTAATCGTCAAATTTATGCAGTGTTGATGCAGTGGTTTTCCTCATAGCTCTGTTGGGTAGTTACTTTGCCAGGAGAAAGGACCATTATACAGTACAGGACACCTATCTATTTCGCTAGAAATGTTCTCTAAATCACGGCATGGCAATGAGATCATTTATGTGCATGTAGCCAGTCAAATCTATTTATACTTAAATTATTAAGATGGACGCTTTGTCAGTTCATTAGTTGAAATAAAGAAAAAATCCGAGCACGTTATATAATATATTTTATTTTAATTACAAACACTTCAAGGAACTCTCCATAAAATTATCTTGATATCTAATTAATAAGGATGACATATGATTAAGAATATTGTTTCTTATGACAGTTGTACTTAGTAACCTGATCGCTAAATGTACATTTTTTTTTATGTGATCTAGTATATAGATCAGGATAAAACAGAATTACAGTCATATTGTAGTAAAATAAACCTTTTTAAGTTCCTTTTAATCCTCAAATAAAATCTTAAAACGAACGCAAATTGAAAAGAAGTACAAGATTTTGAATATAATATTAACTTGTCTTGTAATTAAAAGCTAATAACAGTATTGTGTCTGGTTAAAGGAAATGCCTTTATGTTAATGTAAGCTTAATATTTAATTCGCACCTGCACCTAATTGACCTTACATTATGGATTGTTGACGAGCTGTTGCAAACTACATATGTATAATAATAAAAAAAATCTTTATTTCAAATTCAAAATAGGAAAAGTATTATAGACCTTCGAGAATTGTTAAAGCTGCATTAATTTTTGTCAATGCTTAAAACACAAAGAAATATGTGATTCTGTATTTAAAGATGTTTGGAATAATGCAAAACATTTTATATCATGTTTGAATTACATAATTTCAATTTTGAAGAACAGCGATGATTGTTCGAACGAGAACAGTTTAAAAATAATGATTTTCAATGTTGATAACTTAAAATGCATTTAACCAAACATGACAAACAAGAGTTATAAGAATAATAACGATATAAAATTAATGCAAATGAATTATTAATTTGAATCTGAAAAAAGAATAAAATTTGCTTTTAGTTTGATAGAATTTAGGTTTGGTAAAAAATGTAAATAAAGCTTTTCATCTATCCAAGACTCATAGGAACAAGTTTGTTCTTTATATTAAAAAAACTGATGTTTTTCATATAATTGTGGTTTGAAAAGTAAAACCGATGTATCAATTGACTTGAAACAACTATTCCCTACATACGGTCCCAATATTCGCATGCTTTGTTATCCCCCTTTGTTATTTGAGTATCTTTACATATCTCCGAAAGTACGAAAAACCAGTACTTTCTAATACCTATATCAAGTTAAACGGGATATTTCTAAACAAGATTTGGCTTCAAGCGTGTGTTTTTTTCTTGGACAGATCATCTTTCAATTGAATCTCTCAAATTACATTTATTTAAAGAAACATAAAGAAGTTAATTGATACCATGCTAAGTTACACGATTAAGGCATACATGTAAACTACATGCACTTTCCCTTCTTGTTCCCAGTACACAATCGTGGTCTTGAAAATGGTATCAGCACGAATTTGTTTAGATCTGCACTGAAATGTTTATTCCTGATTTTGCGTCCTGTACGATTTTGTTGGGTGTTTCTATTTCCGCATATTGACCATGAGTGTAGTTATGTATATGTAATGTCATATTGACCATGAGTATAGTTATGTATATGTAATGTCATATTGACCATGAGTATAGTTATGTATATGCAATGTCATATTGACCATGAATATAGCTATGTATATGTAATGTCATATTGACCATGAGTATAGTTATGTAAAAATCATGTAATATCGTAGTGAGGAATTATCTTTTTTTGTTTATTTACAGTTCAAATTAATGAATTCACAGCTTGAGTTACAACTAAATTTCAAAGCGAAAAGGTTGTTTAGATGGACAAACATGGGAAGAAAAAAAATGTAATAAGAAAGAGGCTTGGAAGAAAATGACGAATATATAACAACATGATAAGTACAGAAAATGCCATAAGGAGACATCCAAAAGAAGTTGGATAATTTATGCATGGAGTGATAAATGTAAAATTTCAAAATATTTTGAAATTATCCTTTTTCATTTTTTTTTGGGGGGTGGGGGGTTTACAAACAATTATATTATACTTCAATCACACGAGGAGTCGCTTAATGGATACCAAACATTATCTTGTAGCAAATGATCCAGCGTAATAATGGTGTATGTTAGTAAAATCTTCGTATGAAAAAAAGTTCTAAATCATCATCAGATTAGTCCAATCTCTAAGGCACCGACCGTTCATCTTTCATGAGTATTATTGGATGGAGGGGCATGGGTTTTTTTTCTGGAGATAACCATATAACTTTTTAACCTTAACAATACATGCAGGATCAAGATGTTTTCAAAATCAATTTAAAAAAAACCCATTAGCAATAAACTTTTTTAATATTTCCCTTTTAAAACAATAAAAAAAGGGTAGGATCAATTTTCCATGAATTCTTATCAAACCAGGGACATTTTTCGACATTCCTTCAATCTGTACTAAAACACACAGTATCCGATTCATATGTTAACAATATCTAAGCGTATTTCCGAATATTTCACTTAAAAGTCATCAATGGCTAAAAATAATTCAAACTGATATCTTGCTAGATTATCGAAAATGTTTTTAATTTTAGCAATTATCCAACAATTGTCAAGAAGGTCATTTTTAAACCAAAAACCAAAATTCTATTGGTAATAATTTCTGTACAAAAACTTTCTTTCATATACAGCATTATTTAATTAGGTATAAGTCATCTTTCTATGCAAAATTTGAAATTTGCAATATTTTCGTTAACAGCAATATATC
Source organism: Mytilus californianus (assembly GCF_021869535.1). Classification (NCBI taxonomy): domain Eukaryota; kingdom Metazoa; phylum Mollusca; class Bivalvia; order Mytilida; family Mytilidae; genus Mytilus; species Mytilus californianus. Next base: position 2,454,523 of record NW_026262745.1, on the reverse strand, counting down.
ACTGAACATTTTAGGAAATATGAAAACTAATTGAATACGGTTTGAGTCTCATGAGTATGTTATATGGACTTCGAATTCCAGTAGGCCTTAAAATCTTTATTAATTGTTCCAGTTGTTGAAACAAAAACTCATGGAAATTTGCCTTACATCTTTAGAATAAAACTATATGATTGAAAATCCGATGTCCCCCTCCCAAGAAAGCATGATTGTGCATGCCTTAAGATCCCCATCGTTCCCTTAATACTTTGTTGTACGAACAATCGATACTAGGCGGTGTTTTTAACAATAGAACGTTCAATGTTATTCTTGTAAGCATGAACGAACAGACGAACCAAATGAAAAATAATAGCATGTATTCCATGTGTGTAAACACTGGGAGTACTTTTCGGAATACACAATAACGAGATTGAGGAATAAGGGTAGAATGCAATTATATAACTACTCTTTGTTATCTCTTGATTTTGTTGATTAAACGTGATCTTAAGAAAATGAAGATGGTCATTAATATTAAGCAATAAACAAACAAAATACTTCTGATATAATTATTAATTATTTAAATGGTCGGTTCTCTATCCATTTTCTTTTAAATCGTACACTTTCGACAGATTTTTATCTATTAATGCATGGAGGGATAAATATAAAATATCAAAATATTTCATCACTGTCTAAAGATGTATCAAAACTGCAAGCCTTCTTTCTGGATTTTAGAAAAAAATTGAGCAATTATCAAAACATTGTCGAGAAGGACATTCCTAACCAATACAAACATTCTAACAGAAGTAATTGCATAAATTGTCTTTCAGATATACCATAATTTATTTAGGTAAATGTCGTCCGTCTATGCACAATTAGAAATTTGCAATATTTTCGTTAACAGCAATAAATCACTAAATATTTTTGGAAATATAAAAAAATAATTGATTACGGTTTAAGTATCATGAGTATGTTATATAGACCTCGAATTCCATAGAGTTTGTCCCAGTTAGTGAAACAATTCAGGAGAAATTTAATCTTTAGAATAAAACTATATATTTAAAATTAAACTCATTGATGTCCTCCCCCTAGAATATAGGATTTTGCATGCCTAAGGATTCTAATCGCTTCCTTCATACTGTTTTTTACTAACAATCGATACTAGGAGGTGTATTTTAACAATATAAGGTTCAAAGTTATTTATAGTGCGGTGAATAAGGGCAGATTTTTTGGAATTTAATCTCCCCACCGAACACACACCTATATTATATATCATTCGAAAGAGGAAACTTTGTACTTTAACAATATGCCTGTCGTAATTACCAGATAAGGTCACAATTGTTTAACATTGAGGTCAAAGGTCATCTTTACAAATCTGTTAAAATTTTGAAGGATTCAATTTTGAAATGTTTTTTCTATTTCTAACTTCTACTTAAATACAAACGATATTTTTTTGGCTGTAGTTATGTTTGATATTATAAATAAACCTTAATCATAGATATTTGTTCTTCAAAAATTTCCCAAAACGACGTTTTTATAAACATGATAAACAAAACTTCAAAAATCCAGTTTTCAACCTTTATTTCTTTATAGCACCATAACCTTATAAATTGTTTTAATTTCACGTAAATATCAAGTGTCATGAAGGACTATACTTCAATATTATTTTTTTAAACTAGCATATTGGGTGAGGTATCAAGCCAGATGCAATAGAACACTACAGTCAAATATGACCTCATATTAACTTTGAGGATAAGTTTGTTTTTTATAGACGAAATGTTGCTTCTGTTTTTTTCACCGTTTATTGCTGCTTCCATAGCGTTATCTATTGTTGTGTGTGTTTACTCAAGTTTATGTCTATAATATTATCGGTTTAACTCCCTTAACCCCTTTTTTTCCCTTGCAACGTACCACAGACTTCAAAAGTTACTCAAGCCTGATCTCCAGCATCTTCATTTCCATCAACTGACACAAGACGCCTATTGATATTTCCACACATTTCACTTGCCTGGCATGAACACAGGTGTGTACATGAAAGGTTCTGCTCAAAGCAAACATGTTCTTTTGAGCGCACAGACTTTTCTTTACAAGTACAGAGAAGGTCTTGTAGGAAGTCTGAAGACATTTGACCTCCAACAAACCGGCTTCAAACCATCCTTATCAATCCATTCAAACTTTAACGGAGAACCTTATAGGTGGTTTAGGAAGGTGTGATGTCATCCATATACTTCTTTGCAAAGGTGCTCGACGCAAATGTTGCCTAAATGTTGATTCACAAGGAGGAAGCTTGACCAGATACGCATCTTTAGTAGTCGCCAGTTTTACGCGTAATCTATTGAGGTCACTGTGTAAGCTTTTAAATTTACTCTTTTGATCATAAAGCAAAACTACGAGTTTCCTTGCGACTGAAAGAGATTTATCAACATCACAGTTTGCCAGGTTAACTAAATCGGAAACATCACTACACACCTGTTTCAGGACTTTGAAAACCGTTTTTGTACCTATACAAAACATTGCCGATGTGGAGTCACATCCTGACATTGCGTTCACGGCAAACAAGCATTGACTGACGATGGAATTCAAAGAATTACTTAGTTCATGTAAAGGTATAAAACGTCTTGCGTCCTTGGTGTTGATTACAGTTCCTGGTTCAAACTAAAGTTCTTCTGTGTTTTTCAGGGAGAAAAACAGTTGACACAAAAAACTAAAACGTCCGTGTCAGGGTATTTCACTATGATCCTTCCTTTACAGCTACCACTGCCAAACTGTATATGGGGTGCAAAATCATACGCGTATCAGCTTCCTCATGCGTACTGTTACGGTCGACGCAGTCAATGACCGTTTTAGCACATATGCGTTTTACGATTTCAGGATCGGAAAAAGTTCCAGCTAAAGTTAGTTCACTATTATTTGCTTGTGCATTATGTTTCTTTTCGTGGTAACAAACAATAAAATTTCCAAGATACTAAAGCAATGCTTGCTTATTTTCATTGGAAGATAAAAACTTTTACAGTCTGGAAGGTAGCAACCTTCAATTACTTGGAAGACCTTTTGTGTAAAGTTTGATCTTCGGTCGACGTCCCGTTTTGCTGCCTTGATAGAAAGTTTGACATCATATCTGACAAAGATATCAACAACGAAAGTAGCCCTTGAAAAACAGTAGAGCTGAGATTGGAAGATCTCTGTCCCCAGGTCACCAAAGGTTTCAAATTGTTAGCATTGATACACTGAGACATACCATTCCTAATCAAAACGGTAAACGATTTATCGAACTCGGGGAGAGAGGGACAATACGATGTCTCGTTCTCAAAATAATGACAAAAGAGAGTCGAAGAATACCAAAGGGACATTCAAACTCATAAGTCAAAAATAAACTGGCAACGCCATGGCTAAAAAAGAAAAAGACAAAAGTAACAGTACACAACACACAACACAGAAAACAAAAGACTGAGCAACACGAACCCTACCAAAAACTGGGGGTTATCTCAGGTGCTCCGGAAGGGTTAGCAGATCCTGCTCCACATATAGCATCCGTTGAGTTTCTAATGTAAATACAAACCCGGTAATATGTCTAATTCGGTAGGTCATATTTGGGGGAAAGGGGACGAGACTGTAGTTACGACATTAGGAACATGTCCGTCGTCATCTGTGAAACAGATATTCCATAACGGTCAACCAACTCGTGATGGCGTCCGTAAAATGTACAAAGGGATGATGTCAACTTCCCCACTTGTAATTCTCGGTTTAATAGCTTCCTTGTGAGCAGCAACCCCCTATCAAGGAAATCATGATAGGAAATACAAGCCTTGGAATATCGTATCAACTGGGAGACATATACTCCGCATACAGGCGCTGCTGGAATGTTGCTATATAGAAATGGTAAGTTCACAATTAGGAAGCTGAAATCATCTCTTTGGTCGTAAAGTTTTGTTTTCAACCGACCCTCTTTGCCAATTTCTAGATGTAAGTCAAGATATGAGGCAGAATTAACTGTACCTCTTGTATCCTGTATCTCAAGTTCGATAGGATAGATGCGTTCAACATAATCACCATAATTTGAATTATTCAGTGAGAGAACATCATCTATATAAAGGAAAGTGAATTTAAGATCGGCTTTACATGATTTTTCTCATGGTTCTATCATCATGAAAAAAAACGCTGTAGGGATCAGACTCACTGGTAAAGCTAGCATATACAGCAGGTAGACAGGTAGCCACCCTGAGTAGTTGATCCTATTAGACATTTGCGGAAACTTGGTCTTTACCTTCATGTAGGACAAAAAACAAGGGGTCATCTCAAAATACATAAAAAAAACAACAGTAGAGATACAAAGTAAAACCAAATGACTTTTGTGTTGTTATGTAAATAAATCTTTTTGACAACACACTAATGCAGCGAAAATGGCCACAGCAGATTTGAATCGCTGTATTGGATTTCACGTATAAATCCCCATAACTTTGTAATTTCTTTTTAATGATCCGATGCCGTGTTCAACCTCTTCTCTATAGTGTGTAAAAAAAGCCCACCAAAAAAGCAGAGAACCATACGCGTTTCGCGAGAAACAGAGTACTTTTCTTTATGTTATAATTCCTAAATTGTGTCTTACCTTAATTTAGTACAGCAAAATAAAAAAAAAATCGTTAAGAGGGTACTCTACGAACGGTGCACTTGAACATCACGAGAATAATCAAGTAACACAATATAGTAATTAAACCCTCAGCAGTGCAGTGTTTTTGAAATAGTATTGTCCTTGTTTTCACAATTACACGTTTCTATCCGTAACTGCTCCCTAACCGACTTAAATAGATTGTGATATTTTTTTTAAATTTCTTATCGCCTGATATATTTTTGCACTTTAAATACCTATTAATCATCGGAATCATTTTGCGAATAACTTTATGTGACCGTCATAAGTGCACACTATAGTTCAATTGTACCGGTCTCGGATCAGGAGTTACTGCTCATGCTTCGATCAGATCAGCCCCTCCCATGTTCATGGGAGAGAATTATCGACACCGTGAAAAGAAACTATCCATACTCTAATGATTCCAAAGATCTCTACAAAAAATACTCACAAACATACAACTCAAAACCTGGTAGTCATTTTTACCTGCGTCGCCGAAGTCGAAAGCAGGTCTAGTAACAGCTCTTATCGGTATTCCCACTGTCTGTATCCCTCTGCTCAGCTCTTAATAAAATTGCATACCATGGCTTTGTGACGTTAGAAAACGTTATTCCAGTCTAAATAACTCTTACCCGGACATTTCACCGACGTCATACGAAATGAACTGACGTTGATAAGTTTGACCCAAACTTATCAAGTCATCTTCAGTTTGATGTTAAAACAATGAAAAACACTTGTTTCTTTCGTGCAAAATATACCAATACAATCCGATAAATCAATAATCCGATTTTCATCATATTTATATTGTAAACTATCAGCTGTTCGACACAATATGAAGCCCTTTTAAACTCGTTGGCTGCGCTCACTCGACAAAAAGCCTCATATTGTGACTCGCAGCTGATATTTTACAATATCAATATGCAGACAACCTGATAATCGGTACGATTATGTCCGTCCGTCCGTCCGTCCGAAAGACCTGTGGCAATGAATTTTTCTTAAAGTTTTTTTGGTTTGTATTGACGGGAATGATTTTATATTTGGTCTGCAGCTTCATAATGTCGAGTTGTAGCGGGTAAACAATTTTTACATCACCCATGCAGCCATTTCCTGTTTCATACTTGTATAGTTTGAAATTTGACAACACTCAGTGTATAAGGAATTTTCTCGTCAAATTTTTCGTGCCTTCAATGAACAGGAATTATCAGTTATTCTTCAGTATACACCCAACCTCATTCAGTTACATGCAGTGACGCAGGTCCAGGCCCGGTATTGGTCTCGTTTAATTTGAAAAGATAGGCAGTAAAATTCCAATTATTTTACATTTCAACAGAGTATGACGAATAGTTCAAATTATTTATTCGACACAAAGATGTTAATTGATAACAGTGCTATGTTTTTTTCGTATATTTTTCTAATTTTTTTTTATACCAAAAACGTGGAAAAAGTGTATGTCCAATTCAGAAAAAATAAAAGCTAATCAAAATATACAGAATTGCAAGTATAGTGCCATGAAGAATAAATAGTTCGTAAGCACCCAACCCCTAATTCTCTTAAAAATATGGAAAATTTATACGTATGTCTTAGAATAAACATTAAATTTGTCAACATGCTCCTTAGTTGATCGCCCTTTTATAACACGAAGTCTTGCTAAATTAATTTCTAACTGTCTTAACCTAGCCAACGATAATTTCGATTGTTTTTCATGTCTCATGTACAATTCATTTAATGGTGTTTGTCCATTCTATCATACTCCGTACATTTACATCATGTCCAACCTGGATAACACCAAGTACATTTGTACAATAATTAATGTGTACACATTACTACATATATTTCTTTAAAACCCATTGTTTTCAACTATAGAAAAATGTTATAGGAGTCTGTCTTTTGTTTGGAACGACGGAGATAAATTACACTTTGAGACGACCAAAGATTAAAATGCTACCTATAAGTGTAATTGTAATCCTAATCGTAAGTATATGACAGTTTCCGCAAATGACTAATATTTGTAACATTTATATAGGATAAAGGGTAACATAGCAGCAGAGAAGTGAAGAGACGAATTACCCTCTCTTTTTGATCTAACGTTCTGAAGAAGTATTGCAAAAACATGACCCAGAACTTAAATATTGGAGACTTTTCACAATCCCATCTCCGGAACTCTTCAGTCAAAGGTAACATGTGTGTTTCAAAAACAACCTTAATCTCAGGGAAATGTTTGGCATCGGTAGTTTTCCCTGTTTGAAACGATGACATGGACGAGGAAAAAAGGGTCCATGTATTTTTTGGAAGCTTATTTTTGATTTTATACAATAAGACTTTTCTGACAAAGTGATATTTGACGGATTATAGCAAAAAAGAAGTTATAATATAAACATATACAAACAAACTTTGTACATATATAAGTGCACTTAATTGAAAATATCTGTATATAAAAGCGAAAAAGGTAGTAATTTCATATATCAGTCGAGTACAAATTATTAACCGTAAGGTATAATAATTCACAAAATGTGATGCAAGGGAAGTGATTAAGTTCCGTGATGAATTTGCAGTATTTTTCTTTATTCTTTTTTCGTTGATATCTTAAGGCTTTTTAATATTCACGTTCTGAAATGTTTATCAGTAACAAGTTGTATGAAGTACTATTTGCTTAAAACATTATTAGTTAGTAATGACTACTACTATGAAAAGAAAACAAAGTTTGTGTCTGAATTTACAATAAACATTTACTTCACTTTTAAACAATTTTTTTAGAAAAATATGACCATCCGAATTTTTACGACAGGGTGGAAAAAAAAGTAGACATATGCGCCTTTACGTTGAGACCATTTTTAGCTGTGTGTTATTTGGGGAGATTGAACTCGACATTTAGACGACTTTTTACACTTCTGTCACCGCACTTATTATGTAAGCATGCACGAACAGAGGAACCAAAAGAAAATTAATACCATGAATTCCATGCGTGTAAAAACTTTGAGTACTTTTCGGAATATTCAATAGCGAGATTGAGACAGACGGTTAGAATGAAATTACATAACTAACCTCAGTCAGCTCGTGATGTTGTTGATTATAGTGATTTTAAGAAAGTTGTAAAGGTCGTTCATATTTCGCAATAAATCTTAATAATCTTAAAGTTTTCTTAGGTTAAGGGGTTTTATGCAAGTTTTTTGGTCGTGCCTTAAACCTTCTAAGAATATACTAAGAAAATGCGTATTTAAGAACTTAGGTAAAAAGGACGGAGTTTCCTTAAGTTACGTGTTTACTAAGGAAAATCTTAACTTCAGTAGCGTTATTTTAATCAGAGTGGTCAAGTCAAAGTACATTATGCATATTTGTCAGGTTGGACAATATCTGTTTTAAATCTTTATTAGAACACAGTGTATGTGTATGTACAAACTGTAAAAATTCTAATCAGAATACCTTAACTCAATAAAAAGAATTTTCCTTTACTATTAAACATTTAACCTAAAGTCATTTAGCTCTTAACTAGTTCAGTTCTTATACATCCTTAGCTTTGAAATATTCAGCCTTGAGCGTTCCTGATGAAGATAAATTAAGAAAAGCGCGTCGGATGCAATAAATGTATAAAATATTGTTTGTATTTTTTAACCCAACCTGTATCATTGGTTAATCTGTAATATTTCACCCCAGTGAACACACAGGAAGCTGTAATGCTGTAAGTTCTAAATGATTGAAGGAATTTCTAATTTGGCACTAGTGTGAAATTAATTTCACGGGATATTTGCCCCTCCTCTTTACACTGAAAAAACTTGTGACATGGGTAATTGTATTTTGCTATAACACATACATGATATAGGTTTGAGGAATGTCGAACGAAAATAATTTATTATAGAATGCAATAGAAACAATTCGTTTCACATATTTTATTACCTAAAATTCATTTCCCTGTTCAATGAATCAGTTATTTGGTAAATATTATATGTTCTTTCGTTTCCTGTGTCGTTGTTCGGTGTATTCATTGATTTGTACCCAACTATAAAAAAATGCAATCAATTATTAATGATGAAATATGTAGTACCTCAAAATAGAAAACGAGCAACTTCATTCAAGACGTTCATGTACATTAATTCCCTATTGCATTGGTTACTATGAATAGTATTCTTAGATTTAATGATATTTTCTTCAAGTAATTGTGTATGATTCATTTCCGTAAGATGTATAAAAAGGTTTGTTTTTACATTAAATAGTTCAAACATTGAAAACTAAAACCTGGAAATAGGCTAGAGAATATTTCCTTCACAGTCAAATTAACCAGTTGAATAACACCCAGAAATGGGTATTTTTTCTTTCATTTTCACAGTTTGAAACGTCTAAATATCTATTCAAATAACAACACTTTCTGATCTTTCTGATACGGTTTTACAGATTCATTCTAAATAGAAATGGCTGACACTTTTGAGGTTATTACACTAGTGTTGTAGCAGGTCAACTTTTTATGAGAAATAAATAAATACCACAGAGTCTTGAATGAAAATAAACTTGTTTTTTTGTATCGTATATTTGCTATCTAATTGACTTAAATGCCCCACATCTCCTCTTTAAGAAGATGTTTCTACTCATAAGGCATAGATGGCATTAAGCGTTTCTAGCATGACTTTGAAATTATTTGTATGCTTTTCAAATTCATTATGAAATTGTTATATTTCGGAGCGACATTGATGGATCTTATGGAAACAAAAGCAGTCTAACGTTCTAAAGTATGAGCCTTCTATGAGTTTGTCTTATAGGGAGCAACATCTGACTTTTGTTCAACGTCTAAAGTTTGATTTTGTCAAGTTTTATGGACTCCGCCCTTTTTTAATTTACATTTGAGTTCGGTAGTTTGGCTTATACTTTTTACCGATTCTCCTTTAACTCACAAAAACTAAATGACATTTCCTGAAACAAATCGCGGAAAGTATACTCAAGGGAATGTCAATTTCAAATCTGCATAGGAATCAAATTATAAAAGACATTTATCTCTTCAAATTTAGGAAAATATCAAATCCCATTAACACCGTTAGAATGAACTAGTAAATAGTTTTTGCCCTATAAATGCATTTGCATTTCAATCGAATATTATTCGCCGATGTTTTCATTCTTTCACATTTAATAGTAGTTACATTCACGTGCATTACGCAGTTGGTGATTCTTTGCATCATTTTTAAATGTGATATATTTTGTGATAGAGTTATACAATTATTTTATTTCGGCCAGGTTATGACGCAGAACAGTTTGACGTGAGCATATTAAGTAAGCCTCTATAACACCTTCTTTGTCTACATATAAGTTACTTGTCTATTCAAACCTTCACAAATTGACTTTTATTAGCGATATATATATAGTATAATAAGCAATAATAGCTTAATTCGGTCTGTTAAACTATTGTTAGCTAAACTTAAATGAAAGACGGATAGAAATAACGTTATTGTTCAGTATTCCGTATTTCAACTAAGTAATATGTAATAATTAGGTTCTTTTTTAAACCTAATAGGAGAGGTTATTGTTTTTCTGAACATGATTTACATATTTATGCTACTATATCAGAACAAAACATTGGCCGGATATGAGATGAACAAAATAAAGTAATGTACCAACAGTACCCCATAATGTTATGTGTGGCCGACACCTTATACATGTATATATGTATAGTACTATATAGTATAGTCGGCCCTTTAATAGCCGACTATACGGTATAACTGCACTTCGGTGGATAGTGGTATCATTGGCAATCATACCTCATCTCCTTATTTGTATATAGTAAAAAATATTGAAGAGCTGTCAATTTCTGTCTAGATTTCTGACTCTCTTGAAATTTTTTAAAGCATGTTTTTGTAGTTGGACACCTTCCACCTTGAAGTTCTCAAATTTATAGATGTACCAAGTACTTTAGTTTTTTCTATCCTTAATTACAGTCTGTATCAGGAAATCAAGCAATGCACAGGTATATCATCTGTCTTAGCTCAACTTTGAACATCAAGCGGAAAGAATTTCATAATTGCGTCTTATAATTTGTACTCATAAACTTAATGAACTTTTCTCGTCACTACAACATCTGACGACTATAACGGAAATAATTGTACACGTTATTCCAATTATTTGTCATTACTTCGGAACATATCGATACTTTTACATTAGCATTACAGAAAATTGTAAGTGATTAAGAAATGCTTAATCTGTCAATCCCTTACTTTCTAAGATGTCTTGTTTCATCAGACAAAGACGTTAGACAGCTGAGAATGTTTCATGGTTTTACAACCGTTTGAAATCGTTCAAATTACAACATTATCTTAAACGAAAACTTCCCCTTAATTCAAAATATTTATTCACTGTGATTTATAATTTGAAAAACCTGGTGTCGTTTGGTTGTAACATTTCCCATGGGAAAATTCAAATAAGATTTGGAACATATTGTTTTATAGGCTATTCAATGACCTAAAATACTAAAGGATTATTTAGAGCACCGGTACTTCAAAGGTGAAAGAAGCATACAAGCCTAGGAAAGTGACAAAAAACGTACAAAAGACGTGTTTCGCAGGAAAAGAGCCAAACCCAAACAAAATGGTAACAAATAATAATCAAATATTATATGATATCTAAATATTTGTAATTTTATTGGTCAATCCTTAAGAAATAAAGAGGAAAAAACAGCACAATACTCAGAAATCAGAGTATTGTCTATGTACCTTATAGAGAAAATTATTTGGTACAATTTTCCTACTTAAAAAATGTATGCATATACAAAGCCAAATGTTTCTTTTGTCTGAAGCCGGAAAATAAAAATCGCCTTACATATATACAAAAACTAATTTCTCTCTACTAGTATTTGCTCAACTAGGTACAATTCAAAATTTACTTATAACCTCAAAATTATAGATGTAAAATTCATAGAATAATTGAAATGAATAAGGGTTTACTTTATTTTTATTCAGCTACTGTAAGCGTAGCTTTCCACAAGGATTTCATAGCAATGAAGGATATATATACACACTTTCCTAAAAGATTTCCTAGCAATGAAGGATATATACAAACGAAATAGTCATACCTCTTTAAATGCAAGAAAATAAAGAAACGTAAACGATTTTGATTTTGCAGAAAATTACACTGTAAAGATGTCGTATCATTTATTGTTGAAATTGAAATTTACTTCACCATGTATAAGGCGAAAAAAATATAGAAGCTATCAAAAAATATATTAACAAAAATACCAAACTCAAAGGTAAATAAAAGATCGAAAACAACTGTCATATTTCTGACTTGGTACAGGCATTGTCCGAAGATCATAGTGGGTTTAACCGGGTTTTATAGCTAGCCCAACCTCCTACTTGTATTACAGTTGTTTAAAGTTCCTAGTTCCGTTATATTGAAATCACTTCTTTCTTTGTCAATCTTTATATAGAAAAAAGTAAGATTGACAGAAAAGTATTGATATCGGGCTTTTCTAACTTTAAACGTCGATACATAATGTCACCAAATGTGCATGTTACGAGGATTGCTGCTCACAAGGAAGCTATTAAACCAAGAGTTCCAAATGGTGAAGTTGAAATCATCCCTTCGTAAATTTTACGTACGCCATCACGAGTTGGTTGACCTTTATGGAATAACCGTTTCACAGATGATATCGGATATGTTCCTTATGTCGTAACTACAATACCCTTCCCTTTTCACGAATGCGACCTACCGAATTAGACTATTTACCGGATTTGTAATAACATAATCACAACGACGGGTGCCACATGTGGAGCAGGATCTGCTTATCCTTCCGGAGCACCTGAGATCACCCCCAGTTTTTGGTGGGGTTCGTGTTGCTTAGACTTTAGTTTTCTATGTTGTGTCATCTGTACTATTATTTGTCTGTTTGTCTTTTTATTTTTGGCCATGGTGTTGTCAGTTTGTTTTCGATCTATGAGTTTGAATGTCCCTCTGGTATCTTTCGTCCCTCTTTTACGCGTGAAACATATGGGGATAGATTACTAAGTCAGTTCGGGTCCATGGAATAGAAAAGAGACTAGAAGAGTTATAAGAACACAATGGTTTTACAGAGCATTCCAACATCATATGCAGAATAAAGTAAGAAGATGTGGTATGATTGCCAATGAGAACACTATCAAACATAAGATATCATAATGCTTAGGATATATAATGGAAGGTAAAGTATTAAAATTGTATGCAAACTATTGTCGGAACATATTCTTTACGGGAAATATTGCATTTTAACATTCATTACAATTTGTTTGTGTGTCTGTAAGTAGTCATGTATGGGTGATTTGGAATCAGAGGCACTAATGAATCATTGAATTAAAACGATATGGGCCCTTGTACTATATGATAAATATAACACTGTATACATTTCTTTCATCTGAAGCGCTTTTCTGGATTCACTTTCATCAGGAACGCTCAAACCTTAGCCATTTGAATCCCAGGGACGCAACAAAAAAAATCTGGTTAATTTATATTGATCTATAGTATAGCGTCAAGTTTCATCTATTTCGGTCATATTTAAGGCAAAAAACAAATTCTACAAAAAACCAAGTCAATAAGTGTGTCTGCCGACATTAAAGACGAGAAGTAAGCCACATCAAGTGCAAGGGGTAATTGGTTAAAGCAATAGTTGTGCAATAAAATAGGCTACTAAGGACCCGTAAAAGACTTGTAGTAAGTGTCCAATAGAACTTTTGAACAATGTATAGAGAACACATTTGATTGATTGGGATGAAGGCCTATTGATTTGTGTCTTTAGAAATATGAGATAGCAGGTAGGGACATATACGTTTAGGTTCGTCATAAGTCCCAAAGGAACCCTCAATGTGTTGTAGCAAGTCGTCGTGTGAATCTTATAATGATGTATTTCCCATTTGGTAACAGTGGTACAAATTTGAATTAAAGTTTAAAAGCTCAATATCATACATATTTGACTGAGACATGAAAAGTTATATAGGAATCGAATATACGTACATGAAGAGACAATCATTTTTCGATTGTTTTTTAAGAGAAAAGCAACTGAAATAAATAAAGCGTTCCCTGTTTTGGAGATAGAACATTTCAGTACAAACAATGTAGTTTTAGAAATTTATCCCTATATTTCCATTGGAGATAGACCATGGATTTTTTTAACTTTGATATATCCCCATTTGTGAACTGCAGGATAAGATGAAGAATATTATGAAGATTTTAGAATGAACAAGACGTTTGGAAGAGTCGAAGACCTCCACAGAAACATTGTGTAAAAGCATACAAAACGCAAAGTTTCTACTGGATGAGGTGCTGAAAACGTTACAGTTCAAACAGAAGACGAAGACTAGACAAAGACTGCATACATGTTTTTGAACTTTTTTATATCTATTTTCTCATTAAATCGTTTGACTACTTAAATTGTAGCGACAACACTTTAATCCCAGTTGCCAGTTTACATAATACGCCCCTAATCACAGTTTCTATACCATTATCATTGCCACCAATGCCACGATTCGCCAATAATATTGTAACACATACACCTAGATGTATATATAACTACATTCTGATCAAAAAGGTTAATAAATCCTGTTAAAACGAAATAAACACACTTATAAGATGCATGATTCTGACTAGAGCACAGAAAAATAGACAAGTGACGACAAGTTTTCACATTAAACACCCGTTGATATCTTCCTTTTGGCTGTACATTTTTTTCCTTTTTGGTTTATAAAAAGCTCTTCATTGTTTTATTTAAACTTTGAATTTTCAAAATGTTGGCCTCGAGCATTACTGTTGAGACATTTATTGTCGATATGCGCATCTGGTGAAATAACTTTGGTACCGTTAATGGTATTGCAAAGAGTAAGACAGATAGACATTTTTTTATAAAGTATCAACGGTTTCGGGGTTGGATCAGAGTCATAGAAAAATTGTCGCGAAACGGTTGAACATTTGCGCTTTTCAAATGAACATTTGTGTTTCAAATAAGAAGACACAAGCGGTTCTAGACAATTGAAATTCTCGGATTTCGGAAGGTACTCTTGACTCGGTATATTGTCATAAAAACTGCTGTTGATTAAAATCTTAGGATGAAAGGTGGTTTCGTTAACCTTGTACGTACTATGGTATACTTTCTTTTAAATAGATCTTCATTAGCCTCTTTTGTCATATATATTCAGTCCTTACTAATATATCTTTAGATTTTTCTAGTTATGCACATGGTTGATTTCATTTTTTCTGGCTTAAAATGGTAGTCGTTCCGTTGTCAGTTTATTAGCATTAGATTAATTGTCTGTACATGTTTACTTTTTACACATTGTGACGTGGATGGAAAGTTGTCTCATTGGCACGCATACCACATATTCTTATTTCTATGTACACTTCCATGGAAAATTCACGCTTTTTAGTCATAATCTGTCATAACATGGGTTTCCCTTACTTGTCCCTCATTCTTTTAAATCCTTGTTAATGGTTGTTATTGTGTTCAGTTATGATAATAGACTCAGTAATAACAACTTGCTATAGTCAGACGTGCTACATGATTCGGGTAAAAAAGGCAAACAGCCTTCGCCCAGGAAATTTTACATATACCGTTGAGATTTGGTTTCCTGTGATCTTCTTACTTTTAGTTATGGTGAATAGATGAAAATAACACTTTTCACATTATGTGTGTCTGAAGCGCTTTTTTGGATTAACCTTAATCAGGAACACCCTAACCTCAAAAATTGAAAGCTAGGGATATGTAAATACGTAGGCTATGTTTGGACTATATGACCAAATAGTATAAAAAGAAAAGCTAAATTGATCTTAGGTTTTTTTTTATTTATCACATGTGGATACATAATTTGCGTAGCTGCTACTTCACTTGTATATTGTAACCATATCCATGAATATCATCTAAAAAACTCTACAGTTGGTTGAATTATTTGAGATTTCGTTGCGTACTCAATTATTTACGGAGTATATTATCGTGTATTCTTTTAGTCAATATGGATATGCGACAGTGTTTAATATATCATGATTGGACATTAGAGCAATCTGAATGTTTATTCCTCAAAGATAATTTCATAATTTCCGCGTACAAGTGCATCAAAGTACTTTGCGAACACGATATATTGCTTTTAAAAAATAGCTTAAATACCAAAAACACTCATCATTTAGTAGATCTTATGAAATCATACCATTACATGGATAAAATGATAACTTGTATAATGTAAACATATAAAAAAATTAATGTTTCAATTTAAGCGTTTCGTGTGACACGTTAAAACCTAGCGATTATTTCTATATAGAACAAAATATACTAAAATAATAAAATGACAAGGAACATGTGAAAACATTTATTTTTATATCAGATATTATATTCTCAGTCATATCTCGGAAACTAAGCTACATCTTATATTTCAGATATGCATTATGCATCATATCAACATTATATCAAAACTATACGGCTGTTTACAAAAACGCCAAGTGCTAAAAAAACTAGAAAAACCAACGAAAAATAATAAACCATTAAACAAAATACATAAAATACAAAGAGATGTAGATAAAACAAAAGTCTGAAGATAATCACTCAATACTTGTCCTAATAAGAAAACTTAAAATCACTAAACACTTAATAATACTGAATCCATACCAATGAAAAGATCCTCTAAAAAATTTTCGTATACAGAAAGTAAAAACCATGAAACATATATAAAACTATTAAGTAATCAGTGTTAACATCAAGGACTTACTAATTTTCTCTTAGTTTTCACTTGCATGTACTGAAATTCAATATGTTACTTATTATATCAGTGATTGGCTCACAAAATATCTGCCGAAAAGAAGAAGAATGGTTTCAAAGCTAAATGCTTTATTGAAAACATATTTGTTAATTTTGTAGAACTGATGTTACAACAAACAACTCAGTGGTTATCCCCGGGTACTGCAGCTACTTTTTCCAATTAAAATTGACTATCATCATAAAAACAAGATTTTAAACACAAACAAATAATTAATCAATAGACAACGACATTGTTATGGGAACCAACTTTGCTTCTCTTCTTGTCGACTTGTTAGTTTATCCTATAGAACTTGAAATAAAGTATACCACAGATACAGTTACTGAGTTAGGTCTGTCGCCTACAACTAGAAATATTCCACTTTATTGGCCTCGAGAATCACCAGAGACACATTAATTGTTGAAATGCGGTACTATCAAGAAAATGCGGATAGTGTTTTATTCAAATTTGCTGTTATATAATTATCGAAATCATTTTAAATTGACGAATGTATCTCTTTTGTATAGCTCTGATTCCTTGTCGTCCGGAATTGGTTTTACTTTTTGTCCATTGTGGTTTTTGCAAACTAATAACAAATAGTTAGTTAATAAATAGCCCCGGAAAATTCTGCTGTTTTATAAACAAACGACTTAATTTATTAACTGCGTTTCGATGAAATAAATGGCTGTTTCATAAAATGCATTAAAAAATGTCTGAAAACATTGAATTTGAACATGACCTCTCTTTTGTTTTGGTCTAAAACTAAGTCATAAAAAGTAAATCGATTTATACGTAAAAGATTTTGAATTGGCGGAACTTGATTATTTCTTAATTATTTTAATGCTGTTACTTTCATACACTAGTATTTATATTTATATGCACGGAAAGTTACTATACAAATGTTTCAAACTTTAATATATGTAATCGTAATTGGAAACACGTTGATATACCATCTTGATTATAAATACAAAAATATATAAACTTATAGCATATGCATTGCCAAACACCCATGGTGTACTTTTTATAAAACTCAATGTTTCATGTAAGAGAAAGCATTGAAACAAGCACGAAGGGATCCTAGTAGTCAGCAAAGCACTTATGTGTTGATGTGTATTATCATTGCTATGGTTATAATCATAATTAACTGTTTACAAAACCTTTGTTTTCGAAATACTAAGCATTTTCATCACAAGGAATATATTACCTTAGCTGTACTCCTCTTCCTGTCGACATGTTATTTATTGTATTCTTCTGAAACAGACGCCAAGCAGGACCATCTCATGAAAACAGAAAAGAGTTGATAATATTTAACTTCACGCCTCACCATAAGATTGATGTTTTTTTACTGAATAATTAAAAATTTGCTGGCTTTGATTACTGCATCTAACATAAATTGAAATAAAGTATACAGCGATACAGTTAAGTCTCTCTCGTAAGATCTTTATCTAGGTAATAACCATGAGGGTCGTTCGAGATTTTTATGACAAATGATAATTTTACTTTTCTCATTGTGAACTTTGCATTTCTGTGTAGCAACCTAACAATAGCGCCTGATATGGAGTATATAAATATATATTGAATCTCCTAGTAAGTAGGATATTCCAGAGCTTAAATTTCCTATCATGTTTTCCATAATATAGATTTGCTGCTTAAAAGTAAGCCATTGAACCTTGTTTTCCAAATAGCAAAGTTTGAAGTATCTTTCCGAAATTTGAGGTAGGGCCAATTTCCCCTGTATTTTTTTCACAGAAGGGCCAATTTCAAAAAGTGGTGAAAGATTAAAATTTACGATTAAAACAAGAAATAAAAATGTTTTTTATTCCATATCTCGATTTTTTTATATTATGATATGTCTCAAAAATAGTTTATTTAACCCCCCCAAAACAGATGAAAGTCAAATAAGCGGAATTTACCGTGTTTTTTGGTTGGGAAAACAGGGAATCCCCCGATAAGGACATTTCAAACCAAAACAAAGTGATGTTTTTTGTTGTTGTTGTTATTTATACAACTTTTTCCCTCAAAAATGAAATTGGTTTGGTGTGTCCTTAATACCCCAAAAACAACTTTTTTAATAAAAAAAAGTGGAACATCATGAAATTGTACCTATATGAGTGCTTAATAGCCAAATATTAAAAGTCAATCTCCGTGGCTCCATCGGTAGAGCGTTGCGCTGGCTATAATAGTTTTTTTTCAACAAGGGTTCAAATCTTACACAGATTGTTTGCCTTTTTTGTGTTGAAATATTAAATTGTAATGTTCTATCATATTTTTTTCCAGATGTTTGTTTAATTTATAGAGTCATTCTGGTTCATTTAGACTATATATCATTTCATTAAAGAAAAAAATATAATGTGTTGCTTATTGTGTGCGTTCCTATTACTATGCATAATCTTGACTTACTTCCTATTCCTGTGTTTACATTTATTATGACTATGCAAGGAGCAATTGCCGTTAAACTGAAGTAGGTGCTCGCGTACATGACCAAAGAATTGATTGTATAGGAATGAAGCCTAAATGTTGTGTGTGTAATATACACATAACGAAAAAAGGCCATAGCAGAAAAATTTCACAACAACAAAAACAATTTTTCGAAACCTTAAACAAGAACGTTATTGAAAATGGTATCATTTGTAACAAATGCAGACAGCAATTTTATCGTCAATCCACCAACTATGGAGATACAAGTACTGACATTGTTACTACCGTTCCTGCACCGGTATCTAAGTTAACAGAAAATAAACTAACACCACAGAACGAATCAATAACACTTCCAATCGTTACTATAGGCAAAACTTCAAGAAAGTGTTGCATCTGTGTTACAACAAAGGGTCCATTTGTGACAATGCCAGAAAAGGCCAGATTACATGTGTTTGTAACACAAGGTATACTAGTACCAACTGGTGTAAGATGTTGTCCGGGTCATCTAGACGGTAAAACCTTAAAAAGGGGACAGAGATAGATGTATCCAGATTGAGAAAACCAACATCCGATTTAAATGCGTCCGACATTATTTGGCTGCTTGACAGGTTACGTGGTATGGTATCTCATGCTAAGAAAAAGAGATTAGACTTCGATGATCCGAACTCTCTTACGGATGAAGATATTGTGAGCCTGACCGGAATCACCAAGGAACAATTTGAATTTTTAGTTTCAAGTGTTTCTAAATTGAAAAAGTCTGCGAATAGATCTCCAAGAACAGCAATAGCAATACTGTTAGTTAAGTTAAAAACCGGACTTTCTCACAGGTGAGTTTTTTTTATTGTTTTTTTAAGGAGGGTTCATAAGCCCGCACATGTTATTGGGCTTGTGGGATACTAAGTAAACAGTTTTCCAGATAAAAACAAAAAGCTATAATGACTGCTGTAAATATAAATAAGAAGTGAGTGCCAATGAGACAACTCTCCTTCCAAGTTGCAATGTATTTAGATTTAACAATTATAGGTCAAAGTACGGCCTTTAACAGCAAGTTATGAAGGGCACCATACATATATAACTCCTACGTCGTTCGGGTCAAGAAGGGTCACCCAAGCCGTGCAGATTAAATGACATATACCGATTTGCTCTGTCAATATCTATAACATATATAAAAATATATTTTAATTAGAAAAAGGTATGTCGAGTAACGAAAACCCAACTGGTAACAAGAAAACATAATAAACGAAAGACAACACAAAACAAAATAAACAAAACATATGAATCTCACTGCGCCTAATTTGAATTGATGTACATGATCATGTACGGTTAATTAATTTTTTGTAACCTGCAAGACATCCAGCGTGTTCAAGAAACTCTTAGGAGCGACCACATTTAAGCACTCTATTAATGTATCATGCGTTTTGAGATATAATCTCATATACGCCAGCGCTCTTGCGCATTTGTTTCATTTTAAAAACTTTGTACACTTAACTACAGTTAAACAAACTTAATATTATATTGGTTATAAATGTCATAAAATACGTCCTTAAAAACAGAGTACACATTTTTCAGATATCTGGCAACTCTTTTTGGAATCGGAAGCAAACGTACAGTTTCGAATATAGTACAACAAGCAAAATCTGCACCGTCCGAAGATTTCGTACCTTCATATATTGGCTTTCATCACATCAGCAGAGTCGAAATTATCGAAAACCATACTACTAATTTCGCTACTCAACTTTTTAGTAACTTTTTATCAGACTCTGTCATCACAATTATGGATGGGACATATATTTATATACAGAAAAGCAATAAATTCAAATTCCAGCGGCGATGCTTTTCTATGCATAAGCATTAAACCGATGGTTGTTACGACCACGGATGGATACATATTAAGTATATTGGGGCCGTACTTAGCTGATGGCAAAAACAATGATGCTAGCATTGTGCAGCATATGATGCGTTCAAATGAAGAAAATATGATGAAATGGTTTAAGAAAGATGATATTCTGATTCTTGATAGAGGATTTAGAGATGTGTTAGAGTTTTTACATGCCTGTGGATTTCAAACCGAATCGCCTGCGTTTCTTGCTAAATCTGCTAAGCAGTTTTCGACTGAAGATGCTAACTTGTCAAGACTAGTTACTAAAATTAGATGGACGGTTGAATCAGTCAACGCGCGCATTAAAACATGGAAGTATTTCGATAAAGTTGTCCCAAATATCGATATCTTGAACCTTAAAGAATACTTGAGAATAGAAGCCGCTATATGCAATAAATTCAAGCCACCTTTAATCACATCCGTTGAGGAACACTGTGACATAGCTAGAAGTATGTTAGACAAAGCATTGGGTAAACGAGCACGAGAGTGGGTTCCGTTACACGATTGCAAACATTATGACAACTTCCCCAAACTGACAGAAGATTATTTACGATCTCTTACATTTGGCGTTTACCAATTATACCAGGTTCCTAACTATGCCGACCAGCATCTTGACAATGACGGTGATATCGATATTTTTTTACATACTGTCTCGTCGTCCATCGTTCAAACCAAAATACAATCTAGACACACTAGCTGTAAACAATATTGTCTTTGGCTTGAATTCAATGAAGATAATGATACTCATCCAGTTAACGGTTGGTTTTGTGAATGTAAGGCGGGTGCCCGAACTGTGGGGTGTTGTGCCCATGTAGCTACGATATTGTGGTACATGGGACATGCCAGACATACAGATTATAAAACAAAAACAGACAGATATTCTAATGCATTTAAAGATGCCAGTGTAGACATTGAAACAGAGACCGATCTTGAATCAGATTAGCTGATTTATATCAGATAATTAGATCATTAAATGTGTTTTTGTATTTAAAATATTTAACCCTCACTTTTTATTGTGTTGTTAGTCTTAAGTTCAACAAACCTAAAAAAATCATATAAGCTACAAATCACCTACCAACATTAACACGCTAACTAAAGCAACATATTTTTTTTATATCCATTATTTGATAATTCATATTTTAATTCTCCTCAGGGGCGTTAACAAACAAAATCCTATAGGACTTGATAAACCAAAAAATCAATAGTCTTGGCCTTAATTGTATGAATACCTGTTTCAGGTATGAAAATATATGATGTGACGTATTTTCGTGTACTATAATTAGTATCTATCGGGCTATTTAAAAACATGATTTGCCTAACTAATCAAATGAAAAAATCCAAGGGGAAATTGGCCCTAGCTCTTCATGATTTACCGGAATTTCCTTTTTCCTCCGAATGTGACATCACTAAATCGACTTATCACCGTTTTACACTTTGAAATTGTAACACGACGGGTGCAACTAATTGAGAAGGAACGTGTTAATCTTCAAACAAGCTGATGTCCAAGACTAAGAAGATGTGGTATGATTGCCAATTAGACGACCAAATGACATAAAAGGTTACAACTATAGGTCACCGTATAGCTTTCAACAATTAGCAAAACCCATACCGCATAGCAAGCTTTACAAGGCCCGAAATGACAAATGTAAAACAATTCAAACGAGAAAACTTACCGCCTGATCTATGTACAAAACAATAAACGAAAAAACTATAACATGCAGCAACAAACGACAACCACTAAATTGAAGGCTCCTGATTTGGGACAGGCACATATAGAATGTGGCGGGGTTAAACATATTTGCGGGCGCCCAACCCTCCCCTTAACTGGGACAGTGGTGTAACAGCACAACATAACAACAAACTATAGAAGAATAGGGCTTAACTCGTCAGATAGATACAAAGCACAAAAACACAAAATACACGAAGTACAGATCTGAGGGTACTCGCAGTTACTGAAAGCTAGTTCAAAGCCAATAACAAGTAATAACAAAAATCTGGTTTATAAAACTAAAATATCAATCAGTACACATCCAACGTTTAGTTTAAAGACGTCATTATCAGTCAGAGAAAACACATGACTTTGTACAATGCCAAAATATAGGAACCGACAGATTGTAGGACCGTGAATGTAGATATGTGTATAATATTTAGTTCGGTATAAATTTATTGATAACAAAATATTTATATATTTTAAGGATCGACAAGTTTACCCGGATCGTATCTTTCGTCATTTTTGGCAATCAAAAATTTATGTACCTCATGTTTTCAAATCAGAACTTAAGATAAAAGATCAGCCGATCAGGAAGAAAGATCGCTAAATAAACAAATGGAAAACAGTTATTTAAATGCCAAAAATAAAATTATAATACATTTGATCATTGAAATAATTTGGAAATCATTGGCATGCATCTTTCAATTTAAAATATTACTCTCACAGTACAAAATTATACAATGTAAAAAAAAACATGGCAAAATACACTGAATAAAAACATGAAGAAAGCAGCAGATTGTAACATTTAGTTCTAATATTTCCTTCTGAAAATAATATTCTTAATGAAAGATTCAGTAAATTGGTAATTAAATATTGTAAGCTATTTAAATTACCAGTCGTATCTATTTTATTACACTTAGGGTAAGGTTAAAATTCCCTCCGGTAAACCTGTACAATAAATATATTTATAAATAAGTGAAGTTGTTATTTAGTTGATTTTTAATTATATTAATTAATTGTGCAGGCGTTATGACGTTATAGCAGTGTGTATAATCTTTATGATATATAAGGGAATACTCCATAACTAATGTATACCCTACAAAACCTTGGACATATTGTATTGACCCAGATAAAACGTATCTGTTCGATGTCAAGCTACACAATGATAAGATAAGATAAGATATTTTATTTCCAATTATGGGCCCCAAAGGGCATAAACATTACAACATCAATAATTTTTCATAATACAATACAAACAATGAGATAAAAAAAAAAAAAAAAAAAAAAAAAAAAAAAAAAATGTATATCTAACTATATAGGTTTATTATTGCACAAGATAGGCTATTTATTGCTCTTTATTTTACACTTTCTTGAATTCGTCTGACTTGATGACAATTTAGATGCATATTAAAGCCATGAAAGACCGTGTCGACTGGTATAATATATAATGGATTTACCGTTTCATTAATTTGAATACTTAATAATTGTAAATCATGCTCTTCTGTTAATATGTCAATGTTATTACACCAGGGAAGAATCTATTCAAACTGAATGAACACAATAAAAATTATCAATCGATATTAGTAGAAAAATAAAAAAAAATTAAGTGGATACGAAAAATAACATACTTGGTGTATTTTTCAAAAACCATAAATTGCTTTATAAAATTTTTAAAAGAAAAAGATTTATATGCTGTTGTGTTATCATATTTATCTACACGAGTCTTAAATCATCTTCACACTATGTTTATAAAAATTTCAAATATGACAAAATGTCAATGAAACAATTTTTCATTCAATTCATTGGAAAAATAAATCATCGCCAAAGAAGCGCTTAGAATTTGTCTTGTTTTTGAAACGAGAATTGTTGACAAAAATCAAGCAATGCAAATCAGGATGTTGGATGTGATTACAAGTATTAAAGGCCGAAAATGTTCAGTTCGTAATATTTTTTTTAAAGTAAGATTACAACTCCCTCAGACAAAGTAATTCTTTTAATGCATAGATAGCAAGTGAAGTTTTGATCTAGTTAATTTTTAGTTATTTTGATTAATTGTGCGGGCTCTTTCATTGTTTATAATCTTTACGATGTATGAGGGACAATCCTACAACTATTTTATACAGCATCAAACGTATCTGTACGATGCACGTCAAGCTAAATATCTATCCATATACGTGTAGTTGTTCATAATAGGCTCTCCAGTGTTTTAAACTGCAGACTGATATTATACATGGAACCACCGTTTTATCAATTTTAATAAGTAATAATTGTAAAGTATGCTCTTCTGTTAATATTTCTATGTCGATACACAAGGGGAAAATCATAATTACATACACATTAAAGAGAACAATGAACAGATACAAAAAACATTTGATAAAAAATTACTGAAAAGGAAAGTAATGCATATATTGTGAATTTGTCCAAAACTATAAATTGCTTCATCAAAATTTTAATAGAAAATGATTTATATGCTGTCGTGTTATCATGATGATCTACATTAGTGTTAAATTATCTTCATATTATGTTTATATAATAGAAACATGACAAAACATAAATGAAGCAATTTTTCATTCAATTCATGAATATCTATAGGTCATCTGAAAAGACAATCATCGACATAGAACGCTTCAAACTTATTTTGTCATTGAAATGAGCATTGTCGAAAAAACAAATATCGTAAAGCGACTGCGTACAATGAAAACCATGGTGTCGGATTTGGTATTTTAGGAAACTGTTCAGTTCATGAATTACTTATTTTTTAAAGACATAGGCAAGAACTCCTTCGGGCAAAGTAGGCTATTCATTGTCCTGTTATGTGTTTTAAACTGCAGACTGCTATTATTTAATGGAACCACTGTTTTATTAATTTTAATAAGTAATAATTGTAAAACATGCTCCTCTGTTGATATTTCAATGTCGATACACTAGGGAATAATCCTAAATACATGCACACAAAAGAAAACGATGAACAAATATAATAGAAATAAAAATAATAAATAATTGAATATCAAAGTAATGCATATTTGTTGTATTTGTCCAAAATTATAAATTGTTTCATCAAAATTTTAATAGAAAATGATTAATATGCTGTCATGTTATCATATTGATCTACATGAGTGTTGAATTATCTTCATATCATGTTTATATAATACAAACATGTCATAACATCAATGAAACAATTTTTCATTCGATTCATGAATATCTTTAGGTCATCTGTAAAGGCAATCATCGACACAGAACGCAAATACTCATCTTTTCATTGAAATGACAGAGCATAGTCAAAACATATCCAAATGAAGCGACTGTGTACAATGAAAATCGTGATGTCGTTTATCAGTAAGACTTACCAAAATTACGATTTTATTAATTCCTTTGGCTGTCATGCTCTTTTAATTTTTGATCCTATGAAATATGTTATCAATTTGCATCTAAAATGGTCCCGTCTCAAGCCCATCTGATAACTGTTCTACTAGAATCGTTGTACTTGTTTGCTTTAATGCAAAAACGATAACAATCTGTACATTCCTTTATAATTTAAATTATCCGAATAAACTCCCCATATAAAGCTAAGTTCATGCATTGATGTATGTATGTGTACCAATCGTCGTAATGATAAAATAAAATAACTTAGTTTTTATTGTTATTCTAAATGAATAGTCATACAAATAAA
This sequence comes from Mytilus californianus, assembly GCF_021869535.1. NCBI lineage: Eukaryota > Metazoa > Mollusca > Bivalvia > Mytilida > Mytilidae > Mytilus > Mytilus californianus. The sequence continues at coordinate 2,428,531 of NW_026262745.1, read as the reverse complement.
TTGCATTTCTTTCTACAAATTTGTTTATTTCATAGATCTAGACCTATTGTTTCTGCTATTTTACGAGCCAATATAGCGAAAGACCCTAGGCCTCATACTCCGTTAAAGATATTTTCAGTAAAATGACCTGTAAAAGTCTTTTTAGCTTATTTTGTGTTTCAATATCACAGATATTTATTTCATATCTTCTTTTAGTAGTAAAGACTACTAGCATACCAGGTTAAAGAATGTCATCTGTACGACTGAGCATCAACATCTAATTCTAATGATTGATTGATATTTTGCTAGGAAAACGTCCAGCGAGAAAAAAATATTACGCATATTTAAGACTAGACCTAATTAATAATGCATTCAATAAGTATGTCCTGCAAGTCAGGTCGACCTGAATAAAGTGCTGGAATTGGAAACTGAGGGATATATTAGATAGGGACGTACATTTGACCTTATAACAGTCAATCGGGCGATCGGATTAAACGTCCCCATTCAGACCGAACGTAGTTGTGTATTTATACATCCCGCACACCCAAATGGTTGCGCCACTTCGGCAAGGGTTTTACAACCGATCGGAAGAAGAACAAGACCATATTACTATATTCATTCAATTATGAAATTTATGTGCGTTGTGGAAAAAGCGATTTTATTTATACTTCTCAGATATTCACTTATTATTTACATTTATATATCATATATCACTAGACTGAAATTATACAATGTAAAACAAAAACTGAAACCTATCTCTAGCAAATGTTTCTACAGAGGACATCTGAAGATATTCTAAACTCTATAAATGGCGATTTGTAGTTACGTTATATACATTTAACAACTGCGTTGGCTTCACAGACTTGTGAAATTCCCAGCACTAGAACTGTTATCTTACATTGTCTGTTGTGTTAATTTAACGCTTATAATTGTACAAGAATTTCCACTTAAAGCTTTATACTGTCTGTATTATCGATAGTTTCTTTGTTCATATCTCCAAGGTATATGTATTCAATGATATAATAGAATAATGATAACTGTCATTTTATATCTATTGAAATACAGATACATAGAAGTACTGTGTTCAGAAATTTTCACCGAATTTGAAATATGAATAAATATTCTAAGTTGGTTATAACATCTTGACGACTAATCTTTAGTACTGAAATATATTTTGTATTTAGAAAAAAGATTTCTTTGTTCCAAGGAAAAGTACATAGTCTGAAAAAGAAGACTCAAAAGTACACATCAGAGTCAAGTTTTTCCTACTGGAAATAAAACGAGCGCACACTGAGGATAACGGTGTAGCTGCCTTGTGTTAACACATGTATCTGTTTGTAGTTGTCAGCGTTTAGATCAACAAATAATATAATTTGTAAATAAACTTTATCAGTAGTAATCGTAACTTAATGTCTATTCACGCATTTGTTATTTGAGGAACGGGTGGTGTCGGTTAGAGACCCGGATGATGCGGTGAATGTTGCCCAATCTTAGATATTTTTTTTTTTTAATTTTGATGATGTTGTTGTTTCTGTCTTTCTTCTATATGTATTTTATTTTATTTCCAGCTTTGATATCTTCTTCCCTTTTTTATTATATTTATTACAAACTTTTATAGTTTTATTAACTATAACAATTAAAAGAATGATTGGAACGGAATCCCAGTTGAGTAATAACTTAAATCAGTGTTCTCTATAATTTTAACGAGATACATTAATTTATATGTTGACTTTCACAACATAAAATTAATTGTATAATGATTCAAAGCATTCGATACCATGGAGGGAGACATTAGTCGATAGTTTGTCACCTGCAGTGCATAATTTACTCATAATTGATGAGTATTTGATAAATATTGTATCAGCACAATTTATTTATGCCTTTGTCAATAATTGATTCAATGTTAATGGCAATAACTCATCGATAAAATATATGAAATTATATCTTAGTATAGGGACGCAGTATCATACTTAATATGGCAGTCAAGCTAGCAAATACAGGTAACAGTGCAGGTACAGGCGCGTAGCTCCCTATACGCCAGCACGCAGTTGCGTGCACATCGATTCGGCATGCAAAAAAAAAGGGCAAACAAAAAATTTATAAATAAAATGTTTAAACTTAAAGGAAACACATATATGTTGTCTTTTTTTTAATTGGTGAAATGTCATTAAAAAACGGCATTTGGTTTCAAAAGTTTTTTTTAAATCATGAACGATTGCGAGATGATGGAGATGACAAAGCCGGACAGTGACTTGTATCTATTACAAGATTTGAATTTGTTATTGCTCTTGTAGTTTCGCAGCACTTTTACAGAGTACGGTGTATCTGTCTAAATACTTGCAAGGTATCGAATGTGATCTGTTGGAGGCTACAAAAGAATGTAGAACTGTTATTGAGTTGTTACGAGCTGAACGAAGCGATGAATCTGTTTGGAATGAGATGTACCAATCGGCATTAGATTTATCCGAACCCTTCGATATCGTTGAAAATATGCCAAGGCAATGTGATCGAAAGACTACCAGAGCGAATCACCCTGCAAACACGCCAAAACAGTATTGGAAAGTCTCATTATATTTTGTGTTCATAGACCACAAGATAATGGAACTGGAGTCGCGTCCGATATCATCAGAAAATATCTGCTTCCTCGTGTTGTAGGGAATATAACAAACGTACAAATCACAACATTGTTTGAGACATATGAGACATATGAGACTGACCTGGCATGTACTTATTTATTTAGACGAATTCAATCGAGAGGTCGCTTGATAGAGAACTAACTCGTGATCAAATGCCAACTTCGCTGTGTGAGACACTTGATGCGGTAAGCCCAGTGCTGTAACCTTCTATAGATACTATTTTGAGTATTATGTTGACAATGCCGGTAACAAGTGCTACCGCAGAGAGGACGTTGAGTGTACTACGTCGGTTAAAAACACATGTATACGATCAACCATGAATAATGATAGGTTATCAATTCATCGCTAGCATTAATGCATATTCATCGGGATTTCATTGTGAATATTGACAAAGTAATGGAGAAGTTCGTTTCTGCTAGGATACGAAGAGCAGATTTTGGACAATTTTAAGTAAATTCTGTCTTACAAAAATGTGTTGTTTATGTATTCAATTTACCATGATGTACCCTATTTAGAAGAATTCTGAATAGTTTAGCATTTATGAATTGTCTATAAATCCTATGTACATGTAACACCTCTTTTAACCCTCCTATGACAAAAAACCGAAAAAAAAAATCATTTTCTGCATAAAATGGTCCCAAAAATTGATAAATAGCGTGCACATTATTTTATTCTAGCTACGCCCTGAGGTATATGTAGTATGAACATTGTATATAAAATACATTCTATAACCCAAACTAGACATATCACGAGAATAGCTAACAAACTTATATCCTTGCTCCCTATTTTGACATTTAATTTACTACACATGTATGGTATATTGAAGTCATGTTATTCGTGACTGTTGAAGGACGAATCAGTCTATGGCACCATTCCAGCAGAACTTCATTTATATCTCCTAGTTAATACGACATTTTATGTAGTGTGCTTCCTATCAGGATTTCCTTCATAGAGAGAAACTACTTATAACATTTACAAGAAACCTGTTGAACAAAGCTATAAAAAGCCTCGATATAACAAATATGAAAAAATTCAAACGAGCAAAATTCTCGGCCTGACTTATGTACAATACATGTATAATAAACCCAAAAACAAATATGAAAAACAGCAACAAAGATAACCGCTAAATTACAGGCTCCTGACTTACGACAGGCACATGCAGAATGTGGCGAGGTTAAACATGTTTGCGGTCGCTTACCCTTCCTTTACTTGGGACAGTGGTGTTACAATACAAAATAAGACAAAAAGAATAAAAGTCAGTTAAAAAGAGCTTAATTCATCAGATCAATACAAAGCACAAACAACAACTAATAAAAACACAAAAGACACAAAGTAGGGATCTGAGATTACTCGCAGTTTCTAAAAGCTAGTTCAAAACCAAAATCAATTGATAAAAAAACCATGTATCTAAGACTAACACGGATTTCCATATGTAATGAGCAACCCGATGAATGCCATTAGTCACTATGGACCAGTTGAATCCATCTCTTCCATGCACCGTAATTCATCTACGGCTATTTTTCTGTATACTGTTTTGAAGGCTAATTATTTAGGTTATTTGCTTTATGATAGGTCCATTAATTCATCTACTATACAAAGTTGTTATTAACTTTGAACTAGCTGTCAGTAACTGCGAGTACTCTCAGATCTGTACTTAGTGTCTTTTCGTATATGGGATGTACAAGTACACGTCCACGTTCACTCTGTGTTTTTGTTAGATGTATTTCTATTTGTATCCATCTGGTGAGTTAAGTCTTTTTCAACTGATTTTATAGTTTGTTCTTATGTTGTACTGTTACACCACTGTCCCAGGTTAGGGGGAGGGTTGAGCGCTCACAAACATGTTTAACCCCGCCACATTCTTTATGTGTCTGTCCCAAGTCAGGAGCCTGTAGTTCGGTGGTTGTCATTGGTTCATGTCTGTCATATTTGTTTTTTGTAAATTGGTTTGTTATATATTAGGCCGTTAGTTTTCTCAGTTGAATTGTTTCATATTTTTCATGTCGGGGCCTTTTATAGCCGACCATTCGGTATGGGGTTTTCTCATTGTTGAAGGCCGTACGGTTGCCTATAATTGCTTACATCAACTTCGTTTGAACTTTGGTGGATAGTTGTCTCATTGGCAATCATACCACATCTTCTTATTTTATAAAGTCACATGTTTTTGCTCCTTTGGTATCATCTGCCTCATTTTGAGTTGAAATCCAATTTGTTAAGAAGAAAATGCTGACACAAAGATGGGACGGACGAACGAACGAACGAACACACTCGCTCACTTTGTACTCCCTCTTCAGTAAGCACAAGTAGGATACTATCAATATTGTTAAAGTAATAATTTAAGAAATATAAAGAAAGAAGGAAAGAAAGAAAGAGAAAAAAACTCCAATAGAAATAATAACACAAGTAGAGTAAATAGTAACGGTTTTAAATTTCGATTTAAAAATCAGAACAAAGGAGCATTTTGAATATCTGTTAAAAATTTGCATCATACATTTTTAGATGTATTTTAAATAAATCGCCTTGTAGAAAAATTTACAAAAATATACGAAATCTCGTCAATACAATATATTAATGAGTTGCTGGAAATCCAATTATTTATTACATATGGCAATTTATCAAAGGGGAAATAAACCCCACATTACACGAGTGCTACATTTTGTAACTATAAAAACGGTATGAATCAAATAATACATTCATTTATTTTTACATATATTGCATAGGATAGTTGTACACAAGAAATAAAGTTTTCAATTTTGATTTAGCGCCATTTTGAGGGTTGCCACATTTTTTTGGAATTGATCGAAGTTAAGGCGAGGGTTGAGCACTCGCATACATGTTTAATCCCGCCACATTCGGTATGCACCTGTCCCAAGTCAGGAGCCTGTTACTCAGTGTTTACTGTGGTTGATATGTTTGGTTTTTCGTACATTGTGCAAAAATCAGGCTTTTGGTTGTTTGAATTGTAAGTTTTACATTTTGCTTTGTCGAAACATTTCACAGCTTACTTTACGGTATGGGTTTTGCTCATTGTTCCAGGCCGTACAAAGGCACAAACTTAAGGTGCTTAAATCTACGTCATTTGGTCTTATTGACAATCACACCAAATCATCTTATTTTTATATCAGGAGGACTCGTTCTTGTATATTGACCACAGTTCAGTAATGAATTTTGGAATGTATTGTTTTACGTTGCTCATAATAATCGGATTTGAAAAATATCTTTTAGTTTATTCTTTTTATTATGAGCAATGTTATTTTTCGTTCCCCAAAATGAAAATGACGTCATGTCATTGCATGGTTGAATTTCTATTGTTTAGGACTTTTTTTTAACCAAATAGTAACGTTTTGGTATACGCTTTAGAAAATATTTCCAAGCATTCAATAAATACTGAATCAGCGATTTGCGAGAATGCTGGATATTGATATTGACAGCACATGGTTGTCGTGGGAAGTAAATGAGTAACAGGATAACATATAGTATGTCCTAGGAAAATAATGTGTATATCAGATATGATTTTATTTCTTTAACAATTTAAAAGATGTTTTTCATAGAAAAAATATTGCACAGCACAAGTAAAATCTAACTTTGGGGCCATGTTTTGGAATTGATGGATAGCATCAGTAGTCTTACTAATTAATCATCTTAGATCTGATTTCCTAAACAGATGCTACTTCTTTATATATTACGACTTAATTATACTGTTGTTTGTTTTGTTTTTTTGTCGTTTTCCGTTTTTTGCCATGACGTTGTCAATTTGTCATCGATTTATGTATGGGTTTAAATATCAGTATTCCCTTTAGTATCCTCCGCCTCTCTAAAGTGATGATTCTAAAAAGACAACAACTGTTCTACTATAGATGGTATTTTTTAAACAGGTTATAATTACATTACATGTATGTTTCATTATAATACGTTATTTTGATTGGCTAACAGCAATCTCCCGTCATTCTGAAATTAACCTTCATTTCAAAATGAAATGTAACATTCATATATATCTATTATATAGTCATTTTATAATATTTACTGTTTGCAAAATTATAAATTATTCTAAATAATAAGGATGTTCTTGTCCCAGGCAGAAAATCCTGGCCGTGTTAGGCGCAACTTTTTGGAAGTTTTGGTCCTCGGTGCTCTTCAGATTTGTACTTGTTTTGGCTTTCAAACTTTTTTTTATCAGGGCGTCACTGGTTGGTCTTGTGTGGACGAGACGCACGTCTGGCGTATTGAATTTTAAGCCTAGTACCTTCTGCAAGCTATTATTCGTGTGTTTCTTTGTCCTATATGTTCTCCCATTTATTTGTATTATGGTCCTGTCATGTGATGTTGTCGTTTTGGTGTTGTGTTTGACGTTGCCATAAAAGCGGGAGGTTTGGCATGCCACAAAACCAGGTTCAACCCACCATTTTTTTCTTAAAATGTCCTGTACCAAGTCAGGAAAATGGCCATTGTTATATTATAGTTCGTTTCTGTGTGTGTTACATTTTAATGTTGTGTTTTTGTTGTGTCGTTGTTCTCCTCTTATATTTGATGCGTTTCCCTCAGTTTTAGTTTGTAACCCGGATTTGTTTTTATCTCTATCGATTTATGAGTTTCGAACAGCGGTATACTACTGTCGCCTTTATTCATGATGAAGCTAGCTTCCACAAATAAGTGCACAGGTAAATAAAAGAAAACTTGATAGAAATCGTGTTTTCATGATCCTAGCAAAAAATGTAATTATAAGTATTGAATGCTTCTTTTAGTAATTTTACAGGGTTGTAAAAGCGTTGACCGTGTGCACATTTTTAGAATGAAGCGCGGAAGCACTTCATACAAAATGTACTTCGGTCAACGCTTTTACACCCCAATAAATTTACAAAAAGAAGCATTCAATTCTTAAATTATTGACACTGGCTGAAGTCACATACACATATACATGTTGACAACCATCTATTGGTTATTTGTGTGGTTTGGTTGGAATGCAGTACGGGTACCATTGACGTTTATTCATTGTACATAATTATATATAACATCTCTTTTTTATTCTTACAAAGTGTAGCAATTTTAATAGCCTTGACTGAATTAATGTGAATTATTTATCTGTAATGTGAAAATAACTCTTTCTGGTCAGACTATAAACATTTTCAATTGATGTATTTGCAAATAACGTTAAATTGTTAGCTTCTATCCAGATAAAATATTAAAGTGTGATGTATTTCGAAAGTAGCCGTAGGTGTAATATTACGTGACGTTAATACAATTGTACGTTATTAATGTCACCAACACATGCACATATGCGAGGGTGTATAATAGGGAATATAACCTTGCAGCTACTCTTTCAGGTAGACACATGACAGTTGTGATGATTAAATTAACAGAAATATCAATCAGATTTCTTATGTAGGTGTCATTACATTTTGTAAATGCCATGTCAGTACAACTAGATATAATCTCTCAACTCCAGACTCATGTAAAACATGAAACAATCATGGTCCAATATCTTATTTGGTGAAAAAGTAGAATATGAAGCACTGCTTGGAATGTTTGGTGTTGATAACAAATGTATTTCTAAAAATCATCGTTACACATATATTCTACTGTTGGTCTTAACATTCAATGATTAGAAATAGTGAACAGAAATATCATGCTCAGAATTGTATGTAAAAAAGTATAAAAGACCGATTTAGGCTGAATATCCTTTAAAAGTATAAAAAGACATCATCACTTAAAACTGAAGCCATTTTAGTTGTCTTTTATTCTAGTTGTATCTTCTTTGGTAAATGTTCTTACTTATCTGTGGTAAACATATTTAAATGAGAGACTTTCATAGTACACGTAACTATATGATAAACATTTGAGCTATTAAAACATAAATGTGTTTAAGTTAGAGAGTATGATAAGAAGTTAGTTGGTCGAACACATTGATTGTTCAAACAATATCATTAGCTTGTCTACCAGTTTATCTAATTACAGTAGTACAAACAATAAGATGTCTGCATCACTGCAATAATAAGGAAGATGAAATGGAAATTTGTGTTGGACTTTTCAGTGAGAATTGTGTAATCAGTGTATATAAAGTGCGAATCCAGTTAGTTCATTTTCACTGTTGTATGTCTATTGTAGAATAAAGGATGATGGGAAAAACTGCGTTTGTTTACTTTTTGAAAATACAAATTAGTAGATTTGAATGTATGTTTAAACTGAATTTCATTTGAATATAACTTTTTAATGTATAATAACAGGATTAAAGTCCAAAAAAGTGTTATTTAAGCAGCAGAATCCATAATATCGATTACTGAATGCGATTCATTTTAACTATAGATGCGATGAATTATCACTGTAAGTGCATTCATTTCTGATGTGGAATTTTTGGAAGTGCGATGAATTTTCATTGTCGTTTTATATAATTATTCGACATACAACAACTGAAAATAGTTTTTAAATGACTTTAATATTGATGATATTTACAATTTGAAATGCAAGCTAGTCGTAGATGCTTACTTGAATATACACGGATATAACCACGTTCATATCATGAATATTCAAATATTGTTGGTAAGTTTGCTATTAGCTTGTCATGGATCCAAAAAATTTACTGGAGCAGAACATCCATGAATAAAACGTTCTTCTATTCTTCTACGACGAATTTTCTTTGAAAAGTTTTATAACTCGCTTAAAAAAGCTATGAACATTTGTCACGCCGTGTCATACATATTTCTACCGTATTGATAGGTTTTTGCACAACGAACAGTACAAGAATGTACAACGAACGGTACTCAAGAAAGAAAACCAACTACAAAGAGAATGAATCGTACAGTGTCAAAATTCTGAGGTTAGTTTTTCAAGTAAATGTCTTCAAATAAAATTAAAACAACGGGTTTCTCATTCGTATTATGTATTTTAACAACAACAAAGCACAAAATACAAGGTCGCATTTAGTGAAAGAGCCAACCAACTATGCTCTATTTGTAGTTTAATCAAGTTTGAGTTACACATAGTGTTCGTTTCGCGATGTTTACAAGTAATTCACAGACCTGTCTATTTAAAATAGCCACATGGTGTTCATGTAATATAAATGATATACAATGCTGCCAGGAGCAGTAAACTTTGTTTTCATAAACATTTAATGCTTAACTGAACAGTTAGTCAATTAGTCTTTGGTGTAAATATAAGAACGATGTATTTAACAACATTGCTTCGCGATGTAGCGATTAACGTCCGGAATCAACTGTACGGCGGTTATACCCCGTGGTATGTACTTGTATATACAACATGTTACAATAAACTGTTTTCAATATTTCTTTGTATTCTCACTATTGCGTATTGGCTTATTTGTAACACCGACTTGTAAGAAATTCAAGCATATTTAAGGTGACTCGACTGTTGCTCGAACTTTCTTTGCTGTATAAGATTTATACACAATGGCATGATAAATATCAATTATCCAGTCATCCAAGCGTCAATTGTTTGTGCAAGATGAAAACGTTTCCACTCATTCAATCGTGAAATGAAGATCGTTTTGTGAATGTTCTTTGTTATCTCAAATGCATCCATTAGAGCGATTTTCCTAACGCTTGTAGTTTAAAGGTTTGGTTGGCTTGCTTGCTTTGTTTGTATAAACGTTTGTTCAATCTTAATTACAATGCTTAGGCAATAGTTATCAAAGGTACCATGCTTAAAATTTAATACGCCAGCCGCGCGTTTCGTCTTCATAAGACTCATCAGTGACGCTCAGATCAAAATAGTTATAAAGCCAAACAAGTACAAAGTTGAAGAGCATTGAGGACCCAAAATTCCAAAAAATGGTGCCAAATACGGCTAAGGTAATCTATGCATGGGATAAGAAAATCCTTAGTATTTCGAAAAATTCATACTTTTGTAAACAGGAAATTTATAAAAATGACCATACAATTGATCTTCATGTTAACATATACACAATCAAGGCCAACCACACCTTTTAACTACAAGCATTAGGAAATTAGCTCTAATGACGTTTAATTTATTAGTATGCGATGTAGATTTAGACCGAAATAGAAACTTTGCTTTTCCGGTGACGTGGATTGGCTTAACTGTCCAAGATATATGTATTTAATGATGACGTGTCATAGGAAAGAATAAATTTTATCCTACATATAGATCAGGACAAATTATTTTAGAAAAAAGAATTGACTATATTAGCAATAAATACCATGTTTAAGGAATTTATTGATATATTACCTCAGACTTTCACTCACTAAGTATGCATATATTATCAATCCTTCTGACTTCATAAATTTTGTTAGAGAGTCGGCTGAATTAAGACTTTATATAATGAAAATTAATTAATTTCCTTCTGTGAAAATGCATCTCATATACAATAGAAATGAATCGCCCTACAGTGAAAATGAAAGTCTAGTATCATTATTCGACAGTAAACATGACTCGCATAACGAAAACAGCATAGGGGAATTTGATTCAATATCAACAAGCTGAATAACAAAACCTGTTTTAAGTTAAACAACATTAATAATTATGTTTAAAGGTACATTTTTTCTGCAAATGAAACTTAACTGCTACTTTTAAATCTCTTGCACACTCTGTTCGTGAACTATTCTTAATATTTATCCATTTGTGTATCAATTTTGCACCTGGATGGCTGTAGTCGCGATGAAAACCCGTCCGCATCTCATACCTATATCATGAATTTATAAAAACAGTACACATTGTATATTATTTCTTATTTTATTCAAAAATCTTTAAAATTTGTCGTCTGTTTATTTATCATTCTACATCAGACATTCATCACGGATACAGTAAAAATGACATTTTAGGATTCGCACATTACATACACTGGTAATTAGAACGTTAGTTTCGGAGAAGAATATGTAAATCGGGACATAATTCCTAAACATGACAATAAGTATACTATTTGTTATTTACATTAAAAATACCTTGACGGTTCATCAGTGTTATATGTACATTAAAATACCCGATTCCAAACAAGAAGTGTTAAAATTCCTCTAAAACCTGTCTATCTTCCATTTTAGTTATTTTACCAAACTAAGGTGCTTTCATGTATCCATACAAATAACTTTCGTCCAAGAATAATACGCGTCTACGCTTTCAAACTTCACCTTAGACATGTTAGATATCAGTTAAAGAACTAAATACGCGTTGCGTACATGTATGTGGTCCGCTTTTCGTTATAGTTCCCTTTAATTAAAGTGTATTTTGTTTTTATTTTTTTCTTTCCCTTTCTCATTCATTTCGTAGTTTTTATGGGGTGGAAATGAAAGAAGAGAGCTCAAATAAATTTTTGGATGTTGTATTTTAACTGATTTTGATATGGAAAGAGTGATTAGGCCAGGTGCAAAAAGGTAATTTTACAGTTTTCAGAACATCTCTTGACTTGTCTATAGGGGTATGGATGTGTATTGGCTAAATTTGTAAGATGTAAAAGAGCAATTTTTCTGATTGTTGGATATATTTTTGGACTTGTACTGTACATTACACGTGTACACAAAAGATTTGACAAAAAAGAACTGATAGACACATTGAATTGTGGTCTGTGGCCATCTGGCACTTACATTGCATGTATCAGAAATATCAAGGGGAGACTCCCTGAGGTCAAAGTTTACAATTGAAACCAACTGTGAATTTAAGTTTCGAGTTTCTATCTGTTCTATAACAGATGAAGTGATATTGAATCAAACCATGCATAAATGTTTAATATAGTATCTATACTAATCTGATGTTCAGTAGTTGTCGTTTGTTGATGTGGTTCATAAGTGTTTCTCGTTTTTTATATAGATTAGACCGTTGGTTTTCCAGTTTTAATGGTTTTACACTAGTAATTTTTGGGGCCCTTTATAGCTTGCTGTTCGGTGTAAGCCAGGGCCCCGTGTTGAAGACTGTATTTTAACCTATAATGGTTTACTTTTATAAATTTTGACTTGGATGGAGAGTTGTCTCATTGGCACTCATACCACATCTTCTTATATCTGTTTAGTATGTTTTTGTTTTTTTTTGGGGGGGGGGGGGGGGGGGGGGGGGTTCCTGACGATTTGTTGATTGTTTTTGGTTTAACGTCAGCTTATATGGTCTAGGTCGAGGCGAGAACTTTTTTAATCAAAACAGCGCGATTGATATTCAGACATACGACCAATGTACTAAATTGATCAAATAGTGTTAAAACGATTATAATTATTACTATTAGTTATATATTAACAACACAACATGCATGTTTCAATTTCAAGTAATTCATTGTAAATCTACAGTACCTACAAAAGTCCCCATTACTGCCTGCAAACACTTATAAATGTAAAGTTTGTAAATAAGATATACATGAAGTATTTGAATTGTTTTACATTTGTCATTTCGGGGACTTTTATAGCTGACTATGCGTCTGTTCATTATTGAAGGCCGAACGGTGACCTATAATTGTTAACTTCTATGGAGCGTTGTCTCATTGGCAATCATACCACATCTTATTTTTATACAATGTGAATGTGTATAGTAGACATTTTCGTTACTGTCGAATTGCTTTTTGAATTTAAGTATACATCTTCTTATAATCTATGTAGGACAATGCATTGGCTCGCTATAAGGTATCAGCATTTGGTGCGTATTTTAAGACCAGATGCCATCTAATTATCCATCGAAATGACACTCGAAGACTGCCGACGATCATATCTAACTTATATAAATATAAATATAAATAAAAATAGATAGCGAGCACGTGCAATCGGATTTTTCTAGATCTGTTTGATTTCATGGTATGTGTTAAACATATTTTATTATGTAAATCATCGTTTTACCTGCATAAGAATGAATTTTGTATGGACCGGATCAGTCAACGAAATGGTTATTTCTAGTGTCTTCCTTGTTTCACCTTTCAATGTTGACATACTTTTATTTTAAATGAATAAACATGCTGACCACCACAAGCTGCATACATTCGCATTAAGGTCAAAATAAAAGTTGCATGAATACGGATTTAAATGGGTTGAATGGTTGACTTGCACGTCAATAATGTATCGGTGATGTTTTTGTAGCTTATTTTGACGAAATTGAACTAAACTGACTGCTAATAGCTAAATATTATCTCTTTATTCTTTATTATTATTTGTAAATGTTTTCAACAAAACAATCGTAATTTGTGTTTTGTCGAATCGTATGTAATGCTCCTTTAAGAGCCAGTGACATGATGTAGACGTCTGCCAGCTTATCGTTACAAGTCGTATAGGGATCTAAGTATAAAAAAAATATACGGTATCCACCAGCTGACACCACATGACGTTGATGTAAGCAACCATTTCTGTCCTCTTGAAGTTCCCTTTTTTTGTTAAGTTGATGTTGCAGTTGCATTTATTGTACTTGTCATTTCATCAATATCTATAACTAATTAAAAGTTCATGCTTATAAATTTTAAATGTGTTTTATTGTTCATAAACAAAATATTTATTCATTAATCTTCTGCAATTGCTGCATCTTGTATCGATTACCATCCATATATCTGCATGCAAACGCAATCTTGGTCTTCAATTGTCAATAAAGCATTCATTAGGTGTTCTTATTCGCATATACAAAATGAAATTTTGCCATTTTGTATTCATCATTGGTTTTCTAGAATTTATAGCATTGGAGTATTTTAAAGTAATTGAATGTCAGTCTATCTTAAGATTAGAATTACGTTTACAGAGAAAGAACTTTCAGTGGGATAAGAAGTTGAGTTAGGAGACATATTTATAAAAGATAAGATGAAGCTAATTATGCAGTTCATTCAGCATAATATAACTTAATTTCAGTTTTTTGTATATTTTGGGATGGATATCTAACATTGGCTAAAAGAATTTAATATAACCTCAGTCAAAAGTTGTTATCACAAAAACGTATTTATTGACAAAACATAACTATAAATATATTTCAGATTGTCTAATATAATTTGTATTTTGCTATCATGCTTTTATCTTCTTGCAAAATTAAATTGTTTTTTATCTACAGTTAAGAAGAAATACGAAATAAACTTATAGATGGCAAAGCTTCAAACAGTTAAGGACATTCAAATAGGAAATAAAATAATTGGGGAGGGGGGTTGAGGCAAAGCTTCGAACAATTAGCGACGTTCAAATTCAAATTCATTAGGAAGAGAAGGCGCTGTCTGCTTAACACAGCAGGTATCTGATTCTTATAATACAGATAAGTTCCGATTTAGAGCTATGTTGTATAGACACCTGTCTATAATTGTTGTCAACTGTTTGCTGACCTCTAGATGTATTTTTGGTTTTGTGTCGTTGGGATGATGTCTCATTGACATATACCACACATCTTCTTTTATTTTTTTTGGCTAATACAAAGTATGTTGAAAATTGAAATATCAAAGAAATATTGAATTATCAATACTAGCGACGATTGGGTATACATGTAACACGGCCGATGCTTTTAGAAATAATAAGAGAGAAACACTGGTTAAAATTCAAAACGAATATGTAGGCTTTAATATACAATACATGACAAGTACTAATCATATGTTATTCAAAAACGTTTTAATCACACCCAAATTTACTATGGCTGTGCAATAAAAGTTTCCGTTTAAACGATCACGTGGTAAAAATGTTGTCCATCCGAAGGTTAGGGGAGGGTAGGGTGCCGCAAACCTATTTCACTCCGCCACATTGTGTATGTACCTGTCCAATGTCTGGAGCCTGCAATTCAGTTCTTGTCGATTGCGGCTTTATATCAAATTGTACGCTGAACTATAAATACTAGCATCAATGTCATATTGGTATCAGTTGGATAGTTTTCCTATCGCCATCATGACCGCTTTAAATGATATATAATGCATTACAGATGACCATATATATGTTCTACTTTTAAGCACGATCTTACCCTCCTTAAGTCATGTATAATAAGGACCCCTCCAAATGGCGGGTTGTCCTAGTTATCAGTCTGTCCGTCCGTCCGTCCGTCCGTACAAATTGTGTCCGCTCTATATCTAGAGAACCGTTATAATTTCATACTTTATACTTGACATGTATATTAACCAACACCAGAGGGTGTGTCATAATGTTTGTACAACTTCCTAGGTCAAAAGTCAAGGTCAAAAACTTTGGTTTCAGTTAACAACCCCATGTCCTATGGTAAAGATCGTGTCCGCTCTATATCATGATAACCGTTATGATTTCAAAGTTAACACTAAGTCTTGACAAGTATATTAACCAACACCAGAGGGTGTGTCATAATGTATGTACAACTTCCTAGGTCAAAGGTCAAGGTCAAAAACTTTGGTTTCAGTTGACAACCCCATGTCCTATTGTAAAGATACACATTTTTTACCACACGTTATTCACAACGGGGCTCCCATCTAAATGATGTCTAGTTATCACTGAATGCAATATGTTTTCATGCAAAAATCAACATAATGACTACTACTAGTGAAATTGTAACTACTCGCCTTTCTTGAGCATCTGAGTTCACTTTCATTTTGTACATTGTTTACGTTTTTACCTCGACGATATGTCGACTGTTGTTTGTCTTTTCGGCCTTTTCTCTAGTGTGAACAATATTTTATTGTGAAAATAATAACACAAACATTACAATATGACAGTTTTATTAGGATTGGAAAAACAAGTGAATTTTCACTTTTACAAATTCCTCTCCTTTTCTTTTGGTCACATCCACATCATATTATTTCATTGTTGTTTTTATTGCCCTTTTGTATTTTCTTGTCTTTTTTAGATTTATTCATTGTCAACTGTATTTTCGTCAATGTATATATTAAATTGCGAATAGATATAAAAAGATGTGGTATGAGTGCCAATGAGACAACTCTCCATCCAAGTCACAATTTGTAAAAGTAAACCATTATAAGTCAAAGTACAGCCTTAAACACGGAGCCTTGGCTCACACCGAACAGCAAGCTATAAAGGGCCCTAAAATGACTAGTGTAAAACCATTCAAACAGGAAAACCAACGGTCTAATCTATATAAAAAAACGAGAAACGAGAACCACTCATGAACCACATCAACATCAACAAACGACAACCACTGAACATCAGGTTCCTGACTTAGGGCAAGTGCAAACAAATGCGACGGGTTTAAACGTATTAAAATAGTCGCCAACCTTCACCCTAACCTGAAACAATAGTGTAACATCACAACATAGAAAGACACACTATAAAATATCAATTGAAATGGCGTAACTCAATCAAAAGACATATCAACAAAAAGAAATGAACATACACTGAACGAATAAATGTGATCTATGACACAATGTAAATACAAAATTAATAAAAAAAAAAAGGGGGGAGATGTAACTTATACATTGTGACTTGGATGGAGAGTTGTCTCATTGGCACTCATACCACATCTTCTTATCTATAATAGCTGAAAGAGGGACCTTGGTGGCCGAGGGTGTAAGTAGTTGAACTACTGCAATACCACTAGCCTGTCAACACTGAGGTTGTGAGTTCGAGCGCCGCAAGTGCCATGCTTTCGACTCCAATCTTAATTGAATATAATTGAATATACTTGCTAGTTTTCCTGCCGAAGGTCTTTGGTTCTATTCAATAAAAACTGGCGGCCACGAAATAGCAAATAGTACTGAAAGTGGTGTTAAAACACGAAAGATCAACCAATTAATCATAACATGAAGTTTACGAGTTAAGTTGCGGTACTTATTATTATTTTTTTTATAATTTACAAATTACCAGAGATAAGATTTCGTAACTACCCATATCAATTATAATTATTGATTCAGGTCACAGTATTGGTAGTTGAAACAATAAAATTGATACAATAGTTTTTTCTCTCGTTTCACTTCTCTTATTTTTTTTATCGAAGAGTGGTTAAAGATATATACCAAAGGGACTTTCAAACTCATAAGTCGAAAATAAACTGACAACGCCATGGCAAAAAAAAAAAAAAAAAAGAAAAAAAGCTTCCTTGTCAGCATCAGACGTCTATCAAGGAAATCATGATAGGAAACACAAGCCCTGGAATATTGTATGAACCTAGAGATATATACTCCTAACAACAAAATTATTTTCATTTACCTGTGTTTAAAGTAATTGCTAATGGCTGATATTTTTGTTCGAGCATATTGTTTTTCTTAAATTGTTTAACATTTCATAGCGGTATAACATGTTACTTTTATTATTCTTCCCTTAGTTTATTTATTTTGTATTTACATTGTATCATAGGTCAAATTTATTTGTTCAGTGTATGTTCACTGGTGTTAGTATGTCATTTGATTGAGTTAAGCTATTTCAGTTGATATTTTATAGTGTGTCTTTCTATGTTGTGATGTTACACTATTGTTTCAGAAAAAGGGTGAAGGTTTGGTACCATTAAAACGTTTAAACCCGCTGCAATTGTTTGCACCTGTCCTAAGTCAGGAATCTGATGTCAGTAGTTGTCGTTTGTTGATGTGGTTCATAAGTGTTTCTTGTTTCTTATATAGATTAGACCGTTAGTTTTCCCGTTTGAATGGTTTTACACTAGTAATTTTAGGGCCCTTTATAGCTTGCTGTTCGGTGTGAGCAAAGGCTCCGTGTTGAAGACCGTACTTTGACCTATAATGGTTTACTTCTATAAATTTTATTTGGAGTGAGAGTTGTCTCATTGGCACTCAAGGGGCCTCGGTGGCCGAGTGGTCTAAGTAGTTACTACTGTAATCACTAGCCAGTCAACACTGAGGTTGTGAGTTCGAACCCCGCTCGTGCGGGTGCACTCGACTCCAATCTTAATTGACTAGGATTGTCAGTTTTCCTATCGAAGGTCGGTGGTTTTCTCCGGGCACTCCGGCTTCCTCCACCAATAAAAACTGGCCGCCACGAAGTAGCCCAAAAGCGGTGCTTAAAAGTGGCGTTAAAACACCAAAAATCAAATCAAATCAATCATTGGCACTCATACCATATCTTCTTATATCTATCCATATGCAGGCGCTGCTGGAATGTTGCTACATAGAAATGGACTGTTCACAATTGGGAAGCTGAAATCATCTCTTTTGTCGTATAGGTTTGTTCTCAAATGATCCTCATTGTCAATTTCTATAGATGTAAGTCAAGATATGAGGCAGACTTAACTGTATCTGTTGTATCCTTTATTTCAAGATCGATGTGATAGATGCGTTCAACATGGTCACTAAACTTTGAATTATTTAGTGAGAGGACATCACCTTTATAGCGGAAAGTGGTGTTGAAGGATAATGCTAGCTTCTGTTCATTCTTCCTCAGAAGCTCCTGTAGGAAGTCAGCCTCATATGAATAAAGGAACAAGTCGATTAGAAGAGGAGCACAGTTGGTTCCCATGGGAATGCCGACTGTTTGTTGAACGTAACAAACGTAACAAATATGTTGTCAATCAAGAAATCAAGCATCTTGATAATGTCAATTTCAGATATTTGTTATTTGAATAAGAGTGATTTTTTTACAAAGTACGATTTATCCCTCACTAAGACAAGACACTTGTAACTATACGTTGGCCATTCTTGTTTTAAGAAACAAAGCAGGAACAACTCTTTTAATTTGTTTTTTAGTTTGGAATGGGGAATACTTGTGTAAAGTGTAGAAAAGTCAAATGTTTTAATACTTTTGCAAGACGAAAGAGTCTTAGATTGTGTGTACTCTAATAGATCTTTGGAATTTTTCAGTATCCACATCTAATTTACACCGCCTCTAGATAGGTACTCTCATAATAACTAATAACTTTGAAGCCCGGCTTCGATTCCTGATAAAATTGATGTTAATAATTTAGAAAGAGGTTTCGTGGAGCACTTGGAAGACCCAGCAATAAAACGTTGTTTGTAAGGACACTTATGTAACTTAGGTATCCAATACAATGAAGGAAATACTAACAGTTCGTCAGCTTTAATTGAAATTCCAAAGGAACATAGAATAGTATAGTTTGTTCTGTTGAAATTGTCACATAAATTAATGTAATTTCAAGACGATAATAAATTGAGATATTCATCGAAAATATCAGTAATGTCAAGGACTCGCTTATTTATTATATCGTTAAAACAAATTGAATAATATCTTAATTCGCATGTGACATGCGTATCCACCAATTTGTTATGGCGTTTGTAAGATAAGTTATGATAATATCAGTTAAGACTGGTTGCATGTAACATCATTGCAGTATTTGAGAAAACCCTCAAAATGATTTTTAGTACATTGTTAAGTGATCTGAATATATTTCCTGCTTTGTTTCATGCGCCTCCATCGTTTCTTACTGCTCCATTGCCTAACTACAAATGAGAATTGTTCACAATTATAAAAAGAATATTTCAAAATTAGAATGAAATATCGAAAGCAAATAATTGGAAAATAAATTGAAATGTGGCCCTTTCTTAAATCATACGATTAGTTTAAATATCTATAATCGGATTCCAAAGATTTTTATAAGGGCTTTTTTGTATAGCAGTTCTATTAAACATTTTCAAAAACTCAGCTTTTGGTGAAAGTGAAGAAAGATGGCAAAAGGGACATAACTGTGACTTACTACTAGTATTTCCAACATCATGATTCCAAACTGTGTGCAGATTTCTATTTTCAAAAAGAAAGTATTTATTAAAATTGTGGTTTTCTTAATTGCATAAAACATGTTTGACAACTTCGTTGAGAAAATAATTATTAAAAACTAGCGAGTAACAAAATGCTTACTTCTCTATCAGTGTTTATGGGGGCAATACACCATTTAGCTTGACCGATTTTTACAATGTTAGCAAGTATTTCTAAAATAATACATAGGTTGCAAATTTCCTTCCATGTGTAGTTCATTTTTATATGATTCGAAGTTGCATAGAATGCAATGATGTCCATATCCATATGTCATTGAAGTGAAGTATGCTTGATTTATAGATTATTGTACATGTTATACAAACGTATAATACTGTTTTTTTGGAGTGTCTATCACTTTCTTCGCAGCCATTTAAAAGGAACAAATGGCTTACTCAAATTAGACAGTTCACTTCAGCAAAATCTTCACCAAAGACCACTTGTGGCATGATATCTTTTTGGATAACTTAAAAGCTGTTACACCTATAGCATGTATAGTGTGTATGAATATAAATCACCTATAGTATGTATAGTGTGTATGAATATAAATCAGAACGTCTTTACTGTATGTACGCACGCAAAAACATCAATCGTGCATTTTATTTTTATATTTAGTTGACAAAAAAAATATTTTACTTGCACACACGTGTACTACTGGTGATCTGCTGGTTTATGCTAGAGTTGTCGTTCTTTTCCCTCGATATTGCCATACTTATCCTTTTGAAATAAAAATTATTATAGGCACATTACATATTAATCTTTAACAATCGAAATAAAAAAAAAATTGAGAAATAGATATAGGAAGATGTGGTATGAGTGCCAATGAGACAACTCTCCATCCAAGTTACAATTTATAAAAGTAAACCATAATAGGTCAAGGTACGGCCTTCAACACGGAGCATTGGCTCAAACCGAACAGCAAGCTATAAAGGGCCCCAAAAAATTACTAGTGTAAAACCATTCAAACGGAAAAACCAACAGTCTAATCTATATAAAAACGAGAAACGAGAAACACGTATGAACTACATAAACAGACGACAACTACTGTAATCAGATTCCTGACTTAGGACAGTCAGGTGTAAACATTTGCAGCGGGATTAAACGTTTTAATGGTACCAAACCTTCTTCCTTTTCTGACATCATAACATAGAAAAACACACTATAAAATATCAATTGGAAGGCTTAACTCAATCAAAAAACGTAAATTAACACACAATGAACGAATAAATTTGACCTGTGACACCTGAATGCAAATACACAGTTAATAAAAAATTACAAGGGATAAATAATTAAAGTCAAAAGTAAATAAACAGGTTTAAACAAAGTTAAAGTATGATATCACTGTGAAATTTCAAACATTTTTTAGAAAATCATCACTTTTGAAGAAAACTGCGTCATATTATACACAGGTAAATGAAAATAATTTTGTTGTATTTGGTATTAAAGTTTAAATAATGATTGATTTTTATGAAAATGTGCTTACCTTTTCAAGCATACAGGAAAATATGGTATGATAATTGAATGTTGCATGCACTACTATGAAATTATCTTTATATTGAAAAAATATTACTACTCCACGGCAAAAACCTAGATGCCAAATATTACATTAGGGGAAACGACCAACTCCCCCCTACCCCTCTAAATCCATCATTGCTTTGCATTTGTACACATAATTTTTTTATAACTCACCTAAACTGCACATAATGATAAAATGTAACATTTATGTCGAAACTCACACTCTACAATAATAGGAGGGTATCTTACTAGACTCAAGCTGGCAGCCACTTTTAGCAGCCAATCAAGATAGCAGCCACTTTTTTTCCAGCAGCCAATTTTGATGATATGTCTAAAAACCAAAAAACTGTAAAAAACTCAAAGGTTCCAAATATCTCAAAATCTTAGTTAAATGTAATTTAACAGCGGAATTTGACAATTTCACGGCTTGTAGTCATTCTCAAAAGATTTCAGTCCGTTTTAAATACAAATAATGATAGCAGTCACTTTTTTGTTTGCAGTTGTAAGGAATTGTGTTATATATATAATTCCAACCAATTTGGAATGAATAAACAAGATGCAATGCACGATTCAAAAGTTACATACATGCTTTCCATAAACTCGGCATCCTCAAATATCAAGTATTTTCGCTGAAATCATTTTTAATATTTATTTTTGTACATATGAAATGAAAACACTTTGATATACTTGTAATGGTTATCTATATTTTAATGTGAACAAGTATTTTCACAAAACTCCTGCGTAGACTATTTTGTACGGCATGCATCATTACCAACTCATTGAATTAAAACTGAAATTTTCCTTGTCAAATGTGCCAGTACAAATAATTGAAATATAACTAAAACTGTGGTTAGACGGGCCCGGATCCCAGAAAAATATTTAAGCTGGGAATAATCTAGGTCAACACGTTTAAAATGAGCTAGGTCTGTTTCGGAACTTTGCCGTAGGGAGTTGCCGAGGAGTACCGAAAGCATGTGTAGTTAATACGAAAAGTACGTATAGGGAAAACTTTGAAACCCCTGTGGTGGTCAGACGTATTTTTTTTCTATAACAACAAGCTTGAAAATCTACAAATACCGAATGGGCCTAACTCCCAAAAAAAAACCTTCCAGTGGGTCCTTTCTTAAGTTATTACCTTTCATTTGAGCGATGTCCGGAAGCGAACTTTGCCGTACGAAGCTGGCGAGGCTTACCGAAAGAGTGTAAGGTGGAGACGTATGTTTTTCTATAACAACAACTTTGAAAATCTACAAATACACTCTTTCGGTAAGCCTCGCTACCGGACATGGTTCAAATGAAAGGTAATAACTTAGGGATGGGTCCACTGGAAGGTTTTTTTGGGAGTTAGGCCCATTCGGTATTTGTAGATTTTCAAGCTTGTTGTTATAGAAAAAAATACGTCTCCACCTTACACTCTTTCGGTAAGCCTCGCCAGCTTCGTACGGCAAAGTTCGCTACTGGACATGGTTCAAATGAAAGGTAATAACTAAGGGAAGGGCCCACTGGAAGGTTTTTTTGGGAGTTAGACCCATTCGGTATTTGTAGATTTTCAAGCTTGTTGTTATAGAAAAAAATACGTCTCCACCTTACACTCTTTCGGTAAGCCTCGCCAGCTTCGTACGGCAAAGTTCGCTACCGGACATGGTTCAAATGAAAGGTAATAACTTAGGGAAGGGCCCACTGGAAGGTTTTTTTGGGAGTTAGGCCCATTCGGTATTTGTAGATTTTCAAGCTTGTTGTTATAGCAAAAAATACGTCTGACCACCACAGGGGTTTCAAAGTTTTCCCTATACGTACTTTTTGTATTAACTACACATGCTTTCGGTACTCCTCGGCAACTCCCTACGGCAAAGTTCCGAAACAGACCTAGCTCATTTTAAACGTGTTGACCTAGATTATTCCCAGCTTAAATATTTTTCTGGGATCCGGGCCCGTCTAACCACAGTTTTAGTTATATGTCAATTATTTGTACTGGCACATTTGACAAGGAAAATTTCAGTTTTAATTCAATGAGTTGGTAATGATGCATGCCGTACAAAATAGTCCACGCAGAAGTTTTGTGAAAATACTTGTTCACATTGAAATATAGATAATCATTACAAGTATATCAAAGTGTTTTCATTTCATATGTACAAAAATAAATATTAAAAATAACCATTACAAGTATATCAAAGTGTTTTCATTTCATATGTACAAAAATAAATATTAAAAATGATTTCAGCAAAAATACTTGATATTTGAGGATGCCGAGTTTATGGAAAGCATGTATGTAACTTTTGTATCGTGCATTGCATCTTGTTTATTCATTTCAAATTAGTTGGAATTATATATATAACACAATTCCTTACAACTGCCAACAAAAAAGTGACTGCTATCATTATTGGTATTTAGAACGGACTGAAATCTTTTAAGAATGACTACAAGCCGTGAAATTGTCAAATTCCGCTGTTAAATTACATTTAACTAAGATTTTGAGATATTTGGAACGTTTGAGTCTTTTACAGTTTTTTTGTTTTTAGACATATCATCAAAATTGGCTGCTGGAAAAAAGTGGCTGCTATCTTGATTGGCTGCTAATAGTGGCTGCCAGCTTGAGTCTAGTGGGTATCTTTATAGGACATTTTGCACCTTTTCTTTCTTGTTATACATTATCTGCATACTTCTCTACAGATATGCTCACATTAAATATATTTCAAAACAACTAAACAACTAAGGAGATCCAGTTGCAATGTATAATTTCCAATGTAACAACAATCCAGTATAAGACGAAAAGAGCGCTGACTTACCAAAACAACTTTTTTTTTTCATTTCTAGACGTAACCTATATATCTCATATTTACTATGTTCTTAGCCCCCAAAAAAACCATCTGAATCCATCACCGCTGTGCAGTGTTTTTATTGAAAATGTCAACCTATTAATAACTGCACTTTTCATGCTCTATAAAGGTAAAAAATTCACACTTAATGTTACTAAATTTTATACATAAACCTAGTCGAGTACTGTTCCAAGTGAGTTATGAGGAAGAACGACAGTAATAGACACTTCATAAATGTGTCGGTATCTAAATTCACCAACGACAGGTTTTATATCTTTGAATACCAGTATAGTCGTATGATCTGTAATCTGGATGTGTCTTATACCTGATTATGACATTTTGACTGAGTGTAGATTTACATTGCGGGTATGGCGTGCATAGCAGGAGAAGCATATTCTGATGACGCTGCTGGTTTCGCTCCTTTTGGAGTTCACTCATTTCCTCAGTTTTTGTTTGTTACCCTGATTTGTCTCTTCTTAATCGATTTACGAGATTTAAACATTTGTTAACTACTGTAACCGTAATTTATTGCTAATGAGATGAATATCTACTGTAACAAAACAAAACAAAAAATGATTACCTAACTACAGGTCACAGTATATCTTCAGCAATGAGCAAAACACACAGCATACATGTACAATAGGCGGTAAAAGGTTCCGTATAAATAAAGTGTGAAACAATAAGACAGAAATCTTAGTCTTCGATCTTAAAATACCAGTTTAGTTGTCTGGTCTGTAATCTGATTGTGTCTTATACCTGATTGTGACATTTTGACTGCGTGTAGATTTACATGGCCGGTATTGCAGGTGAAGCTGGGGACGCTTATTCTGAAATCTTAGTCTTAGACCTTTAAATACCAGTATAGCCGTCTTATCTGTTATCCGGAACCTAATAACATCATACCAAAACAAATAGGAATGTCAGCAACCACCGGCAACAAACGGACTACAGGTTCCTGGCTTAGGACAGCTATATAAAAAATGTGTCGGGATAAGATTAAAACCCTCTCCTAACACGAATTAGCACTATATCAGAACAATAGTAGAGAACAAACTATACAAATCAGCTGGAAAGAGCTGGACCTCAAAACCAAATTTCAACTAATAAATAAACCATGTTATAACATATTAAGATATCAATTACTACATCTCTAACGGATTAAACTTATAAACCTTATAAACAGTCGGAGAAAATATGAACTGGTGACAAAAAATATAGTTCTAAATAATACTATTTCTATTTTAAAACATGATTGTTGCAATTGACTGGGCTTGTAGGGTATTGTTTTATGTTCAAAGTGTTATTGATGTTTTAAATAAAGTATACATAATAAGAGATATATAGTTAAATTAATAGAGATTACAACCAAACTACCTCCCCCACCACACACACACACATATTAAAAGGAACCATACTGTACTCAATTATAGCTAAATGATTATGACATACCATATGTTGGACTCAAATAAATTGTCCGCTGTCAAGACATGTTGTAAATGAATTGAACAGATTAAATGAAAAATCTGCCGTTAACACCGAATCAGAAAAATAAACATTCAGAGGAAAAAACTGCAACACTAAAGAGGTTCCCGACTTGGGTAAGACACATTAACATACAGCGAGGTTTAAGTGGTTTTCAACTCAAGCTGTCATATGAAGCCACTACGTTCGGGTTGACTTAGTAATCGATCGTTGAGTGAACTGTTACGTGACTCTAAATGCGGGCTTTTGGCTAAAGTCCATAGAAATATTCTCTGATAAAATGCTACCTGTTAAAAATGCTTATACAATGGATAAATGCTTTGCAAACATCTGAATAAAACACAATATCGAGTATTTTTACGCGTATGTGCAAATTAGAGAAAAAAAAACCTCCAGATTGGGGGATACAAAGTAGCAAAAATTAAAACAACATTAACATTAAAAAAGCTACTGGAGTAGATGGCATACCAGCAAAGGTAGTGAAATATTGTAAACCTATAATCGTGCCACAGTTAACAACATTGATAAATTTATCTGTAGAAACTGGTGTATTTCCTGATAGACTCAAGCAGACTCAAGTAACACCACTGCACAAACAAAAAACCAACCAACTTGACAAAGCCAATTATAGGCCTGTCAGCGTTCTACCATTTTTAAAAAAAAATTATGAAAAGGTGTTTGAAATTCAACTTGGTGATT
Organism: Mytilus californianus; assembly: GCF_021869535.1. Taxonomy (NCBI): domain Eukaryota; kingdom Metazoa; phylum Mollusca; class Bivalvia; order Mytilida; family Mytilidae; genus Mytilus; species Mytilus californianus. Next base: position 2,401,888 of record NW_026262745.1, on the reverse strand, counting down.
TTCTTGAAAATATTTTTCATCCTTATCTGTGTGCTTTTAGACATGGCCATGTGTGTCAGACCACACTGTTACGACTGCTAGAAGATTGGCGTGCAGCATTAGATACTAACCAGCTGTATATAGCTGCTGTTCTAATGGACCTTTCAAAGGCTTTTGATTGCCTACCACATGAAATTCTAATAGATAAATTATCAGCATATGGTGTCTCTTTTCATTCGATTTCACTTCTTTAATCTTATTTGACAAACAGGAAACAACAAGTATTCTTAGCAGTTGGGCTGACATTCATAAGGGGGTTACCCAGGGTTCTATCCTGGGCCCCCTACTGTTCAATGTTTTTATCAATGATATATTCTTATTTATAAAAAGATGGAACTCTGTATAATTATGCAGATGACAATACTTTATCTTACTGTAATCCTGATTACGATGTTTTAATTTCTACTTTGGAATCTGAATCACTCAACCTTATTGAATGGTTCAAAATTAATAAAATGCAGGCAAACCCTAACAAATTTCAGGTTTTCAGCAGTTGGGAAAAAGACATATAACAAAAATCCATGTATACGTATACAAAGTGCTGATCTTTTTTGTGAGTCAACTGTCAAACTACTTTGCATTGACATAGGTTATCAGCTAAATTTTTATATTCATATTGGTAAAATATGCAGGAAGGCATCTCAGCTTCTAAGTATTATGAAACGTTTGGGAACTTATTTGAACAAGCTAAGTAAGCTAACTATTTTCAATACATTTATTTTGTCAAATTTCAATTTCTGCCCTTTGGCATGGCATTTCTGTACCGAGAAAAATTCCAAAAAATTAGAAAAAGTGCAAGAAAGAGCACAAAGGTTTGTGTATGAAGACCATTCAAGCCCATATCAACAGTTGCTTGAAAAGGCTAAGATGCCTTCACTGTATATTAAAAGACAAAGATCAATGGCAATTGAAACTTTTAATATAGTTAATAAATTAGCACCTGTCTGTTTACATGATCTATTAAATGTAAAAGATTGTAAATATTCTTTCAGATATAGAAATATACTGGATATTCCACATGTAAAAACTACACAATTTGGTAAGAAAAGTTTTAAATTTGCAGCTGCTACTCTGTGGAACAGCCTACCTGAACATTTCAGGACTGAAAATAGTTTTTCTCAATTTAAGAGCCTTATACAGTCCTGGAATAGATCAAAATGCTGTTGTTCTGCATGTAGATAAGCTTTTTCATACTTTAGTAATTACTCTAAATGTTTGTATTATGCCTGCAATTTTGAATGTGTGCTATATTATTTGTACTTAATTTGTTAGTTGTGCTTAAATTTTTAGTTATGCTTCAGTTTTGGCATGTTTAGATGTGTAGTTTAGTAATGCTTTGCATGTATTTCAATATGCCTGTCCTGTTTCTGTGCATTTGAAATAATTTGCTGCTTAGATATCTTATCTGCATGTTCTGTGTTTTAATGTTATGTATATGTTATTCATATTCGGTAAAAAGCTCTCAAGAGCTTATGTTTGTATTGTTATATGTGAACCGAATCAAAATAAAACTTTCTTATTCGTTCATTTACCACTGAAACAAGATAAAGTTATATCAAACTTCGACTGCGGCCTTGGTCAATATATCAATATTGTGGGTTTCAGACATCAGTCACGGTGACAGTATTACCTTCACCGTTAGACATTACTTTAAATTTATAATGTAACAATACTTTTCATGACGCTGTGCTTTTCGTTCTAATAAAAGCGATTCTCCTTTACTTAGATTTAGTATGATATATTGTGTATAAATACATGAAATATTCTATCGCTGATTGGGAGAAAGGGAGGATGAAAAATCACGATACATATAAAAAACAAAAATGTGCCAATTCTCAAGTCTTAATTATACAATTATAAATAGTAGTTGTATATTCCTTATATTTATGAAAATTATTGTTGATAGCAATGGTGTGTTCATCGATGTGGTTTACGAATTCTGTCTTTAATTTTAAGCTATTTTAGTTAAGATGTGTTTTAAGTGGTTATCATTTTTACAAAAATGTTTTATGTTTTCACAATGTGCATACACTTCACATCGCATTTGATTCTTATGAAAGTAAAATAACGTCTTTCTTTTTGCAACTGTATATTTTCTATACCATCATTGTCCATCATTTAGAGATAATAGTGGCACTTATATTAACACACGGACATTTTTTATTCTGTGTAATTATAGAGACTAAGAAACTGTCTGGTGTTTTAATGAAGTGCTTTGAAGTCTAAAATGAGATGCGATTAGAACATTGACAGCTATATGACCACGGATGATAGGCCACAAATTACATATATTGATCTTGAAAAGAAAAATTGTAATCTTACGTATTTTATTTCTTTTATGGTTAGACGCCACCATCAAGAATCAGGAGTAAATTATTAACCCAAAGAAGTACTAGTGCTGATGAAAAAATTGTGCAATGGACGATCTTAAACCATAACATTGTAATAAAATTCTCACATTGTTTTTGAAGCTATTATTGAACATCAGACCGCATCATACTGTGTGTTTCTGAAAATTTGTTTAAATAAATGTAATATCTGGACAATAAATGCAACTAAGAAAAATAGGCCTATGTGCCATTTTATAAATGACAGTTATTCAGGAAATATTGTGATGCATTAAAAATGTATGATTGCTACAAACTTGATAAAGTATCTAGTTATGCATAATTGGAGCCATTCAACAACGTAACAGTTATGTTTATTTTCGAACAAATAAATATTATAATGCAATAAAGTAAATGTAATTTACAAAAATAAACTAATTAGACATGCAAAGAAATTTTTAAAACCAATATTATATTGACTTGATACTATTAATATTGGTTATGGAAGAAATATATTCCGTAAATAAACTCAATAAAGATACGCGGCCTATAATTTTGTTTCGTCTACAAATGACTCATCCGTGACACTCGAATCAAAAAGTTAAAAGGCCAAATAAAATACGCAGTTTATGAGCATTCAGGACCCAAAATTCCAAAAGGTTTTGCCACATACAACTACGGTAATCTATTCCTAGGTCAAGTGACTTGCATTCTGTAGTTCTTAAATGTTAGGAATCACAGTGTATGCACCTCTAAGGAAACTTCACTTGATATATATTTTCATCAATATATGCATTGATTAAATTCATTTTAAACAATTTCAATTTGTTTTTTGATACACGCGTACGTCAAATTAAATTTATAATACATATTCTTGCGTTAAGTTCAATTACTAAAGTTTATCACAAAGAATATGAATCAGCGGTAGTAATTTTAATGTCACGCAGTGGTATTTCATCGGCTTATTTCGGTTTTATGATTTATTAGCTACCAAGTTTAGGAATTGTAATTTAAAGATTTCATTTTGGCTAAATAGATTCATTCAAAAAATTCTGGTGGTACGTAAAGTATATTTAAGGATTAACATAAATTCGCTTATTTTGATTTGAAAAGAAAGGACATCTTGCATTTACTAAAGACACAAAGCCCTACATAATCTTGATATAAACTAGAAGCAAAGTACCAGTCCTTTCAACGCGGTTCGTCATCTCACTTTCATAGTAAAGCCTTCAACGCAGACCAAAAGCTCTTTGCGACTCGCGCATGTTAAAAACGGGCGGGACTCCCTAGCATCGGGAATCTGGATGATACGGTTGGAAAACGTACATCTTAGTATTTAATAGATATAAGAAGATGTGGTATGAGTGCCAATGATACAACTCTCCATCCAAGTCACAATTTGTAAAAGTAAACCATAATAGGTCAAAGTACGGCCTTCAACACGGAGCCTTGGCTCACACCGAACAGCAAGCTATAAAGGGCCCCAAAAAATGACTAGTGTAAAACCATTCAAACAGGAAAACCAAGCATACATATTCAGTGCATTGACAAATTACAGAATATAAGATTTAAAGACATCATCATTCAAATACATGCATAAAATGCCCAACAATGTTATAACGTCTTTACACTAAATCTTTTGGATGTGTACTGGTATGATATTTCAGTCTGGGTTTTAAACATGATTTATTTATTAGTTCTAAATGTACTTGACATTAAACTGCGAAAGTACTGATATATCGGTACTTAGTGTCTAAAGTCTAATTGTATCTAGTTTTTTCAGTTTGTTCTTATGTTTTGCTGTTTAACCGCTTTCCATGACCAGGTAAGGGGCTTACATGTTTAACCCCTCCAAATTCTATATGTGTTTATCCTAGTCAGGAGCTTGTAATTAAGTGGCGGTCGTTGATTTCTGTCTGCAATATTTGTTTTTCGTTTATCATTTTATCATAAATCAAGCCGTTAGTTTTTTTTTCGTTGAATTGTGTCACATTTTGTTGTACCGGAGCTTTTTAAAATAGCTAACTTTACGATATGGGTTGTGCTTATTGTTGAATGTCGTACTGTGACCTATATATGCTAACATCTACGTCTCTGCGGGATAGTTGTCTTATTGGCAACCATAGCGAATCTTCTTATTTTTTTTTAATAGTGCAGCAACCTGTTTATGACCTTGACGATTTCTTTTTTTTTTCTTTTGATTGTGAATACCCTACACCTTTCTTTAATCATTCATTTATATTACGAAAGGAACGGCGCTGCAAAGTGTTATCTTAAATATCAGTCCTTTCCCAAAACCCCTTCCCGGAAAACATTTACAATAATATTAAAATCACCCGGGCCCCTTTTTGTGGGATATCTTTGGTTGATTATTTAGGGAATCAATGAAGCATGACTGGAGCGGGCTCCCTTTTATTCAGTCAGTGGGCACCCATATGAAAATTTCTGGATCCACCACTGAATACTATATTATTGAGTATATATATTCCATCACTAGTGGCATTACACATTTATTTAACGTTGTTTCATGCAGTTACCCTCCAATCACTCTAAGTCTTATATTTCATTGAAGGGTCCATGATTAACCTTTAATTGTGAAATACGCGTAACATGTAGTATATATTTTTGCTATTCCAGAAACATTTACTTTAATGAAACTTCTATGTTACAATGGAATCTTATGCGACTGTCATACAAGTGAGAGTTTTAGCTAGCCATAAAACCAGGTTTCACATACCATTTTCTTATCAAGTCAGGAATATGACAGTTGTTTTCCATTTGTTTAATGTTTTTGAGCTTTTGATTTTGCCATTTGATAAGGGACTTTCCGTTTTAAAAATTTTCCTTGGAGTTCGGTATTTTTGTTATTCTATTTTGTATTATAAAACAAACTTTTATAAATTAAAGTAATACATGTTATTACAATTGTAGTTCCCAACATTGCTTTGACTTTGAATATCATATAATCAGAACTATAAAATTGAGAATGGAAATGGGGAATGTGTCAAAGAGACAACAACCCGACCAAAGAGCAGAAAACAGCCGAAGGCCACCAATGGGTCTTCAATACAGCGAGAAAATCCCGCACCCGGAGGCGTGTTTCAGCTTGCACATAAACAAAAATATGTACTAGTTCAGTAATAATGGACGTCATACTAAACTCCGAAATATATAAAAGAAACTAAAATTAAAAATCATACAAGACTAACAGAGGCCAGAGGCTCCTGACATGTTTATTTGTTAAACGGTAAAATCTTAGGATTGCTATACCACGTACTACTCCTTTTTTGAAGATGATAGCTTATTGTCATTCATGTTATTGATGGGGAATTTATTCAAGAGAATTTAGATATTGCTTAAATCAAATAAAACAGCAAAACCCGGAACTATATAAATATTAAACAACCAATATTTGATGTAATACCATATTTCTTTTCCTGTGTTCTGTTTACAATATTTTAAGTAAATGGATAGGATTTCAAGATCTACTTGTCTCATTACATTGTTGCGTGTATGTAACAAATAACAACATACGCTGATCTCTCAAACAAAGGACTTGATTAACTCAGTAATGTATCATTGGTTTGCCGGAAGAATTAACAAATGTACAAATAAAGAAATGCAATTAAAATGACGGAAGCAAACCATCGTACAATAATTATATATAAAAAGCATAACAATAAACAACATGAAAATTAACCATTTATTATTTACAGATGTATAGACGATTGTTTTATTGTTATTACGACAAATCGTCTGTTTTGATAGATATATTTTACTTATAAAACTCTTTGTCCTTTATATTTATATTCGTCATTCCTAGTTACATTTTATGGTTGCCATCTTTATAAATTACCAAAAACAGTCACATTTTCAAATGATTGTTTTCTTTTTAATATTTTCAATTTATCTTAAAAGAGATGCAGAACTAAGCTTAACGATTTCGATTTCTGATAACCGGTAGTGTGAAACTGTGAGTTCTATAGTGTACGATGTAAAACGCGTGTATATGTACAAACATATGACAAATTTTGAAGTGATGTTTGCAACAGAGCTTCATATGGATAAATAAAATAATGTAAACTTAGACCTAATTTCAAATGAAATATGTTCTATAAAAATAAATTTCCTGTACAAATCGTTTGGAACATATTGAACAATTTTTATAGTATATTTATTTACTATATAAAAGTTTACCACTTTTTGTAATAACTGATGAGATAGAAAGATGATACGTACTACTCTGTTTTGTAAAAAGTTATTTACAGTTTTATATAGTATATGTTTACGTGCAAGGATTATGGATTTTTTTTTTCAATATTAAACAATGATCGTTGATGAGTGTGTAGCTAATCGACGCACCCGCTCTTTTTCAGTTTTGCCATCATTCGTGTTCAATCATATTTATTCTGTTGACTGTTCCTTGACTTCTTTTTGTTGTGCAATGTCTGTATAAGATTTATTATATTTTACATTATTTTTCAGTTTCAACGATTAATTGCTGGTTTTATACTTATATCGAATATATATAGAGTTATAAATCATACATACAATTAAAGAACCAACAATTATTTTTAAGCGTCATTGGATGAAATATGTACATGTATGTTCGTTAAATAAATATGATTGAAATAGACATTTTTGTCAATAAGAATGTGTAAGCGTACTTTCATTCCGCCGTGTGTTTATTCCGGGTAACTGTTTTTCACTAGAGAATATTGGATGTAAAGAGTGTGAAAGCGTCGATCTTGATATCGTTGTTTTGTTTATATTAGACCGGTTTATTGTTTACATAAATAAATGGGTTAAAATTAAAATGATTTTCAAGGAATCAGTTTAATTAATCTGAGTCAATCTAGTAAATAATATTGATGATTAGGAGGATATTTTTATAACTCAAAATACTTCATAAATGATCAGGACATTGAACTTGATACAAACCAAATTTAAAGAGCAGATTTGTTCGTACATAAAGCTTCAATTACAGAAGCATCTTTTGATATTGACATAGAAGATATTATTTAATATCCAATTCGACCGAAAAGCAAATACATAGAAAAAACTTCGGCAATCCAATAAATATAAATATTACAATTAGTGACAATTTAAAAGCATATGATTTTATAGATTTGCATAGAAAAATTATTTAAATCTCATTCGTTAATAAGCATTAGTGTGTTATCGTGTGTTCAAAATGAGTACTAATCACTTCATCAATGAATGGATCCAAAGCACAAGTGTAAATAATCCCGCCGGGTATAAAATAACTAGTGCAATCATTCCGGTACAAAATCACTAGTGGAATCATTCCTGGTTCAAAAACACCAGTGTGAACATTCCTTGAATGAAAACTCTCCACTTTTCACATTAATCAGCTATGCAATTTTTAAAAACACTGAAAACTATTAAGCCACATTTTATATATATTTCCCCTTCAAAAAAACCTTTTTAGAACCTTATAATGACTGGTGGATGTTTTACACTGGACCCGGATAGAAAACCCTAGTGATTTTTTGTTGGTGGATAAAAATCACTGGGGATTTTCTTCCTCCGGATAAAGTACACAGGCGGAATCAAACCACTGTTACAAATGCTTAGATGATTGAAACAAAACAAAAAAAATAATACAGGAAGATATATGATAAAACGTACGTATTAAAAACGTTCTAATTGAATTTAGAATTAAATAACAGGTTGTTTATTTTGGTACAAACTAATAATGTTGAGTATGACTCTCGAGAAATTATAACTATATATCCAAAACGTTAATATAAGAAAGAAAAAGTAATAGACAGAATAAATTAAAATTTCTCTTCTTTCAAAATTGTTCAAAGTAAACACGATAAAGAAACGCAATTTGTTTCTATACCACTTTTTGATTGATGATTGAGTTACTTACTTTCGAACCAATAAAGCTCACAGTTTCTTTTCGTTCTTTCACTTCTTTTATATAAACAAACACATAAGACGATTTCTTCGTTAATATACTAACAGTCAATGTATCTTTAAAACAACTCTTACTTTTAGTTTAATAATATACCTTGTCAGTGGGTGTGAATCAGTTTGAATTTTTGCGGATAAGGTTAAGTTTTATTTCTTGCCATAACATGATAGAAAATTATTAGGGTACTTGGATACTTCCAGACACAGGTATACACGGCTTTATTTCAAATAACAACATAGCATTACGATATTGAATATTTACAAAGTTAACGTGTAGAATCCTTTATATATATATATATACAATGAATATAAGTCCAGAAAATGTTAATTGTAATATTATTAATATCTATGTAATACTACGTCTCTAAGACAAGTTATTCAAAAATAGTCCTCTGATGAAAATCTATGTAATACTACGTCTCCAAGACAAGTTATTCAAAAATAGTCCTCTGATGAATATGTATGTAATACTACGTCTCCAAGACAAGTTATTCAAAAATAGTCCACTGATGAAAATATATGTAATACTACGTCTCCAAGACAAGTTATTCAAAAATAGTCCACTGATGAAAATATATGTAATACTATGTCTCCAAGACAAGTTATTTAAAAAAAGTCCACTGATGAAAATATATGTAATACTACGTCTTCAAGACAAGTTATTCAAAAATAGTCCTCTGATGAAAATATATGTAATACTACGTCTCCAAGACAAGTTATTCCAAAATATTCCTCTGATGAAAATCTATGTAATACTACGTCTCCAAGACAAGTTATTCAAAAATAGTCCTCTGATGAAAATCTATGTAATACTACGTCCCCAAGACAAGTTATTCAAAAATAGTCCTCTGATGCAAATCTATGCAACACTACGTCTCCAAGAAAAGTTAATCAAAAATAGTCCTCTGACATACATGTAAGGGGTGAATCCTATATTTGAATTAATATTTTAGATCAGAATTCTGTTTGGAACTATACCTTTTGAAATTAAAGCGGGGTCCATGTGGAAATATGAATATGTTAATTAAGGGTGTGTACTAACATATTATTTGCCAATCGGAACAGTGATATGGAGAAATATACCGATAAATTAGAGAATTTGTCCTATTTTTGTAATAGGTGGGTGTATAATTAGTGTAGTAGAAGATTTATGTAAGAATTCAAACAAGTGCTTGCTATGATAAAGTGTAGTGCACATTTGTAGTCTATGTTATCAAATTTTATATAAAAGGTGGACAAAATGTTAATTCAAGTAAAACAAATCTAATGTATAATTGATAATGTCATCCAATTTATTACCTTTTTTATGAATACTGTGGCTGAATTTTAATTTCTTTGTGAACTCTTAAACTATGTATACCTGTGGAATCATTATGATTGAATGTATTTTCTTATCAAAATACAAAATAAACCATTTTGTAATTGGAAACCTTTATTGTACACATGGGAGCACTGTAAACACAATGTAGTATCGGTCAAGAAAATGACCTCTAAAGCAAACTGATCTTGAAACTGATGTTTTCAATGAAATATTTTTTTAGATCTACAGTCAAGTAAAATATGGCAATGGAGACATTCCTTTTCACGTAAATTATATAGATATTTTATTGACATTAATATAAAATCTATTTCATGTCAATCACCCTTTAGCATTTGTCTTATCCTGGTCCTCGGTATTCATTGGTTCTTTTGCCATTCTCCGGATTTTTCCAAATCCGGGTTATTTTGATGTTCGCTTAAATTATTCCTTTCTTTTAAATATGAAACCTTTCTGAGATCATCAAGCGTACTGGCTGATTCTAGCGTATCGGTAGATCCTCTAATGTTTCGACCTATACTATCCATAGGGAGTGAGTTTCCTGATGTTTCTCCACCACTGCTTTCAGATGGTTTCCATTTAAACGCGGCGAGTCTTTTAAAATGTTGTCTAAATCGATTGTCAAATACTGCATAAATAAATGGATTTGCTACATGATTTACTATGAAAAGTCTCTCAACAATTTTCAGGAAAGAAAACGTAGCAATATCAAGATGTTCTTCATGTAAATGTTTACCGACTGATTCAATAGACCAAACAGGTAGGTAGCTTATGGCAAACACAACTGATATGGTCAATGCTACTTTTGTGGCCTTACTTGATATAGCATTTTGTAATGAAGTGCTTTCTCTCATTTGTTTCCGACGCTGGCTGTATACTTTCCAGCCAATAAGTGAATATAAGATTATAAGAGCTAGTGTGTATGATGAAAACAAAGTGACGGCGCAATACGTATAAACAACGGAATATATCGAAGGATTTCGTAATGAAATTGCGCACGTGTGTCCGGTCAAGTTATGTCCGAGATTGATTGCTTCAAATTTAGGTATAAATATTTGCGGTGCTGCGCATCCAAATCCAATAACAAAACAAACTAACACCCAATATTTTATATTCTTGTTCGTAAACTGAGACTTTAGTGGTATACAAATCTTCCGGAATCTGCAGATAGACAAAAGCAGAATTAAATTGGATGAATACGCAAGGAAAGTCATAGTGACGACGATAAACATAACACATATCCATTCTGCTGGAAACGAATAGTACTGAGTCACTCTGTTGATATTGAACGGTATACCTATCATACAGAATGAAAAGTCCACAACGGCAAGATTCCAAACAATTGTTCTATAAACACTTTTTGTGTACTTTCTCCAATAAATGATTAAGACGACAGCATTTCCAGGTATTCCAATGATTAACATAAGTATAATGAACACTAGAGGTGCTATAAGTTTATCCGACACACGATGGTTGAAATCATCTATTGTCAATTTTCCATCCAGTACAGTGATGTTGCTCATTTTGATGGTAGATTTTGATTCAAAATTAAAATATTATTTGCTAAAAGTGAAAGGATTGACATTTTTGATGTATGCATGCCAAAAGGCAAACGCATATTATAGCGACAACATGTTGATTCCGGTAGACAAGGTCGGAACAAGTTCATTTAGTTAGAAACACTATTATCACAAATTTTAATCATGTATCCGAGTGAAATACAGGAAATTTGTCGTCATTAAATAAGGAAAATGTCTGATTAAGTGCCAACTGTTGGTAAAAAAAGTGTTTTAAATGTTTTTATAATTTCCCTATGAAATCTTAAACTTCTTGTGATATTTGATCCAAAGTATCACCAAACACTTGATAACATCTACAATATTTGTTGTAACACAAATTAAGGCAAGAAGAATAAAAAAAACAAGCATTGAAAAGTGACGGCGCTAATAACAGTAACTGAAAAATGACACCGAGTTCCTTAATAAGGTACAGTATGCATCAATTAAACGAGACAAAGCAATAACATAATAATCTTTAAGATAGAAAGACAAAATCTCCTTTACTTTATATAATTCGCCAATTTCCATTACATTAGCTATAGGTCATGTATTTGCATGTATAATATATTATATATTGTACGAGTTTGAATGCCACGTAGCCCCTTCGTGGTTGTGTAAAATGTATAGATTTGTTTTACATATTGAGTTCACAGACCAAATGAATATAACATATTACATGTAAAATGATCTCAGCTCGCTTTATCTTCTTTTCGAATAAGGTTTCTAGTTTTAATATTTTTTATACAGGGGTAGAACGATACCTTGTCCGTGTCAAAACTGTGTTATCTTTTGACATAGACTTGGAATTTGGTATGTAGAGATTATGTGTTCTGAATCATCATGACTGTCATGTGATCTTGACATTTGATCTTAAATTATTTCTGATTGGGAATATTTTTGCATCACATCAATGTGATTATATTTTTGTCGACGATATCTGGTATTGACTTTCACCTCAAATTCAATTTTTCGAAATTCCTGGGACGTACGTATTCTTGTTTGAAACGAAACTTCTTCACTCTTTGATATTAGTTTTTTAATTTGAACGTTTTATCGTATTGAAATATGTAGCGTTCCACTGTAAATAACTTCTTATCTTCAACTTGACATCAAGACCAAATGATGGATTTGGGGGATATTTTATATGCAACCTAATTATTTTTCGATTGAGGGTTGGTATCTTACCATTGGATGTGTTATCTAAGGACAAAATGTATCGTTACAGATGATATATTACCTTCACCAATGAAGCATACGTTTGGACATTTTTTTATTACCATTGTTGTACTGGATATCTAAACTAGGAATTCCCGTAGAAACAGAAGAAGCTATTTTTAAGCAGAGATTTAATGCATCTACCAAATATATAAGGGGGAATATATCTCTTGTTATTGACACATGCTTATTATTTACATATTATAGTATACATATTAGCGTTATAATAGGTATGAATTCCCATGTTTTATCAAATTCCTGCAGATGGAATCATTCCTCCACAATTTATCTATATATTGATGATAAAATTTAGTAAAACAATTTACAAATTTTAAATTTTTACAGAATTATAAACTGAAATCTTCACTCAATGTTAAGTGCGTACTACATGTACATATACATAATTTTGTGACTGAAAATTGTACATGTATAATACAATGACCACGGTATTTAGAGAATTAGAGGCCTAGGTGGCCGAGTGATCTAAGAAGCGTATCTACAATCATCACCGGCAATGGCAATATGTCAACACTGATGTTGTGAGTTCGAAACTTGTTCGTGCAGAAGCGCTAGACTCCGATCTAAATTTACCATGATGGTTAATTTTCCTGCCAAAAGTCAGGGTTCTCTCCCGATAAACAAGCTTCCTCCGCCAAAACAAACTGTCCGCCACGATTATAACATAGAGCGATAAGAGTGGCGTTAAACATTAACACTAAATCAATCTATTCGTAGAGTATTAATTTAAGTGAACCTCAAACAAGCGTTTTGATGCATAAATCTGAATATGTTATTTTGATAATTTGCGTTTTCGGATTGCGCTCACCATTTATAACTGCATTCAATGGTTTTATTCAAGAGCCTGTAAAGTAAACTTTTCGGTTAAAGTAATATTTTTTTTTTTTTTTATTGAGTTTAGTTTTAATTTACTGAAATCAAAATCAATATTTATACCAACAAAAACAATATTCAAAATCTAATTACAGTGTTGAATTGGTAACCTTTTAGAATACTAGTAAGTTTATTTAAAGGATTGATAAGTTTACCCGTATTGTATCTAAATTTATGGGCATGGTAAACAACATCAACATAAAAATTATAATGTGCTATTTCGTTTGAAAAATATTAAATTTGTTTTGCTTTTGCCATGGCTTGGCTCTTATGCCACATACAGTTTATAGTTAATGTCAAAATATACCATCATGAATAGCTATGCTGTGAAAATGCATCTATGCTCTCAATTCATGATTGGCAGGAATGATTCGTATCCAAAGCTGTTTTGTGTTTAAAATTTGTAAGTAAGCACTCTGCAAGAGTAAGGTAAATAAGTAAGAACTGCCAGCAAAGTGCATTTTTTTTTGTTTGGAAATATTTTGAAGTTAAAGTAATATTATATGTTTGAATGATATACCTATATGACCAAATTTAGATATACAAAATATTGAAGCTTCGAGTTTGCTGTATTCTGTGTTTTGTATTATATTCACGAAAGAATAAAAATGCGACCAAAGAGATAAGATTTGATGAAAAATGTCAATTTTGATTTCCCCACCAGTATCATTCAAAAGAAGGGAAAATGTTAATGAATTCATGATTCAAATTTACTACTGCATGCAATCTAATCACAACACTTACACGATAAATTAAAAACATTATGGCAGTTTGAATGCTAGGCATTTTTAAATTTATTATTGATGAACTTTGTAACATTGTATTATTAATTTTACATATTGGATGACAAATGACAGAGAGACTCCTTGATATATTCAATCCCTTTAATAACTGTTATTATTTGTGATAATCAATTCCAAACTGTTGTATAGTATGACATTTATTGTGGAACGATAATGCATTTCCTCGCGTTATAGGACATTTGTCTGAAAATGATATAACGCAGCACAATGAAACTAGCAAAATGTTAGGAATAATGTGACTTTATACGTCTCTGGAGGAGGAAATATTATTTTTTAGATAACAATCACTGTCAATGTCTATGGTAAGCATCTTAATCATAACAATGGTATACCTAGATAGATCGCCTGACATTCTGTATAAAAAATTGTCGGCTTACAGCAAATCATTTCATATTAATATAAACCACTATACTTTTACACAGAAATATATCATATACAGCCTATGTTTGCAGATCAGTATAACGTAATGATTGCATATACAATATTAACATCAGATGAAATTTGTTCATGGTGTTAAATGTGTCACAAGCAGTTTTAAATTGCAATATCGCATTCTGGATAGTAGAAAGACAATACACTATCGACTATATATGCACATGTGAATTATTGATTTGTATTGTTTAAACCTCGCACGACTAGTACATTTACACCATACGTAATAATAGTGATAACTTCATAAGTATCAGGGTAGCCTCCATTGATCCTAATTAGTAGCAACGTACACAAGGACACAAAGCACTGGGAAATAATATAGGCACTTCAATAAATTAATGAATAACCTGGAAGACACGAGTTTATCTTTGGAAGACTTCTCTTCTTATTCTGAAACTAGAAAAATACACAGAATCAGTATCTAAAAGTTTTTTTTTATATTCAAAGTGATTAATATTGCACTTTTCTTATAATCTGCCAACAATGACAACAGTGCAAGAAAACGACAGAAGATATCAAGATGAAATCAAATTAAAAGTCCAAATCAAATATAGAATAACTAATCTAAGAATTATCAGATGTATTTCACTTGTGAAATTATCGTTTGTATTTAACTGGTAAATCACGGTAACTCATTGCAATCAATGCAATAAAAACAAACTAAAAGTCACAAGACACCAATGTGTAAACATATTAAAAGTCTTAAGACAACATGACGAAAACAAATAAATAGCCACAAGGTATTTAAATGTTAAAAAATGTAAAAAGCCATAATTCACTTACATATAAAGAAATAACAAGGTATAAACAACATAGCAAGATATAAACATAGCAAGGTATAAACAACATAGCAAGGTATAAACAAATTAAAAACCATGACACAGCAGCTTGAAGATGTAGATAAAAAAGCCATAGGACACTGAGGTGTAAACAAATTAAGAGACATAAGACATCATGATGAAAACAAATAAAAAGTCCTGACATTAAAATATTAACAATTAGAAATTACCAGACACTAAGATTTAAGCACATAAAAAGCCACAAGGCACCAGGATGTAAACACATTAAAGTTGTAAGACACTGAGGTGTCAACAAATAAAAAGCCATAAGACACCAATGTGTAAACAAATTAAAAGTTATCCAGGACAAGATTAGAAAACCTTAAGTTAGCAGACTAAAATACCTATGCCCCAAATATAAAGGGGAAAACCATTAAGTGATCTGATGGCATATTGTCTTCTCTGTTTACTTCAAGGTATGTTTCTTTTCTGTTATGATTGAAGAGAACAATATTGTCACAAATCTTTTTTAGTACTATGAACTTGACTTTTAGATTAAGTGACTTCAAAATCAAT
This sequence comes from Mytilus californianus, assembly GCF_021869535.1. NCBI lineage: Eukaryota > Metazoa > Mollusca > Bivalvia > Mytilida > Mytilidae > Mytilus > Mytilus californianus. The sequence continues at coordinate 2,386,006 of NW_026262745.1, read as the reverse complement.
AAATGTAGATATATTCCTCTTATTAAATGTGACCACACAATAGAATAAGGTTGCAATATTTATATATTTTTCGATTTAGCTTCTGGAAACAACTTTTCTGCACCAATGTTGGTCTAAATTTAGTTACTTTGACATTGACCTTAGGCATACTGAACTCAAAATCGAAAGAAACTTTTCTCTTATTGTATGTTACCATATATCGAATGAAATTTGCAATCCCATATGTGAAATTTAATAAAAAAAAACCTTTTCTTCGCAACTGTCGGTCTATCTTTAACAACTTTGACCTTGTCATGTAAGGTTCTGTATCTGCCTTAACATTAACAAGGATCTTCCTCTCAATATACTTGACTATATATTTAAGCTAGTGTGAAATATTTGGTTTAGCATCAGGAAACCATTTTCTGCACAAATCTCTAAACTTCGACTTTGATGTTTGACGTGGTGACTTCAACGTCACAAGGGATTATCTTCTCATTAGTGACCATATCCCGAGGTAACAATGTAATCCGATATTAAGTATTTGAATTGGCATCTGGAAACGAACATGACTGAATAACGGGCGGGCTTGAAATGGACTATATTACTTAGTTACATCTTTTATATGTATGCTGGATTTTGATTGACTGATAGCCAGCTGTATTTTTTTTTACCACCACCAGGATATACGCAAAAGGATGTGCCTTTTTACCCCCTCTGTCGTTGTTTTTGCCAAAATAATTTTTTATTGTTTTATCCTTCACGGAGACGACTGGCCATTTGTATGTTATAGAAAAATTGGTTGGAACAGAATCGAATGTTTAACTTAATCATTCCTATCAATATTTGATGAAAATCAACAAATATATCCTTGCCTTTACCATCTGTCGACTGATATGTTTCGCAAATACCCTCCCTGAACATGAACTATCTGCCACAAGGCACCAGGATGTAAACACATTAAAGTTGTAAGACACTGAGGTGTCAACAAATAAAAAGCCATAAGACACCAATGTGTAAACAAATTAAAAGTAATCCAGGACAAGATTAGAAAACCTTAAGTTAGCAGACTAAAATACCTACGCCCCAAATATAAAGGGGAAAACCATTAAGTGATCTGATGGCATATTGTTTTCTCTGTTTACTTCAAGGTATGTTTCTTTTCTGTTATGATTGAAGAGAACAATATTGTCACAAATCTTTTTTAGTACTATGAACTTGACTTTTAGATTAAGTGACTTCAAAATCAATAAATGTAGATATATTCCTCTTATTAAATGTGACCACACAATAGAATAAGGTTGCAATATTTATATATTTTTCGATTTAGCTTCTGGAAACAACTTTTCTGCACCAATGTTGGTCTACATTTAGTTACTTTGACATTGACCAGAGGCATATTGAATCAAAATCGAAAGAGACTTTTCTCTTCTTATATATTACCATATATCGAATAAAATTTGCAATCCCATATGTGAAATTTAATAAAAAAAACAACCTTTTCTTCACAAATGTCGGTCTATCTTTAACAACTTTCACCTTGTCATGTAAGGTTCTGTATCTGCCACAACATTAACAAGGATCTTCCTCTCATTATATTTGACTATATATTTAAGCTAGTGTGCAATTCAATATGTAATATTTGGTTTAGCATCTGGAAACCATTTTCTGCACAAATCTCTGAATATTTTTTGTAACTTCGACTTTGATGTTTGACGTGGTGACCTCAACGTCACAAGGGATTATCTTCTCATTAGTGACCATATCCCGAGGTAACAATGTAATCCGATATTAAGTATTTGAATTGGCATCTGGAAACGAACATGACTATCAAATTGACTGAATAACGGGCGGGCTTGAAATGGACTATATTACTTAGTTACATCTTTAATATGTATGCTGGATTTTGATTGACTGATAGCCAGCTGTATTTTTTTTACCACCACCAGGATATACGCAAAAGGATATGCCTTTTTACCCTCTCTGTCGTGGTTTTTGCCAAAATAATTTTTTTATTGTTTTATCCGTCACGGAGACGACTGGCCATTTGTATGTTATAGAAAAATTGGTTGGAACAGAATCGAATGTTTAACTTAATCATTCCTATCAATATTTGATGAAAATCAACAAATATATCCTTGCCTTGACCAGGTTCAGCATACTTGAAACCAGAAAAGAATGGGTTTTATAGATATTTGAAGTAGTGAGTTATGCTATAAATTTGTTTTGTAATAATTTGTCTATGGTACAAAGCTGTTGCGTGATCTAAACATCGGGAATTGTATTTGACAAAATAATTACACCAGACGTTTGTCCTGATTGTGGATGATATATTTGCCACTGGACGTTAAGTGAACAACACTAAATCAATAGTTCCAATTAAATATCGCATTGAAGGATAAATGGAGGTGTGGCAAAAGATGCGTTTATGTTTATAAATCTTATGTTTCAGCAAACGTCTCCTTAAACGTCATATTAATGATAATTTTAATTTTGTTGTTTTCTTACAATGGCGAGCAATAGGGGAGACCATTTATAAATAGAAGGCACTGATTTCTGCCTTATGGATGTGTACGAATTATTGCATTATAAATTTTGAAGGACATTTCCAGTACTTACAGGTTCTCTTCACTTTGGACTTTCTTGTTTAAACTGTTTATTTACTGCAAAATATAAAACAACGTCATTATAATTTTTAATCTATGTAGTATTTATATTTTGCATATTTTAATAGAAGCAGTAAAGTGCATCATTTATTTAAGAACTAAATTTTCAAACGAAATACTTACGATAACAAAATACATGTAAATCTGCATTCTTTTACATTGCAGATATACAACGGTTGACAGTCCATGCACATTTTTGTTCAAATTTTTTTAATGCGTTAACAAAAGTCATATAGCAGTACAAATGCATTGTAACAAAAAATTGGAACCAAAACCACAATAGAATTTAATCAACTAAAAGAGTTCATTGGGTACTTAACCATACTAATATACTTCATCTCACCTTCGTACGATGTCAATTTCATGGTGTAACAATCATCATCCTGTAAGAAACACGTAAACACCATTTATATTACATTTGTTCACAAACGTACTCTAGTGCAACAAAGCCTGCTTTATCACAAGCTGTAACAATTCCAGGTCTCTCATTGACGATTATTTATTAATGACGTTCTAAATGTTTTGAATGTTTAATGAATGTTCTAATTCCTATCGATATTTTAATCAGTATACCTATTAACATGATTAAACGATACAAAATAACTTGCAGAAATAACTGACGCAATATCAACCCTAGAATAAAACATCTAACAATACATACCTTTACTTTTGATTTGATGTTTGTTCTAATCAATCGACCGTGACCAGATGTTATGCTTCTGAAGTTGTTTGTTGATAGTGGGTGTTGACTACCATTTGAAGTATTCAGAATCCGGAGAGATCGTAACTGAAGAAATTAGTCAAAGACAATAAATTGACGCAGGTTTCAGAACAAGTAATTTAAAGCAACATTAAAGGAAATGAAGACGCTCAAAACAATTAAAACATTTAAAAATAAGATTAAATGATTATCGTACAGACCTTAAGACACATGAAATAGCAATCGATAATGTCTTGAAAATGAGTCCTGTCAGACCAAAATATCCTTTATATCTTAAGCAAATTTGAATTAGGCCATTAATTTTATTCCTAACAATCTAAAAGAACCCATTTGCTTACAAATTAGACAATGTCAAAATCATGTACTTTGTTTGAAACTGACAGTATATTAAACGTTCCTGTTTATATAATGGTGTATTTTTTCTACATTTGAGTTGATATTAACACACATATTTGTGGTGTTGCACGAAGAAATGTATCTTTGTTGAAACGTGGAATATAGAATTAACATTATTGAGGAATTAGTTTTACATTTTAGATCATGCATATAGGAGTTAAGAGCCAATGAAATGGTGTTTTGTTTTCAAATATATCCTAAACAATTTATCACATAACACTTCACCGATATAAATCTATGTCCAAGTTCAAACTGCGCTCTCGGGCTTGCTGTTTGAAAATTCTAGATATGAACCAATATTTGTTATGTAATTATCTTATGCTATTATAACAATGCCCCAAAAGGCCAGGTCAGTAGTTATGTGTAATATGAAAGAACATATGTACATGGAGTCACAATAACCGTTATCCAGAACGACTGAAAGAAACTATAAAAAGGGCATAAAGCGTCTATATGCTGCAATGACGAGAAAAAAGCAAAGACAAAACTAAAATGTTGGTACCAATTAGACAGTGTCTTTCTTATGTTATCAACTACGTATTTTATTGATATTTCAATTCTTGAAAACAACTGTGTACAGTAAGAGAATATGGCAGTTGCCTTTTGAACTTCTGTGGAAATATATTTTGTAGTCCAGCTGGTTTTCGCAGAATCCGTCAGTACATATTGTACCAAACAATAAATAAATTTCTGACAGCATTGGTACGGTTGGAAATGTTGGTTATACCGAAATTGGCGAAGGTAAAATTAATTTCAGGGGCAAAGTGCTACTTTACTTGTTCTCATACAGGAAAAGAACAAAATTGATATAGTATAAAAATATTCATAAAATTCATGAAAATGTATGCATTCGCAATACCTAAATGTATTATTACAGTTTATGATATAATGTTAAATCAGTAAAGGGGTTAACTATAATTTTAAGTGTTTTCACTATAGTCCTTAAGCAGTCCAAAACCAATATTATTTCAGTTTTGGAGTTTATGTGATTCACTCAGTTTTTGTTAATTACCTTGATTTGTCTCTTTCTAATCGATTAACTAGATTTGAACATTGATAAACTTATGTAACATAAATGACAAAAAAATAATTGTTTTGAAAAATCATGCTTAAACTCGTTTACTTAAAACAAACAATCAAACAAAGTATGCATATGTCAGGCAGTTTTCGCCTTCCAATATACCAATGAGGGGAAAACAATAACAGTATGTTTCAAATATGTCTCATACAAAAAAACTTTAACAACAAATTACCTGAGAAAATGATATATGCAGTGGTTTGTTCAATATAATCCATGTCACGGTTTCCATACATCCTGGTTGTGTCAACGAACCCTCGTATGTTACAAAATAATCAAGGGGTGGCAAAATAGCGTTCACAGAAAATCCATCTATCGCGATTGATGATCCTGTAGCAATTACAAAGCTAATAATTATTTTGCAAAACATTAAATAATTATTTGATAAATGTTTAATGTTAAAAGAGAGGCGAAGGATATCAAAGGGACATTCATGTTAATGGTATTTCAGAGAAAGAAAAAGAAAATTTTATATCATTCTTACACTCACACCGAATAAAGGTAACAATAGAAGAAGCAACTAACATATTCACTACTAAAATATGACAGTAGTATAACCATGACTAATCTTATATCATTAAAATTTCGTTTAAAAAACGTTGGTTCTGTATATCTAAATGTTTGATGCAAAGACTTATTATTCAGGTAATGTCCAATGTTTTTCCCCCCAGATCCAGACATTTATCAGGCAACAAACCCCGTTTAAGGATATTTTTGTTATCATAGTTTTAATTCTTATTAAAGTCAGTTTTACGTAGGAACATATATCCTTGCAGCAGTTTCCTCAATCAAATCTTGTATGTATTGCTATACTTATGAGGGTGGTTTTGCAGGAGACGTCTACCCGGTCGACGAACCCGATTTCGCTCTTTTTTAGTTCATGCAATTCCTTCAGTTTTTGTTTTAGAACAACAGTTAACTACTTTTGCCTCTAATTCAGATTACCTTAGCTGTATTTGGTAAAACCTTTCGGAATTGGTGGATGTAATGGAAATGCTCTTCAACTTCGTACTTTATTTGGCCTTTTTACTTCTTTTATTCGAGCTTCACTGATGAGTCATTGTAGTAGAAACGCGCGTCTGGCGTACATAATTATACGCTTGGTATATTTGATGATTGTTTTAAAGGTATTTGTCATTCATATGTTAATCTTCACAAATGTATATTATTTTTGATGTTTGTGTTATTCTATTTGATTTACTGACACTACCTTCAAATGAAATATGCTGACCTTTGAAATGAACTTTGTCGAGCGATTGTATCAAAGCATCAAAATTAATGTTGTCCTCTTCGCTGAGCTGTAATTATTTATCAATTTGATATTAAACATTCCCCTAATCTGTTGATGTTCAAGAGGGCAAGTTATCAGAAACAACTGAAAACATCTAATGTGGTATACTGTATTCTAGCGAGTGGTCAGAAACTTAACATCGTATAAATAGAGCATTAAGATCATATTTTATTTTATTTTTTTTTATTCTTTTATTGTAATAATCATTGGTATCCTTGCTTAGACAATAAGTATTCCTGATAGATATAAATGTAGAACACCACCACGTTACATACACACATATATATAGTATTAAATCGCTTAATATTTTGTTAGTTAAGCCTCTTTCAACTGATTTTTATAGTTCGTTCTTATGTTGTACTGTGACACCACTGTCCCAGGTTAGGGGAGGGTTGGGATCCCGCTAACATGTTTAACCCCGCCACATTCTGTATGCATGTGCCTGTCCCAAGTCAGGAGCCTGTAATTCAGTGGTTGTCGTTTGTTTATGTGTTACATATTTGTTTTTCGTTCATTTTTTGTACATAAATTAGGCCGTTAGTTTTCTCGTTTGAATTGTTTTACATTGTCATTTCGGGGCCTTTTATAGCTGACTGTGCGGTATGGGCTTTGCTCATTGTTGAAGGCCGTACGGTGACCTATAGTTGTTAATTTCTGTGTCATTTGGTCTCTTGTGGAGAGTTGTCTCATTGGCAATCATACCACATCTTCTTTTTTATATATTCCTTTTCAAATGAAAGACGAAAATAAAAGCATATATACAAACCAGAGCTAAAATAGAAATAGCAGCGATACCATTTGGCGAGTTTAATGCTTGAGTGCTGTTTTTGTGGATTTCTGCATTATAACCATACAGCTGGATCTAGAAAGAAGAACGAATGAAATCATATAATGTATAATATTGTTTATAATGATTTACATCTATAGAGTATTCGTTTATTTCACGTGAGTATTACATGAAGAAAAATATGGGGAAATTCTTATGTAATATATTATATTCTAATTAACATAATTTTAAGTCATATTTTTGAGTAAAAATATTTGTAAACTAATTCAAAAGTAAGTTGTTGTAAAATACTCATGAAAAAGGAACAGAATAGTTTAAAATTTTTGTGTCTAATTTTTTAAAAAAAAGGGGGAAGGGGATGATAACCAAAAGCAACCTATTCTGTTTGAAAAGACAGGCGAATTCGTTTTCTCGTAATCTTTTTCCCCGAGAAAACTTAATGCTGAATAATTAAGGTAATTTGAAAACCTATTTGATTATAAACCCAACAAATAACAGACTTTGTAAGAATTAAATTATTTTTCCCGTTCAGTTAAACATAGAGAAGGAATCAATACCACTAAAGTCCTTTTTAAAATGAAAATCATACCAAGAATAGGAAATAATTTCCGTTCTAAGAAATCAAACAAAAGTAATAAACGTCTACGACCTTTTCATGAGAAATGAGTTTTCAAATTGATTTTCTGAACAACTCATGCTCAAAAATGGATTTGTATAATTGGTGAGTTGTCATAATATTCTCAGTTAAATCTTCTAAGTTTGTACGAGTAGTGTATTGCAGTTGCTACCATTTAAAGACGATTGCAAAGGTTATTGAGGAAAGGCATACAAATCATAAGTAACTTTGAACAGATATTTCATGTTATGGAGGGGTATTTGCGAAAAATACCCCTCCATAATATGATATATCTGTTTAATTACACCGAATAAATTTGGATTCAATATACCAATAATGATAAAATGTTGAATAAAATGATTCATTGTGTTGTCTATGCTTAAACTACTCAAGTGAAAGCATGCACCGATCTTTTAGTACAGGAATGTTGCAAATTAAATATAACCAAAGAGTACAGTTTACCTCCAAAGGAAACTTTTTACCACCAATACTATGTTCAGATCCTCTGGTGTTATTATCGCCGAAATGTATTTTTATTTCAAATAAAGTATATTCATAAGACAAAGGTCCACCTGTAAAGATGAAAGGCTTCTCATCTGTGTTTTTAACTACAACTTTTAGATCTCTGCCTGTATTCAATAAAATGCCTTTAACCTGAAATACGTAAAAGAAGGACTTAATATCATTTATATTTTAAAGAATTCGTCAAAAGCAGATATTTTTATTTCTGGGGAAATGCTGACAGGGTTCTATATTTTCATTGTCGTCCATTACAAACATTATCTTTGTTATTAATTTGAACACGAACGTTGTGTCCTTTCGTCCGTTTGTATATTTTCTTTTCCCTAAATGTCACCCTGCATGTATCAGCCGATATCATCATCTTTCCCTAAACAATCGCCTGGCTATTTATGATATTCAAAATTCATTTAATAATTTACACTATACATGTTATTCTTTTTCCTTTTTCCTTTTAACCATGGACTTTGATATAGCTATAACCGGATGTTTGGTGTTGGTTTTGGTAGGCATGTTTGATCTGCAGTTATCCGAAATAACCTTCTTGCTTTCATTCAGAGTTTTTACAGAATTTAAATACACGAAAGTATTGTGCAGTGCATATTTAACTTTTTTTGTCAAACTGCTGTTGGGGCATAAGAAATAGATAAGTGGTATGATTGTCAATGAGCAATTTAACCTTCTAAAACCTGTAGACAATGATGAAAAACTAAGATACGGCCCTACGCAATGAGTAAATATAAAAGGCATCATTGTGAAATAATGTGAAGCAATACAAAAAAGCAAAACCGACGATTTGATTTCTGCACAAATAATGAACATAAAGCTAAAAACAGAAACGAAATCCAAAGGGATCTACAAAATATATCCAAAATCCATCTAATGTCACCTTTGCCTGCTGAAGTTTGAACCATAGTTGTTTTAATAATTTCAAAATTATTTTTTTTTAAGAAAGGTAGGTTATAAATTATTTCAGTATATAGCACTGACTACTGATCTGACGATGCTTTGAATTGGGTTTTTTGGGGGATATCATCAAGAACGCTCAAATCCAGAAACTTGGAACCCAAGAATGTAAAAGTATTTGAACACGTGGGGAGCTATATGATAAAAAGGGACATAAAGATAATACCCAAATCCATCTAAATTTAAATTTGTCTGAGGGAGTTTGAACCTTAGTTTCAACGGAGAATGTGTTTTTGAAAGGTATGTAATAAATCATAGTATTATCGAAGCACCAACTACTGAGCTGACAATACCGCTGGGGACTAGCAGTCAACCAGCAACGGTATCGATCCAATGTTAGAAAATAAAAATAACACTATATTTGTGTCCGAAAAGATTTTCCGGATTTACCATGATTAGGGACGCACAAATCTTGATATTTGAAAGTTACCCAAACGACGATATTACCAGGTACATGTACATTCTATCGGTTCGGGACTGGCATATAACAAATATGACCGGGTTAAAATTCAGGTCAATTCAGGGCAGTAGTGTTATAGTACAACAGCAGAAAAAAACACAATAATACTCTGTTAAAAAGGGGCCAAAATCATCAGACACAAAGTATCGACGTATGAGTACTCGCAGGTCCTAAAAGCTAGCACGAAACCAGATTTCAACTTATAAATATACCATATATTCCCCGACTTTAAATATAACTACCTTTCCGATGAATTCAGATTAAAGACGTCATAAGCAGTCATGCAATTCCAATGAATGTATCGATGAGCTACCGTCAAACATAGTTAAAACTAATACCGTGTTTATAGACTAGATACTACAGTTATGTACCTGTTAAATAAAGTGACTGTGAAGATAATTTTGATTTTAAGTTGCTTGTTCTCTCTATCTACAATATTAAAATAAAAAAAGGCAAATGTAGATTTCCCTGGTTCTTTGGAACTGACTTATAGCTTAATCGTGGTGTGAAATAAGTGTAGTCTAAAGCATGGCTGATAAGGTTACCTTATTCTGGCTTACATTCAATCGTTTTAGGTTTGGGTCATGAACCAAGCTTTTTGGGTCGATGTTAATAGGTGACTGGTACTTTCCTTTGCTACAGATAATCCAAGCTTTATTAGCCTTTCCCCAATATTCAGCACCTACAATTTGACAAAATTAAGATAAAACAAATAGTTATATATCTTTTACATTGTAACATCAAATACATTGAAAATTCATTCTGACAATTTCAGCAGTTCAGCTCACCGCCACATGCCAACGTAGCGTTAGACGTGTTGTGATATGCATGGATACTAACACTCAGGTTTTATTCATAGTGTTTGTAGAAAATATTAAATTAGCTTATTAACAAGTATCATTTTGGGAATATTCAGATGCATACCATAGTTTTTTTCTTAACAACTTATGACACAAATTAAAATTTCTTTGAGGTGTAACCTTAAAATACATTATGGACGTATAGACATGCAACATTTGTAATGTTTTCTTTTATTTTTTTTTACATCACTTTTCAAAATGTTGGCTGAGAAAAAACCGCTTTGAACAATGCAACTAATGGAATACGACATTTCTCTTCTCGAGACAAATAGTTAAAAACTTTTCCGGTTTTGCAAGTGTTTTGAATATTTTTAACTTAATTCAAAGTGGGATGAAATTGGCAATACACAAAAGGCAATGGTTAATATGTGTCACCGAACGATTTTAAAAGACGATATATGTAGACAACAATTTGACGTTCTTGTTCTTTTATCTGTATGATGTCAGCAGACATGGTTGTCCTTTTCATTCTGCTTTTTCAATTCAACAAATTCACATATAATCAGAAGGAACAATTTGTCATACAACATTTTCCATCATGTTCCTTATATCTCCGCCAAACGCCTCGCAGTTTTTACAGTACTAATAAAAATACCACGTTTGTACACACCGTTCAATTTCGAGTTTGAAATATTATAGACACCTGTCTATTGTGATAGGCGATATAGGGTTATATCTAAATACGAAGACCTCAAGTTAAAAATACTTGGTACAGACATCATGAGATTTTTTTTTATTTCCGTAAAAAGAAATAAGCTTCACAGCTATATCAATATATTTTATTTTGTTCAAAGTTTTAGACGAATATATCTGAAAAAAACAGTGTCAAAGCCGTAAAATTTAAGACGCTAATCATCTTTAAAAGGTAAAGCTATGGTAGTAATTGATAGCAAGCAGTCAGACTATAATATTACCACTGCCTTATTCACTCACATTGAACAAAGTTGTGTTTTATATAAGATTCCAAAGAAGAGTTATAACATAGAATTATGCTAATTAAGAAAGACCGTTGATTCTAGATTCATATATACTTATGTTAAAACTGTATAAATGTTTTCAGCATTTCTGTAATTTTGGTTTAATATTTAATCATACCAAAAACCTTAATTGTTTTCTTTTTGTTACCCTATTTAGTAATAGTACAAGGCGATTAAGTCAGTAAAGGTCTACTTAACAGAGAATCGTTAAAGGCAAAAAAAAACATATTGTTCTTGTATTGATCTCTTAGACTAATTAATGAAGCGTTCAATCCATGTTTCCATTGTCTATAGACTACTCACTGAATCTAATATAAGAATTACTATGACAGTACTTATATACCTGACACACCACTGTACGTCCACCATTCTGACCATAGTGTTCCATAAACTGAAAAATAGGAAAATAAATGCATATACTACTTAGACATGCATGGTTAATTCCTGTAACCTACAGTAATGTTCTGTTTGTTAATTCCTGTAACCTACAGTAATGTTCTGTTTATTGTATTTCCTTACGGTACTTTAAACTTGTTCTGACTTTGTACCATTTTGATATCGTGAAAGAAAATTTGTTAATCGTTTGAAATATTTATATTCAATTTTCTGTTCATGTTTTATCTCTCAGTTTTCAATTTAAGCAGGTTGTGTGCGTTCTTTCTTACATTATGCACGGGTAATTTACATGAGCCTTTCTTACATAATGCACAGGTAATTTACATGAGCCAGAAATGTAAGAAAGGCTCATGTAAATCACCCGTCCGTGCATTATGTAAGAAAGCCTCATGTAAATCACCCGTGCATTATGTAAGACAGGCTCATGTAAATTGTCTAAAGCAAGGAACCTCGTCAGTAATTGCAGTCTGTCATATAATTTGATATTAAATAACTGGTATTCGTTATTTGGATAATTGGGTTTTAATAACAGATCTTTGATGTTTTCTGTGAAATTCATTCCCAACATGTATAGACTCTAAACGACTAAAGGCGAAATAAAGAAAAGTGCTTCGGATGTACCAAATATATATAGTGTGAACATTTTCTAGCACGGTGTCAACTTTTGCTGGTGGACTGATAGCTATAGGCCCGAGGGCATGATCACCTGAGTAATTTTTAATCAAGAAGTTGTTTGGAAACTAAGGTTCCAACCAGCTCTAGCAAAAGTGATCTTAGAGTTATCAATCTATTCTTTTTCGATTTCGTGTGGTCATTTAAGTCTTCCCTTATTCAAGCCGCAGTACTTTTATACCAATTGACTTTCGTGGCTCGGTACTTATTCATCCCGTCATTGTGTTATTGTGCTATGGCCAATTTTGTATTCTTGTCTTTCAATTTTGCTTATGTACTTTGTCTAAAGAGTGTCTATATGCCATTTTGTTTTTCTTTGTTGAAATAGTTTTATGTTTTTATAGTGATTAAGATTATATTACAATGTTGACTGCTGTACCCCAATTTTCGACATTTTTAACTATTATGTCTGTTTGTTTTGCTCACACATTGTTGTCAATATAATGAAATTCTAAGTGACTGTCATACAAGTGAGAGGTTTAGCTAGCTATAATACCAGGTTTAATCCACCATTTTCTACATAAGGAAATGCCTGTACCAAGTTAGGAATATGACAGTTGTTTTTCATTCATTTGATGTGTTTGGGTTTTTGATTTTGACATTTTATAAAGAACTTTCCGTTTTGAATTTTCCTTGGAGTTCGATATTTTTGTGATTTAACTTTTTATTGTTGGTTAGAGTTTTCCATATGACGGTAAATCCATAAAAACGCTTAGTACGCACCAAAGTTATAAAATTATTATTCTTATTTTATAGCTTCACATATTGTTTATACAGCTGTCTGTTGTTGACGACTGTATGTTGCGCTCTGATTGACTTTTATGAAATTTTATCGTTCGGTTGCTGTCTCATTTATGTATACCACACATCTTTTTATTCATATGACAAATTATTTCATCTCATTTCAAGTTTAATACTCTCACTTTCCATCTTTTCCGAAAATAATGAGTTTTTGGAATTACATTAACAACATATATAGTAAATTGTATGCATCGATGTATAAATACAGATAAGACGAATGAATGTCTCGACAGTTTTATTGTTACAATTTTTCTAATTTCTAATTGTGTTTGTCTTTCTTCATATAATTTGTTTTATGTAGAAGTCGCATTACCAATTTGTTCGAATATTTCCTCTAATATCAGCGTCAGATAGTAATTCTCATTTTATAAACGTAAATGAGAAATATCAACTTTGAAGTTAGAAATTACAAAACGTGATGGACAAATCAGAGTTTGTTAGCGTAACGTCTATGAGAAAATTGTTATATTGATTTGGTCGTGTCGTTTAACGAGGGAACTAGTCTTTGTTTCTGTTCTGTCAGTTGTAATAAGGAGTAGAATTATAGACAAACTCCCAGGAGTCTTAAGAAGGTAACACAATATCTGTCCAGTTAGGTTTAGCTCTGATCATAATAGCAGTACTGTCGCCAAGATGTCAATCCTTTGACACATTCCTGTCAAATTAAGATATATTTTCTTTTTAAAACATTCATTTGTCATTGTTTTTTTATTCTTCTGAAAATTAACATTATTCTATAAAATTGCACAAATGTACGATTTCTAGGACCATAGTTTATAATGATTAAAACGATATTATACGGATATGAAAAACACTGACGTTTTATACTATGTGAGTTAATGTTGTATTTACCATACTTGACGGTAGAACTAGTTAGCGGTAACACACTACGGTATCACTTCATTAAAGAATCACACAACACTAGGTGCTTATTGATAGGAAAGACTAAGAATTTTATTTTTAATATTTTGTTCAACATGCAATATTATATAGTACACTGCATGTAGAAATACCGTTGCAAACCGTTATAGGATTAAAAATTAATACGCAGTGCTTGATGTACTGTGGACCACTCATTCTTACAAATCTCATTAGTGGAAGATATAAAGAAAGAATATGTTTTATCATTTCATGACACAGAATCCCTACACGTAAACGAAAAAGAAAATCATATTATTGCTATTATCAAAATGAAATTTCAATGGAGTTTACAAACATGGTGTAACTAGACTTTTAATATATGTTTCCCACACATCAATTTCACTTGAAAGTAAAAGTTCTATTTAGGAAACATTATCATGTATACACAAAGAGGTGACGAAAAAGAATTACAGTAAAGTTTGTTACAATAAAGATGATTGATTCATTGTTAGCTGATATACGTCCAGTGGCAAATATGTCATGTATGTTTAAAACGAGGTACAATGAAGACCTGATATATCAATTGTTTTGTATGAGCAGATATCAAATAACGAACCATGAATATTTAAAAATCACATAAATCGATGACAGAAGTTATGATAATACGTAGATGTATATGCATCCCATACGACAGTAAAGAGAAGGGTATATTTCCTCAGAGTATATTTCCCATATGTTCGTTCGGCCGTCCGTTAGTCCGTCTCGAATCAGACTAAAATTTTGGTTTAATGATGTTTGCCTACGTTGAAGGTGTGTTCTGAAACTAAAAACACATGTTCATCATGATGTGATACTCAGAGAGACTAGAATGAAAATAAGGTACATGTCCTTGAAATGCCAGACTTCCAAAGCAGGGATTGCAAAATTATAAAGACTATCATGTAATTGAGAGGTTTGGTTAAGTTCAACCTGGTTTTAACCTCCCCTTTTGAAAAGGACAATACTAAGGCAAAATATGGAAACTTGTATCAACATTTAAGACTGTTAGACAATCCAATGTACAAAAAGTAATAAGATACCAAAGTGTAACCATAAAAGCAAAATTCAAGGAAAAAGAAGAACGGACAACACCATAGCCGCAAGAAAAATTGAATGACTACCTATAAAACAACTCCTAGAAAACCAAAGATCGAGCAATCCCACTAAAAACTGTATATGTTATAACATCATTTTTTTAATACATAAAAAGTATAAAACAGTATTGTTAAAATACATTAAATTCGATTGAGCTAAAAGCACTGGCTTCAAAAAAAGTGTAAAACGGTATTGTTAAAATACATTAAATTCGATTAAGCTAAAAGCACTGACTTCATTATATATGTATCGGTATTATAGAATCCAAACATACAGTGTCTAAAACAGTATGATAATGAAAGCACCAAAAGTCAAACAAAGATAACAAGAAGTCGCATCACCATTCTTATTTCATATTTTGATAAATTTCAATCTTCGACATTTGTGTTATGTTAAATTTTGGTAGCCATTTAATCTTTTCCAGTTGTAATTTTAATTTTGAGTCGTGAACAATTGTTTTTGTCATAAGCGCAACTAATGAAGATTGTTCCAGGAACACATGTTGTACACACGAAAGTCTAATATTCCACTTATATCCAATTCTTTTTTTATTCTAGCATGTTTTTAGATTTTAATGTATATATGTATATATATATATATATATATATTGTTTTCAATTTAGACTTGTATATATATATATGTACATTCCAAACTAGAAATATGTAGTTTTTTTTAATCTTAAAATACGTTTGATCCAAACAATTGCTTTGTCCTTGCAGAATGTTTAGTACACTTTACGGAAGTCTGTAAAAGTAGATAGCTTTGACAATAACATTAATAAACCTAAATATCATATGAATAGATTAGAGGATATATAAAGGCATGGTTGATGGATACTAAATTGGAAGTAATGACTTGTTAGATGATTATTGCATGTTTTGTTGAAGTAGCTATTCAATCATGTTTCTTCAGAATGTAATATAGTATAGAATTGCAAAGTATGAATATCGATAGCAGTATTGAATTCGAAAAAAAATATTGTCCTTTTTAAATTCCCTAGATTTATAAATTATTCATCTTTTGACAAAATTTAATAAGCTACACATTTTTAGTATGTTTATGGTCTGAAGATTCCTGAAAAGGATCAATAATTAAAATAGTCATTTGAACACAGCCATTCGCAGGTATTGACTTGACATTAAAGCTTGAAGATTGTCAGTTCCTAAGAGCAGCATCTGTCTTTAGGAAATAATTGCTTAGCGAATATACAGCAAATGAAAATTTAAGCTTTGGTATGAGAACTGGCCATTGATCGTTCCAACAATCAACATACTCCAAAACGAACTGGGAACTACGAGACCTCCCCACTGAGCATTTTGGTCCATGTATAAGGTCTATTAATCTCAAAAATACATTCAATTCTATTAGTTTATTAAAAAAAAAACCTAAATTTAGTCTTAATCCGAACATAAATAACTAAATACAGTAATGAAATAAAATAATGAGTATTGTAAAACCTTGCAGAAAAATCGACAACGATTACGCGTCTAATTTTCTTTCGCTTATTATGGGTACTTTTAAAACGTGAAAGACTTTAAACAGGCCAACCTATCCCTAACCTTCGACAGTTAAAATGTAAAAAAAATAGATGAAAACTATCTTAAAACACTTAAAGTAATCAGGCATATATGTCACGTTTGCATATCGAAAATAGTTTCTTAAAACAAATGAACTAAATAATAGTTCTGCAATGTCATTTCCCGTCAAAGTCTGAAAGAATATTTTGTTAATCCCAAAGCGAAAATATAACAATTACAGGACCCGATGTCCTGTAGCAATCAACTCAATAATGTTCTGTAGAGGATTATATAACTATCATAAAATGTCAATAACTCAGTGATTTGTAACCTTTTAATGAGTTTTCTCAGCATAAAGATGATGATATGCTCATTGACTGTAAAACTGATAATAAAATGTTCAAACAACTTGTTGAGTAAAATCTGTTTAGATTATGTTGTGATTGTTTTATCATAGTTGTCATTCAAATAAACTTAAAGGGTAACTGCAGCTAGGATCACAGTAAAACAAGTTTATTGTATTAATAGTGTACACAGAAAAAAAATGATAAGAGCCGTTATTAGGCCCTGAAATTGTAATAAGTGTCAAATTCTTCAAGCTTTTCAAAATGTAGTACTTTTATTGGTAAAAGAAAACTACTTGATCGCTGAAATGGCACTATGATATTATAACCAGCGGAACCATACATATTGGAACGACAATGACAATTATAGCCAAGGCCTTTACTAAAAAGACATTTTACCCGCTTTAAACATACTTTGATAACACATTTTGTAGCAAAGTATCTTTTTGGACAAAATCTTGGCTCATATTGAAGTAGTTGTAACAAGATCTAAAACGTTAGGATTTAATTAAGTTCTTGTTCTTTACATTAAATGAAAAAAGTCTAAAGCCCCTAAAAGAAATTTGTAATGGACATTAGATATTATAGAATATTGACATTTGACAGACTCATGTCTCATGAACATATGAATGATGTAGTGTGGTAACTTTTTAATACTTTTTTTTATCTAAATTCTAGGGATCATTACATCAAGAATCAAATAACAGCTGTTTTAATGTTTCCCATTGGCAATAAAGACGTTTAGCTGTGAATAAAATGTGGAATGTAAACGTCAATGAGATAACAACCAACCACAAAAAAAATCTCCCAAAATACCACGCCTCTGAGTGCCACATATATTCTTCAATAACAGACCATTGTAATCTCCCAAAATACCGCGCCTCTGAGTGTAGCATAGATTCTTCATAAACAGACCAATGATGGTGGCATATGTTAAGGTCTACATTTCCAACGAGCAACCGCAAATCAGACTTCAACATCAAATTCCCCCCAAAAAACACCAAGCACAAAACGATTTCCTGACTTTATGCAATCGTTAATAAACAAAGAAGAGTATTATCAAAAGGTCCGATCTCTAAGGTAAGTTCACAAAGTAATAAATCCATAAAACCTGACAAAATCAAACGTTACAATATATACCACCCAATGGAACAAATTGAAATGACGTAGCTAGAAAAACACATTTTCATTTCATTTATTCTATATCAGTAGAATAATAAACACAAAATAGACGAATACCACAAAGGGAAAAAGTACTCCATAATGCATGTTTTGGTATAAATGACAACAAACACAGGAAAAAGAAATATTAGGGATACCGTATCAAAGAATTTCCATAGTTATTGAGAGCAAGGTTACTTACTTAATCTGAAGATTTAGAAATGATACCCTCTAAACTTCAAGACTTGTGGATATATATAGTGTTTATCATATCAAATGGACACCTAATTATCGTTGAAGACCTCATGTTGACCGATCAGGTTTTTCTTTCTTTGAGTCCGTGGGTTGCTGTCGTATTGACGTATATCCCAAATCTCCTTTTTAATCACTATAGGTATTTTAATGTTAATATCATTTTTAAGTTGTACATATCATTTCAATGAAAATTGCATGTTCAAAAATGAAACTAGCAACTACACCTGGCAAAGAAATTGAACAAATACATTATAAATTTCAGAACAACCTAGCTGTAAAAATATAGAAATTTGCAGAACACTAGGCACATCCATATATATGTTAGATTGATTGATTGATTGATTGTTGGTTGCTTAACGTCCAGTGGCAAATATTTCATGCATGTTCAGGACGAGAACAAATTAACAATAAACACAATAGGTAGTTTATGTAATAGGGGCGTCCGGGATCAAGGTCGGAGAAATTTAGACTGCCACGGGAAGTGAGGGTATATTGGATAGGGACAGAAATTTAGCCTAGCAACAGGTCACCTACGGACCCCTCAAAGAGTTGTTGCAAGGGTTCTTAACGTGCAAATATATATGTTAGATAATTTGGCAGAATATCCCTTATGATTAGGGCAAATATATCAGGTAGACTGCATAACAATTTCAATATACAAACTGACCGAAAGCCAGAAAAATGAAGTATAAGAGAAGTTGACAAAATTAAATAAAAACGGCATAACTGTAAATATATAAGATCATACATCAAAGTCTGTGCAGTTGTAGATTACAAATTTCTAGGAATCAAAAATAATATTTATAATAAAACATAGGAACAAGCAACATAACACGTAGATAGAAGAGGATAAATACACTGAAGTTTTGTCAAATTTTTACTAACTTGAGACATATTTAAGCTAACATAAACAAATTGTCCTACCTGAGTCTAATTGGCTATCTATAATTAATGAAAGAACAGCTATTTCCAATAATCGCCATGAATCCATTTTAAAAATATACTTATGCAATTAATTATAACGTAGAAAAATATGTAGATTGAACATTCACACTGTATAGTGAATATTAGATTAATTCATATATTAATTTAGTTAATTTGTTAACACTGCTATTTTACCAGCTGGAATCCTAGTGTAAAACCATTAATCTGTTTCTGTAGATTTATATCGTTTAGTTAATCAATAGTTCCTTATATGGAAAGTTTTGTGTGGTTAAATATTCCAATCCCAAACTCGTACAGTTGGGAGGGATTATTGATAATAAAACACTCATCAAACTTTGAATTGTTCGTGTAAAAAGCATAGAAGTAGATATTTAAACATTTTTTCTAGAAGGAATAGTTAATATGCACAGGAAATGCTCGGAGATACGATAAAATGCATTAGCTTATTGAAAAAAGTGCTCTCTAGTATAACATGATATCAAATTTCAGAATAGTATTATTCCATAACATCTTATTAGGAAAACATATAATATCAACAATATTGTTACACGTACCTAGTTTGGAATTAAAAAATGGCGAATATGTCTCTTAAAGTTGATTAGTATGTTTACTACTATGGATCTTATAACTTGACCTTATGCAGAGGACACTAAACACCAATTGCATTTTATCTACATTAATAAAACATTCAGATAAAAATATAAGTTAGAGGCTACAGTAGTTAATCACTGTTCAAATCTCATAAATACATTAAGAAGATACAAATCAAGGTAAAAAACATAAACCGATGGAATTAAATGAACTCCAAAATGCGAGACCGGGTGCGTCGATCTATACTGTCTAATTCATTCCTATTTATTTATGGAAAATAAAATCTCACTAGTCTAAGACATGACAATCGTCTACTACAGTCTACAAAACTAATGACTGAACATCACAAACCTCACAAAAAACCCGGGTTGTTTTGGAAGACTAGGCAGAGTAAGCAGATCCTGTTACACATGTGGTACTTGGCGTTTTGCTCATAGCAAGTAAAACATCGGTGATGACTATACTGATGGAATCATCCAAATACTCGTTCCTGTCTAAACCTAGATTTATAAATTTCGTAGGGAATTTGTTTAAACATGACATTTGATGATTTTTTTTTTTGTATGTTGATGTTTCATTTAAAAATAAGGAGACAAATATTAGTGCGTTACTGATGAGTCTTTTGTAGACGAAACACGCGTGTGGCGTATGAAATTTAAATCCTGATAACTATAACGAGTTTATCTACAGAACAAACTACAAATATGTAAACTATTACAGGTCATTAGTTTCATTTTCTCTGTCTTGTGTAATTCGCTTTCAACTTGTCATGATCTTAAACATATAATATTAAATAAGTAAGAAATGATCTAACCAATAATTTAGAAATAGAAAAAAAAAACAACATCTAGATCACTCTTAAAGCAAATATTGCATATAAAGGAGCTGACTTTTGAAAAATAAAAAATAGATTTTAAGGGGGAAATCAAAAGTTTAACAAAAAACAAAGTCTAACATCAACAAAACAATACAAAGAATACTAATGATTGCGTTTTTATATCCCTTCAGATACTGTTGGAAATATTCTTCAAAGGAACCAGGGTTATAATGAAAAATGTCTGACGCATGTTTCATGTACACAAGATTCATCACTTTCTCCCGAACCAAAACAGTTAAACATCCAAATCAATAACGACGTTGAAGAGCACTGAAACAAAAACTCCCTCAAAATATGCCAGATTTGCCTCGGCCATCTATGCCTGATGATAGAAAAAGGAATTTGATATGTTATGAACAGAAAATGACCTCATCAATGATATTTCATGTCAGCAAAGCCTGGTGATACCCTCAATGATGAAACATCCACAAGCAGCGGCTATACCCATTGCAGTGGTAGTAAAAACTAACATAGGTCAGTTCGAAATTTCCCTGTATATAAAACGCTTTGCCTTCGTAAAAAGAAAATTTCCGTAAAATGAATGTATGTACATACTTTTAAGAATAACAGTAATTACCCCTAAAATTGGACAAACCAAACCTTTAAACGTCGCGTTAGAAACAAATTAGTCATAGTTCATTTAAAAATTAGTTTCCTAGTGTACGTGCTTTCGAAATCCTCTCTTTTGCTTAACTATAGAATAGTCGTTATAGTAAAACACACAATAAAAACCCTGCACAGTAGAGCTACCTAACAGGATAAACTCTAACTTCATCTAGGAAATATAATTTTGAAAGGAGTGTAAAATGTGCTCGCTAATACGGGAAGGTAGATAGCAGTACCCGTTGGTTTACAACAAAAATCAGAAATAGCATAGGACTTAGTTAAAATTGACAGTATTTTGTGATAAGCCTCTAAGTATGTATGGTCGTCAGATCAACGGATAGAGGAACCAGTTTAACTGAATAGTAAGTATATTTAAAAAAAACATTTAATACGAAAATGACAGTTGTTTTCCATTAGTTCAGCTAGTTGATATAGTCTTACGTTGGATTTTGTCAGATTTTATGGATTCCACCTATTTGAATTTACCTTGGAGTTGGTTATTTTTGTTAATACTTTTTGGTACACGTAGTTTAGTTCGAAATTATTTTGTTGTTTTAACGGACAAACGGATCAGATGATCTTCTCGAATACATATATAAATGTAAACTTGCCATGAATGAACATTTGAAGATATAAACATAACTTAGAAGGAAATTTGAAAAATCGAATCAATAAAATTCTATCCAGTAATGAATACAGTCATATAGCTGATCTAAATTAATATGAATTTCCCGTTGTACTGTTTCTTTTTCTGAAATACTCCTAACGTACATGAACTGTGAATACTAGTATACCTTAATATGTTTAAATTATATTGTACAATACATTTTCATATTAAAGCAACATTTCGTTTTTTGTTCTACATTATTTCAATCTTTATTTTATCTTACATAAAGAAAATTGTAAAATCCTTCATTTGTTTCTTTTATTCTATCAAATGATGCATCATCTTTTAAATTCATATGTTTTTACTATTTTATTATAAACCAGAATTTAGTCTTCTGCTTTACATAGAGTAGACATTAGAATTGCAAACTTGTACAGTCGTAGAGATACTTTTTTTTGGGTATTACTGCTGTATCCCTATTTTTGACATTTTTACCTATTATGTCTGTTTGTTTTGTTCACACATTGTTGTCAATATAATGGAATTTGATGCGACTGTCATACAACTGAGAGGTTTAGCTAGCTATAAAACTAGGTTTAATCCGTCATTTTCTACATAAGGAAATGCCTGTACCAAGTCAGGTATATGACAGTTGTTTTCCATTCGTTTGAAGTGTTTGAGCTTTTGATTTTGCTAATTGAAAAGGGGCTTCCCGGTTTGAATCTTCCTTGGATGTCGGTATTTTTGTTATTTTACTTTGTACATTGTTTTAACGATCTGAATTGTATTTTGTGTGTTCTTATTGTAGTTTTTTTTCTAATTTCTAATTGGTCAAACTCAAATTTGTTTTACCTTCCAATTATATCGGTGTATCTTTATTTGGTTTTCCATTATTAATGCATCAGCTGTACATATTTAAAACTATGTTAAACTTGTGTCAAAAACAAACAAAAAATAAATATATAAGAATAAAATAATGACTCATTAAAAAACATTCTGAAAACATATCGCTTTTCCCAAAAGAACACAGATAATATATCAAGATTGTAAAACAATACTTATAATTATTTATTGTTTTTTTTTCTTTGCACTTAAATCTAAATCAGTTGTCATCGAACAAAACATGAAAGAAAATAAGCTAAGCGTTATAATCAATATTATAGTGTGAAAGGCACAATTCCATGCTATATCAACGGAATAAAGTATTACGAGATCGCTTTCAGTAACTGCGGGCATATTTTGTTATCACGCATATATTTGTTCTATAGCTGAATATGTTTTGCCAATACAAGACCAATAGTTGTGCAAAGTGTCCTATCCATAATGGAGTGTTATGAACCTATCGCAAAAATAGAAATAAACTGAAAAGGGCAACTATGAAAGATTGCGTGTCAGTACAAAGTCAGCTACCTTACTAGAGGCTGTCTTTTACTTATTATTATTGTATAACAAATGCATGTCTATTTCATATTTCCTGTTGTCTGAATTTTTCCTGTTGTCTTTTGACTTTTTAAAGACTTATCAGCTTATCAAGGACGGAAACAAATAAGATAATACATGAAATAAGTTCTGTATACATTTTCACTCTCTCTCACTCCCCTATTAACTCATTCGAAACGTCTAACACTTGATCATTATTTGAAAATTCCCTCAAGAAATTTAAAACTCTAGAGACGAAAATCCGACCTGGTTTGACACAACTAGAGACACAATTTAGTTTCCCTAACAACGACTGCACTTCTTTCTTTCTGGCCTTTTCTTTATTCAACCACATTACAACCAACTCTGAAATTTCAATTAAACGACCTGGAGTAACTTCTTAAGTCATTTTCTCTGTATCAAACAACACACCAATAAATGACATTATTAAACAAGGCTCACAAGTCTTTCACATGAATTTCACCTCAAACGAGCTTATACGTGAAAATTACGTAAAATCAGTTCATGTGAGTTTCACGTGAATCTCATGTGAAACTCACGTGAATTTAACATGCAAATCACATGAATTTTTAAAATAAAGTTATTCAAATAACATTTAAATTTTCAAATTTGATCACAATCATAAATAAGACCAATTTGTTTTTTTTAAATGTTCACGTGAAATTCATGTGAAAAATTTCATGTAAGATTCATGTGAATCTCAATTCACATGAAATTCACATGAAAATTTTTACGTGAGTTTCATGTATACGCTCGTTTGAGATGAATCTGAGATTCATGTGAAACTCACGTGAGCAAATTTTACCTGTGTAGTGGTATATGTCAGTTGAAGGGAGAGACGGTAGAGTTTAACTGGATAAAGGGTGCGTTTTGGATAGGGATACATCTTATAACTAACTAACTAACTAACTAACTAACTAAATTATTTATCATAGTGACATGTGTTTTTTCACAAAATAGTATATAACACAGTGAAATATAAAAACAATAATTAGAAAACCCGACCCTTTGGGTCTATAAGTCACTTTAAACATTAATGTCAATGGTACGACGAACAAAATAAATCAATTTTATCGAAATTTTTCATATAAAAAGTTTTTTCTAGTATTGAAAGCTTTCAATATATATTTAGCAGTTTTTCTCTGATGTTGACATAGTAAATATTTAAACTGTTCATCTTTTGATAGTATACATAAATTTTCAATTTGTGAGAAATGTTGAACTCGTAGATTGTTGTAAAAGTTACAGTGTATGAGGAAATGGAATTCGTTTTCCACACAGTTATCACCACACATTTTCCACAATCGGTCACCTTCTGCTTCACCTACAAAACGATCAGTTTCTAACCTGAGTGGAAGAATGCCACACCTGAGCTGCGCTATTATGGACCTTTCGTAACGGTTAAGATTAAGTTCTATGAAATGTTCACAATTGTATTCAGATTTAATGAGCCTGTATGTTCGTAGTTTCGGAAAGTTCGTTATACCTTTCTCCCAATCTGCGGAGCATTTATCTTTTAGCAATGTTTTGCACACCAATAGATCGCATGTGTTTTTTGTAATAAAGTTGTTCTCTAATGCTATAAATGACATAATGTTTTTCACTTCAGATGACCAATTGTTCTTACATCTTTCGTAATCCAAATTAAAGACGCTTTTACATACACGAGTGTCGTCCATAGATACAAGTTTGTTCCAATATCTAATAATATTGCACCATCGTCGATCCTTTGCGTTCACCCAAGCAACTTCACCGTTTATCGCCAATGTCGGTGCAAATTTATGGACGCCAAGAAAATAACGAATTGCTTTGTTCTAAATTTGACTCAAGCAAGCGAAGTCTTTGTATCCTCAGAAGTCCTTAAGGTCTTGAAAAGTTACATCGAGGTATTTGTATGTGTCAGTAAATTGAAGTAGATTGTCACCGATTTTGAACTGGAATTCACTTCGTTAAGATCGAGACGGACGAAAATGCACAACTTTTGATTTCTCTGTATTTATCAAAACACGCCATCGCTTGCACCACTCATCATTTTTATCAAGCATGCATTGCATGTCAGTTTCGGATGATGCCAATAAGACGATGTCGTTCGCATATAAAAGTAACGAAAGCGTAGAATCACTTATATTTACACCAAGTCCGAGACTGTTTACTTCCTGTACCTTGTTTAACCCCAGAGCTACTACGACCCACTGTGAAAGTCTGTTGTTCACACGAATACAAGCAGAAGTACTTAGGTAAATGTTTTTAATTGAGTTGTACATTTCCCCATCAATGTTATTTAACAGAAGCTTCGATAGCAACAAATATCGGTCAACAAAATCGAACGCTTTCTTAAGATCAATGAAAGTTGGGAATGAAGTCTTGTGGTTACTCGATACAACATTAAGAGTAAATACACGATCCTCACACGATCGATAGGAGCGAAAACCATTTTGTTCGTCTGCTAAAATATCGTTGGACTCTAAATAGGATGATAATCGACTGTTGATGAATGCACTGTAAAGTTTTGATATACAAGAAATTAAACTAATTCCTCTGTAATTGAGAGGTACACGTGTATCTGAAGATTAGTCTTTTAGAATCGGACAAAGTATAGCCTGTCTCCAAACAGACAGAATGATACTGGTTTCAAAAATCAATTGAAACAATGAATGAATCACGGACACTACAGGTTCATATTTCAGTACTTCGTACGGAATACTATCTATACCACAACTTTTGCCGTTTTTTGCTTTGTAAACAAGCCGTCTAATTTCTTCGATGTTTATGGTCCTATTTAGTTCTTGATTTTCATTATAAAGCGGGTCAAGCATTTTGTCCTCTAATGACGATTTGTGTGTTGAAGCTTGCCTGTAAAATTCATCGTCGAAGGTTTGAAGCGGCATTATCCATATTGTATATGGTCTGAAAGTCCGTTTTCCATTTATCGTTGGAAAATAAGGAATTTAAGAATATAGGAATTTCAAAGCGCTTTTCTTGAACATGCCAACTACAGAACATTCGAAAAGTTGTTGAAGGGTTTCATTTACCTTGCAAGCCTAGGGAGCTTGGCATTTTCCCTATACAAGGCATTTCCGGTGATCAATATTTCTACATCCCGCCAAACCAAACGGACAAACCCTCTAAAAAAGGGTCTAAAGGACAAATGGAAATATCCAGAATACAAAATTTATATACCTCAGTGTACCATTTGAGTTTATTATACTTCACGTAAAAATGCAATATTTTGATTGGCTTATTCGAGGGTGTTAATTTACTCTATTCTATGGTGAATACTCTATTACCCTTCACGGAGACGCTTGATCAAGTGTGCGCTTTATTAAATACGACTCTATCCTATGGCAAATACTCTATTACCCTTCACGGAGACGCTTGATCAAGTGTGCGCTTTATTAAATACGGATGGTTGTTATGTACAAGACGTCATGGTTTATTACTTTGAATTTGAAATTTAATCGACAGTAATAACAGAACATACAGTATAATAAATTAAATAACACATATCTGAGAGGGTGATAGAGCAGATTGGTACCCCTCGAAAAGACATTGTCAACCTTGGCTTCGCCTCAGTTGACAATGTTTTCTCGGGGTAACAATCTGCTCTATCATCCTCTCAGCTATGTGTTATTTATATAATGATAAAGACGATAAGACATCAATCAGGCTTTAAAAATTTGAAGAAAGACAGACACACTGTGGTAAGAAAAAAAAGACAAAAAGACAAACAACAGTCCCCTATATTGAAAATTTTAGTTTAGGCTAAAGTCGCTGTGAAATCAAATGTTTTTTATCCCTTGTTGATAATCTAGACAATAAAAAAGAAGAGAGGAACATGAAAGCTGGTGAATATTGGAATCATATGAACACATCATGTATACAGGAAGGTGACTTCTAGTTCATTCTTCTTAAATTTAGAAATAATAAGCCTATCTTATATAACAACTTGGGACTCTCACTTAATTTTCTTAAATAGAAATGATTATCACACTGTCACGTTGTAGAATAATTCAATTCTTCGTTAGTATGATTTCATATCGAAAATTTCCCACTGAACCTAGTTGTGATTAGATGAAATGCAATGGACTCTTTGATTTAGTGCAAAATCATTCGTATCAGACAAACATCATTCCATCCTTCATTTTATAATTTCAGAATTTGACAGCTGTACATTTCATGATAAAGTAATCTGAACAATATACATTTTACTGGCGACAACAAATATTAGAAAAAGATATACGAGTTTGTTTTCATAATTCTATAGAATGTTTGACTGATTAAAAGCTTTGTGGTGATGACTTGGTGTAATATTAGAATGGGACATTTATTGCTTCTGTTTATACATCGTCCATAGCTATTCATTTTCTGTATCATCAAATTAATTGTTTGCCATACAAAGTGTCTTTACAAACAAAGTGTTTATCAATCATGCTTTGTTCCTTTATGAATTTTGGGAAATGTGGTCATTAATAGAATGATACGATAGCCTTTATCTTGTAATTCGACTAAATTTGCAAATAACAAAAATCAATAAAAATAGTAAAAAAGCATCTTTTTTTACTTGTTTTGATATATTTTTATTAAAATTTTTATGACCATTAGACTATTATGAGTATATCGTGACATGAATGGAAATAGAAAAGACACTGTATAAAAACAAGTAGATGGGGGTATGATTGCCAATGAAACAACTATCCATCAAAGTTCAAAGGAATTGGATGTATGCAAAAGAGGGGCGAAAGATACCAGGTGGAAATTCAAACTCATAAATCGAAAATAAACTGACAACGCCATTGCTAAAAAAGAAAAAGACAAACAGACAAACAATAGTACACAAAACATAGAAAACTAAAGACTAAGCCACACGAACCCCACCAAAAACTGGGGGTAATTTTAGACAACCATACAGCCTTCAACAATGAGAAAAACCCATACCGTATAGTCTCTCATAAAAGGTGTTGGTTTTTTTAGATAGTATAAATTAATAACGTCAGTATGAATTTGCACAGCTATTGTCTATCAGTAATATAAAATATTACATAATACTAGAAATTGATTATGATTTTTTTTTTATATCGTTTGAAATATATCATTTACTATATTCAAAATTACTTTCTCTAGTGCTATGCTTTTGTGTATATTATAATGTGGTTTAATGTGAATTAAAAAAAATGTTGCATATGAAGATAGTCCAAACTTTTTAAACATGTTTAACATAAACACTGGTTCATATAAATTGTAAAAGAGAGGCGAAGGATACCAAAGGGACATTCAAACTCATAGGTCGACACTCCATGTAAATGAACAGTACATATTTATATACACATTGAATAATAGCGTATGTTTCTAAAGTCCCAAAATAGGCATTAAACGCAGCTATATCCTTGTGTAATATTTAATCTTATATCTGTTATACAACTATCACAAAATATTAAAATTGTACATTCAAAGAAATAATTGAATTTAAAAATAAGAATTTAACGTGAGGAAAACAGGATCCGTGGTTTGACAGGGAGATGTCATCCAACGAGACAGAAAGCTAATACAAATCATTTAATTACACACATCATCTTAAACAATCCACAAAATATTTGTACAATTTTTCAAAAATCTAGATCGCCCAGAGTAAGGATAAGTGGTGAGTAAATAAAACATGGACTACCGACGATCTCTCTTAAATGCAAAAATCCCAAAAGGACAAAGAGAAGTAAAATACGACCACATATAGTCCAGAACACATGTATAAGAAATAGTGAAAAACTACAAAATAATGATTTCGAGTAGGTTAAATACAGGAATCACATGTGCATTTTTTTTTTATGTATATTGCAAAACGAAACCATCGTATTTAACCGTTCTATACACGCTTAAACAAATCGTTATCCCTGTTCTATACTATTGTAAAATTGTAAAGTTTCTCTATTTTGTTCATTGCAAATGTACCATGAGCTCTATATATTGAATGGTAATTTTAATAATTTGGGTGGTTCTTTTTGCATTTGACCTTACGATATGCTCACACATGTTTTAGCAATACTCCGTAACAGAATTCATGATTAAGGGTAATTTCATTGTTCGTACCCATAAATGAAAAAAACCGTCAAGTAATTGGTTAAATTTCAGTTTTATGAAGTTGTTAGCCAATCATTACGTTTTGTCGAACGCTCTGAAATAATACCCAGGATTCATCAGTTTCTGAAACGGCAAACTGTCAAGATGAAAAAAAAACGGTGTTCTTTAGGTACATTGATTACGAGTAATGTTTTAAGTATTTCATGTAATGTTTGTCTCCAGTACATCAACTCAATCTGCTTTCTTGTTCAACTTGTGGTTATTCTATTCTCTTACTCAACATTTTCAATTATTAAAACATCATGTTCTCTTACTTTTCATTTCGTTTTATCATATGAAATGTATGACAATATACCCCATGGTAATTCAAATAATCCATTTCTCTTTATCCAATAGTTCATGGAAGTGTCACATTACAAATAATGGAATGTAATGGAAACAATTATTAATCCTTGATATTCGAAGTCTTTTCTGACCTTTCGATTAATTACCATTATGTACAATGTATTTGTAATATGTTATTACATCGTTCTTCTCAAATATAATGACCATATTGTTTTGTCAACAGTATTGCATTTCATTTCCCTTTAATCAACCACATTCGAAAATACTGAAACCTAGAAACAGAAATAGAAATATTGTAAACACTGTCCCTTTCAATACTTGGTTAAATCACCCTTTTTTTTTATAACTGAGCTGTTTTGTACATTTATTTATAAATCTTGAAATCCTTCTTAAAAATATGTGTGTTGTTTTGTTCTTCAGTTTGATTAACTTATATTTTTGTTTTCCCTTCTAATATGTGATACACGGTATATGTAGGTATAAACTGAATATAACGAAGCGCAGGACAGTTGGTCAGTTCATGCCAGTCAAAATTCCATTTAACTTAAACTTTAGCAAATGCCTCATTGAAAACGTCTTATATAGATTTTGACAAACATCATTAAACAGAACAATAGGTGTTAGGAATGCAGATTAACAAACTATGAAATCAATAGCCATAGCCTGTGGATGGGTTTTAATAAAACCATATAGCATCCGATAGAAAAAAAGGCTTTGGGATTTTTGTTGTCATCTGCAAAGCCTTCTCTAGGTGTATTAATTAAATAAATAATTAGTAAACTCAGGTGTTCCATCACTTTAATGAAATTTATTTTGCTCTTAGCAGTAAAATACAGTCTATTAATAAAAAAATCCATTACACTGAGGAGACTGGATATCACGTATCGCTCTATATTGTTTGACAATATGGCCATTGATTACTGCACCTGAACATATACAGACGTTTTATTGGATAGACATGTTTTTGTTAGTTTACCGAATAAAACCGAAACCGGACATTCAGAATCGAATAATATCCGGGGTTCTTTTTATCACGTTTTGTGTAAAACGTTTTTTTTGGATAGTATAATGTACATATTCATAACAACTGTCATACAAGTGGGAGGTTTAGATAGCTATAAAACCAGGTTTAACTCACCATTTTTGTTGGGAGTATAACAGTTGTTTTTCACTTGTGTCGTTGATTGATAGCCTTTCATTTTGTCAGTTTTTAATCACTTCCTCTTTTTGAATTTGCCTTGGAGTTTTTTTCATATAACATAGTGAACACCAGCTTCGTATGGCAAGCTGGTTTATACACAATTATATTATAAATTATCCCATTGTTTTAATTAACAACGTTATATGTCAATACCCTGAAAGCATAACAGTAACGAATACCAACAATATCTACTTATTAACCATCGATTTTGACATATCATTATATATCATACTTGCTTTGTACGACTTCACCCATCAGAATTAATGACTAGTGTCTACATGAACTATTAACTTCTATGCTATAAATAAATGGCAAAGCACGGGGGTACAAAACAAAACTCATTAAAGATATAGACCTACAATTTTGTATGCCAGATGCTCGTTTCGTTTACAAAATACTTAGTATTGAAACTTGAATAAAAAAGTTAAACGACCAAATAAAGTACACATCATTTCTCCAGAAAATACGGTCAGATGTTCGGTGAGGTGCTTAGTAGAATATTGTTTGTTTTGTAAGTAGTACTAACGGTTGGTTATCGTTTTGTTTACACTACTTCAAGTGAATTTTTCTCTCTCTTTTATTTCCATTTGGGGTGGGAGGGGGGTTGTCTGCCTATTACATTCCAACGAGTCTTTGTTCAATTTGGTGTCATTGACATTCTAGGTTTTCTGCAATTAAGGCCTATTAGGACTTATCAGGTCTTGTTTAAAAAATATAACAAAATATAATGAATTCCATTTTAAAATCACATTTTGAACGTGTAAAGAAAGACACTCATTACATATAAACATCCAGTGTTACTTCAAGACACAATTTGTCTTTACACGTTTAAAATGTACATAGATTCAAAATTGTTTGACAATAAATAAAAACCCATTGATTGTAGGTCCAATGTCCCTTTTCCTTATCATGTTTCATCTATTGGGGCCGAATTTGCAATACTTTAAAAACGAGGTGGAAGATACCAAGGGGACATTCAAATCTTATAAGTCGAAAAAAAACTGACGACGCTTTGGCAAAAAACAATAACGACGAAAAAACGAACTAATCTATAAAACGCTACATAGAAATCTAAAGATAAAGTAAAGTAATATGCTTTGCTTGGTGCTGACGATGGCACAGTGACATACATCCACGTTCATGCGGTTTTGTCTTTATAAGATATTTGTCTTATTGAAAATAAGTCGTCACATTAGATAACTTTTATGTGATGTCGAATTATATCTTCCTTCGTCAAACACTAAAATCAGAATTAAAAAAAAAAACAAACCAAAAATTCTTGTATCACTGACTTGAAACATGTCTTTTTAAGCAAACATTTACATTTGAATATATAGATATATGTACAAGTATCGTGTATATAAATAAACACAATAGAATGATGATGTCAAAGGTTTCATGTGTTATTCTTTCGATTGTAAACATTGTAGTTTTTTTTAATACAATCGCTTCGGAAATCGCATCCTTTTCAAATGTATTCGACAATAAAACAAATGCCTACAACAGATTGTTCAATAATCACACATTGATGTGGTAAATTGCTGCAATTATTGGTCACCAGTACCTAATGATATTTGCGAAATGAACTGTCAGAGCCGTCGATATCATCAGATGCCTATGTATTATATACGTTTGATTGGCAAAACAGTTATTTTGTTTCTACCTATAGTTTCCATAGTCGTTTAGTTTTTAGCTTTATATTCTTTGGTTACATGATGAAGAGATTAAATTTAAGTTTTTTCATAACTGTATTTTTCACCATAAGTTTAAACAATATTGGTGGTTTGCTTTTACACTTATTGCCATGTCATTTCCGCCGAATAACCTTTCAATATTGCCCAAAACGTATAACAAAAATACCAAACTCCAAGACAAATTCAAAGATCCTTAAAAACTGAGAAAAAAACAAACGCTATTAACCAACAGAACAAGTGAAAAACAACTGCCATATTCTTGACTTGGTGCAGGCATTTCCCGAACAAAATGTTGGGTAAACCTTGTTTTATAGCTAGCTAAACCTCCAACTTATATGACGGCTGTTTATAGTTCCGTTATATTGACAAAATGATTTGTCGAAATAAAAGAAAAAATCATTTGCACCAATAATATAGGTAAATAGCATAACTAAAAGATATATTGAAACCAAACCTTTAAGAATAACTTTACAACTTGCATAGAATAGAATAGAATAGAATATACTTTATTCTAAATTAAAAGGCACATAAGGGGAAACATGAGATTATAACATTACACATATTAAACAAATACAAAAGAACAATACTGAGTGAAAGAATTACTTTATTGATAGCATTTAATGACACTCACAAAAAAGAAAGAAATACATATTATTTAACTATGTCTTGTGTATTTTGTTAAAGTCAATAGGAATGTCAATAGCATTTACATAAATTAATAAATATACATATCTTAGATAAGATTAAGATAAAGTTTAAGGCAAATGATCATATAAAAATTTACTCACAAAATATAAAATATCCTTGTCCTCGTTATTTTATATAAAAAGAACTTTCCTCCTCATTTGATTAACTGGCTTAAATTTTTCACTTTACTAGATATAAAGGTAAAAATTTCTTTTCTCTCAATGTGGTATTTGTCACATTTAATTAAGAAATGTAATTCATTTTACATCAAATTCTATTTTCTCTTGAAATGTTTTTATATCTTCCAGTTTCTATAAATAATGTGTGTGATGATATTCTTAATCTGCAAAATGTTTTTCTTAAATGAAAGTTTTTAATCACATTAAGATAATTCTCTGAACCAACATTTTTCCAGATAAGTAAGTATCTAATGTTCCAGCCTTATGTATTTCACTATTATTTTTCCAATCACTTATGTATTTTTTTGTGTAAAGCTTGATTTAAAATGAAACCAAATTTTGTTTTACTAGAAGACAGAAAGTCTTCTTTAATATCTAAAGTTCTACATAATTTAGTTATTGAGGAGTACAAAGTTGTTTTATCTTGAGTATGCAAATATTTAGAGTTTGAAAAAGCAACATATAATAATGGAAATTCTGACAAATTCTGTATACGGTAAGAATATTTCAACATAGATTTAACAATGTTATAATGTAATGAAAACCTTCCAAACTCCAAGCTCTAATAGTGATGCAAAGTTAACACTTTTTCTATGCACACCTAATACAAATTTGCAAAACTTCACATGGTAAGTTTTTTATAACATAAGTCCAGATTTAGTTCTCCTGGATTAGAAGAGCGAATATTCTGATTATTAACATTAAATGAACCCCAAATTTCTGAAGCATATAAAAGTAAAGGCTTGAATTTATGGTCAAAAACATGTAAACTACAGTCTGTTCCTAGATTTATACTTAAAAAATCTTAATTTGTAACATCCTTTCAGTGTTTTTTATATAACGTCCCAGATGTAATCATGTCAGGACATAACAACTCCCAGAAGCATACTTTATCAGTGCAAATAGAAGAAAGCTGAGGTGATATAACGGAATTATATTTCTATGATACATATTATATATGTGTGTTAACATTTTTTGTCGTCAATTGTTTTGTCTTTATACTAGTTGCCATGTCATGTCCGAAAAAAACTTATTTCCAACCCAAAACAATATTGCCAAAAATCTGAGACATCTTTCTAGAGATCATTCAACCAGAATTGTGTGAAAAAATGAGCTCAAACTCATACATAAATTATTTTAGCCTCAACATCTTTAAATTACCAGAAACTCCAAATAACATGATACACTTTAAAAAACATTTATTTCAAATTGTTTTATTTTAAATAATAAGAAATCAACTTATCTTAATAGAACTTCCCAGAATGCTTTTCTTAAAAGTTCACAGAAATGTAAGCCTTATTTTTTCATTATTTTGTTTTATATAAAATGTACTTTTTTATAAGTAGGTTCGACATTCGACTTACTAATTAATAAATAGGCTAAACTCTTACTTTGAAGTTTTAATTTTTTATCCATAAAGGTACAATAATTCAGACGGGAAAAGTTCGGACATGATTGTTTTCTCACGGAGTCATAAGAGCATAATACAATAAACACTTTAAAAAACAGCAGACGACGCGTTATAGAAAAACGACGGTTGAAGCAACGAGAAAGCCCATTAAAAACAATGGACATTAAGATCGCTAAAAAGGTCCGAATGTTAGTAAAAATGTATTGCCAGGGATTTGGTTTCATTCGTAACACCTCGGAACGGAATCAAAGAAAGTGATTACATTATTCATTTGTAAGTTTAGTTAAATACTAAACTTGATGATAATTAGTCTCAGCTGAAAGCATTTGATGCCATACGGTTACTTTCCCTTGAATGTTGTATTTTTTATGATATAGCTTGTTGTAGGAAAGTCAGATAAAATTAACATTTCTTTAAAAAGGACTCAACATTTCTGAAACAACTGCACAAAATCAGTCAATCGACATTTGAAAAACCACAGAATTATATCACAAAATTAAAACTAAGCGCAATAATGACGTGGGAGCAATTAACAAAACTAATGTGATGTGGCCTATGAGACGAAACTAAAAGTCTCAACCAATTCTAGTACTTTCCATCACATAAATGATATTATATGGCCTTAATGATTCGCCATTGCTAATAGTGAATTTGGTTAAGGAGATATAAAAACATATGCACTCTTTTCAATGCAACTATTGTGATCGCATATACACTTTGTGATATAAGTTTCCAATATTCAAAGGTTAAGGAATGGACCTTTCCTTTTTGTTTTTGCCCTATGACATGGAATTTAAGTTATTAAAATATGCATTGACCTTTCATTCCTGAATTGCCCATGATTATAACATTTTGCAATTGCTCAAAACGTTCAATATTTCTGAACTCTTAGGTATTTATGGATATAACTACTTATATGAAATTGAATTTAGGTCATTAAGATCTTCACTGCAAGGTAGTAGATTTATTTTTCATTCCAAATCGTTCATGATATTAACATTTTGTAATTGCTTAAAATATTTAATGTTTCTTAGAATTGCCTCGATTTCAATTTTCTTATAGTTTTACGTTGCAAAGGGACCTTAAAATCACTTTAATTTTCAATTTTAATCCATAATAATAGAATACCTTTATCAGAGTACATAAAAAAGAACAAGCAAATTGCGATAATGTTCTGTTACATAATATTTCAGCAAAACTTATCTTCATTACATGACAAAAAACGAACCATAAGACACTTCAGTATTATAAGCTCACATTAATTGTCTTTAAAACTACTAGATGTCAGAGCAGACTATTTCTTAACCGTGATTAATTAGATATTGTCTTGATATTAGGGAAAGCTTATTAGTAACAGATGACAATAAACTCTTATAAGGCATTAAGTTTGACGTACCATTATATCCTACACATATGTTGTAGGATTCCAATAGGTCAGCGTTAGTTATTAAGTATAGACATCAAATGATGCAACGATGACCAAACAAAAAATGGCAATTGAAAAGGGAATAAAATCATAATCTATTAAAATAAAGACTGATGTCTTTTTGTTCTGCGTATCAAGCTATTATTATAGTGACATGTAATTTGATTATACTGTTTCATCCGGTTATAACTTCTTGAAAAAACGGAAACTGTCGGTACGTATTGTTGTTTCCAAAATTGGTTATTCAGGGATACAGCTTTATATTCCTTGGTTAAATGTTGAAAATATTAAATGTATGTGTTGTCATAACTGTAGTTTTTTTTGTATTTTTATCTTGTGATATATGGTTTCAAAGTTCTATGAATTACTTATATAACACATTCACATAGCATTTTCTCTTAAAGTAAAGATTGGTGTCGTCGTAATCGAATTCAAATGGTCGAACCCAAATTTGAAAAAAAACTCTTCCGAATTCAATGACTCAAAGATGGTCTGATTTATTTCCTCAGCAGGTCTAAATTAAATATAATACACTACTTTACTTGTGCCACATACTGCATAAAATAATACAAAATGAATATTTCTTACGAAAATTCCTACTGTCATGATGTACAAGAAATGGTTTATATACTTCCTAACAAATGCAACATGTTAACGTTATTGTACCTGTTGTTTCGGTGCTCTCCTAATTCTTAAGTAACATAAAACTAAAAGCGTTCTGCATGTTTAGATTTTATGTTATTCACTAATGAGTGTTACTGCAAAACGTCAGGAGAAATTGAGATCTTTTAGAAAATAAAACCACTTTTTTCTAAATTCTTTTCAAAGACTAAAGAGAAGCGATAGTATTAACAGTTCGAATTGTGTTTTTCTTTAACATGCAACATGTCCATTTGTATTATTTGTCATGAATTGAGAAAAGGAAAATCCGTAATAAACTACTTGATTAAAAAATAAATAATGTGAGCTGATATTGTGGACTACTTAAACAACTACCCTTCAACATGAAAACTATAAAAAAGGTACCATTGTCGGAACCAGTTAATCGTGCGAATACATCTCTAAGAATACAAGCCAATTATTATGTGGGTCTTTAGACATTTACGTTACACTAAAGATGGTGGAAACTGAATCACATGAAAGCAAAATAGAAAGAAATAAAACCTAATTCTAGACGTTAACAAAGGTGCAAAGGTCTTTTACTTAGGACGACTGAGAACCAAGAGAGTATCGATTAAAAGAAATCAACAGGAGCTTCTTAGGAAACAGTCCAAGGCCACCAATGGGTCTTCAAAACAGCGAGAAAATCCCGCACGCAGAGGCGGGTTTCAGCTGGCCCTTTAACAATAATGTATACTAGTTCAGCGAAATGGACGCCATATTAATCTCCGAAACATATAAATGAACCACAATTTAAAAAAACACACAAGACTAACAAATGCATGAGGTTCCTGACTTGGGAGAGGCGAAAATAAGCGGGGGAATAAAAATGTTTTATGAGATCCCAACCCTTCCCCTATACCTCTAGCCAATGTGGAATACGTAAACTTACAGCATAAGGCACAGTGAAACTCGGACTGTGAAACTCAGTTTAAAAGAGGTCCGAGTCCGATATCAGAAAAGGTAAAAGAAGAAACTAAGCAAAATGACAATGATCAACATAAATTTACAAAGGACTACTAGCAGTAACCGACATGACGGCTCCACACATCAATTAAACTGGTCAAAAGATTATGTCATCATCATATGAAAATCAAGCACAATCCCTCCCGTTAGAGGTTAAGTATTATGCCATCATAAGAAATAATTTACCTAGAAATAATTTGAAATTTGATATATTATTTTTATTAAAAGAAAAGGTAGGCGGAAGATACCAAAGAGATAGTCAAAAGTCGAAGTGAGACAATTGACAATAAGGGTAGGTTGAGAACAAACCTTTATGACAAATGAAATGATTTTAGCTTCTTATTGTGCACTCTGTATGTAGTAAAATTTCAGCAGCACCGGAATGAAGCGTACGTATCCTAGTAATTAAAAAGTTCCCGAGCTTCATTGCTTATCATGTTTTCCTTCATCAGAGAGTTTCTGCTGATAATAAAGCTATTGAACCAAGGGTACCAAGATTAACGTTGAAATCATTCTTTCGAAAAGAGGGACGAAAGATACCAGAGGGACAGTCAAACTCATAGATCGAAAACAAACTGACAACGCCATGGCCAAAAATAAAAAGACAAACAGACAAATAATAGTACAGATGACACAACATAGAAAACTAAAGACTAAGCAACACGAACCCCACCAAAAACTGGGGGTGATCTCAGGTGCTCCGGAAGGGTAAGCAGATCCTGCTCCACATGTGGCATCCGTCGTGTTGCTTATGTTATTACAAATCCGGTAAGAAGTCTAATTCGGTAGGTCACATTCGTGAAAAGGGAAGGGTATTGTAGTTACGACATAAGGAACATATTCGATATCATCTGTGAAACGGTTATTTCATAACGGTCAACCAACTCGTGATGGCGTCCGTAAAATTTACGAAGGGATGATTTCAACTTCACCATTTGGAACTCTTGGTGTAATAGCTTCCTTGTGAGCAGCAATCCTCTATCAGGGAAATCATGATAGGAATACAAGCCCGGGAATATCGTATCAATTGGGAGATATATATACTCCGTAAGCAGGCGCTGCTGTAATGTTGCTACATAGAAATGGAAAGTTCACAATTGGGAAGCTGAAATCATCTCTTTTGTCGTAAAGTTTTGTTTTCAACCGACCCTCATTGTCAATTTCTAGATGTAAGTCAAGATATGAGGCAGATTTAACTGTATCTGTAGTACCCTTTATCTCTAGTTCGATGGGATAGATTCGTTCAACAAGAAAATTATACGAAGGCCATCACGAGTTGGTTGACCGTTATTGACTATCTGTTTCACAGAATCTGACGGATATATTCCAATTTTGTAACCTCCATCCCGTTCTCTGATCCGCGAAAAGGAAATCACCGAATTAAACTTACATGGGTAACAAGACGGTTGCCATATGTGGAGCAGGATCTGCTTTTCCTTCCTGCGATTACCCTGCTTTGGTGGGACTGGTGTTGCTCAGTCTTCAGTTCTCTACGGTGTGTTTTGAAGATTGTTGTTTGTCTTTTGGTTTTTTGGTCTTTTGGTCTTTTGGTTATTTGGTTTTTTTTGTCATGGGGATTGTCAGTTTGTCATCGAAAATTAGAGAGAAGATACTAAGGGGAAATTAGAACTCAAACCGATGTCGCCATGCCCAAACAGAAAAACAACGATTAGACAAACAAACAAAAAACAAACTAAATTAGAGATTGACTAAAACATACCCTACCAAAAAATTTTACTATTGAGTTTTTTTTTTAAGTTGAACCAGTACGTGAAATAACCATTTTATGAATTTGAGACAAATTCTTTAAAAATACAATGAGCAAAACAAATTTTGAATTTTCAAATACTATAAACTTGAGGATGTGTCCAATACTTGATTACAAACCATTGTTTGTATTGTCTTTTGACATATTATTTTGCTGATTACTTTGCAATATTTTTCGTAAATATAGGCAACATTATTCTTTTTAAGCTTTGCTTGCCTTTACTCTACCAAAACGACATACTCTGTAATTAAAATATGTCTGAAAACAAGTAAGTGAAGACAAATTAAGGCAACAGTAGTTTACGTATCATATATTTTGGAAAACCTTTTTTGGGTCCTCAATGCTCTTCAACTTCGTACTTTATTTGGCCTTTTAATGATTTTTGTTTCGAGCATAACTAATGAGTCTTTTGTTGACAAAACTCACATCTGGCGTACAAAGTATCAAACCTGGTATCTACGATGAGTTAATTTACCTATTAAACATAGTCAGACTAACATTTTCTCTTAAGATTTCGTAATCTTTCTATCATAAAATTGAGAATGGAAATGGGGAATGTGTCAATGAGACAACAACCCGACTAAATAACAAAAAACAGCCCAAGGCCACCAATATGTATACATGATTTATTTAATATCAATCCATGGTTATTTCTTGTTTTTTACAAGGTTAAAAGTCTTACTGCAAGTTCTATAAGTATTATCCCTTTAGAGGACACGTGCAATACTGTCTGTAATTACAATTCCTTGAAGAAAAAAGAATAAGTTGTCCCAAAAGTCTTAAGGAAGCCAGAAAATGCTTCAAATAGTGTTTATGTTCATGATCATCAGATCTGTTGGCAAACATAAATATTCAACCACAGACTTCTCTCAGTCATATCAAAAACTAAAAATAATTAGATGAGTACCACACTCACCTGTCAGCTGTCATTTAAAGGTTAACAAATACAATTTCATGTAGATGATCAAAATCTACAAGATTTCTTTTCAGGACACTTTAGAGGACTCCAACTAAAAAGTTATATCTTATCCTTTCCGTTCAAAAATATACGAACTCAAAAAAAGTATCTGAAGTTGTTCGTTTTTGTTTCGGATTTGTTTTCACTTAATCGATTTATGACTATTGAACAGCGGTATACTACTGTTGCCTTTATTTACATTCAACATCTGTATATGACACTGAGCATGTAGTATGATATATATCAAACAGTATTGATAAATGAATAAGATTTATTTAAATGGAAATCTTAAAAGTCCTAAATTTCATACGGACTAGGTGCTATATATACACTGTACACCTATTGTAAAATTGAAAATATCTTTTAAGTTATCTTCTTAATGGAATCCTATTAATTATATAGGAAATATCCATAGAACTGATGTGTGTTATTTATCTCATGTAATAAGATGGATTGATTGATTGGTGTTTGCTTTATGCCGCCTCAGCACGAAAGGGCTAAATCGCGGCGAACATGTAATAAGAAGTTATATAGATAAATATTACAAGAATAACGACTTAATCCTGTGTTTTAGATTCCAAAGATTCAAATAACAGTGTTCATTGAACACCACAAGCTACTCATCTGATAATATTTCTTGAGAAGAATGACAAAATTTTTACTTCTACTGTAACCTTCACAAATGACTATAAACTTCATCCATCATAAAATCATCCTCACAAAGAATATTGTTTATTGAAGGAATATAACTATTACAGTGTATATAAAGATAAGAAGATGTGGTATGATTGCCAAAGAGACAAATCTCCACAAGAGACCAAATTACATAGAAGTTAACAACAATAGGTCACCGTACGGCCTTCAACAATGCGCATACCTTTCTTAAGATAAGACTCGTATACTTCATGGAAATCTAGATATCCATTGCTGCAATTCATTACAAAATTAAGGTTTCTATGTACAAAAGTTTCATCATTCATTATACATGTTCCCCCTATACAATTTGTAGCATTTTATATTATATATGTCTATGTTATATTCAGAGCAATTTAACTATTGAGACCGGGAGTTTCTCGCTGCATTGAAGTCCCATTGGTGGCCTTCGGCTGTTTTCTGCTCTATGGTCGGGTTGTTGTCTCTTTGACACATTCCCCATTTCCATTCTCAATTTTATCATAACTCTTAAGAAAAGAAACTTCAAATTGAACTGAAAAAGAATTAATGTACAGGTAAAGATTTAGATGGCTCTATATATATTCTAAGTTTGTGAATTTTCTTGCAACTTCTATGCTTAGAATACTTTTAAAATTACATGATGTTAGGGAAAGTTAAAACATACGTGAGTATATTTACATGACTATGTAAATTCTAAACTGATGTTACAAAAGCCTCAATATAGCAATACTATTTTCAAGTTCATGGAGTCTGAAACGATCCCCATTTCTATTTTAATTATCATGGATTTAAATAAAGATAAATACAATATAAATTAAATCATAATAAAAACGTTTGAAAGTCTATATAATTTTTATAATTACAAATGTACTACTTTCTTGATTTTTTTGTCTGACATAAAATATCTGGGAGAAGTTCTCTCAATACTATGACATAATTGTTTAGACAGGTGTGTTTTATTCTAAACAAGGAAACAATTAGTCACATAAAACATTATTTTATGGACATATTCAGTGGTCAATTATCATATTCTTTAAAAGGAGGATATATCAGATAATGTATGATGAGCATAACCATTTGTTTGCACCTGTCCTAAGTCAGGAACCTGATGTTCAGTGGTTGTCGTTTGTTGATGTGGTTCATAAGTGTTTCTCGTTTCTCGTTTTTTATATAGATTAGACCGTTGGTTTTCCTGTTTGAATGGTTTTACACTTAGTAGTCTTGTCATTTTGGGGCCCTTTATAGCTTGCTCTTTGGTGTGAGCCAAAGCTCTGTGTTGAAAGCCGTACTTTGACATATAATGATTTACTTTTACAAATTGTGACTTGGATTGAGAGTTGTTTCATTGGCACTCATACCACATCTTCTTATTCTATATAAAGTACAACTTGCATGCAAGAAAGTCTTCCTGTTCTACATGATACTTTTGCATGCATGTCTGCTGCCATTTGTGCAATAATAATAATTACATATAGCTAATATTACAGAGAAATTTACTAAAATTGTGAGACACAACTTGAATGTACTTAACAGAATAAGCACAGAATTATGTCTGTATATCACATTTATGCAATCTGTTTTCCAAAAGTCATAATAGGGACTTACAATTACTACAAATGGGTTAAGATTTAACAACCTTAACTTCTAAATATTGGTAAGAACTGTTCTATGGTAGATTCGTCAGAAAGTTCTAAAGAAAGGTTCGAGCTGATTCCAACTGTATGTAATTTGTATACACAATATGGAAATAGTATATATGGTATGGGTTTGACTCATTGTTGAAGGCCGTACGGTGACCAATAGTTGTTTATTTCTGTGTCCTTTGATCTCTTGTCGAAAGTTGTCTCATTGGCAATTATACCACATCTTCTTATTTTTATATATATATTTTTCAACATTTAAAGTTTGTATTTCTTAAAGGCTATTGCAATTAATGATTATTTTTCAATTTGTATACGCCCGTTTAGGGGACGTATTATGGTATACCGTTGTCTGTCCGTCCGTCTATCTGTCCCTCCGTCCGTCGTCAACATGTCGGACATTAACTCAAAAACGCTTTAACCAATTTGCATGAAACTTTGGTGATTTGTTTATATCTATTGACGTGAGCTCTCTTTTGATTTTTATAAATTTTAGATTTCACGTTTCTGAGTTATGAGGTTTTAATCATTAAAAGGGGGGATTTTCCAGTTTTCAGACAATAACTCAAAAACACTTTCACCAATTTGCAAAAACCTTTGGTGAATTGATTATATCTATTGGTGTGAGTTCCCTTGCGATTTTTATGAATTTTAGATTTTACGTTTTCGAGTTGGGGTTTTATTCATTAAAAAAGGGGGATTTTCCACTTTTCGGACAATAACTCAAAAATGCTTTGAGCATTTTTTATGAAACTTTGGTGAATTTTTTATATCTATTGACGTAAGCTCTTTTCGATTTTTACACATTTTAAATTTTACATTTCCGAGTTATGGGATTTCATTCATAAAAAAGGGGTGAGCTTCCAGTTTTCGGGCAATAACTCAAAAGTGCAATGAGCAGTTTTCATGAAACTTTGGTGACTGGTTTATATCTATTAAAATAACATCCCGTTAGTTTTTTTTATAAATTTCTGATATGACATTGAGGAGTTATTGAACTTTATTCTTTGAAAAAACGGACGTATCATGCGTTCATGGCACAGCTCTTTATTGAATAAAGAAGAGAAAGTGAATCAATAACTTTCCACAATAATTGGCATCCACTGCCTCCGTGTATATCTTATTACCATGTGTCCGTAGACAAGTATGTGCTATTATTTGATGGATAAAAGTTACAATGCTGTTTGAAATATGAACAGTGTTTCCTTTAATACTACGATATTGATGATTATACACATATCAATTTTACGTTTGTCATAGTACAATATAGGATACATAAAGCATTTAAGATTTATATGAAATGTTAGATCAGGTTAATGTCAACTTAAAAGGCGACTTCTGCCATATACTTACAGAGAAATACTTTTACACTTCCGCGATATGCAATTTCAAATACATAAAATCCATTGTTTTCCCAAATATGCTTCAGGGTGATTAAATCGACAACTATTCAATATTAGTTATGTCGATGGATAAATATTTGGCCCAGATAGTATTTTTATTTTTTGTGTGTTCCTTCAGACAAATGATTTAATGTACATCCCTACACAAACTCTGCTGCAGTGATTCATTGTGTTT
Organism: Mytilus californianus; assembly: GCF_021869535.1. NCBI lineage: Eukaryota > Metazoa > Mollusca > Bivalvia > Mytilida > Mytilidae > Mytilus > Mytilus californianus. The sequence continues at coordinate 2,341,223 of NW_026262745.1, read as the reverse complement.
TTATAATTTATTACTGACATCAAAATTTCATCACATAATCAAGGAAGCCATTCTAAGTTTTCTTCTAAGATTTTATTACAAACTGTAATAAGTTATTGTGATAGAGTTTCTAAATTAGGTAACTTGTATTTGCAATATAACCACCACGAGACACTTGAGATCTAATGCAGCAGAATCACAAAGATTGACTTATCTATTCTGATATGAATTACTGAGGAAATTTCATCTGACTTTTAACTACCTGTCTTTATAAATATGCCAACATTCCATAAGGAAACATCATCGCCTTCGTTTTGGGGAGTTAATTTTCTTTTGTAATTATTTTGAGGGAATTCGTGGTTTAAAGAACTTCAATGAAACTGTTTCTTGACATAAATCAACTGTTAAAGACAAAATTGAACATCAAGTTATAGTGTGTGTGGTACGGATAAGCCACAAAATGTATCTTTATGTTGCAATCCAAGACACTATGAACAACTTATCTCAGTATCATTCATTTATAACATTGGTTTTTTTTTTAAGTATGTGCAATATTAACATTGATTTCGGAGGATATTTGTTTTGCACATTACGCTTACAAGTGCATGTAGTTAAAGCCATCTTTTTCAAAATAAGTTTTTTAATGTATTGAAAACTCAGCGAATTTCTTTCCTTTATATAAGATATTATGTCTAATAAGAGTGAAATGCCACCTGATGTTATGCTTGTTTTTAAAAGATTCGTGATAAGTCTACAGGCAACTTAGAAATGGACGTATAGTCCTTTGATGTCCAAATAGATATAAGAAGATGTGGTATCAGTGCCAATGAGACAACTCTCAATCCAAGACAAAATTTGTAAAAGTAAACCATTATAGGTCAAAGTACGGCCTTCAACACGGAGCCTTGGCTCACACCGAACAGCAAGCTATAAAGGGCCCCAAAAATGACTAGTGTAAAACCATTCAAACAGGAAAATCAACGGTCTCATCTATATAAAAAACGAGAAACGAGAAACACTTATGAACCACATCAACAAACGACAACCACTGAACATCAGGTTCCTGACTTAGCACAGGCGCAAACAAATGTCACTTTAATTAATTCACAAAATTATTCGAGGATGAAGTTCTTTAGGTCGGTTAGACGATGAAAGTTTGCCATCAAAAACCGTAACAAAGTAACCCTGACATTTTGAACTTGTTACACGTTTTGGATAGAACAATTCCCGACATTTCGAGGGAAATTTTAATTCAACGAAAACATCGTCTTTTTTGTTTCAAATTAAACTTGTGATCTACTTTTTTTGTCATTTTTCTCCACATGAAATAGCCTATAGTGCCGAAAGTTGCATTTAACACAAAACAATTAATCAATCAATCTTTCGATTTGTATGGACAATGATAGAGTAGTGCGCTATGAAATTAAACAGAAGGTCTTTTAAAATAAGTCTGTTTGAAAGTGTATACCTTAAATCGTGAAACACATGATTTTTTAAACGTCTTTTCTTATCAACCCAAAATAACTGCCTTTTGAACGACAATAACCCCAAGTCCATTTTTATGCTTACGCTCGGTGTAAATATATTGACTAATATAACGCCTACTCACGGTAAAATAAGGAAAGACCATGACATGAAAGAATTATTTCTTATTTTTAGCCAAACTATTGTATTTAAAGAAACAATTTCCTCCATGTAATATCCACAAATATGTTGTTATTGACTTATAATCGTAGATTGATAGTTCCATATCAACACCATAAAGTTATAATGCATTATTTCCGTACAGTTTTATCTTGTAAAGTGAAGAAGATAAAACTTAATCTTCTTAATACTACTGTATTTATTTTGCCCAATAACGTAATTCATTTTAAACATGGAACAGTGCATAACTTTGTCGGACTGTATGATATAGCATAGCACAATACTAGATACTGAATGCTTTGGGAATTACACAGCTTTTCCTATCGAACATACATCATCCATTTACCAATTAAGAATTTGACAATTGAACATCTGACAGACTAATAGAAATAATGTACATTTTGATTGCTTTACAAGATTAATTACTATGTTGCAGTACATATTAAAGAAATTTCAAATTATACAAGCAGTTATCGAAAAAGAGTTAACATTAATTAGGTTTCAACAATTTAGTTACAACTTAAATTAGTCTATTCTTGTCATTCTTCAAGTGAATATTTGTAAAAATTAAATCTAATTCAATTTGAGCAATATAGATAAAACTTCCTTTAGTTATACCGCGGAAGCATCTCCCTTCCCGAGTCCGGGAGATCATGGGTTCGATCAGAGGCCGAACCAAACCAGACTTGAAATTGGCTTTTCAATCAAGAACGCGGCATTTAGGAGCAATAACAAAGACTGGTCGGCTCGGAGCCAGATAAATGTATCCGAGTAATACGACATGTCTTCATCAGAAATATTAACTTGTGGCGTAGTACGTTTATATTTTTGCTCAACGTGTTTGTCTAAAAAAAAAAAGACCATCTTTCGTATTCATATATGTACAAATCTATCCTATTAGTTTGTTCTCGCCCTGAAGTTCATTTATATTTTGTGTATTCGTGCCATTACTCTAGCTGCTTCTCGTATAAGGGAGAACTTCATAGAACACCACAACAGTACACCAGTATTCGTATGCGATTTTTTGTTATCAGTGTTAATAGTAAGCAGAGAAAGTTAAACATCGGAACGTTCATCAATTCATGTTAGCGACGATATAAATTTCTACCAAACAGTGTTTTACTATTTGAACTCATCAGGACAATTCTCCCGGTTTTTTTCAAGATATTGGGCCAGTAAGGGGTATTTTCAATTCTTATGATATTCTTAAATGTTTAGTCTCAAAGAATTTTTCATTTAAGTAGATAAAATAAATGCCTCTCTCGAGTAAACATGTACCTGATCAAAAGTTGAAAGTTATAAACTCAGTCAACAGAATAAAATGAATGTAATTTCTATTCTATTTTCTTTGGCTTTTCGTTATTATCACAAAACACGACATTGCAGAGGATGTATTATATTGCTCTGCATCATTTATATTTGAAACTAGCAATAATTCAATAACAGACAAAACTAATGTTGAGAAATAATTATGTCTACTAACATATGCAAACTGCAACACTCGAGTCATGATTCTGAAAAATATCTCGAGGCAAATATAATGATTATACAAATCAAAGATGCAATACATGCTCGTAACATTGACATATATTTAAAAGCTAAAGGCTAGTTTAAACAACATGTTTGCTTATCAATGCAGCTGCACATTGCATTTCAGTTCGTTATTCGTATGAAATAAAGTCTTTTCCTAATTATATCTCCTTGAGACATATACATTTTACAAATTCTGAATTGACATACATGATTTTACAAATACGAATACTTCACCAGAACTTTCTTTGAATAAATCTGATATAAACAGCAATAACTGTCCTTCCCGAGATTAAGAGTTTCTCATGGCAAACTCTGTAAAAAACAACAAGAGGGACGATTTTTCATTCATTATTTTTAATCCCCCTTTTTTGGACGGATATATTTCTTTGGGTTCATCTTATTGTGCTTATATTCCAACTCGTTCGCTATGCCTTTGTCTGTAGTGATGGTATAGATTTCAATGAAAGTAATTCAAGTAACTGCGAATACTTTCAGATCGGTACTTTGTGTCTTTAGTGCTTTTGTTAATTGTTTGTTTTAATTTGTATCGATCTGATGAGTCTAATCCTTTTCAAATGATTGTTTATAGTTTGCTTATAGGCTGTTTATATGTTGTGTTGTCCAAGGTAAGGGGATGGTTGGGCGGTAGCAAGCATGTCTAACCATGCTATATTCTGCGTGTGTCTGTCCAAAGTCAGGAGCCTATAATTCAGAGATTGTCGTTTGATGCTGTAAATCGCAATTGTTTTCGTTTATAGTTTTGTACACAAATCAGGCCATTGGTTTTCTCATTGGATGGTTTTACGTTTTGTTATCATTTCAAAGCTTGTTATGTGGTATGGTTTGTGATCGACATATAGTTGCTAACATCTACGTCATTTTGGTCTCTGGTGGATAGTTATTTCATTGGCAATCATATCTGCGAGTACTCCTATTTCAGTGCTTTGTGTCTATTGTTTTTATGTTAGTGGGTTTTGTGCCTCGTACCGATCTTTTGAGTAATGATTTTTACAGTTTGTTCCTATGTTGTTCTGTTACACCATGTCCCAGGTTAGGGGAGGGTTAAGCGCTCACAAACATGTGACATTAACTCCGACACATGCTTTATGTGTCTGTCCCAAATGAGGAACATGTAGTACAGTGATTGTCATCGGTTCATGTCTGTCATATCTGTTTTCTTAAATTGTTTTGTTATAAATTAAGCCGTTAGTATTTTTGTTGAAATTGTTTCATAAAATTTTGTATAGCCCACTACAAGGTATAGGTTTTTTCTCATTGTTGAAGGCCGTACTGTGGACAATAATTGCATACTTCCTCTTCATTTTAACTCTGGTGGATAGTTGTCTCATAGGCAATCATACGACATCTCCTCGTTTTGTATATACCACATCTCCTTATTCTTTATCACTGAAATTTCTTTAAATCAGAGATTTCGTCACCGCAAATTACTTAAAGCCTCTATTATATTGTTTCATAGATGCAAATATTTGGTTAAGAAGTTTGGTTGTACCTGTAGAAAAGTTTTGCTAACGGGATACACATACCCAACTGCACGGGGATGTTGTCTATATAGCACATACATTTAGGTACGGTTCGTGTAAACTTTTCGATCCTTTGAATAAACCTATTCTAAATGGTTATCAATTAACACTGCAATGACATTGTTCAAAATTGTTTGTCTCGGGACTCACATAAATTGTGTTATTAAAAAGATTAAACATAACTAAATATCATGTATTAACTTACATTTATGAACTTAAACGGTCCTACATCCTGTCAGTACTGATATTTTGGCATTGCACAATGTTATGTTTTTCTCAGACTGTTAATGTCATCTTTTCACTTAATCCACTAGATGTGTACTGATTGATATTCAGTCTGGTAAACATTATTTGTCTATTAGTTGTATCTGTAAGTACATAGCTTTGAACTAGTTTACAGTAACTGCAAGTACATTTAGATTGATACTTTGATTTCTTATCTATTTTCATTATTTCGTGGTTTTTTTATTTTGAGTTTTTCTGCATGCGAATTAAAACTTGATATGTCGAGGATCTAACCAGCTACCAGATATGTTGAACAATTATAGTTTATAGCTTCTATCCTTGGATATCTTACAATTTACTTACAGTGACACTTACTAGGTGAAATAATTAAAAAAAAATTCATTTCGTACAACAATAAGTACACAAGCATTCAAATTAGAAGTAAGATAACATGACGGATGCTACAATGTATTAGTGGAGCAGGATCTGCTTATCCTTCCGGAGTACCTAAGATCAACCCCAAGGTTCTGGTTTGATTCGTGTTGCTCAGTCTTAGATTTCTATAAGTGTTTTGTGGATTTTTTTTTTCGGTTTATTTTTGCCACGAAGTTGTCAGTTTCTTATCGACCATTGAGTTTGGGATATCTCTTTGGCATCTTCCGCTTTTTTAACATGTTTTACATTATATTTATTATTTTAAAATGCTAGTTTGGAAACGAACCAGTCTATATTTATGTGTTCTGTCAATTCGTCTACCTTGAGGAGAACTCACTTTCAAAGTTGGAACTTCGGTCATATTTGTACTGTTAAGTAATTTTGACTTGTTTATCAGTAAGGATTGGGATATGTAAGCAAGTGTGATTTCATGCGAAATAAAGCTTAACAGATGAGAATTTTAGAGTGTTTTACCAAGAATAACAGGATCAAACATTTGGCGTATCATTGTTTTCTGCTAAAGCAAATGATTGTAGCCACATGATGAATGTTCAATTGGTAACTTGGTAAAAACATAAAGATAAAAACGTAAATGATTAAGAGAAGATGTAGTGGTCAAAACGTAATAAGTCATCTCACGGTCATATATTCCGCAAATAAAACTCATTTGAAATGAAAAAAGAAAACGAACACACGTCTAAAGATGCTTATCATGCATTATAAGCTAGCTTTCTTGATACCAGCCTGTCTCGCATTGCTGATAATTTTATGATATAGTACTTGTAAAGTGGAAAGATTGTCTGCTACAATCATAGACTGATCATTGGATTCTTGTAACAGTTACAGACATCAAATATGTCATTCCAAAAAATTATCTAATTATACGTCAGCTGCACATCTGTTTGCTACTGATTCCAAGTCACGATTTTACGATGAATTAAGGTATAAATGCTAATATGGAAATACTTACTCAAGACAAAACGCATTAAAGCTAACTGATGGATAAATCTATTGAACAATGATTCTACTGTTCGTAATACAAAAATTGCTTAATATGAGGACATAAATAAAAGTTTCATATCTTTTTCTGAAGATCTTTTGAAAGATATATGTGTTCAGGTTTAAATACTTAAGGTAGATACTATAATTTATAGGCAATATATGTATTGAAAACAGAAAAAATAATATGGATAAAAAAGAACTTGGTGTACACGTCCCCCTCCCTCCCCCACGAGTCTAGAAAAAGTTGTGAAGAAACTTTTACAAAGACTATCAATCGTATCATATATATAGTCAAAATTTGACCCAAATAGTCAGCGGTCCTATTTTAAATGAATATGGGGCTCAACAAATTGTATCAATGTTAAAATAGAGAGAATCATTCTTTACATAATGCGGCGTTCACACAGTGTCGATTATGGATCCCGTTTGAGATCAGACAGCGCTAAGACACGAAAAGTGAAACAGTCGGATGACTATCCTCAATGATCTGGAATGTCCTATCATTGTCTCAACGCAGTCGTATACGTTCGTAACAGATTCCTATGGATCGGGAATGGTCCGGAGAAGTCGGCCTAGCACCCCGACAGTTAGGTGCGTCCCGTAACATTCGGGAAAACTCAGCCAATTTTGTCTAGTCGGATTACAATCGTGACTATGTCGTGGCAGATTCTGCTGTATCGGATCAAAATCGTAACAAAGTTCAGATCTGTGTTTTCTGGACGGTGCCCTGTGGAACGGGCATGATCTGGAGAAATTTGTCATTGCTGTTTTTTTTGCCGATTAGGTCCAGATTGCATCCAGATCTTGGCGAATGCGAACCGTCTTTGTTCCGGAACAGTTCCGTTATTAATACGAAATTCGGCAATAATGCCCACGTCGGAGTCCCGACAATTACAGAACACGATACGACCGAGTCCAGACAAAGCCGTTTGCAATGCAGTACAGCAGACTGTGATAGGATTGCGTTCCGGTAGTACCTAATCATCCCGAATATGGCGATTTCTTTAAAAGACGGGACTATCACATGAAACAGTTTTCTAACGGATATCTTCCGTCAACGTCGGTTTACTGTCTGATCAGTGTCTGAATTCTGTCGGATCGCATTCGGCAGAATCGGGACGCTGTCGGGACATATTCGGTCATTTTTTACCAAATGAAAGATACAAATCGAATTAGAATCGGATTGAGACCGGGATAACCGGGACAAATTCGGCTGGAAACGGATGAATTTGGACGCTTCCTGAACAATATCTAATTTTTGTCGTAATTAGATAAATGTTTTTACAAATTCTTATTAAAGTTTGAATTTCCAGCCACGATTCGCCGGATCTTGATCAGACTTTTGACAAATTTTGATCGGAAATATTCTTATATCAAGGACGGCAGTAAAAATCGTGAATGTGTGACCCCGGCTTAACCAAAAAATCTATCCGTTCGCTTTTGGTGAAGAACTTTTATACAGAACGTAGACTCCCTTATATATTTATTAAACTATCCGTAGATACAACCTTTTTAAATACATTTGTGGAATTAGTTAAATGTATATTATAAAAACTAACATGATAGGAAAATACTAAGGATACTAAGTTAAAAACTGTAAACTTGTATACTGATTTAATGTTATGTGTGTCTGATAAGTTATAATCTTTATAAAACTAAGGAGATTTGATATGATTGCCAATGAGATAACTATCCACCCAAGTTCAAATGAAGTGGATGTAAGCAATTATAGGCAACCGTACGGCCTTCAACAATGAGAAAAACCCATACCATAGAGTCGGCTATAAAAGCACCGACATGAAAAATATGAAACAATTCAATAGAGAAAACTAACGGTATAGTAATTTTACGTGTTATTTCTTCGATTTGTGATGATTTTTAAGTCTTCTTTAAATTTTTTTCAAAACTTATTTGAAGATCAGTTAGCTATTTTGGCTTCGTAAACAGAACAGATGATGAACAAATTACATTTGCGAATGAATTGAAAGCTACATGCTGAACAAACATTGACACATCTAATTTACTATGTATTGCTGGGTATTGTCTGGTCGTAAATTGTCGTAATTCAGTTCGTTGGTTATTACTTTTTGATCCAAGATATTTGTCGTTTACTAGATGTCAAATTAATTTGATTTGAAAAATTATAGCAGATGATTTCTATGAAAAACAACAATCATTATTTGGCTAATTGTCCAATTATACATAATTTGTGACACACGAGATACAAATATGCTGACATTATTGGATATAATTATTACTTTCTGTCAAAATGATGGGAAACTGATTGATGGAATTTCCATTGGAAGACTGGTGAATAGACTCAATTAATTGAAATATTTCTCATAAGTAAACTCCTATATAAGTACTGTCCAAACTTACAAGTATTAATAGTATGTGATTGCATAATGCATGTGCAGGTCGAGTTGTGATAACCAGTGTTTTATTCCCTTAAATCAATTATGGTTTACCTAATAAACAGCTAACTAAAGAGAGTAGTCTCTTTGGCAATCATACCACATACCATTACTTTTATAACACATTCTATGTAATTTTTTGTCGGGTAAAAGCCCGAAAGTTTAAAGCAGACATGAAAATTCATAAAAGTGATAGATTATGTTTTTTGATCGCCACCTTGTTTTCTCTCCTTTTTTACTTTTACTCACACAGTTCGTTCTAGAATTGAATTACCTCCCTTTGTTTCGTCATATTTTATTTAAGATTTTTACGTAAATTGCCTATTCTAGATTTAACATGTTTTTTTTCTAAGTCGTAAAGTAAGCTGTAAATGTGATTCCGATACCACTTCTTGTCACATTCAAGCTGTAAATGTGATACCAATATCATTTCTTGTCACATTCAAGCTGCATTGTCACATTCAAGCTGTTATTGTGATACCGATACCATTTCTTGTCACATTCAAGCTGTAAATGTGATACCGATGTCACATTCAAGCTGTAAATGGGATACCGATGTCACATTCAAGCTGTAAATGTGATACCGATACCATTTCTTGTCACATTCAAGCTGTTAATGTGATACCGAAATCATTTCTTGTCACATTCAAGCTGTTAATGTGATACCGAAATCATTTCTTTTGACATTCAAGCTGTAAATGTGATACCGAAATCATTTCTTGTCACATTCAAGCTGTAAATATGATACCGATATCATTTCTTGTCACATTCAAGCTGTAAATGTGATACCGATATCATTTCTTGTCTCATTTAAGCTGTAAATGTGATATCGATATCATTTCTTGTCACATTCAATATCTTACAAGATATACTTGTTTGTACTTAATGACGGTTTTCCATGTCCTGGTTTCGTGGTTGTAAAGTAAAAGTTCTTTTGTTTTTAAATAGTAAAGGTATACAAAAGTGCACGTTGATAGCTTTTTAAGGAGGATTAGTATATATTGCACATGGGTTTACATTTTATATAACGTTTGTTTGACTCTAGAGTTTAATTAACAGTTATTTTATACCTTTCTCTTTATATGTTGAGATATATTTATCAAAATTATGACTTTACTTTCTCTAGAAGAGCTAATCCATTTAAGGAATAGAAGTTTCTTACAATCGATTCATGATATAAACGCCACAATAACATTATATTTTGAGTCGCTAACGATTACTTGCCTTTTGACTATTTGCTAGCTTTCATATTTGCATGCTCTTTTTGTGTTGCATGAAACTGCATGATTTTCAGGTGATAGTCGGTTAAAGAGCTCACCAGTGCTCATGTTATGATTGTTTCTGTTTAGATATATGCCGACTTTAAATACAATTTACTTACTTACTTACCACTAAATGTATTCTCCCTTCTTAAGTTTGATTTTATTGCAAAATTTCTTTTTCCCCCCAATATATATATTCTTGATACCATTAAGTCCATTATAACTTACAATCAAATGTCATTATTAAAAATATGATGTCACAGGTGTAAGGAGATTATTTATTTATATATATCTTTTTTTTTGTACTGGAGAAGTATTTTGAACCAGAGAAAAAAATACCCTTGACGCAAATGAGTTGTGGCGTAAAAGGAAGAATTGTATGTCTCTCGTTTACGAAAGGCAGTATTATAATAATTTGTCAGTTATAGGATTTATAAAAGATGCTATAAATACATTCTTGAATAGTATCCAATTTTTCTTTTTTCCATTATAAACTCTATTGTAATGAGCATTATTTTTATGGTCAATATGTCGGCAAAAAATATGAGAAAAGTTTCGTTTTCTTTTAGTAAACAACATTTTTTGTGTCTTATCCATTGTTCTCTTAATGAGTGTGGAGAACCTTCGCCACTATCGTTATCGTTTTTGTGTTCGATGTTACATTTGTAGGTCAAGTTAGCGTTTGAGTGAATTCGACTTAATATTCAAGTTCGAGAAAGAGTTAACAATCCAAGTTTATTTTAAAATTATATATCGCCTATTTAAGTGAAAAAGTCAAGTACAATTATACTATTATTGTAGTACAATGTATTTTTAGATTAAATGTGTCAAAACATAATCTGAAACTGTCAATTATTATAAAAGATTGGGAAGAATTGTTTAGGAAAATAAAAAAATATATATAAAGGATAAGAACAACACGCAAGTCACTTTACACGAATGGTGTTATGTATTGTCGACGAGTAATTTATTACAGATGACATGTTAAATTCTTCAATCACTATACGTAACATATACAACAATAACTTACGCTAGAGAAAGGAAGGACTGAGACTGAAACAAGTCAGAAATTTTAATGTGTAAACAATAATGGTCATTGCCGATTGTTATCTCTGATGAATTGATTGTACAGTAGGCAGAGAGAAAAAACTTCCCCTGTTGTAACAAGTATTTCATTGGTTTTGAAAAACAAGGGAATTTACCTGAACATCCCGCAAAATGCAAGAAATTCCCAAAAGACACACGTTGTCATGCTATTTGTATTGACATATACGGGTATATGGATGATTTCGTTTTTTCAACAGACACGTGATTCCCAGATGATATAAAATAAGACTTGCAGTAATCTCATGAAGGATAATTCTCACCCATTCAATACTGTACAACAAATACTGATTTCGGAACACAAATCTAATTATTATTCGATGTACTAAACTATAATAGCCAAATCTATTAAGTAAACCCAAATTTAATCTTCTTAGCAGCATCATGAGGGTAACATAATTATTTAGAAATTATTGTATATTATCAATGATTTGAAGGGAGTTCCCCCAAGAATTAGATGTAAATTATTGATAAGATGTTTTCTTGAAATTTAAATGTTAACTTTAATTAAACCTACACAAATGTGGTCAACAAATATTTTTAGAGATATAGGGAATAGTCAATAATATAAAGTAAAATGTTGGATATAAACATGGAGAGAAAAATGGTGTAAACTTCCCAATAGCACGTGTATGGTGTAATAGTGTATGTTGTAATGGTGTAAAGTGTATAGGAAATAGTGTATTATGCATGAGGAATGTTGTATTTTTTAAAAATTTTAGTTCAATGTGTAAAAACTTACTATTTCTTTAAACACGCAATATTGTGGATAATTTAGAATGGTGCAAATCGTATATGATTCAAATAGAAAAGGGAAAATAACAGGGAATGTTGCATGATGTCGTGATGTACTGTTGTATGCTACAAGTGGGAAGCTTCCACCATTTAAAGACTACGCATAAACGAGACAGCAAGCCAACATACCAAGATAACAAAGAAATAAGCATGACTGTTCAAAGCGGGAAATTATGATGCCTGTTGAATAACAAGGCTTACACTTAATACTTTTCACAGTTCTCTCACAAAAATATATGTTTCATTCCGAAATAGTTTTTTACGTTTGCCATGGCTCTGACTGCCTCTTCTTTTTAGAATTAACAAAACCCAGACTTACAGCAATTGTTGCCTTCCATTGAAAGAGTCACGTCAGATACAGTTGAAACGATCGTAACATCGTTTTGTTGTAATTGATTCATTTGAAATTTTTTCATAAAGAACGGAGTATGGTGACGTAAAGTACGTGGTTCTAATGGGTTTTTTTCAAAGGCTTGCTTGTTTGGATCTTGAAAATTGAAATGCATTCGGAATTAGCCTTATACTTAATTATTGCCATTTTTAAATGTTGTTTACGCTGTTAAAAGGGACATGTGAGCTCGTTAACAACTTATTTTACCCCTTCATGTTCATGTGCCAGTACCATATGTTTTCTAGTCATGATTGTCAGAGATATTTTTTTTATGCCCCACCTAGGAGTATTATGTTTTTCGGTCTGTTTGTTCGTCCGTCCGTTCGTTCGTCCGTCCGACTGTCCCGCTTCCGGTTTAAGTTTTTGGTAAAAGTTTTTGGTCAAGGTAGTTTTTGATGAAGTTGAAGTCCAATCAACTTGAAACGTAGTACACATGTTCCCAAATTAGTTTTGACCCCAGTTGCACGGTCCACTGAACATAGAAAATGATAGTGCGAGTGGGGCATCCGTGTACTATGGACACATTCTTGTTTCTTATTAATTTGTAGAATTCGGTATTCAGCAGATCTTTGGTAGTGTATTTACAACTTCAATGGACTTGTGACGATGAACAGTTTGACATACTGCACAAGCATCTGATGAAGACTGCATATTGATCTGTAGACGAAGTTTTACTAGTTGTTTAGGTGGGTGGCTGTCTCATTGACATACATTATTTTGCATTATATTTTTGATTATTTATTTATTATCATCATCTAATAAATACAAAAGAATCCAAAATCGATAAATGTTTACCAAAATAACTAATGTATAATAACGTTTTTAGGTTTTTATTTCATTCAGTGTGGAAAAATTATCTACAACTCAAAAGAGATCTACTTAGCTTCAACTTCAAAACACAAACAGTAAAACGGATTTTAAAACGCAGATTGAAAGCTTTTCACCAACTTTATTGCAAACTTCAATTTTCTTTATGATACTTCACTGTATTTATTGTATTCACAGAATTTCCGATTCCTTATTTTTATAATAAATCCGAACAAATTCTAGTTTAGTACTATAAAGAATGATTATAAAGTACGATATTCTCAACTTCCTCGAAACAGTGCTATAGTACATGTAAGAAAAATGTACGAATTAAAATAAGTTACACTTGATGTATGTCAATGTATTAAGATGTTTGTGTAGGTTTGTCACTCACATTTTCTGCCTGAGTCTCAAATGCATGAATTACCCTAACTCTATAACCATTTATATCTTTTAAGTAAACCAAAATATGGGGACCTCGCGTGATCGTGAAGAATAGGAAATTAATTAGACTAACCCTGGAAAACATAATATGTTGCTAAGCTGAAAGCCACATACGAACCCCATAAAATGTTTACTATCGCCATGCCGACCGGGTGTTCATAGTTGGTAAGCTAGATAATAAGTCGACTGTCTCATGCAAAGGAGGATTTGAATATCTGGAGCGTTTGATATATTACATCTCGTTTTGTTTGGATTCCTTGTTTCCCAAAAATGATGTTTGTTTGTGTTCATTGTTCCTATACATAGGCTTGCCTGTATATGTATCAAATACCTAATCTTAATTAAATCTTGAAAATAAAATTCCTTATATAAGACTCCATGGTGTTGACTGATGCATGCCCCTCTTGGTGCAGAAGTAAACATCCGATTCCTTTATCCGTTTGACTCAATATAAAGGCGTATTAAAACATAATCAACAAGAAGCGAGCTACTTGTATATCAATTAACTTTATATTCCGTTAGAAGAAAAGATATCACAATACAGCTCAATCTGCTTCATACCTTAATGTCTTATCCAGCACTCCCAAATATCGTGAGCCTAAATCCATCAATTGGCAACACATGTACACCTTCCAAATATTGATGAATTCTGTTGAGGATAATGAAAGGCCATGCGAAAAACGCGAAAGAAGACGTAGTTACTCTTTCCAAATGGATTAAGGCTGTGAGGTCGTTGATGCAAATTACAATTAAATAACTGACTGGGTGGAAAAGAGGAATGGATTGTAGTTACAGCAATTGGAACATATCTGTTGCCATATGGGAAAGCGTCCGTAAAATTTTCGACTACCTTGGTTGAATATCTTCCTTGTAAGCAGCAGCAACGCTCAATCAAGGAAATCATGATAGGAAATGCAAGCTCTGAAATATCGTATCCACTGGATGGGAGATATATATTCCATATGCAGGCGCTGCGTGAATTATGCTACTTGTCACAATTGGGAAGTGAAAATCATCTCATTTAGTGTAAAGTTTTGTTCTCAACCGACCGTTATTGTCATAATCTATATGATAATCGATATTTCTGCAGTATGTTTCTATATTTACTAATTATATGAATTAGGTAACTCAGAGAAAAACTGCTACAGTTTAGATCACTTTTAACCCTCGTTTTAGAATTGTCAGAATGATCTGTCATAGAACTGTTAACTGCCAGAATCAGGTTTAAGTTATAAAAAAGAGTCTGACGATACCAAGGGACATTCAAAACTTATAAGTCGAAGAAAAAGTGACAACGCCATGGCAAAAAAAAAAAAACGAAAAGACGAACAAATGCACAATATAATACACATGAAACTAAAGATTGAGCATCACCAAACTACTGAAGTTGAACTTCGGTGCTTCAGAAGGGTGCTGCTCACGCAAGTACAAATCCGGTGATAAGTGTCGTTTTTTCTTCATTCTCGTATTTAGTTTTGCCATTCAAATGTATTATTCAAGTGCCAATAATTAACCTACATTATGTAGACGTACTTAATTGTAAACCTAGTATCTTTGATGAGGTATCTTATTTTGTTTTGTTATCTTGCATGTTAAAAGACAATAAGACAACAAAATATTTATAAACTTACTGATGTGAATGATAAGAAACTTGGACGCTTGTGTTATAATTGTAACCTCTGGAAAGACGTACGTTGATGGTTTGAAATTGCTAGATTTTTGTCTCAATGTATGTCCCACACCTTCATCCATTAATATTGTACAGAGGGGACACTTTTTCAGAGATGAAACAATAAATATGTATTATATCAATAATGTCAAACCTACACATCGTTGTGAATGATAACCTTATGTATTTGTGCTTTTACTATTTAGGTTTAATCCCGTAGTATCTTAATGCTCAAAGATTTCGTGGATGTAGGTAAATTAAGATTGAAGGTCATCATCATGTTAAAAACGCTTTTAGAAAGTCACGATACTTATAAATAATCTCACCAAGCATGTTTGCTTTTAAGAACCATTAAAATCTTGATAACATTGAAAAGGTCAACACGAAAACGTTTGCAAAGACGACAATAAACTTTCAAGTAATGCAAGATTTGTAATTGGTTGAATATTATAAAACATGCATTATTAAAATAAAAAGTCAACCTTTAGTTCACTTTAATTCAAGATGCCATGCATTCTTTTATATTGGTATTCCCATTTAGAGTTAAATCAAATAATTCAGTATCCTACAAGTAAAACTTTATTATAGAACATCACATGACAATTTATTTTAATACTTCAATTTAATTTATTTATTTTACCAGAATAGTCGCATGATCTGTAAATTTAATATTAGATACAGGACAAATGTAACAAAATTACGAACCGGTAACAACTGTTGCCGTATAGTTTTTTTTTTTCTACACGAGTAGTCAGGTCAAGTCTGAAACGATTTCATAATTATAAGGATAAAAAATGAAACATACCATACCGGTTTATTAACTACCATATTTGGAGATATTTAGTTTTTAATAAATTAGTGATCTTGCGTTAACACTAGCGCTCTCAATTCTTTAGCTGTATCCGAGTAAAAGTATTGCTGATTACTTTGTTACATATCAGTGACGTATGCGTACACTGTGTAGACTGAAAAGGACTAAAAGTGACAAGCAACAACAAAACCTTTTCTATCTTACTCTAGTTTGATAGTCCAGAAGTTAGTCAATGTCCTCTTTCATGACCATTTTCTTATTTTCCATTAAACAAAAAGTGCCATAAAGTATGGGGGTTAGGTCAAAACATTGCTTTGCCTGTCCAACTTTTGAGAGTTGGGATTGAGAATCTCCTTACCTTGGCTCCTTTGTTTTTACATATTTTTTTTACCCCTCCTCTCCAAGAAAAAACCCAAACACACATACTTGAAAACCAAGCCAAACCAAACCAAACAAAGAAACAACAAAAATATGAATGACACATGTAAGTTTTTAAATATTCAACGATGTATGAAAAGAGAAATCAGACAATCGCAAACATACATGTGTAAATATGCAGTCATTTACTACCACGCAGTGTGTCCTCTGTATTATGAATGAGTCGTTCCAATTTACTAGTAATATATTTGTTCATACGCCATATCTACTGAGCTTACTTTTTAGAAGTTCGTGAGGTACCGTATCAAATGCCTTTCCAAAATCAAGTATAAAGATGTCAGTCTTTCTTCTGTGGTCTATGGAAGTTGCCCAGTCGTGTATTACACTTACTAGTTCGAGTCCATAGTCATAATAAAAAATTAACTGTTTGCAAAACTTTGAATTTTTCGAAATACTAAGGATTTTCTACCCCAGAAATAAATTACCTTAGATGTATTTGGCAATTCGTTTAGGAATTGTTGGTCCTCCATGCTCTTGAACTTCGTACTTTATTTGGCCTTTTTAACTTTTTTGATGAGAGCGTCACTGATAAGTCTTTTGTAGACGAAACCCGCGTCTGGCATACAAAATTTCAATCCTGGTATCTATGATGAGTTTATCCACAGCTATGATGATTCTGAAGGCATGCTGTCTGTTGTTATTTTGATCTTCAAAGTGTTGCATGAAGTTCGAGCATATCATGTATTCTAGTAATTTACATGTAATACAGGTAAGTGATACTGGTAGACAATTTCTGGGTATGGATCTATCGTTCTTTTTGAAGAGAGGGCAGACACCGCCTGTTTCCATTCATTCACCAGGGATGGAAACACAATTGACAAACGAGACGATTTTAATTTTGAAATTATACATTTCTTCTACCTTAGCAGCAATTTACCAACTTCACCTGCATATGGGATATACATTTCCAGGGTAATGTCAAAGAACGTCCCGTCCTTTTTCACCGGAAGATACCATGACCTTGTTGATAAATATTCCATATCAACATGATCAACTTCACAAATAGTAAATAGTATATAGGTCTTGAAGTATATATAGATTATAGGTACTGACGTTGTTTCTCATCTTAATTACGTATTATAGTATTCTTATTTATCTTATTCATATTTTTAACCTTTACTGTTTAGTCCATTTTAGTACTATACTTTTGGCGTTGCTCGGTATTGAAACATCCCGCCAATGTGTTATTGTGCTATGGTCATATAAGAACTCTTGTCTTTCATTTTTGCTTATGTACTTTGTCTATATGCCATTTTTTTTTCTTTGTTGAAATAGTTATTGTTTTTATAGTGATTAAGATTATAACACAATATTGACTGCTGTACCCCAATTTTTGACATTTTTACCTATTGTGTCTGTTTGTTTTGTTTACACATTCTTGTCAATATAATGGAATTCTATGCGACTGTCAGACAAGTGTGTGGTTTAGCTAGCTATTAAACCAGTTTTAATCCACCATTTTCTACACAAGTAAATGCCTGTTCCAAGTCAGGAATATGACAGTTGTTTTCCATTCTTTTGATGCGTTTGAGCTTTTGATTTTGCCATTTGATAAAGGACTTTCCGTTTTGAATTTTCCTTGGAGTTCGGTATTTTTGTTATTTTACTTTTTGATGGATTGTTAAAAGAAGTGAGTTAGGATGTTTGATAGCTCCGTTGACATTTTTCCTTAGTACACGAGAATAGATACCATCAGGTGCAATTGCTTTGGTGGCATTTGTAGTCTTTAATATCTTTTCTACTCCTTTGCTGGTTACATTGATTTTGCTAGTGGATTGTCTACTGTATTGTACAGAGTCAAACTTTGTTTCTATAAAAACGCTTGTAAATTGTTGATTTAAAGCTTCAGCTTTCTCGCTGTCGGTTTTGGCAATGTTTCCATTTTTTAGTTTGAAGTGGTGGAATCCCTTGTTTGTCTGCTTTCTGGTTATTGATGCATTTTTAAAACGGTTTGGTATCTTGTTTGATATCTCCTATCAGGTTGTTAACCTAGTTGTCATGAGCCGATTTTACCTCTTTATTGTGGTATTCCTGATGCTTTGCCATTTTGCCTTTAGCCTTGGACTCTTCGTTTTCTTGTAATTAGTATGGGTTCTGTTCTTTTGTTTTATCAGTCGGTTTATGTTGATGTTAATCCAGGGTAATGACTGTTTCCCTCCAGCTTTTTTAGTTGGTACATTCTTCTTGGTTGTATTTAAAATGCAACTTTTTATCAGTTTCAAATTGACCTCCACTGATCGATTGTTTGGATGGCCGTTGAAGTAACAATCGGTAGAAAAGTTTATTTTGCATTTTCTCTCATCTGGTTGTTTTCTCTGTTTGAGTACTGGAAAAACGTTATATTTGGTCTAGTTTTTCTCAGAACTGTACATCTTAGAGTACCCTTAACTTTATCATGGTCGCTGAAATGATCTGGTGAGTGTACATTAATAAATTGGCCTGGCAAAGTTGTTATGAGCAGGTCTAGAGTGTTTTCCTCTCTTGTCGGGAAGTGTACTAGTTGTTCAGCACTTGCTTCGTTCAATATATCGACTAATAAAATTGAGAATGGAAACGGGGAATGCGTCAAAGAGACAACAACCCGACCAAAGAGCAGAAAAACAGCCCAAGGTCATCAATAGGTCTTCAACACAGCGAGAATATCCCGCAGCCGGAGGCGGGCTTCAGCTGGCCCCTAAAAAATCATGTACACTAGTTCAGCGAAAATGGACGTCACACTAAACTCCGAAACATATAAATGAACCAAAATTTTAAAAAAACACACAAGACTAACAAATTCCAGAGGTTCCTGACTTGGGACAAGGGCAAAATGCGGCGGGGTTCAACATGTTTAGTGAGATCTCAACCCTCCCCTAATACCTCTAGCCAATGCGAAATAAACAAACACACAGCAATACAGTTAGTCCCCATTGGAATTCCGATAACTTCACGATATACGGAATCTCCATAGCGAACAAAATGGTATCTAGTAAAAATTCAAGTATAGTTATCTTATCAAAGCAGGTCCAATTATGTCTGACCCTCGCTATCAGCAAGACGGAAGTTGTTATCTTTGTTCCTTTTTGGTTTTTCAGTTGATTTTACAGTAGATGAAATCCCCAAGAAGATTTATTTGAGGATGACAATTGCGTTTGATCTGTGCTTTTATCTGTCCTAATTGGTCTTTGAGTAAATTTATGAGATCCGCTGGTGCATCTGGTGGCCTATAACAGTTCCATATGAAATGAGGTTTTCCGTTAATTTTTATTTTGCTCCAGGTTGATTCTGATCCATTTTTAAGATTTTTCATTGGTGCTGATTCAAGGTTCGAGTTTACAAGCAGCATAGTCCCTCTACCGTTTGCTGTTCTGTCGTTGCGGTATATGTCATATCCTAATAAGTCTGGAATGAGTTCGTTGGATTTAATACTTCTGTCAATTTTGGTTACTTGTATCGTTACTTTGTCTTTGTTTTCTGTCGACAAGTATCCTTGTAGTTTCAGTGTTTTACCTCTTATTCCGTTGATTTACGTTTTGCTTTGTTTGATGGCTCATAGTTGTCGGATAGTACCTCATATTAGTTTCTTGTTTCTATACTTGATGTTACCCTTGAAATGGAAGTTGAAAGGTTGGTGTCATGACAGTCAAGATGGACATATCCAGGTGCAATATGTAGCCTGGATAACTTTGTATTCTGTATCACTGACTATGGCGCAGGTGTTTTGTATCTATAGCTCACATTTGTCACATTCAATGCTGGATCTGAGTTCAAGATGTTTAATGTGCATATACCACATGGAGCTGCACAATTTGTACAGAACCAATTGTCTTCGCTATTTTGCAGTTCGGTATACATTTTGTTGTTAATTGATGCACATCTAACATGAATCCACGTGTCGCACTCATCGCAAATGATAGCTTTATCTGCTCTTCTCACTCAATCGTTTTCTTATTTATATTTCTCATTAATAATTGAAAAATTGAAATTGTAACTGTTATCCTCCACCGATAACCCATTAACCTGCACTAATTTTATTATATGTTCGTCCAATGATGGAAGGAAAGTTGGGATCTAAAAAAATATAGTGATGATCATTAAACTTTAGTTAGTTCACCTACTTGAAGTTTCCAAAAGTTGTAAAGGAAACATAGACGACAGAACAAATGACCATATAATGCTATGTTTGGCGCAATATTGCGATGTCTACTGTTTTGTAAAGTGGTAAATTCGGTAAAAAAGGACCGGCAATTTGGGTGAAAGCTTTCTTGATATCACCGAAGTCCTGTGCTCCACTGATTAGTAAATAATGTTTGTAGTGTAAAAAAAAGATAAAAAAAAAATAAATGTTGAATTCACTTTATTATTTTATTACAGGGTTGAAATGTGATCGTGTCAGTGTAGGGATTTAGTGCGATTCTACAGTTTTTGTAAACAAGGCCATGTTGAATGGCCCAAAAATGCCGCATGACCCTATGTTTTTAATGTTGCTAAGGGTGGGGCTACATTTGTACTTTGATGAATGATATATGAAAGCTTCTGATTTCTAAAGGTAAAGCAGGTATAAATTTAATTAAAGAAATAGGTTTGCATTGAACACATGTTGAAGTCAATGGAAAATATTTTACTGAATTTAACTCTATAGGGAAAATATACACTCTGTCACTGTACTTTTTCATGGCCACACAATAAACCCAAAGCTCATTTCCTGTAGATATTAATGCAATGGAAGCTTTTTGTAAGAATGTTTTTCTTGCAAAATTCTATGTTTAACAGCAGCTGGTAAGAATGCACTGAGTATACTGTTGGAGGAAGCATGGTGTCTATGGGAAAATCAGTTTTGTATCCAGATAGAAATAAACAGTAGAAATTACTCTCTAGAGTTATGAATTAATGGAAGACATAAATATTCTCATCATTGTACATCAAGTTTTGCACACTATTCTTCTAATTATGTGTAAAATCATATGTAAAATCAGAATAACCTCCCTTTGACACAGTGAAATTCTTTTTTAAGCAGTGATCCTCATGTTAAGTTGCTGATAATGTTGTAAATAAGCTTTTTTCAAGTATTTTGCACTCGAATAATCTGACTGTATGAATATATGCATTTTTACATTATTCATTGCGTTTCTTTAATTAAAAAAACATTATGGAGAAATTTGCAGGATTATATACCCTTCATCTATGAAACTGTTGTTGGAATATTTGTATTTGAATAGCTATGTAAATTTTGCTTTTAAATATTCTAAATTGTTGATTTAATCTTTCAATTGCAAAGATGGTCATACCCGGTTTTATTTATCATTTTTGGCACATTTTTCTAATTCAGTGTTGGCTGCCCAGTTTGGACGGAGAAACTATCCTGATGTTAAGTGAACAAGAATTTCTGCAGAGTGTTTGTCATTGCCAGCTTTTGAATTTTACAAGTAATTAAAACACAGATTAAGTAAAACAAATTTAATTGTTGGTTTCATTTGTATGAAATTGCTTAAAAAGCCTTTCAAGGGTTTTTTGGGGGTATTTTCAGGGTATATTACCACAAACTTCAATATAAGGGAAAATTTAACTAAAAAACACCAAGATGTTAGTTCCAAGATGTACTTGCAATATTGGTCAAAGCAAAAATAGAATACAATTCAAATTCATTAAGCATCTTATCTTACATCATACTTTTAAAAACTGTCACGTCCTGTCTGTGTTTTTGTGATCTGATAAGTTAAGCCCTTATCAACTGATTTTTATAGTTTGTTCATATGTTGTACTGTTACACCGCAGTTCCAGGTTAGGGGAGGGTTGGGCGCCCGCTTACATGGTTAATGCCGCCACATTCTGTACGTGCATGTCCCTAGTAAGGAGCCTGTAATTCAGTGGTTGTCGTCTGTTGCTGTATATCATATTTGTATTTCGTTCATTGTTTTTTTTTTTACATAAATCAGGCCGTTAGTTTTCTCGTTTGAATTGTTTTACATTTGTCATTGGATTTCTTCATTGTTAAAGGCCTTACGGTGACCTATAGTGGTTAACTTCTATGTCATTTGGTCTCTGGTGGAGAGTTGTCTTGTTGGCAATTATACTACATCTTCTTATTTTTAAATGTATAACTTATTCACAAAATACACATTGGCTGCAGTATGGGCAATTTTTTCTCTATCTTTACAAATTCAGCATTTGTGAACCTTGTATTGAAACTGGAAATTGGAAGTTAGTTAAAATAAATGACCAATTCTAAAAAATGAGGGAAAAAAGCTCCCTTTTAGGAGTAAATTCAGTAAATAAATAAACGTCATAAAGGACCGCCCATTTAAGGGAGAGCTTTTTGTATAACACTGAAGTTCTGAGCTCCACTGATTGGTAGATGATATTCGTAATAAATATTTTTGAATAATGGATCAAAACTAGGGTTAAATTTTTTTTTTTAAATGAATGTTGAATGCACTCAAGGTAATCTATTTTACTACAGGGTTGACAAGTGATTCTGTCAGTGTATGAATTTAGTACGAATCTTGTTAACAAGGCCAAGTGAATGGCCCAAAAAATTTCGCACGATCCTATGTTGTTTATGTTGCATAAGATGGGGCTATATTTGTATTTTGATGAACGCTATACGAAAGCTTCTGACTTCTAGGTAAAGTAGGTATAAATTTAATTCAAGAAATAAGTTTGCATTGAAGTCAATGAGTGAATATTTATTGAATTTACCCCTATAAATTTATTTCAAATGAAATGTATTTTTCACCAGATTTAAATTGACATAACTGTTTCGTTTTATGGAAAATAGCTTGATTCAATTTCATATTATCATACATGTATTTCTCTCACATAAGATGTAAGAGCACTTCCGTGAATCCTTCAGAACAAATCAATAGTAATTCTATAAATTCAATTATAAGTACTATAATTAATAGGGAAATCTGTGACTCTTACAAATAAAAATGCCACAACGTATACACGTGGGGTCATCCAAACATAGACATGAACACAAATTACTGTCAAATGATGACATTAGAATGAGTAATTACATCTGATATCGTAAGGAAATATTCAATCTAGTCGTGTAAATCAGTTTATCTGTGGCTGATCAGAATGACTATTACTTCTGCAAAGGACGAATAATATTGTTATATATAGGAATAGAAATAAATATGTTGATTAAGTGGATAAAAATCACAGATATTCAATGTAAATCTATTTTCCTTTGGGAAGAATGGAAGTCTTTTTATTCCGGCGAGTATAATTTTCAGTAAATGAAATACCTAGGGGACTGGTCATTTTCTTTCATTGGGGGATGGGAGGAGACAGCGGAATTTCTCTGTATTTTTTCATGTCCCCACCTTGAGGAAGGAAAATAAATTCAAGACCCTCCCCCTTCCAAAGACACTAAAATTCCCCCCCGCAAAAAAAAAAACACATTTCTCCATACTTTTGTTCTTGATAACAGAAATACATGCATACAATTTCTATTTCTATTATTATCGTTCAATAAAATATTGCATCAATAGTGGATCTAGAGCTTAAAGTGAGAGAAGTTGTTTGTGACTTCAGGGAACTTTGTTTGGATATATATATATATATATATATATATATAAACGAGGAGATGTGGTATAATATGCAAATGAGGCAGCTATCCAATAGGCCACCATACATGCCCAAAGATTTTCAAGGTTCCCTAATCACCACCCACCCCCCTTTTCAGGTTTCGAATGACCAGTCCCTAGGGGTATTTCCACAAAATAATCGAACTAAGTCAACAATGATAAATTTTTAAATAGCATTTGCTAATATAAATTGTCATATGTTTTAAGTTACGCGCATTGATTCCACTTCAAGTATATAAGGTAAATGTATGCTACATTTCTTGTTATTTATTAAAAATAAAACTTTATCTTGTATAATGATTTATTTTATGTGATTTAAATTTTTTTTGTATTTCTTTTCTACTGAATGTCGGGAAATTTTACCTATATAATCTCCTCAGCTTTGGGTCCCCTTCCCCCGGGTCCCCTTATAGCATTTATCCATTTTTGGTCCTTTGCTTTTTAATGTCCAGTAGGTTAATGGGTCTAGAAGTACAATTATTGTTGGTATTATTTCCTTTTATACTTACAGTTTAAGTAAATATATTATAAGTACCAAATTGTCAGAGGACTACTGATGAATGCATTGTATATCGGTTTACATGAAGCCAAAGGGAGATAAGCGTTCATGATCAAAGAAACTTCAGAGGAAATATGCAGTGTAAATATAGTAACCGTAACTTGATGTGTTGTTTTAACCTAATTATCAACTACATGTACTTCAACGCAAATTTTAGTTATTATTTGCCACACTAATATGTAAAGTGTTTACCGTGCACCTCAGCAATTAGGTTTTTGTTATGTCACAGCGTGGTATCTCTATAAGGATTTTATAATTGTGCAAATTACTTACATATTCCCAAACTCTCACTTAGAAGCTTACAAGGAAGCTATTGAACAAAAGGTCCAAAGTAGTACATGTAGGATTGAATTCATACCTTCCAAAAGTTTACGATGGCCATCACTAGTTGGTCGTTATGGAATACACATGGAATATCTCAGACTGCCTTATTTCGTTTTCGGTCACAGTTAGTGAATAGAAATAAAAACTATCATCGAGCCCAAAATACGGTCCAGGACCCAAATCAAAATACAATTAGAGCTACTAGACATTTTGCACCTATGACTCAATCCCGATTCAGCTACATCGACTCGATGATTTAGACATCGGAGAATTAGATTCCCGGCAGTAAGACTCGCTGAACCACAAAAATCTAATAAAACTTACATACCATCTTTTTCAAATTCATTAATTAATCGGTTGGGCGTATGGTGTCTTAGATTTTTTCATTTAATGTCACAGGGGTGAATAAGCTCCTTTTTATTTATCAAAACGATCAATATGCAATTACTTTATACAAGGAATTTAATGGAGGTTTTAGGTTTAATTACTTTGGAACACGATGCAGGACAGAACAAAATAAAATACGATCTGTCACCAAGAATCATGAGATCGCGTAGGAGAAAGTCACGAGTGAAGTAAAAAATGTGCCTATAGCTGTTTCTTTTTTTTACCAGACCTATATCTATTTCAAGGTGTTCACCTATAAGCGGAGTTCAAACGAAAACTTGTGCCTCAAGGTTAACAAATCATATGTCTTATCCACCAAATTTTAGTGTAAATGACTTCAGTTAGAAAAATCACTACCGTTAAGTCTTTTGACAATACTTTTGATATGATTAACAAATTGGATCGACGTTGAGAAAGGTAATAAAAAATATTCAAGTCTCAACAATTTAGAAAAACATTGTGTACTGAATTAATTCATTGTCATCTTGATTATGCATGTGCTTGTTGGTACATGAGGTTCATCCATGAAGCTTAAATTTTAAAAACAAAGTCATTAGGTCTACACTATATCTTCTTAAAGAAAACGTATCACTGTAAACGAATTTGAAAAATTAGGATTATTGAATGTTTGTAACAGAGTGAAACAACTTCGTCTGATTCAAGTAGTTAACGTCTTTCACGACAAATGTCCAGAATATTTCAAAAATGGTTTTACAAGAACTTCCACTGATAGGAATACTAGAACAAGTGCCTATAACTTTTATGTTCCAGGTGTTAAAGGTATGGAATCATCTACTTTATATTTTAATGGAATTAAAAACTGGATTGCTCTGCCAAATCATTGATGATTAATGTGAAATAAAAAACAAGATTTAAATTTGGAGTAAAAAAAACCTATTGAGTAATCAGTAGAGGTCAATGTTAGTTGTAGATTTTATATTTTGTTGGATTACTTTTTTATACGAATGCTTGAAGCTGTGATTCATTGATACTATTTATTGCTATATTATAATAATTGAATAATAAATCATTTATTTTATTATCCACACTAAAAGGACCCATTGGAAGTAAGCTTTTAGACGTTCATGGGTCATCATTGGGTTAAGGCATTAATTATACCTATAGTCTAAACCATAACTATATCGTAAGGTTTCATTTAGCTATGTTACCTGTATAAATATTATTATTATCATTAAGTCCGCTTACAGATTATTCAGAATGAATACAGAAGATTTTGACCTATTAGTATCACACTTGATCAATGCTTTTTCATATATACATGTAAATCATTATACGAATAGGCTCTTCAAAAACAAATGATCTACATGTATTTGAGTATTTTAATTGTCATTATTCAAATAATATTGAAGCAATACTACTGATTGTAAAATTTCAGTCCGTTCAGTCGTGTCAAGATAATCACGTTCAGACCAAATCAGACTAAAAGTAAAAATACTGTTCAGATTTTATAAGATCGTGTTCCGATTTTAGATACTCGGGTGCAAAACTGGCGACACTTTCTCACTGGCCAGAAGTAGCAAAATTATTGAACGCATCAACCGCGCAGAAAACATGGAAAATTTATTACAATCGATTGATTTAATTTCGTGTTTCATTTAGATTCACACAATTGTACGAGATCCATGAGCTATCAGGTTTTTTTATAGGTGTTAGCAAGTATACGCCAAATGATGTTATTAATAGGGACATGGGCTGGAGACCATCTAGTGCAAAACAATGGACATGTGTCTTTAGGCACTGGGAAAGATGTAGTGTCATGAACAATGACAGAATTAATTATAAAGTGTTCAAATGGTCACATAAAAATGCTGTAAATAATAAGAAAACTGGTGTAATAGAGTCATGAAAAAACTTCAAGATTGTAATTTTGAATTGTATGCTAGTCTTAATAGTGGGCCTCGTAAGAATATTGTTTTACAACTTGAAGAAATTTTATTTAATAAATATATTGAAGAATGGCAAACAAATATTTTGTCACAGAGTAATGGTAACAAGCTTAGTACTTATAAGCTATATAAATCACAATATTGTACAGAGTTATATTTAAAACAAAAGTATGTCTATTAGATTTAGAAGTGCTAATGCAAAATTTAGGTGTGGCGTTGCGCCACTTAAGATAGAAACAGGACAAAATGAGTATAAACCAATTAATGAAAGGTCTTGTTTTGTGTGTAAAAAATGAAATTGAAGATGAAAAACATGTATTTACTTTATGTCCTTTATATACATACCTTCGAAATATATTGTATAGTGAAGCAGTAAAACATAATGATAAATTTTATAATTTGTCTAACGACGAAAAGTTTGTATTTTTAATAAGAAATGAAGAACTATGTCAGGTAGTTGCTAAAACCTGCGTTAATATTTTATGTAAAAGAACAAATTTCTTATTTATATCTAGCTGATGATGTAATTTAAATCTTAAATATACATAGTTTCAAAATTATGTAAAATATTGTATATAATTATTCATTTAATTGTCTCTCATAATTCTTTATAGAATGGCGCTTGTATATGTTTTAGTATTTAAGCTAATGATATTTTACTGTTAGTTTTAATATACGCTATGTTTTATATATATGTATTTGAATGTTTTATGTCATACGTTATGTTTTAGATGTATATTTGAATAATTTAATTTTGGATGTAACACGTCTTCTGGTTGGCTGAAAGTGTTTTGTCTATCAGCTCAAAGACATAATTTTGTCATGTGACCGTAACGTCACCAACGTTTTTTTTTCAAAATTTACTCCTTAAAATGGAATTTAGAATTAAATTATAAGGAATGACTGTAATATTTTTTTTGTCTATTCGAAATAACCTAAAAAATGTGGTGCACACTTATAAATAACCCGCTACGCGGGTTATTCAGTGTGCACCACATTTTTTATGTTATTTTGAATAGACAAAAAAATATTACAGTCATTCCTTAAATGTTTTATGTTATACTAGTGGTGAGACTTTAATAAAGTATTGAATCTTGAATCTACATGGCCGCCGACGATCTTGTAGTTAGTTAATTACTATGCTTATCTATTAAACTGGGTATATTAATATTTTTATATTAGGTGGGATATAACAAAATGACGAATTTTCAGCTTGTGAAAATGACTTAGTGGATATGGATTGTAGGTTCCTTCATCATGTGCAGCGTTCGTCAACACTCAAGAGAACAGTCTTTCAGGTAGTAATTTAGGTATTTTTAAAAAGTAACATGAATTTTGTTTTTACGTCTGGGCAGGCAAGTTTGGCATGAAATGGGATGATATTGTCAGTTCAGTTTATAGCCTAATCACTTTTTGCAGCACAATTCAACAAGCTTTACCATACACCTTATCGCTTTTCATTCCAATCCGAAAAGTTCTGAAATTACACAACTTTTTCATTCAGTTGAAGCTATCTTGGGCCCTGTTTAAACAATGTATTATGCAGAAAACTTTTCAAAGAGACCTATTTAAACCATCGTAAACACTTCAAACAAAGTATTTTTATTACTTTAATTTGTGTTTGAAAAAAGTGGATCATAATATATCAAAGTTTCAAATTGTTCGCTTTCTAAACTTTTTCCTCCCTCAGCTCGTTACTGATGACCTTTGTTTTTGCGACACTTGACCCAAACAGAAAGTTGTCTAAATGACTATTTTTCCTGATTGGACTGAATAGCGACAAGGTGTATTACATTGTACTGGGAATTATATATGAAATGTACCATGTGGTGCTCTCCTTTATCTTATAAAATTTATATTTGCAATTGTATCTCGTATGCTTCCAAAAGGCACACTTAACATGGAGGATATGTGATTAAGTATCCAGATTTTGACGACCGTCATTCTGCTTTTTATTCGAATTTGTCAATCATCACTAGAAAAATGTATAAAGCGCCCACATTGTTTTGAATTTCCCCGTTATCAACTGTAATCAACAAACAAACATAATTCATGTTGACATTCTTAAAAAATACATATTAAATGTTTTGCGATTAGGGTTGCTGTCTTAATGACTTATACATCATATCTTTTATTTAATGTTTTTATTGTTTGAAGTGTTTTTAAAACTGCTTATAGCTTTACATAAGGCCACAACAATTTGATTAATAGTTCTTTGGATTTTCCCGCTCCTGTTTTGGAGAAATCGACTTTTCAATAAAAAAAAATAATTACCGCTTCCGCAAATTTTTGGGCCGCATGCCGCTCCATAATTAGTTTCTCCTTGAATTTTTTTTTTTCTCACATAGACGTTTTTCTTGTGCATATATTGCTCCTGTCGATTCAAACGCACGTGTGGTAAATCGATTTGTAAATAAAAGGTCAAAAATCGGAATGCCAACATGTAGTTGTGTCAGCTCATTGCCATGGACAAGTAGTTATTGAACTCACAGTTATCCGAAATGCATCTCGTTTTATTATTGAAGAACAGTTCTAGGAGGCAAAAATTAAAAATCTTTCGTTAGATGACCACAATCACATCAATATTTTTACTCTGACTAATGCAAGCAGATCTCTTTTGTAAGGGTAAATTTAAGAGTTCCAACATGGTGGTATTGGGATTGGCATGCTCATAATAATTTGTGATGTGTTATCAACCACTTCTAGTCAAGTTAAAGAGTTTTAAATGCATTGCAGCTTTTAGGAGTAAATGGAAAGAGTATATTTTGCTAAGTCAGAATAATCCATGTGAATGTGGTGACGGGTATTTTAAAGGGATATATTTTAATACATTGAGATCTACATGCATATCAATATAACTATCTTACTCATCATGCTCATGATGTTGTTGAAATATTCACATCACTCATTATGTTGATCCTAAATATGGATAAATAGTTCCAACTGGATGTCAAGCAGCCAATAAACAATCATTACCATATAATGAAAACATCAAAAAATATTGTGCATGGGCATTTTTTGGGATACATACACATATTTTGATTTATTCAACATATGTCATTTATCCTACTTACATAATTCCTCTTGTTAATCTGCATCTGCAATGCTTTCTTAATATATACACATGTATGGATTTAAATGAAAATTCACACAGACCAAGCTTATTTGACGAAAATAGTCAACTGAACCACAGCGTGACTAGAAAGTCGGGTATGGTACAGGCACCAATACATCAAATTATATGCATTAGACTCTAATGCATCTGTTTCTCCTTGTTTTTCCATGAAGGAACCCAGTTTTAACATGTACATAAATTCTGAATCTCAAAATTAAAAAAAAAAATTATACCGCTCGCTTCACTTGTAGAGCACTCGCCTCACAAAAACTCATTTTCAAGAAATAAATACAATAAAAAAAATTTCGCTCGCTCGCCCCATATTTTTTGGAGCTTTTGTCCGAAGAACTTCAAATCAAATTGGTGTGGTCTAAGACTGGAATTGTCATGGGTACATTTTGTGACGGATTATCATTCTTTGATTTAGTCAAAATGATAATTTTGGCGAAATGTACTTGATTTTAAGAAGACTATTAGAATTGGACCTTCAAGCTATTACTTATGAAATATTGTTGACTGGACCGCCCTTCGTACCAACAGCTTTGGGTCGCCCAGCTGTGATACAGTTATTAGTTCAATCGTCATCAATACTTCATTTGGCTAACAAATTTTGTAAGTTGTAAGTTGTATTTTGTTTTTTTCATTTCAATTACTAGTAAATGTCGCCAAACAAAAATTCATATGCATAGTATGTATTGTAGGGATACAAATCAAGTCATCAATGGAGTGTGTAGTGTAGCGACAGACTCGAGTCGTCTTTTATGTTATGGATATCGTTATTCCGTAATACTCTGTTACTTTTAAAAGATTACTTTTACCTTGAAAATCAAGCGTAGAAGACAAAGGTTTTAGTCCCATCCTCTCCAATCCTTATAAATGTTTTGCTTCGGTTCTTATTCAAACTTTTTTTAAGTTGCTCTAGTCTTTATACCCCAGTCCGTCATGGTAACATCTTGAAATACAAAGTTACACAGCAAGAGCGAAATTTACTTGATTTTATGCATATATGTACTATGGATCGCCAAGCTGCTCATTTAGAAATACTTATCAATGGATTGTCCGTTAGTACATGTGCATCATTTACTGATTGTCCAGCTGTGATACAGTAAAAGGTTCAATCTTCATCAAATTTTATTTGACGGACAGATTAGTTGATGTGCTGTATGTTGTTATTGTTTGAATTTTTATTAAATGTTACCAAGGCAATTAATAGCCAAACAAAAATCTGTGTCTCTGCTATGTGTTTATGTTTATAGTGATAAAGTCATCAATGGCGTTTTCTTGCAAATTTTGATATCGGCTAATGTACATGAAATGATTTTTTTTCACAAACACTGATATGTTCAATGACTTTTAACAAGAAATGTGGCATTAGGCGTATATAAACAAATTATCATTTCAGGTAATTATGCACTTTTCTTGATCAGTAATTATAAGTGACATACAGACTTTTATATAAAGTTGAGAATATAAAGTTGAGAATGGAAATTGGGAATGTGTCAAAGAGACAACAACCCTACCAAAGAGCAGAAAACCGCCCAAGTCCACCAATGGGTCTTCAACACAGCGAGAAAATTTCGCACCAGTAGGCGGGCTTCAGCTGGCCCTTAAACAAAAATGTATACTAGTTCAGTAAAAATCGACGTCACACTATACTCCGAAACATATACTAGAACTAAAATTAAAATAAAACATACATGTACAAGACTAACAAAGGCCAGAGGCTCCTCACTTGGGACAGGCGCAAAAATGCAGCGGGGTTAAACATGTTTTGTGAGATCTCAACACTCCCCCATACCTCTAGCCAATGTAGAATAAACACACAGCAATACGAACAGTAAAACTTAGTTTAAAAGAAGTCCGAGTCTGATGTCAGAATAGGTAACAGAAGAAACTAAGAGTGCATTTCTTTCTAACACAAACGATGCAAACGGCTAAGCGCGCACATGTTTTGATCATTTGTTTCTAACATACGTTCGCAAAGTTTACACAAACTTTGACAAACTATGCACTCGCTAAAAATGCGTCAACAGTTTGTCGTTCATCGTTTGTTAGTACAAACGCTACATTTGTTTCTACTTCAACCTTGAATTTTAGTAAAATTATAAGAAAACATTGGAACAATCTGCAAAAAGACAAACAATGCAAAGAAATCTTTGCCCTAGTGCCTATCATACCGTATAAACGTAACAAAAATATAAAAGAATAACTTGCTAAATCATGGCAATAGTTGGGAGACTTTTGAAAAGGGACCCATACTTTAACAGTATATTAAGCAAAAATCCCTAAATACACGTATGTGCAGCATAAGTGACTTTATGGTACAATGAAAGATTGTAACTTTTAATTGTATTAAGTCTTTTGATATCATGTTTTGTAAATGTTAGAAATATTAGAAATATGTAGAAAATAGTTTTGTACAGTACATAGGTGCTTATCTGACTTGAAACTCTTAGGAATTTTGTAATTGATATGGGGGCGCTACTTCAAGCACATGTTTTAATATGCAGCCTCTTTTTCAAATAGCTGCCGAAGGAAGAACACGTACAGAAATTTGGTGACACTCAATTTCATAAAATATTTTAATCCCCTCCTCCTTCCCCTACTTCCACCTTGAAAAGAGTTTCTTTCATTGTTTGAAGGTGACGAAAAGAGGCGGTATCTGCTCCCAAAAGTTGAGATGTTACACTATTATTAACAAATTTATAGTCAAAGGGAGATAACTCTAAATTGATTGACTTTTCAAAAATTTAAATTTTAATAATTGATGACATTTGTCTTTTCACTTATTACATAATATGCTCATTGGTTCAGATTGTAATGAAAGTATTGTATATTTAAATTCACAATTGGTACTTATAATTGTAGTGTATGCAAATTTTATACATGTATCTTTTGATATGATTGATTTTGAAACATAAACTGTCACATCTGTGGCCTGCATCATCATAACATGTGTTAGTTTTTATTTTGACTTTAGCGGACCATAAACATTGTTAGTAATAATCTTAATTATAGGCAATACACTTTCATACATATGAAATAGAAAAAAACGGTCTAAAGTCTTGAGATTTATAACTATGTTGGTTGAAGGAACCGCATTTAATTATAACCGCGTAATAAGTCTGTTTACCAACAACATGTGCATGCATTATTGAAAGTTCAAACAGGGTCAGTAAATACTGATTAAACGATTTATTTGTTTCTACTTTTGTAGCGTTTAGCAAACGATAACAAACACCACACAACGTTTACAAAATTTAGGTTAGAAAGAAATGCACTCTTAGCAAAATGACAATGATACATAAACTAACAAAGGACTACTAGCAGTTACTGACATGCTAGCTCCAGACGTCAATTAAACTGATTGAAAGATTATGTCTTCATCATATGAAAATCAAGAACAATAATAAACTGATATATTCAATAACTTTGATCAAAACTAGAATATTTGATCAAGCCAAACAATGTTTGTTTTATATGCCAATCATATTTGGTAATTTCTACATTGAATTAAAACTTTTTTTGTTTTGCTTCCTATGACGCCATATTAACTTGGTTCATACAAGTATCATCTTTATATTTGAATGTTTTCACATACTTGAAAAGGTTTGATACGTATATTAGTAGTATTTAATGCTATGGTAGTGAGATATGGGGCTTTCATAAAGCGCCGCATATTGAAAAAGTTCAGTTAGATTTTTGCAAAAAAAAATTGGGTGTCAAACAATGTACCACGATTGTAATGGTGTATTATGAGCTTGGTAGATATCCTTTGATATATCTTAGATTGTATAATATTATAAAATACTGGTTTAAACTTTTATCAACGAATAATTGTATTCTTAAAAATTGTTATCAAGAACCGGTACTGAATCGATGTAGGAACAGAAATAGTTGGATTCATCAACTGAAGTATGTATTGTTTAATTTGGGTCTGAATGACTTCTGGTGTAACCAAGATAATTTAGTTGTTAATGACACTCTAAAGTATTTGATCAAAACTAGAATATTTGATCAAGCTAAACAATATTTGAAACAATTATTGGACAGCTCGCCAAAGTGTTTTTTGTATAAATACTGTGTAAATAATGTTTGTTTACAATTTTACCTTACCAAGGATTTGTATAGTAAGTAGTATTACTAAACATGTGAATTTTAGAGTGTATCTAACGAGAATAAGATTGTCTTCACATAATTTATTTGTTGAAACAGGCCGATACCACGGTGTAAATAGATCAGCAAGAAAATGAACTCTCTGTACTTTAAATACAATAGAAGGCGAATTTCATTTCATTTTACAGTGTGATTGTTATAATGCAATAAGGAGACAGTATATTAAGCCATATTATGACAGGCGTCCATCGTCATTTAAGCTTGTACAGTTGTTGCGCATAGAACATGTAAAAGACATGTAACATTTGTAAATTTCTTTTCCATGCATTTAAACGTAACAGACATGTTATAAGTAACCAATACTTAATATAGATCATTATTCTTCTCGGGTTTATTCATTTATCAGTTATGTATGTATTATGTATTTATTTATCAGTTATTGTATTTGCATATATATATATATTACATGTCATTGTGCTGAAGAGCATTATTTGCTTAAAGTAATAAAAAAATTGATACAACAGCAAGACAATGCTAAAAACGGAAGCTGTTACTGCTAAACATAGTTTTAGAAAAGTTGAATAAAACAATCTTTCACGTTCTAGAGAACTATATTATTTCTTAGCTTTCATTAATAAAATATACACATTTTTCATCAGTCAACCATTATAGCGCAAACAGATTGAAAAATACAGATCCTTCATCATATGTACACGCGTTGGTTATAATGATAAAAGAACGCTCTGTTTTACTTGTATGGTATTTGTTGAAAAGATACGTACTTGTACCTCCCAACAGGAGGCCTTAATTTGACACCTGATATTGCAAAAATGGTATAATTATTCGATCAAGGCATTCTAAATTATGTTAATTTTACTGACAAATGGACACTACAGGTTGATATATTATGAACACTTATCATGCTTATATGCAGATAGGTCATTTGCTTTACCACATTAATGTCGTAAACATGTACAAATGGCAATTTTCCCATAGTTTGTGGATAAAGTAAATGTGATCAAGTACTTTACCCTAAAAGATATTTTGTTGCAAGATAATATAATGAATATTATTGCAAAATATATTTTTAGGTAAAGCCTAGGCTCATACATGTATCTAAATATCAATGCCATAACCTCAAAACGAGGGTATTTATGCATATTTTCAGTTTTACACTAAATGCAAAAAGTTTGAAGCCTTAAAGGAAATGTGTAAGACAGATTTCAAAAATATAATTCTGAAATATATGAAGAATTCCAGGGACGAAATAGTGGCCTTATTGTACCTTCTCCTTTGGAGGCAGACATTTCAGAAAATAGAACAGAACATCATCAGATCCATGTAAGCGAAGCCCGGACACATAATACATACATGTATTCAATCAGATTGTTTGTACAACGGTTTTGATAATTAATTATGAATTTTATTACATGGTGTGTTCTACGGTAAATAGAAAAGAAAACAGACTATAACACATATTTGCAATAAAAGAAGTTAAGAGACATGTGTTTTAATAATATTTAAATTTCTAAAAGTACATTACCATTATCTTACTTCAATCATATTAGTGGTAAAATTTTGTAATAAATGAATATATATAAATGAACATGCAGTCAGCAAGTTTTAAGAACATCCGTTGTTCGACCTGCTAGTCAAATGCGTTTTGTTAAAATATACTTTTTCACTTTTTTTTTCTTTTGGAAAATGTTGTATGTGCTGTATTTAGACCCCTCTACCAAGAAATTTGTTTTGCATGCACACGTATAAAAATTGCGGTTTTTATCCAACTCAATCATAGGTTTGAACGTTGTATTCAATATAGTCTTGTTTATAAATGAACATGTATTGTCGTTTTATAGCTTATTATATTGAAATTTGGTCTCTTTTTTTTTTGCTCTATAGTTTCATTCATTCAGAATATTGCTCTGCATATAAATTGTAATAGGGCAAAATAGGACTAGAGGAAAAGCCAATACAGTATTTTTAGGGTTACTACTTTTTTTTCGTGCGAGATGATTTTTAACCCTGGAAAGAGCTTAATTTCTAAATCACTTGCGTGATTGCCTGTAATAATTTCGGAATTTCGGTAAACTTTTTTATGAATCAATTTCTCAGCATTGTCATCTATTTACTCTCTGTTAGGTTGAATGTTTGTGTTAGAGAAAATTGTCATTAATATCTTTCATTATCTTACCTCCTATATATATCTAGGAATAAGATTGATTAAAAGCGACCGCGAGGAGATATTTCATATGGGGTTAGTAGGGGTGGTTTATTTTAATACACGGTTAGTAGTAGTGTTATATCCCTTTATAAAAACAACACGGCATTGAGGAAAAATCTAAAACGTTTCACCCGGACAACAGATGAAGAAATTGATAATGAACGACTGAAATAAATTCATAAAACACATTAAAAGCTTACAAGTTGTTACGGTTGGCATTTGTTTTTGTATAGACCAATGGAAGTATGTTCTTTACACAGAAGACTTAATCACTTTGATAGGACAATGGTCTAAATGCCACATGTTAAGATAGTCGGTAAGATAAATTCGTTACACAATGTGCTAGAATTCAGGTTTTTTTCTGCTTTTGAATTAAATCGGTTGATAGATACTTATAAATTTTTAGTTGTTAACTAAAGACAGCATACCTACAAATGTATTTTTTTTCTTTTTTTTTTATTTTATGGACGCACGCGTACGTTACATTTGAAAATGGCTCTACACATTCACGACAGTGAGTGACTTGATATAGCTTACAAAAGAGAGGCGAAAGATACCAAAAGGACATTCAAACTCATAAGTCGAAACTGACAACGCCATGGCTTAAAAAGAAAAGGACCAACAGACAAACAACAGTACAAAAAACACATAAACATAGAAAACTAAAGACTTAGGTAAATCACCACGTATGCATTTTATACACTTTAAAACAAAATCCCCTGATTTCGGCTATTTAAAGATGTATAACGATACGCATGAGTGATAACTGTAACTTTATTGATGCTTTGTAACTCAGGAACTGTTCTAAAACACACTAACAAGTTGAAATTATATTTATGTCTGATGCAAACACAATTGAATAATAAAGACAGAAAAAAAATTTATAATTTGAATAATTTCGTGTTTGACCTTGCGTCATTAAAATATCGATTCGACACTTCACTATCAACTAAATGAACACTTCAGTCATTTTCATGACCTACTTTCATGATTTTTCCGGCCTCATTTTTCTGGTACGCTCACATATAATAGATGCACCCCAATATTATCCAATCAGACGTTAAGAAAGTCATTACATCTAATATTTTCCAATGAGAATACTTTAACAGATTAACAACTTTGTGACTTGAAGCGTATAACTATTTAGACCAGGTCTCATTTGACTCGGTAATAAACGAATCCAAAGATATTGGGAATCCCTCCACCCTCAATGGTTCCTCTTCTGTCAAAAAATGGTGTTTGGAAAGCTTGAAAGGGTAAACCAATAACTTTGTTGTACCCGGATGTGCAAATCACATAGAATATATTCCTCCGTTCTGCAGTCAGAAATATTTTTTATCAAAATATGCAACCCCAGGTGTTGACTTCGGTATAGAAAATGGTCACCCAAAAAGACCTCCCATCCGGCAGTAAAACCCTTTCTAAAATGGGTCGTATAGCTGTGCGGATGTATAATACACAGTCACGTCCTGTCGGAAGTGATATCAAAGCTTTGTATAGTTTGAGTTCCACGGTCAGTAAATATCCCTTGCAACAACTCTTTGATGGGTCTATAGGTGGCCTGTTGCAAGGTAAAATGACAGCCCGTATCAACATAAGCTCATTTGCCAGTGGCAGTCCAAATTTTTCGCCCTTCATCCCGATGACCAACCTTTCAAAACCTACTCGTCCTAAACATGCATGGAATATTTTCCAATGAACGTCAAGCAAGAAACACACAATTGATCATTTAAATCTGCACCACTTTTAATGAGAAACTGCATGAAATAATGTTCGGGATTTCATGTACACAGTAATCCGCTTCTTACTTTTGCTCTAAAGTCTTCTCAACGCAGATAACTTCTCATTACAGATTTTCAGTTTTTAAGGATTCACATGTCAGATTTTTGGGTTTTGAGGATTTGATTTTTTTGTTTTATTTTTTAATATGATTGTTTTCGAAGGACAGACTTAGATAACATGATTCACATAATATTTTCCAAAGTTTACTTTTTTGGAGATAGCCAAACTAAATGATCGAATTCCGATATAAACTAGGAGACGATAGTCCTTAGAGTCGAGATTTATTTCTCATTACTATCATTACTCATCCATGACGCAAAATCAGTAAATGCATAGCAAAAAACACACAAAAAGCAAAGGAACAGCGCTTGTATTGTTGTTCTTCATCTTAAAGTCACAGTGAGGCCATCAACATGGAGCAAAAAAAAAACAACAAAAAAAATCTAACCTACCTCTCTGCAAGTTTAAGAGGCCCCTAGCACCGTTTTGAGCGGAATTCTTTGCAAAATGATTCGGATAGGCTTTGTAAGAGGTAACACATATACTTTGAAACATTAACTCAATAAAAAGTCAAAATCTAATAATGATTCTATAAATAATATGTATTATCCTAAATTGTAGAACATTATCCACCAAATATCCACATGTTACAGTAGTTTGCGAATTAAATTATATCAAATGGTCCAACGAATATAGTCCCTAGTGTGAACAGTGTATAACTTGCATTTTTTTTTTGATACACTTTCCCAATTTATTTCTTGATATTTTATGCATGAAAAATTAAGTAAGGGGATGAAATTACATGTTAAAAAAATTTGGGTGCTGCATCTTTATGTTAAGTTGTGATTTGGTCCAGTTAAAAAAGGTCAAAAATTAGAATGTCTGAAGCTGTCAAACTGAATTTTAGCCCCCCCTTAACACAGAATTGTCAATATTTTGAGTTAGAGCTGGTAGAAGTTTCTATAATTTTGATATTATTTGTACCAATAGTAGTACACTACACTGTAAAAATCTTTTTAAGATAGAGCAGGTGCGATTTTTTTAATTTGAATTTAATGTCTAAAAGAAATGCACTACGAAATAACTGTGTTTTCGGGCCAAATTATATCAAAGGCTTATATACCTGAATTTTGAAATGTAGTTCTATATATTTTGTCTGTTTTTGTGATGTAATGAAAAAAGAAAGATAGATGAGTTGAAGCTAATCAAACCAAAAAGCTATAAACCGAATCTTGTCAATTTTTTTTTTCAGAGCATGATTGACGTTTAATGAATTATTCAACGGTACATGATCACTTAATTACTGTAAGATAAGATATATAATTGTAAATGTAGTCCCTGACCTATACATAGTAAACTCTGACACAATTCACTAACATACAAGAAAAGGGGTGTACAAAATCTTACAAAGATGCTTGATTTTAATTTCATTTCTAAAATATTATTCCTTCTATCTTTACTGGTACCGATATTTGGACAAGTAACACGACCAGGAGTGTGTCCGAATGTTCGTACACAGCCTGGCTTTGATTTAAACAGGGTAAGTGAATTTTTAAAATATATATTTTCTCTTCGACTTGTTTTCCTAACTTTATATATAAGGATATATGATATGATTATAAATATTAGAAGATGTGGTATGATTGCCAATGAAACAACTCTCCACCATAGACCAAATCACATAGAAGTTAACAACTACGTGTATATGTCACCGTACGGCCTTCAACAATGAGCGTATAACTATAAAATACCCCGAAATGAAAAATGAAAAGTCGAAATTTTGACTTTTTGAAATCTTGATATATCGACTTTTTTAAAACTCGATATATCGACTTTTTTAAAACTCGAAATCTCGATTTTTTTAAAACTCAAAATTCTAACTTTTTAAAACTCCAAATTTCGAATTTTGCTCAGTATTTATACGTTTGAGATTATCACATTCACAGTCATTTACATCAGCAAGCGGAGAACCATATACATCATAAACTTGATAAGCATATTTTAATAAACTAAACCATTTTAAAGAGGTTATTTTAGATAAAAAATCTTTATTTTATGGAAAAATAAATGAAATATGACACATACAAATGTCTATTTCAAGCCTGGACTTCAGATATGTGTATCAAGACAAACCCGTTATTCCGACACACCTATATTACGCCATACTTTTATTCAACAGTCTAGTAATATAAATAAAGACAAGGGTTAATAGTCACAAGAAAGCCAACTTGTAGAGTTTAATCAATGTTCCAGAAAAAAAAAACTACATTTAAAATTCCAAAACTAGAAAACTGAGCAGCTCATGAGTCATCCTGAATATGCATGGCATATTTGCCACTTGATTTACCATTGTTTAAACAATGCAAAGTCAGTGACATGCTTTTGGGAAACCAAACAGGCCTTTAAAACCAACCATAAAACATGGGATGCTAAATGTCCTCAGACCTGACGATCCTATGGCAGTGTTGTGGAAACTAAAACATGGAATATGGGAAAACAACAATTTTTTTCTGTCAACATGCATGTTCTTTCCGAATGAAACTCTTCAATATTAAATGCTAATCCATATCATAATTTAAGAACAAAACCAATTTCTGAATATAAAATTCCAAAATGTGTGGATGACGCTTTTAATAATTTGCGTCCATGTCTACTCCTTCCAAAATTGTAACAACTGTGTTTGAATACTCTAACATCAAAGTCTAAATACTTTAAAAAAGTAGAAATTTAGATATTTCAAAAGTCAAAATTTTAACTTTAAAATAAAAATTTCGAGATTTTAAAAAATGAAATATTGAGTTTAAAGTCGAAATTTCGAGTTTAAAAAAAGTCGAAATTTTGAGTAAAAAAAGTCGAAATTACAAGATTTTAGAAAGTCAAAATTTCAAGTTAAAGTCAAAATTTCGAGATTTGAAAAGTTAAGATTTCGAGTTAAATTAAAAATGTCAAGTTAAAATCAAAATTTCGAGATTTGAAAAGCTAAAATTTCGAGTTAAAGTCAAAATTTTAAGATTTGAAATGTCAAAATTTCGACTTTGAAAAAAAAGTCCAGTGACAATTGTATTTTTACTATGTCCCTAATACGCTTCCGTAGAAAACTGACGGCGTAATTTATGTACAAAAAAATAAACTAAAAACAAATATGATAAACAGCAACAAACGACAAATACTGAAATAAAGACTTGGAAAAATATAAAACGATTCAATTTAGAAAACATACGGCCTTAATTATAACAACACAATTTACGAAAAACAAAAATGACAGACATGAACCAACGAAAAACCACTGAACTACAGGCTCATGACTTGGGACAGGCACATAGAGAATGTTGCGGGGTTAAATATGTTCGAAGGCGCCTACCCTCCACTAACAAGGGACAGTAATATTACGGCAAGACACAAGAAGAAACTATAAAACAATAAACGAAAAACAAATTTGATAGACATGAACCAACGTCAACCATTCAATTACAGGTTTCTGACTTGGAACAGGCACATTTATATACATATAGAATATGGCGGGGTTAAACATGTTTACTGGAGCCAAACCCTCCTCCTGATGTAACAATACAACATAATATGAACAAACTACAACATGTATGACAATTAGTTGGGATTTAATCTATTGATAATGAAATCATACCGATAAAAACAAATTTGAATTTTCAGTGGTTGTCGTTTGTTGCTATATATCATATATATTTTTCGTTCATTATTTTGTACATAAATCAGGCCATCAGTTTTCTCGTTTGAATTGTTTTACACGTGTCATTTCGGGGCCTTTTATATTTATGATATTGCGCTTTTAGCCTTTAATTTAAATTTTTACCACTATTACTAAATGGGAAATATATATACAAATAAAAAAATACAGGTATCTAAAAATAAAATAACAATCAGTACATATGCAATATCCAATGTATTTAGTGTAAAGACGTTATTAACAGTTAGAGAAATGCATGACCTTGCTCAATGCCAACATATATGTATCGAGAGATTGTAGAACCGTGAATGTACGTATTTGTATGAAAATAATATTTAGTTTTGTTTTAGATTATTGATAATAAAGTCAATATTTAAACCGATAAAACAATTTTCAAAGATCTAAAAACAGTGGTGAATTGGTAACCTTTAAGACAAAGTGTCTTTAAAGGATCGAGAAGTTTACCCGGATCGTATCTAAGTTTACTGGCTCGATAAATAACATCACCGTAAAAATAGGTTTGTCTATCCTATTTGTAATAAGTTTTCTTTAGGTACAGCCTAACTTCCAAACCAAGTTTGTGTATTTATGAAAGAATCTAGTAAAGGTTTAAATTAATTTGTGGAAATAAAATCCTTGACTTAATAATTTACCAGTGATAGAAAGATTACATTCATTGAAATCGTAAAAAACCACTACAAACATGGGCATAGCGAACGAGTTTGGATACATAAACACCGCAAGATGGTGTCAAAGGAACAACACCGTCCAAAAAAGGAAAATTAACAATAGGAAACGAAAAATTGTCTCGCTTGTCGTGAAATTTTGTGTAAAGTTTCCCGTGAAAAAGTGATATATCTAAATCTCGGAAAGGACAGTTATCGCTTTTTATATTTTATTTATTTATTGATAGTTCCTTTTGGTAAATTTCGGCAGTATATATTTAGTAAATTCTTGATTATTTTACGCAAAAGTATCATCAAGATAACGGTAAGTGTTGTTGAATTTGTCAATTAAATGGAATTTAGACGGGTCTTTACTGATTTTTCCAATGATACAACTATCCACAAGAATCCAAATAACGTGGGTGTGAGAAACTATTGGTCATCGTACGACCTTCAAAAATGAGCAACACATACACCGTATATTCAGTTATAAAAGGCCCCGACTTGACAAAAAGAAGATACAATTAAAACGATAAAACCAACGGTCAGATTTATGAAAAAAAAACAATAAACGAAAAACAAATACGACAAACAGCAACCGAAGACAACCACTGTATTACATGTAACTGGTTATGAACAGCGCATGAAGAATGGGGAGGGGTTAGATATGCCTATGTAAAACTCAGTTGCAAGTGACATCAGATTGCCACGAAGCACCAAAACAACTAACATAAAGAACAAAGCTAAGAATACTTGCAATAATAAGCCAACAACAATTATTATA
Source organism: Mytilus californianus (assembly GCF_021869535.1). Classification (NCBI taxonomy): domain Eukaryota; kingdom Metazoa; phylum Mollusca; class Bivalvia; order Mytilida; family Mytilidae; genus Mytilus; species Mytilus californianus. The sequence continues at coordinate 2,297,589 of NW_026262745.1, read as the reverse complement.
AATAAATCATTTTCTCGTAGACTAAGTTTCGTTCAGTACACATCCAACTGATTTAGTGTACAGACGTCATACACATGAAATGTTTACAGTGATACAATAGAAAAACAAAAGGATTTGGGTATATATCCATTCATGACACAAAATCAGTACAATGTATGAATAAGAAACGGCTTTTATTTTCACATAAAAAAAAACATTCAATATAGTACTAGTGTGGTTGTACAGAATGAAAATTTGAACACAAGTGGTTAGAGGTAAAAAACACAATTGTCAAATTTTCTCTTTTGCCAGAGAAGGTAACACACTCTTTATTTCAGGTTTTGATAAACAATTGTCGTTTTAAAGCTCAAGTATCTACGTATTATACCTTATATTATATTTAAACACTCAATGACATTTGTTTATTTGAAGTACATTAGCAATTCCAAACAAATCTTTAAATTAAGGAGTTTTCACGAACTGTTTCCTCGCCTTGAAGAGAATATACATGTACATGTATGTTGTTAGATGAAACAATGAAAATGTTCATATAAACTTCGTCTTTATATTTTACACTCAAGAGCTTTTCCGAAATGATTTTGAGAGTGAGAGGTTTAGCTAGCTATAAAAACAGGTTTAATCCACCATTTTCTACATAAGGAAATGCCTGTACAAAGTCAGGAATATGGCAGTTGTTTTCCATTCGTTAGATGTGTTTGAGCTTTTGATTATGCCATTTTATAAAGGACTTTCCGTTTTGAATTTTCCTTGGAATTCTGTATTTCTGTTATTTTACTTCTTGCCTATATATTTTAAAGCACATTTCAATATTTTCAAAATGTGTTGTTAAGATTTACATGTGTACGTGTATCCTTTACATTACAAATAAGGAGCTGTAGCAAGAAAGAGAGTGTGACTGTCAATGAGACATATATACACACATACAATAAGAAGGGCTTAAATGATAGATACACCATACAATAATAAGGGCTAAAATGATAGATACACCATACAATAATAAGGGCTAAAATGATAGATACACCATACAATAATCAGGGCTAATATGATAGATACACCATACAATAAGAACGGCTACAATGATAGATACACCATACAATAAGAACGGCTACAATGATAGATACACCATACAATAAGAACGGCTAAAATGATAGATACGCCATACAATAATAAGGGCTGAAATGATAGATACACCATACAATAATCAGGGCTAATATGATAGATACACCATACAATAAGAACGGCTAAAATGATAGATACACCATACAATAAGAACGGCTAAAATGAAAGATACACCATACAATAATCAGGGCTAATATGATAGATACACCATACAATAATAATGGCTAAAATGATAGATACACCATACAATAATAACTGCTAAAATGATAGATAAACCATACAATAATAAGGGTTAAAATGAGGAGGTGGTTTTGACCTGAAATTCGCATACATCGCCATATTTTCCTAACAATATTTTCTAGAATATATTGTAAAACAACTCTGTATTTTTTGTACATGATTCCAATTTTTTCATCTAGATTTTCTATTTATGACATTATTTGTCAATTAGTATAAGTTAAAGTAAAAAAAACCAAAATAAATGTTCCGGACCATATGAGTATTTGGACCATACGCGTATTGTCCTGTTTATCATTAAGAGTTTTTTAAATTAAATCTGGACTCATTTTTTTTATATGTTGATTTATTGTTTTCCTCAAAAGCACTCGGGGCATTGAACCCTTTTTTTTTATTTCGTTTTGGTGTTTAAATTTGTTTTTAGTTAGTTTAAAATTTCTTAAATATTTCAAATTAGTTTTAGTTAAGTAATGTGTCCCTGCTCCTATACATACGATCTTACAATAACAGTAGATGATACTTGCTGTCCCTCTATTCTTACGTGGAAAATAAGATTATAGGTGCATCACGTATTTCTTACTGATATTGTAATTCAATTCAATATTTTATTTAAGTACCATCTCTCAATACTATATAATACAATATTATATTGTAATATCGTATAAATAGTGACAAAAACATAACAATGAAGGGAAAGTAATTTGAATTTAGAAGAAAAAAAAATCTAAACACCGGGGAAAAGATTCATGCCCAAAAAGCCTGTGAAAGCACTAACAAAAGAACAGGTTGACATGATAGATATGATTTAAATTGACGCTACGAATGCAAGATAAATGATACACTATGATTCAGACAATATGTCAAAGAAATCAGATTTCAGTTAGTAACTTGTAACGATTTTGATTTGGTAAATAAACTGTGTGTTCCTACGAAGGAAGTTAGAATTAATTTGAAAAATACCTATATGGTCTAAATACTCATATGGTCCTGCCCGTTAATAACCAAACGAGTATATACTCATATGGTCCCGAACATAAACATTAAAAAATGGTTCAATTGCCAATAGTACAATAAGTTAGCCAGGACGAAAACATAAACAGCTTTGTATGACTTTCTCTACAACCACACCCAATTGTTAAGTATTTACAAATAAGGGGCATGTTTATTTTATAGTATCTCGGACAGTGGTACGAAAGTGAGAAGTTTTTCTTCATTCCGGAAATTGGACTGAAGTGCAACTCTGCACTTTACACTCTAAACAGAAATGGGGCTGTGGGTGTTGTTAATTCAGGCATAGAAATAAGGTACGTCTGACGCTTTACAGTCTAAACAAAAATGGGGATTTGAATGCTGTTAATTCGGGCATGGAAACAAGGTACGTCTGACTCTTTACACTCTAAACAAAAATGGGGCTGTGAATGCTGTAAATTCAGGCATAGAAGCAAAGTAGTCTGACTCTTTACAGTCTAAACAGAAATGGGACTGTGAATGCTGTTAATTCAGGAATAGAAGCAAGGTACGTCTGACTCTTTACACTTTAAACAGAAATGGGACTGTGAATGCTGTTAACTCAGGCATAGAAACAAGGTACGTCTGACTCTTTACACTCTAAACAGAAATGGGACCTGTGAATGCTGTTAATACAGACATAGAAACAAGGTACGTCTGACTCTTTACAATCTAAACAGAAATGGGGGGTGTGATTGAATGCTGTTAATACAGGCATAGAAACAAGGTTCGTCTGACTCTTTATAGTCTAAACAGAAATGGGGCTGTGAATGCTGTTAATACAGACATAGAAACAAGGTACGTCTGACTCTTTACAATCTAAACAGAAATGGGGGGTGTGATTGAATGCTGTTAATACAGGCATAGAAACAAGGTACGTCTGACTCTTTACAATCTAAACAGAAATGGGGGGTGTGATTGAATGCTGTTAATACAGGCATAGAAACAAGGTACACCGACTCTTTATTCTCTAAACAGAAATGGGACTGTGAATGCTGTTAATACAGGCATAGAAACAAGGTACCACTGACTCTTTACAGTCTAAACAGAAATGGGGCTGTGAATGCTGTTAATTCAGGCATAGAAATAAGGTACGTCTGACTCTTTACAATCTAAACAGAAATGGGGATGTGAATGCTGTTAATTCAGGCATAGAAACAAGGTACGTCTGACTCTTTATAGTCTAAACAGAAATGGGGCTGTGAATGCTGTTAATACAGACATAGAAACAAGGTACGTCTGACTCTTTACAATCCAAACAGAAATGGGGCTGTGCTTGAATGCTGTTAGTTCAGGCATAGACACAAGGTACGTCTGACTCATTGTAATAGATAACCATTCAACGTTTAATTATGTTTATTGCAAAAAACAGAAGAATGCTCTAAAAAAACACAAGAAACTTATAATTAAGTAGCATACGTAAGAGTTAATCAATTTTCCGGAAAACAAATCTTAAAATGATATAGTTTCAAGATTCAAACATCTTGTCAAATTACGAATGGTTAATACAATGCTTTTGAGCATATTGTGATTTAATGGTAGACTTGGATTTTTTTTATTTTGGTAATCTAGCTCATTAGGTATATCTGCACGCTTGGCTTTCATATTTTTGATTTCAGTGAATTCATTCTGTGCGCTGGTTTCGTGCCCAATAGGATATATATCATTATATAAAAGTGTTATCTATACATCAAAATAATACAAGGCATCGCCACATCAAAATAATACAAGACATCGCCACATCAAAATAGTACAAGACATCGCCACATTTTCATCAATGAAATTTTAAAATTTGTATTTGATATGAAATAATGAATAACTTAAAGCAATACTTAACCCTTTTACAATGTAATTTTGAAACATACTACATGTACTTCTAATTCTACTAAACTGTTCTGTACTTAAAGCGATTGTAGTTTTCTTGTCGTTTATAAGTGTAATATCGCTTCATACGTTTGGGTCCTCTTTTGAGTCTACCAGTCGTTAATAGCAAAGTAAACTTACAATTTGAATTTCGAATTGGAAATGCTCTATAGTTAAAATATTGAGTACTTTTTTCAGTACCGGACAGGTACGTTCGATTGATGGAACAGCTATTAGTACCAGTGCCTTAGAACCAGGAAGACTTGTTGTTCAGTTTACTCCGTGTAAGTATAGATAAACGGAAGGAAGCTTTGAAGCTGAAAAAATAACTTAGTGTTCTCAAAAGACTGTCAGTCATTTATTACAAATAAGTGACGTTAGTGAGATAATACATATACATGTAACTGTTTCCTTGCCTATGCAAAGGAGTAAATTCACCAGAGAAGTGGCAATGTATATATCACATATTGTGTGACTGTATGTCAAGTAACATTTTTATACTTTGCGGTACAATTGAACCATGGTTGAAAAATGTATACAGTTATACCGCCCCATACCAATTTACAATGTACAACATGCACTGTAGAACCCAAGATTTGGAGAATTAAGAAACACAGCATCCGACTAACAAAATCTATACATGTATTTATATAAGGGTAAAATGACCGAGTTATCTCTGACTCTTGACAAAGTGCTTCCTTTTATGTCTCAACGGTTTAAGTTCGCATCCCGCTAACAAAACTATGAAAATAATTTCATATACTTGTACTAGTATTTAAATGCCACTAATGTAGACTAAGATTCCTGATATATTATGTGATGTGATATTTTAGTATGCCCCCACAACTGAAAGTTGGGGGGCATATTGTTTTACCCCTGTCCGTCTGTCCGTCCGTCTGTCCGTCCGTCCGTCCCATTATTGGTATATAGTTATTCCAGATAACTCATCCTACAGTTTGAATGCTAGGAAGTTTTCACTTTGCTGGCTGTTTGTACATATATTGAAGGTGTGCATGTGGTCAGGGTTTTGATTTTTATTAGTATTTGCTCTTTTAAGAGATGGCTGAACTTTGTAATTTTTTGGAGTATTTACTTGCATAAGAGGTGCATAGCGTTTCCGGATAACTCCTCCTACAGTTTGAATGCAAGGACATTTTCACTTTGCTGGCTGCTTCTGTTTGTTCATATATTGAAGGTGTGCATGTGGTCAGGGTTTTGAATTTTTATTAATATTTGCTCTATTGGGAGATAGTTGAACTTGTCATTTTTGGAGTATATACTAGCATAAGAGGTGCATAAGCGTTTCCAGATAACTCCTCCTACAGTTTGAATGCTAGGAAGTTCCACTTTGCTGGCAGTTTGTACATACATTGAAGATGTGCATGTGGTCTGGGTTTTGATTTTTATTGTTATTTGCTCTTTTGGGAGATAGTTGAACTTTGTCATTTTTGGAGTATATACTTGCATAAGAGGTGCATAGCGTTTCCAGATAACTCCTCCTACAGTTTGAATGCTAGGAAACTTTTACTTTGCTGGCTGTATAGACACATATGGAAGGTGTGCATGTAGTCAGAGTTTTAATTTTTTTGATATTTTCTCTTTTGGGAGATAGTTGAACTTTGTCAATTTTGGAGTATATACTCGCATAAGAGGTGCATAGCGTTTCCTGTTCAACTCATCCTACAGTGAACCATAGACCTATGTGCTCCCATGCTCAACTTTGTGTATTTTAAAATAACACTTTGCATCTGCGGGGCATCATTTGTGTCTTCTAGACACAATAATATCTCAAAGAAAGTCCTACAATTGCGGGGGCATTACTTTGTCCAGTGTAAATTATACAATCATTCATGTTATGGAGTATACGTTTTTAAAGTCTACGGGCTTTCCTGTTATAGAGTATTTGATGCATACGGGCTTTCATGTTATGGAGTATTTGATGTATACAAGCTTTCATGGATGACTTAGATTTGTTTTATCAATTTTTTTGAATAACATGAGTATGTCAAAATGGGATTATTATAATTTATTTGTTTGTTTTGCCTACAATGTAATTAATTATTTTACATTAAGTTACACCACCAGGACAGTATTGGGTTTTAGACACTGATTACGTAAACTATTCCGTGGTATACTCCTGCAGACAACAAGGCCTTCAAAAGATAGGTAAATATAGTTTAGAAATACAGAACAATTTACGATTACAAACATCATCAATTAGTTAAGAAATTTTAAACAGATTGATATATGGATTGGTGTTTAACGTCCATCGACAAATATTACACGCATATCAAGACAAGAGCATATAAATGTGATGTGAATATGAACCCTCCTTTGTGCAAGCTCGACATACTGAGTCGAATTTTAAACGTGCTAGCTATATAGTTCATTTAGAGCTAATTTCCTAATGCTTGTTGAGTAAGACTTTGGTTGGCTTGCTTGCTTTGTTTGTATAAACGTTTGCTCAAACATTGTAATCAAGATCGACATCTGCAAACAATATAGATAGGCATAGTCAAACCTACATATATTATATTTAAATTTGATTGGACGTTATCCCAATTACAATTGTACAATATACCAACAAAACAATTAATGTTAATTCCCTTCTCTACGTTAATTTGTTAAAATCTGTGTTTTGATTTTATTAATGAGAACCACACCAGAAAAATACGAAGAGCTCGTAAAATATTGATGTGATTTTTATACAAAAACATTAGATTAGAAGAAATAACATACAGGTCTATCAGACAAGTTCAAGCCGTACTATGTAAAACTGTGAATTCAACTGACACCAAAGGACAAGTATGCGCTCAAATGACTATTTGTGGTATATTAAAACGAACACGTGATACAAAATTCGATGTCGCGATACAGGTTTCTGGGAAAAAAAATCATTTAATACGCAATGATTCTTGTATAAAAAATAACCACACATAAATGGCACAAACCAATGTTAAAGTATGAATAAAAGGAGATGTGGGTGTGATTTCTTTCTAAATCTTTATCAGTTGAAGCATTTACATAATTTATGTTCAAATTTATCTTTTTTCCAGAAAATGCTTTTATTCTAACAAGACAAAGGTCAGGCTTGACTGCTGGCATACGAATTCAATTGTATAGTAAGTTGTTGGCATCGGGTATTAGCGCATTTGATTTTATACCAACCGACCAGACAGGTTGTCCAGTGCTGCCACCGTTCCAACCGCCGCCGGTTATTATACCTGGCATGCAGATTATACCGCCAGTGACTGAGTTATTTGTGTAATCTCTTGTTAGATTCATCTCTGTTAAACAAGGGAGGAAAAGAAACTATAGACAGAGAGTTTATTAAATGAATCTTCTTTTGTAAAAGGTGTTCAAGTTTATAATAAATATTGACTTATTCTAAGTACGAGAAACGTTACAGTTTACGTTTTTGTCGAAAAAAACAAAACATCAAATGGGCCATACTTATATGCGACTGTCATACAAGTGAGAGGTTTAGCTAGCTAAAACACCAGGCTTATTCCACCATTTTCTACATAAGGAAATGCCTGTACCAAGTCAGGAATATGACAGTTGTTTTCCATTCGTTTGATGTGTTTGAGCTTTTGATTTTGCCATTTGATAAGGGACTTTCCGTTTTGAATTTTCCTTGGAGTTGGATATTTTTGTTATTTTACTTTTTAATCAAAATTTTGAATTATATATCATAACTATTTATCTTAACGACACCGATGTAAGTTTGTCTGCAAAACAATTATGTATATTATTTAGAAACTTTACACAAAAATTTGATTGAATCATGACTGCATAACCAGCACCGTGCCCATAATGAAAAGTAAGACATAGTTGTTTTAAAAAACAAATTCCTCCACTTTTTCAGTCAGAAAGATATTTTATAATGCTTATATAACAATATTATCACCGGAGTATATATAAAAATTTTAAGTATCGAGAAGTACATTTAAAACAGCAATAGTTCGTAACAAAATACAATTATATACACACAAATGCACCCCATATGCAACCCAAAAGACATAATTCAATACGCGGTTGATTTCACACAAAAATAAATCGATGTATAGATATAAAAAGATGTGGTATGAGTGCCAATGAGACAACTCTCCATCCAAGGCACAATTTGTTAAAGTAAACCATTATAGGTCAAAGTACGGCCTTCAACACGGAGCCTTGGCTCACACCGAACAGCAAGCTATAAAGGGCCCCAAAAATGACTAGTGTAAAACCATTCAAACAGGAAAACCAACGGTCTAATCTATACAAAAAACGAGAAACGAGAAACACTTATGAACCACATCAACAAACGACAACCACTGAACATCAGGTTCCTGACTTAGGACAGGTGCAAACAAATGCAGCGGGTTTAAACGTTTTAATAGGCACCAACCTTCACCTTACCTGAAACAGTAGTGTAACATCACAACAAAGAAAGACACACTATAAAATATCAATTGCAATGGCTTAACTCAATCAAAAGACATATTAATAAAAACAAGTGAACATACACTAAACGAATAAATTTGATATATGACACAATATAAATACAAAATTAATAAAACAAGGGGGTTAGATGTAAAACAATATCAGAAAGACAGCCATAACTTTGGACAAAATGCCGCCAAATAAAATAACGTACACAGGTAAATAAAAATAATTTTGTTGTAAGGTATACATGCAGTACGAAAATAATGTTTACAAAATAAATAATTTTGTTGTTCCTAGTACGAGAACAAAAGTGAAAATTTATCGTCATACTAAACACTAATGAAAAGTGGTATATATTAAAATAGTGAGACGAGATATAACACTAAATAAGTAAACATTAAATAACAAAAATACATTACAAATTGTGTCAACAGGTCAAATTAACACGAAAGTACGATTTGAGAGTACTCGCAGTTACTGAAAGCTAGTTAAAAGCCAAAAACAATTAATAATAAAAAAAATCATGCATCAGAGACTAAAATCAACTTAAACACATTCCAGGGATTTAGAGTTTTAACGTCATGGACAATTAAAGAAGACATGACTTGTGCAATGCCAAAATAAAAGTATCGACAGACAGCAGGATAGTTAGGAGTTAACCTGTTAATACATATGTATAATGTTATATATAAATAGAGTAATCTCTATATAGAAAAAAAACGTGGATGTGTATTTATACATCCCAAAAACCGTTTGAAAAGACTACAAATTTAGTTATGTTTTAATTTGCTGATGACAAAATCGATGTTAGTGCCAATGTAAACTATATTCAAAGATCTAATTACAACATTGGTAAGATAACCTTTACTAATAAGTTTGTTTAAAGGTTCGATGAGTTTACACGAATCACATAGTGATATCCGCGCTTTTAGTACAATATTACCGTAAAATTTAGGATGTGAAATACCGTTTTTAATAAGTTTTCTAATAAGGTACAGCCACATTTACTAATCAAATCTTTGTATCTATGAAAGAATTTAGAAAAAGTTTTTAAGTAATTTTTGGTAACGAAATCCCTGATTTAATAATTTACCAGTGATGCATTGATTACGTTCGTTAAAATCACTAAACACACAGGCATAACGAACGAGTTGGAATATATAAACACCGTATGATGGAGCCAAAGGAACATCGCCTTAAAAGGAAAATTAACAATAGGGAATGAAAAATCGTCGCTTTTGTCGTAAATTTTAGTTTGGAGTTTTCCTGTCTAAATCTAGAAAAGGATAACTACTGTTGTTTATGTTAGATTTATTTAAAGTAAGTTCCTTTGGGTAAACTTTGGTAGTATATTAGAGAACTCTGGATTATTTAACGAAAATATATCATCAAGATAACGGTAGGTATTGTTGAATGTATCAACCAAATGTAACAAGGACGTATCTTTACTGAGTTTGGTTATAAACTGTGATTCATAGCAATACAGGAATAAATCTGCTATTAAAGGGGCGCATATATATATGTCTAGTAACACAGAACGCATTGTCAACCCAGTTGATGACTCGAGTTTAGAAGTATGCTCATCTGGAGTTTTCCCATCCGGTAGGGGGAAAAAAAGTCTGAAGAGGGGGTCTGTCCGTTTGGGTGTTGCTGATGTATACCTATGCAGCCACATTCGGTCAGAATTTGGGCGTTAAATTCAATGACTCGTGCAGGGAGAGTGTGAAATCTTACACATACTCTTTTATGATTCATAGCGAGATCCAAAAACACTCTTTCTTGCAATGGCATGCTACGAGTGTCAACATAGTTACTCTCTTCTTTTCCAGTGACGGTCTAATTTTCACGCTCTTTATCCCGTTTGAAGAACTAACGGCATTGTAAACTTGTTTCTTTATGAATGCGCATAATATATTAGCCAGTGGACGTTAAGCAGTAAGCAGCTATCAATCTTAAATTATGTTCATTTCACTAGTAAGTACTGTATTATAATTTAATGTTGACGTGTTAGCATATTTGATTGAGGCAGTATCTACGTATTATACCTTATATTATATTTAAACACTCAATGACAGTTGTTTATTTGAAGTACATTGGTAAATGTTCAAAAATTAGGAAAATCCAAACAAATTTCTAGATAACCTAGTTTATTTTTGATCAGTTTACATTTTTATGAGTTAGCTTGCTGTGTACCCTTCCGGTGTACTTGATTCCGAAACATATTTTGGCGGGGTTCGTATTACTCAACCATTAGATTTCTTTGAAAATTATTTGAAAACAATTGTTTGTCTATTCTTCCTTTCACTTTAACCATGATGTTGTCTTCCTTTTTATAAAATTTTTCATTGTCCTTTTGGTTTTTAGTTTTTTATAGTTCAAACTTTAGATATTTGATGAATGTGTTTGTTTGTTTTTGGAATTTCATGTTTGTATCTTGTTCTGTATGACCTTACTATTGTAAAATGTTTATAAGGTCAGGTAATATAACTAGGCAAATCACAAACAGCAAGAACATAGCTGCTGTAATCCCAATTCCTTTGGATGATGTTCTGTTATCTTCAGCACTGTTTAACGTTCTTAGAGATGAAGTAAGTGTCGACCTCTTCACTCTTAGATCTCGTCGTAGTATCTCCAACTCTTCTGACATGATAATCAGTAGTTCATCTTTTGTATAATTAGAAGACCAGACAGATGATGGACTTTCACATGTACACTGACAGACACCTCGAAAAAAGTAAAAGTTTTTATTTATATCAAAATGACTTAATTTTAAACAACAGTCTTTTTACCATAATATTTCTATGTCTGCAAAATTAATAAGATGAATTATGGCTTTGGACACATGAATAAAATTAAAATAATTTATATCAAAATTAACTAGCAGTGTACATTTGTAAGTGTTCAAGAATTCACACATATACCCCTACATCATTCTCAAAAGAGGATATTTTAGACAATGAACAAATCCGTCCTCCTCCTCTCCTTTTGGTATTGACATAAAACAGGACGATGAAAATATCGCGTCTTTATACAGTGTCTTAAAATAACAACAATCTTTATAAATATCAAACACATCAATTACGATAATATCATGAAAATGCTCGACATTTTGATCAACAACATGAGTTTGATGGATTGATATATTTTAACCGACAGTCATAATTTCAATGGGTACTAAATGTGTTCCCCTACTGGTCGAACTGTTTTGTACACATCTGAAGCAGAATTCATTCGAAAAAGCGTCTATCAAGGTTAATTTCACTTTTAGATATAGTGATGGTTTCCTGTCACTCAATAACACACATTCTAATGAATGTTTGCATCTCATATATCCAAGTGAAGTTGAAATTAAGGATAATACAGAAACAAGAAGGACTGCTTTATATCTTGATTTTTTCCACGATATATTGACAGAAGGACGCTTCCAACAAAATCTATGAAAAACGTTATGATTTCAATTTTCCAATTGTCAACTTCCAATTTCTAAGCAGTAAAATACCCTTTGACCATCGTATGGCGTTTAAAAAGAGAGGCGAAAGATACCAAAGGGACATTCAAACTCATTAGTCGAAAATAAACTGACAATGCCATGGCTAAAAAAGAAAAAGATAAACAACAGTACACAAAACACAACATAGAAAACTAAAGACTGAGCAACACGAACCCAACCAAAAACTGGGGGTGATCTCAGGTGCTCCGAAAGGGTAAGCAGATCCTGCTCCACATGTGGCACCCGTCGTGTTGCTCATGTTAGTACCGTAAATATCTCAATTAATACGTTACGCTCGTGCATGTTCACAATATACGGACATCATTAACAGGGTTGGGCTCTAACATTAAAGCTGCTAAAAGTTATCAAAGATACCATGCGTATAACTGTGTATGCCAGACGCGCGTTTCGTCTACAAAAGACTCACCAGTAACGCTTGAAAATAAAGTACGAAGTTGAAACCAAAATTACGAAAGATTTTGCCAAATACAGCTAAGTTAATTTATTGAGTTGTGTTAACAGTGAATTTATGGAACACGAGTTATGAAAAATATGCATAAGTTATATTGTCATCATCACGAATTTGGTTGTCGTGTCTATGTCTCAACACACTATCGACATGTTTTTGCGGTCTATAGTCTGTAAATACTAGAATACTCGTCTGATTTGTATTTTTACCGATTGTGGCTTATTCCCAATTTTTATATTTTGACTAAGTGTGGATTCGCATAGCAGGTGATGTATGCATTGCAGGAGACGTTTATCCTATCGACGAACAGGTCTTGTCCCTTTGAAGTTCATGCTATTTCTTCAGTTTTTGATTGATGAGATTCGAACATCTGTAAACTACAGTTCCCAAAGTTAAAGCCTTGATCCAATAAAAAGCAAATTATTCGTTCTACTTGTTAAAATACACTTACTTGTTTAAAAGGGTTACTTACGTATATACGCCCTGCGATGTAGCCATCTCGTGCATAGGGGGTTTACAAATACGTTAACCAATTAAGAATTGTCTAAAAAAACAGTCCCATTACTAAATTGGTAGCACAGATATTAGTTCTCGAGAATATTATTCAAACCTACGTATTAAAGTGTTTATAAGAACTAAATCCTTGGGTGAATTGCATGACGGCTTCACGAGCTGAAATTGTACCCTGCTGGCTTCATAATCCGAGCTGCTTCGGCTTGTTTTTTTCCAAGCTTTGCTTTCAATAGGGGGATTGCATTTACTGTATCATTCATGTTACAGTATGTAACGAAGCAACGGTGTATATTCAGTTTTGATACGCATGTCAGTTATCGTGGCTCCCGATTGATAAATCAATTACTTTATATCTGAGTGCAGCCTGACATTCATGGGCCCATATAGTAAGATAAAGGTTTCAATTTGAAGGCATTACCTCTAAGGTCATGGTTAGTACGAATAGACCGGGATAAGTGCCGAAAAGCGGTTTCGCTTTTAAAACTATAAGACCTTACATTGGATTAAAATTCAACTGAATAAATGTCAAAATATATAAAGAGAGAGATCCCATTGAATTGAAGCGCATTGATGTCCACAGTTACAGTTACTAGAAATGTAATTGAATTAAGAACAGGGCAGTGACAAAAAATCTATTTTCACTTTGTATCGAAATAGAAGAAGACACTTCGCCAACTGAAGTCTTATCATAATCGCTTGACAGCATTCAGTTTATGGCTAGTGGGTATTGAGGTTCCTACATTTGTTTTGTAACTATTCAAATAAAAGGTATGGTGACAATGTTTTGACGTTGGAGTAATAATATCATGATAGGGCAAACAAGAATTGCTAAAAATGCCACACAAAAAAAACAATTATGTAACACAGCAACAAACGACAACCACTAAATTACAGGCTCCTGATTTGGGATAGGCACATACATACAGAATGTGGCGGGGTTAAACATGTTAGCGGGATCCCAACTTTCCCCTAACCTGGGACAGTGGTGTAACGGTACAACATATAGTTTGAAATATCGAATGTACTCGCCACAATTCCATATAAATTCAGATAATAATTGAAAACTTTACTAATATGTCACTGCTCGCCGTTATTCCTTTCTTTTGATCTGTGGATTGTTGGGTTGATGATTTTCATATTTTATTTCTTATTTTGTACTCTTTGTTTTATTTGAATTTGTTCGGTCAACGCATTAGAGTTTCTGTGATTTACATATTATTGACACCACCTTGAAAACTTCTTTCGAATCACAATAATTTGTTGTTTTTTGTACCTTATACTAAAAATGGAATTGATCAAGTTATCAAAATAAAGAATTACGAACGCATTTTTGTCGTATTGTCTCATATGGCTAGGAGATATAATGGTGTCCTATATAGAGATGACTTAGTACATACAATTTTTATGTTTAGATTCTTATTCTAGCCTATTACAAAAAAGTAAAATAACAAAAATACCGAACTCCAAGGAATATTCAAAACGGAAAGTCCCTTTTCAAATGGCAAAAAATAAAAGCTCAAACACATCAATTAAATGTAAACAACTGTCATATTCCTGACTTGGTACATGCATTTCCATATGTAAAAATGGTGGATTTCACCTGATTTTATAGCTAGCTAAATCTCTCACTTGTATGACAGTCGTATAAAATTCCATTATATTGACAACAATGCGTGAACAAAACAAAACAAATATACATAATAGGTAAACATCTCAAAATTAGGGGTACATCAGTCAACATTGTGTTATAATCTTAATCATTATAAAAACAATCAAATCAACAACAACAACAAAATGGCGTATATACAAAGCCCATAAGCAAAAATGAAAGACAAGAAAACAAAAAATGACCATAACACAATAACACAATGGCGGGATGTATAAGTACCGAGCCACGCCTAAAGATATAATAAAAGTGTACTTTAATGTAACGATAACCATAGAAACAATAATCATTAGGATTCCTTATTATGCATTTGATTTAGATTGTTTTGTTTGTAAGAACATTGTTCTCAGATTAGAAAAAAAATTTATTATCTGAAACTTACTCTGATTTAACCCTTTCGTACTGATGCTATTTCCGGTTGTTATTTCAATTACTGTGTCATTTGGATCTGTCAAATTCCTTCCATACACTTCAACTTCACATAAAGTCAATGGCTTTCTCGTAATATTGAAATCTACACCGTTTTGTTTATAAATCTGAACATATCTTCCTATAGTACCAGTTGGACAAGTTATGTTTATGACCACTGGAGATATTCCATTGTGATGATAGCAAAGGTCAGGTGTACTTTTGTTGTAGTCCTCCCATGTAGAAATCACTGGACTGTAAACTAATACATCATAATCAGTTAGTCGGTCACCTATAAAATCAAATCAAAGTTATTTGGATTGAACAATCTCACTTGTTTTTATTGCTCTGATGACGTGTTAATGGGGCATTAGCTGCCTAATTCATGTCCATCGAATTTACTCAAACTAAAAAAAATAATTTCAATGATGTTTGCCAAGCGTGATCTTAATTACCATAGCATGGCATCCGAAGATGCGACCCCGGTATAAATATGAATAAAGAAATATAAACCGATTAATATGGAAATCACAAGCAAGTTTTTATTAAAGTATGACGTAATTTTTTCAATTTGGTTTCATATCAGAGATTCCAATAAAACATCATGTACATCAACGTTTGACCTGTAACCTGGAAAATTATGATGTTGTGCCTGTTTTAACAGTCAAAAAAATTAATAGTCATGTACTACCTTGGTTTCATTTTTTAGTTTTGGCTTACATATTTTTTAATACATGAAGTAACTGAACTTGCTGAACACATGCGTAATATCTAAAACAAGGTTCAAATCAAACGGTGAATGCATATGGAACTAAACGTAAACTAATTAATGTCTTGCATGTCAATAATATATCAGTGTAGCGTTTGGGCTCGTTTTGACAAAATTGAATCAAATAACAAATAATTTGCAACATTCCGTTTTGTAAATGTTTAAAGCGTAGAAATCATGCTTTAATTATTACAATTTATTTTATCAAAGCTCTTGCTAATGCCCCTATACTATACGTTTTATATTACTAGAACATAGCAGGTGATCGGTATTTATCCAACGCTTAATTTAAATGTGTTTCGTTGCTTTACATGTTGCATGTAAGTAATTGAAAAGAACATACAAGGTAAAATGAATTTTTTATTATTATTTTTTGTATAAGTGTACTCATATACAAGCACAATTTATTTGTTGATATAACTTCATTTAGTTCAAAGTCAGTTGTATTGTTGTTTTTTTTATTTGCTTAGTTGGTTAAAGGCAAAAAGGTATAACGACGTTTAAAAACGACCGGAAGGCAACTAACAGTCAAAAACAGCCAAACAAATGTTTTGTATAATCGCAATTTGGTATTTGGAAGTTTATTTATGAGAGAAGAATGCATGATTCTTGCCATTTGTGAAAACACTCCAAGACAAAGTTTGTCTGATCTAGGGCCTAAGTATTTTAAAAATCACGTGTTATGTGGACGGAAATCTGTAATCTACGTTTATAACAATAAATATACACCGTACTAACAGCATCGAATCTAAAATGTATTTTATGTGCTCCGGAATGGTTAGCAGGGTAACATTGATTTATAACAATAAGTATATTTCAGTCTTACAGAATCAGGGTATTGGTTAAATCTTTTATAGAAAACCAAACAGGGTCTATTATACAGGGATAAATGGTAAGAAAAGCGGATATTTAAAAGCACGTTTATTTGTAAAAACCAAACAGTGTTAATTATCATGGTAATATATAGTAAAACAAAATAGATAGTATATGGCGTCACTTCATTAAGCTACTTGTATAACTTTAAATACTTTTGTCTTATTAGATATTTGTTCTTGAAGGATAGACAAAAGATTCAAAAGGGATATTAAAAATCATAGGTCGAAGACAAACTGACAACTCTATGACAAAAAACGAAAACAAACAACAGTCTACCATATACAACATAAAAAGCTAAAGACTGAAAAACACGATCCCTAATAAAATCGGGGGTTGAATTTAATATAGATACTTGTTACGCATTCTATATGGTTTATAAGACATATGATTTGGCAGATATTCCAAAAGCAATGGTAGATTTTTTTTCTTTCTGTTCATACATTATCCTTGAAAACTGTGATAACATGTGATGATATGTTTTCACCATGAATCACCCACTGCCTGATTTTCATAATGTTCATGTTATATTTTGTTATGTAATACATTACCATAACTTTTATCAGCACGGTTGTATATAGTGATATTATCTACTATATAATGTTGTCCTAGGTCAACTGTCCACTAGTTAAATGGTTCATGTTGTTTCGTGTGACTACAGAAAGCTCCTCTCGATAGATATTGTAGAGTGTCCCCATCAACAGCAGTTCCGGGTGAATGCTTGTTCTTGTTTAAATATAGAGAAGTCTGTCTGGCTTCTTTAAAAAGTGCCAAATTAATCTGCCCTAAAAAAACACAAGATCCATTGCCTTAGTCATACGTATTATATATAGTTTTATAAATACATAAATACATACTAGAGGAGAATGTGCGATCTGAGTCAGATTGATCCTACAATTAAATGCATTTAAAAACAAAGTTTCAGAACTATATTTATTCCGTATTGGTATTGGTATTATTTTAGTATTTTTTTCTAGGTGAATTGTATTTTGAATAAAAAGCATATTCACCTGAAACAAAGGGATATTCACCACAGCGTTGACTAGAGAAGACGACATATTACAAGAGAGTTTCAAAACAATATAGTTACGAAAATTACAGCACATAAGCAACATTATGTGATATTGTTCTTGTTATTAAAATATTGAAATTTTAATTCACGAGAGGAATATATACTCTTCTGTCCTCAAAATCCCAGATGTTTCGGCTTATTTTTTCCTAGCTTTGCTTTCAATAGGGATATTGCATCTACTGTATCATTCATTTGAACAAATATTAAGACGCAGCGGTGGTATTTTCAGTTTAAATTCGCCTATCAGTTTTCTTGGCTTCCGATAGATAAATCAATTACTTTATATCGGATTGCAACATGACACGTTTTCAGTATCCCATATATTAAGATGAAGGTTCCTATATATTCATCTAGAAGACATTAACTCTAAGGTCATGGTAAGTATGAATAGACTGCGATAAATGCAGAAAAGCGGCTTTTCTTATTTAGCTATAAGACCTTACACTGCATTAAAATCAAACTGAAAAAAATGTCAAAATATATAGAAGAATTAAAGCGCATTACTAGAATTGCAATTGAATGAAGAACAATAGGACAGTGATAAAAAAAATCTATTTTCACATTGTATTGAAATAAGAAAGGACACTTTATCAACTGAAGTCTTCTTATCATATTCGCTTGGAAGCATTAAGTTGATGGTTAGTCGGTTCTGATGTTCTTAAATTGTTTTGTTACTATTCAAAATAAAAAAAAAATATGGTGGCAATGTTTTGTCGTTGGAGTAATAATATGATAATAGGGCAAACAAGAATTAGTAAAAATACCATACAGAACAACACAGAATATTACATGATTTAAAACCTGGAATGTACCCGCCACATTTCCAGATTAATTCAGATAATCAATCGAAACTTTTAGAATATGTCACTGCTCGCCGTTATACCTTTCTGTTGATCTGTTGATTGTTGGGTTGATGATTTTTCACCTTTTATTTCTATTATGTAATATTTATTTTACTTGTTTTTTGTTCGGTAGTCGCGTTAGTGTTTGTGCGACTAACATATTATTGACACTACTTTGAAATTATTTCGAATCACAATAATGATTTTTTATTGTACCTTATACTAAAAATAGAATTAATCAAGTTATCATATTAAGAAAAATCAGGAATTACGCATTTTTTCGTACTGTTTCATAGTTAGTATATATTTTGATATCCTATGAATAATAATAATAATAATAATAATAATGATCATAATACTGATAATAATAATAATAATAATAATAATAACAATAATAATAATAATAATAAAATAGTAATAATAATAATAATAATAAAATGTCTATATTTAAAGAGAGTAACTCCTTTGGATGAAACCAATTTTCAATAAGGCTCTCTACATTCAATATTAACTTCTTGAATAAAACATAATCAATCTACTAATTTACAAATATGAACAATATATATATACAAGTCTAAATTGAAAACGTCCAAACCTATGTTTGCGTTGGATAAAAACCGCAATTTTTATACGTGTGCATGCAAAACAAATTTCTTGGTAGAATGTTCTAAATACAGCACAAACAACTTTTTCCAAAAGACCAAAAAGGTGAAAAAGTATATTTTAAAAATCACATTCGACTAGCAGGTCGAACAACGGATTTTCTTAAACCTTGCTGACTGCTATGGCGATTGCCAAGTAAACGGATCACCATTTGTAACAAAATGGATCTTAATTATCAATTTAATACCAAACAGAAAACAATAAACTTGCGGAAAAGATGGTATACCGCAAACATGAGGTGCAAAAATTTGTACACAATATCCAGATTTCGACAATTAATGTCTCTTCAGTGATGTTAGGATTCGAAACGGTATTTGGAAGGCCATATAATTTACCTCATTTTAGGATAGACTCTTGAATTTTGAAGAGTCGAAATAGGATGAACAGATTATATAAACCCGAAGGCAAATATAATACAAGCCCAAACGAAAAAATATAAACAAGTCTAAATTGAAAACAACGTTCAAACCTATGTTTGCGTTGGATAAAAACCGCAATTTTTATACGTGTGCATGCAAAACAAATTTCTTGGTTGAGGGGTCTAAATACAGCACAAACAACATTTTCCAAAAGACCAAAAAAGTGAAAAAGTATATTTCAAAAAACACATTTGACTAGCAGGTCGAACAACGGATTTTCTTAAACCTTGCTGACTGCTATGGCGATTGCCAATTAAACGGATCACCAGATGTAGCAAAATGGATCTTAATTATTAATTTAATACCAAACAGAAAACAATAAACTTGCGGAAAAAATGGTATACCGCGAATATGAGGTGCAAAAATTGGTACACAATATCCAGATTTCGACAATTAATGTCTCTTCAGTGATGTTAGGATTCGAAACGGTATTTGGAAGGCCATATAATTTACCTCATTTTAGGATAGACTCTTGAATTTTGAAGAGTCGAAATAGGATGAACAGATTATATAAACCCGAAGGCAAATATAATACAAGCCCAAACGAAAAAATATAAACAAGTCTAAATTGAAAACAACGTTCAAACCTATGTTTGCGTTGGATAAAAACCGCAATTTTTATACGTGTGCATGCAAAACAAATTTCTTGGTTGAGGGGTCTAAATACAGCACAAACAACATTTTCCAAAAGACCAAAAAAGTGAAAAAGTATATTTCAAAAAACACATTTGACTAGCAGGTCGAACAACGGATTTTCTTAAACCTTGCTGACTGCTATGGCGATTGCCAATTAAACGGATCACCAGATGTAGCAAAATGGATCTTAATTATTAATTTAATACCAAACAGAAAACAATAAACTTGCGGAAAAAATGGTATACCGCGAATATGAGGTGCAAAAATTGGTACACTATATCCGGACTAGACTAGACTTAGACTGAGTTCAGTTCAGTCTAGGTGGTCGAGTGGTCTAGCGCGCCGGTCATAGTGCAAGGCGATTTGGTGCCACGATATCTCAGTAGCTTGAGTTCGAATCCCGGCTAGGGAAGAACAAAAATTTGCTTCTGCAAATTATCATATCTAACATTGTTGAGCTGTTATTTAGACGAATTATATATACAGAATGTGTTTTCAGCCTTGTATCACCATCACTGGTGATCCGATGGATACACTCTGTCGTAGAGTTGTCACTGGTTCAGACGTACTTATAATATTATTATTTTTGTGACTGTATCCTACATTAATTTGTAAGATCCTCTATGATAGATAATTAAGCTGAAAAGTAATATTCCATCTTCATGCCTTATATATCATGTACTGTGACGACAGTAAATATTTTAAACATTCTTATATTTACATACTAAATAGTGTATCAAAATTACATTGTTAGTCAATCTATGATTTTATTTGTGTAATTGAATTAATCTCTGTACTGATTAATCCACACTACCATAGATTTGTATGTCATGTGCTGCTATTTATAGGCACTTATATGTATGTCATGTGGTGCTATTTATAGGCACTTATATATATATATATATATATATATATATATAACACTCCCAAACGTGTCCATCCCCCAAAACGTGTCCGATTCCCCCAAACGTGTCTATTTCGCCTAAACATGTCCTTCAAATCATAAATCGCACAAATCTGTCCGATTTCACATCCCTAAACGTGTCCGATAATTGTTATTCGCCAAAACGTGTCCAGGTGAAAACGCTAGAACGTCTCATAACTTTTAGCGCCAATATTACTCCGTGAAGTCAAAAACGTTTACGGCAATTGAATGGCGTGGGATACGATAAAAGACTTCGGGTACGGTTGTATTCTTAGAAGATCTAAGTAGCTACCCACAGAAATCTAGAGGAAAGGTGTAGTAGTCCGTATAGATAAATGTCCAAGACATGCTACATTGTGCACAGTGACTTCTGCTTTCACATAAATAGACACCAGGTTAAAAAAAAAATCGCACAATAAAAAGTTATTTTCACTTGCAGCGGTTTTATTTATTTTTTATTAGTGTAATTATCAGTGTTTTAAAGTTCACATAAAAGGTATTTCACAATTAAGAATTTAATACATTTTATCTTGTTAGTTTTCCCAGTGCTTCACTGTTAATAAAGTGGTCATTTATTAGCATTAATTTGTTCAACGCCGGTTATTTAATTTACGCATTTGCAACACATACTAACTATTGACTGTTTATTGCTTAATGTCCAATGGCAAATATGACATGCATATTTAGAAAAAAACATAAACATTGCAAGTTATTAGTTTTTTACAGTTTAAATCCTAGTTTACTAAGTGAATTCTATTGTACTAATATTGTCCGATGATGCCTAAATGTATCTATAATATATGAGGGTAATGCACGACCTGCTTCATGTAGAATTGGTTTCTGTTATTTTAAAAGAGAGACCTTAGAGTTTTATATGTACCGGACACGTTTGGCCTTTTTAATAAAATGGACACAATTGGGCGCTCATAAACGGAACACGTTTGGCGCCCTTTAGCAACTAGACATGTTTTGCAGTTCAGCGACGTCATATGGACACGTTTTGGGGAATCGGACACGTTTGGGGTGATGGACACGTTACTGAGTGTTACAAATATATATATATATATATCACTCAGAAATGTATTCATATAGCACAAACAACATTTTCCAAAAGACCAAAAAAGTGAAAAAGTATATTTTAATAAAACGCATTTGACTAACAGGTCGAACAACAAATGTTCTTAAATCCTGCTGACTGCCATTGGCGATTGCCAAATAAACGGATCACAAGGTGTAATAAATGGATCTTAACTTTAAATTTAATACCAAACAGAAAACAATAAACTTGCGGCGAAGATGGTATACCGCAAACAAAGGTGCAAATATTTTTTGTACACCATATCCGGATTTCGACAATTAATGTCTCTTCAGTGATGTTAGGAATCAAAACGGTTATTGGAAGGCCATATAATTTACCTCAATTTAGGATAGACTCTTGAATTTTGAGGAGTCAAATTGGATGAACAAATCATATAAACCCGAAGGCAAATATAATACAAGCCCAAACGAAAAAAATATAAACAAGTCTAAATTGAAAACAACGTTCAAACCTATGATTGCGTTGGATAAAAACCAAAAGACCAAAAAAGTGAAAAAGTATATTTTAACAAAACGCATTTGACTAGCAGGTCGAACAACGGATTTTCTTAAACCCTGCTGACTGCCATTGGCGTTTGCCAAATAAGCGGATCACCAGATGTAACAAAATGATCTTAACTATTAATTTAATACCAAACAGAAAACAATAAACTTGCGAAAAAGATGGTATACCACAAACAAAAGGTGCAAAAATTAGTACACCATATCTGGATTTATATATATATATCACTCAGAAACGTATTCATATATCACAAACAACATTTTCCAAAAGACCAAAAAAGTGAAAAAGTATATTTTAACAAAACGCATTTGACTAACAGGTCGAACACCAAATGTTCTTAAACCCTGCTGACTGCCATTGGCGATTGCCAAATAAACGGATCACAAGATGTAATAAATGGATCTTAATTGTAAATTTAATACAAAACAGAAAACAATAAACTTGCTGCAAAGATGGTATACCGCAAACAAAGATGCAAAGATTTTTTAACACCATATCCGGATTTTGACAATTAATGTGTCTTCAGTGATGTTAGGAATCGAAACGGTATTTGGAAGGCCATATAATTTACCTCAATTTAGGATAGACTCTTGAATTTTGAGGAGTCAAAATAGGATGAACAAATAATATAAACCCTAAGGCAAATATAATACAAGCCCAAACGAAAAAATATAAACAAGTCTAAATTGAAAACAACGTTCAAACCTATGATTGCGTTGGATTAAAACCAAAAGACCAAAAAAGTGAAAAAGTATATTTTAACAAAACGCATTTGACTAGCAGGTCGAACAACGGATGTTCTTAAACCCTGCTGACTGCCATTGGCGTTTGCCAAATAAACGGGTCACCAGATGTAACAAAATGGATCTTAACTATTAATTTAATACCAAACAGAAAACAATAAACTTGCGAAAAAGATGGTATACCACAAACAAAAGGTGCAAAAATTAGTACACCATATCCGGATTTATATATATATATATACATATAACAAAACTAATACATCTATAGTATTCATTGTGTTTAAAATTATTAATTTCACACTTTGTTAAAAAATAATAAGTTAGAGTATTTGAATGCAGATACAGTTTTTGATTTTATAATTTCACTGGATAGTGAATTCCACACCTTTGGAACACTAAAAGAAAAACTTGGTTTAAATAATTCTGTATTTGATTTAGGGGCAATAAAATTATCTGATGATGAAAGTCGAGTATTGTACGATTGTTTACTATTTGTAGGCACGATAAGATTTGATAAATATTTTGGCGACAGTTCATGTTTTGATCTATACATTAAGAATGACGTGTGGTAAAGTATTCTCATAATAACGTAAATGATTTCAGATTCCTTAAATAGTTCCATAGATGGTTTACGAATATTGCGTTCGGTTAAAATAATTCTAGCTGCCCTTTTGGAATTTTAGAAAACTGTCAATTAAAAACGTGTTACAGTATCCCCATATTGAACAACAGCAATCCCCATGTGGAGGAATATAAGCATTGTAAAACAGAATTCGTGCATAATGATTGAAATATTTCTTGATTTTTTTTAATAACGCTAATGAAGAATTAACTTTTTTGATAATATGATTAATATGATGATACCAAGACAGAGTTGCGTCAACAAAAATACCTAGGTCCTTTAAAGAGACGGCTTAATACAATAATTTCAAGTTTCAGAATTACATATATTATATATACTTCGGTAGAATTTTTATATAGCCAATTAAGGTTTGGAAGGGAGTATACAAATATCTTTTTCACAAAATTTAAATCGCCGGAAATATTCAAAATCTCAAGTACAGTGGAGATCACTTCTAACCTCTCATCAAATCTGTCATAATCTGTCAGGAGAACTGTTCTAGGACAGTATGTAGAACTGTCATCCTGACACCTTTTAGACAGTTCTAGCTAGAACAGTTCTAACCTAGAACTGATTTGGTCAGTTCTACCTAGAACTGATTTAGACAGTTCTACCTAGAACTGATCCTGACAGTTCTACCCTAGAACAGTTTAAGACAGTTCTACCTAGAACTGACAAAATCTTTGGTCAGTTCTAAGGCTAGAACAGTTCTACGACTAGAACAGTTCTACGATTTGAACTGATTTGGTCAGTTCTACGGCTAGAAATGATTTAGTCAGTTCTATCCATAGAACAATTTTAAGAACTCTTTGTCTTAAATATGAATAAGTCAAAAGAATATAATATATATTAAAAAATTCTCATCACAGCACTGTTTTAACATTTCTCTAACTGCAGTGACGTCATTTAGAACTGTTCTACAATCCTGACAGTTCTACGGTTAGAACTGATTTAGTCAGTTCTGCTGACAGTTCTACGGTTAGAACTGATTTGGTCAATTCTGCTGACAGTTCTACGACTAGAACTGATTTGGACAGTTCTACCTAGAACAGTTTTAGTCAGTTCTACCATAAAACTGATCCTGACAGTTCTACCTAGAACTGATTCTGACAGTTCTACTTAGAACAGTTCTAGGTAGAACTGTTCTAGGACAGTTTAGAACAGTTCTATGACAGATTATTCTGACAGTTCTAATGAGAGGTTAGAAGCGATCTCCACTGTATAATGACAAAAGATATGCCCACAGAAAGTAGATTTTGTGATAAGGTTATACAAAATAAATAAGATTGGAAAATGCAAAAGGCTAAGCCTATGCAAGCTCCTCTCCACTGAACAGTAGTCAATGTATAAAAAGTAAAATAACAAAAATACCAAACTCCGAGGAAAATTCAAAACGGAAAGTCCCTAAGCAAATGGCAAAATCAAAAGCTCAAACACATCAAACGAATGGATAACAACTGTCATATTCCTGACTTGGTACACATATTTTCTTATGTTGAAAATTGAGGATTAAACCTGGTTTTATAGCTAGCTAAACCTCTCACTTGTATGACAGTCGCTTCAAATTCCATTATATTGACAACGATGTGTGAACAAAACAAACAGACATAATAGGTAAAACTGTCAAAAAAAGGGGTGCAGCAGTCAACGTTGAGTTATAATCTGAATCACTATAAAAACAAACAAATAATAAAGTGCATTTAAACAAGACGATTCATACTCCATTCTCAATTTTATAATACACAACGATAATGACAAGACATAATTATTTATTTCAAAACTAACCCATAGCTGACTGGAAGAATGCTTGGAATCTATTATTATCTTCGAATAATATTTTAATGATTATTTACTCTATGGGTGAAACATAATTATCTGTTTATCGGAGATATTTATTCAATGTGTTTGAAAACAAGTCTAAATTATCTTCTTCCAGTGTGTGTTTATTATAAAACTTTCTTGATAGACGAATGCTTGTCACAACAGACCATTTTAAATTTACCGAATACATTATGTTAAAGATTCTTAAAGGAAAGCTAAACTCATTTACAAACGCCATATTCACAAAATTGACCGTTACGGAATACGATAGGTCCGATTCTTTGTCAGAAGGTAAAACAAAATTCTCTTGTATTTCTTTCAAACACAGGTTCTAAATCAGTAAGTTATTAATATTATGTAATATGCATTAAACAATTGTCAACACTTTTCGCAAGTTAAAGATATTTTTTCTAATTGTCATCTTTTCAATGATATTGTAGTTGAGAAACACCCTCTGGTTTGAAATACCATCGATAATCTATAATTGTTTTTATGTCATCTTGTATGTACTAATTTTATAATGGTCTCTACACCTCTGAAACAATTTTAATTGTTTAAAAAAAGGCATCATGGTAGACTTGTAATTTCAGTAACACAGAAATCGCTGTCGGGTTTGTTAACTAAAATCTGCATCGATATTTTTGTACCTTTATCCGAAATTAAATTCCTACTGCAAACAACTGCTACACTTTGTGTATTACTCCTTTACCGAAAAACATTAAGAGTCTTCAATAGAATAAAACCAGACGCCATCATGGTACGACGTGAAATCAAACAACAGTGCAATAAAAAACAACACAGAATACTAAATACTTAAAAACACTTACCTCAACAAAAACAAGGGGCGAGTTTAACTCGACGATGCGCTTCTCGCGCTTCGATAATATTGTTTAGAAATTCTTTATCATACAAGAAGCACTTTCCGGAAAAGTTGGGACGGGTTTTCAAATGTTATACAACTACGTGTTTGTTCAATTTGCTTAACAGTATGAGACGGGAATAATTAAAATGTTCGAAACACTTTTATTTAGGAATGTCGACGGGAGAGTTTTAAAGCCAAACAGCATTTTTTTTTGTATTTTTTCCTGTGTTTTTGAGATAACGCACACTTTTGCGAAACTGGTTCTCCTGTCTAGATAAATGTTCGTATTATATGTGTATGGAACAATGTGATTATATATAGCTGGAACCCAGGCTAAAACCTTTGCGAGATTAAGGTTTGCGTAATCTCGCAAAGAATAATGTTATAACGCAAATGTTTGCGTTATCTCTCAAAGGTTTGCGTTATCTTGTAAAGGTTTGTGCTGTTTGGCAAAAGTTTGCGTTATATCGTAAATGCTATCTCGCAAAGGTTTATTTTATTATGCAAACATAGGAAGACATATTGAAAAAAAGTGTGTGTGGCGTTTATACGATTCCATAAATGTCAACATTTTTTATGAATACTTTTTTTTTTATTTCCGTAAATGTAAATGTTTTACCTCCTAAAAACGTCGAAAAGACAAACAGTTCACAAAACACAAAAATGTCACAAAAACCAAAGACTGAACAACACGAACCCAACCAAAACCGGGGGTTATCTCATGTAAGATGTGGTATGATTGCAAATGAGACAAATCTCCACTAAAGACCAAATGACTTAGATGGTAGCAACTATAGGTCGCCATCCGGCCTTCAACAATGAGTAAAATTTATATGTTTTTTTTTTCTTTCGAAGCAGATCTTTACAGTACCTTCGTTCGAAAGACAGCGATTTGAATTTTTTAAAGCAAATATTTCATGATTTGAAGTTGACCAGTACCACTGTGTATCATCATCACTAGATATGGGTACCCCGAAAGGGTGGTAAAACTAATGTGAAAGCAGGTAAGGTCAAATTCTTCTTATTTGTATTATATTCGACCTTTTGCTGAGGTTTTGTGATACTGATTCCTTTTAATGAAACTTGTTAAAACACATTTATACATCATACTTATCATTACTTTTCATTTGACGTTTTTTGTAGAACAAGGTTATATCATATGTACGCTTGAACAACTCGGTATTTGGAATTGAACTATTGTTTTCGCTGAGAAGTTCGTGTAAATAAAGAGGATACATTGAACGATGAATGTTTTTTTACTGTACGGGGAATATATACTTTTTGCTTTTCATCGCGTTGTGGTACCTGTACCTGGTGGTGTTTCTATACAGTGAAAACAGTATCATGTTTTAAAGATATTATCGAAAACAAAGCAAACAACACCAACCAATGTTAAATTTTATTTCAAGCGTCGTTTAAGATAAAGCTGATGTTTCAAGTTTAATCTCAAGCATTGTTGAAGATCAAGCTGATGTTTCAAGTTTAATCTCAAGCATCGTGTAAGATCAAGCTGATGTTTCAAGTGATTCAGTACTTTTCTAAAACGCTGTTTCAATGCGCAAAGGTGCAACTCTTGAAAAAGAACACCTCCCCCAAACGACAGTTAAAGATATTTATGATCAGGTGTTCATATTGATTGTACAAAGATGCGGAATCCGCATTGAAATCAGGTATTATGTAAACAATCGCGATCACGTAATTGACCCTAAAATGACAAAATAGCATTATATAAGACATTTTTATCGATAATATAAATTAACATCATATGGTGTGTATTTGACATTTTGCTTTTAAGGTCGTCCAAATAATATAACGACAAAACTACATAACATAAGAACAACATCAGATCATATTAAGGGAAAAGCACATCATAAAATGAATTGTGCGCAAAATATAAAAAAAAATGTCCATGCCTTTGGCATAATGTAAATATATTTGAACGTCATATAATGTCAAGTAAACACCATGATATAATGTCAAATTGACATCACATAATACAAAAAGGATTGCACCATATAATTCCAAGTACATATGTAATGTCGATTCGATATTAAAAAAGTAAAATTAGACCATATAACAGATAATCCCACCATAAAATTGTAAAAGCACATAAAATAATAAAAATAGACATAACAAATTATTGAGATAAGTTTTTGACGTTTTGTACTTACCCAATGTTACGTCCAACTGTACAGATATAGTTATAATATAAATGTAAAGACTCTCCATAACATAACAATTTCAAAGATCAGTCAGTGCACTAATGGATAGTACTTCTCATTTCCTTAAGTAGTTTGTGTTGTTTTTGACATTGCTTCTTCTTAAAATCAAGTCTGAAAATACATGCATGAAATGCCAACATAAAAAAAATCGATATCGATATCTCTCTTTTAAAACTATATATGTATTTTAAATTTAGGGGGTACGTATATAATAGGATTCCCATAAAGATTTACCGTGTGAGTAAAACAGTTCCCCCCTCCTTTCCAAACCCCCGCATGCATCTATAAAATAAAAATGTTTTCTAGTAATATGTTGTTGAAGAAAATTTTAATGCAATATTGCAAATTCATATTTTTTTGTAAACATTTGCATTCTAATTCAAACGAAAATATAAACAACTAAACAATCAAACCTAAACGTTATAGTCGTGGGAAAATACAGATATTCGAAAAAAAAAAAAGAATAATAAAGCATAGCGCTGGCGAAAATAGTCAGTATAATAATTTCAAATTCCTTAATTAACACTGCAATTAAATGGACCGACGATTTGCTTCCCTTGTGATTGGCATACATTTCATTGACAACGAAGAGATAGCGGATACAGCAGAAAAGTATATTATCTTCAAGTTGTTTTTAAATATAGCTTTTCAACTCGATATGGTGAGTCAACAGAGTTGCGTTACGTTCGACCATGTTCGAAATATACAAATTTTATTAAAAGGATTGTGATCCTTATTAAACAAAACTTCCCCAACAGAGTTATGGAGAAGAACTATTAAAATTACCACTACACACGTGTTACGGTCACGATGACGAATTGAGCTATCAACTCTGTTGACACACCATATTATTTTTTCGTAAATTGTTTTGTTATGAATAAGGCCGTTAGTTTTTTCAATTGAATTGTTTCATACTTTTCATGTCGGGGACTTTTATAGCCGACTATACGATACGGCTTTCAACAATGGGTTTTTCTCATTGTTGAAAGCCGTACGGTTGCCTATAATTGCTTACATCCACTTCATTTGAACTTTTGTGGATAGTTATCTCATTGGCAATCATACCAATTCTACTTATTTTTATTTTGTAAGTCCTGTGTGTTTTTTTTTTCAATTTTGGTGCATTTGTATATATATGTTTCGGTGTTTAGCGTGGCGTCCTTTGGTTGAACTTGTATACATTATGTTTAAGGGGCCAGCCTCTGGGTGTGGGATTTTCTCATTGCCTTGTGCTGTTTTCTGCTCTTTGTTGGGTTGTTGTCTCTTTGACACATTCCCCGTTTCCATTCCCTTTTCTATTGTTTACCATTTCAATGTTAACTCATGTGTTGTGGTTCTTGATCTGTTTGCTTCATATAGAAATGTTGGGCTCAATGAAAAGAGATTTGAAAGTTGATGAAGATGTAAATTGTGGTCTTATCATGGAGTCGGGAAAAGTAAAACAAATTACTTGACAACGTCGTTGACCTGACTTCTTGACACATGCATTATTATTCCTGTTAATTACATATTATCTGCACAGTGCTATGGAAAATCCTTAAGAGAAACCTTTAATGTAATATGTGGCATTTATACATATTCGCTTTCTTGATATTTCATACCAGAACAATGTATCTTGTGCACATTACCAATACGTTTTACGTTTCAAAATCTCTTCCGCCTTTTATTTTACGTGTGGGCATGTATTTTACAGGGATGCATGTACATAAGAAATTTCAGGATAGACGAAGTTTCAATTTATTTGTTTCATTTGATTGACAATGTTTAATGTGAAAACTATACCTTGTTAGAAAAGTCAAAAACTCATGTGCATAATACCTACAAACTTGAACTATTCGATAAAATGTCAATGCTATATGTTCTTTATTGTTCATCATACAACATAAATACTTACGATCTAGAACTTTGTTTATCCAAATGTTGTCTATGTAATCCTTGGACTTTTGTAGATTTTGATATTCCTATCGCCTTTTCTGTTTTCTGTATAATCATGACAGTTGTTAAAATCACCAACTTATTATTTATTTTCTCTTCGATAAATTGCAATTAACAATGGCATTGCTATGTCGGCACTTGTTTTTCTCTTTTGAAACGCATAGACTTTTTAGGATCACTTAATATTATTGTTCGAGTGATTGATACTAAATGGACTATAATATTGTTCTATTGTATAATAAATATTGGACGTAATTTCCATTTTGTTTGTTATTCAATTTAAGCTTAAAATTATCAATGAACATATTAATCAGGAATCGAGATACATGTACGTCACATGTTATCTGTAAACTGAATATGTGCGGAAAGTCGGAAATGACACGTGGCCCTTCATCAAGACCAAATGAAACACTCGACAAAAAAGTTAAACAATATCTGAAATTATTTAGCTGGAAATTCTTTCAAGATAAATCATCCAAAGAATTTTTTTTCAATCCAAACTTAACTCTGACTAATATCCACACCACGCAATGTTTGTATTTTTTATACCTTGATTTTCGTAATCTTCATCCAACAATTATGGCATTTTGAATTATGAAATTTTGGAAAGACTATCCTTTGCAACTGTAGCCCCCCCCCCCCCCTTTCCCCCTTCTGCGTGTATCCGATTGAGAACGTCTCAGTCTGTCGTAAAGTTTTCACATGATAGTAAATAGTCATCCTTTACGACAGACAAATACAACTGTCAGTAAGTCATGTACTGTGTTACATCTCTAAATAAAGCCGTCGAGGAAAGGCATTACTCGACTTACAAAAGCTACGGTATATTTTTATGTAGCCTAGTTGACCCAATGGTTTTTGGCGATGGACACATTACAAGAGATATTGTTATCAGGAAATTAAAACCATACTAAATGTTACACATATATACTTTCACGGTACTACAATCTGTCGATACCTATAGTTTGGCATCGCACAAGGTCATGTTTTTCTCTGACTGTTAATGACGTCTTTACACTAAATCCATTGGATGTTGGATGTGTATTGATTGATATTCTAGTTTTAGATACATGATTTTTTTATAAGTTATTATTGGCTTTGAACTAGCTGTCAGTAACTGCGAGCTTGTACTCTCAGATCTGTACTTAGTGTCTTTTTGTTGTGGGGATGTACCCGACCATGTCTACTCTGTGTTTTTGTTAGATGTATTTCTATTTGTATCCATCTGATGAGTTAAGCCTTTTTCAACTGATTTTATAGTTTGTTCTCATGTTGTAATGTTACACCACTGTCCCAGGTTAGGAGGAAGGTTGAGCTATCACAAACATGTTTAACCCCGCCACATTCTTTATGTGCCTGTCCCATGTCAGGAGCCTGTAGTTCAGTTGTTGTCATTGGCTCATGTCTGTCATATTTGTGTTTTGTTAATTGCTTTGTTATAAATTAGAAATTAGGCCGTTAGTTTTCTCAATTGAATTGTTTCATATTTTTCATATCGGGGCCTTTTATAGCTGACCATACGATACGAGTTTTTCTCATTGTTGAAGGCCGTACGGTTGCCTATTTTTTGCTTACATCCACTTCATTTGAACTTTGTTGGATAGTTGTCTCATTGGCAATCATACCACATCTCCTTATTTTTATATTATTTGGATGTAACAGAAGCAGGAGTTCAAATCCCACTGATGGAAGAACAAACATTTGCAAATTAATTTGCTGCAGATTTTACATTGTTGGGCTAAATTTCAGACGGAATTTAATCAAAATAAACACAGCGGTTTGAAGTCTGATGCTTTCATTCTACACGGGACTAAATTGCCATATAAGCGGGAGGTTTAGCTAGCCATAAAACCAGGTTTAACCCACCATTTTTTCTAAACGTGTCCTGTACCAAGTCAGGAATATGGCAGTTGTTATCAAATAGTTCGTTTCTATGCATGTTGGCGTTTGTTTTTGTTGCAGTTCATTGTTTCTGTTGTTCCGTTCTGTTCCTCTTATAGTTGATGTGTTTCCTTCGGTTTTGGTTTGTGGCCTGGATTTGTTTTCGCTTAATCGATTTATGACTTTTGAACAGCGGTATACTACTGTTGCCTTTCTATCATTTAATGTTGCAGGGAAATCAGTATACTTATTTATGCTTTATGTATTTATAGCACGTGATGCATGATGTATAGCAGGAGACGCTTACTCGTCGAAACATTCGGTCTCCCACATAAACGTTTGAATAAACGAATGTTGAAAATGAAATGTAGGGTAGCAAGTTTGTGTTCAATTTAACTCACATTAAATAACGAAACATTTCAGTTCTAAATCTCCTGATACACCTAACTATTAGTCTCCTAGATCGTAGTTAATGTCCTTGCCGCCCTTAGTACCTTTCCACTAGATATTGTTATATATTGATTGGCAGCTGTAGATTTTCTACCACATGAATAGATTATCTAAGCAGTATTTGACAAAAACCTTTTGAAATTTTGGGTCCGTAATGCTCTTCAACTTCGTACTCGGTCTCGTTAACTTTTTGATTCGATCGTCACTGGTAAGTCTTGTGGACGAAATGCATGTCATGCGTACAATTTTAATCCTGGTTGCTATGATGAGTTTATCTGATATGACGGAGAATGCGTTATTTATGAACTTATTTTGGTGCACGAAAGCTATTAAATCGCCCTTGTTCAAACTAGCGATCTTGCTTCAAAGTAGATAAACCTTTAATTTTCATCAGCACTAGTTTACCAAATTCAATTTCCAAGTGGCTTTCAAAACAAAAGTTAGAACAATCGTTATCGTTAAATATTTAAACATCGAGATGAGTTTCTACATAAGTTCCAAGCCCAATCAACTGTAAACTGGAGTGCATTTTTTTAATTTCATTTAGATATCAATTTGAAAAACAAAACAATAGTGCAGGGAGCCAAAATACACTCGATGGGCGTAATATATAGAGGCGCCAGAAAAAGCGACGTGTGCTTCTTTTAGCGATAGTATCTGACATATGATGCATTCTAAACGAGCGATGGAAAAATGTTCAGATTGAGTTATCGACCTTGTACCAGACAAATATCAACTGAAAAGTTCATTCAAATGTAAAATATGTTCTGTCGCCAATTACAATTGTACTAAACGAAAATATTGTCGTTACTTAAATTAAGTTAAGCTTCTCGTATCGTATTTAATACGCACAAACGTGTAATATACACTAAAAGCCTATAAATAGTGAGCAAAAAAACTGAGAAACGTACATTTAATATATTTTATTTAAGACAACATAAATCAATAAAAAATTATTGATCATAACCTAGTTACAATAACGTAATAGGAATTATTTATACATTACATATTAACATATTATTGGTAAACATTGGCACACTGCAAATACAACCATCTTACTAAAGTTTAAGCGTTCTGTATGTTCTATGTCTAAATATACAATACTGAAGAGCGATTTTTTCACACAAGGAACATTAAATAGTACATTTTGACGTTATGAAAATTAAAATACCAACTCTGATTTATCGCAGCTGCGTATTATCACATCCCCCATAGCCAAGCGGACGCCGAACGTTAGATAGGGTTCTACTGCCAGGAATGGCCATATTTATAGTCTCCATTCTTCACTTTGGTTGAAGGTAAAGACAAGCTAGAAATGTTTGATTTCGTACCAGAAAAATGCGTGGTTGATTTGTCAATTAGTTTTAAGCTCTTCAGTGCTTGCACAGTACAAATGGTAATGAATACGTAAATGAAATGGTCGAAAACAGATTAGAATGGAATCCTGAGACTGTGAAGTGAAGTTGGTTAAATTGAACAGATGAATACGAAGAAAATGTTTAGAAATAGGAAATGCAACGAAGAATAATTTCAGCTTAACACCCATTGAAGATCGCCAAGAAAATGAAAGAAACCAGGAATTCAAACGTTTCTTTAAATTAGGACACTGAACATGAACAGGTCTCATATTATTACATGTGATTTGAAAACCGACACTTTTAATTGTATATTATATTTCTGCAAATGGTAGTGGCCAATTACTGACTGTGGCAAGTATTTTGATAACTATTGATACTGTATGTTATCGTTTTCGCAATAATGATATTAAACAGAACAGACCTTAATTGTATTGAATTAATATGTACAAAAATGCAGTGAGAAGCTTTCAGATGTGATTCAAATCTCACGAAGATTTCAAAATATAGATACACGTCCAAGTCTTAATTCCGTTTGTCTCTAAGAAATGTGTTTGGAAAATAAATTTCACATTAGCATACAAATCAATAGTTTCTTTTATTCTGCTGACATTATATGATTTGAAAAGTATTCTCCTTTTTTCATCAGTTTCCTTTTGATAAACTTGTTTGCTAGTTTGTTTGTTTTGGAATTTCGTTTCAAAACTTGTTCCGTTTGACATTTATTTTTTCAAATTTTATAAGGTCGAGTAATATAATTAGGCACACTACAAAAATCAAGAAAATCGCCGCCGCTATCCCGATTCTTTGGGATGATGTTCTGTTATCACCAGCGCTGTTTAACTTTCTCAGTGATGAAGTGAGGATTGACCTCCGAACTCTTAGTTCTCTTTTCAGAATCTCCAACTCTTCTGACATGATAGTCTGCAACTCCTCTTTTGTATATTTAGAAGACCAGGCGAATGTTGGACTCTCACAAGTGCACTGACAGACACCTTGAAAAAAAAGCTAAGGTTAATATTTGCATTATAATTAGTTAATTTTACAAAACGGACTTTGTAGGGTAATTTTAATTTGACTGTACTAAGTATTTCAAAAACGAAGACAAATTCAGGCTTAGGACGAATGAATAAAATTAAAATAACTTATATAAAAACAAGTTAGCAGTTAACAATTCATCAGGTGATGGTGGGTGCGCAAGAGGGCGATATTTCTTTACATGTTGAGTCTATACATGAATTACAGAAGATGTGAAATATGGGTCAATGTGTCAGCAAAAATAATAATTCCTAAAAATTACTATATACATTTAGTAAAGACTTCGAATATTATTGTAGGTGTTCGAGCCTTGTTCCGATTGAGAATATTTCATTAGTTATGCATAGTTTATTTATGTTTTCGGGTGTATTCTCCATGCAATTTATTCAGCTCGTGCTTAGGGGAGAGAGGGGGTTAAAATATATCAACCAATCAACAACTGTCTACAATACAGTTCCATAATTAATTCGATACCACATACATGTGTCCTCAATGGTATCATTCATACCTACGGAAATGTTTAAGAACTAAATCTCTGTGAGTATTGCTTGACAACTTCCACGAGTCGTTATTATTAAGCTTTTCTGGTCTCCAAATCCGTTTTTTTATGGCTATTTTCATAAGTTTTGCTTTTAATAGAGGATTACATCTACTGTAACATTCATTCTAATACCCAACATAACGAAGCAACTACTGTATATATATATATATATATATATTATCCGTCTGTCAGTATTCTTTGTTACCGAGTGACAAATCAATAACTTTATTTTGAATTAGTAGCAACCTTTCAGTGTGAAATAGGAGATACTGTGATGTCTTTTAAAAAATCAACTTAATTCACGCGAGATTTTATGTTTAGATTCTTATCCTAACACAACACCGTACTTCATTCTAAAGATAGCAATAGTAACAAAAGTCATAGGGAACTCTTACTTAAACATTTGTTTGCTTATATGAATATTCTAAATTTGGTAAATAATTTTTAATTTGAAACTTACTCTGATTCAACTTGATACCATCCGTACTAAGGCTATTTCCGGTTAACGTTGTTATTTCAATCACTGTGTCTTTAGGATCCGTCAAGTTCCTTCCATACACTTCCACTTCACACAACGTCAATGCCTGGTACGTAATATTGAAATCGACACCGTTTTGTTTGTAAATTTGAACATATCTTCCTATAGTACCAGAGTGACAAGTTATGTTTATGACCAGTGGAGATATTCCATCATGATGATAGCAAAGGTCAGGTGTACTTTTGTTGTAGTCTTCCCATGTAGGAATCACTGGATTATAAACTAATACATCATAATCAGCAAGTCGGTCATCTATAAAGATCAATCAAGCTAACGCTATTAAGATTGGATAATTATTTATTCGGGTTTCATATTGATTTCATTTCAATTCTTCAATGAGTCATGGTAGTAGCGTTAAGAATAAAATTTTATCATTAGACAAAACAAGGGATAAAGGGTGTCATGTAAGGTATTAGTACAAATTACATGCATACATATTATTATGTATGCATAGCGGAGACGCTTACCATATCCATGCACTCGGTCTCGCATCATTTTGTGTTCCCTCAGAGTTTGCTTTTTACCTTGATTTATCTCTTCTAAATCGATTTACAAGACTTGAACTTCGGAAGACTACTGTCGTTTTAATTTATAACTATTTTATGTTGCATAATGAAATCGAGAATGGAAATGGGGAATGTGTCAAAGAGACAACAACCCGACCATAGAGCAGACAACAGCCGAAGGCCACCAATGGGTCTTCAATGCAGGGAGAAACTCCCGCACCCGAAGGCGTCCTTCAGCTGGCCCCTAAACAAATATGTATACTAGTTCAGTGATAATGGACGTCATACTAAACTCCAAATTATACACAGGAAACTAAAATTAAAAAAGATACAAGACTAACAAAGGCCAGATGCTCCTGACTTGGGACAGGCGCAAAAATGCGGCGGGGTTAAACATGTTTTTTGAGATCTCAACCCTCCCCCTATAAGTTTACATTTGTACGAAGCAAAATATAAGTAATAGTAGTCAAACTATATCCATAGTAAGCTGTATTGTTTTCCGCACGGTAAGTTGACTAATATAAAGAAGTAAGAAGATGCTCAAGAAAAAAGACTAAAGACAAACCACAGTCCGAAACACACTACATACAATACTTTGTATTGAAAATCACAAACCGTCCTAAAATGCGGGAATGATAAACTCCCGGAAGGGTGAGCAGGTCCTGCTCCGGGATCCACTAGTGACGCCAGTAATATTATACTATTACTATCTGTAATTGTAATCGCTTACAAAGAGTTATATCGCAATAGACATGTAAATACAGATGGATAATGACAGACAAAAAGGCATTTAATGAATAATTAATGATAGTTGTGGTACATATAAACAATTTAACAATGTCCTTGACGACACTCTTGTTGGTAACGTTCATGAAGTTAGGATAGTAAAGGACATTGTTAAATCGTTGTCTGAATTTGGCGAAAAGGCATGAAAGCTCTAGTGACATTAATATTATTTAAACGAACTTTAATTAATATTTGATGTGAAATGTAGTCTTTGCGAATTATTTATTTTGATTCATACATTTTATGCACCGTTTTTATTGACTTTTGTGAATAAAAATAAATTTAATATATGTATATGGCATCTAACCCTTTTGGTGCTGTCTATAGAGCGTATGTGTTGAGAATATTCAATGAAACACATGTTGGGCACACTGAAATCTGCAGCTTGGGTTTATAAAAATAATTATCTTACCTCCTATACATTTCTAGAAATATGATTGGGTAAAAGCGACCACGTGGAGTAATATGGGGTTAGTGGGCGTGTTTTTTTTAATATTGAGTTAGTAGCAGTGTTACGTCCCTTTGTAAAAAATATACACTGGCCTGACAGTATCAAGGAATAAATGTATTATTATCTGGAATTTATATTATTATGTAAAACGTAAAACATTACCACAACATAAATCCGCCCGGTTGTATATAGTGATATTATCAACTTTATATTGTTGTCCGAGGTCAACTGTCCACCAGTTAAATGGTTCACGAACGAGCGTGTGACTACATAAAGCTCCATTCTTCATATATTGTTGTGTGTCGCCATCAACAGCGACTCCGGGTAAATATTTAATATTGGTACTGTATGTAGAACTCTGTCTGCATTCTTTATATAGTGCCAAATTGGTCTGTCCTAAAATAGAAAAAAAAAAACAACAAAAGCTTTAAATTAAAATTAATTTTTTTTTCAGTATTATAATTTAAGTTTTAACGTTATTCGAGAAAACTCGTTTTTGTCTACATTTCATTCTTTCTAATTTTAGTTATAAAATGTAATTTAATTATTAAAACCGTACATTAGTGGAATTATTAAACTTAAGACTCCAACGTTCCTGTATCGCTCACCTGCATTTTTGCATAAAACTGTTACAGTGCAACTGGAATATTTGTGTTGAATGGATATTTTGTGGATAAAAGTCTTGCCTTACTGTTCATTTGCTAGACAGAGATTTTTTTTTTTGTCTTTCCATAATTCACAGTTTACAAGATAATAAGCAAAATCCCCCCAAAAAATGCGCAAAAATCGTCGGCGATACGGAGTCAAATGATGACTGAAGCCATGTTAACTTAACTTTAAACTTTTTATTGCATATAGTTGTCACTCTATTTACTATTGTTTCTGCCAAAAACACAAAATTACATAAAAGGACAATAATTCCTTTCAGGAGTTGAATGTTGATTTCTACCTTAATGATTTAATTGTAAATCTTTAATTACTGTCCACTGTTGCTATTCAAAGTGTTCTTTTATACATACATGTATCAACTTTAAGTTTATAACTCAAGCAGAAAGAACGGTAAAAATCATAATTTAAGGCAATTACTCCAACATGTATAAGGAGTCATCTGACTATTTCAATCATGTTTGTTCATTTTGAAGGTCTGCTGTTGCTGATTTTTTTTTTTGCAATTTATACTTTCTCTCTTTCTATTATAGTTTTAAAAAAAAGAGACAGCGACATAAACAATAGGTAAAACAATCATTCAATGACAATAACTCAACTAAAAAAGTGGTTTGGAAGTTTTGGTCGAAATAGACAGTGGGTATATTTTAACATTCGGAGCCTTTCAGCCCTCACAGATATCCATGGCAAGAATGTTCAGAATGTCAAAATAGCCACTGTGAATTTAGTCATGTGTGCTGAGATTGTTTTTGAACAATGTACGAATTTAATTGACCGTTATGGTGTCACGGCACTAAATCACCCACTCACATTTAGAACATATATAAATGTTGCCCTATTCTGACAAACAAATAGCACTGTTGTTGGTTACTTCAAATAACAATTGAGTTTACATGAATGTAACTTTTCTGATTGTGAAATATCTTTAATTTGATCATTTTGGGTTTTAATCGACTTGTGCATTGATTTGCATCACAATTTTTGGGTAGGTTTGCTCAATAGTACGCTATTTTCAGAATACCGACATGCTGTTGTAAGTAGCAGGTTACTTCCGGAACACCGTGTGTTACTACAAGACTTTATTGAAAGTTGGATGTGTACTGATTAATATTTTAATCTTAGATGCATGATTTTTTTCATAAGTTGCTGTTGGCTTTGAACTAGCTGTCAGTAACTGCGAGTACTCTCAGATCTGTACTTACTGTCTTCAACGAATTATGATAGTTTGTTTTTATGTTGTGCTGTTACACCACTGTCCCAGGTTAGGGAGAGGATTGAGCGCTCACAAACATGTTTAACCCCGCCACATTCTTTATGTATAAAAATGAAAAGATGTGGTATGATATTGCCAATGAGACAACTCTCCACAAGAGTCCAAATGACACAGAAATTAACAACTATAGGTCACCGTACGGCCTTTAACAATGAGTTAAACCCATACCGCATAGTCAGCTATAAAAGGCCCCGAAATGACAAATGTAAAACAATTGAAACGAGAAAACTAACGGCCTGATTTGTGTACAAAATAATGAACGAAAAACAGATATGATATACAGCAACAAACGGCAACCACTGAATTATAGGCTCCTGACTTGGAACAGGCACATACAGAATGTGACGGGGTTAAACTAGTTTGAAGGCGCGCCTGTCCCAAGTCTGGAGCCTGTCAGTGGTTATCGTTGGTTCATATCTGTCATATTTTTTTTTTCGTAAATTATTTTGTTATAAATTAGGCCGTTAGTTTTCTCAATTGAATTGTTTCATATTTGTCATGTCGGTGCCTTTTATAGCCTGTATGTATGGGGTTTTCTCATTGTTGAAGGCCGTATGGTTGCCTATAATTGCTAACATCCACTTCATTTGAACTTTGGTGGATAGTTGTCTCATTGGCAATCATACCACATCTCCTTATTTTTATATTTATACATTGGTTGAAAATTGGAATGTAGAAATCAGGATTCATGGTTTTCATGAAGTTAAAGTAAAAATAAAATATCTAGAGAAAATTGAAAAAGTTGTTGAATGTATAGGCATTTTGAATTGGTGGTGTGACACCTTTATTGGCGATGGCAGTGAAGAAGAAAAAAAATTATAGTTATTTTCTTAACTCATCATTTTTTTGTCAGTAATACATTTCCAGAGTAAAGACCTAAACCTGTTGTTGTGCTATATGTCTAACTTAACAATATCCATGTATGTAAAATAAAGTCGGAAATAATTATCAATGCATATTTGGTTGTTTTTGCGGTATTTAAATGTAACAATGAAACTAAGGTTGTTCACTACCAAACAAGATTGTCGTCATGAAGATTTAATGAAAATACATGATGCTTGCCTGCTATAATTTTCACGACATTTCATGTATTTGAATCTAGCATAGCTGAATATAAAAACTGAATAAATTCACCCCAATCCTATAAATTGTCTTAAATAAAAGTGTTCTACCTAGATACTATTTATCAACTTACAGATACTAGGAAACTAATAAATTGATTAATTGGTGTTTAATGCCACTGTCAGCACAGTTGGCTATTTCGTGACGGCCAATTTTTATTGGTGGAGGAAGCCGGAGTGACGGAGTGAACCACCGACCTTCGGTCGCAAAACCTACAATCCTAGTCAATTACGCACCTGCCTCGTGCAGGATTCGAACTCACAACCTCAGTGTTGACAGGCTAGTGATATAATAGTTAAACTACTAATACCAGTTGGCAACCGAGTCCCACCATGGTTGGACTAGAAGTGTAAAGCGCTATTATATTGTATACACCAATTACTGTTAAACATTATGTACTTTTAACCGTAAAAATCTTGTAATAATTATATTGATTTGAATACTGCTAAAAGAGCATATAAGAATTATGAGTGTAAACTTAAGCGTAGTTATAGACATAAAGGTTATCTTGTTTAAACTATCCAAGAAAATTTACCTAATTTTTGCGGAAAAATCAGATTATATTTGAAATAAATATTGCTGATTTGTTTGTGATACCGGTATTTCATAGACACTGTGTAGCATCACCACCGGACATAGGTACCCTGAAGCAGAGAAACAATGATAGCAAAAAGTATCTATTCTCTTCCCCGTACAGTAAATCCGCTTTATTAACACGAATTTCTCTAAAAACAATAGTTTATTTCAAAATACAGTCTTGTTCAAGCTTAAATATGATATAACTTTGTTCTACCAAAACGTCAAATGAAAATTTGAATGATAAATGTGGTTTAACAAGTTTAAAATCGTCACATGCGTCTTTGAACAGGTACCACCTGTCCAATTTTGACGATTTGTTGAGAGAGAAAGCCAATTAAGAATCATAATCAGCCATAAATAGTAGTTAAATTATTAGAGACCAGTATCGCAAAACTTTACTTGTCAGCAAAACGTATGACTCGTTTGATTCGTAAGTGTTTATTAATGTTTTTGAGATAAAGGATGTACACACATCTCCTATGATCAGATAAGGGTGTACACACATCTCCTATGATGAGATAAGGGATGTACACGCATCTCCTATGATCAGATAAGGGTGTAGACACATCTCCTATGATGAGATAAGGATGTACACACATCTCCTGTGATCAGATAAGGGTGTACACACATCTCCTATGATCAGATAAGGGATGTACACACATCTATAATCAGATAAGGGTGTACACACATCTATGACATAAAAGGTTAATTTGAACTGCCAAAATGTTATTAAGGCTAAAGGAAATGTATGTTCTACTTAGAAAACGATAGATTTCAGTTTCATGATAAGC
The DNA here is from genome assembly GCF_021869535.1 of Mytilus californianus. Lineage (NCBI taxonomy): Eukaryota > Metazoa > Mollusca > Bivalvia > Mytilida > Mytilidae > Mytilus > Mytilus californianus. The sequence continues at coordinate 2,254,404 of NW_026262745.1, read as the reverse complement.
GTAATTTTAAAATACTTATTTAAGTTAGTGATAATAGTATATCAAGGTCGAGCTATTAAGAGCTCATGTTCAATTGTTCAAAATGTACTCATTTAATTTGTTTAAATGCATGTTTTTACATTGGCTAGAGGTATAGGGGGGGGGGGGTTGAGATCTCATAAACATGTTTAACCCCGCCGCATTTTTGCGCCTGTCCCAAGTCAGGAGCCTCTAGCCTTTGTTAGTCTTGTATTATTTTTAATTTTAGTTTCTTGTGTACAATTTGGAATTTAGTATGGCGTTCATAATCACTGAACTAGTATATATATTTGTTTAGGGGCCAGCTGAAGGACGCCTCCGGGTGCGGGAATTTCTCGCTGCATTGAAGACCTGTTGGTGACCTTCTGCTGTTGTCTGTTCTATGATCGGGTTGTTGTCTCTTTGACACATTCCCCATTTCCATTCTCAATTTTATTTCCATTCTGTGTTTATTTTGTAGATGTATTCTTATTTACTATATAGTTCCACAAATATAACTTTAAATCCATACTGAATCCTACTGAATCATAGAAAAATGGGTTAGAACCAACCTCTAAACGACCTAAAGGTCTGTAACGAGGAGCATCCAAATTGCATCCATGCTAAACTACACATCCGTAAATATCGACTAACTAATGTTTTGTTTTATTTCTCCACATTTTCAGCACAGTTTGACAATAGTCCATGCTTACTATACATTTTGAAAGAAATGGATGCCTGTGACCTATTTTAATTGCTCATTGTAGGTGTTGACTTTTTGTGGATGTCGCATGCGACGTTTCCATAGATTTTACTCTTTTCAATGAATACTTCATCTGTTGATATACAATGTGACCGTTTTGTGTATATTTAAGGATATCTAGCTTTGTTGAAAAACGTGTATTATGGCTGTTTATAAAAATACAAATTGTTTAGTCTCTATGAAAATCTTAAAGATTCCCGCTGCTTTTTTGTTTGGCATAATAGGTGCAAATTGGGTACTCGGTGCATTTGTGTACTGTGACGTTATAGTCATTCGAACTTTTAAAAAAAAATAACGAATCTGCTCTTCAAAAATAATCTTTTTATTAGCAAATATGTAACTGAACTTATTGTTTCAATTTGCGTTATTGAGGTCCAATTTTAACCTCCCATTATCAGTCCTTGGAAGGTCTGGGAAAAGCTTTGTATTTCAAGTTGAGCATTTTTAATTCGTAGGTTAAAAAAACGTTTGAAGATTGGAAAATTGTTCTGCAAATTTGTCGACATATAACTACATGTATCTTTATAATTTCAATGTGTTATGTTCATTTTGATATTATGTCAACACATAATTAAGGCAAGAGACGTTTAATTGTTTTACCGTATAAAGATTTTGTGGTTTCTTCTAAACAAAGCAAAATAAGTTTTTACTTTCGAACAGCCGTGAGAGTGGATAGGTATTATTTGGAATTTTTGTAGTTTCTTTTTAAGAATTCCTAAAAGTAGGATTGAAGAGTTATAACATTTTATTCACAATGTACTAAAAGAATAATTCCAAATATACAGTAACTATTTCTTCACATTAAACAAGGTAACGGGTAGAATTATTATCATGTCTCCTGTGAATCATGGCTAGACATTGTTGCATATCTATTCAAATTAGAATGTCATGGGATGGTTATTAAGTTTTGAATAGAACTAAAGGCTCTAAAGAGTCTTTGTCGCTCACCTAGGTCTATGTGGATCTTCAACAATGAACATTTTCCAACATTGTTGACTAGAATAGAACTAAAGGCTCTAAAGAGTCTTTGTCGCTCACCTAATTCTATGTGGATCTTCAACAATGTACATTTTCCAACATTGTTGACTAGAATAGAACTAAAGGCTCTAAAGAGTCTTTGTCGCTCACCTAGGTCTATGTGGATCTTCAACAATGAACATTTTCCAACATTGTTGACTAGAATAGAACTAAAGGCTCTAAAGAGTCTTTGTCGCTCACCTAATTCTATGTGGATCTTCAACAATGTACATTTTCCAACATTGTTGACTAGAATAGAACTTGTATTTCTGTTTCTGTTTACAGTTTCTCTCCAGTTTCTTTAGTTTTTGCCCAAAACAAAAACAAAATCACAAAAGAGCAAGATGTCGTCATTTAAAGGCTATCCCTCCTTAAAGAACTTATTTTACTAATAAAAGATTTTAGGAAATTTGAATTATTTGTAGATCTTGTCTTGCTGATCATTTTTGCTATTTAAAGTGTACATCTATCATTCATACATTTCAAGGTAATAGGCAAAACATTGGTAAAAAATCGTTATTAAATCAGAGCAAGAAGGAGTCGATTGACGATTTCGGCCAGGTTGACTTATCTGTAGATCTTGTCTTGCTTGTCATGTTTTTATTATTTGAAAGTGTCTATGTATTTTTTATAGTGTTCAAGATAATACTAGTGAGCAAAAAAACTAAAAACTGGTAATAATAGTCATTAACCAGCAATAACTCCAATTTAGAGTTAACTGAAAATTCGTCTTTTAGGGGCAATAACTCCAATAAGAAATTGTCTGACAGTTTTATTCAAAATAGACTATACATGTAGGTAGATCTCAACATTCTGAACATTTTTGCCCTGTCATATTTTCTCTATTTATAGCGGTTTTCAAGGTAAAAGACAAAACTTGGTTTTTACCCTATGTTCTATTTCAGACATGTTGGTATGTTGTTTAGCAGGCTGGGTTATCGGAAACATTTTTTTAAGCTAGATACCCAAATGATGTTTATTTTTTCTGTTAAAAAGTGATGAGAAAAGTTCATGAGAAAATGTGAGCTGAAAAGGCTTTTAACCGTTTTGGAGTGTAAACAATTATTTGGATGTTTTAGATAAATGACATGCTTTTGGTGGTCCTTTTGATTTCGTTGACAGTTTTGACCTTTCCACTCTTTGTACTACGCTTCCACACAATTTTATTAAACAAAAGTTTTCCTATCTAATTAAATGGTCGTATGATAAATCTGGATGCAAATTTATTTGCTGCAAATCATATAAAGGCCTTATCTCTAATGAGAAAGGTAAATATGATAGATATACTTACTGAAGGTGTGATGTGATGATTAAAGTACTAAATTTTCTCCTTGACAACATATATGTACGTTTCGGCAATAAAGTTTATCGACAGGTTGTAGGTATTCCTATGGGTACCAATTGTGCCTCGTTGATAGCAGACTTTTTCCATTACTGTTATGAATCACAGTTTATGGTTAAACTCAGTAAAGAACCGTCTAAATTCCATTTAATTGAAAAATTCAACAACACTTACCGCTATCTTGATGATATTTTTTCGTTAAATAATCAAGAATTCTCTAAATATACTGCTGATTTTTACCCAAAGGATCTTACATTAAATAAATCAAATATTAACAGCAATTACTGTCCTTTCCTAGATTTAGATATTTCAGTATTACACCAGAAACTCTACACAAAAATTTACGACTAAAGGGATGATTTTTCTTTCCCTATTGTTGATTTTCCCTTTTTGGACGGTGATGTTCCTTTGGCACCGTCTTACGGTGTTTATATATCCCAATTCGCTCGCTGTGCTCGTGTCTGTCGTGACGTTTTGGATTTCAATAAGCGTAAACTATGTATTACTAGTAAATTATTAAGTCAGGAATTTCGTTACCACAAATTACTTAAAACCTTTACTAAATTCTTCCATAGATACAAAGATTTGGTCTGCAAGTTTGACTGTAGAAAAACTTATTTCAAACGGTATAGCACAACCTAAATTTCACGGTGATCTTGTAAACCGAGCCCGGAAATTTAGATACGATCCGGGTAAACTTATCAATCCTTTAAATAAATTTATTCTAAAAGGTTACCTATTCAACACTGTAATTAAATCTTTGAATATTGTTTGTATTGGTATAAATATTGATGTCGGTATCAGTAAATTAAAACCATACTAAATATTACACATATTTACTTTTATGGTACTACAATCTGTCGATACCTATAGTTTGGCATTGCACAAGGTCATGTTTTTCTCTGACTGTTAATGACGTCTTTACACTAAATCCATTGGATGCTGGATGTGCACTGATTGATATTTTAGTCTTAGCTACATGATTTTTGTTATTAGTTGTTATTGGCTTTGAACTAGCTGTCATTAACTGTGAGTACTCTCGGATCTGTACTTAGTGTCTTTTTGTTGTGGGGATGTATAAGTACCCGCCCACGTCCACTCTGTGTTTTTGTTAGATGTATTTCTATTTGTATCCATCTGATGAGTTAAGCCTTTTTCAACTGGTTTTGATAGTTTGTTCTTATGCTGTACTGTTACACCACTGTCCCAGGTTAGGGGGAGGGGGTGGGGTTGAGCGCTCACAAACATGTTTAACCCCGCCACATTCTTTATGTCCCTGTCCCAAGTCAGAAGCCTGTAGTTCAGTGGTTGTCGTTGGTTGATGTCTGTCATATTTGTTTTTCGTAAATTATTTTGTTATTAATTAGGCCGTTAGTTTTCTTAATTGAATTGTTTCATATTTTTCATGTCGGGGCCTTTTATAGCCCACCATACGGTATGGGTTTTTCTCATTGTTGAAGGCCGTATGGTTGCCTATAATTGCTAACATCCACTTCATTTGAACTTTGATGGATAGTTGTCTCATTGAAAATCATATCAAATCTCCTTTTTTATATTTGTAATATCAAAAATTATTATCAGGCTTGAAAACATTACAAAATTAAATTTTAAAATATTACATCAATTTAGTCAATCTGATGTGATGTTGCTAACGGTATAAAGCTGCCGATGCATGTACAGTCGAAATGAAGAGTAAATTTATACTATGTCGAAAACTGTAAAAGAGTTCCACGTGGAGGGAATTGAAGGAATTCCATTTGGATTCTTATCAGCATGATTTTGCTGGACAGTCCTTTAAGCGGTATACAGATAATTAAAATAGTGTCAAAAATGTCCTAGCAGAAAGTATAAAAGACAAATTCAAAAGATAGCAATATTTGTTAACAGATGGGAGGCGCATTAAACATACAACTGATTCCTAGAAACGAAACTGTAAGAGCTGATTATATCAGTAAAATTATAGATTATGATGAATGAGGTGCTTAAGATTTTTTTACTAAATTTATGAACTACCTTTGAGATACCTTTACAGCAGATTGATTTGAATCTATAAAAACTAAATAAGATAGATTTGATTCTTTATTCTGTGAACAATTGTTTATACTCTGGTCAACAAATTAGTTATCTTGAAGATTTTGGAACTAAAGATTTTCAGAGCTAGCTTATTTGAGAGGAATCGGTGTAACGATTTCCTCTACACAGGCAAATTTGTGTTGGTGAAGAGTACAATGGATATTTTATAAAGAAAGGAGGGACATAGTAATTTATACAACATTGAAAAAATCTTATGACATCACCTGTTATCCTATTAGAACGGTATCTCAGATTAGCTGGTATTAGACTTGAATGATTTTATGTAGGAATTTATATTCTGACCTGTGTGTTTTTTAATATTTAGTAATTCTTAAAATTTAGACGTACAGGCCAGTTACCTAGTATATGCAAGTGCTCCTTAAATATTTCTTTCGTGATTTCATAATATCGGCTTAGCCATGCAGTAAACATTTGAACTGCATTGTCTCTGATCCGGATGGCATATGTAGTCGCAGTGTTTGGTGTGGATGACAGGTTGTTAAAAAACATCGATGGAAAAGTGACAGTAAAGGAAGTGTTGTGAAACAGTCCTTGTAGGACCGATTATTGGTTTCTCATATTTCAATTTATTTCCGTAGTTTTCACCTGCTTTTTATTTTCATGGCATTGCACACTGTAAGCCGAGAGTGTTTCATAAACAGGAACTTATGAGTTATGTAAAACTCCACTATATGTATAAGTAAAACTCCACTATTTGTATTAGTAAAACTCCACTATATTTATTAATAAAACTCCACTATATGTATTAGTAAAACTCCACTATATGTATTAGTTTAAGAAACGTGTTGAATGTATAAATGTAGCTATATGTTTATCGAAAAGGGGTCAATTCAAATATGTCGAGCTTTCTAGTTTTGGCGGTTGTATGGTATTGAGATATTGTCATTCGAAGTTCGCTTCCGGTGCAGCAAAGTTTCAAACTCTTAAATCCGACAAAGGATTTTTATTTAAACATGTTCTAATTTTTGTATGGGCTGATTCTTTTAACATTGTTTGATAATATTTATTTGTATGGATATTAAAAATTTGTTTTTATTTTTGTAGATTAATTTTTGTGTTTGAAGCGGCCCAGCCAGATACATGTAGTTGTTAAACATAACCATGTTTTGTTTTGTGTTTCTTATCTTAAAGCTTTGATGCACATTGTCAGGCAATGTTGTGTCTTATACAGGTGTTGATTCTTATTTTGTTTTTTTGTAAATGGTTTTTAATTGTAATAAGTCTATTGCAATCAGCATATAAGAAAATGCTATAGCATCAACAACATAGATATATAATATAGTAAGCGACAAAATATAAATGAAAACAGAAAGCAAAAAAAAAATTGATAAAACAAATAATACCTTATAATCTACTTTATCAATTTTGACCGTAGTTTCCAGTTTTCATTTAACAAACTACAAGTTTTATGTTCGTAATGAAGAACACAATGAAAACCATTTGTTATGCAGTCGTGCTATGTAGTAGCTGTTCAATATAGACCGTTCATGTTTACCTTTAATTAGACAACGTTTGAACAAGAGTTACAATTGTCACAAGACTTGTTCGCAAATGTATCAAACGGATTTTTTTTAAAAGATGTTTGTTTATTCCAAAAATTTCCTTTTTACAATTTCCTCACTTGCCCAGGATGCAGACTAAGGATCCCCGTTGCAATTAGACCAACTGCCCTTGAAGCAAGAGACTAAATAAAAGTCCACTTTGTTCTTTAAGATACAACAATTTCATTATTTATTACCAGGAAAAATAGTATGATAATAATAATAATAATAAATATTCTTTTGTATGACAATGAATGAAAAAGAACATCTTTCTAGAATGAAATACTAAATAATATAACATTATAACATAATCGAGTGCACCTCTGAACAATGGATTACCTAATACAAATTGAAGAGACATAAAAGGGAGAACACATAACATCGTAACTGTTCTCTCCTATACGGTTTGTTATTATATTATATAATTAATTAATGTGTTTAATTTTTCTTTGTCTATTGTATTATTAGATACATAGCTGGGTACAGATTTCAGATTGGTTATCATGTATCATTTCCAAAGATTCAAAATATCTGTACATGACATTTTTATTCCATCATATTTAATTTTGTTTCTTATTTTCCACAAGGACCATTTTGTCAAAATAAAACAGAGATTTACAAGTAAATTTTGGTTCGATTGAGCACTGTTATCTCCCAAAAGCATAAAATGTTCCAGATTTTCATAATTTAATTGAACATTCCATAATATGAAAATATCTTTGATTTTACTAATGATTGTTTTGGTTGTACTTCAATCGAAAGATAAATGTTGCAAATTTTCAGTATTATTTATCGTTTGGCAAATATGACATTTTCCGTTTGACAATCTCATTTTTTTAAGCCTACTTTCCGTATATATAATATTGTGAATGCATTTCCATTGGAATTCTTTGATTGTATTGATAATGTTAGTTTTTTTCAGATTTTTTCATACTATTTTCCAATCAAAATCGTGCCCAAAAATTTCTTCCCATTTCTTCCCATTTCTTTTGAAATTTTGGAACTATATATTTATTAATTACGTATCGAATATATTTGAGTTTCAATTCTTAAGGATTGATTTTTTTTTTTCGTTTCTATCTAATATGAACGTTTCAATTCTATGTTTGTTTTTTCATTAATATTTCTACCAGTTTCTAAAATTTGTACGAAATCGATTGGTATCGAACTTTTAACTCGTGAAAATTCGGATATACAGTTTCTTTTATCCACAAGTTTTTTCAAATATAGAACTACAACTGTTAAATTTGTTGGTTTCTTCATTCCATATATCTTTTTGACATATTTCATGCTACTATTAATAAAGGAAGAAAAAAAAAACAATGGCTTACTTTGGGATGAAAGTTTTGAATTACCAAATATTCTGTCTTTGTTTTTGGATTACCGCCAGTCTTTAGAAAATAGGACCATGTATAGATCATTTTCTGATAAAATAAAGGAATATCTTTAAGATTTAGTCCAGTAACGTTTGAACACTTACATAAAAAATATTGATCATTATACTTGTTATCAAATTGTCGAAGCCAATACTTGCCAATCGCATTCCTGCTTTCTATCGGTTCATGAAGAATGCGATAAAGAAACTTTATTTGTTTCGTTTGTCTTTATAGCAATTATGGGAATGGTATTTCGTTTGATTTATGTGTGACACAAGATGAATTTGTACTATCTACAATGTAGCATATATACTGTTTTGCGTAAAAGCAATTTTAAATTAAAACAATCATTGTCTTTTGAAAACGAAAAATAGATTTGTAATCTAGATAGAAAGGCTGCAGACACAACTTTATTTTCAATGTAAACATAAATCGTCTGCTGTCATCTATTGTTATTTATATATTGGATTGTATTTAGACCCCTTTACCAAGAAATTTGTTTTGCATGCACACGTATAAAAATTGCCTTTTTTATCCTACGCAATCATAGGTTTGAACGTAGTTTTCAATTTAGACTTGTTTATATTTTTTCGTTTGGGTTTGTATTTGCCTTCGGGTTTATATGATCCGTTCATCCTATTTCGACTCTTCAAAATTCAAGAGTCTGTCCTAAATTGAAGTAAATTATATGGCCTTCCAAATACCGTTTCGATTCCTAACATCACTTAAGAGACATTAATTGTCGAAATCCGGATATGATGTACTAATTTTTGCACCTTTTGTTTGCGGTATACCATGTTTTCCGCAAGTTTATTGTTTTCTGTTTGATATTAAATTAATATTTAAGATCCATTTTGTTGCATCTGGTGATCATTTTATTTGGCAATTGCCAATGGCAGTCAGCAGGGTTTTAAGAACATCCGTTGTTCGACCTGCTAGTCAAATGCGTATTGTTAAAATATACTTTGTCACTTTTTTGGTCGTTTGGAAAATGTTGTTTGTGCTGTATTTAGACCCCTTTACCAAGAAATTTGTTTTGCATGCACACGTATAAAAATTGCGGTTTTTATCCAACGCAATCATAGGTTTGAACGTCGTTTTCAATTTAGACTTGTTTATATTTTATCGTTTTGGCTTGTATTATATTTTCCTTCGGGTTTATATGATCCGTTCATCCTATTTCGACTCTTTAAAATTCAAGAGTCTATCCTAAATTGAGGTAAATTTTATGGCCTTCCAAATACTGTTTCGATCCCTAACATCACTGAAGAGACATTAATTGTCGAAATCCGGATATGGTGTACTAATTTTTGCACCTTTTGTTTGCGGTATACCATCTATTCCGCAAGTTTATTGTTTTCTGTTTGGTATTAGATTAATAATTTTTAAAGATCCATTTTGTTACATCTTGTGATCCGTTTATTTGGCAATCGCCAATGGCAGTCAGCAGGGTTTAAGAACATCAGTTGTTCGACCTGTTAGTCAAATGCGTTTTGTTAAAATATACTTTTTCACTTTTTTTGGTCTTTTGGAAAATGTTGTTTGTGCTGTATTTAGACCCCTCTACCAAGAAATTTGTTTTGCATGCACACGTATAAAAATTGCGGTTTTTATCCAACGCAATCATAGGTTTGAACGTCGTTTTCAATTTAGACTTGTATATATATATATATATATATAGAGTCTATAAGAATCTACCAACCAGTAAACTTAATAGGTATTGGATCATCAAAATTGACAATACTACACAAACAGGGAAAATTATATGAGTCTATTTATCGGTATTGTTACACAATCTTTTAGACTCATATATATAGCCGCATATTTGCCGCAAGTTTATTGTTTTCTGTTTGGTATTAAATTTTTAATTAAGATCCATTTATTACACCTTGTGATCCGTTTATTTGGCAATCGCCAATGGCAGTAAGCAGGGTTTAAGAACATTTGTTGTTCGACCTGTTAGTCAAATGCGTTTTGTTAAAATATACTTTTTCACTTTTTTGTTCTTTTGGAAAATGTTGTTTGTGCTGTATTTAGACCCCTCTAACAAGAAATTTGTTTTTGCATGCACACGTATAAAAATTGCGGTTTTTATCCAACGCAATCATAGGTTTGAACGTTGTTTTCAATTTAGACTTGTATATATATATATATATATAGAAGTCTATAAAAAGGACCAACCAGCAAATTTACTGTGTACCGGATCGTCTAGAATACAACGATACTTATATAAGATGGTATTATACGAAGATGTTGTTATTAAATCGTGTTGACAAATATTTCGGCTTAACAAATAGCCTTCTTCAGTGTCAATTATTTTAACAATACTTGTCAACACGATTTAATAACAAAATCTTCGTATAATACCATCTTATATAAGTATCGTTGTGCAAATCTCTAGACTTATATATATATTGTTTATAATATGCTTGATGTAAATAATGTAACTGAATACACTGATGTGTCGTAATGTTCAAAGATAAAGATTTTTTATCGTTACAGACAATATTCAATGAATATTCAAATGTTTTGACTTCAGAATATATCGTAACACTTTAATTGTAAATGTAAGATACAATGTATTTTTGTGAGAATAATATTCTAAACCTGTTTAATCTAGGAGACGTTTTCTTGATAAAGATTTAAAAAGAGAGACGAGAGTTGCCAAAGGGACATTCAATCTCATAAGCCGAAAATATACTGACAACACCATGGGAAAAAAAGAAAAGAATCATGCAAAAGACAAACAACAGTATACAAAACATAACATAGAAAAACTAAAGACTGAGCAATCCGAGTCCCCCTTTCGATTATCCATGAATCAAACTTAAAATACTATAACCATAAGAAATTATATCGTGAATGAACGTCCGGTCTGTGTTTTGTTTTTTATTTTTGTTGTCTTTCTGCTTTGTATCGATCTGATGAGTTAAGCCCTTTCAAACTGCTTTTTATTGTTTGTTCTTATGTTTTACAGTTATACCATTCTCCCAGGTTAGGCCCGGGAGGGCTAGTGCCGTCAAACTAGTTTAACCCCCTCACATTATGTATGTGCCTGTCCCAAGTCAGGAGCCTGTAATTCAGTTGTTGTCGTTTGTTGCTATATATCATATATTTCTTTAATTCATTATTGTGTACATAAATCCGGCTTTTAGTTTTCTTGTTTGATTTGTTTTACATTTGTCATTTCGGGGCCTTTAAAAGCTTCTTATGCGGTATGGGTTTCGCTCATTGTTGAAGGCCGTACGGTGACCTATAGTTGTTATTTTCTATGAAATTTTGTCTCTTTTGAAGAGTTGTCTCATTGGCAATATTACCACATCTTCTATTTTCATACTCAATAGATTATTGTAAAATGTTAATCGAACAATTGTGAACATCTGTATCTGCATACATAAATCAGGAACCAAACCATGGTTATATACCAAATATAAAACGAGATATTGGTACTTCATTTCTTCAGTTCGTCTCGCGTTCAAGAAAATTGTAACTAAATTTAATAGAGACTACCAAACATCTGCCATCAACACAATTTTCCAAAAATAAAAATAAAACATATTTCAGCGCTAAACATTGTTGTTTTATTTTGTTTCAGAGAGACAAAACATAGTTTTACTTAATTTTGGTTTTGGTTGGTTATATCCTACTATTCATATTTGCAATGGTTTCCCAAAATGTACCAAAATTAAAAATGTATTATTTATTCAGCAATACTTCGTAACAACATCAAAGTAACCACACGAAGTTGTCATACTGTACATCATAGTAAGGCAATTGGTTCAACCTGATCACCTTACGCTCTTTTGTTTAATAATTACAATATATAAAATAAAAAGTTTTTAAGATCACCATATCCGTATAACAGACAAACGGACATTGTGCATACTTATCTACTAAGTATATGTGGATAGCTAAACCATCTTCAAAAATGAAAATAGCCTTTTAACTAACATGATACATTTACATAGAATTAATAATGTATAGTTGTATAGATCTACAAATAGATATAGTCAAAAATAGTTATCATTTCTAATTAATTTCAGTGTCCAGTTTTGAGGTAAAAGAGTTTTTACAGTATAAAAAATAAAATTACGAAATATGGATAATACCTTGATATTGTACAAGGAACTACCAAAAATTGTGAGAATATATTTTATTATTTCACAAGAAAGAGTGACACTGACAAAGGCTACCTTATGACGTGTACATGTATGTACAACAACAGCTACAGAAATGCATAGACAACTGTGTACGACTGAACGTTACCTAATAGGGTAATTAATTGTCATCACCACTTCCATCACTATATTAAATATTGTACTTACCTTGCGTTAATAGTGTACCCAATTGTATTGATATGGCTATAAGGCACATAAATATGCCCTCCATAGCACTTTTTAGTCGTTCGATAGTGCAATTATTTTTATATTCATACTTGTAGCATGGTATAGCATTTTACAATGTATATAGGTAGTTTATATTATTCTATGCATTGCTTCTCTTTTATACAAAGACTGAAGTATGTGAACCAGTAAAATGTCATGACAAGAAAATCGATATCACGACTTAAAATGACACTTTGATTATAGCTGTGCATTTAAAATTCAAGAAATTTTTATAAATTTATAGAATGAGTTTTCAATAGAACTATGATACAAATAAAACCAATAAGGCATAATAATATACCATGGAAAGTGAACAGAGTAAGCAAATGAATAAAACATCACCCCTCCCAATGAAAAATTCGGTCGTAAAAATTTTATGGAATTTGAAATTAAGGGTTTTACTAACATTCGTGCATCTTAAATGAGATAAAAATGCTATTCAGTGCCACATTGCGGCTGAAGACATTTTATGAAAAAAATTGCAACTTAACTTTTAGCAAAACTTTGCATCGAAGGACTAAATAAATGTTGATTTCTGAAAGAAATACACATATACTCTATATAGAATTAACTTTTTTTTCAAGAATTTTTATCTTCTTCGATTTCGCTTAATATCAAACCTTTGCCAAGATCTAAAACAACCATTGCTTTGTGCGTTCTTAGTAAGTATTTGTTATTAGGTCAGATGCTCAGATATATGTGTTGACGTGGTTTTAACCACAAAAGTTACATATGAAAGGCGATACGTTAAATTCTGGTAAAGGCTAACGTTTAAAAAAAAAAATTACCCTATTTAAAATAAACAAAGGAAAATTTGCATGACCTTTTTAGAAATAGCAAGTAGATAATCGTTTGTAAGTTGCATTCTACCAAGTATATGTGGATAGGTAGACCATCTTAATGAAATGAAAATAACCTTTGACTGACATGATATATTTACATAGAATTAATAATGAATAGTTGTATAGATCTACAAATAGATATAGTCAAACATAGTTATTATTTCTAATTAATTTCAGTGTCCAGTTTTGAAGTTAAAGAGTTTTTTACAGTATAAAAAATAAAATTACCAAATAGGGATAGGAGTACAGTACCTTGATATTGTACAAGGAACTATCAAAAATTGTGAGAATATATTTTATTATTTCACAAGAAAGAGAGACACTGACGAAGGCTATCTGCTTTGTCCAAATATTTGTTCCTGTTTAACCTTGGGTAATCCGACCGAGAACGTAGGTCGTTAAGTTGTCACATATTTAGACATATTATGTTTATTCGATAATCAAAATTGGAAAACATTTCACAGTCACTAACTTGTTCGTGTCTATATCTAATGGCTTCTTATTAAAGCCCCTGTTTCATTTCTTCGTCCGATTGAATGTTGGTGTTTACTTTAATAGCATGCAATAGACTTTGTCATATCTCCACACTATACAATAGATACATTTGTAGCCGCCTCTACTCCTACAATACTGATTAGAACTTATAGAAACATGCTCCGAATTTAAGCTATATAATGCCATTGTGCACCTCTAATTTGGATTTGATAATCAAACCACAACACCAGTTCTGTTGATCAACCTCTTTTGGTTTAGTTTAGTGCTTAAGATTCGTATGGCATGTTATGTTGTACTTGAATAAAAACACAAATGAAATCATTTCGCGTTTTAGATGACTTACAGACTATTTGCTGATGTTACCCACAGTTTTAAGTGAACATTTAATATTGATTACTTAACTTCTACATACACTGGTGCGATTTCCAAATTCTCTTAATGTGTGAAACGTTAAAGTCAGAACTCAATTAATGCTGTATAGTTCGTTAAAGAAGCAACTACAGTCTTTATGTTCAACTTCTTATTTTATTTGTGGCAGTTTAAACAATACACATTGCCGTTTTTCGTGCATGTAATATTGGCCACTGAATTGAAAAAAAAACACCAAAAAATCGTCATGGGATGTTTATCAAAAAACAGGTAATAGATGTAAATCAATGAACACAAACGACCGAAACTAATTAACTAACTTTTGTTTTACAATATTCTCAGCCTGGAGGAAATAAGGACGCCCAGTTAAGAATCGATTTAACAACCATGTTGTACTCCATATTGAATTGTTGTCAAATTGGCTAAGGTGCAAATGTGACGCCATTCGAAATCTAAATAAGCAATTCTTCAAAAATTACATTCTGTAACAGTGAAAACAGATCAGAATGATATAAAATGGGATTTTTTCTTGCATAAAGTAGTGATTAATGATACCAGGTTGATAATCTAATAATGAAATAATAATTAATACGCGCATAGTTGAAGTCATATCTAATCCTGAAGCAATGTTATTTGCCATTATGTATATTTTTGATAAGACATACTCATATTCAACATTGACTTTGATGTCTCCAATTTAAAATTTAAATTTATAAATTTCATTGAAATTATAGGTTGTACCTGATCAATCAAAAGAATATCATTTTAAAGAACATTTTCTATTAAGAAAAAAAAAACACTGTGTGATGTAAGAAAGCGATCTTTCAAGTCGTTGTTTTTCTGATTTGAATTGTTTGACAATGAATAGCGTGGTATGATATATGGGTTTAGATCATTGTTGAAGGCTGTACAATGAACAGTAGTTGCTAACATCTATCGGTAAGTTTTTTCTCTGATGTATAGTTGTGTCATTATCAATCATACAACAACTCTTTATTTTATATTTTTTTTTATCTAAGAACAACAATGAGAGGACAAAATAATGATTATGTTCATCTGCGAAGCACTAATTAAATTTACCACGACCGTTAGTTCAATCAACAGATCAAGGATGTAATCTAGGCCGCTCGATCCCACGATAATATAACCTTGTGTCCGCTCTTATACCATCAAGGTAACTGTTCCGTCTAAATTCTCTAACTTGAGCAAAAATGAATTCTTTATTGATATAGAACACATTTGTAATGTGTCTTGTATTCCCATGAAACAATTTGAGAGACAATACACAATGATAATCGTTCACGAACTGGTGGAGAAAAATTTATTATATACACGATTTTTATGTTAAGCACTTAATTGACTCTTCAAAGATCAATCTTGCACTTGATCCAAGTTTAAGGAATTGTTGCTTTACACAAAGAACTGCTATTTACCGATGTTTCCTTTCACGACATTTCCTGCATAAATAGATTTATGAATGTGTAAAGTGTCATAAATATATAGGAGTTACATTAATGTTGTATCGAGTGGTAAATCTACATTAATAAAAGCTTGCTTTAAACTACAAGAAAACCCAGCATCGTCAAATCATAATATATAAACTTGGATGAATTTTTGATAGGATTAAACATATTATTTTTTAGATGTTATTGATATGTAAACTGGGCACCGACTAATGTAGTAACTAAGTAAATAAGTTAATAGATAAATTTAAAATGGAACCAAAATCTTGTAAATTTTTCTATAAATTATTTTTGGAGGATAATAAATTTAAAGTGGTATCTTTAACTTCCCGTAATAAATGGGAAATAGATTTAAATATGCAGATTGAAGATTGGAATGCTATTTATTTCATGCCGTTCATTATAACCAGAAATTCTTTTTTACAAAACTTTCAATTTAAGATTGTCGTCCATCTGTATCAATATCAAGGAAAAGTTTCAAGATAAGTAGCAGACCTTCTAATTTCGGTTATATCTGTAATCGAAAGTACTCTGGGATATATGAGATGCAAGTACTCACTAACATATTGGTTATTGAGTGATAGGACATAATGAATAAATCTGAACGTAAAATCAGATCTTTCACGTTTCTCCGTTATATTATGTCTTGTATGTCGGTTAAAAACTCATTAGAGTTTGTGGTATGTCCTTGTTTTTATACTATGACGACTCTAAATAAAGCTTATTTATTATTTACAATTCTCTTCTTCCGTAAGACTTGATAAATCAAATACATTTGACATATTTTATTATTTATATATGTTTATTCTTTGAAGGTTTTTTTTTTTTATTATTATTAGTTTTATTTTTAGGGTTAATAAAGGTTTAGGGTTAGGGTTTAGGATTAGGGTTACGGTTAGGGTTTAGGGTTAGGGTTACGGTTTGGGTTTAGGGTTTAGGGTTAGTGTTAGGGTTAGGGTTGGGTTTTATAATATACTAAGTATATTCAATTTTCATAAACGCTTTACCCTTCTCAACGAAATATTTTCATTTTTTTTTAAATTTTATCTACATTTCTGCATTAGGGGCAGAACTGTCAATTCTCTACTTCTAAAATGTTTTCTTGCGATAGGTCGTTGAAGAAAATGTTCACACAATTTTACATTTTTTATAAACATTTGAATCTAAAAGGAAATAAGCAACTAACCAATCAAATGCAAATGTTTTCTACGGTAGACATGTAACGTTAAGCCCCGATAAAATACAGATATTCGAAAAAAGCAAGAATTTCAAAGTTAAAGGCTAAAATATAGATTTTTTTTCACAACCTCGTGTATTCACAAGGAAAGATCGAAGTTTTACATATTCCTGGAGATTTATTCTTACATGTACGTTGTTTTGGTACTCGTTGAAGTTGCCTCAATAAAGCGCTGGCGAAAACAGTATGTTTTCAAATTCCGTAATTGGCACTATAATTAAATGGACCGACGAGTTGCTCCCCTTAGGATAGGCATACTGTTTCATTGAAAAACGAAAAGCCATTGCATTTGGAAAGAGCAAATTTGTCTGTCAAAAATGTATGTAGTCTTTAAATTTTTTTTTAAATATTTTAATTACCTTTAATTTTTCTTAGGGTCAAAAACTGTTGATAACAATATTCATTTTTTTTTATTAACAATTGGTTAAAATGCCTATATCACTTTGAACTTGTCATGCTTGCCTAAATGCTCCTCAACTTCGTTCTTTATTTAGCCTTTTAACCTTTTGATTCGAGCGTCACTGATAAGTCTTTTGTTGACGAAACGCCTGTCTGGCGTTCAAAGCTGGTATCTTATCTAGGTTGTCTGTTTGCATTTCCTTACGGAAAGCAGCCCATTATGTTAAACGTGTGTTAAAACAGAATAAAATTGGTATTTGGCAAATAGACTATTGGTTTATTGTTTCAACGTTAAGTCGTGTGTTTTCATTCTTTTCTTCTTTTTTTTCTTTCTTCTTACAGAAAAACATGATGGTCAATGGAGAGCGATTTTGGACTGGTATAATGGTTGTCAAACGTTGATATAGATTTTAACTGTGGTCCAATCCCAGAGCAAGGAAAAGAAAAACAAATTACTTGACATTATTTGTGACCTGACTTCTAGACACAAACGCTTGCAGTATTATTCCTGTTAATTACATATCAATCTTTATAGTGCTATAGAAACTTCCTAAGAGAAACTCTTAATGTCAAATGTGGCATTTATATACATATTCGCTCTCTCGATATTTCATACTAGAACAATGTATCATGTGTATCTTGCTAGTATTGAGTGTTAAAATTCTCTAGTAAATTATTATTTCTATTACATTTGCGATCAGTTTTTCATTACATGTGTGAGCATTTATTTTACAGGAAAACAGAGATACATAGGAAATTTCAGGATAGATAAAAATTGAATGTTTTTGTTTTATTTGATTGATAATGTTTTATATGAAAAAAAATAACTGGTTAGAAAAGTCAAAAACGTATGTGCATAATACCTCGAATTTGATTTATTTGTTAAGATTCCAATGCCATATGTGCTTTATTTTTCATCAGACAACGTTAATACTTACGATATAGAACATTGTTCACCCTCATGTTGTCCATGCCATCTCTGGAATTTTGTAGATTTGGATATTCCTATCGCCTTACTATGTATAATTATGACAGTTGTTAAACTCACCGAGTCTTACTATTTACTCTTCGATAATATAAATTGCTAGTAACAACGGCATTGTTATGTCGCCTGTTGTTTTTCTCTTTTGAAACGCATAGATTTTGTAGCTCACTTAATATGATTGATGGATCGTCCTGAATATGCATGAAATATTTGCCACTGGACGTTAAGCAACCAACAATCAATCAATTAATATGATTGATCGATTGATTGGGACTAAATGGTCATTGTTCTATTATGTCATAAATATTGGACATTAATTCCATTTTGTTTGTCATTCAATTTAAGTTGAAAAATGTCAATGGACATATTAATCAGGTATCGAACGTTACATGTGTTATAATTATGTAAACCGAATGAGTGCGAATGTAAATAAAAACTTGCGCAAAGTTGGAAATGACACGTGGCCTTTCATAAAGACCAAATGAAACACTCGGCAAAAAAGTTCAACAATATCTGCAGTTATTTAAGATGAATAATCCGATGACATTATAGGTTGCACTTTGTAAATACAGCTGTTTCTCAAACCACGCCTCTTTTGGGGAGATATATAATATTCATAGATATGTTAATTTGTTAATGTACTGGTTCCCATTTATGATCTCTGTGTTTCATCTCATAGAGACATCACTTGGGAATGTAACCAGTATAGAAAAACATGGTAGCGCCTAAATTTTAATTCTTAGGAGGTCCAAATATGAAGGTAAGGGTAGTATAGAATTTTAGTATAAGTTTAAACTCTTAGAAGTTCAGGGCATATAAATGTTGAAAATATGCCGCACAGCCCTATATTTTGACCCTTGAATAAAATAGTAGTGCATATAAACTTTCCGTTCTGGGATATTATTTTTCACGAAACTTCATAGTAAAAGTGTCACAGTTTTAGCCGCAAAGGGAGTTCCTATGGGAAATTGCATTGTCTATATTTACAGAATTGCAACCTATATAGGGTTAAAAAATAGAACATACAGAATTTCACAAAATCTGGTTTATCTCAGAGATTTTAAAGAATTTAACTCAAATATGAAGTTTTATAAATATTTCATGAAGATTGAGAAAATCCTGAGCCTTAACTATGATGACTCAGCATAAATTCACAGTTTACAGTATGCATGGTTTACTTAAAGCCCTGAATTCAGAATAAATTCATAACATATGCCTATTTGTGATTTAAATTGTTTAGAAGTGCTTATATTTACTCTTCGCAGTCATTGCAACTCGTTGATCCTTCCTAAATAATTTTGTTAGGTTATTTTTGTCCTGTCGATAACCCAAAACTAAGCCGTAACACCTAAATGTGTTTTTTTGTGACCGCGGCATTAAAAAGTACAAGCTAGAATTACAAAAAGACCTCAATAAAACTTACAATAGTGTGTTCTATCCTAAATATATACTAAATACTCCACATTGCTAGAAACAGGGAAAATATTTAGGAAATGTGAGGCCCCAGGGGGCAAAAAACAGAAAAAAATGCCTACCCTGGGTCATAAAACAGATAATTTAACTTGTAAATGCTATGATTTTATTATTTTCAAGGTCTTTTGTAAACAAAACAATAACTGTGCTGGAAAGTTATGCAAAAATAAGATGTAAGCAGTCATTTCTATCAAACTTTTAGTGAATTTATGCACCAGACGGATATCTTCTTAAATACAATTTTGCAAATATAGCTTTGTTTAGACACTTCTAGTTCATACATTAACTAACTTATATTAGTTATATGATTAGAGATGATACTGTTGTGACAAGAATTCTTAACTGACCATTTGAGATATAAATTGTGAACTTTCATTGACAAATAGGCATACAGTAAGATGTGGACTGGAGACACAGGCAGGATTGGATACTTTGTATAATCTTGAATGTTGGAATGATTAACTACTAAACAATACATTTATAGTATTCTAAAATGCTTTCAATTTGTTATCAGAATAGTTTCAAACATGTTTTAGACATTTCATGTCAGAAAACATGCACATAGGGTAAGCTGGCAATGATTAAAGTCTTGTTTTCAAATTCTTTAAAAAACTGAAATAGGGGTAGGGGTATAAAATGTACTGTCAAAGGAAACTTAGAGTATATGCAGTGATTTCCTTAAGGCTATAATTCTGATAAATAAGTATTGTTGTGAGAAAAAGTGTTTTTAGAAGGTTTTCTATTTGAATAAATGTTTGTATAGGTTGCACTTTGTAAATACAGCTGTTTCTCAAACCACGCCTCTTTTGGGGAGATATATAATATTCATAGATATGTTAATTTGTTAATGTACTGGTTCCCATTTATGATCTCTGTGTTTCATCTCATAGAGACATCACTTGGGAATGTAACCAGTATAGAAAAACATGGTAGCGCCTAAATTTTAATTCTTAGGAGGTCCAAATATGAAGGTAAGGGTAGTATAGAATTTTAGTATAAGTTTAAACTCTTAGAAGTTCAGGGCATATAAATGTTGAAAATATGCCGCACAGCCCTATATTTTGACCCTTGAATAAAATAGTAGTGCATATAAACTTTCCGTTCTGGGATATTATTTTTCACGAAACTTCATAGTAAAAGTGTCACAGTTTTAGCCGCAAAGGGAGTTCCTATGGGAAATTGCATTGTCTATATTTACAGAATTGCAACCTTTATCAATCCAACCTTATGTTAACTCTTATTAAAATCCACATAACGTGATGTTTGTCTTTTTTATACCTTGATTTTGGTAATCTTCATCAGACAATTATGACATTTTGGAAGACTGTCCTTTGCAATTGAAGTCCTCCCACTCTTCCTCCGTGACTGAAGTTCCATTTTCTTATAAGAAGAGGTGTGGAGTAAACGACAATGAGACAGTAATCCCACGACTTGAAGTGCAGAATAAAGGGCAAAAAATATAAAGAGTATTGAAAAATACGCCAAAAAGATACAAAATAGAGAATTATGGGGTCAGGAAATATATTGAATGGAGATTAATGGGTAAATAAAATAAAGAATAGAAAAAATGGCCAAATAATTCAAGAATATAGAAATGACGAAGCCCCCATCTAGACCCTCCTGTTTTCACAATATATTTGAATTTAATAATCTTGAACTTTGATACATTAATATATATCAAAACATAAACCGTGTTATGTAATAAATGTTTATATATACCTCGTATGAAATTTAGCCCAACAATGTTATTTATGCAAATGTTCGCTGGACCAGACTGCAGGAAATGTTGGCACGATGTAACAGAAGCAGGGGTTTACACGCACTGAGGGATGAACAAATATTTGCTTGCGTAAATTCCCAGAACCAATATTGTTGGGCTAAATATCAGTTGAAATATATATATAAAGTTTGGTGCTAGCTCTGTATAAAAATAGGCTATCCGATGGAGAACGTCAGTGTATGATCTGTCGCATATTTAGATGCATATAATAAAATAATATTGATTTGACTGCATGACAAGTAAAAATATCATCCTTTACGACAGCCAAATACAGCTGACAATTATATATTATAAAAGCCGACGAGGAAAGGCATAACTTGAATAACAAAAGCTATATTTTTTTATGTAGCCTAGTTGAACAGATGGTCTTGGGCGATAGACACATCACAGCAGGTGTTATCAGGATGTCACAGAAGCAGGGGTTCAAATTACGCTGAGGGAAGAACAAACATTTGCTAATTTGCAGATTTAACATTGTTGGGCTGAATTGCAGACGGAATATAATCAAATAAACACAACGGTTTAAAGTCTGGCGCTTTCGTTGTACTCGGGACAAGACGTTCTAAGTGTGTCAAGGAAATTCGTATACTTTATTTATGTTTAAGGTATTCATGGCGGGTCATACATGCAAAGCAGGAGCCACTTACTAGTCGACACAACCGGTTTCCTAAATAAAAGTTTTAATATACGAATTTTGAAAATTTAATGTGTCTAACCATGTTTACGATAGCATATTTGTCAAATTTATTTCACTTAAACTGTAAAGGACAAAACATTTTATTCCTAAATCTCCTGATATATATAACTACTAGTCTCTTCGATCAGAGTAAAAATTATCCTTGCCGCCCTTAGCACATTTCCTCTCGATATTATAATATATTGACGTGTAATCTTGATTACAAGTGGATTATAAGGTCATCTGAAACTTGGAATTTTTCGAAATACTAAGGACTTTCTACCCCAGAAATAGATAACGTTAGCTGTACTTGGCAAATCCTTTCGGAATTTTGGGTCATACTTTATTTGGTCTCTTTAACTTTTTTGATTTGGACGTCACTGATGAGTCGTGTGTCGTGTAGACAAAACGTGCGGTTGGCGAACAATTTTAATCCTGGTATCTATGATGAGTTTATGTGATATGGCAGAGAATACGTTATTTATGAACTTTATTTAGGAGATTTAAAGTTATTGAATCGCCCTTGTTCAAACTAGCGATCTTGCTTCAAAGTAGATAAACCTTTAATTTTCATCAGCACTGGTCCAACAAATTCAATTTCCAAGGTTTTCAAAACAAAATTTAGAAAAATCGTTATCGTTAAATATTTCAACATCAAGATTAGTTCTACATAAGTGTCGAGCCCAATTAACTGTAAACTGGATTGCATTTTTTAGAATTTCATTTAGAAATCAATTTGAAAAAAAGAATAATGCATTTGATCATTATGAAATTTATATACGAACTCTGATTAATCGTTGCTGCGTATTTATACGCCTCACACAAACAAACGGACGCCGCACGTTAGGAAACATTTTACTGCCAGACGGGAGCCAATATACACTCGATGGGCAAGAAAAAGCGACATATGCTACTTTTAGCGATAGTATCTGACATATATATGATACATTTTTAATGAGCGATGGAAAAAAGTTCAAATTGAGTTATCGACCTTGTACCAGACAATTATCAACCGAAAAGTTCATTCATATGTAAAATATGTTCTGTTACCAATTACAATTGTACTAAACGTAAATATTGTCGTTACTTAAATAAAGTATAAGCTTCTCTTGTCGTATTTATACGCACGTACGTGTAAAATACACTAAATGCCTCAGACGTCTATCATTGAAATAGTAAGCCTAAAAACCGAGAAACATAAATTTAATATATTTTATTTCAGACAACATAAAACAGTAAAAAAATATTGATAATAACCTAGTTACAAAGACGTAATAGACATACATTACATATTATTGGTAAACATCGGCACACTGTAAATCCAACCATCTTACTAAAGTTTAAGCGTTCTATAACGTCTATGTCTAAATATACAATACCAAAGAGCGGGGGTTTTTTTTCACACAAGGAACATTAAATAGTGCATTTGTACATTATGGAAATTAAATTACTAACTCTGATTTATCGCGGCTGCGTATTTATACATCCAACACAGCCAAACGGACGCCGAACGTTAGAAAAAGAATTACTGCCAGACGGGAGAAGTCCAGGGATGGCCATATTCATATACTCTATTCTTCACTTTGGTTGAAGGTAAAGATAAGTTAGTCGTACCTGAGACATGTTTGAAGGCGTGACAGAAATAATGATTGGCTGATTTGTCAATTAGTCAGTTAAAGCTTTTTCAATGCTTGTACAACACAATAGCATATGGATGCTTAAAAAATGGTAGAAAACAGATTCGCGCGGAGGAATGGAATCCTGAGACCGTTTAGTGAAGTTGGTTAAATTGTACAGATGAATACGAAGAAAATGTTTAGAAATAGAATATGCAACGAATAATACTTTCAGGAAAATGAAAGAAACCAGAATTTCAAACGTTTCTTGCAATCAGGACACTGAACATGAACAGGTTTCATATGATTACATGTTATTTGAAAACCAACACTTTGAGTATGACATTTAGTTTTATATTATGTTTCTGCAAATGGTAATGGCCAATTACTGACTGTGGCAAGTATTTTGATAACTACTGATACTGTATGTTATCGTTTTCCCAATAATGATATTAAACAGAACACACCTTAAATGTATTGAATTAATATGTACAAAAATGCAACGAGAAGCGTTCAGATGTGATTCAAATCTCACAAAGATTTCAAAATATAGATACACGTACTAGTCTTAATTCCATTTGTTTCTAAGAAATGTGATTGGAAAATAAATTTCCCATTAGCATGCAAATCAATAGTTTCTTTTTTTCTGCTTAGATCATATGATTTGAAAAAGTCTTCTCCTTTTTCACCAGTTTCCTTTTGATAAATTTGTTTGCTAGTTTGTTTGTTTTGGAACTTCGTTTTAAAACTTGTTCTGTCTGACCTTTATATTTTCAAATTTTATAAGGTCCAGTAATATAATTAGGCACACTACCAAAATCAAGAAAATCGTCGCCGCTATCCCGATTCTTTTTGATGATGGTCTGTTATCACCAGCGCTGTTTAACTTTCTCAGTGATGATGTGAGGATTGACCTCCGCACTCTTAGTTCTCTTTTCAGTATCTCCAACTCTTCGGACATGATAGTCTGTAATTCCTCTTTTGTATAATTAGATGACCAGGCGAATGTTGGACTCTCACAAGGGCATTGACAGACACCTTGACGAAAAATTAAAAAAGTTATATTTGCATTTGCATTTAAATAATTAATTGAAAAAAAAAACACTTTTCGGGTAATTTTAGTTTGACTGTTTTTGAAAAACGAAAACAAATTTAAGCTTTAGACAAATGAATAAAATTAAAATAACTTGTATCAAAATAAGCTAGCAATACTGTTAACAATTCATCAGTTGGTTGTAGGTGCGCGAGATGTTGATATTGCTTTATATGTTGATATAAATAAGAAGATGTGGTACGAGTGTCAATGAGACAACTCTCCCTCCAAGTCATAATGTATAAAAAATAAACAATTATAGATCAAAGTACGGCCTTCATCACGGAGCCTTGGCTCACACCGAACAGCAAGCTATAAAGGGCCCCAAAATGACTAGTATAAAACAATTCAAACAGGAAAACCAACGGTCTAATCTATATAAAAAACGAGAAACACTTATGAACTACACCAACAAACGACAACCACTGAACAACAGGCTCCTGACTTAGGACAGGTGAATACAAATACAGCGGGTTTAAACGTTTTAAAAGGCGCCAACCTACACCCTAACTTGAGTCTATATATGAATTACAGAAGATGTGAAATATGGATCAATGAGGCAGCAACTGAACAGCACAAAGTAGCAAAAAGCAACAATTCCTCGAAGTCTAAAAATTCTTAGACAAATTTAGTAAAGAATTCAAATGTTATTGATGTGTTCAAGTCTTGTTCCGATTTAAAATAATTCATTAGTTATATTGGTTAAAATACATAGTTTTTTTTTCATGTTTTCGGGTGTATTCTGAATGCAATTTATTAATCTCTTGCTGATGAGGAGAGATGGGGTTAACATATATTAACCAATCAACAACTGTTTCATAATTAATTCAATACCACATACATTTGTCCTCAATGGTATCATCCAAGCCTACGGAAATGTTTAAGAACTAAATCTCTGTGAGTATTTCATGACAACTTCAATGATGTGCCGTTATTTTTATGCTTTTCTGGCCTCTAAGATAAATCCGAGATTTTGTAGCTATTTATGTAAGCGTTGCTTTTGATAGAGGACTGCATCTACTGTCATTTTTATACCCAACGTTACGCAGCAACGATTCACGGTATATATATTTTTATCCGTCAATCAGTATTCGTTTTTTCTTCGAGTGACAAATCTATTACTTTATAATGAATTGATAGCAACCTGTCTGTGTGAAAAAGGAAATATTGTGTTGTCCTTTAAAAATTCGAATTAACTCACGCGAGATTTTATATTTAAATTCTTATCCTTACACAATATTATATTTTATTCTAAAGATAGCAATAGTAACAAAAGTCATTGGGAACTCTTACTTAAACATTTGTTTGCTATAAATATGAATATTCTAAGTTTGGTAAATAATTTACTATTTGTAACTTACTCTGCTTCAACTTGTTACCATCCGTACTAAGGCTATTTCCGGTTGTTACTTCAATCACTGTGTCTTTTGGATCCAGGTTCCTTGAACCATACACTTCCACTTCACACAACGTCAATGGCTGTTCTGTAATACTGAAATCGACACTATTTTGTTTATAAATCTGAACATATCTTCCTATAGTACTATTTGGACAAGTTATGTTTATGACCAGTGGAGATATTCCATGATGATGATAGCAAAGGTCAGGTGTACTTTTGTTGTAGTCCTCCCATGTAGAAATCACTGGACTGTAAATCAATACATCATAATCATGGAGTCGGGCACCTGTAAAGTTCAATCAAGCTTACGCTATTAAGATTTGATAATTTTTAATTCGGGTTTCATATTGATTTTATTTAAATTCCTAGTCATGGTAGTAGCGTTAAGAATTAAATTTTAACATTAAACAAAACAAGGTATAAAGGGTGTCATGTAAGGTATTAGAACAAATTACATACATACATATTATTATGTATGCATAGCAGGGGACGCTTACCCTGTCTATGCACCCTGTCTCGCATCATTTAAAGTTTTCTCAGTATTTGCTTTGATTTATCTCTTTTAAATCGATTTACCAAATTTGAACTTCGGTAAAATATTGTCGTTTTAATATATAACTATTTTTCTGTTGCATAAGTCTTCATTTGTACGAACTAAAGCACAGTAATAGTTGACAAACTATTTCCATAGTTAATTGTATTGTTTTCCGCACAGTAAGTAGAAGTAAGAAGATGCTCAAGAAAAAAAGACTAAATACAAACTACAGTCCGAAACACACTACACACAAAACTTTGTATTGAACCGTCCTAAAATGTGGGGAATAAACTCCCGGAAGGGTGAGCAGGTCCTGCTCTGGAATCAACAAGTGACGCCAGTAAAATTATGCAGTTAATATCTGAATTTAAATCGCTTACAAAGAGTTATATCGCAGTTGATATGTAATTATAGATGTATAATGACAGAAAAAGGCATTTAATGAAAATTAATGATAGTTTTGGTACCTATAAACAATTTAACAATGTCCTCGATGACACTCTTGTTGGTAACGTCCATAACGTTAGAATAGTAAATGACATTGTTAAATCGTCGCCTGAAGTTTGCCAAAAGGCATGGCAAATCTGGTAACATTATTTAATCGAATTTTAATTAATATTTGATGTGAAATGTAGTCTTTGTGAATCATTGATTTTGATGTATACATTCTGTGCACAGTTTTTATTTAAGGAATGACTGTAATATTCTATCTGTCTATAAAGAAATAATATAAAAAATGTGGTGCACACTGAATAACTGAACATTTTTTTATTTAAAAGTGTGCTCCACATTTTTGAGGTTATTTCGAATAGACAGAAAAAAATATTACAGTCACTCCTTATGATTAATTCTAAATTCCATTTTAAGTAGTAAATCATGAAAAAACGTTGTTGACGTCAAAATTATGTATATGAGCTGATAGACAAAAAACTTTCTGCCAATCAGAAGACATGTTACATCCAAAATTAAGTTATTGACTTTTGTCATTAAAAATAAATACTAATATATGTATATTGCATCTAACCCTTTTGGTTCTGTCTAGAGCGTGTGTTGAGAGTAATGGAATACATGTTGGGCACACAGTAATCTGCAGCTTGGGTTTATAACAATAATTAATCTACCTCCTATACAAATGTAGGAATATGATTGATTAATTAAAAGCGACCGCGTGGAGACCCTGTATATTTAATATGGGGTTAGTGGGCGTGTTTTATTTCAATATTGGGTAAGTAGCAGTGTTACGTCCTTTTGTAAAAATATATACACTGGCCTGACAGTATCAAGGATAAATATATCATTATCTGGAATTTATATTATATGTATGTAAAACGTAAAACATTACCACAACATGAATCCGCCCGATTGTATATAGTGATCTTATCTACTCTATACTGTTGTCCTAGGTCAACTGTCCACCAGTTAAATGGTTCATGGAGATCCGTGTGACTACAGAAAGCTCCATCATGTATATATTGTTGTGTATTGCCATCAACAGCGACTCCGGGTAAATACATAATGTTGGTACCGAACGGAGAACTCTGTCTGCATTCTTTATTTAGTGCGAAATTGGTCTGTCCTAAAAAAGAAAAATCCCACCGATAGCTATAAATTCAGTATTATAATTAAATTTTAACGTACTTCGAGAAAACTCGTATTTTTTTTACATTTCGTTCATTCTAATTTTAGTTATAAAATGTAATTTAATTATTAAAACCCTAAATTAGTGGAATTATAAAACTTAAGACTCCAAGGTTCCTGTATCGCTCACCTTACATTTTTGCATAAAACTGTTACAGTGCAACTGGAATGTTTGTGTTGAATGACTATTTTGAGGGTAAAAGTCTTGACTTACTGATCATTTGCTAGTCAGAGTTTTTTCGTCTTTCGGTAATTCACAGTTTACAAGATAATAACCAAAATCACAAAAAATGCGTAAAAATCGTGATTTAATGGTTATAACGTTAACTCTAATACGGAGTCAAATGATGACTGCAGCCATATTTAACTTTAAACTTATTGCATATAGTTGTCACTCTATTTACTGTTGTTTCTACCAAAAATGCAAAATGAGTACAAAAATCATCATAAAAGGACAATAATTCCTGTAAGGAGTTGACGGATGATTTTTACCGTAATGACTTAATTGTAAATTTTTAATTACCTACCACTGTTGCTAGTTATTGTGTTCTTATCTATTATACATATCGACTTTACGTTTAAAATTTAATCACAAAGAATGGTAATAAACATAATATACGGCAATTACTACTACATGTACAAGGAGTCACCTGACCATTTCAATCATGTTTGTTCATTTTGAAGATCTGCTGTTGCTGTTAATGTTTTGCAATTTATACTTTCTCTCTTTCTATTATAGTTTTAAAAAATAAAAGACAACGACATAAACAATTGGTAAAATTATCATTCAAGGACAATAACTCCTTCAAAAAAGTGGTCTATGATGTTCTGGAACAGTAGGAGGATTTTTACTTTAAAGTGGAACTTTTGAAACCATGGTTCTTAATGGTTAGGTTTAGTGTCATGTTTTTGAACAATTTACGGATTTAATTGACCGTTATGGTGTCACGGCATAAATTCACCAACTCACACCAAGAACATATGTAAATGTTGCCCTATTCTGACAAACAAAATTAATAGTACTTTTGTTGGTTACTTCAAATAACAATTGAGTTTACATGCATGTTACTTTTTTATTGTGAAATATCTTTAATTTGATCATTTTGAGTTTTAATCGACTTGTGCACTGATTTGCATCACAATGTTTAAGTAGGTGTGCTCAATGGTATGCTAATTGAGATTTTCAGAATACCGACATGCTGTTGTAAATAGTAGGGGACTTTCGGAACACCATGTGTTACTACAAACTTTATTGAAAGTTGGATGTGTACTGATTAATATTTTGATCTTAAATGCATGATTTTTTTCGTTAGTTGTTATTGGCTTTGAACTAGCTGTCAGTAACTTCGAGTACTATCAGATCTGTACTTACTGTCTTTTGTGTTTTTAGGGATAAGGGATGTATATATACCCTGCCACGTCCGGTCTGTGTTTTTGTTTGTTAATTTTTCTGTTTTGTATCGATCTGATGAATTAAGCCTGTTTCAACGAATTTTGATAGTTTGTTCTTATGTTGTGCTGTTACACCACTGTCCCAGGTTAGGGAGAGGGTTGAGCGCTCACAAACATGTTTAACCCAGCCACATTCTTTATGTATGAAAATGAGAAGATGTGGTATGATTGTCAATGAGACAACTCTCCACAAGAGACCAAATGACACAGAAATTAACAATTATTGGTTACCGTACGGCCTTTAACAATGAGTAAAACCCATTCCGCATATATATATAGTCAGCTATAAAATGCCTCGAAATGACAAATGTAAAACAATTCAAACGAGAAAACTAACGGCCTGGTTTGAGTACAAAATAATGAACGAAAAACAGATATGATATACAGCAACAAACGACAACCACTGAATTACAGGCTCCTGACTTGGGAAAGGCACATATAGAATGTGACTGGGTTAAACTAGTTTGAAGGCTCGCCTGTCCCAAGGGGGTTAAACTTATTTGAAGGCTCGCCTGTCCCAAGTTTGGAGCCTGCAGTTCAGTTGTTATCGTTGGTTCATATATGTCATATTTTTTTTTTCTTAAATTATTTTGTTATAAATTAGGCCGTTTGTTTTCTCAATTGAATTGTTTCATATTTGTCATGTCGGTGCCTTTTATAGCCGACTGTACGGTATGGTTTTTTTCTCATTGTTGAAGGCCGTATAGTTGCCTATAATTGCTTAGTTCCACTTCATTTGAACTTTGGTGGATAGTTGTCTCATTGGCAATCATACCACATCTCCTTATTTTTATATTTATACATTGGTTGAAAATTGGCATGTAGAAATTTCAGGATTCATGGTTTTCATGAAGTTAAAGTAGAAATAAAATATCTAGAGAAAATTGAAAAAAGTTGTTGAATATAGAGGCATTTTGAATTGGTGGTGTGACACCTTTAATGGGGATGGCAGTGAAGAAGAAAACAAAAAGAATAATATTTATTTTCTTAACTCATCTTATTTTCTGTCAGTAATACATTGCCAGAGTAAAGCCCTAAACCTGTATTTGTGCTATATAGATATAGGAAGATGTGGTATGAGTGCCAATGAGACAACTCTCCATCCAAGTTACAATTTATAAAAGTAAACCATTATAGGTCAAGGTACGGCCTTCAACACGGAGCATTGGCTCACACCGAACAGCAAGCTATAAGGGACCCCAAAACATTACTAGTGTAAAACCATTCAAACGGAAAACCAACGGTCTAATCTATATAAAAACAAGAAACGAGAAACACGTATGAACTACATAAACAGACGACAACTACTGTAATCAGATTCCTGACTTAGGACAGGTGCAAACATTTGCAGCGGGATTAAACGTTTTAATGGTACCAAACCTTCTCCCTTTTCTGAAACAATAGTATAACATCACAACATAGAAAAACACACTATAAAATATCAATTGGAAGTGTGTCTAATTTGTCCAAGCTTAACAATATCCATGTATGTAAAATAAAGTCGGAAATAATGATCAATGCACATTTGGTTGTTTCTGCTGTATTTAACAATGAACCAAAGGTTGTTCACTACCAAACAAGATTGTCGTCATGAAGATTTTATGAAAATACATGATGCTTGCCTGCTATAATGTTCACGACATTTCATGCATTTGCATATAGCAAAGCTTAATATAAAAACTGAATAAATTCACCCCAATCCTATAAATTGTCTTAAATAAAAGTGTTCTACCTATATACTATTTATTAACTTACAGATAATAGGAAACTGATAAACCACGGTGTGATTGATTAATTGGTGTTTAATGCCACTGTCAGCACAGTTTCGTGACGGCCAGTTTTTATTGGTGGAGGAAGCTGGAGTGACGGAGAGAACCATCGACCTTCGGCCGGAAAACCTACAATCCTAGTCAATTTCGCACCTGCCACGTGCAGGATTCGAACTCACAACCTCAGTGTTGACAGGCTAGTGATATAATAGTTAAACTACTAAGGCCACTTGGCAACCGAGTCCCACCATGGTTGGACTAGAAGTGTAAAGCGCTATTATATTGTATACACCAATTACTGTTAAACATTATGTACTTTTAACCGTAAAAATCTTGTAATAATTGTATTGATTTGAATACTGCCAAAAGAGCATATAAGAATTATGAGTGTAAACTTAAGCGTATTTATAAACATAAAGGTTATCTTGTTTAAACTATCCAAGAAAATTTAACTAATTTTGCGGAAAAAATCAGATTATATTTGAAATAAATATAACTGATTTGTTTGTGATACCAGTATTTCATAGAGACTGTGTAGCATCACCACCGGACATAGGTACCCCGAAGCAGAGAAACAATGATAGCAAAAAGTATCCATTCTATTCCACGTACAGGAAATCCGCTTTATTTACATGCATTTCTCTTAAAACAATAGTTTATTTCGAAATACAGTCTTGTTCAAGCTTAAATATGATATAACTTTGTTCTACGAAAGCGTCAAATGAAAATTTAAATGATAAATGTGGTTTAACAAGTTTAAACTCGTCACATGAGTCTTTGAACAGGTACCACTCTGTCTGATTTTGACGATTTGACGAGAGAGAAAGCCAATTAAAAATCATATTCAGCCATAAATAGTAGTTACATTATTAGGGATCAGTATCGCAAAACTTTACTTGTCCGCAAAACGTATGACTCGTTTGGTTCGTAAGTGTTTATTAATGTTTTTGAGATAAAGGGTGTACACACGTCTCCAATGATGAGATAGTGGGTGTACACACATCTATGACATAAAAGGTTAATTTGAACTGTAAAATGTTATTAAGGCTAAAGGAAATGTATATTCTACTTAGAAAACGATAGATTTCAGTTTCATGATCAGCGTAATTTTAAAATACTTATTTAAGTTAGTGATAATAGTATCTCAAGGTTGAGCTATAAAGAGCTCATGTTCAATTGTTCAAAATGTATTCATTTGATTTATTTAAATGCACGTTTTCTATTCTGTGTTTATTTTGTGGATGTATTCTTATTTACTATATAATTCCACAAATATAACTTTAAATCCATACTGAATCCTACTGAATCATAGAAAAAGGGGTTAGAACCAACTTCTAAACGACCCAAAAGTCTGTAACGAGGAGTATCGAAATTGCATCCATGGTAAACTACACGTCCGTAAATATCGAATAACTAATGTTTTGTTTTATTTCTCCACATTTTAGCACAGTTTGACAATAGTCCATGCTTACTGTACATTTTGTAAGAAATGGATGTCTGTGACCTATTTTAATTGCTCATTGTAGGTGTTGACTTTTTGTGGATGTCGTATGCGACGTTTCCATAGATTTTACTCTTTTCAATGAATACTTCATCTGTTGATATATAATGTTACCGTTTTGTGTATATTTAAGGATATCTGGCTTTGCTGATGTTGAAAGACGTGTATTATGGCTATTTATAAAAATACAAATTGTTTAGTCTCTATGAAAACCTGTAAGATTTCCGCTGCTTTTTTGTTTGGCATAATAGGTGCAAATTGGGTACTCGGTGCATTTGGGTACTTTGACGTTATAGTCTTTCGAACTTTTTAAAGAAAAATAACGAATCTGCTCTTCAAAAGTAATCTTTTTATTAGCCAATCTGTTACTGAACTTATTGTTTCAATTTGCGTTATTGAGGTCCAATTTTAACCTCCCATTTCCAGTCCTCGTGATTGTCGAAAGAACATTTTTAATTTGTAGATTAAAAAAAGAAGTTTGAAGATTGGAAAATTGTTCTGCAAATTTTTAGAAATGTTACTACATGTATCTTTATAATTTCAATGGGTTATTTTCATTTTGATATTATGCCAACACATAATTAAGGCAAGAGACTTTTAATTGTTCTACCGTATTAGGATTTTGTGCAATGCATGTTTCTTCTAAACAAAGCAAAAAAAGTTTTTACTTCCGAACAGAAGTGAGAGTGGATAGGTATTATTTGGATTTTTTGTAGTTTCTTTTTAAGCATTCCTTAAAGTAGGATTGCAGAGTTATAACATTTTATTCACAATGTACTAAAAGCAAAATTCCAACTATACAGTAACTATTTCTTCACATTAAACAAGGTAACGGGTAGAATTATTATCATGTCTCCTGTGAATATTTATAGAATCATGACTACACATTGTTGCATATCTATTCAAATTAGAATGTCATGGGATGTTTATTTAGTTTTGAATAGAACTAACGGCTTTAAAGAGTCTTTGTAGCTCACCTAAGTCTGTGTTGATCTTCAACAGTGTACATTCTCAAACATTGTTGACTAAAATAGAATTCACGTCAAAAATCTCTTTTTGTTGATCTTGTATTTCTTTTCCTGTTTACAATTTCTCTCCAGCTTCTTTAG
This sequence comes from Mytilus californianus, assembly GCF_021869535.1. NCBI lineage: Eukaryota > Metazoa > Mollusca > Bivalvia > Mytilida > Mytilidae > Mytilus > Mytilus californianus. Next base: position 2,220,058 of record NW_026262745.1, on the reverse strand, counting down.
TTTTTGCCCAAAACAAAATCAAAAACACAAAAGAGTAAGATGTCGTCATTTAAAGGCTATCCCTCCTTAAAGAACTTATTTTACTAAAGGTTTCAGGAAGTTTGAACTATTTGTAGATCTTGTCTTGCTGATCAATTTGGCTGTTTAAAGTGTGCATGATTATCTTTCATATATTTCAAGGTAATAGGCAAAACATTGGTAAAAAATCGTTATTAAATCAGAGCAAGAACTCCAATAAGGAGTCGACTGACGATTTCGGTCAGGTTGACTTATCTGTAAATCTTGTCTTGCTTGGCATTTTTTAATTATTTGAAAGTGTCAATCTATCTATTATAGTTTTCAAGATAATACTAGTAAGCAAAAAAACTAAAAACTGGTAATAATAATCATTAACCAGCAATAACTCCAATTAAGAGTTAACTGAAAATTCGTCTTTAAGGACAATAACTCCAACAAGAAATTGTCTGACAGTTTTATTTACAATGGACTATACATGCAGGTAGATCTCAACATTCTGAACATTTCTGCCCTGTCATATTTTCTCTATTTAAAGCGGTTTTCAAGGTAAAAGACAAAACTTGCTTTTTACCCTATGTTCTATTTCAGACATGTTGGTATGTTGTTTAGCAGGCTGTGTTATCGGAAACATCTTTTAAAACTAGATACCCAAATGATGTTTATTTTATTGGTTAAAAAGTGATGAGAAAAGTTCATGAGAAAATGTGAGCTGAAAAGGCTTTTAACTGTTTTGGAGTGTAAAAAAATATTTGGATGTTTTAGATAAATTACGTGCTTTTGATGGTCCTTTTGATTCGGTTGATAGTTTTGGCTTTTCCACTCTTTATACTACGCTTCCACACAATTTTATTAAACAAAAGTTTTCCTATCTAATTAAATGGTCGTATGATAAATCTGGATGCAAATTTATTTGCTGCAAATCATATACAGCCTTTTTCTCTAATAAGAAAGGTAAAAATGATAGATATACGTACTGAAGGTGTGATGTGATGATTAAAGCACTAAATTTTCTCCTTGACAACATATATGTATGTTTCGGAAATAAAGTTTATCGACAGGTTGTAGGTATTCCTATGTGTGCCAATTATGCCCCTTTGATAGCAGACTTGTTCCTTTACTGTTATGAATCACAGTTTATGGCCAAACTCAGTAAAGAACCGTCTAAATTCCATTTAATTGATAAATTCAACAACACTTACCATTATCTTGATGATATTTTGTCGTTAAATAATCAAGAATTCTCTAAATATAGTGCTGAATTTTACCCAAAGGATCTTACTTTAAATAAATCAAATATTAACAGCAATTACTGTCCTTTCCTAGATTTAGACATTTCAGTTTTACACCAGAAATTCTACACAAAAATTTACGACACAAGGGATGAGTTTTCTTTCCCTATTGTTGATTTTCCCTTTTTGGACGGTGATGTTCCTTTGGCACCGTCTTACGGTGTTTATATATCCCAACTCGTTCGATATGCTCGTGTCTGTCGTGACGTTTTGGATTTCAATGAGCGTAATCCATGTATTACTAGTAAATTATTAAGTCAGGGATTTGGTTACCACAAATTACTTAAAACCTTTACTAAATTCTTCCATAAATCTTTGTATCTAGAAGAATTTAGTAAAGGTTTTAAGTAATTTGTAATAAGATTTGGTCTGCAAGTTTGGCTGTACCTGTAGAAAACCTATTTCAAACGGTATAGCACATCCTAAATTTCACAGTGATATTGTAAACCGAGCCCGGAAATTTAGATACGATCCGCGTAAACTTAACAATCCTTTAAATAAATTTATTCTAAAAGGATACCTATTCAACACTGTAATTAAATCTTTAAATATTGTTTTTATTGGTATAAATATTGATTTTGTTATCAGTAAATTAAAACCATACTAAATATTACACATGTTTACTTTTACGGTACTAAAATCTGTCGATACCTATAGTTTGGCATTGCACATGGTCATGTTTTTCTCTGACTGTTAATGACGTCTTTACACTTAATTCATTGGATGTTGGATGTGTACTGATTGATATTTTAGTCTTAGCTACATGATTTTGTTATTAGTTGTTATTGGCTTTGAACTAGCTGTCAGTAACTCCGAGTACTCTCAGATCTGTAATTAGTGTCTTTTTGTTGTGGGGATGTATAAGTACCCGTCCACGTCCACTCTGTGTTTTTGTTAGATGTATTTCTATTTGTATCCATCTGATAAATTAAGCCTTTTTCAACTGATTTTGATATGCTGTACTGTTACACCACTGTCCCAGGTTAGGGGTAGGGTTGAACGCTCACACACATGTTTAACCCCGCCATATTCTTCATGTGCCTGTCCCAAGTCAGAAGTCTGTAGTTCAGTGGTTGTCGTTGGTTGATGTCTGTCATATTTGTTTTTCTAAAATTATTTTGTTATTAATTAGGCCGTCAGTTTTCTCAATTGAATTATTTCTTATTTTTTATGTCGGGACCTTTTATAGCCCATCATACGGTATGGGTTTTTCTCATTGTTGAAGGTCGCATGGTTGCCTATTATTTCGAACATCCACTTCATTTGAACTTTGGTGGAGAGTTGTCTTATTGGAAATCATACATAATCTCCTTTTTTATATTTGTAATATCAAAAATTATTTTCAAGCTTGAAAACATTAAAAAATTAAATTTCAAAATATTAAATCAATTTAGTCAATCTGATGTGATGTTGCTAACGGTATATAGCTGCCGGTGCATGTACAGTCAAAATGAAGAGTAAATTTATACTTTGTGGAAAACTGTAAATGAGTTCCACGTGGAGGGAATTGAAGGAATTCCAATTGGTATCTTATCAGCATGATTTTGCTGGACAGACATTAAAACGGTGTACAGATAATCAAAATAGTGTCAAAAATGTCCCAGCAGAAAGTATAAAAGACAAATTCAAAAGATAGCAATATCTGTTAACCGAGGTGAGTCGTATTAAACATACAATTGATTCCTAGAAACGAAAATGTAAGATCTGATTATATCAGTAAAATTATAGATTATGATGAATGGGGTGCTTCATTTTTTTTTACTAAATTAATGAACTACCTTTGAGATACCTTTACAGCAGATTGACTTGAATCTATAAAAACTAAATAAGATAGATTTGATTCTTTATTCTGTGAACAATTGTTTATACTCTGGTCAACAAAATAGTTATCTTGAAGATTTTGGAACTAAAGATTTTCAATGCTAGCTTACTTGAGAGAAATCGGTGTAACGATTTCCTCTACACAGGCAAATTTGTGTTTGGTGAAGAGTACAATGGATATTTTATAAAGAAAGGAGGGACATAGTAATTTATACAACATTGAAAAAATCTTATGACATGACCTGTTATCATATTAGAACGGTATCTCAGATTAGCTGGTATTACACTTGAATGATTTTTTGTAGGAATTTATATTCAGACCTGTGTGTTTTTGAATATCTAGTAATTCTTAAAATTTAGACGTACAGGCCAGTAACCAAGTATATGCAAGAGCTCCTTAAATATTTCTTTCATGCTTTCATAATATCGGCGTAGCCATGCAGTAAGTATTTGAACTGCATTGTCTCTGATCCGGATGGCATATATAGTCGCAGTGTTTGGTGTGGATGACAGGTTGTTAAAAAACATCGATGGAAAAGTGACAGTAAAGGAAGTGTTGTGAATCAGTCCTTGTAGGACGATTATCCGTTTCTCATATTTCAATTTATTTCTGTAGTTTTCACCTTTTTTATTTTCATGGCATTGCACACTGTAAGCCGAGAGTGTTTCATGAACAGGAATTTACGAGTTAAGTAAAACTCCACTATATGTATAAGTAAAACTACACTATATGTATAAGTAAAACTTCACTATATTTATTAATATAACTCCACTATATGTATTAGTAAAACTCCACTATATGTATTAGTTTAAGAAACGTGTTGAATGTATAAATGTAGCTATAAGTTTATCGAAAAGGGGTCAATTCAAAATGTCGTTCTTTCTAGTTTTGGCGGTTGTGTGGGATTGAGATATTGTCATTCGAAGTTCGCTTCCGGTGCAGCAAAGTTTCAAACTCTTCAATCCGACAAAGGTTTTTTTATTTAAACAAGTTCTAATTTTTGTATGGGCTGATTCTTTTAACATTGTTTGATAATATTTATTTGTGTGCATATTTAAAATTTGTTTTTGGTTATGAGATTAGTTTTTGGGTTTGAAGCGGCCCAGCCTGATACATGTAGTAGTTAAACATTACCATGTTTTGTTTTGTGTTTCTTATCTTAAAGCTTTGATACACATTGTCAGGCAATGTTGTGTCTTATACAGGTGTTGATTTTTTATTTTGTTTTTTGTAAATGGTTTTTAATTGTAATAAGTCTATTGCAATTAGCATACAAGAAAATGCTATAGCATCAATAACATAAATATATAATATAGTTAGCGACAACATATAAATGAAAACAGAAAGAAAAAAAAAATATATAAAACAAATAATACCTTATAATATACTTTATTTATTGTGACCATAGTTTCCAGTTTTCATTTAATAAACAACAAGTTTTATGTTCGTAATGAAGAACATAATGGAAACCATTTGTTATGCAGTCGTGCTATGAACAAAATGTGTTGGATTATATAGTAGCTGTTCAATATAGACCGTTCATGTTTACCTTTAATTAGACAACGTTTGAACAAGAGTTACAATTGTCACAAGACTTTTTCGCAAATGTATCAAACGGGTTTTTTTAATAGATACTTGTTTATTCTAAACATTTCCTCTTTACAATTTCCTCAGTTGCCCAGAATGCAGACTGAGGATCCCCGTTTACAATTAAACCAACTGCCCGGGAAGCAGGAGTCTAAATAAAAGTTCATTTTGTTCTTTAAGATACAACAGTTTCATTATTTATTACCAGAAAAAATAGTATGATAATACTAATAATAATAAATATTCTTGTATATGACAATAAATGAAAAAGAACATCTTTCTAGAATGTAATACTAAATTTTCTTTGTCTATTGTATTGTTAGATACATAGCTGGGTGCAGATTTCAAATTGGTTATCATGTATGATTTCCAAAGATTCAAAATATCTGTAGAAGACATTTTTATCCCATCATATTTAATTTTGTTACTTATTTTCCACAAGGACCATTTTGTCCAAATTAATAAGAGATTTAACAAGTAAGTTTTGGTTCGATTGACCACTGTTATCACCCAAAATCATAAAATGTTCTAGATTTTCATAATTTAATTGAACATTCCATAATATGAAAATATCTTTGATTTTACTAATGATTGTTTTGGTTGTACTTCAATCGCAAAATAAATGTTGCACGTTTTCAGTATTATTTACCGTTTGGCAAGTATGACATTTTCCGTTTGACCATCTCATTTTTTAAAGCCTACGTTTGGTATATATAATATTGTGAATGCATATCCATTGGAATTCTTTGATTTTATTGCCAATGTTAGTTTTTTTTTCTGATTGTTCCATACTATTTTCCAGTTAAGATCGTGCTCAAAAATTTCTTGCCATTTCTTTTTACATTTTGGAACTATATCTTTATTAATTACGTCTCGAATATATTTGAGTTTCAATTCTTTAGTTTTGATGTTTTTGTCGTTTCCATCTAATATGAACATTTCATCAGAAAGTTTCAATTCTATGTTTGTTTTTTCATTAATATTTCTACCAGTTTCTAAAATTTGTATGAAATCGATTGGTGTCGAACTTTTAACTCGTGAAAATTCAGATATATACATGTAGTTTCTTTTATCCACAAGTTTTTCAAATAAAGAACAACAACTATAAAATTTGTTGGTTTACTCATTCCATATATCTTTGACATATTTCATGCTACTTTTAAGAAAGGAAGAAAAAAACAATGGCTTACTCCGGCATGAAAGTTTTGAATTACCAAATATTCTCATATTAAATACAGTGGAGATCACTTCTAACCTCTCATTAGAACTGTCAGAATAATCTGTCATAGAACTGTTCTAAACTGTCCTAGAACAGTTCTACCTAGAACAGTTCTACCCTAGAACTGTTCTAAGTAGAACTGTCAGAATCAGTTCTAGGTAGAACTGACCAAATCAGTTCTAGGTAGAACTGTCAGGATCAGTTCTAGGGTAGAACTGTCTAAAACTGTTCTAGGTAGAACTGTCCAAATCAGTTCTAGTAGTAGAACTGTCAGCAGAACTGACCAAATCAGTTCTAATCGTAGAACTGTCAGCAGAACTGACTAAATCAGTTTTAACCGTAGAACTGTTAGCAGAACTGTCTAAAATTGTTCTAGCCGTAGAACTGACCAAACCTGTCAGGATTGTAGAACAGTTCTAAATGACGTCACTGCAATTTTTTAATATATATTATATTCTTTTGACTTATTTATATTTAAGACAAAGAGTTCTTAAAACTGTTCTATGGATAGAACTGACAAAATCAATTCTTGCCGTAGAACTTACCAAATCAGTTCTAATCGTAGAACTGTTCTAGTCGTAGAACTGTTCTAGTCGTAGAACTGACTAAAGATTTGGTCAGTTCTAGGTAGAACTGTCTAAAACTGTTCTAGGGTAGAACTTTCAGGATCAGTTCTAGGTAGAACTGTCTAAATAAGTTCTAGGTAGAACTGACCAAATTAGTTCTAGGTTAGAACTGTTCCAACTAGAACTGTCTATAAGGTGTCAGGATGACAGTTCTACATACTGTCCTAGTACAGTTCTCCTGAGAGATTCTGACAGATTTGATGAGAGGTTAGAAATTATCTCCACTGTACCTCTGTCTTTGTTTTTGGATTATCGCCAGTCTTAAATAGGACCAATGTATAGATCATTTTCTGATAAAATAAAGGAATATTTTTAAGATTTATTCCGGTAACGTTTGCGAGCACTTACATAAAAAATATTGATCATTATACGTTTTATCAAATTGTCGAAGCCAATACTTACCAATCGCATTCCTGCTTTCTAACGGTTTATGAATAATGCGATATAGAGACTTTATTTGTTTACTTCTAATGAACGGTTTTGTTTGTCTTTATAGTAATATGATAGGAATGGTATTTCTTGTGATTTATGTGTGACACAAGATGAATTTGTACTATCTACAATGTAGCATATATACTGATTTGCGTAAAAAACAATTATAGATATCGTGTCTAGAGTATCAAATTTTAAATTAAAACAATAATTGTCTTTTGAAAACAAAAAATAGATTTGTAACCTAGATAGAAAGGCTGCGGACACAACTTTATTTTCAATGTCAACATAAATTGTCTGCTATCATCTATTGTTATTTATATATATATATATATTGTTTATAATATGCTTGATGTAAATACTGTAACCGAATACACTGATGTGCCGTAATGATTAAGAATTTTTTAATTTAATTTATTAAAAAGAAGATCATTGTTAGTATCGTTACAGACATTATTTAAAGAATATTCAAATATTTTGACTTCAGCATATAGCGTAACATTTTAATTGTAAATATAAGATACAATGTATCTTTGTGAGAAATTATATTCTAAACTTATTTAATCTAGAAGACTTTTTCTTGATAAAGATTTAAAAAGAGAGGGGAGAGTTGCCAAAGGGACATTCAAACTCATAAGTCGAAAATATACTGACAACGCCATGGCAAAAAAAGAAAAGAACCATGCAAAAGACAAACAACAGTATACAAGACACAACATAGAAAAACTAAAGACTGAGCAACCCGACGCCCCCTGTCGATTATCCATGAATAAAATTTAAAATACTATAACCAGGAGAAATTATATCGCGAATGAACGTCCGGTCTGTTTTTTTGTTAGATTTTTGTTGTCTTTCTGCTTTGAATCGATCTGATGAGTTAAGCCCTTTTAAACTGTTTTATATTAGCTCACTTGGCCCTTTTGGGCCAAGTGAGCTTTTCTCATCACTTGGCGTCCGTCGTCTGTCTTCCGTCATCGTCGTCGTCGTCCGTTAACTTTACAAAACTTCTCCTCTGAAACTACTGGGCCAAATAAACCCAAACTTCGCCTAAATCATTCTTAGGATATCTTGTTTAAAAAATATATCCGATGACCCCACCCATCAACCAAGATGACCGCCATGGCTGAAAATAGAACAGTGGGGTCAAATGCAGTTTTTTTGCTTATATCTCTAAAAACTAAAGCAATTAGAGCAAATCTGAAGGAGTAAAAATGTTCATCCGGTCAAGATATATCTGCCCTAAAATTTTCAGACGCATCAGACATCTTGTTGTTGGGTTGCTGCCCCTGAATTGGTAATTTCAAGGAAATTTTGCTGTTTTAGGTTATCATCTTGAATATTATAATAGATAGAGATAAACTGTAAACAGCAAAATTGTTCATCAAAGTAAGATCTACAAATAAGTCAAATGACCAAAATTGTCAATTGACCCCATAAGGAGTTAGTGCCCTTTAAAGTCAATTTTTCACAATTTTTCGTAAATGTTTGTTATCTTTTACAAAAATCTTCTCCTCTGAAACTACTGGGCCAAATTAAACCAAACTTGGCCTAAATCATCCTTAGGGTAGCTATAGATATGAGAAGATGTGTTGTGATTGCCAATGAGACAACTCTCCATCCAAGTCAAAATCTATAAAAGTAAACCATTATAGGTCAAAGTACGGTCTTCAACACGGAGCCTTGGCTCACAGCGAACAGCAAGCTAGAAAGGGCCCCCAAAAATTACTAGTGTAAAACCATTCAAACGGGAAAACCAACGGTCTAATCTATATAAAAAACGAGAAAATTTATCCGATGACCCCGCCCATCAACCAAAATTGCCGCCATGGCTAAGAATAGAACAGGGGTTTACTATAGAAGTCTATGGAAAAATTGTAAAAAAAAAAACAATTTCAAATGGTCACAACTTGAAAACTAATTTAAATAATGATAAGGGGTCTTCAGTTACTATTGTACGACTACAATGGGATAACCTGCTTTTAATTTCACTACTGGGCTAAATTAAACCAAACTTGGTTTCAATCAATATTGGGATATCTAATACTATTTATTATGATTTTAACCTTTTTTACATGATTTCCAAAACCACAGTAGATACAAGTAAGCGACACAGGCTCTTGAGAGCCTCTAGTTGTTTGTTCTTATGTTTAGCTATTACACCACTGTCCCAGGTTCGGCCAGAGAGGGTTGGCGCCTTCAAACTAGTTTAACCTTGTCACATTATGTATGTGCCTGTCCCAAGTCAGGAGCCTGTAATTCAGTGGTTGTCGTTTGTTGTTGTATATCATATATTGTTTTCGGTCATTATTTTGTACATAAATCAGGCCGTTAGTTTTCTCGTTTGAATGTTTTACATTTGTCATTTCGGGGCCTTTAAAAGCTGACTATGCGGTATGAGTTTCACTCATTGTTGAAGGCCGTACGGTGACCTATTATAGTTGTTAGCTTCTATGAAATTTGGTCTCTTGTGAAGAGTTGTCTCATTGGCAATCATACCACATATTCTTATTTTTAAACTCAATAGAGTATTTTAAAATGTTAAGCAAACAATTGTGAACATCTGTATCTGCATACATAAATCGGGAGCCAAACCGTGGTTATATACCAAACATAAAACGAGATATTGGTACTTCTTTTCTTAAGTTCGCCTCGCGTTCAAGAAAGTTGTAACTAAATTTATTATATATTTATATATATCCTACTATTCACATTTGCAATGGTTACTCAAAATGTACCAAAATTAAAAGTGTATTATTTATTCAGAAATACTTCGTAACAACATCAAAGTAACCACACGAAGTTGTCATACTGTACATCATAGTAACGATTGCAATACTTTTTGAAACATGACCCTGGTCTGAAATTAAAGAGAGGGCAACTGGTTCAACCTTATCACATTACGCTCTTTTGTTCAATAACTACAAAATATAAAATAAAAAGTTTTTTTAGAATCACCATATCCGTATAACAGACGCGCGGACATTGTGCATACTTATCTACCAAGTATATGTGGATAGCTAAACCATCTTCAAAATAGCCTTTTAACTAACATGATATATTACATAGAATTTATTGTGTATAGTTGTATAGATCTACATATAGATATAGTCAAACGTAGTTATTGTTTCTAATTAATTTCAGTGTCCATTTTTGTGGTTAACGAGTTTTTACAGTAGAAAAATAAAATAAAAAATTATGGATAGGAGTACCTTGATATTGTGCAAGGAACTATCAGAAATTGTGAGAATATATTTTATCATTTCACAAAAAAGAGCGACACTGACGAAGGCTACCTTATGACGTGAACGTGTATGTACAACAACAGCAACAGAAATGCATAGACAACTATGTACGACCGAACGTTAACTAGTAGAGTAATAAATTCTCATCACCACTTTCCATAACTATATTGAATACTGTACTTACCCTGCGTTAATAGTATATCCAACTGTGTTGATATGGCTATAATGCACATTAATATGCCCTCCATAGCACGTTTTAGTCGTTCGGCAGTTCAATTATGTTTATATTCATACTTGTAGCATGGTATAGCATTTTAAGATGTATATAGGTAGTTTATATTATTCTATGCATTGCTTCTCTTCTTTTCTCTTAAGACTGAAGTTTGTGAACCAGTAAAATCTCATGACAAGAAAATCGATATCACGACTTAAAATGACACTTTGATTATAGCTGTGCATTTAAAATTCAAGAATGTTTTATAAATTCATAAAATCGGTTTTCAATAAAACTATGATACAAATAAAACCAATAAGTCATAATAATATATACCATTGAAAGTGAACAGAGTAAGCAAATGGATGAAAAATACCCCCTCCCAATGAAACATTCGGTCTTAAAAACTTACTGGAATTTGAAATTAAAGGGTCTTACTAACATGCGTGCATCTTAAATGAGATAAAAATGCTATTCAGTGCCACATTGCGGCTGAAGACATTTTATGAAAAAAATGCTAATTAACTTTTTGCAAAACTTTGCATTAAAGGACTAATAAAATGTTGATTTCTGAAAGAAATACACAAAAAAGGTCATATACTTTATATAGAACTAACTTGTTTTTCAAGAATATTCATCTTGTTCGATCTCGCTAAATATCAAACTTTTGCCAAGATCTAAAACAACCATTGCTTTGTGCGTTCTTAGTAAGTATTTGCTATTAGGTGAGATGCTCAGATATATACGTTGACGTGTTTTTAATCATAAGTTGCATATGAAAGGCGATACGTTAAAGGCTGACATTTTTTTTTATTTACCCTACTTTAAATATTAAAAGGAAAATTGGCATGACCTCTTTAGAAATAGCAAGTAGATAATAGTTTGTATGTTGTATTCTACCAAGTATATGTGTATAGCTAGACCATCTTAATGAAATGAAAATAGCCTTTTAACTAACATGAAATATTTACATAGAATTAATGATGTATAGTTGTATAGATCTACTTATAGATATAGTCAAACGTAGTTATTATTTCTAATTAATTTCAGTGTCTACTTTTGAGATTGAAGAGATTTTACAGTAAACAAATAAAATTACCAAATATGGATAGGAGTACCTTGATATTGTACTAGGAACTACCAAATATTGTGAGAATATATTTGATCATTTTACAAGAAAGAGAGACACTGACGGAGGCTATCTGCTTTGTCCAAATATTTGTCCCTGTTTAACTTTGGGTAATCCGATAGAGAACATAGGTCGTTAAATTGTCACATATTTAGACATATTATATTTATTCGATAATCAAAATTGGAAAACATTTCACAGTCACTAACTTGTTCGTGTCTGTATCGAATGGCTTTTTATTAAAGCCCCTATTTCATTTCTTCGTCCGATTGAATGTTGGTGTTTACTTTAATAGCATGCAATAGACTTTGTCATATCTCCACACTATACAATAGATACATTTGTATCCTCCCCTTATCCTACAACACTGATTAGAACTTATAGAAACATGCTCCGAATTTAAGCTATATAATGCCATTGTCCACCTATTATTTGGTTTTGATAATCAAACCACAACACCAGTTCTGTCGATCAACATCTTTGGGGTTAGTTTAGTGCTTAAGATTCGTATAGTATGTTATGTTGTACTTGAATAAAAACATTAATAAAATCATTTCGCGTTTTAGATGAGTTGCACACACAATTTTAAGTGAAATTTTAATATTGATTACTTAACTTCTACATACACTGGTGCGATTTCCAAATTCTTTTAATGTGTGAAACGTTTAAGGCAGAACTCAATTTATGCTGTATAGTTCGTTAAAGAAGCAACTACAGACTTTATGTTCAACTTCTTATTTTATTTGTGGCAGTTTAAACAAAACACATTCCGTTTTTTCGTGCATGTAATATTTGCCACTGATTTGAAAAAAACCACCTAAAAATCGTCATGGGATATTTATCAAAAAACAGATGTAGATGTAAATCAATGAACACAAACGACAGAAACTAACTAACTAACTTTTGTTTTACAATATTCTCAGCCTGGAGGAAATAAGGACGCCCAATTAAGATTCGATTTAACAACCATGTTGTACTCCATATTGAATTGTTGTCAAATTGGCTAAGGGATCATAAATTTATTCTCATGAGGAAGCTCGGAGCATGCTCGGAGGATGCTCGGAGCTTTTTAAGTAGGCTCTTCTCAGCAGTTTATGTGACAATAATTATCATGATCCATTAAGATGTCAATCAAATCTATATCACTTTTATAATAAGGAAAGAAGAGCATTATAGAGGAAGCTCCATTAACACCTGTGTAAACATCTGGTCTGTTCAAACAGATCTTGCATTAATTTTGCAAAACTATAAAATAGATGAGAAATTCATCAATATTACTGTACAATGCTTGGTATCAAGTCTTCACAGATTGAAAATGATTTTAAAACATTTTCTTAATAATTATCATTCTTTTTTATTACACATGATACAAAAAAACACTCAAATTTTATATTTGAATATAAATATATTTTAAATTTATACTATATAAAATGAAATATAAAAGTCATCAAAGACACAAACTATGGTTACTGATTTATAACCATACTACCAAAACATAGTACATTCAGTTTCATGCGAAAAAGGGTTGATCTTTTTTTATATTCTATAATTTGACAGTTGTTTGAAATTAACCCTCCATTTCATTACAGAAAAGTTTTTTTGAGTCGTACACATGTTTCTTGGGTGTTTCAAAGCAATAAAAATATACTATATTCTACAGGGAAAAAAGGGGGAGAGAATTTGATTGGTTAACTTCTGGTGATGTTTACTTTCTTATATGCACTGAAAAGCTATGCTATATTTTCACTGTAGTACAGGACATTTATTTATGTATTTCTTTATTTAAATCATAGATAAATTCTGCACATTTTTTTTGAAACATAACAATCATGACAATTAAACAAAAGACTTATAGGGGAAAATAATTTTACTCATGCCAAGTATTTCTTTATTTAAAACAAAGCTAAATCTGCACAATTAAAAATAAAAAAAATGCCAAGTAGAGAGAGACGTACTAGAGGGAAAACAATGGTAGTATCACCCCCTCAAACCAGGCTTCCACTAGTGAATTACAACGTTTCTTAAAGTAGCCATACTTTTCTATAAAAGAACTTAGTTTGTTATTTAAAAAAAACATATTACCATTGTTTAGTTAGGGGCATTACTTAAACAAGTACTTTTCAAAATTACCTATACAAGTTATGTTGAAAACGAGGCTGTTTCAAATATTACTTCTATATCATGAATAAGTAACTTCTGTTAATATTATTTTTATAGGTGTCCATTCATACAGGTTTTACTAGCTTTAACAAATTTTCACAGACATCTGGTTATTTTTCCAATGAAATATACTGGTAAAACTATTTAAATCCTCAACAAGCACTAATTGCTTTTCTGATGCCACACTTCTTGGTCAAAGATTGGCCTCTTGGGGCTATTAAAATATCATTTCACCTTAAAATCTTAGAGATAGACAGTTATAACTAGATATGGAACCTTTAATTAAGACTTGAAGTTGATTTATAATTTGAATCTTAATCAAAAGCAATTACATATATTCCTTAAATAATTGTAAGTACTAAGTTTTTTGAAGTTGTATAAAATAATTTATTAAAGTAAAATTTTTGTCATTATTTTTTAAAGTAACCTCTCTATACTCATCTAAAATTGGATAAATACTCAATTTTATTTAATGAAATGATATAAAAATTCTTAAAAACTACATTTAGTCCATGCTTTATTTGACATTTAAAATAACTATTGAGTTATTAAATAATTTTTAAAAACAAAAAATACTTATAAAAGTGACTAAACAAAATTACTTGTTTAGTATCGCCACCTGACTGTTGTTTGTGTCTTGATAACTTTTATATAGCATATTATATAACATAAGCTATTTTTAAATCATATCATCTATTTTAAAAAAAGGAATGATTATTACATACAATAAGAAAACATTTAAATGACTTTTACTTTTTGTGGAGACTTGAGATTTCTTTCAAAGCATTACACAGCTCTGTAGAAGAATTTCTAATCTATTTTATAGTTTTGTAAAATTTCATGCAAAATGTTTTTGAATAGACCAGATGTTTACACAGGTGTTTATGGAGCTTCCTCTATAATGCTCTACTTTCCTTATCATAGAAGTGGTGTAGATTTGATTGACATCTTAATGGATCATGATAATTATTGTCACATTAACTGCTGAGAAGAGCCTACTTAAAAAGCTCCGAGCATGCTCGAAAGAATAAATCTATGATCCCTAAGGTGCAAATGTGATGCCATTCGAAATCTAAATACGCAATTCTTCAAAAAATACATTCTGTAACAGGGAAAACAGAGCAGATTGATATGAAATGGGTTTTTTCTTGCATAAAGTAGTGATTAATGCCATTATGTATATTTTTGATAAGACATACTCATATTCAACTTTGACTTTGATGTCTCCAATTTGAAATTTAAATTTATAAATGTCATTGAAATTATAGGTTGTACCTGATCAATCACAAGAATATCATTTTGAAGAACAATTTCTATAAAGGAGAAAAAACTGATTTTGTTTACATGTCCTATGTCATGTAAGAATGCGATCTTTCAAGTCGTTGGTTTTCTCATTTGAATTGTTTTACAATTAATAACGTGGTATGATATATGGGTTTGGATCATTGTTGAAGGCCGTACGATGACCTATAGTTGCTAACATCTATCGGTAAGTTGGTCTCTGATGTATAGTTGTGTCATTATCAATCATACATCAACTCTTTATTTTATTTTATTTTTTTTATCTAAGAACAACAATGGGAGAACAAAACAATGATTATGTTCATCTGCGAAGTCGGTATATAGGCACTATTTAAAATCTACCACGACCGTTAGTTCAATCAACAGATCAAGGATGTAATCTAGGCCGCTCGATCCCACGATAATATAACCTTGTGTCCGCTCCTGTACCATCAAGGTAACTGGTCCGTCTAAATTCTCTAACTTGAGCAAAAAATGAATTCTTTATTGATATAGACAACATTTGTAATGTGTCTTGTATTCCCATGAAACAATTTGAGAGACAATACACAATGATAATCGTTCACGAACTGGCGGAGAGAAATTTATTACATACACGATTTTTATGTTAAGCACTTAATTGACACTTCAAAGATCAATTTTGCACTTGATCCATATTTAAGGAATTGTTGCTTTACAGAAAGAACTGCTATTTACCGATGTTTCCTTTCACGACATTTCCTGCATAAATAGATTTATGAATGTGTAAAGTGTTATAAATATATAGGAGTTACATTAATGTTGTATCGAGTGGTAAATCTAAATAAATAAAAGCTTGCTTTAAACTACAAGAAAACCCAGCATCGTCAAATCCTAATATATAAACTTGGAAGAATTTTTGATAGGATTAAACATATTATTTTGTAAATGTTATTGATGTGTAAACTGGGCCATGTGCATTAATCGGCAACGACATAACTTTTTTTTAATTTTCCCATGCAGTTTATTTGAATGTGATGACACGGGAAGTATAATTAAATATGCAGATTAAGTAAATTCAGAAAAATGATTGATTGACTGATTGATTGTTGTTTGCTTAAGGTCCAGTGGAAATTATTTCATGCATGTTCAGGACGATCGGAAATATGAAAGTTTTTAATAAATGTAATGAGATTACTAAACTTTTTTTATCGCCATATAGACCAGAAAACTATAAGCTGCACTTCAGACTTCTGTAATGTTATCCCCGTGATTTCACACAAAATGAAGAGCGCGAAATACCTGAATGTGGAGCTTTATCCATAAGTGATATCTCTTCAATGATGTGTAAAAAGTAGGGATATCATGTTTCTGCATCCTGAATATGGGTTCAACAGGAATTATCAAATTTTACCAGTTTTAGTTGCCGATCCCGACTATCATTTGTGATAGTATTAACAAGAAACTAATTCGTGAGAGTTGTTGCTTAAAACGGCAACACCATCTTCACAAGTAATAACATTGCTATTTACTCACCAATTTCATATCAAGCTGGTAACTTTTATATTTTTCAAAAGGACCTCAATGAGATTGCCCTTTTTCCATCTTGTTTTACACCCTGATTAATTAGAAAATGTTTATAGTATAGAAACCCAAAGTGAGAACTGCCGCTGTGACAGGTTTTATGTTTACAAATAGTCGCTTTTTTCAAACTAATAATCTTCCACGCATCAATCTGGATCTTGCAGATTGTAATTGTTCTCCTCTCGTAGATTATTGTTACTCCAGCAGAATGTTATCACTCTCAGCATTAGAATTTCAGCTCCCGCAGATTTTTAGAATCAGAAGTATGCTGGCATTTTTGCATAAAACTGTTACAGTCCAACTGGAATATTTGCGTTGATTGGATAAAAGTCTTACCTTACTGATCATTTGCTAGACAGAGTTTTCTGTCCATAATTCACAGTTTACAAGATTATAAACAAAATCATAAAAATGAGTAAAAATCGTCATTTAAGGGCAATACCTCCAATACGGAGTCAATTGATGACTGTAGCTATGTTGACCTTACTTTGAACTTTAGATTGCATTAATATTAAATGTCAATCTATTTACTATTGTTTCTGCTAAAAACGCAAAATGAGTAAAAAAAGTCTCATAAAAAGTATCATAAAAAGACAATAATTCCTGATGATTCCTGATGATTTGTCCAAAATAACTAAATTGTACATCTTAAATTACTGATCATTGTTGCTATTTAAAGTGTTCCTATCTTTTATGCATATCCATTTTAAGTTTATAGCTAAAGCACAAAGAATGATGATAATCGTAATTTAAGGGCAATTACTCCTACATGTCTGGAATATACATCCTAGGAGTCATCTGTCCATTTCAATTATATTTATTCATTTTAAAGATCTGCTTTTGCTGATCATTTATGCAATTTGTACTTTCTCTACTTCTATTTTAGTTTTTTGTCGAGCCTGCAACATTTAGGTCGAGAAAGCGAGACTTAGCGATCCTAGATTCCGTCGTCGGCGGTGGCGTCAGCGTCGGCGGCGGCGGCGTCAATATATAGGTCAGTCTGTGGTTAAAGTTTTTTTTATACATCACTAACTTTGTCAAACCTTCATGGAATTCTATGAAATTTAGACAAAACTTCCGTATTTTACTTATAAATGGACTTAGGTTTTTACAGTTAACAATAGTGGGGCGGCTTAGTACCGAGATTTGACAAAATCATGCAAATGGTGATACAAGCATAGGATTTGGCACAGATATTTTTTAGGGTGTACTTTATCATATTAGAGGGCTAGCCAACATGTTTCTGATTTTTTCACGGCGGCCATCTTGAATTAAAAATTGACATCATTTTGCTCAAAAGTGGAGATTGAAAAAATATCCTAACCATTTTCAACGTGATATAGGTCATGACAACTATTTGAAATACAATAAATTGACATGAAAATATGTCAAACAGACAGCAATTGTAAAAATAAATCACCACTTCCGGTTAGGGTCGTAAAAGTTCATACACGCGAGTGAAATAGTAGTGGTAAGGATATGCGATAAAAATGTCTGTTTGATATATCGGTAATTATGTAAGACATGCTGGAGGATTGATCAATGTAATAATCTACCATATTTTCCGATGTTTTCCGTTTTAACAGCTACAGGAACACAATGTTGTACAGGTGAAGCCAGCTTTGTAACACTTAAATCTACCAGAAAAAGTTTTCTTGCAGCCACATTTTTGTAACTCCTTGCAAGATGCAGCAATTGCTGTTAATTGTGTCCAATGAGGAATCCACAACCCATTAGCGTTCTCCGTAACCCATCCCTAATCACCAGGACTAGGTAGATGTTGATCAGGTGTGACTGCCTGTCCCCATACATGGCCACCTTGGTATGCAGCTCGTTTGGTATGCTCAGGCAGTGCAGCTCTAGTGGGTGGAATTGTGTCATACTGTCTTTTTTTGCGTGCAAACAGTTCAAGCCTGGATTCGTTGATGTCAAATGTTGTTGTAGTTCTGTCTTACATAACCACACCAAATGCCTCTATCAACTCCATATCAGCTTCACTGACCAATACAGGTTTCTTACTCAATCGCCCAAACACCTCGGTTACATCATTAAATATTTCCCACGTCTGCCATACCGATTTCTTTCCCTTTCCATGAAAAGCTGAGACAGTGTCAAATCCAGTGAAAGCATGCAAAAATGTCAAAGCTTCTGATTTAGGACCAAGAGCATGATTAATTTCGTGAATCGGAAGTCATCGCAGGTCTTTTCCTTTTCCAAATGCAACCCAAAGTTTTTCTACTTGTAGTGTTTTGAAAAGAGACACCGCCAAAACCACTGCATCAGTGTCTGAGCTGATTATCAGTGAAGACTTGCATTCCTTTTCAGCTGCACTTTTTATATGAACAAATATCCTTGTGTCTGCTTCCTCGTGATTACAAGGACTGAGATCATTATGGTCATCATTAGAATTTGTCATAACATTTTCGCCTTTTGTCACAAAAATCATTTTGTCAGTAGATAGTCTAGGGTTAATGCGTGTTACACATCAATTACTTTGTCAAACCTTCATAGAATTTTATGAAACTTTGACAGAAGCTTTTTTTATGATTAAAAGATAATGTCTGAAGCAAACTTTTGAAAATATATTTTCATTTTCAGTACTTTTTCTGATAGATGGACTTAGTTTTTCACAGTTAACATTTACAGACAGTCTGGGATTAATTTATTTTGACATGATAAATTTGTGAACCTTCATGGATTGTTATAAAACTTGAACAGAAGCTTATCTTCAAGACCAAGAAATAGCATCTAATTTTGTTTTCAACTCTGTGTTTTACTGATAATTGGACTCACTTTTTAAGTCAACATTACACTTTTACACTGACAGCAGAAGTATAGATTGTGGTTTTTTAGTCTCCCTAAAAACCTAAGGCCCTAAGGCTAAAGATGACGGCCACCGGGGAATCCCCTTACGTCTAAATATAGATGATATAATCCGATTAAGAACGTATGACGTATGTCACATACTTCGACAAATGAAAAGAACGCAAAATTACATGACCAAATAAGATGTGAATCCCCTATACACAAATCCGTTTAAGGAAATATCTTTTGCTTAATCGCATTATTATGAAATGCCTTCCTGGTATCTATGATGAGTTTATTTACGTATATTTGAAACGCGCGTCTGGCGTATTAAATTATAATCCTGGTACCTTTGATAACTATTTTGACTAATGGAATCTGTTGCATAATAATATAACGGTATAAGGATGTTAATTCTCTGTCGAGGATTACGTCGTCATCCCTTGGGACATTTAGTTGTCATAGAAGAATTAAATATCGTTCTATATTGTACAAATAAATGAATACATAGATGCATATATTGTTGAATATGCTTAATATGCGAAATTTAGATTACTTGGTCCTTCAAGCAAGAGGGATAACAATAATTGAAACAATAGAATTTTAAGTAAACATCGAATTGATTTAAATTAAAAGGTAATTAAGATAAGGGTGACATCCTTGTTGTGACAAGATAATTTTTTTCTAGAACTGGGATTGATTTCTAATCTGATTAAACCAAGAAACCTGTAAATTTATTAGAATAAATAACGAAAAACACGTTTTCCCGGAAAGATTATATCTATTTTAAAAAAGTTTTGCTTGCAATGTATTGATATAATGGTATAAGGTTGACAATCCCCTGCCGGGGATTGAGTCGTCATCCCCAGGGAGATTAAGTTGTCAATGCAGAATTAAATATATTTTTAAAACTATTATAAGGTTAAATTAACAAACAAGATCGCACAGAATTTTTTAGAAATAGACAAATAAACACAGTCCAATTATTACCACGTACAATTCTCGTGCTGGACAAGCATGCTTTTGATGATTGTTTATCAATATAAACGTGTCGGAGAACATCGGAAGCTCATCTCGAAACGCAATACACAACCATGGTTTCCATTTTAAATCAACGAACGCATTATTTTGTTTGTAAATTACACATTATAGATTCATTATAAAATGTTAAAACGTGCATAAATGTCTTAGTTTAGCATATGTGCATGTATTGTATGAATAATTTAGTGAACAAAATTTTTACCAGTAACTCGTTTCATATGACTTTAAACTCAATTTAGCTAAATAGTGGGATTAAGTTGTAAACAAAATGATGAGGAAAAAGATGTAAAAATATGGACGAGAGGATTAAGATATCGGAAAGGATTAAGTTGTCATTTTGAAATAAAGCGATGGGATTAAATCGTCATTTGCCAAATTGGTATTAAGTCATTGGGAAATTATTTTAATAGTACTTAATGAATACCAAATTTGGAGTATTCTATATCGCAAGATAACTCCGGATAACTCTTTAGTCATTATAAATAACCCTCCCTCCATTCAAACCGAACATTTTTTTAGCAATATAAGTTTGACCAAGGAAGCGAGACAGCACATTGCTGAAAGACATTTTATCGTTACAAAAGGGGTATCACACTTCTGTAAACCACCTTGGATATGAGAACATATCAAGAAACGTATGACAATCCCGATGACATTAAGCAACAAGGAAATCGTCTGAAGTGTTACAATCTCTTCAACGGAGTCGTTGGGTTTGATGAAGATTGTAGCGGGAAAATGACTCCAGTATATACATTGCTTGTCGTGATTGAGGACTACACGTAAAAAAGTAATCACTAGCTACCCAGATTTGGGCTACCCTCACTGGGGTCCAAATTATGCTAAGCTTGTTGTCAGTAAATTCAAAGACAAACCATTATAAGCCTACTCAAAATCGGTTCTTTTTTTAAGAACCACCAAATCAATGTACTATTAGTCTAATACCCTACAAATGAAGATGGAGTGTCCTTCCTGCCATCGTCATATATCACATTGTACATATATTAAACTTTTAAGGTTAACGACGATGCACTAAAATACATCATGGATTAAAAAAGTAAATCATATGACTCTTTTTTAATCCCTGCATACAAATTCGTTTAAAGACATATCTATTGGTTTATTGGATTATGACGGTGCACTGCATTGTGTCACATTTTAGCTGAGAATATTATAATTTACTTTCAGCTGATGAAAAACTATTCAAACTTCCAAAGCCAAAACCATTTTTATGAAGAAAACTTTTATATGTTCTGGTTCTCAAATATGGACAAATGTACAAAATGAAATAAAGCGTTCATTTTCTATATAGAGATTGCTTTATCTATACATAACATTATACATATTTTATATAAGGTTAATTCCAAACTATCTCACTGCCTGTCGATACTTTTATTTTGGCATTGCACAAGTCATGTCTTCTTTGACTGTCCATGGCGTTAAAACACTAAATCCCTGGGATGTGATTTTGATGCGACTGTCATACAAGTGGAATTTGATGCGACTGTCATACAAGTGAGAGGTTTGGCGCTATAAAACCAGGTTCAATCCACCATTTTCTACATAAGAAAATGCCTGTACCAAGTCAGGAATATGACAGTTGTTGTCCATTCGTTTGATGCGTTTGTGCTTTTGA
The DNA here is from genome assembly GCF_021869535.1 of Mytilus californianus. Taxonomy (NCBI): domain Eukaryota; kingdom Metazoa; phylum Mollusca; class Bivalvia; order Mytilida; family Mytilidae; genus Mytilus; species Mytilus californianus. The sequence goes on along the minus strand of NW_026262745.1, from coordinate 2,197,997 downwards.
TTTTGCCATTTGATTAGGGACTTTCCGTTTTGAATTTTCCTCGGAGTTCAGTATTTTTGTGATTTAACTTTTTAGTTGGTTTTAGTCTCTGATGCATGATTTTTTATTATTAATTGTTTTTAGCTTTTAACTAGCTTTCAGTAACTGCGAGTACTCTCAAATCGTACTTTCGTATTAATTTGACCTGTTGACATAATTTGTAATGCATTTTTGCTATTCTATGTTTACTTATTTTGTGTTATATCTCGTCTCACTATTTTTAATATGTACCACCTTTGATAAGTATTTAGTATGACGATAAATTTTCACTTCTGTTCTCGTACTATGAACAACAAATTTATTTAATATTTCCGTACGCCTAACAACAAAATTATTATATTTAAATTTACCTGTGTACGTTATTTTATTTAACGCCATTTTGTCCAAGGTTATAGTTGTCTTTTTGACATTGTTTTACATCACACCTTATTTATTTAATATTGTATTTATATTGTGACATAGATCAAATGTATTCGTTCAGTGTATGTTTACATTGTGTCATAGATCAAATTTATTCGTTCAGTGTATGTTTACTTGTTTTTGTTAATATGTCTTTTTGATTGAGTTAAGCCGTTTCAATTGATATTTTATGCTGTGTCTTTCTATGTTGTAATGTTACACTACTATTTCAGGTTAGGGTGAAGGTTGGTGCCTGTTAAAACGTTTAAACCCGCTGCATTTGTTTGCACCTGTCCTAAGTCAGGAACCTGTTGTTCAGTGGTTGTCGTTTGTTGATGTGGTTCGTAAGAGTTTCTCGTTTCTCGTTTTTTAAATAGATAAGACCGTTGGTTTTCCACACTAGTCATTGTGTGGCCCTTTATAGGTTGCTGTTCGGTTGAGCCAAGTCTCCGTGTTGAAGGCCGTACTTTGACCTATATTTTTTTACTTTTTACACACTGTGACTTGGATAGAGAGTTGTCTCATTGGCACTCATACCACATCTTCTTATTTCTATGAGTAATACATTTGTATCTTATAAAGCAAAATGTTACAATACTTTCTATATAGAATTGTATATTGTGTATCATATATCATTATAATATAATATTTTATGTACTTTATTTAATTATGTGTGATTTTTATTTTGACGACTCTCAGAAAGATTATTTTCAATGGGATTAACCTCTTGAAATAAAGATCATTTATTTATTATTTGACATTCTGAACCTTTCTGCCCTGACATATATTCAGAGCAAGAATGTTCAGAATGTCAACATTGAACCACTGTCTACTGAGTTCTGTGTCAGTGTGTTGAGAAATCTAGACAAGATGTGCCTGTATTAGTCATGATGTTCTAGAACAGCGTGTGCAATTGATCCACTCGCATTTGTAATTTGTAACATATGTAAACGTAGCCCTATTCTGACAAAGATATTACTGTTAATGTTGTTGGTTACTTAAAGTAGCAAAAGAGTTTACATGAATGTAACTTTTTTTTTTTATTGCGAAATATCTTTTCTTCATTTTGAGTTTTAATAAACAATGCATTGATTTGCATCACAATGTTAGAGTAGATGTGCTAAATAGTAGGGTCATTTAGATTTTCATACCACCAACATGCTGTTGTAAAAAGTATGGGACTTCCGGAACATCATACGTGTCACTACACAAGACTTAATAAATTGGCTGAAAATTGGCATGTACAAATTTTCCTCGGAGTTCAGTATTTTTGTGATTTTACTTTATACATGTATGATTCAGGATAAATGCATGGGTTCTATGAAGTTAAAGTAAAGGTAAAATGTTTGCAGAAAATTGAATGAAATTGTTGAATGTATATAGGGATTTGGAATTTGTGGTGTGACACCTTTAATGGAGATGGCAGTGGGGAAAAAAAGATGAAAACTCATCATTTGAAATGCAAGTAGCTACATTTCAAAATTTTTTGACAGTAATACTTTGCCAGATTAAAGCCCAAAACTTGAATGCGTGCTATGTTAAGCTTTTCCCAGCTTAATAATATCCACGCATGTAAAAACAAAAATCGGAATTTGTCATCAATGCACATTTAGTTGTTTCTGTGATATTACAGTTAAACAATTGTTATTAGCTATCTATTTAAATTGTCGTCATGAAAACTTAATGAAAAGATAATTATGATGTTTCCTTGTTATATTTTTTGCGACATTTCATCCATTTGGCAAATAGCATAGCTTAATATAATAAAGAGGTGTTTCAACGCCCGTCGCTTCTTCAACGAAAAAAGTTTCATTACTCCTCAATGTCATATCAGAAATTTATAAACAAAATAATAAAAGGAGCTTAAAGAGATATAAACCAGTCACCAAAGTTTCATGAAAAAAGCATTTACAAGTTATTGTCCGAAAACTTAACAATCCCTGCTTTTTATTAATAAAATCTCATAACTCGGAAACATAAAATCTAAAAATAATAAAAATCAAAAGGGAGCTTATGTCGATAGATATAAAAAAAATCACCAAAGTTTCATGAAAATTGTTTTTAGCGTTTTGGAGTTATTGACAATGGTATACCATAATACGTCCCATAAACTGGCGTATAAAAACTGCATATTTTTTTTATTAAATTCACCTTAATCCTAAATATAAATTGTCCTGAATAAAAGTGGTCTACCTTATATATTATTAACTTGCGGATAATAGGAAACTGATAGACCATGGTTTGACCAGAAGTGTAATGCGCTATATTGTTTATGCCGATTACTGTTTAACTCTATGTACTGTATACCGTAAAAATCAAGTAATAGTTATATTGATTTGAATACTGCAAAAAGAGCTGTAATTTTAAGTGTCTATCTATCTTTTATATATTTTAAGAAAATAGGCTTAACGCAAAAAATTAATTGTTAAAAAGTCGTCATTAAAGAGCAAGAACTCCAATAAGGAGTCAACTGACGATTTCGGCCAGGTTGACTTATCTGTAGATCTTGTCTCGCTTATCATTTTGGCTTTTTAAAAGTGTCTATTCAACTATTATAGTTTTCAAGATAAAACTTGTAGGCAAAAAACTGAAAACTGAAAATAATGGTTATTAAACAGCAATAACTCCGATTAGTAGTCAACTGAAAATTTAAGGGCAATAACTCCTATAAGAAGTCGTCTGACATTTTGATGTGAACAGACTGTAGGTAGATTTCAATATTCTGTACATTTCTGCCCCTGTCATAATTTCTCTATGTATAGCTGTTTTCAGGCTACATTGGCTAGAGGTATAGGAGGAGGGTTGATATCTCATAAACATGTTTAACCCCGCCGCATTTTTGCGCCTGTCCCAAGTCAGGAGCCTCTAGCCTTTGTTAGTCTTGTATTATTTTTAATTTCAGTTTCTTGTGTACAATTTGGAGTTTAGTATGGCGTTCATTATCACTGAACTAGTATATATATTTGTTTAGGGGCCAGCTGAAGGACGCCTCCGGGTGCGGGAATTTCTCGCTGCATTGAAGACCTGTTGGTGGCCTTCTGCTGTTGTCTGTTCTGTGGTCGGGTTGTTGTCTCTTTGACACATTCCCCATTTCCATTCTCAATTTTATTTGTAATATCAAACATAATGTTCTGGCTTGATAACATTACAAAATTCAATTCTAAAATATTAAATCAATATAATAGTCAATGGCATGTGATGATAGCAGTATAGCTGCCGGTCCATGTACAGTCGAATTGGAACGTAACATAATTCACATTGAAGATAAGCGTCTGTCCAAGTTGTAAAACAATACATGAAGGTTTACAAAAATTTAGCATTTCAAAAAAGTTTAATTCGGTTATTGTTTGTCGCAAAAAGCTAAGACCCTCTTTCAGTATTATATTACAAAATGAAAAAAATATATCTTTTCAAAATTTTGCTTCAGACATTATCTGCGTATCATAAAAAAATCTTCTGCCAAAGTTTCATAAAATTCTAGGAAGGTTTGACAAAGCAATTGATGTGTAACAAACTTTAAACCACAGATAACATTTAAATGTTAACTGTGAAATGAACATTATCATTTATGGGTCAGCTGAAGCCCGACTCCGGGCGGAATTCTCGCCGTGTTGAAGACCCATTAGTGGCCTTGGGTTATTTTCTGCTCTTCGGTCGGGTTGTCTCTTTGACACATTCCCCGTTTTCATTCTCAATTTTATGTCCATTGATCGATAAAATCCGGTGAGATGAAAACAAATATTTTTTTTTAAATTTTGCTGTCTTTTGATTATATTAAATCTTCTATACATATTTCGTAAAATTCAACAAAATATTTGATGTGTAAAAAACGTTGACAACAGACTGACCTAAATGTTGACGACGCCAACACCGGAATCGATGATCGCTGTGTCTTATTTCCGCGACAAAAATGTCGCAGGCACAATAAAATCAAATGACTTGTCCTTCATAGTCAACAAATGAGGCGCTTTTAATAAAATCATATCGGACTAAGGGAAAAAACAATAATTCTATGTACTAAAATTCTCAGATTTTTGTTGTTGTGTATAATCTTTTCAATATAAACGAATACCAATGTTTTATATTCATCAATTGAGTTATCTGATAAACCTTGCACTATCTTGAAAAAGCTATTTTTTGGAATATCTGTTTCACTCATGGCGATGGATCTATTCCAATTGTCAGAACCACAATCCCGTCCTCATCTGCTCGAATGTGACCTACGGAATTAAAGTTATCACCGTGTTTGTAATAACATGAGCACCACGATGCTGGTGCCATATGTGAGCAGGATCTGCTTACCCTTCCGGAGCACATAAGATTATACCGGTTTTTATGGAGTTCAAGTTGCTCAGTCTTTATATTTCTATGTTGTGTTTTTGTATACCGTTTGTCTTTTAGTTGTTTTTTCGTTTGTCGTTTTTTACTATTATATGTTACTCGAAAAGGGGTCAATTCAAATATGTCGTGCTATATAATTTTGGCGGTTGTATTCTATTTATGTATGGTCATTCGAAGTTCGCTTACGGTGCAGCAGCGTTTCAAACCCTTCCATCCGACAAAGGATTTTTACTATAACAAATTAGAATTTTTTAATTGACTGAATCTTTTAATTTTGTTTAAATTAATAATATTTATTTGTGTACATATTAAAAATTCTTATTTTTGTATATTAGTTTTTGTGAATGCTACCTGAAACGAACTAGCCAGATAGATGTTATACATTATATTTTGTGCCAATTGGTATTTCATTTGCGCCAAAAAAAAAATCATTTGCGCCACAACAAATATTTCATTTGCGCAAAAATAGTAGATTTCATTTGCGCCAATAATATAGGTAAATATTATACATAATATGTAATAGATCTACATTGAAAACAGACGTTTAATAATAATGTTACAACATAGTTTTGATAGCAGAATATGAAATATTCATCAAGTCATGAAGTCATGAAGTGACTCTCCTCTCAGTTTTGTATTAGATATGTGAACTCACTTGCTTACCCAATGAGGGGATACTCTACAATGTTACTTATAGAAGCCTCGTATTCAGGATACAACTATATAAAACGTTTCCGTTATATTTTTACCTGTAAATTGGTGCAAACATAATATTGATTCTTGGTGCAAATGAAATACAATCCTGTGGCGCAAATGAAATACTGCATTTTTAAAAACATGGCGCAAATGCAATGAGCTCAATAAGATTTGTTCGCAAATGTATTAAAAAGATTAGTTTATCTTTTAAGGAATGATAGGGATTTGATTTGCGTAAAAACAATTAAGAATTACTCGTCTAGAGTTTCACATTTTATGTTAAAATAATTATTGTTTATTGGAAACAAAATATAGATTTGTAACCTAGAAAAATATATTTTAAAGTTAGAAAGCGCTGCGGACTCAACGAATGTATTATTGTTATTTGCAATGTAAACATAAAACATCTGCCGTCATTTATTGTTATATATATGGTCATCTTTACCTAGGAGAGTTTGATGCAAAAATGTTTTTCTCAAGGCAATTAAAATGTACTATTGTTAAAAATATATAAAATGCCATCTTTTCTATCATGATAAATTATTCCATATCCTTTGTACAAGTTATAAGTGAATTTTAATTAAATTGACAAATTATAATTTGAACAAAGTTAACATACAAATTATAATTTGTCCAAATTTTTGTACAAATTTTTATTAAAGGTCCAATGATAGAAGATGTTTCAATTAATTTATTAAAAACAAGATCATTGTTAGTTTCGTTATAGACAATATTCAAAGAATATTTCAATATTTTATTTATTCAAAAATACTTCGTAGCAACATCAAATTAACCATACGTTCTAGTAACGATTTCAATACTTTCTGAAACATGAAAAATGACCCTGGTCTGAAATGAAACAGAGGGCAATTTGTTAAACCTCACTACCTTACGCTCTGTTGTTCAGTAATTACAAAATATAAGGACACCATGAAAAAAGCTTTTAAGATCACGAGCTCCGTATAATAGATGCATGTCTAACTTATGACGTGTACATGTACGTACAACAACAACAAAACAAAGCTTAGATAGCTGTGTACAACCGAACGTTAAATAGTAGAGTAGCCAATCATCATCATCGATCACTTTCCATAACTATATTAAATATTGTTCTTACCCAGCGTTAATATTGTATCCAATTGTATTGATATAGCTACGATGCACATGAATATGCTCTCCATAGCACTTTTCAGTCGTTCGTCAGTGCATTCATGTTTTTATTCATATACATGTTGCACGCTTTAGAGTTTTAAGATGTAGGTAGATGATGTTAATCTATGCATTGCTTCTCATTTATACAAAGACTGAGCTATAGGAACCAGTGAAATGTCTCAGCAAGATAATCGATATCATTTCTTAAAATGACACTTTGATTATAGCTGTGCATTTAAAATTTAAGAATTTTTCAGAAAATGGGTTTTCAATAGAACTATGATACGAATAAAACCAATAAGGTATAATGATATACCATTTAGAGTGAACAGAGTATATTTTTTCTTTATTCCAAAAGCAATACAGCTTATAGGTATCAAGTACAATTAATATTCCATTAAATATAGTAAACATCACATAATACAATTAAGTATTTCATTAATATACAGTTCATACAATTTTAAACAAATCTAGGTGCATGATATTAATTAACATAATTTAACAATCTTGAAGTATGATATACACATTCAACGATTACGAATTTTTTGGGCAATACATAAATACTTCCCAAAATTATTAAGTTTTTTATATTACGAACTGATAACAATTGTATAAGTTTAAATACTGATGGATTTCTCCAATAATAAGGTTTTATATACTTCATACGAATATCTTGATATATAATACATTCCAAAATAAAATGATATTCATCCTCAACAGAATTACAGTTGTACATACTACATATATCTAAAAACCTTCCAGATTCAATGTTCAAGTTATGTGCATATAAACGGTACCTGCTTATTAATGGTTTATATCTAAAATTAATAGGTCTACTAAGATAAAAATGCAAACCATGATTGTCATATATGTATTTGTAAAACTCACACGAGAAGACTCCTCAAAAAATGACATTGCTTCAGATATAAATCTATTTTGAAATCAGCTATAAAAACATCTACATTTAAAACATTTTGTGTCAACCATACATTACTCAAGCCATAATCACATAATAAATCTCTTATTTTACATGACCAGTTCAATTTATTTTTACATAAGTAAGCAAAGGGATGAAAAATTTCCGCCGAATGAAAAATTCAGTCTTAAAAAAACTTACTGGAATTTGAATATTAAAGGGTCTTCCTAACATGCGTGCATCTTAAATGAGATAAAAATGCTATTCAATGCAACATTGCGGCTGAAGACATTATAGGAAAATATTGCAAATTAGCTTTTTTCAAAACTTTGCATTGAAGGACAAACAAATTTTGATTTCTGAAAGAAATACACATATACTTTATATAGAACTAAGTTTTTTTTCAAGAATGTTCATCTTCATCGATATCGCTTAATATCAAACTTTTGCCTAAATCTAAAACAACCATTGCTTTGTGCGTTCTTTGTAAGTATTTGTTATTAGATCGGATGCTCAGATATACGCGTTGACGTGTTTAAACCACACAATTTACATATGAAAAGTAAACACTGGTAAATTAAGGCTGACATTTTTTTGGATTTATCCTACTTAAAATGAATTAAGGAAATTTGCCTGACTTCTTTAGAAATAGCAAGTAGATAATAGTTTGTAAGTTGCATTCTACCAAGTGTATGTGGATAGCTAAACCATCTTCAAAAATGATAATTATAGCCTTTTAACTAACATTATACATTTACATTGAATTAATAATGTAGAGATGTATAGATCTACATAAAGATGTCGTCAAACAAAATTATTATTTTTAATTAATTTCAGTGTCCAGTTTTGTTTTGCCTCTGAGGATAAAGAGGTTTAACAATAAACAAATAAATTGTCCATGTATGGATACGAGTACCTTGACATTGTATACAAGGAACTACAAAATAATGTGAGAATATATTTAATTATTTCACAGGAAATACCGACACTGACGAAGGCTATTTACTTTGTCCAAATATATGTCCCTGTTTAACCTTGAGTAACCCGATAGAGAGCGTGTGTCGTTAAGTTGTCACAAATTATACATATTTTATTTATTTGATAATCAAAATTAAAAGCATTTCACCGTCACTATCTTGGTCGTGTCTGTATTTCAAGGCCTCTTATTATAGCCCCTATTTTATTCCTTCGCCCGAATGAATGTTGGGGTTTACTTTGATAGAATGCAATAGCCTTTGTCATATTCGCACTCAATATTTGCACACTACAATAGATACATTTTGTAACCGCCTCCTAAAATCCTGATAAGAATTTATTGAAACATGCTCCGAATCTAAGCAATGAATAGTTTTGTTATAAATTAGGCCATAAGTTTTCTCAACTTAATTGTTTCATTTTTTTCATGTTGGGGCCTTTTATAGCCGACTATACGGTATGGTCTTTTCTCATTGTTGAAGGCCTATAATAGCTGACATCTACTTCATTTGAACTTTGGTGGATAGTTGTTTCTTTGGCAATCACACCACATCTCCTTATTTGTATATATACATATATAATGTAAGTTGTGCACCTCTAATTTGGTTTTGATCATCAAACCACAACTACCGGTCTATCGATCAACATCTTTGGGATTATTTTAGTGCTTAAGATTCGTATAGTATGTTTTGGTGTACTTAAATAAAACACACAAATAAAATAATTTTGCGTTTGTAAATGAGTTGCACTATTCGCTGATGTTACCCACAATTCAAGGAGAAATATTTATTTTGATTACTTAACTGGCAACTTCTACATACACTGATGTAATTTCCAAATTCTCTTTATGTGTAAAAAATTAAAAGCAGAATTCAGTTAATGCTGTATATCTAGTTAAAGGAGACAACTACAGCTTTTATGTAAAACTTCTTATTTCATTTGTGGCAGTTTAAACAAAGCACATTGCCGTTTTTCGTGCATGTGATATTTGCCGCTGAATTGAAATAAAAAACACAAAAAATCGTCATGGGGTGTTTATCAAAATACAGATAAAGGTGTAAATCAATGAACACAAGCGACCGAAACAAACTAAATAACTTTTGTTTTACAATATTCGCAGCCTGGAGGAAATAAGGACGCCCAGTTAAGATTCGATTTAACAACCATGTTGTACTCCAATTGTTTCAAATTGCTAACGGTGCAAATGTGGCGCCATTCGAAATCTAAATAAGCAACTCTACAAAAAATATATTCTATAACTGGGAGAACAGAGCAGGATGATATAAATGTTTTTTATCTTGCATGAAATAGTGATTATAATCTAATAATGAAAAGATTGATACGCTCATATTTGGAGTCATATCTAATCCTGAAGCAATGTTATTTGTCTTTATGTATAGTATTTGATAAGAAATATTCATATTCAACTTTTACTTTGATATCTCCAATTAAAATTTTTAATTTATAAATGTCAATGAAATTATAGGTTGTACCTGATCACTCAAAAGAATACCATTTTAAAGAACATATTTTATTAAGAGTAAGCGATCTATCAAGTCGTAGGTTTTCTCATTTGAATTGTTTTACAATTTATAGCGTGGTATGATATATGGGTTTGGATCATTGTTGAAGACCGTACGACGTTACTAACATCTACGTAAGTTTGCTTCTGATGTAAAGTTGTATCATTATCAATCATACAACAACTCTTTATATTATATTATGTTTATTTAAAAACAACGACGAGAGAACAAAACAAGGATTATGTCCGTCTACGACGTCACTATATAGGCACTATTTGAAACTGCAATTAAATCGACATAACTAGGATGTAATCTAGGCCGCTCGATCGCACGATGATATATTACCTTGTGTTCGCTACTATACCATCGGGTAACGATTCCGTCCCAATTCTCGAATTTGAACAAAGATGAATTCGTTATTTATATAGAATACATTTGTAATGTTTTGTATTCCTATGAAACAAATTGAGAGACAATATATAATGATAATCGTTCACGAGCTGGTGGAGAGAAATTTATTACATACACGATTTGCATGTTAAGCACTAAATTGACCTTCAAAGATCAATCTTGCACTTGATCCAAATTTCAGGATTTGTTGCTTAACACGAAGAACTGCTATTTGTCGATGTTTCCTTTCACAACATTTCCAGCATAAATAGATTAAGTGTTATAAAAACATAGGAGTTACTTAATGTTGTATCGAGTGGTAAATCTAAATTAATAAAATATTGTTTTAAACTACAATAATGCCCAACATCGTCAAATCCTCTATAACATATAAACTTTAATGAATCTTTACTAGGATTAACCATATTTTTTAGATGTTATTTATGTGTAACCTGTGCACCGATTAATGTAGTAGCTATTTCAATAATTTTCTTTCTATAATATAAAAAAAAGAAGATGTCACAAGAGACCAAAAGACACAGAAATTAACAACTATAGGTCACCGTACGGCCTTCAACAATGAGTAAAATCCAAACCGCATAGTCAGCTATAAAAGACCCCAAAATAACAAATGTTAAACAATTCAAACGAGAAAACTAACGGCCTGATTTATGCACAAAATAATGAACGAAAAACAAATTTGATATTCAGCAACAAACGACAACCACTGAATTACAGTCTCTTGGCTTGGGACAGGCACATATGGAATGTGGCGGGTTTAAACTAGTTTGAAGGCGCGCCAACCCTCCCCTAACATGGGATAGTGGTGTAACAGTACCACATAAGAACAAACTATAAAAATCTGTTGAAAAGGGCTTAACTCATCAGATCGATCCAAAGCAGAAAAACATCTAACAAAAACACAGAGTAGACGTGGAAGGGTGCTTATACATCCCGACAACAAAAAGACACTTAGAGTACTCGCAGTTACTGACAGCTAGTTCAAAGCCAATAACAACTAATAAAGAAAATCATGCATCTAAGACTAAAATATCAATCAGTACAAACCCAACATCCAATGGATTTAGTGTAAAGACGTCATTAACAGTCAGAGAAAAACATGACCTTGTGCAATGCCAAGATACAGTTATCGACACATTGTAGAGCCAAGAATGTGCATATGTATATAAAAATTATATATTTAGTTTGATTTTAATTTACTGATAACAAAATCAATATTAATACCAATAAAACAATATTCAAAGATCTAATTATAGTTTTAAATTGGTAACCTTTTAGAATAAGTTTTTTAAAGGATCGATAAGTTTACCCAGATCGTATCTAAATTTCCGGGCTCGGTAAACAACATCTCCGTAAAAATAAGAATGTGCTATACCTTTAAAAATAAGTTTTACAACCAAACTTCCAAAACAAATTTTTATATCTATGGAAGAATTTCGTAAAGGTTATAAGTAATTTGTGGTAACGAAATCCCTGACTAATAATTAACCAGTAATACATAGATAACGTTCATTGAAATCTAATACGTCACAACAGACACGGGCATAACGAACGAGTTGTGATATATAAACACCGTAAGATGGTGCCAAAGCTACATCCCCGTCCAAAAAAGGAAAATTAACAATAGGGAACGAAAAATCGTCCCTTTTATCGTAAATTTTAGTGTAGAGTTTCCCGTGTAAAACTGAAATATCTAAGTCTAGGAAAGGACAGTTATTACCTTTGATATTTGATTTATTTAAAGTAAGTTCCTTTGGGTAAATTTCTCAGTATATTTAGAAAATTCTTGATTATTCAACGAAAAAATATCATCAAGATAACAATAAGTGTTGTTGAATTTATAAATTAAATGCAATTCAGACGGGTCTTTACTGAGTTTGGCCATAAACTGTTATTCATAACGGTACAAGAACAAGTCTGCTATTAAAGGGGCGCAATTGGTGCCCATAGGAATACCTACAACCTGTCGATAAACTTTATTGCCGAAACGTACATAAATATTATCAAGAAGAAAATTAACAGCTTCAATCATCTTATCACACCTCAAGTAAGTATATCTAGCATATTTACCTTTCTCGTTAGAGAAGAAGGCTTTAAATGAGTTGTAGCAAATATATTTGCATTCAGATCTACCAAACGACCATTTAATTAAATAGGAAAACTATTGTTTGATAAGATAGTGTGGAAGTGTAGTGTAAAGACTTGAAACGTACAAACTGTCAACAGAATCAAAAGGACCATCAAAGGCACGTAATTTATCTAAAACATCCAAAGATTTTTTTACACTCCAAAAATAGTTAATTCCACTATTTTCATATGTTTTTTTACAAAAGTTAATGATAAGTTCTTTGATAGTAGTTAAGGAACTAGTTAGAAGCACTGAAAGATTAGTTGTAGAACAATTAGTAGAGGCCGATTTGAAACGATATTTTACTCATCTGGTTTTTTTGTGTAGTTTAGGTCACCAATACACAGTAGGGACCTTCAAATGTTCAGAAGAGGCCTTTAGCTGTGATGTGGTTATGATATGATTGTTTACTATATGACTCTCTGTGGAGCGCACGGACTTGAATGTAGAAGAATTATAAATTTCATTCTTAATAACGTCCGTGTTGTATATACGGCATACCACCACCACATTGTTGGCTGCTTTGTCGGCCGGTACAAACACAAACCGCTTTACGAGTACTTGAAGTTTGTTTCTTATTCTACATGTTCTAGAAATAGGTGTATTATGTACTCTTTTATTTATTTCTAAATTATTTTCAAAATGTGATATTCGAATATCCACAACATTCATACATTTAATTTAATAATAATCAAGAGATTTTTTATCAGATTTTTCCCTTTTACACCAATTTTTACAAGAAAGAGAGTCTTTTGTGACTTGACGACACTGTTTCCAATCTATTTTAGATGGAGGACGATATTTAGGTCCTTTTTTCAAAAAGTTTTTGACCTCTAGGTCTTGAACGATATTGAGGTCTATATAATATCTACTTATTACTTTAAGGAACAGTCTCTCTCCTTTCTTCTTTCTTTACATGATTATGTAATAAATGCAAGGGGTTAGGGGTGTCTTCCTCCTAATCCCACTTTTTAAAAATCACTTTTCCTTCTATTCCCACTTGCAAATAACAATAGATGTTTTGACAAATAATTTGTTTTTATAACAATCAAGGTTAATTAAAAAGTCACCTAAGATTTACCTGTCTTTTTTAAAAGAAAACATATTTCTTACACTGTTTAAGTATAATATTATTTAAAAAATAAATAATAATTTAATATACTGTTTATTTGTAATATGTTTTTTCTTCTTCAAAGAATTATTTAGATATAAAGAATAAGTCAGATAAATAGAAGTAAGATTAAAAAAACATTGAATTTGTAAACTTAAAAAATTGTCATCCGAACAAATAAATTGATGATAGATAATATTATAACAAACTTTCCCATCTTGCAAGATTTCCATGTACAACAAACGCAAGAAGAACCTACCAGTTTAACCAAAAACTGTTGATGAAATCAACAAAGATGGCATTTGGGCACGTACTACCAAAGGTGACCCATTTCTGTCCGAGCCTATTCTTCCAACTTTACACATTTCACGCAATGGTTGACGGCGCAATGTATCCACCTGTACACAGTTTTCTTCCAGCCACAAGCAAACTAGTATACACAAGGTTCCTGACTTCACTCAAAGATGTATGCCACCAACACCAACTACAACTTCAGCCTACCACTATCTTCCTGGACTATAAAGTTGCCATCCGAAATGCAGCCTATTCTGTATATCCTGGCATCAACGCAAAAGGCTGTTTTCTCCGCTACACACAATGCATATGGAGAAAAACACAAGAAACAGGGATTTAGGTTCCATACAAGGAAGACAACAACATTCATCAACTAGTACGCCGTACCGCTGTCCTTCCACTTGTACCTACTGCTGAGGTCGAAGATGCGTGGTTTAATTCCCTAACCGACATAGATCAGATTGATACTAACATCAACTACACGCCCTTTACAGACTATGTAACAACATACTGGGTCGAATAGAACAGTCACCTTTGGGACCATTACACAACACAGGGACAAAGGATTATACACATCATCTAGAGGGTTGGCACAGCAAGCTGAAGAAACATGTCCAGCACCCACATCCAAACATCTTTAAACTCATATAACTACTGAAACCTGCGGAAGCTTTCAACGCCCTGACCATGATCCAATATGTAGCCGGTCGGAAGAGAGTGGCCCAAAAACGAAAGTATGTCGAAATCAACAACAGATTAGAAGAGCATAAGGTTAGACACCGCAACCAGGAAATCAAAACAGTACAGTTTGGTGATGCAGCCTCCCACCTTCTTCACATTGAATAGATTAATAAACTTTAATAGACTTATATACAGTGAATTTCTAATGTGTGTGCTACAATGTGTGATTTGTTTTAGTGCTGTTAACTTGTATTGTTTGTTTCATATTATAATGCTTGCTTGAATCTACTGTTGAATTTGTATTATAAAAGAAATAAAATAATTTACTTACATTTGTTTCCATTTCTTTCATATTTATTTTAATTAAAAAGACAGAATTCATACACATACAAAAATAACCTATTACCTATCCAAAAAAACACTTGTCAATCAAAAGTTGATTAAACAATGTTTATACAGTATAATCCTTTGTTTGCACAAGTTTCCCCCTATTCCCACATGAAATTTTAACTTTTCTTACCAGATTTATAAAAAGTGGGAATAGGAGGAATGAACCGGGTTAGGTAACTCCTTTTAGTTCAATAATACGTTTTAAATGTTTGTAAACCAACAGTTTCTGGCACTGCATGTCCATTTCTATACTAGTATGTTTCCTAATTGCACTTTTCTTCTCTAAGGAAATGTCCTCCTGCATGTCTACAAATATAATGGATGAATATCAATCTTTTTGGTCTATTTGAGCATCTACAAGGATCATGTGCATTAATCGGCAACTACGTATTATTATTTTTTAACTTTCCCATGCAGCTTATCTAAATTTGATGACACGGGAAGTATAATTACTAATGCATATAAGCTAAATTCGGGAAATAATTGATTGATTGATTGATTGATGATTGCTTAACGCCCAGTGGCAATTATTTCATGCATGTTTAAGACGACCGGAAATATGATAGTTTTAAATAAATTTAATGAGATTACCAAATTATTATCGCCATATAGACCAGAAACCTATAAGCTGCTCTTTAGACGTTTGCAATGTTAACCCCGACACTGTCATTCCGTGATTTCGCGAAAGATGAAGAGCGCGAAAAACACTAAATGCGGAGCTCTATCCACAAGTGATATCTCTTCAATGATGTAAAAGGTAGGGATAGTATGTTTCTTCATCCTGAATATGGATTCAACAGGAACTATCACATTTTGCCGGCTATTATTTGTGGTAGTATTAACAAGAAACTAATTTGTGAGAGTTGTTGCTTAAAATGGCAACATTATCTGCACAAGCAACAGCCTTGATATTTACTTAACCAATTTCATATCCAGCTTGTAACTGTTATTTTTTTTTAATAGAACCTCAATGAGAATGCCATTTCCCATCTATTTTTACACCCTGATTAATTGGAAAATGTTTAGTATGGAAACCCAAAGCGAGAATTGCCGCCGTGACAGATTTCATTATGTTTACAGATATTCGCTTTCTTCAAACTAATAATCTTCGGCGCATCAATCTCGATCTCGCAGATTATTGTTACTTCTACAGAATATTATTAATCGTCAGCATAAGAACTTCGGCTCCCGCAGATTTTTAGAATCAGAAATATGCCATTTTTCCAGGTTTCAGTATTCCTATGACGGTCATCAATGATCAGTTAGATTAATAATAATAATAATAATAATAATAATAATAATATCTTTATTTAGAGAGAGTAACTCATTTGGATTACACCAATTTTCAATAAGGCTCTCTTAATAATAATATTATTAATAATAATTACATTGAAAATAAACAATACATATTCAATAATAATGATAACTAAAGATGTAATACAATTTAAATACAATAAACAATTATTATATATGGCATTATAGTACAAAAGAGGGACGAAAGATACCAGAGGGACAGTCAAACTCATAGATCGAAAACAAACTGACAACGCCATAGCCAAAAATAAAAAGACAAACAGACAAATAATAGTACAGATGACACAATATAGAAAACTAAAGACTAAGCAACACGAACCCCACCAAAAACTGGGGGTGATCTCAGGTGCTCCGGAAGGGTAAGCAGATCCTGCTCCACATCATGGTAATGTTAAAAGTACATAGATTTGTAGTTATGTTTAAATTCTAATACTGTGTTTGATTTTTTAATTGAATCAGGAAGAGCATTCCATTCTTTTTGTCCATTGTACGAGAAACTAGACTTATACAACTCTGTATTTGGTTTTGGAATTATAAAATTATCTGAGGACGAAAATCTCGTATTGTATTTTTGGTTTGCAGAAGCTGATAAAATAAGACTGGACATATATTCTGGAGCTAAGCCATGTTTTGCCTTATACATTAATAATGATTTATGATAATGTATTCTTTGTGTAATCGGCACAATGTTACATTCGTGAAATAATTCGCTTGAAGGTTTGGTGTAATCATGTTCGTCTAAAATTATTCTTGCTGCCCTCTTTTGCACTTTTAGTAAACTATCTAATAGAAAATTATTACAGTTTCCCCATATTGAACAACAATAATCTAAGTGAGGTAAAACGTAAGCGTTATAGAACATTTGTCTAGCTTTGTGATTTAAATATTTCTTTATCCTTTTTAGTAAAGCTAAAGAAGAGTTAACGCTTTTTATGATATAATCAATATGAGAAGACCAAGATAGAGATGCATCAACAAAAATACCTAGAACCTTTTCACATGTACTTTCTTTGATTTGTTGTCCATTCATAGCAATATTAATGTTTTCATTTGATGTAGCTGAAAGCTTCTGTTTAGAGCCTATACATATAGCCTTCGTTTTAGATACATTTACAGCCATTTTATTGTCATCACACCTGCGAAAAATATCTTGTAAAACCGTATTAAGTTTATGACTGATACAACTTTTGTTTTGTCCAATGACTGATATGGTGCTATCATCAGCAAATAAATCGGCGTTATGATTAGGATTAGACAAAGGAAGATCATTTATAAAAATTAAAAACAACACAGGTCCTAAAACGGATTAAGGCAAATAGTAGTTTACCGATGTTTTAATATCATAAATTTATTAAGAAAACAAATCAATGCAACAAACAAAAACTCTGGGAATCGCATGAACTCCAAGAGGAGTAAGCGTTTCCTGCTATGCGTGCATCAGGTGTCATGCAAATCCCCAATGAGTCAAAGAGTCACAATCGGGAATAGAACACAATCGGACAAATTACACAGACTAGATGACTTTTCTGGTATCTAAAGATCTAAGACTGCTTAAACATGCCACAAGTGAGATTAGACACAGACATTTCGTATCGGGCAACCATAACGTGGTGGTGACCATAAAACTTAATATGTAGTGTCGATTTCATCTCATTCTTCCTCATAATATTGAGGAGTTTTTGTGTAAGTGTCACAGCTTCTGCAAATGAAGTTCGTATATAGTGTGAACATGCAAGATCGTAACGTATCAATTGAGATATGTGAACAACATACGATGGGACGTAGGGTATGTTACTGCTGAGAGATGGGAAGTTGACAACTGGAAAGCACAAATCATTACGTTTGTCATACAATGTAGATTCTAATTTGAAGTCGTCCATCTGTGTCAATATCAAGAAAAAGTTCCAAGATAAGAAGCAGACCTTCTAATTTCGGTAATATCTAAAATCACAAGTACAATGGGATATATATGGTCCGTGTAACACTTATCAATCTTCTGCTTCTTCTTCTATATGTATGTCCTTCCAATTATGGAACACCTCCTCAACGGATATTATCCATGTGGGGATTTAATTAAAACTTAAATAGTATGCACTAAAAGTTTTCCACAAATAACTAAAAAAAAATTTTTAGATTCACTATATACGGATAAAATCTAATATATTTAAGGACTGATAAAAAAAATGTACGCAATTAAAAGGTAAAAATATCTAGGCCTTGTCAATATGTATTTTAAGATTTACTGTACACAACTAAAATCTAAAAATATAGGGTGCTTTATACAATAGAAAGCAGGACACCCCTGCCTCTACCTTTACACATATGTACATAATGTTCATCTCATATCTTTCCTTATTACACTGATTGTATTATCTATATATTTAGCGAGACAGTTATTATATTCCTTGTAATTTCCATACACGCTGAGAATGGAATCTATAACACATGTCCGTAGCTAATCTTTGAATTTTGTCCAATTCGGTCCTATTTCTAAGCTTTGGTAGCAGAAAAGAACTGTCGACAAATGTCCTTTAAATTCTTTAGACCAATATCCCAAGCCAAAAACTGATATCACATAAGACTTAAGTTTGCTGAATGTTTCTTTTCTCTGCTGGTGTAAGGCCGGACACAACAGCAGGAAATGGATCATATTTTCATCCGACGTTCCACAGCATTTACATAATGCCGACTCCCTGCCACCACTAAATTTAGATCTGTGAAATTCAAGTAAATAAGTTCCAGTTAGTAGCCGGACTTTTATCGCTCCCTTTTTAACATCCGAGACGGTTGAAGAAAGACTGGTCTTAACCGGATGTGTAGATCCAATTCTTAA
Organism: Mytilus californianus; assembly: GCF_021869535.1. Lineage (NCBI taxonomy): Eukaryota > Metazoa > Mollusca > Bivalvia > Mytilida > Mytilidae > Mytilus > Mytilus californianus. The sequence continues at coordinate 2,178,794 of NW_026262745.1, read as the reverse complement.
AAGGTTTTGTCCAAATATGTTAATGAAGACTTTGTTTCTATTTCTTTAACGATGGTTTAATTTTAGTCCAATAATCCTGAATTGCTAATTTAACTGTTGCTTTCCATTTGAATTTTGACGGTAAATTTTGACTAAGTGTAGTTATACTTGGCAGATCATATTAAGCTAACACACCTGTGACCTTACAGAGGAAGTTGAGATGGTTATCAATATTCATGATGATTTGTCTGTCTACTAAGCCTTGAATTGTCGAATTGATACAAGAAAGAACACTGTACAGAAATGAAAGTTGCCTTTTATGTATTTCTGCCTCAATTGTTAGAGCACCCAACAGCATAAATACCGATCCAGTGGCTGTTCGTGTAGGCAGAGATTGAATATTACGCAATGTTTTTGTGTGGAAGCGGGTCATGATATCAAGTTGGCTCTGGTTAAGAGGGAGTATTTCCATTCCATATAACAGACGAGGAATAACATAGCTCTGATATATCTTGTAAGATGTCTGTATGTTTAGTCCATTTGTTCCATGTAGACCAGTATTCATCAGAGAGTATAGGGTTCTTCTCGCAATGCTGATGCGCGCATCAACATTAAGATTGTTTTCCTTCAATTCTGCTCTTATTAAGCCAAGATGTGTTGTGTCTTCTGATGGATAAACAGGGGTATTGCCTAGTGTCCAGTTTAAGTCGGACCTGTTTATGTTTTTCGGTTTTTTGAGGATGACAGCTTTAGTTTTGGTAGGATTTGTTGTTACTCTTTACTGTCTGGCATGATGAGTTGCAACAGAAAGCATGCATTGTAATTCCTGATGGCTGCTGCTTAAGAAGGCTATGTCGTCCGCACAAGTCGGACAACCAACATAATTTGTGCCAATTTTAAGACCAAGACTGTGCGATTTAAGATCCTCAAGCAGATTGTTCACATAGACTTTATATAGAAAAGGTGAAAGAATGCCTTCTTGTCGTACTCCCTGATGAATATTGAAGCTATCACTAATGGTTCCCTTCCATTTGACTCTTGAAACTAGCCCTGAGTAAAGATTTTTCACTATTGACCAGAGAGGATGATTCTGAGTATGGTCATATAACGCATCTAGTAGTATGATGTGATCTACCACGTCGAAGGCCTTCTGACTGTCCACAGTAATAAGAAATAATTTAAGGCTCCATTGTGACTAGTTTTACTTCTGCTCTAGCTTCAGTGATAATGAGACTGGCCATAAGCATCGACAGGCCTTTTGTAAAGCAGAATTGAAGTGATGACTGATTAAAATTCATTGTTAGACGAGGAAGAATGGTACATTCGAAAAGTTTTGAGATGACAGGTGTTACCAGTTACGGCAATTCCTCTATAGTTGTCCATTAGCATTGGATTTTTCCCTTTTTTGAGTACAGGTGTTACAATACCAGATTTAAAGATATCAGGTATATGATGATTGTTGAAAATGTTATTAAAGCAGTTTGTAAGAAAATGAGTTACAGTTGTTGGAGAATTTTTAAAATATTCAGCAGCAAGACCTAATTCATCTGTTGCCTTGCCAGAATGTAGCTGTTAGATTGCATCACAGATATTTTGAAAACTAAATTGTGGTTCGTTGCTGCTTTGTTTGCAAAGTTCATCAAATATGTTATGCCGGATATTGCAGAGATTTAAGAATTCGGGATCATATCCATTGTCTTTGGGAACAGCCAGGTCCTCAAAGTATCTAGAGAAGCTGTTTGTTTGGTCAGTTGCAGAATAGTGGTGCTCGCCATTTTCCATTATGCAGATTGCATCTTTATTTTTGGAGCCTCTGTTTCGTCGAATGAGTTTATGAAACATATCATTGCTTGGATTGTCCATCAATTAATTATTGAATTGAGTTCTATCCAAATACTGTTCCTTTCGGAGTTGTTTACGAAGATTTCGTTGCGCCAGTATTTAGTCTATTTTGAGATGGTCATTTTTCTTGTCATGGGATTTCCAGAGTTGATATTTTTCTTTACTTATTTTGAGCAGCATAAGAGTGGTTGGAGATGTCTTGAATTGTGGACCTTTTAATTTAATAATCTTTGATGGAACAGCAACTGTAGAAGCTTTTTTAAGACAGTTGCACAGGAAGTTAATGCTTTCTTCTATCGAGTGACTTTCAATATTGTGTTGAGAGAGTTCATTACTGATATGGTTATGGTATGTCTCAATATCTATATCTTTCCACTGGATTTTGAATTTACTGACATAGCCAGATTTTATTGCTTTATTCGTTGGTTTTGATTTAACAATTCAAAATTTCAAAAAGTTTTTAAATTTAGTTTTTTTTATTTTTGATCAAAGTTTTAAATATTCAAATTCCAAATTTTTTTTTTTTTTTTTTTATTTTGAAAATTTCACCAAATAATTAAAATTTTAAAATTATAAACTTCGGTTTAAAATTTTATAGTTTAGATATTTAAGCAAACTTTAAAAATACTAAACTGAACGTACAGGTTTGATCATTTTACTTTTTGAAAGTTTGAAATTTTTGATTTTTGATTAAAATATAGATAAGGGGAAAAGGACTAAAACGTGAATACCTGTTACAAGTGCGAAACGGAATAAGAATGGAAGGAAACGAAATGAAATTTACCAAAACAAATCATAACGAAAACAATATTATCTAAAACTAAATATAATATAAAACAAGAGGCTAACTTGTTTGAACTACAGCGTGAAAATGAGAAATATGTGTCTTTAAGTCGGAAAAATTAATAAGTAAGACCTGATTTTGACACACGTTGATTCTCTTAATAAAAGAACAATATGCAGAAATTACTTTTCAACTTTGTGATTACTGCTCAAAATAGTAGAATAATTGTGTTTATATTAAACTTTTCTGATTTTTCACTGCTATTCCCTAGTTTTCTTTCTGTCACCTTTTTTTTTTTTTTAACTCAGGAGTTAACCACTGTAATATTTATCAATCATAAAATATCATTGACTGTAAAAAACAAAGGTAGCATGAGATAGAATTGAATTCTTATATATCTTTATACTGCAAGGTTATTGTAAAATATTTTCAGTACAGAAAATTGACATTAAATCGAAAAATGTCTTCTTTCGTATTCACGTTTTCTTAAAAAAAAACAAAAAAACAAAAAAAAGACAAAACAACCGGCCTACTTTGTTTAAAAAACACCAGGACGTTTTCAATGTTGCTCTCGAAAAAACCAGGACAATGTAAAACTCTGAATTTTAAGTTAAATTCAAGGAAATAGTTTTTGACTTAAATATGTATAGCATTCAGAATAAGATGAACAGTCATGAATAAATCATTAATTTATACTTGCGAAATAGCAGTTAATCGATCTGATCGCATTTAATATCACTCGAAAATATACAATATCTCAGGCGGACACTTTACCTATCTTTTTACATGACATAATAAAAAAAGACAACCATCGACCAAAATTATGCTAAATCAATAAAGGAAAAGTAAATCAATAGAGGAAAAGTATATATTTTTTTTATGACAAAAATCAACCAAAATAATTTACCATTAAAATTGGTCACTTCAACTTTCTAAAATGTGTATTGGTGATGTGAACTTATAAAACATTATATCATTTAAATTGCGGTTTTGTTTAACAGTGTGTTTTCTTTTTCAAAATATATTAAATTGAACTGGGCAACAGGCTAAGTATCTGCAAGCCTCTCCAAGAGAGAGAAAACATCACATACACAAACTTATGACAACACAAACAAATATTTCATTATCATTACTACGTACTGCATGGTGTTGCTCACGTAATTAAAACTGAGATCACGCATTTATCAAAATGCCCACAGCTCATATGGATAGAATGGCACTTTATGTACAGCGGCAACTATTACATGGATATTCAGACTGAAATGTTTATGTGATATGTTTATGTGGTATGAATTCAAACTTTCAGAAGACTTTCACGCTGAGTTTGATATAAATGGTCTACCTCTTAGCATTATCCTGGCTCCAAGCTTCTAATAATTTTTGGTCTAAATCGTAAAGACAGCATGTATAGCGGATAAGCAGTGTAAAGCAGATACTTTAAAAAACCAATCCACAACCTCCCACAGTTGAGGCGACGTTCATTACGACCAATAAATTCGAAATTCGCTGTTATCTTTTGATTGATTGTGATAACCAAATAGTTCTAAATAAATTATCTGAAATGCTTAGCTTCTGTTAGAAATGTTTTATTGTAGGTAAAGCTAACCTGTTTGATGGAGTTTGAAATAGGTTCGGGAAATGTGTTTTCTTTTTAAATAGCTACCTTGAAAATGTCAGGATACTGATATATCATATGATAGATATAAGAAGATGTGGTATGAGTATGTCCGACTTGTTTAAAGAAATAAAGCCTCTTCCTTAAATATTGTTTTTGTAATTAAAAATGATTCAACTCTTTTTGTTCTTTTTATTCCTACTTAAGAATGACCATAATCTAAGTGTTTCTTTCTTTTTTTTAAATTAAGTCTCCGCTCTTTAGACATGTTAGAAATATTTATTTGCTTCATTCAATTTTCTCCGCTTTGATGCCCGTCTGCTTCTTGTTTTATTTTTTACCTTGATTGGTAATTAAACATGTTCATTTCGTTTCGTTTCGTTTGCTTTTGTTTTGTTTTGTTTTGTTTTGTTTTGTTTTGTTCTCTCCCCCCCCCCCCCCCCTGCTATTTCGCAAGTATAATGGTTTAATTCATGACTGTCCATGTCATTCTGAATACTATACATATTTAAGGCAAAAACTATGTCCTTGAATTCCACTTATTATTTAGCGTTTTACATTATCCTTGTTTTTCGAGGGCAAATTTTAAAACGTCCTAGATTTTTTAACAAATGGGCCGTTTTTTTTTAAAGAAAATGTGAAATATCATTTCGTTTCCTTCCATTCTTATTCCGTTTCGCACTTGTAACAGGTATCCACTTTTTAGTCCTTTCCCCCTTTCCTATATTTTAATCAAAAATCAAAAAATCCAAACTTTCAAAAAGCGAAATGCATGATCAAAACTGTACGTTCAGTTTAGTATTTTCAAAGTTTGCTTAAATATCTAAACTATTAAATTTTAAAACGAAGTTTACAAATTAAAAAAAAAAAAATAAAAAAATTAGAATTTTGATATTTTAAAACTTTGATCAAAAATCAAAAAAACTAAAATTTGAAAACTTTTTGAAATTTTGAATTGATAATTAGTGTTACACGGACCATATATGAGATGCAAGTGCTCACTAACATATGGGTTATTGAGTGACAGGACATCATCAATATATCGGAACGTAAAAGCAGATCTTTCACGTTGCTCCGTTATGTTGGTTTGTCGCGTGTGTAAAAGAGAGGCGAAGGATACCAAAGGGATATTCAAACTCATAAGTCGAAAATAAACTGACAACGCCATGGCTAAAAAGACAAACAGACAAACAACAGTACACCAAACACAACATAGAAAACCAAAGACTGAGCAACATGAACCCCACCAAAAACTGGGGGTTTTCTCAGGTGCTCCGGAAGGGTAAGCAGATCCTGCTCCACATGTGGCACCCTTCGTGTTGCTCATGTTATTACAAACCCGGGGATAAGTCTAATTCGGTAGGTCGCATGCGGGTAAAAGGGGACGGGATCGCAGTTACGACAATTTGAACATATCCGTTGTCATCTGTGAAACGGATATTCCATAACGGTCAACCTACTCGTGATGGTGTCCGTAAAATTTACGAACTTGGGGACGATTTATACTTCACCACTTGGAACTCTTGGTTTAATATCTTCCTTGTGAGCAGCAAACCTCTATCAAGGAAATCATGATAGGAAATACTGTCCAAGCCCTGGAATATCTTGTCATCATGGTCATTGTAAGCATTGTGTGAGACAAACAAATAAAAATGAGTTATATATGAAAGATTTAATTTTAATCAAGTTGATCAATGCTAATCCAGCTTGCAGTATCGTCAAAATCTAGATAACCACCTTGTCCACATCAAATGTAGATTTGATTGGAGTAAAGCCAAACAAAAAGGACTATCTTAATTATCTATATACTTCTACTATCATTGTGAGTAAAATTTAGATATATCGTGACTTGTTTACGCGTTTTAGCATAATGAAATCTCCGATCTTTATTTTATTTAGATGGGTTCATTTCATTCGAAAACAGGCAAATTAAACCTATTATATACATATATTCTCTCCCATTAAAGTAGGAACATGAGACACATTATCATATGTAAAAATAGTTTACAAATCATTAGTCAATCCACCAATAATGAATTCAGATGAACTTATATATACATGTTATCATGAGATATTATAATTATTCAAGACTTTTTTGTTTTGTATACACAATTAGATAATTAATAGTCGAATGATAAACAACCCCGGAATAGATCATTTGGTCAACCAGAGACATATATACATATATATGTGTATATAATTGTGTCTCTGGTACAACTATAAAGTAAAATAAAATGGGGCACTCATGGTTTTAGATTACATAATATTGTGTTTTTAAAGACATTACTGTGAAATCGATCCCTCAATTAGATATTTATCTGAAGAGGACATTGATAGAAAACATATGGAAAAGAATTAGCAACATTTACTTGAGAAAATGGTAATACGAGTTTTTACACTAAGACATGCCCTGGTAACAGACCTCTGCACTGTAAATATATATATATATATATTTTTTTCAGTTTAAACTGAGTTTTTTATATTAATTTTATAACTGAGCACCTGATTTTAGTGTACATAAAAGTTCTTTTGCAGGAGTTTAACTGTTCATAATGTTTTACTAGCCTTTAATTTTAGTATAAACCAACCTTTACTTGATAAAGCTTGGTGTACTCCAACTATTGGAGGAAAATATAGAGAAAAGAGATTGAGGTTGTTGGACATACCGAGTAGGCAAGATCACTTGAAGATGGAACTATCGTGGTTCATTCACATTGGTTTGTTGTTTATTTTGTGGGGTTTGTAACAACACGTTGCAAGCTGCATTTGCAGTCAGTAATATAACAAATTTCACAATAATTATGCATTTGCTATACAAAATGTTTGACTCTGGGCTATTTTCACAAACAATGCAACCTTACTTTACGACCAGTCGGTATCGGGTCCGTTCGCCCTAATTACGTGTTCGCCCTTTGTTTGATCAGCTACAGAGCGCCCTTGGTTCGTTCGCTTTAGATAAAAAGTAAAATATTTTAATAGTAATGTTCTTAAAGGTGGTATGAGTGTCTAAATGAAAATGAGAATTTAATGGACCTTAAAAATCAGACATTTTAGACTATTTTGTATAGATATACAGGGAAAGTAGTCACCTTTTTAGCTTAAAGTCGTATTTTCATTTAAAAACAAATGATAGAAATTGCTCATAATTTAGATATGAAGTACTAATATTATAAGCTTTCAAAAAACAGAAAAAAAATAAATAGGTCACTGTCATGACTGTGCATAAAAGCATACCTGCCAACCCTCCCGTTTTGAGCGGGAGACTCCCGCTCAAGTGGTGAAATTCGGGAGATCTCCCGCTTGCCGTACCCTCCCGCACAGGAGTATAGAATCTCCCGCTTTTGGATACTGATTTCAACCTTGAATGACAAGTCAACATTAATTACGTATTTGTGTCACTGATGAGGGCCGTTTTTGCCTGTAAATCACAGACCATGTGAAATTAAATGGCTTCACTTGACAGCTTGGGTGTCAAACATAGTACTAAGTAACAATCATTAACGACTTTTGCTTCAAGCTTTGTGTTATTAAAAACATTTCAAAGAAATTTCGGGATTACTTCCCCTGTTTAATCCTGTTTTAAGTTACCCTTCTTAAAACAATGTGAATTGATAAAACAATATAAACATATAAATAAATACAAATTAAACAAAGAATCATAAAAGGATGGCAATTAAAAGATTTTGTTTGCCTTAAGACAAAAAAAATAATTATATTTTAAAAATCACTTAAAAGATCTATACTTCTAGGTAATGTTTATATTGAAATTTATAAGTTATGTATTGAACCATAATATGAGAACTTTGTAAGAGCACACACATAATGCACAAACTGTGACAACATGATTGCTCTCGTTTAATAGAGGTATGTGGGGTGAAATGTTGTCCTGATGGAATTGAAATGTCAAAGGTGATGAAATAGGAAAGAAACAAACAACACACCTTCTGTAGGATATAACCATATTAAAAGAAACAAAGTATATCTATTAACTCTTATATGTGTTTCGTAGAAAAATAAATAAACACGTCATATATTTCACTTGAAAATGTCGTTCGCGCAAAATCTCCCCCTCAGCTGTCATAGCTGAGAGGGAGATCTCCCTCTTTGAAGGTTTCAGAGGTTGGCAGGTATGATAAAAGAAAGAAAAACCTCGTAGTTTTCTCTAATAATTCTGTACAGGAACTCTTTCCGAAAATACAAAGGGTACCCAAAAGTTAGGACTTAGGTTTAACAATACAGACTCTGACTTTAATTATTCTTATAAAGGACTCTGACTTTAATTATTCTTATAAAGGACTCTGACTTTAATTATTCTTATAAAGAACAAAAAAATGGCTTACTACTATGCTGATTTTTGCGGGAAATTTCATAGGTACAAGGACCATTAACTTCACTTTTGAATTTTGTCATTTAATGATAGAATTTACATGTAATCGGGACACTAATTATGTGTTTTGCGTTGATCTTCATGTTTCAAGAAGAGAAATAGGTACATCAATTGAGCCAGACTCATCACCATTCTGATTCTGACCATAAAATTTTTAAATTCTTTTAAAAGAAAGTGTATAGATATTGGTTTGACTTAAAACGAAAAATATTCCAAAATCGAGGACATCATAAAGCGATGACGTCATGTCCCCCACACTCATATCTTCCCCCAACACCTTCAATTTACAGAAAATTCAATCTTAATCAGATCAATCAAAGGGGAGTTTTCATAAATGAAGTAAAAATATTTGTCTGAAGGTAACAGCAGTATGTTGTTTTTATGCAACGCTTCGATCTGTTATTGAATAAAACAGCAGGTGACAGTAACTGATAACTGACGGTTACTGGTCCTCGACCAATACTAATCCAAATAATTATGACGTCTTGAAAGCCTATTTTAATTTCTGTGACACCTTCCTTGAAATGCTATTTAATTTTTTTCTGTGACGCCTTCCTTGAAATGCTTTTTAATTTAAAAAAGCCTTTCAAGATTCATAATTATTTGGACTAATAGTGTATCATCCCTGCCTTAACACAATTAAGGATTATATATGTATTAGTTTTAACAACTGACCCCCAGAGGTCCTAAGTCTGTTGGTATCAAAATTGGGCTTATCATGGTGATGATTTGTACATATTAACATTAGCATGAGTAGCAATACCAATTTTACATTTTATTAGTGACACATCTCCACAAATCCTAATAGAGAGTTTATATGGATTCCACTGTACCCTCACAGATTTTGATGGGTGCTTCGAACAATGAAGGAATTTCAGTACATCAATACATACATGTATATATATTTCATAATTGAGTATTTTTGATATATGATAAATATTTATATTATGTTTTATATATTTGATATTATATGAAATATATTTATTATATATAAGGGTCTGGATGGCCATTGGGTTTACAGCAAAGAGAACAAAGGCCAAAAAAAATTAAAGATCAGAGAAAAATGAGCAAAAAACGTTGAGAATAGAGAATGGAGTGCAAATGTGTCTATGGAAAATAAAGAATTAGGTTTACAATACATTACTGATTACAGAAATGAACGATGTACAGAATAAAGAAATCATATGATTACAGATAAAGGACAAGGTACGATAATGCCTGTTTTTGGCCCCCCTTTTTTTTTTAAATTTTAAAAATGAGAAAATAGGGGGCCAAAAACGGGCCTTATCGTACCTTGTCCTTTAATAGTAAAATAATTTTCATAAGATTTTAAAGATCAAGAAAAATGCAAAATTAAAAAATTCAGAAATGTCTTCGAGGGAGGTTAAGAGGCAGACATGCATAATCATATTTTCACCAACTATGGGAGAGGTCTTTTGTCTCAAGGGCAATCAACACTTCGGTGGAAGTAAGTTAGGGGGTCTAAAAGGTATGACTGTTTTTATCATTTTATAAGTGTATTAGTGTACAGATGGAAAAAAATGTTTTATGATTAAAGAATTCATGAACATGAAGTGAACAAGCTTTAGAACCATAGCTCTAATGGTACAATATATATTTTTTTCATTTCTCTGTATTTTACTGATAAAAGGTTTTAGTTTTAATTTCAAATTAACATTAAGATTATTCATGTTATTGGTCATGACAGTATAAATATTTTAAGACATCAATAACTTTTTCAAACCTTCATGGAAATTTATGAAACTTTGGCACAAGTTTCTGAAGCAATTTTTTTCCTGCATTTTACTAAAAGATTGACATTTTGAAAGTCAACATTTTATTTTTTCACCAACTGTATCAAAAGCAGGAGAGACGCAGGGTTCCATGGAACCTTTTACAAATTTGTCATTATATCTGCTCCAAATTTAGATGAGGTTTCCACTTATCATAAACATGATAAATTCGAATGAGTTATATAATCAGAAAAATCTTTAATGGAGGACTATTAAGTATTTATTGGGAGGGAAGCATGTAAAAATTTTCTATTTTAATTTTTTGAGGATATTGGGTATGTGAGCTTGCTCACTAAAGATTTGTTCATTTAAATGGTGTAACAACTTTTTTGCACAGTACATGTATGTGGAATGGGGTATTTGTGAACTTGCCCACTTAGGTTCTATTTAAATATATATTTAGGTTTCCCAAAACTTTGAAAGATAAATGGATGATATTTTGAAGTATGAAAGAAGGATTAATTTGGTCTGGTAATAATAGAACGTTTCACTTTCATTTTTAAAAAGATAAAAAAATCAATTCCATTTAAGAGAAGATTAAGAAAAAGTGGTAATTCTACAAACCTTTACCCTACATCATTTTCAAATTGTAAATATTTTGTATATAGCAAAAACCAAGTGTTCTTTCAAAGGAAAACCACGTCCAACTATCATGACTATGGAAATACCCTGTGCTATTAAATCACATGATATAGTTTACAGGTATCTGTATATTGTTTATACAGTGATTATACACAAAATAAAAATGTAATCGTGTTCATTTTCATGATTTTGGCATACAATACCTCTCGTATTACATAACTGTTAGATAGTTGATAACAAGAAATGATAAATTATCCTGTAAATTATTTGTCAAAATGAATGATTAAGGATTAATCAGAAATTTTTTTCTCAAAAGAACTAAGGCAAAAAATAAATCTTTATAAAAAATGCAAACATGGTCTATTTTACATGTAAAATCATTGTCATAATCATCTCATATTAGTGTACAATTTTAGGTTGATTGAAGTTACTTTTATCTTGGACAAATATATAAATGTGTAAGTCCTCAGTTTTTATCAGTTATTTGCTTGAAACAAAATAAAAATTGAATAAGTCTAAAGACATGAATGAGTAATATGAGCATTTTCTACAATAAAGTTTATTTATTTTTGTAGTTTATACACCACTATATTGCTATTTAAAAGTAAAAGGTATATGAACGCAGAAATTTTTGCAGTGAAGAATAACACCAAATTAAATAAAATTTAGTTAATATTTTTTTCTAGTTGAAAAGTGGATTTTCAAGATTGAATTATGAATTATGTAATTGTACACACATACACTTAGGATGTAATATGTCCCAAATGAAAAGGATATTTAATCAGAAATTTCTCTTTTGGAAAAAATTACAAACACTAAACAGTAAACACCTGAGGAGCAGGATCTGTTGACCCTTTGGAAGCACTGAATAGGAATGACAAGTATCTCATGATAAAAACAGTGTGGCCAGATCACTTAAATTAGTTATAGCACAGTGACTCCTGAACTTGTCAAGTTTGTAACAGAAGCCTACAGCATAATCATACCAAATTTTTGTAATATACCAGTAGATATACAAAATGTACATCTACCTAATTTAAAAGTTTCTGGGTTAACAAGAAGGTTCACCTATCTCAATAGAAGTTTATATTCATTAGATTGCATGTTGAACACAAATTACTTACCCATACTTTAACATAAATATAAATTTTACATATAACGATTTAAAATACAAAAGAAAAGTTAAAAATATTTTTTTCATGATAAAAAGAAGATGTGTGGATTATGTCGATGAAACAGCTACCCACTAACATTCTTATCTCAGAGGGTTTTTATTTCCAGTTCAGTTTCATCATAGACAGACAGTTACAATATAACCTTTGTATCATCTGATCATATCCATGCTATCAGTTGTCATTATATTAAAGGGTTGTAAAATCTTTTTATTTTGTTTTTTTTTAGAAATGGACTGAGTTACTAAGTCTATAACAGTAAGGTGGTCACGGACAGGACACCATGTTCTACTCTTGTTTTATCGGCCATCTTCCTTTCAAGGTAACCAAGGTGAGTAACTATAGTAATGTACATGATGTATTTGTTGTATTCTGTTGTTCATACTATTTGGGTTTCAAAGATGTTTTCATACTATCTTGTTTTTCCAGGATGTTTTCATACTATCTTGTTTTTCCAGGATGTTTTCATACTATCTTGTTTTCCAGGATGTTTTCATACTATTCATGCTATTTGGGTTTCCAGGATGTTATAACCAGTAAAATATCAATATTAAGACAACTTTCAGTGGATTTCCAACTAAAAAGTTAAAAAAAATTAAAACAATACATTTACCTGAAAACTCATAAAGGTTTGAATCAGTTTCTTATCTATTTGCTTTATTTTGCAATCTGTTTTTAAAAAAAGTACATTAATAGTTTCAAATCGATGCCGGTATCCTCCAGGAGTGAATTTCATCACCTTGATGATCTTGTAACATGTGTGACTTAAGTAAGCAAGGTTATAAGTATGAACTACAATAGATAGAGTTTGACATTAAGGGTATTCTAATTGCCCAGAAAAGTAAAAGTTGTTCTCATGCAATTAAAACAATATACTTGGGTCATACCAAAGACATAAACATTGGTATTTGCTGCTTCTCCAGCTTATCATACAGCAGTTAAGGAAGATCAAAGACTTGTTACAACAATGTATAGAGCATGAAGTGTTTGAGCAATGTCCAATAAAGAGTGGGGATATACTTTACAACTGTTAACATGGTTAAGAATATGTAACTTACGTAGGGTTTAATCATTGGAATGGAGCCCAATTATGAGGGCTTATTCTGATTATTAACTTATTGATAAATATCTTGGTCACAATTTAACTAAGTCTTATGTATATTTTTTACAGGAAGAGCTGTACAACTTGTTTGTTGGCTGTGGAGAAATACACGATATATTTGTGTGTGATGAAAGTAATAAATCTTCTTATAATTATGGGTAAGTCAGTTGACCAATGGTCTCATTTAATCTTTCTTTAACTATGGGTATGTCAATTGACCAATGGTCTCATTTAATCTTCCTATAACTATGGGTTTATCAATTGACCAATGGTCTCATTTAATCTTCCTATAACTATGGGTATGTCAGTTGACCAATGGTCATATTTAGTCTTCCTATAACTATGGGTAAGTCAATTGATCAATGGTCTCATTTAGTCTTGAATTTAATAAGCTTTGCTAACTGGATGTTGACACCATTTATGTTAAATGTCAAGTTGACATGTATATTTATTTTCTCTAAATCTTCACCTAAATGGATAAAGTATGAATAATTTCACAGACTGTGTGTGTGTTGTTAGATATAATTGCTGCTTTTAAGGAAGGAATAATTAAAGTTTAATTTGATAATTATAACTTAACTAGAAGAAAATGTTTGAGACATGTTCTGACATCCCAAAACCTGAGAATTTCAGGGGTTGTAATAAAAAATATGAATGAACTTTTGGACAAACATAAAGGGAGATGATTCAAACATTGAAATGAAAATTTAAATCTGACTAATTTACTTTATACATGTAAATATTACTTACATCTTCAAGTTTATAAACAGGACTAGTATAAGTACCACCCTGACTGACATACAATAATGTATCTAGATAATAAGTACCACCCTGACTAACATACAATAATGTATCTAGATAATAAGTACCACCCCTGACTAACATACAATAATGTATCTAGATAATAAGTACCACCCCTGACTGACATACAATAATGTATCTAGATAATAAGTACCACCCCTGACTGACATACAATAATGTATCTAGATAATAAGTACCACCCTGACTGACATACAATAATGTATCTAGATAATAAGTACCACCCCTGACTAACATACAATAATGTATCTAGATAATAAGTACCACCCCTGACTGACATACAATAATGTATCTAGATAATAAGTACCACCCCTGACTAACATACAATAATGTATCTAGATAATAAGTACCACCCCTGACTGACATACAATAATGTATCTAGATAATAAGTACCACCCCTGACTGACATACAATAATGTATCTAGATAATAAGTACCACCCCTGACTGACATACAATAATGTATCTAGATAATAAGTACCACCCCTGACTGACATACAATAATGTATCTAGATAATAAGTACCACCCCTGACTGACATATAATAATGTATCTAGATAATAAGTACCACCCCTGACTGACATATAATAATGTATCTAGATAATAAGTACCACCCCTGACTGACATACAATAATGTATCTAGATAATAAGTACCACCCCTGACTGACATACAATAATGTATCTAGATAATAAGTACCACCCCTGACTGACATACAATAATGTATCTAGATAATAAGTACCACCCCTGACTAACATACAATAATGTATCTAGATAATAAGTACCACCCCTGACTGACATACAATAATGTATCTAGATAATAAGTACCACCCCTGACTGACATACAATAATGTATCTAGATAATAAGTACCACCCTGACTGACATACAATAATGTATCTAGATAATAAGTACCACCCCTGACTGACATACAATAATGTATCTAGATAATAAGTACCACCCTGACTGACATACAATAATGTATCTAGATAATAAGTACCACCCCTGACTGACATACAATAATGTATCTAGATAATAAGTACCACCTGACTGACATACAATAATGTATCTAGATAATAAGTACCACCCCTGACTGACATACAATAATGTATCTAGATAATAAGTACCACCCCTGACTGACATACAATAATGTATCTAGATAATAAGTACCACCCTGACTGACATACAATAATGTATCTAGATAATAAGTACCACCTGACTGATATACAATAATGTATCTAGATAATAAGTACCACCCCTGACTGACATACAATAATGTATCTAGATAATAAGTACCACCCTGACTGACATACAATAATGTATCTAGATAATAAGTACCACCCTGACTGACATACAATAATGTATCTAGATAATAAGTACCACCCCTGACTGCCATACAATAATGTATCTAGATAATAAGTACCACCCTGACTGACATACAATAATGTATCTAGATAATAAGTACCACCCTGACTGACATACAATAATGTATCTAGATAATAAGTACCACCCCTGACTGACATACAATAATGTATCTAGATAATAAGTACCACCCTGACTGACATACAATAATGTATCTAGATAATAAGTACCACCCTGACTGACATACAATAATGTATCTAGATAATAAGTACCACCCTGACTGACATACAATAATGTATCTAGATAATAAGTACCACCCTGACTGACATACAATAATGTATCTAGATAATAAGTACCACCCTGACTGACATACAATAATGTATCTAGATAATAAGTACCACCCCTGACTGACATACAATAATGTATCTAGATAATAAGTACCACCCCTGACTGACATACAATAATGTATCTAGATAATAAGTACCACCCCTGACTGACATACAATAATGTATCTAGATAATAAGTACCACCCTGACTGACATACAATAATGTATCTAGATAATAAGTACCACCCCTGACTGACATACAATAATGTATCTAGATAATAAGTACCACCCCTGACTAACATACAATAATGTATCTAGATAATAAGTACCACCCCTGACTGACATACAATAATGTATCTAGATAATAAGTACCACCCCTGACTGACATACAATAATGTATCTAGATAATAAGTACCACCCCTGACTGACATACAATAATGTATCTAGATAATAAGTACCACCCTGACTGACATACAATAATGTATCTAGATAATAAGTACCACCCCTGACTGACATACAATAATGTATCTAGATAGGTTATTTTTAAGTGATCGTTTGAGGGATAGAAGAAATAAATAAATAAAAGGAAGTAACTTAAAGGTCCCTATAGGAGCATTAAATGTCATAATCAAGGAGATCATTTGGACAATAGATAGCCCTTAACCTACAAAGCAAATTGACTCTATTGGCATTGTAGTAGGATGTCTGAAACCTAATTTTAGTTCTTGAAAACATTGTTCTGTTGCTTTACAGTTTTTTTAAAAAACAAATAAAAATAAGAACATCTGACATGCCAAAAAACACCAAAGAAGTCCATAAAACAATTAGGTCTTTGCAGAAAATGATTGAGCAACAGGAATCACATGGAAACGCAATTCTTAACTCGTGTTTATATGTTATAAAGTTTATGATATCCACATTGAAAGTATAAAGTTTAAATAACTATAGTGTAATCAATTTTTATTGAATATTATTGTTTGTACAGCAATAACATATATGTGTATGTGTGTCTAGTTACAATGTAATTACTTAATTTCTTTCAACTTTTCAATAATTTGATATACTACATGTACTTATATAGGCAAATTTATTGGAATATTCTGATGCACAACTTATAATGTAAATACTGATTTATCAGTTTTTCCAATTTTGTAAATATTAATAATTTTGTGAAAAAAGTAGCAAATATCATGATTATGTTTACAAAATATTCTAGATTACAAAGGTCACAATATAGGTATTAATCTTAGTACATTTATACACTCACCATATCCACATAGACATTTACATGTATAGTAAATAGTGAAACCACTAAATATCATACAAGTAAATAAGTGCACATAGTCTTTTACATATACATCTAAATACATGAATATAATAAAGGTTAAGTCATTCAATTTCATCAAATCTTGACATTATATTTTACAGCTTTGTGAGGTATAAAACTAGCGAACAGGCTCTCAAGGCTGTTCAAGAATTAAACAACTGGCCTATTCATGGGTCTCATATGATTGTTGACATAGCCAAGGATACAGCTCAAAGAATAAGAGAAGGTAATTTGGTTTGTTAGTCAAGGTTTATTCAATTCATAAAAAATATATCATATACCATGTATACAGTATATTAGGTTTTATTCTCTTTTTGTTTGCTAAAAAAAAGTTTAATTTTTACCAAAAGGAAAATTCTCTGCATATGCCAGAAAAATCTGTGTTAATATGTTTCATACATTATACATGTACAGGTAACATGGCTTCCAAAATGGTTGTATTTGCCAGTCATTCTTGTCCGTCTGGTGTATGGCTTAAACGGACAACAAATAGGGATTAACCGTTTTCACATGAGGAAAAAATTGTCTGGTTAGTGTAGAGCTGAAACAGACACTAATAGGGGCTTGCCATTTTCACACGAGGAAAAAATGTTTTTTTTAGTAATTTGTATTAGCTGCTACATGAACAAGGTCAATCATCATAAGGGATTAACATAAAGTATGTAGGTATTGTAAGTTTTACAATTTGTTTCAGAAGCATGTTCATCATATGTTTTTTGTCATATATTTTACAGAGAAGAAATTGAACAATGATAGAATGGTGAAGTGTACTGGTCCTCGCCCTCCTCCTATATGTGATAAGGAAATGGATTCAAATACCTTGGTACAAGATATCATGTATATTAGCCGTCTGAAAGAAACTTGTGCCAGTCTCAATTATAAAGTTAACAGTGGTTTACTAGGAGGTAATGTATGACAGTTCAAAGGTTAACCAACAGCATGATGGGTAAAGGGGTAAAACAAATAATTTAAGGAAACTTAAGGAAAAATGAACCTTATTGAAAATAATGGAGTTATGAATGAATAGTATTATTGCATTTATATCATAGTTGCAAGGAAAGAATACTTATAGCTAAGTGGGAAAACTACTGGTGTCATTGAAATAGATAACCATTTTTATAATACACAACCTTATCTAATGAAACACAAAACATGAATGAAATATAGTACAATATTTAATTGATTGACTGATGAATGCTACTGTAGATTTAAAGAAAATGTTCTGTTATATGAATGACCTTTGTATATATCTTTTCATGAGATGTGTGGATAAATTTAAACAAATAAGCAGATTTTTGTTAGTAATCATGGTTGTATATTGGTATCACGTCGTTGTCGTCCGAAGACACATTGGTTTCCGGACAATAACTTTTGTTTAAGTGTATGGATTTCTATGAAATTTTACCATAAGGTTTATGACCACAAAAGGAAGGTTGGGATTGATTTTGGGGGTTATGGTCCAAACAGTTCAGGAATTAGGGGCCAAAATGGGGCCCAAATAAGCATTTTTCTAGTTTCCAGACAATAACTTGTGAAATGGTGTATGGATCTCTCTGAAATTATACCACAAGTTACCATATCACAAAGGGATGGTAAGAATTTGCTTTGGGGGGTTATAGCTCAAACTGTTTAGGAATTAGGGAAAAAAAAGGGGGAAAAACGAGGGTTTCCAGGTTAATGGACAATTACTTAAGTACAAAACATAATTTTAAAGCAGTGTAAGGGATGTAATTCAAACACATATTGTCAAATTACCTCCCTTACACTGCTTGTAAATTATTTATAAAGAAATGTATTGTCTAGGTGATTAGATGTCAATTTATTTTTGGAAGTTACTATTTTAAAAATGTTTAATAAAGGTAATTTAATTGTAGCCATGATTATATGTATGTGAAGGAATTTTATTTTTAGATATTACTATTTAATGTTGCTGATGGAGGCTTTTTAATTTTAGGCATGATTATGATGTCATTTCTATTTTAAAAATTATTTAATTTTAGCCATGATTATGTATTTGAATGAATTTTATTTTTAGATATTACTATTTAATGTTGCTGATGAAAGTGTTTTAATTTTAAGCATGATTATGATGTCATTTTCTATTTTAATACTTTTATGATGTATTTAAATGGGTTTTTATGGTTGCAAAGTCCTAGCTGTCAATTTATTTTTAGAAGTTACTTTTAAATGCTGATGAAGGAATTTTATTTTTAAATATTACTATTAAAAGTTGCTGATGAAGGTTTTATTATTTTAGCCATGACTATGATTTCATTTTCTATTTAAATACTTTTATGATGTATTTAAATGGGCTTTTATGGTTAAAAAAAAGCATTTTTCTAGTTTCCAGACAGTAACTTGTGATTAAGTGTATGGATCTCTCTAAAATTGTACTACAAGGTTCCATACTACAAAGGAAAGACTGCAATTGAGTTTGATGGTTAATGCTAAAAGGGGGATTCAAAAAGTTTGGGGGGAAGGGGGGGTTTCCAATTTTTTTTTCAAAGGGTTCATATTTTTTTTCAAAATTTTCAAATTTTTTAAAAGTTTCAAGAAGAAATATTCAATCGCACAGTATTGCGCATTAGATTTGTAAGATCTTTGACCACATTTATTTTGTGTCAGAAACCTACATCATGTCAAAAGTTTGATCACAATCCAAATTCAGATAGTATCAAGCTTGAATATTGTGTCCAAATTTGCCCCAACTGTTCAGGGTTCGACCACTGCATTCGTATCAGGCTGCGCTCAGCGAAGCATTTTATTATTGATGGAGGAAGCTGGAGTGCTCATAGAGAACTATCAATTTCTTGGAAGAAAATATTCAGAATATCAACCATGTAATACTGTTAATACACATTGTATGCTTCTATCTTTTTTGCATTGAATTTATCCTACAAATTTGTGCATGATGAACTATATTTATTAGTGCATATTTAACAGTCAAGGGTCTAACTTAAATAAGTTTTTAGAGAAAGATAACATACATGTGTTATTACAGATGCTTTCATGAGATGTCTACTCTTTATTCCTAAAATGTTCTTAATCATGTATGGCCTTCAACCATGGTAAATCAATGAGACAAGGCATTTAAGCGATAAACTTAGCTGAAATAACAAGGCTTAGTTTTTACGGGCGTATAATTTAGAATTGGACACATGGGAATTACTTGGAAGCTTGCGTAGTACATCATTTTATGCTCTGATTATTATTTATTACAATAAATTAAAATACATTGTAGCTTTGAAGCAATGTAGAGTAGCTGTAATAACACCCTTTAGTTATAACAGGTTACTTTTTCTGTAATAACACTAATGTAATATGCATAATTGGCAAACTATATCTTTCTAGAGTTTAGTATGCATATAGACAATAATAATATCAATAGAATTTGTATACATTTTAACAAAACAAAGGATGTATACTGCCCCTTTGAAACATGTTACATGCATATGTTATCCCAGTTTGGGGATTTTTTAAGTCAAAAATAACATATGTTATTTTTCTCTAATAACTAATTTAAGTTAGACCCTTGACTGTTTAACATGTTAAAGCATTTTGTATTTATTTTGAAAAGTTATATTATAGTGTTATTAAATGAGTGTTTTAAAATTAATCCTTTATTATGTTCAAATACAGTAGTATTAGGTCATGGTTAACTGTATTTGCTCAAGACCTTGCCCAGGACAAATACAGCTGATCTAGACCCAATACGACTGTACGAGGACATAATATAGGATTAATATGAAAACACCCATTTTATGACACCTTTATTAACCAATGACTTAATTTTCTGACGTAAGTGTTTTGATAAATTATTTGTTACTACAGTTAGACATGCGCAAAAGCTTCTTTAACATGTATTTTCAATGGTTTGAAGGGCCCTTTGGTACAATTAAACAAAGGCCCATTCGAAGAGGTGCATATCCAAGATTGTCAACCATACAAATTTCTTTCACTTCGGACTGCACCTTCAGAGAATCTTGTTTAAATCCTGTATTAAGACCAGAAAAAATTCTGTATTTACTGGCTTTTCTGTTTTAGACCTGTATGAATGACCAGCTCTCAGACGCATGGAATTAAATGGACAATTTATAATGTACTTTAACATGTTTAAGTCATTGGTTAATAGATACATATAATTAAAAATTACATTTTTAACAAAACATCATGATATTATTAAAATAAGTTGATGTGGTATATATAATTGGCAATGAGACAACTGAATACCAAAGACCAAAGGACAATAGGGCACTGTAAGGCCTTCATCAATGAGAAAACCAATACTGTATATAGTAAGCTATAAAAGCAATCATGACAAAATTAGCACATTAATCTGATGAATTTTTAAAATGTGTAATTTTCGCTATAGGAATAAAACAAGAAATGAGCTGTCAAATTGACAGCAAACTGGGTTTTCTGTATTTTAAAGGCACTTTCAGGAATTTTTTACCTGCCCTTATTCTGTGTCTGTCAACCTATCTATCAAGGACCATCACTCCTGAATGGCAAAAGTGAAAGTCGTCAATATCTTACTTGACCCTCCATTTTGTCAATAGTAACAACATATTAAAATTTGAAAAGCATTGGTGAAATATTTTCATAAAAGAGGGACGAAAGATAACAGAGGGACAGTCAAACTCATAGATCGAAAACAAACTGACAATGCCATGGCCAAAAATAAAAAGACAAACAGACAAATAATAGTACAGATGACACAACATAGAAAACTAAAGACTAAGCAACACGAAACCCACCAAAAACTGGGGGTGATCTCAGGTGCTCCGGAAGGGTAAGCAGATCCTGCTCCACATGTGGCACCCGTTGTGTTGCTTATGTTATTACAAATCCCGTAAATAGTCTTAATTCGGTAGGTCACATTCGTGAAAAAGGATGGGTATTGTAGTTACGACATAAGGAACATATCCGATATCATCTGTGAAACGGTTATTCCATAACGGTCAACCAACTCGTGATGGCGTCTGTAAAATTTATAAGTTATTGCATGTAAACAACATAACACGTCATTTTCCAATCTATCAAGGACGAAACTCTCTCAACATGCCCAAGGATCAAAACTCCTGAACAGTGAACGTGAAAATCATCAATATCAACTTGACATCATTTTGTCATCAGTAACAACATATTAAAATATGGAAAGTGTTGGTGGAAAGTTCATAAGTTATTGAATGGAAACAACCTTAAGTACCATCTTCCAGTATACCAAGAAACATTACACCTGAACGCTAGAGGTGAAAATCATCAATATTGAACTTGACCTCATTTTTGTCATCAGTAATTAAGTCTCCCAAACGAAGTTTGGGAAGACTTATTGTTTTTGCTCAGTTCTTATTATTATTATTATTCTTCTTCTTCTTCCTCTTCCGCCGCTTTTAAATTTGAACTTGTCCGCACCCGTTCTCCAAAACCGCTTGTCAGATTAACTTAGGGTTTCACAATATGTTAGACTAACATGTCTAGTGGTGCAATCAGGGTTTTGTTTGGGCAGTGGGGTTTATAAAGGGGAACTTTGAGGGGCAAAAAGAAAAGAGGGTTTTACTATAGAACCCTATGGGATTTTATTTTTTAAAATTTTCAAATGATTATAAATTGAAAACCGTTTGTGATAAACACAATTTTTTTTATTGAAAATGTTCTAAATGATAAAGCCCATTAAATGAAATACAGGGTAAGTCCCCAGGGGTCACCCCCCACCCCCTGCCATTTAAGAAAGTTTTAATACCTTGAAGGTGGTCAAGATCCCCACCCCTAAACCATATATATTTTAGTTTGTCATGCTAAGATGGTTTGAATGATAGACAGGGTTAGTCCCCAGGGGTCATCCCGACCCCCTGCCATTTGAGAAAGTTCTAATATCTTGTAAATGGTCGAGATCCCCACCCCTAAACCATACATATTCTGGTTTGTCATGATAAAGCACATCAAATGTAATACAGGGTTAGTCCCTAGGGGTCACCCCCACCCCATGCCATTTAAGAAAGTTCTAATATCTTCTAAGTGGTCAAGATCCCCACCCCTAAACCATATATATTCTGGTTTGTCATGCTAAGATGGTTTGAATGATATACAGGGTTAGTCCCCAGGGGTCATTCCGACCCCCTGCCATTTGAGAAAGTTCTAATATCTTGTAAATGGTCGAGATCCCCACCCCTAAACCATACATATTCTGGTTTGTCATGATAAAGCACATCAAATGAAATACAGGGTTAGTCCCCAGGGGTCAACCCACCCCCTGCCATTTAAAAAAGTTCTAATATCTTGTAAGTGGTCAAGATCCCCACCCCTAAACCATATATATTCTGGTTTGTCATGCTAAGATGGTTTGAATGATATACAGGGTTAGTCCCCAGGGGTCATCCCCACCCAATGCCATTTAAAAAAGTTTTAATATCTTACTTGTAAGTGGTCAAGATCCCCACCCCTAAACCATATATATTCTGGTTTGTCATGCTAAGATGGTTTGAATGATATACAGGGTTAGTTCCCAGGGGTCATCACGACCCCCTGCCATTTGAGAAGGTTCTAATATCTTGTAAATGGTCAAGATCCCCACCCCTAAACCATATATATTCTGGTTTGTCATGATAAAGCACATCAAATGAAATACAGGGTTAGTCCCCAGGGGTCACCCCCACCCCCTGCCATTTAAGAAAGTTCTAATATCTTGTAAGTGGTCAAGATCCCCACCCCTAAACCATATATATTCTGGTTTGTCATGTTAAGATGGTTTGAATGATATACAGGGTTAGTCCCCAGGGGTCATCCCGACCCCCTGCCATTTGAGAAAGTTCTAATATCTTGTAAATGGTTGAGATCCCCACCCCTAAACCATATATATTCCTATTTGTCATGTCTCGAACATCTGAAAGATGTATACGGTCAGTCCCCAGGGGTTCCCCCCATCCCCAATGATCTAATATCTTGTAAATGGTTGAGATCCCCACCCCTAAACCATATATATTCCTGTTCGTCATGTAACAAACATTTGAATGACGTATAGGGTCAGTCCCCAGGGGTTCCCCCCACCCCCAATGTTCTAGTATCTTGTAAATGGTAGAGATCCCCACCCCTAAACCATATATATTCTGGTTTGTCATGCAGAGATGATTTGAATGATATACAGGGTTAGTCCCCAGGCATCACTAATGCATATAACTTTACTGGACCAAACCAATTTTCACTGGACGTTGCCCAATGTCAGGCGACCCTGGGAATTACGAATTATGGGAGCTTCGTTTGGGAGACTTCGTAACAGCATCCTGTTACAATCATTTCTTGTTACATATTAGAATTTGAAAAGTATTGGTTAAACAGTTCATAAGTTATTGAATGGAAACTGTTGGCAGTTGCCAACTGCCCACCATCCTTTCCAATTAGGTAACTGGATTTTTCCTTTGAAAAACCCAGTTAAAATTAAGAAATTACTTTAAAATTGTTGTTGTGGCCTTTGTAAGTAAAACATTGCCTGTATTAGATGTAATACTTAAAATGTGCTTTTCATGTATGATGTTAACATGCTTAATCAGAAATTAGACTTTATAGATGAAAATACAAAATCATTGAACGTGGACAAACTATTAGACAAAATGGCAGAACAACCACTGGAGAGAATTAAAACAGTCAGAGGAGAATTCAATGAAGATTTAACTCCTGAGAAAATACGTGACAGATTATTAGAAAGGTGAGACATACCAACAATTATTTTTGCATTTGTAATGCTGCAAAGGAGAAGTCTATTAAACAAACTAAAAAAAAATACATAAAATTTTCTTTAGTATTTCTAACAAACAATACAGTCAAGCCTGATAAAAAATCCTATCTTTATTCAGTGACCAACTTATGATGTATGGGATTACATTTCAATCCTCCCCAATAGATGATCAGCAGGATAAGTAAGAGAGATCTACAAATACTTCATTGTACTTCAATAGCCTGAAATTGTCAGGTAACTCTTAAT
Organism: Mytilus californianus; assembly: GCF_021869535.1. Classification (NCBI taxonomy): domain Eukaryota; kingdom Metazoa; phylum Mollusca; class Bivalvia; order Mytilida; family Mytilidae; genus Mytilus; species Mytilus californianus. The sequence continues at coordinate 2,153,733 of NW_026262745.1, read as the reverse complement.
AGAGTTATTCCCCTTTAATGATTAGCAGGATAAGTAAAGATCTACAAATACTTCAATATGCCTGAAATTTTCAGTTAACTCTTATTATGCTTAATAGAGTTGTTACCCTTTAATGATAATTTTTGCTAAAAAGTTGCCATTGTCTTTAGAGCCTCCAGTTTTGCTTTATTATAGCCCAGGTTTTTTTTTAACAGGGCAGTAAATAATTGATTAGGGTATCCATTTATTTGTCCTGTTTTCCCACTTTTGTAACAACTGCTGGTTTTGGCATGACAGAATTATATGTAACTTTCCAAGAATCTTCCTTTTGAACATCTTATTCATTTCTGTATCTGAAAAGTTTTTGAGGTTTAATTTGACTTGACATGGACTTTGTCATATCCTCACACTACAGTACACATTTTTATTTACATCTCCCCCTTATAGATTTTATTTTAAAAATTCCTCAGAATGGTAAATATAAAAGTAAGAATATGTGGTATGATTGCCAATGAGACAACTCACCACCAGAGACCAAATGACATAATGGAATATGTAGACAGCTCTCTCACAAGCAAAAAATCCTAGCTGTAAAATATAAGGGCATACAGCACAGGCACGGGACACACTGTACTGCATCAACACAGCACAGCACGGGAACACTTTCTATTGCATCCACACAGCACAGCATGGAACACTTTCTATTGCATCCACACAGCACAGCATGGAACACTTTCTACATGTTCTATTGAATCCACATAGCATGAGCAACAAACCCACTCTATCATAGACTTTGCGATTGCTTTATTTGGGTGGAAGGGGCCTTATGTTGTGAGATTTGCTTATATTCCGTTTTTTTTTGGGGGGGGGGATAGTTAAAGATTAAATATGTGTGCTGTTGAAATATTTTAGGAAAGAATATTTTATGAAGAGGAATAATGGCCATCTTTTCACTTTGATGTTCATTATCATGGTAAATAAAGAGAAAAGAATAAGTTGGTATTGAATGTAACTAATTATATATATATAGATTCTACCACTGCATTGAGTGTGATACGATATTTATCCACTCGAGACAGTTAAATTTTCAAATTTAAAACGTGAGGCTCGCTGAGCGTTTTAAATGTTTAAAATTTAACTGTCGAGAGTGGATAAATATCGTATTACACGAGATTTGGTGGTGGAATCTGTTTCTCTAATGATTTTCAAACAATATGCAGGCAAACTTATTCCTTCTTTTTGAATGATCTGCAAAAAGATGTGTTCTTTCTATGTGACGTCATCAGGCATGGTCGCCTTTTTTCATGCCGTCACAATAGGAAATTCAGAGGAAAGCAAGAAAATTCGACGTCATAATCGGATTTTATCCAATGAAGAACTGAGATCAAACGAACCACACGTTGATTAAATTTTTTTTATACAATGGGTGCAGAAAGGGATAAATTGACGAAGAATTAGAGAAATATACATATACATGATATAAGGAAGAGCTAAAAAGAAAAACAAATAAGATGATATGAAGAAAAACCTTAGAATCAGAGAATCAGAGAATTTATATATAATAACTTCATATTAGATGAATGTCAGACTATATTACAAAGACATGATATTTTTATTTTAGTTTACAATAGAATTTTGAGTTTTATACATATTTTGACACATTTCATTTTCACATTTCAAATAAAGGCTAAACTTAAATTAATTACCTTCTTCCACAGTGATAAAAAGAGCAGCAGTGTAGATATTAGTAAGACAGCCAGTTTTGTCAAGGCTTTACAGACAGTTGTTGGAACAGTAAATTCATTCCTTCAGGAGCTTACAATAGAACCAAATGTACCAGTAGATCTAATGAAAAACCTGGTGGAAAGTCCACAGTTGGGTAATCATCAGCAGGAACAAGAAACCAGTGTCAACAAAACCAGTGGTGAAAATATTCAAGGTGTAGATTTGAACATCAAACAAAAAGATATGAACTCGAGGAAACTTCTAGAGAGAGAACCAGTCTTACAAAACAGTAGAAATGTGAGGGATGATTGTGTTCTTGTTCCCCAGTCTCTACCTGTCTTGCTACGCTCTAACAGTGATGAGGTTGAGGATACCAGTAACTCTGATTCAGATTATGAAGGACCTTCAAGGGATTCTGGAATTGAATCCGATGCATTGACAGCGAAAAAACATAATAAGGCATCAGAAGGGGTTGGTAGTTTAGATTGTTTTGATGGACGATCTCATTGTATTACACAGACAACGAATGCAGAGAGGAACACAACAGGTACAAGTGACATGGTATTATCAGGACAATCTATGAAAAGTATTGCGAAGACATCAGATGGAAATATGCTTACAATATGTTCAAGTGAGATGGTAACATCAGAAGGATCCAAGCAGAATAATGATTGTGCCATTATTGAGTCATTCTTACAGAATGGTAAGGATAACAGATATTTTACATTTTTTGCAGAAAGCTGTCCAGAATCAAAATGTATATTCTCATTTAAAGGAAATCTACTTATGTTTCAGGGTACCATTTTTTTATGAAACTTTGTGGTTAACAGGTTTTCAGGTCTAAAACACATAGACACATTCAATTTCATGATAAAATAGTAAAGTTTTCAGTCTGTACTAACCAAATATATATGCGTATGATTTATTACCAGTATTTTTATGCCCCACCTAGGGGCATTATGTTTTTCAGTCTGTGCGTCCGTTCGTTCATCCGTCCGTCCGTCTGTCCCGCTTCAGGTTAAAGTTTTTGATTAAATTTTTGGTCAAGGTAGTTTTTGATGAAGTTGAAGTCCAATCTTAGTACACATGTTCCCTGTGATATGATCTTTCTAATTTTAATGCCAAATTAGAGTTTTGACCCCAATTTCACGGTCCACTGAACATAGAAAATGATAGTGCGAGTGGGGCATCCATGTCCTATGGACACATTCTTGTTTTTTAAAGTAGTGATTAAAATGACATGTTTGATGTTAATCCCATATATTCCTTTGTATAGGGTACAGAATAAAAGGAAAAAAAGGAGATCAACAACACAGAAAGCACAAAAGACATTAAAAATCACATTTTGACAACTATACATGCCTTTGTTTAGAATGCAGAATAAAAGCAAAAAGGAAAAAAAAAGAGATCAACCCAACAACACAGAAAGCACAAAAGACATTAAAAATAAAATTTCACAACTGTTGCAAATATTGATTGTCAATCATACTGTGAAAGTTTACAGGATTCAAATTGGCCAACTGTTGGATTTGTTTTGAACTTTAATCTGCTTATTTTTATTTTCATAGCTTTGAAGATTGGCCAGTCATCTGATGTAAGGAAAGACAAAGAAGGAAGCAGAACAGAATATTCAAGTCCTGTTTCTGTAGGCAGAGGAATTGGTAGAGGTAATACTAACATTAAACAAGAACAAACATGTCCTCTTTATATAGGCAGACGAATTACTAGAGGTTTGGAGATGTCACAGTCAAATACATTGATAAACAATAGCTTACATGTCCTGTTTATATTAATAGATAGAGGAGCTTAGAAATTAAAAGAAATTGACATAAAGAACATTTATTTCTTTAAATTGAATGAAGAAATATGCAAATTCTTTTTCTTCAGTTGAAGAATCTGGCAGTAATAACTATACTCTTAATGGTTACCCTTTTCTTTTTGTTTGCAAAATTACAGTAAAACCTGTATTGAGCAGTAAATCATTAGAAGTATCAAAAGTGCCCACTCAAGAGGGGTGACCTTTAAAAACAGGTTCCGAAAAAAATTCTGTTTTTGACATTGGCCATTGCTCGGATAGCGGCAAATTGTTTTAGTGTTTTCAATTCGTAGAGTAATCTTTCTTGCAAGCAATGAAATAAAAAATAGCAGATTCCGGCATTGTAAATTCAAAGAAAACTTTCAAAATAAGTTAATATTTGTGTAGAAACACATGGAATTCTCAAATTCACTTCTTATTGTACCCTTTTGGTTGAAAACACGTTTGGATTCTCATTTTGACGTCCATAATGAATACATAAATTTTTGCTATGATTATATGTTAGAAAGAGTCAATGAACTATAATTCTTGTTTTCCATTTTTATTCATCATTATCTATGGATTATGTATACATGATGGGAAAAAGCATGAAGTAAATATAAGAAAATGAAAAAGGTCAATAAAAAAGTTGATATCTCGGGTTTATGGGGTGAAATAATGTATAAAATTATTGCTACAAAATATTTATCTATCAAAGGTTATGTTGCCCTGATGACTTACATTATCATTTTCATTTTAAAAGAGAGGTGAAAGATACCAAACGGATACTTCCAGTTTCCTGACTTTTGAAAAGTTGATTAGCAAGTGACATGGTTTTAACTACATTTTTTCGGATTTTATTTTCAGGTGTACTTGGGATTTTTAAAAAGTGAAAGATAACAGCTAAAAAAGGAAAAATGCAAATGAAAGATCAAAAGATGGTTTAAAGAACAGAGAAGAAATTCAGCATACATACAGATTCACAGAATGCTGAATTACAACAGAAAAATACAGGAGTTTGATGTCCATTTTTCATTTTTATATGTTTTATAAGATCTATTTTTAGATGTAGAAATGCTATAAAAGTGATTTCTGACAGTCAGAAACATTTTATTCTTGATACAGTTAAGATTTCCATTTTGAAATAAGCAACTGAAATTGGAAAATTGATTAATTTCTTTTTCATTGCAATGACACACAGAACATCACCAAAAGGCAAAATATGCCTCATAGTATTCAACTAACCTCCACCTCCTCAACCACCAGAAAGAGTAACTCACCAGTGGAACAAGTCCAAATGATATTAGTTTTGTGAATACATTATTAAAGTTTTGAGTATTTTAACCGTGTCCCATAATTAGAATGTTTATATGTAGGGTTTTATGCACTTTCGTTTGTCCATCAAGATAAAGATAGTTGAAGCTTAAATTGATGTAGAAAAAATAAATTTGTACGAGTTGCTGGAATTGGTCTTAATGACAATCAAGTTATGTTTAAGCAGAAATGTTAAGATGTGACCATTTACAATATTAATTATCAGTTAATACAAGTTTATGAAGTTTAAATGTATAAAAAGCATGATATATAAATTTATGAAATATATATATATATATATATATATATATATATATATATATATATAAAGAAAAGTCAAATAGAATCCGTATGCTGGTAACACATAAGAAAAATAATATAAGATAATGACGGTTTACTTTTACTCAGTAAACCGTCATTATCTTATATTATTTTTCTTTTATATATATATATATATATAATATATATATATATATATATATATATATATATATATATAAAAGTATAAACATTTCACAGATTTAAAGGATCTGCCTTTTATTTTGTTTACATTATGTTCCATGAAAAGATCTGTCTAAAGCGTGTTGTTGATGGTTTTCCATCTGTCTTGCAACACATTTTTCTGAAACAAAGGGTTTGTTGATGATAACTAAGTTCATCTTTGAGTAGAAAATTTGTAAAATTTCTACTTTAATATAGGTTTAACTTGATTTTCACTGCTACTGCAGTTACCATTCCAGTGTTATGTCCCTTGAACTTGATCAAAATAGTCAAATTGATTTTTCTATAACGACAAGTTGGCTTGAATCAATATTAAAACTTTTCACTTTTGCCACATTTATGATTTTATAGTACTGCTCCTTGAGTTACCACAAAATTGTTAGTATACTTTCCAGATTAAAACTTAAGCATTCTTTGAATGAAAAAATTATAACTTTGCAATGTTACTAATGCAGATAGTGTTTAATTTTATAAGCATTCCAGAGTTATACCTCTTGAATCATCTTACATGAGAAAAGTTAGTATCAAGGTGGTAAATTAGTTTTATTTCAGGATAGGATTTTATAGTTCTAAACATGACTAACTTTCAAGATTTGTAAGTCAAGTTAGAATTTTTCTGTTATCTCAAATAACAATTCTAGAGTTGTGCCCTTAGGTATGTCTAAAAAATTCCCAAATTAGGTTAATGTGATGATGATAGTTGTACTGGCTATGAAAATAAACATTTTGTAATATTTGCCTCCTTCAAAGCATTGCTGTTTATATAAACTTATGTAATTTTAGCACTTGTAGAAATTATAGCAATATGTAAACCATGGTTTCTAGTTGATAACTTTTTGCCAGCTTTGGAAACTCATTATATGTCATAACTACTTAGAACCTCAACAATTGGGATCATTTTTGATTTTCAGTAGTTGAACTGTTTTGAGAGCATGGTTGGTTTTTCCAATATTTTATATGTAAAGAGGAAATCAATATCTTTTTCTGATGCATCCAAATAGTAGATTTTTGCATACATTTCAGAATATATCTATATCTTTTGTTGTAAACATTTAATGCTTTGTTCATATGTTGTAATTAAAAAAAAAGATGAATATATTGTAAAGTTAAATACAAGACTTAACGTACTTGGGGTCTCTTTAAAGTGAATTTATATAAAACATTATGAATGTCAGCCATCCAGTTTGAAGTTCATATGCAGATTTCTTCTAGTGCACATTCTTGAAATATTTTTCATTGTTTTAAAGTACTTAATGAAGTCAAAACAAATACATTTTTAGATTTATACTTTTTTATCTGCAATATTAATAACTTTCTGTTATGTTACGTTGGCTTCAAACATATCTTATCGAAAAAAATCTTGTCTGACCTATTCTATCTCTGTATTATCACAAACAAAAAGGAAGGATATGGCCATTTCTTCTAAATTTGATATTTGTTTTTACCAAAAGTATTCTGCCACATGTATGAATAGTCCTGATCACCATTTTGTAAGAGTAAAAATGTTTTATGATAACAGTTAAAGAATTAACTCAATAATTTTGAACAACAGTAAGAAAATAATGTTTGATAATTTTTACAAAAGTATTTCATAAAGTTTGAATGCTTATTGACAAGAAGATTTTTTTGTTATTTTTCAGGCTACCATTGAATTTTATACTCTCTAGAAATTCAGCTTTCATTTCCTAGCCTTTCAAGGAAATATTCATTTTTTCCTATTCTATTTAAACTGAAACATCTGTCCCTGATGAATTATATAAAAGGCAGCATACCAAATCAAAATGTGAAAAAGGGAATGGTTGTACTTTCTTATTAGCCACCATTCGTATTTAAAATCATGATAATGACTTGAGATGTAAATATGTCTTCTTAAAAACAAATAGATCAATGCATGTTGCATTTTACCTTTTAAACATCTGTAGAGCAATGTGACACCACAGTGCTGTAGGGACTTGTAAGTAAGTGTATGTTTCACAGAAATTGAAGACAGTGAACTGTTTGTAAAGTTGCCTCCCTTTCCTATGGTTGTAAAACAGATTATCTTTCTGTGATTAATATGTAGATGCTAATTATAATTATATTGAAGTTATATATGTTAAAACTTTGTATCTTTTTATGTATGGTTTGAGTTTATTCTGTGTAGAACAGAATTAAGTAAAAGGCAACATGAACTATACTATTTTTGTATAATGTTCTATTTGAAGATCAAAATAGATCTGATAGCATAATTTCTTTTTTAAATTTGACAAACTACCCATTTTATAAAGGTTGATATCAATATCAATTAACCATGTTTACTTACTAATCATAATATAATAAAGAATATATATTTTAGACTTGTATTAAAGTTCAAATTATCTTATTTTATTGAAATATCTTGCCATGCCATACTTCTGTTTTTAAATTATTTATCAATGCAGTTGTATTTTTTTAGGAATGTTCTCATTGTTTTTGCAACATTTACTCTGCAGTTTATTGTATCTATCATCATTTTATTTAAGAACAAATTGTTGTTATTGTCATCTCTTTGCATATTAACAGCAGCATTGTAGTGTCTTGTTATTTTACAAAGCTTGACAGCTGCCTTTTTCATTTCTTATTGTTTTTTTTTAGTGGGAAATGACATTTCCTTCAATACAAAAATATACATTGTATCAACTGAAATTTCACAAAATTTCTTTTTTAAAGTTGTTTCATAAATGTAATATGTCCATGTGAACAAGTTCATAACAGTTTCATATAACTGTTGCATTATGATGACAATAGTGTTGTAATAATAGTATAGCTATATGATGACAATAGTGTTGTAATAATAGTATAGCTATATGATGACAATAGTGTTGTAATGATAGTATAACTATATGATGACAATAGTGTTGTAATAATAGTATTACTATATGATGACAATAGTGTTGTAATAATAGTAGTACTATATGATGACAATAGTGTTGTAATAATAGTAGTACTATATGATGACAATAGTGTTGTAATAAAAGTTTTACTATATGATGACAATAGTGTTGTAATAAAGGTTACAATAGTGTTGTAATAAAAATATTACTGTATGATAACAATGATGCAATGAAAATATTGGTTTTGTTTTCAAATAGCCTTATAATTTGTAATAAGGAGAATCTTGGGAACAAAAGTGTGCATAATTACTTTAAATCAATAGACAAAACATCTAATTGTGAGCTTGTTAAACTATACAGGGATGCCTTTTCAAATTAGTTTGTTTTTAACAAAACATTGATATATCTTGTTTGCATTCCATTTTTGTTCAGTTGTTTCATTTTGGTGTTTGTAATCTATACATATATAACACATTCCTAGGAACAAAATTATCAGATAAGAGTGGTAAATGTTCATTTCATGATTTGACATTGTGAGTGGTTTGGTTTGACATTTACATTTAAAACTGTTATATCATATCTAATTCCTTTTCATTGATGAAATGCATCGTTTTAATGATAGTTGAAGAATATGTGCAATTTCATAACAAAGAATTTTAGTGTGATTTTGGGTCATATTTTGGTTATTTTATAAGTAGTAGATTCTTATATGTCTTGAAGGATTTATATTTTTATAAGACAATGTTTTAATGTAATCTTAATTTTGATGTAAATAGAGTGACATATAGCTAGATTTTTTGTTATACCCAACAAAGCATGTTGTTTTTACATTTAAGCATCTAAAATTTGAAAATAGATTGATCAGATAAATTTTTCACGTTTTAAATTTTACAATATTTACTGCAATGTATAGTATAGTTAGATAATTTCTTTCTGTGAAGCTATAAACTGTATTTAACACCTTTCACCTTCAGTGTGGCACTGATAGCATCTAGTGGGATGACATATAATGATCACATTTAATGTTTTCCTTTGTGGTTTAAGTCAGTTTTTTAATCCACACTTTCTTCAATATGGCTTGGCAGAATCAATCAAACTTGCATAGATTCTTCCTCTGTAAATGTAGCTGTCCACCTCTTATTTTGTTATTTGTGTGATTTTCATGGTTTCTTGAATCAAAACATTAAACTGTCACTCAGACGCAACCATATTCTAACCCTCAGATCATTGGTTTTCAGCTCTTTTTTCAGCAAGCACATGGTCAAAAAGATCCACTTTAATATTTCAACAGAAATAATCCATATAGCAGATGGGAGTATTGTCATTAATTTAGGTCTTCTGCTCCTTCCCATTTTGAAGCCAGCTGACAGAAAAGACAAAGCATTCAAGAAATTTTAAAGCTTAGTTGTTCATTTTTTTTTCTATCTGTTCACAATGTTTTTCTTTTACCTGTTGGACTAGTTGGTTTTTGATGGAGTGATGATGGTGTGTCCAATATTTTTGCCAAATATATTGTATATTATTGAAGCAATTTATTAATGTTTTGTCTTAAACATTAATGAATATACTTGTACATGGCATCATGTTTATTAGAGTCATACTTGATATTGTACGATAGTATAACCAGTGTTTTTATTTGAAGCATGAAAAAATAGACAGCAAGATTTTTAAGTTGTTATATATATATATAGTTAGTATAAAAAACGAAGGATTGTGTTAGTATGAGAAAGAATGATGTAGAAGACAGATTTCCATTTGACATTCAAATATGTATGCCTAGTTGCATAAGTATGTCAAAGAATAGAAAAAGAATAAGAAAGGTGCATGTTTTACAATCGCAAGTATAATTTAAAAAAATGTTTTATCTTTACATTTGTTTCTTTTATAGAAATGATCATGTTTAATGTGATGTACGTTTTACTGATATTTTGCTTAATTTGTACTGTATTGCTTTCACGTTATTGTATGTATTGTCTATTGTTATATAGAGGGGATATATGGTGCTTTCATAGGTCACTTGACCAGCAGCGTTGTAGAAATGTTGAGTAGGATCAGGGCTGGCTAAATTGTTTATTGTTATAGAAGGGATAATTGTAAAAGGGTGCTTTTATTGATCACTTAACAAATATTGTTATAGGAATGATGTAGGATTAGGGCTTACTAAATTGTGTATTTTTCTACAAAAATGATGATCTGAGTTCTTTAGAATTCCTTTGACATTGTTATTAGATATGATTTGTTATTTTGATTAATAGAATTTTCTTTGTAAACAAGTGGAACAATAAGGAAACTAACATGTTATGTCCATTCTTTATGTTGTACGGTATTGAAGGGATAAAGGTGATTTTTAAGAAAAGAAGGAGATGTGGAGTTAGGGCTGTTCCATTAAAACATACATGGTACCCAGGGAAGGCACTTTAAAAATGGGGTAACCACCTATAGAGGCAAATTAGAATTTCACTTACATTTCCACTATGCAAAAAAATAGATGACACCCACCCATAGTTGAGATTTGGAAGTGCCTTCCCTTTGTCCCATGTATGTTATTATGGAACAGTCCTTATTGGGAAAGACTTTCATTTCAAATAAATTATATCAGTCATGTTTTAAATATTGTTCATACTCGGGTTATTTCAGATTTTACATTTTAATGTGCTTTTAAACTTGTATGGCTCATAAAAGATATGGCTGAGGTATTATTTACTCCTGAAACATTAACATTTTAATTAAAGAGGTAGTTTTATTCAATGGTATATGTATACAAGGCAAATGATTTGTATTGCCTTTGCCTTTGTTTAGAAAATTAACGTAGTGGACATTGAAGTTTATATAAGATAATCATAAGTATTGAATGAATATTTTACAAGAAATATGATATGTGTTTTGGCTTCATATTATTAATATTAGATCATGTTTTTAGCTCACCTGGCCGAAGGGCCAAGTGAGCTTTTCTCATCACTTGGCGTCCATCGTCCGTCGGCGTTGTCGTCCGTCGTCGTTAGCTTTTTACAAAAATCTTCTCCTCTGAAACCACTGGGCCAAATTTAACCAAACTTGTCCACAAGCATCATTATGGTATCTAGTTTAAAAAATGTGTCCGATGACCCCGACAACCAACCAAGATGGCCGCCATGGCTAAAAATAGAACATAGGGGTAAAATGTAGATTTTGGCTTATATCTCTGAAACCAAAGCATTTAGAGTAAATCTGACATAGGGTAAAACTGATTATCAGGTCAAGATCTATCTGCCCTGAAATTTTCAGACAAATCTGACCATCTGTTGTTGGGTTGCTGCCCCTGAATTGGTAATTTTAAGGAAATTTTGCAGTTTTTGGTTATTATCTTGAATATTATTATAGATAGAGATAAACTGTAAACAGCAATAATGTTCAGCAAAGTAACATCTACAAATAAGTTGTCATGACCAAAATTGTCAGTAGACCCCTTTAGGAGTTATTGCCCTTAATAGTCAATTTTTAACAATTTTTTGTAAATTTTTGTAATCTTTTACAAAAGTCTTCTTCTCTGAAACTACTGAGACAAATTTAACCATACTTGCCCATAATCATTATCAGGGTATCTAGTTTAAAATATTTGTCCGATGACCCCACCTTCCAACCATCATGGCCGACTTGGTTAAAAATAGAACATAGGGGTAAAATGCAGTTTTTGGTTTATATCTTTGAAACTAAAGCATTTAGAGCAAATCTGACAGGTGGCAAAAATGTTCATCAGATTTAGATTTATCTGCCCTGAAATTTTCAGACGAATCCGACAACCCTTTGTTGGGTTGCTGCCCCTGAGTTAGTAATTTTACAAAAATTTTGCAGTTTTTTGTTATTATCTTAGATATCATTATAATATCTAATATCTAATATCTAATACTATTAATTATGATTTTAATCTTATTTTACATGATTTCCAAAGCATCAGTAAATACAGGTGAGCGACACAGGCTCTTGAGAGCCTCTAGTTCATTAGATCTTTTACCATCTATTATCATTGAAGTAATTTATATTGGCTATTAAAGGTTCGTTACAGTATCAAAACTATGTCTTTCTATTCCATCAAGGTGACAAGTGTTTTTAGTTCTTATTCTTTTTCCTTATTTGCTTTGTTTCATATGCATGCATGCTAGTTTAATTAGTTGATATATTTAGTAGTTATATTAGCAACATAGTTTAGAATTGTTATTAGAATTAGCATATTATAGTTTAGAGTAAAGGAGGAGGTGCATTAAGGACCTTACTTACTTAGTAACTGCCCTGGATGTCATTGGCATGTAGGGCAGCAACCAAGAGGCCTTACCAAAAAAGCTTTAAAAATGATGTATAACATTTTTTACAATTTTGCTTTTTAAGATAATTAAAAAAAATATAAGTTATTTGATTTCCATGAACAAAAGCACGTAATACTTGAATTATATTCATCAGGTTTGCTCCAGGCCAAAAGTTGGAAAGCACATAATGCACAATGTTAAGCAACAAAAATAAAAAAATCCTTAAACTGAAAAACCAGAACCCCTTTAAGTCTACTTTGATAGAGTTTTACCTTAATGTTATTACAGTTACATAATTTATAATTGAAAATCTGCAGACAAAATGCATCTTTGAAATAATGCAAATACTGAAACTCTAGGTCGATAGTACCTTTAAGGGCTGAAAGTCCACCACCAGCAATACCACTTCCTGTTATGCATGAAACTATGTGAGACCAAACAATATTAGAAAATCAACCTAGTCTGAAGATCTATGTGTTTTCATGAAAACCCTTAAAATGTCATGATTATATTCCAGTGTGATGATTTGGCTCCTTAGCTATTAGTGTCCAGTTTTATATTTCAAATACTATACTGACATAAATGCAAATATTTAAATAAAATTTGAATTCCATGCAAAATGAAGCAAACTGGGGCATTTATTGCACCTTCTCCTTTAGTATTAAAAAACCAATTATAGTTTAGCTTTTAGTTCAATTTGCACTAAAATATTAAAGTTATTAAGTTTATTTTTGTATTCATTTAATTCAGAAAGATGGTGTTGGGACTTCTCTTATGGGTAAAGCAATGTAGATAATGCAGTAAGCATATAATATAGTTTGTATGTATTATTGAAAGCAGTTTCTATATATAAACATATATGATTAAGCTCATCTCTGTATCTCCTTACATTGAGTGTTTTACTACAGTATATTAAGTTCAGGTTTTTTTTTTACTACAGAAGTTATATTTTCAGACATTTTTTTTTAAATAATACTGATCAGCATGAAGATAAAAACATTTAATTAATTTTTAAGTTTTGAAATTTTTTTAATGAAAGATTGTATGAAAACAAAATTTTTTAGTGAAGCTTAATTTTTCAGGTATTGATGAAGGCATTTCCTTTGTTTTTATATTCATTAGAATTTTAGTGTTCAAACCAAACCAAATTTGCTGATTCAGGGATATACATACCGGTATATATATGTAATACATTTTATTATGTAAATTATGAAGTAGTTGCAGTGTTTTATTTAAATGTAATATGCAGGGTTTATCTTCATTCAGAAAAGTTTTTACTTATATAATACTTCATAATCATTACATTATTCAGTCATATCATTATAAATAATAGTACATTTTTTACTTCACGATATAATTCAAACATTCTGTGCAACATTTCAAAAATCAAAAGGCATTACAGCTGATTGTTCTCATTTTGTACTTCTTATTAGTTTTAAAAAAAAGCATTTGCTTTCTTAGATTTATTAATTTTAGTTCATTGAGTTTGTCATACAGTTCATTTATTGTTAAATATGTGTTCATCTTTTGTTAATCACCTTGTTGATTATGTTTATAATAAAAAATTTCAAATATTGAAAGATAATCTTTGTCTTTTGCAAGATTAAGAAAAATCCAGTGCCTTGTTATTCATTTGTCTAATGAGTGTCTATGGAATTGCAACACCTGGATATATTCTACATTTAATAAGAAATCCAACCAAAAGATATCTATAGCTATCCTCTTTGCAATTTGACAAATTATTCTAATGTTTTGATGTTGTAGATTTATTCCCTGCCTGCAATGGTGAAACTTTTATAAAAACTCAGTCAACTTCTTATAGAGAGTTATTTCCCCATATAATAAGAAGATATGATATGATTGCCAAATAGACAATTCTCCACCAACCTGGGACAGTGGAGGAACAGAACAACACAAGAAATAGACAAAACAAGAAATAGAAAACAAATACAAAAATGTATAATGAACAACACGAGAACAAGGTGTACAAAACAAGAAATGAAAAACAAATACAAAAATGTATGATGAACAACACGAGAACTAGGTGTACAACATAATAAATAGAAATCAAATACAAAAATGTATGATGATCAACACGAGAACATGGTGTACAAAACAATACACGAAAAAACAAATACAAAAATGTATGATGATCAACACGAGAACATGGTGTACAAAACAATACACGAAAAAACAAATACATAAATGTATGATGATCAACACGAGAACATGGTGTACAAAACAATACATGAAAAAACAAATACAAAAATGTATAATGAACAACACAAGAACCAGGTGTACAAAACAATAAATGAAAAACAAAGACAAAAATGTATAATGAACAACACAAGAACAAGGTGTTTAACACAAGAAATGAAAAACAAAGACAAAAATGTATAATGAACAACCTTCACCTGACGTTGTTATCCCGTTTTTTACGAAATTTAGGAGTTACGGAGATACTGTACATAGCAAAAATGATCAGCAAAGTACAATCTACAAATAAATTAAAACATCAGAAGTTGTCGACTTTTTCTTATTGGTGTTATTGCCCTTTCAATGATTATATTTAAACAGTTCTGTAAAATAAAAAAAATTACGGGAATTGTAACCCACTAAATCTCATTTTTTTCATTATTATCTTGAAAATCATAATGGATAGATAGAAACTTGATCCAGCAAAACTGATAAGCAAGACAAGAATTGAAGAATTTGGCACACACAGTTTCCATTCAATACAGATATTCTTGTTGCTTTGTATCAATTTCTTGCCAACATGCCAAGTTAGCAATAGAGGCTCTGCAGCATCTAGCTTCGATATATATTATCATTATTAAATCTAAACGAATAGAGAGGAAAAAATCAATGTTTAAATGATCAATCCTGAAACATTTATACTTTTAATGAATTATATTTAGGACCAAACTTTGGGGACTTTATTGTTGATGATCCTCGGCTCCATCAAACATAGTAGCCATTGTTATCTAAAAGAATATTGACGAAAAAGTCTAGAATTCTTATCCGGTAAAAGGCAAAGTTTCCTATATTGACTTATCAGGCAAAGTTTCCTATATTGACTTATCAGGCAAAGTTTCCTACATTGACTTATCAGGCAAAGTTTCCTACATTGACTTATCAGGCAAAGTTTCCTACATTGACTTATCAGGCAAAGTTTCCTATATTGACTTATCAGGCAAAGTTTCCTACATTGACTTATCAGGCAAAGTTTCCTATATTGACTTATCAGGCAAAGTTTCCTATATTGACTTATCACGCAAAGTTTCCTATATTGACTTATCACGCAAAGTTTCCTACATTGACTTAACAGGCAAAGTTTCCTACATTGACTTATCAGGCAAAGTTTCCTATATTGACTTATCAGGCAAAGTTTCCTATATTGACTTATCAGGCAAAGTTGACCTTTGATGTATTTGCCCATGTTTTTAGGTCTCCTGTAGCTCTTCACGTGTTTAGGTCTCCTGTAGCTCTTCACGTGTTTATGACTTATATATCATTGGCTTTCCAATGTTTGGGTTTTGATAAGGGACTTTCCTTAGAAAAGCGCATCAGACACACAAGATATCATATGATTTTTTCACGATTATGATCGTGCAATCGGGACAAGGCGTCAAAGTCGTCTAGATTACGCCTCAATCGTGAAAGTTGGCAGGCATTCCGGGTCTTTTTTAGAATATCAAAAATGTGCTTTATTTCTTTCTAACATACTAAAAGTAAATCGTAAATCGTAGATTTTGCAGTCGCAAATATATCAATTTCCGACAGTAAAGTCAACGAGTGACGTCCGAAAGTATGAAAATACTATATAGCAATGAATTATTCCTTGAAAGGCAGTACGATTCGTGCAATTTTTGATATTATAATATTTCTTGACCAAAATTAAACATCTTTTATTGTGAAATATCTCAACATATACAATGTATATTCTGCTTTCACAAAGTATCGTAGGCAATGATAATTTATAAACTACCTAATGGAAGACATAACAAAGTATGTTTTGATATATAATATTACTATAACATGTCAAGCTATGACTAATGTGTTTAACATAAGGTTACTGGGACATTAAGAAGATGTGCAATACTGAGATATAGGGGAATTCAAATGCCTGATTTACACGGTTTTACCACTCAATGTAATTAGGTTTGTTTCTGTCGTTTGGTTGTACAAAGATACAGTATTGACTGTGGTTTTGTCATACATATTGTTATTATTGATATATTACATATACGTTAAACTAATTTAGTAAGGACGAAATTGATATCCTTCAAATATTCTTCACTGCGATGTATATATAATATGAATAATAAAATATCACCAGTAATGTCATAATTGTATGGAGTCGTCGAACGCAAAAGTTTCGATAGAACCGGAAGGGTATTACCCTTGTTGTGATGCTGCAGTGCTAGAGAAATCGGTCGATTACAGTATGACAAATAGACAAGACAATTCTGTAAAAGTTATTGTATGTTTTCAAAGTTTCTTTCTCTCTTTGATAATTTTAAAACCCCGCTTATAAAGATGGGGGCGATGTCCGTCCGTCCATTCGTCTTTCCGGCTCGCTGCATTGGTGTAAAAAGCAACAAAATATAGAGATAGTTACGGTAATGTGATCAATAACTTTACAGACATCGCATATATAGTTTGCACTCATATTTTGACACCAAAAAAATAAAACATGACAGTACGGAAAAAAATTGCCATTGATATAGCAATGCAACTAAATATTAGCGTTTGACTAATTTTGATTGAAATACGGTTAACAGAACGTCTATACGTTGATCAATCTATCCAATATCGGAATCTACAGAATTTAGTAAACAGACAAAGAACAATGTATCACGCAATGCTATCAATGTTGGTTTCAAGCTGTCTGTTTTAGTTTGACAACGATATCTGGATATTATAGTATTGGGTTAAGTTTACTCCTTGTAAAGTCATAAAAATTTTCATCTCACTAAATCATTCCATTGATTTTAATTTTGGTTTATCGCATCAACATTCAGGATCGTTTTTAAATTTCAGTAAAATGATAGTACGCCTTATATCAAATGTTGTGTACAATATCAAACGATCGGTAACTCAGTGAGAGCGAGGTTTCAAACCGATTTGTTACATTGAATTTGAAAACAGGAATGTCAAAATTGATGTATGACATGATTTATTAACTAGACGCTGTGGATAAATTTCTCACAAAACATTAGCATGATTATGAATAAGTTATTTGTCAATAATATGCTAAGTTAGGACATGTGGTATCATTGCCATGGAAACATATATGTTGTCTGCTCTATGGTCGGGTTGTTGTCTCTTTGACGCATTCCCCATTTCCATTCTCAATTTTAATTTTATACATATCAATTTGTTTGATATCACCGATACCCTGAATTTTAACTTACAATTGGTATCACGATAGGTGCCTCTGGCAGAGCAGAAACTGTAGGAATGTTAGTTGAAATGCCTACAAATATCGGCTTAAAAGTTTTAAAGTCGTCGTATTTTATTCTTTTGTTCTCTGTGTCTTACAATTTTTTGTTTCTGATTTGAATTATATATTATTTGCATACATCCTTCTTATAAAATAAATTATTATTATCGATATCGATCAAAGTGTAGAAACGAATAAAAAATATGATATAAAGGTCTTACATGTATTTACTTTTTAAGGAATAACAGTGCCGTATTGGAAGAGTTGTCACCGTTAATTGAGGATTGGACGCAAATGCAGTTTTACTGGAGACGCGGAGCGACGTCGACGTTGTTGTCAAATACTCCTTCCTTCAATTGCAGAAACAATCGTTATAAAAAGTGCCCAAGGCCACAAAACTAACATAACTCCCAAATCAAAATTACTAATCTGGTAAGGTATGTAATCGTATTTAATATTTAAATACTATTTATGATTTTTTAATAATTAGTAAGGTTATTGTTGGGACTTAATTACTAACAAAAAATAATACATGCATTTACAACCTGTAGAGGTTGTTTGGTTTTTTTGTTGTGTTGCTACATTGTATCTCATTGATGCATACCAGAAATGTCCTTTTATTCACAGGTAAGAGAATACAGTACACACATCTATAACTGACAGGCCGAGATTTATATAGCTGTAAATAATTGTTTGATGATATCTCTTTTTTGTTTCATTATTGTCGGCAACCTAATGCTACCAATACAATCAGATTAGTCAATGTAAAATCCACCCACTACTCACGATATTGACGTAAAAGGTAATAATAATGTGAAACAATTCTAAGGCTATTATGTGGCCATGTCCGCTCTTGTGAATATTAGTACTATTATGGAGAAACTTGTGTATGCAATTATTCAAAATCTGTATTGATAATAATAATTAATACATGAAGTGGATATATATTTGATAAAGGTAAATAGACATGGGAAAGGCATTTGAAATATAAATTTACATCATATACTACTTATATCCACAACTTCCTGCAATCGAGGCTTTGACTATGAAAACGTTTCTACTAATACAGTGAAACATAGTGAGAAATAGGAGAGGAAAACAACAAAATGTAACAAGACTGAACATTTGTATAATGACTTGGATAACTTAGTTCGACTTAATAAACGCTTTCTATCGAAACATATCAATGACCATATAATCTTTTATATCGTTGTCATTTACCCTATTTTAATTGTTTCTTTTAAAATGCGATGTTTTTTTTTTATTTTGCAGTCTTTTAAACGTGAACTCTTTGACGATATTATGCTGTATCATATTGTATTTTTACTAGGCAGAATAATAAATTAAACGAAAATTTAATAAATCACTACAGAACTGGAAATACATGTGTTAGGCATCTTAGTCGTCGTCAAATACGATCGGACCTTGATTTGTTTTAGAGGATACACATTTTGACCTAAATTGGAGATTGTTACGTCAGATCATACTCCAATTTAAGAAAGGACGTCGGTTACAGACCTGACGTCGTTGTGAGACTTACATATATAATAAATGATCATTGTATGCCTGAGGAGATTTCATTTTTATCATTATAGTAGCAAATATAGATTTATGGTTATAACAATAATTTTATAATATATTGACAGCAAATATTTTCGTCAGCAAAATCTATTTTTAAAATTATATTCACCAGTGTATAATACATATATCGGCGTCCGTCTGTTTTAATTTTAGCTGCAAGGTTTGGACGATTTGTAGGCGTTAGGTCGGTATTAGTTGTCATATGTTTGTTTGTGAGATATGGTGGATATTTTAAGCAGTAATATTAAACAAGTTATTACTGTTTGTTTGTTTACTTTTGATTTTTTCTCTGCAATCACTTAAAAGATAACTGCTTTGGAGATTAACTAAAAAATGAAAACAACACTTTTTAAATTTCATTCGTCCAAAGCGCTTTTCTGGCTTTACATTCATCTGGAACAGTCAAAGCCTTAAATTTGAAAGCCAAGGCTGTATTAGAATCGAAACAGTTGAAGGGCTATATGACCACAAAAGGACCTGATAATGATAGTCATATCCATACAAGATAACTTTGCATAAGGTAATTGAAACCTTAGTTTCTTAATAATTTATAAATTTATAAATGGACAATTAAAGAAATATTTGTTATACATCATGTCAGTACCGAAGTACTACTGAGCTGATGATACCCTCGGGGACTGATTATAAACTAGAAGCGGTATCGACAACTCTTTATAACTAAGAAAGACATTTTAAACAATTAAAAGATTATTTCAATTGCTTCATTCCATTACACATTTTACTAAACATTAAAGCACATTCAATTTCTGTTAAAACAGCGTATATTGCAACCATTACGTTGATTAGCGATGTTACATATTAATGAAAAAACATTAGAATAATTGTTATATTCAAAGTGCGTATGTCTTCCTGGGTTCTGACATCAGTCATTTTATTTTGATTTCCGACTTTTGTTTTTCCATCAAATCAGTTAAAATAACTTCTTGTTGGATGATATGACATGAATGACATCCCAATAACAGTAGAACTGACCCAGTGGTAATCAATCAAAGTTAAAAGTACTAATCGGTTTTACATTGAACCGGTTTTTGCATAAACTTTCATTGGATGTTTGGAAAGCGGAAGATGTATATACTAGATTATAATGGAAGCAAATTAAAGAAACTATCAGATTTGAAAAACCACAATGTACAAATGGAATGACATACGCAAAATGAATATACTATTATAAACGTAAATTTGCTATATTTCAATTTTTACAGAAATTCCTATTTTATCAGTTATTTTAGTTTGACAATTCGTCTTAAATGCAAGCATGTGAAAATTATTAAGATGAATTCAATAATATATGTTACTACCATTTATCGAAAGGCATGAAAAGCATATTGTTGACTACTCGGTGAAATGGAAAACCATGTTAGTTAGTTTCAACCTCAAATATGTGTCCGTTTTTTTTTTTTTTTTTTTTGTTGTTGTTATTTCTTATATTATAATGTTAGTTTGCAGGACAACCATCTTAGTATTCCCAATAATACAACTATCAACTATTATTTAATTGCTTTGTCATTTCAGTCTCTTCAAAAAAACGTTCTTTACGTATATTGACCTGAACCCAGTGAAATGACAAACCCAGTAAATTAGTCACATATCGAACGATTCATTCATAATCGTCTTGATAAAAGACCGTTGAAAAAACAAAATCTGTTTAATGAATGATATCAGATAAGCACGTTATATCATGACCAGTTTACCTCATTTCAATTTCTATAGCTATTAGCTTGTACCAAATTTCTATATTTGATTTCATTCTACTTTTAATGTATAACAACAATGATAATAATATTAAGTGTACCAAATGTTTTGCACCATATTCTAATTTCAACAAATAATGTCTAGTCAGTGGCCAAAATATTTGAGAATTCAAACCCTACAAATGTTGAAGATCTAAATAACCGAAGAAGACCATAAATATAGCACTACCCGGAGAATAAATCAGATGAATGATCTATGAAGATGAATGTTCCTCAACGGCAAATAGCATTGTAATATGTTTAATGATATTAAAGAAAAATATATGGTTTCAATAGCCATTTTTGAATCAGCTTCGTCTCAATATAATCTTGGCATTTATTACGTAGTCTTGTTCTCTTGTTCAATTTTCTTAAAATGATGAGATTGAATATATAAACATTATTTGGGTTTCTGTCGAAGGCCAATTTGCACCATTCTGAAGATTGTTTTTAGGCATAACCTTCATTGACTTTTGCACTTATTAATAATAAATTATTTTGTTGTTTTATTTCTTTTATTTCTGTTGATACCGTCTTGTTTGCTTTTTTTATGTTAGTAATGTTCACATTTGAATTTTCTGGAGAGGATTCTTCAATATCTTGGAATGTTTTTTTTAATTGAAGACTTTGTCAGAGTCATGCAATGTCCTAAACGATAGGATTTCACTTTTTTATTTATCGTTTTTAGTTTTCAGATCAGAGTGCATACATAAATTGTTACATGAAAAAATGAATAAAAAATATGAACTTGTTCTTATGCGACTAGGAAATAGTATGAATTTAAAAGTCTTCGATATGAAAATGTAATAAAAGATACTTCCTTAAGGTTACTAGGATTTCTCATCGACGATATGTTACATTTGCTTAAAATATTTTCTTTCTCCGCTGATATTTGATGTAGTTTCAATAAGGTATGTATTAGTCTCACTGCTTTTGTCTTTTCATGAATCTCATGTTGAGAATGCAAACATTCTGTGTCCGCTTGTATTTTATGAATCTATTATTTTTTTTGCCATATATTGTTCTTTGTTACCGCTTGTGATTTAGTCATCTCCCATTTTGAATGCAAGAGAAAACGTGAATGATTGATAATGTTTTCCGTGTTTCCGCAAAAATCTTCAGCAGGTAAAATACCAAGTGAGGAATATGGCAGTTGTTTTTCACTTGTTCCGTTGATTAATAGCGTTTGATTTTGTCAGATTTTATGAATTTTCTTCTTTTTCTTCTTTTTTCGAATTTTTTTCATACTTTTTTTCTTCGGCAATGTACGCTCGAAACCCTAAATTTTGGAAAAAGAAAATATTACATTTGAAAGTAAAACAAAACTGCATTCACCAGTTAAAGTCAGCTCTACCAATTGGAGTTGCAACCTTGCTTTTAGTATTGTAACATAATATAAGAACTTGAAATAAATAGAATGTGTGTATCATTTGAATCATGTAATTATTGAAGGTTGATGGTACCTCGAGATCTAATTCATGCAGTCATGTTTCTGATATACTCTCGTCACATATATTTGTCTCTGTCCTTACTTGTATTTCACATCTCCCTAAAAATTGCGGAATGCGGTTGATGCATCAAATATGAAATAAAAGATATAACAGATACAGTTAAGTCTGACTTATATCTTGATTATCACCTCGAAATTGACAATGAGGGTTGATGAGAACAACATTATACAATTAAAGAGATGATTGCAGCTTCCTCATTGTGAACTTTCCATTTCCATGTAGCAACATTCCATCAGTGCCTGCATGTTGAGTATATCTCCCAGTTGATATGATATTCCGAAACTTGGGTTTCTTATCATGATTTCCTTGAGCGAGGATTGCTGTTTACAAGAAAGCTATTCAACCAAGAGTTCCTTGTGTTGAGGATGAAATCATCACTTTGAAAATTTGACGGACTTCATCATGAATTGGTTGAACGTTATGGAATATCTGTTTCACAGATGACGACGGATATGTTTCAATTGTAGTGATCCGTCCTCTTTTCTCGAATGTGACCTATCGAATAAGGCTAATAACAGGCTTTGTACTTACAAGAGTAACACGACGGGTGCACATGCGGAACAGGATATTCTAATCATTTCCGGAGTTACTGAGATCACCTTCGTTTTTTGTTCGTTTTGTGTTGCTCTGTTTTAAGTTTTCTATATTTTGTTATGTATACTGTTGTTTGTCTTTTGGTCAGCTCTTTTTTTTGCCATGGCATTGTCTTTTCTCGAATGTGACCTATCGTATAAGGCTAATCACCGGCTTTGTACTTACAAGAGTAACACGACGGTTGTACATGCGGAACAGGATATTCTAACCATTTCCGGAGTTACTGAGATCACCTTGGTTTTTTGTTGGTTTTGTGTTTTGTGTGCTCTGTTTTAAGTTGTCTATGTTTTGTTGTGTATACTGTTGTTTTTCTTTTGTTCAGCTCTTTTTTTTTGCCATGGCATTGTCTTTTCTCGAATGTGACACATCGAATAAGGCTAATCACCGGCTTTGTACTTACAAGAGTAACACGACGGGTACACATGCGGAACAGGATCTTCTAACCATAAAGTTTTCTATGTTTTGTTGTGTATACTGTTGTTTGTCTTTTGGTCGGCTCTTTTTTTTTTGCCATGGCATTGTCAGTGTTTATACTTATGCGTTTGAACATCCCTTTAGTATCATTTGCAAGCCGTTTTGTCGTTTTTCATTTTGCCCCGGAGTTGTCTGTTTTCCTTTTATGATGCTCGTATAAAATGAGGAATTACTCCGTGATAGAAAGTACTTCTGGAAAGTCTCTACAAATATATGTATGGTTCATTTTTTTACTTAAGAAGCACTTTACAAACACGTATGTCTTTAACATTTAACCTCATAATGTTATTCATAAACCAATATTGTAATGCTTGAAAGAAGATTAAACATATATATTGAAACTTGTTACAAACAAATAGGAATTGTGATAAAATAAACTACTGGTAATCATGCTATGATGTATTATCTGATAACACTTATGAAACAGATTACTGTTTCACAACTGTCTTTTATCAGAATGGTATGAATTTAAAAGTCTTCGATCTGGAGTATGATAAATATATAATCTCCCACGAACTATTGATAATATCAAAATAAAATTGACGTCAACGATGAGAGGAACGGTCGCATGATAATGCTCTAGAGAGTAGAACAGTTGTTGAATAGCTTATATATCATCTAAAGGTTAAGATAAAATCTTTTTAAGATCAAGACTAATTAGATATTAGAAATAAAAATCCATGCATACATTGTATCATTATCTTCCTTTTACAGTTTTTCTCTGTAAATAGATATAAGAAGATGTGGTATGAGTGCCAATGAGACAACTCTCCATCCAAGTCAAAATTTATAAAAGTAAACCATTATAGGTCACAGTACGGTCTTCATCACGGAGCCTTGGCTCACACCGAACAGTAAGCTATAAAGGGCCCCCAAAATTACTAGTGTAAAACCATTCAAACGGGAAAACCAACGGTCTAATCTATATAAAAAACGAGAAACGTAAGACCAGATCTGGGTAAAACGCTGATACATACGGAAAGTAAAGAACATGCAGTCGGTACAGAAAATCAAAATATAGGAAATATGATTTTACTGGAAGCTTACTCATAATCAGCGTCGTTAGCCACTCTCGTCGTTAATCAAGTCAATATTTCTTTAAACGTTAATGAGAAAAATCCAGTATGAAGACGCTGGGTATAAAGGAAACAAATCTCACTACTTCAAAGGTTTAAAACTGACCGATCTGATCATTACTCATATTATTCTTTCAGTCAACTTTCAGACTATCACAGTGGTTAATAAGGTAATGCGATAATTCAAGTACTTTGATAAAGTTATTTCTGAAAAATCATATGGTTTTCTTGGTAGTGTCAATATGAACAATTGTTCGACTTTTTGTGTCGTTTTACTATTGTTCGTGGCGTTCTCTCTCTTTCTTTGACTTTCCCATTTGTATTTGTGGTGATCTTTCAATCGACGAAAAACGTAGGAATACTGAGCTCTATATCTTGAACCTGAAACTGATAATGCTGATTCTAATTTTATCAATAGGGTGATATTTCGGTGATCATGTAAAGCTTAAACTAATGAAATAGCATTTTACATATTCGACATGTACCTTTAAAAAATTGGGTAAAAGAGAGGCGAAAGATACCATAGAAACATTTGACTTCATTATTCGAAAATAAAGTGGCAACGTCATGGCGAAAAAAGAAAAAAAGACCAGACGACAAACAACAGTATACAAAAAACAACATAGAAAACTAAATACTAAGCAACACGAACCCCAATTACAATATTAATTATTAAACAAACTTAAAAAGGTTAAACCAAAATATAGCACGATTCGTTTTGATAGAATTGATAGGCATTTAATATGAATGTATCACTAGATCCTTTACTAAATATATAGATCTACATGACAGTATACCTATATTTATTAAGCCAGAGATAATGACTCGAAGTATCACAGAATTAACAAAAAGTAAGTTCCGAAAGCGCCTTCAGACAATCACATACCACCTGTATGGATCTTGATAAATTACATTAATGAAACATTGATATACCGTCAACAATTGGTTTGAAAGTTGATATGAGCAGAAATCATCTGATTACTACAAATGTATCTTCTCTTCCAAAATGTTTTCAAAAAGACCAATGTATAATATTGCGATTGGTCGATGTGCACTAGATTAGTATTTTGTTTCCTTATTTTAGCTATTTATACTTTCGCTTCAAGTACAGGTATTAGGTCGATAATTCAATGTTTAAATCACAGAAACAACTATGATTATGATTATTAGTTATGACAAAGTTGAAATTGAAGTTTCCTTGAAATATATTTCTATTCTATTTCTAAATCATGTCAGTACTGATTAATGAGCTGATGATACCCTCGGGGATTGATAGTCAACCAGCAGAGGTATCGACCAAGTGCTGTAAAAAACGAAAACAACACGTTATAAATTCCATGCGTCCGAAGCGCTTTTCTAGATGTACCTTCATCAGGAACGCTCAAAGCCGAATATTTGAAAGCCAAGGATGTATTAGAACCGAAACATTTGAAGAGCTATATGATGAAAAAGGACTTTAAAAATGGCCAAATCCATCTAAGATCAACTTTCCCTGAAAGAGTTGAAACCTTAGGTTCTTTATAATTTCAAAATTTGTCAACGAACAATTTAAGAAAGGTTTGTTATAAATCATGTCAGTACCGAAGTACTGACTACTGTGCTGATGATACCCTTGAGGACTGATAATCAACCAGCAGAGGTATCGAGTGCTGTAAAAAATCAAAACAACACGTTATACATTTCATGCGTCCCAAGCAATTTTCTGGATAACCCTTAAAAAGTAAAATAACAAAAATACCGATCTCCACGGAAAATTCAAGACGGAAAGTCCCTTATCAAATGGCAAAATCAAAAGCTCAAACACATCAAACGAATAGTAAACAACTGTCATTATTCCTGACATGGTACAATCATATTCTTATGAAGAAAATGGTGAATGAAACCTGGTTTTATAGCTAGCTTAACTTCTCACTTATATGCCAGTTGCATAGAATTCCATTATATGGACAACAATGTGTAAGCAAAACAAACAGACATAATAGGTAAAAATGTCAAAATTTGGGGTACAACAGTCTACATTGTGTTATAATCTGAATTGTTGAATAGCAGATTAAAATTTCATTCTGCTTAGGCGCTTTATATTTGTCTTAATATATTAAAAGTGCAATCGCGTATAATAAGCTAAAGCTTAAAACACTTGATGTTGATGACACTAAAATGTTAAAAATGTTATTTTATGCTCAATGTTTTCTGAATCTTTTGTGTCTGAGAAATTTTGAGGATAAACGATAGTATCACAACTTTTCTGTTTTGGTTGAACCCTAACATTTAAAAAGAGGGAGTATATATCAATTTGCAATAAAAAGCAAAAGTTCAGTGTAAGTAAAAACGTATAATGTAAATAGCAGTGCATGCCAACTCGCGCCAAAATGGCTGTTTTGACTTTTTGGTCATTTCTAAAAAAGATTATGGGCCGAATATTTGATCCAGTAAATATACGCTTTGGTTAATGACCGTCCGTCCACGACTGCCACACATTGCACCTGGCTCTTTTATAATTTTGAAAATGAATATGGCAAAACAAATTACTTTTATTAAAAAGGTGATGTTATTTCAACTTTAAATTATGTAAATAAGGAGATGTTGTCTGATTGACAAAGAAACAACTATCCACCAGATTCAAATGACGAGTTTAAAAGCAATTAAAGATCACCATGGGCATATTAGTAGTTTCAAGGTAGCAAACCCGTTATTTCGACGTCTGAAAATTACATCTAAAAACTTACATATTCATCCAATACCCGCAGACTGGGAGAACCGTAACTTATTTTGCTATTTTCTAACTGTTATATACGATTGAAAATGGAATCTCTCTTCACCACTTACAAAATGAACTCAATTGTTTA
This sequence comes from Mytilus californianus, assembly GCF_021869535.1. Lineage (NCBI taxonomy): Eukaryota > Metazoa > Mollusca > Bivalvia > Mytilida > Mytilidae > Mytilus > Mytilus californianus. The sequence continues at coordinate 2,126,008 of NW_026262745.1, read as the reverse complement.
TTCCTTGATCACTCGATTTAAGGTTTTCATTAAAAAACATAAAACATATCAGACAATTCCGTCCCCGGAAATTTGAGTTTTTTTAAATTTGCTTTCTTTTTTATTTAAAAAAAAATTTATCAAAGAACATGGAGTTGTTCAATACGGTTTAAACTTTATATGTATATGATAAAAAGAACGTAATTAACAAGAAATCATGAATAGAGATTTGTAAACACGGTAAAAAAATTTCACTTATGTTTAAAAAAAAAAAGATGTGATATTATTGCAAGTGAGAAAACCATTAAAGACAACGATGTAAACAACTATAAGGACAATCCATACCTTATATGGTATTTTAGAAGGATATTGTTTTATTCGAAGAAAATCTATCTATGAAACAAAACTTAAAATATAATACTCAAGTGTTATAAAAAAAGAAAGATGGAAATAAAAAAAATGTGTCGCGCATCATAGATTGTATTACAAAGAAGTCGATGCAAAAATGCATACTGTGGTACGAAAATATCAGAAAAATATAGGATTAGATCGACGGTATGTCTTCCAATATTTTAATAGGTGTAAGGATTGTCAATTGTTCATTGCAATCAAAGCAAATCATGTCACACATTAATACTAGTAGGTGTGATTAAAACGATACAGACTTAGAACTTACGGTAACTTCTAAAACAGCACATTGTAATATCTATATTGTCAATGCTTTTGTAATCCGCTGGTCTTGATTGTTGATTGATCAAAATTGATACTAGGTGATATGTTCATACATTATATAATTGCAATGCTGACCATTTATAACGATAAATTAAAGGATCAAAATGGAGTCAACTACTATTTAGGAATTTACATCACGAGCATATCATTTACAGAGTGTTAGATATGAGTGATTAAAAAAAGTTCAATAACTTTGCATAGCAACGAAACCTGTGCGTATAGAAATCAACCGCCTTCCATTGCTGTGATATTGATGTTGTATTCCAAATCAATCATCATTTTCTTACATTTTTCCTGTAAAGACATTCAGCTGCATGCCCTTACAATATATATGCTTTCTTATGCATACAGAATTCATTCTTATGACACCGAAAGTATTCAAAGTTCTTTAGAATTTAAATAAAAATGGCATGACCGACTTTCGTATAAGAACTGTTCTGGTCATGGTGCATTTGTAAACGTTAACTGTATATAACATAGCATAGACGACCTTCTGCCTGTGATACAATTTTGTTGTTAAAAATACAGTTATTATTAAACTTGAATGGCGGATTAGAAAATGAAAAAGTTTTTTTTAAGATTGATGTATGATTGAAGGAGTATACATCAGAAATCTTTATCTAATATGCAGATATTTGTACTCGTTGAAAAAATTTAAACACTTCTTCAAGGCCTAGGTAAATTCTGGTCTGTTGCGCTAAGTCTTGAACGCCAGTATTTTTACTTTTCTAACTGGGTCTATATTTCAGCAACTGAACACTCTGAATAGACTGCGAAGAACTGAAATATTTTTTTTTGTTCCGACATTAAAATTTGGTTGATATCATGTCCTTCTCATGGACCCAGCTTTATTAAAAATCCCATAAAAATCAGATTCATTTACATTCTGATTAGAATGTCAGGTTTTGCTGTTATTCCAGTCATTAAAAAAACTTAAACTTTTGGCAAGACCGTTCAATAATATTAAAGATACAACATTTAAATGTGCCATTGATGAGTCGTAAGTAAACGACATATTAAAATTATGAGCTTGGTGTATTTCCATGACTTATTACAACCACTTGGTCGATACTTCTAGTACTGCTGGTTGACGTTAGCATTCCTGTGCTGACATTGAATATCATCGATATGGTCATTTTTTGCAAATCTATTGTTCATGTAATGCCAAAACTACTCGGAACAATAATATTTGTATTAACCCGGCACAGACGGTCTTAGTCAGTTTTGGTACAACCTTGTGAAATGTTTGGTTTTCAAATAAAATCCACTTCAATATCATATTTACTTTTGCCTTCGAAATGATTTGATTCGAGCGTAACTGTTGTGTTAACGAAACGCTCTTTTAGCACAATAAATTATGAGCCTGGTAACCTTCATTTATTGGTTTTTAAACGAACAGTGTTAGATTAAGAATTATTAGATAACTGTTATGTATTTCAACAATAAAAAAAAGAGAGAGAAATTCACTCAAGGGATGAACGGCACAATACAATTACTTTAAACATCCTATGAATACAAAAGAGTTTTGATGGCAGATCTCTGATTGTTACGTTATTTCTGTCATATTTATTCACAATTGTATGGACTCAGAACGAGATGGATTAGAGTTTGACAAATTGTATAGACACGTGTCTAAAATTGCAAACTGCATGTTCCCCTCTAGATGTCTTTTGGTTATTTTTGTCATTGGGTATATGTCTCATTGACGTAAACTCCACATCTCATTTCAGTCATAATATCAATGGTATAATTTCTTAATTATTCTCTGGTCATGAATAATAAATACTAATAGATGTGTGCAGCTATTACTGACGTAAAGCCTAATAGTAATTACACTATGATTTAATATGCTAAACAGTGTAAGACTTTGGAGCATAAGTAAATCATATTTGTTTCGGAGATTTACGGAAGATAATTTTGATAATTAACCGAAAAATGAACACTTCTATTTTAGAATGTTTTCTAATTATCACGATCGCTGTTAATTTGCATAGAAATGACATGCATACGGTGAACGAAAATACAAATTGTAGCAATAATAATTATCGTTAATCACGGCTTTTTCGATGAAGTTGATACAAACGAACCAAAACGAATTAAATGACTGTCTTAAAATAAATAAATATGAAACAATTTTCTTGTTATTATAAAGTTATCAAAATTATTGAACCATTGCATGCATATATACTAAACTTATTCCTTTATTATCGTTTTCTTTTTATATTCTTTACGAATCTATAACGTATTATCGACAAATAATATTTCATTCGTTGATTGCTGATCGCAAAGGTTCACCGGATCGTGACATTGATAAACAATCAACACAGAGGATGTGAAGCACATGAGACATGATACGTTTTTTTTTATTATATAAAACATGGTCAACTTGACATTTGTGTTAATGACATCTCTTTCGTATCTGGTTTCCAGGTTATCAAAAGGAGAGGAATTAATGATTAAATGAATATAATTTAGGACTTGTAAAACGAAGTCATTTTGTAATATAAAATGAAAAGGCGTGTAATCTAGATGGCACGTTTACACTGACATAGATATATCCAAACGTCCGTTTTTGTTGGACTATAGTATTATTATTACGATGAAAAGTACAAGGCAGTTTTTCTAACATTATGATATTATGAACAAAATAACCCAAAAAGTATACCAAAATGAATTCATCACAATTATTGAGATACAATAGACGAAATGATAATTTGTTATCTAGCATTTCACGTGGAAACTTGTTCTAGAAATTTCCCATTACAAAGCAGTACCACACATCTAAACAACAATTTGCAAAGGTCATCCCTATTGTTATACACAGCCTTCTAGTCGTAAAACATTTACTGAATAGCACAGTTCAATCGATAATATATAAGTCATTTGATTTTCAAATGCCGCAATATTAAGTTATTCATATTTATATTGAAAGACATATACATAAAAAAATATAACAAAAATACCGAACTCCAATGTAAATTTGAAAAGGGAAAGTCCATAAAAACTGACAAAATCAAACGTTATCACAGAACGGAATGAGTGAAAAACAATTTGCATTATATTCCTAACTTGTTACGGGCATTTTCAGAAGAAAATGGTGGGTTTTTGCAGGTTAAGGGGAGGGTTGAGCGCTAACAAACAAGTTTAACCCCACCACATTCTTTATGTGTCTGTCCCAAATCAGGAGACAATAGTTCAGTGGTTGTCGTTGGTTCATGTCTGTCATATTTGTTTTTCGTAAATTGTTTTGTTATAAATTAGTCCATTAGATTTCTCAATTGAATTGTTTCATATTTTTCATTTTAGGGACATTTATAGCCGACGATACGGTTTGGGTTTTCTCATTGCTGAAGGCCGAACGCTTCCCTATAATTGATTACATCCACTTTATTTGAACATTGGTGGATAGTTGTCTCATTTGCGATCATACCACATCTCCTTTTTTATATAGCTGGTTAGCTAAACTTCCAACTTGTATGAACGTTGTCTAAAGTTCCGTTATATTGACACAATTAGATTAACAACCCAAACAGACAGTATAGGTTACGGTGACAATAATTTTGCCTTGAACTTCGACAAAAACAATTCATTGAAACATTAATCATAAACATTATAAACGGCTCGCGATGATTATTAAAATTGTGATAATAATCATTTATTTTCATATTTTGTGTTCGCAAATTTTTGTTCTCTTTGTTTAAACGACACATGTAAATGTAGTATGATTGCTAATGTAACAACTATCCACCAGAGTCCAATTGGATGTAACAATTTACAGGTCATTAAGAATGAGCAAATCCCATTCCGTGTCGTCAGGAGTAAAAGATCCCGACATGACATAATGAGATGAATAACGGCCTAACTTATAAAAAAAAACAATTACGAAAACAAATATGACATTCAGAAATCAAAGACAATCACTGAGTTACAACTTTTGTTTGTTTCAACCAAATACTCGTTGCCATATAATAGTGCAAATAAGACCATAACCCATTTATTGTGAACAAAGCGTTGGCACATACTTTCTTTTGATAGTGGCAACTTGTTCCTTCCTTTGATATAACCAACACGTTTTGTGACCGTCATTTTACTAATGCATATCATAGAGCAAGTTGAGTTACTGACAACAAATATATGAATGAATGCCAAAAACGTTTTGTTCCTTTATTGTTAAAAGTTTGTAACCTTCATCGTTTTAACAAACAAAAGACGACTGTGGCTAATAAAATAGAGTTCGGTCAAAAGAAAGTAACTGTCACCGTGCTTGCAGTCATATTAGACAGTTTGTAATCACTGGTATGAGAAATGTTTGTTTTATCGCACAGTTGTGTTTATAACATTAACGGTACCATTTTTACTGCGCCAGATGCGAAATTCTACTATCTACGTCTGTAAGAGATATGCTCAAGGCAAACATATTTGAAAGTCCAAAATCTAATACTAACGCTGAAGAGTTGATAAAGCAAAAAACGTACCAAAAGTAAATCTTAATCCTATCAAGAAAACAGAGTGTTTCGTCATAAAGCAACACTTGTGTTTTTATAATTATTTTCATATGTTTTCATACATATTCTGGATAAAAATTTGAAATCTGGATAAAACCTTCAAGTGCTATATTTGTTCTAACAAATATTAAATTATTGATGTGTCAGAATTTAAAGAAATTACGCCAAAGTAACCTTTCGCTAAAATATTTCCGTAAGTGGCATTTTGCCGATAATGACAGGAAAACACTTGCTTTGACCTAAGATTCGATTCTCAGAAAGGCTACTAAGGACAACGAGGGTCTGGAACAGAATCTTAGATTAATGTCAGTAAACACTTGAAAAACACCGATTCATTTTTTTTTATTGCAACCTAGACATCGATTTGACAGAGAAAAAAAAAAGAAAAAAAAGTTTCAGTTTAAATTTATAGTCCAAGATAAAACAAGACAGACAACAAAATGGCCAAACGAAAAAAAAAGGCGAACAGACAAATATAAGTCTATTTAACACTGTATTTCACAGAAAAAAGATGCATACATACCAAGGTTAAACTAATTTCCTCCTTCTTAATTCTATTGTTATTGTTGTAAACCAGATATCAATGACCTCTATTATTCTTTTCAAAGTGTTCGATAGGGATGGAGTGAAGCTTATACGGGGTATGAGACAAAATGATAATTTTCTTAAACATGTAAAATATGGATGGGCTTTTTGAATTAACACTTTTTTACTTTACTGTACCGGTCGTCGTTTAATGATAAAATATAACATATTCCGATCACGTTACACCTATTAAAAACTTAACAACGATGAAGCTGGATTTAATTGACACTGATTGAAAAAGGCGTCTAACCGTAACGTTGGACAAGAGCTAGATATGGCATTTTTCATTGATAACAGAAGTTTCATTTTCCGTTTGCTTAATTAAAAACAATTATTCAAACTTGATAAGGAATATTTTAACACACTGCCATCAATGCAAGTAGAAATGCTAGTAGAATATTTTATGCAATCAATTTCAGTAAAATGATTAATGATTTATGAAAATGTTGATTAAAGCGCATCTCTGTATATGTCAAAGGAAGTCATTTTCATTTGCAGTACGGTTCAATCGAACATCAGTCTTCAGATGTCTCGCTATGATTACCAAATCGTTGTTATAAAACTTAACTTTTATATTATTATTTGTTTAATGTCATTAGTTTGATACATTTGCATCTTATTCCCATGACATCAAATTTCTTGTATCACATTAGAATTCAAACCAAATATCACTGTAATAAATATTTCTCACTCTACTTATTATGCTCGAAGAGCTCTTTTAGAGATCGCACTAGCGACAACATTAAATAGAGTGTAGGGTATAAGATGGATATACTTGAGATGAAAGTATCACAATATTACCATGCACGACAAGTGCTTTGGTTATATTTATGCGAAACAAGAAGCAATTATAACTGTACTCTACATTTAAACTTTTAGAAATTTGAATTTTTTAGTCAATACAATGTTATTAAGTTGTGATTCGTTATATTAGAAACAATTAACATTTTACCCCAAAAAATGAAGTTCGATCTGATGATAAATAAACATTATGCGAAGACCTACGCTTTTAGACTTATGAGATTAGAGAAAGTTTGTTTTAATTATTTCAGCTGATAAGTTGTTATGATATCATACCGACAGCAACCTTTACTACGGTTTAAGTGAATAATATCAACATATTTTGAAAAATATGAAAGATTTAAATCGAGACTACATAGATATAGGAAGATGTGGTATGAGTGCCAATGCGACTACTCTCCATCCAAGTAACAGTTTATAAAAGTAAACCATTATAGGTCAAGGTACGGCCTTCAACACGGAGCATTGGCTCACACCGAACAGCAAGCTATAAAGGGCCCCAAAAATTACTAGTGTAAAACCATTCAAACGGAAAAACCAACGGTCTAATCTATATAAAAACGAGAAACGAGAAACACGTATGAACTACATAAACAGACGTACTGTACATCAGATTCCTGATGAATTGTTTGACCGATACGACATATTTTCGCGCGCTTAGATCATTAATTTTACCATTGTGTCCTATTCCTGATTGTGATATTTTGACTGAGTGTGAATTCGCATGGCGGATGATACATTGATAGCAAGAGACGCTTACCCTGTCGACCCACCCGGTCTCGCTCCTGATGGACTTCATGAAATTCCCTCGGTTTTTGTTTGTTACCTTGATTTGTCTTTTTCTAATCGATTTATGAGATATGAACATCGGTAAACTACTGTCGCCTTAATCTATCGTATGCACATATTTTGTTGGATATGTGTGTTACTCATATTGATATTACATGGTGAACTAAGATGTCGAAACGATTAATATTTTGCAGACGCTTACAAGCTGTAAAAGAATCCCCCTAACCACTTCCATTAATACCAAATTTTCCAAAGAACAAAAACGCATTCAGATGTAACTTAGAACAATCTTTGACGGAGTTTCCCCGTTCAAGTTTAGAACAGGAATTTAAATATGTGTCAGGGTTAATCTATGACTCTCTTCCTTGTCATTTCTATCAGTAGTGTAACAAGCGGTATATAAATGTATGTACAATAACAATCACATCTAGAAAGAAAAACTATCTGTGATATCGGTTTAACAGGCGCCTCGAAACAGGCTGTACTTTCATATACAGCGATGTCATAAAAATGTGCAAGAAAAACATAATAATACGAAAAGTCCCAATTGAACTTGTGCATAGAATTCGAAAACAGAAAAGAAACATTTTAGCCGATTTAAAACAGTAAGTAATCAATATAACTTACGCAATCGTCTCTCCACTTAAGAATATTCTTATAACCCTTACCAATTAGTCTATCACCCCAACTCACCCCTCCCCTGAAATTACACAAAACACCAAAACATCTTAAAAATCATTCAAAGAATCAAGAGAAACAACAACAAAAACAAGATTTGTAGGACAAAGTCAACACTCATTTTTATATAAAATAATAAAACACTGGTTAAAAGTATTACTTTTTATTATAGAATCGAACTGGGAATCATATAATTAAGACAAATTTTGGAAATATTTCATCATAGACGTTTCTGTATCCTTTTCGTAAAAAAACCACAAGAAGCTACCAAGAGGACAAAGAACAACCAAACAAATAATGAACCAACTCAAAAATATAATCCATTAGAAGCGACACCTGCACCATCACCATCGATCAAGGAAAGGAAAATTTCCAATAGGAATAAATAAAGTTGTCATAAAACTTGAAGATAACAATGAGAAATATTCATATAGGAAATGATATTTTTTAAGTTGAAAAGTTCCGAGTAAGATAAGTTGATTATATTTCTTAATTATATTAACAAAATATAAACCTGGATTGTATAGATAGATCATATCTGCACATTTTGTTGAAAATATCTTCTAAATGCTGATTTGTTCAGTTTTCATTAAGTTTAGCAATAAACTGCAGTTCATATCATATAGGAACAAATCTGCAAAAGAGGGGACAGAGGGTCATCTGAAACCTATATCATAAATTTATTTTACTACATTTGGGAGTTTGCTTTGCCGACCAGCTTTTTATATGTTTTCTATTCGTATATGTTAATTGTAATATCTGATACCTTGTTTTTGCCTTGTTTTGTTCGTGAAGATAGTGACTTAGATTCAACATACAACTTCAGCGTATTCTGCTTTTAGTCACTGACTTAACCCATATCAATTACACGAAGTCCGAAGACATCAAATAGATGATGATTTTGTAACTCTTTAAATGTATCGTTTTTTGAATGAACTTCTGCTACCATATACTATAGAAAAATTATATTCAAAATTAAAAGCTCAAAATCTGACTGGTATCTATGATGAGATTATTGACCGATTGAAAGTAGCTCGCTGAATATCTGAAATTTAGCATGCTTTCGTTTATTTTTGACTGCGTAGCATTTAATGTCAAATATTAATGATGGTTTTATTACAAACAAATTGAAATACTTTGAACAGGAAAATAAGCGTATGTTCAAGCTAATGACAAATTGAAATGGAAACGTAGAACCCATAAATTCATTGCATTTATCAAGTAAAAGCAGATTATTACGATAGGTTGTTAAAATTAGAATTTTGAGATATAACCAAAGTAAAGAAATCGACAGCCCAGAATAACTTCCGTGTTGTACCATAGCATCGACAAGACAGAGAATGTAATTAAATAATTCGTATTAATCAGGGACATATAATGTTCAATCTGACAACACCATATTACCTCAAGTCACTATGATGAATTTGATTCTCACCTCATGAGACGTTACATGATACTTTCAGCGGGAGATAACAACAAAATAAAACCCAGAAGCAATTATTCCCTATATCGATTTATTTTCAGAAGACTTACTAATTGGATGCTGCAAATGCACTTTTATATCATGTCATTGAAATAACAAAAAAATAGTCTAGAAATATATAATTGCCTGTAGCTGTCCCTCCCTTATCCCCGTAAATTGATTTTTAAAATATTTATGGAAATTTTGACTATTAGTATGAGAAAACAAAGCGGAATCAAGGGATTGGTAAGGTTCTAATAGTCATGAAAGAAAGAAATTTGAGGTAAAAGTATTATGATTATGGAAGTCAAACACGAAATGTTTAAGCAATAAAGAATTGCATGACGCTATTTTGATAAGTCTCCAAAACAAATTAACCTATATGCACAACACATATTTAATTTAACCATGGACAACTCATGTTTCTAGAATAATATCGATAATGTTTGCTCAGATCTACAGAAAAAATAATGAGTACTAAAGCTAAGAACATCTTAAACAGAAAAAAAATAAAAGTTTGAGGTCAGAGGACAGAGGGATGTGCAACTTGAGGAAACCAGAACAAGCATTGTTAAAGGAAATGCATGTAACATAACAGTCTAGTAAGTGGTACATTTGCCATTAAAGAACAGTTACATGATGTTTATATTAAACCCATTATACAAGTGTTGCTATAATGACATGACTTTATTTGTCAAGCTAAATAGTTTTGAATTGATTGATTGTTTGCGTTCTATCTAATGTTAAATATTTCATGCATATCCAGTATAAGAACAAGCTAATTATTACACTAAATTTTACAAGCATTTAACTACGGGGCCTCAAATAATTGCTGCAAGATTTATGTATATAGAGAGAGCGTAATACGACGGATGTCATATGTGGAACAAGTTCTGTGTATCCTTCCAGAACACGTGAAATTAGCCCATGTTTTGGGGGTTCGTCTTACTCATTCTTTAGTTTTCTATGTTGTGTTTTTATACGGTTGATTTTTTTTGTAGTTTTTCTTTTTTTTGCCATAACGTTGTCAGTTTTTCCTCATCTTATGAGTTTGAAGATCCCTTTAGTATCTTCTGCCTCTCTTTTTTTTACTGAAAACCTATGCAACGTTTTGACATCCCCATTCTGACCTTACGTGCCTTCGCATTTATCAAACCAGTACAACTAAGAGCTCGTCTCCTCATCATTTAGATGAGTGAACTTGTTATCTATACTATGTTAGTCCACGAGAGTATCACCAGTCCAGTACTACGAAAAGCTCGTGTCCTCATCGTTTAGATAGGTGAACGTGTTATCTTTACTCTGCTGGTGGACTGTTAGTCTACGAGAGTATCACCAGTCCAGAGTAATGAAACGATCGTCTCCTCATCATTTAGATAAGTGTACGTTTTATCTGTACTCAGCTGGTGGACTGATGGTCCCCGAGAGTATCATCAGCCAGGAGTAATGAAACGATCGTCTCCTCATCATTTAGTTAAGTGCACTTGTTATCCATACTCAGCTGGTGGACTGATGGTCAACCAGCCCAGTACAAAACAACGATCGTCTCTTCATCATTTAGATAAGTGTACTTTTTTTATTTATACTCTGCAGGTGGACTGTTAGTCCTTGCGACTATCACCAGTCCAGTACAACTAAACGATTGCCTCCTCATCATTTACATAACTGTTCTTATTATCTGTATTCTGCTGGTGGACTGTTATTCCCCTAGAGTATCACCAGCCTAGTACAAAACACAATCGTCTAATCATCAATTAGATAAGTATACTTGTTATCTATACTCTGCTGGTGGACTGTTAGTCCCAGTGATTATCAGCAGCCCAGTACTACGAACCGATCGTCTCCTCATCATTTAGATAAGTGTACTTTTTATCTATACTTTGCTGGTGGACTGTTAGTTCACGAGAGTATCATCAGCCCAGTGCAACAAAACAATTGTCTCCTCATCATTTACATTACTGACCTTTTATCTATACTCTGCTGGTTGACGGTTAGTCCCTGAGAGTATCACCAGCCCAGTACAACAAAACAATCGTCTCCTTATCATTTAGATAAGTGTACTTGTTATCTACTAGTATACTCTGCCGGTGGACTGTTAGTCCTTGAGAGAATCACAAGCCAAGTACAACAAAACAATCATCTCCTCATCATTTACATCACCGTTCTTTTTATTTATGTGTAATACCACCAAATCATAGTACGTCACACCCGGCTGCATACGAAAAACGGTCGAAAAAAAATAATCCCTTGAATTTGACAGTTGTAGGAAACTAATCCGACATTTCATTGCAGTAAAAAATTTCTGAGTCATAAACATATATCGTGGGCGTTTCAAAGCACCATTCTTTTTTTATTTGGTGTTTCTAAAAAATATTTTGGAAACTTGAGGTTTCATGGTTACTAAAGCTTGTAAACAGGAAAGAAAGGGGTGGAAATTTGATTGGTTAACTTCCAGTGATGGTTATTATCTTATATGCAATGAAATGTTATGTGAAATTTTGTCTGTAGTACTGGACAGGATATATCTTTACTCATGCTAAGTATTTCTTTATTTGAAACAAAGATAAATTCTGCACATTTTTTTGAAAAGTGCAAGTTTAACAAAGACTAATAAGGGAAAAACAATGGTGGTATTACACCTTTATACTCTGCTGGTGGACTTTTAGTCCCCGAGAATATCACCAGCCTTGTACAACGAAACGATCGTCTCCTCATCATTTAGATAAGTGTACTTGTTATCTAAACTCTGCTGGTGGACAGTTAGTCCCCGATAGTATCACCAGTCCAGTACAACGAAACGATCGTCTCCTCATCATTTAGATAAGTGTACTTGTTGTCTAAACTATGCTAGTGAACTGTTAGTCCCCGTGAGTATCACCAGCCCAGTACAACGAACTGATCGTTTTCTCATTATTTAGATAAGTGTACTTTTTATCTATAATCTGCTGGTGGTCTTTTAGTCCCCAGCCTAGTACTACGAACCGATCGTCTCCTCATCATTTAGATAAGTGTACTTTTTAGTCCCCTATCGAGGAGGTAGATGGAGTCTTTAGGTTTTCATTCCGTCCGTCCGTCCGTCCGTCTGTCTGTCTGTCTGTCTGTCTGTCTGTCCATTCGTCAGTCTGGCAAATCAGTTTTCCACACTTTTTTCTTCATGCTTGAAGATATTGATTTGATATTTGGTGTATTGTTTTATCATGACAAGTTTCAGATCAAGTTTGAATTTTGTTCCGGTCTGATGATTTTGTGCAGAGTTATGGACCTTTGACTTAGAAAATTCACTTAAATAATCCGTTTTCCGCACTTTTTTCGTCATGTTTGAAGATATTGACTTGATATTTGTTATAAAGTTTACACCATGACAAGTTATAGATCAAGCTAGAATTTTGTTCCAATACAATGAATTTTAACCGGTAGCGGTCTATGTATTGCCATGCAATACTCACAGAATGCTTGTTATATATACTTTTCTGGTCGACTGGTAGTTCCCGAGAGTATCACCAGCCCAGTACAACGAAACGGTCGTCTCCACATCCATTAGATAAGTGTATTTGTTATCTAAACTCTGCTGGGTGACTGTGAGTCCCCGAGAGTATCACCTGCCCAGTACTACGAACTGATCGTCTATGCTCTTATACTATAAAAAAAAAAAAAAAAAAAAAAAAAAAAAACTTCTGCTGTTGTCTGTTCTATGGTCGGGTTGTTGTCTCTTTGACACATTCCCCATTTCAGTTCTCAATTTTATCCTCATCATTTAAATAAGTGTACCTTTTATCTATAATTTGCTGATGGTCTTGTAGACCCCGAGTATCACCAGCCTAGTACTACGAACCGACCATCTCCTACTCATCATTTAGATAAGAGTACTTTCTATCTATAATCTGCTGGCGGACTCTTAGTCCGCGTGAGTATCACCAGTCCAGTACAACAAACCGATCGTCTTCTCATCATTAAGATAAGTGTACTTGTTATTTAAACTCTGCTGGTGGACAGTTAGTCTCCGAGAGTAATCACCAGCCCAGTGTAACGAAACGGTCGTCTCCACATCATTTAGATCAATGTACTTGTTATTTAAACTCTGCTGGTGAACTGTTAGTCCCCGTGAGTATCATCAGCCCAGTACTATGAACTGATCGTCTTCTCATTATTTAGATAAGTGTACTTTTTATCTATAATCTGCTGGTGGTCTTTTAGTCCCCGAGTATCAGCAGCCTAGTACTACGAACCGATCGTCTCCTCATCATTTAGATAAGTGTACTTTTTATATATACTTTGCTGGTGGACTGTCCCGAGAGTATCACCAGCCCAGTACAACAAAACGATCGTCTCCTCATCATTTAGATAAGTGTACTTGTTGTCCGTTACATTTCATGACATTTTACCCAAAGAGATATTATTGTTCTTGGAGAAGATTTCAGTTAGTTTGCAAATCAACAAAATGTATCGGTCCATGTTTCATTTTCTGCCTAAATGTATTTAATTTCTCAAAACAGTATGTCATAAACTAACAGTTTAGGAGATCTCCAAGACAAAACCATACACATATATAGATATCTACATCCAATAACGGTCAAATTGTGTATATTGCATGATTGCAGATTTGTATACAAACTGGTTCCGATATCGAGGTCCATAATTTATTTGCATTTTTAGAATACACTATAGATCAATATATCTAAAAAAAAAAAATTTCATCTTCTTACCTAGGATTGATAATGTTTCAAAAAAGTAGGAACTATTGACGCCAGATGAACTTCTTCTGATCTTTAACAATGTTGGTGATTCCATTGGGTGAATTGACTCTTAATAACAAAAGAACAAGTATGTTGATCGTTATCCATTCACTCCTTTACTGCAAATGTTTTAACTAATTTTCATTAAACAAGGCATAAAACTATGGAGTTTCAATATTTATTAAAGGTGTTGTATGTGTAACTATATAATGCAACAGCGTTTAATTGATGATAATATCTGTGTTAAAGAAATAGTGTCTGTCCTTAAGATAATGCTGATAATACCTGTGTTAAAGAAATATTGTCTGTCCGTAAAATAATGCTTAGTGACAACATCATGAAAGCCTTATTATCGATCCCATAGAGAATGTTTGCCTTAGTTATACTCAATAACAAAGTCACACTACCAACTGAAAGGACAATATTGATCAAGAAACCGCTTTAATTTATCGTTTCAATATACCATTATTCTTGATTTACATTAACTAATGAATTTAACTTGATGCAGAAATTAACAGATCTTCAAACAGAGGATACATGTGAAAATACCCCTGAATCTAGGAATGTTCACTTAAGACAATAACTTCATAGTAATAGTAGTTAATAGATAATTTTTCAAAATGTTGACATTTCAGAATAAAAGAACTGAGTAAACCTGAAGTAACAGAAATCTAGATGCAAGTATTATGATTTTTATTTAAAATTTATTGTGAAATGTATGATCTGGATTTTATCTAAAAAAATATTTAGCGACAACAACCTTTCAGAAAGAATGAATTTAATTATGTTATCCAAGCACATTTATACAGGTAAGTTTACATATATTGCTGTTTTAGACCACGGTTGGGCCATTTTGAGTTCCGGGGTTATCCTACCCCTGAAAAGCAAATGATATGCCATATGTGCATGTACAACATACAGGAAACATTGGCAATATAAGCTGACTCTCTTTCCAGTTTTACTGTGTTAATTACTGCACTGCAAACGTTTAATAACAATAAAATACCGGTTTAAAACCTAGAATGAGTACAGTAAGTCGTTATCATATGATGTTAAACGATACACTCGAATATTTGTGCTTTAATTACACTTCTGCGTCTTCATATTGTACTTCGGATATGTGTTAAATCGATGTTGACATAAAATGGATAATTTTACCGTCGGAATGGAGGAATTCAATTTTTTACTATTAGATTAATATAATTCAATTACATCTTCATTGTATACTTTTCTCCCTGTCAGTTAATATAAAATCAATACAACCACGATGGTAATGATAATATTGATTCCAAGTCAAACTAAATGTGTAAAATTCAGGTTATAATATATTACACTCCAAGTTGATCTGTATATTATCACATATATCCAAGATATATGCATAACAAGTTTATTTACAGTACATTGACATTTGACACCATCATATGTCTTACATATGAAAACGGGTATCAACAAAATAATTGTTCGTAATAAAAACAATCTGGAGGAACAATGTATTAGAATTTGGGACTGTACTGTATATAGGATAAAACAACTCGGACATACACCATTGTGTTATATTCTATACTTTGTTATTATTCTGCCTATTTTGAATGACAATTGTATCCAGAACAAGTCTAGTAAAAACTCATCATAGATACCAGACTTAACAGTGTGTATGCCAGACGCGCGTTTCGTCTACAAAAGAATCATCTGTGACGCTTAAATCAAAAAAGTTAAAAAGCCAAATCAAGTACGAAGTTGAAGAGCAAAGTGGACCCGAAAATTCCGAAATGTTTTGAAATGCAAGATCACTTGCATGTACTATGTATATTATACATGATATGCTACGTTTTATGCATTTACATCTTATTTTAAATTAAGTTTTGGAGTGAAATTCAACATGATCTGATCACCACTCTCTCAGTAATTATCATACCGGACTCACCTTAACTATGTCAGCATAAGAAATCACTTTAACGAGAATGTTGAAATATTGAACTCCTGAAAAAAAAATGAAAAACAAATCATGTCAGTACCGATTTATTGACTTCTGAGCTGATGATACCCTCTGGGACTGAACATACCAATATCTGTAGATTGATTGTTCCTTGACGACATTCATTAAACATTTATATTATTTATTGTCTTTTTGGATATATAAATCAAACAGTTCTATGGATATTTCAATGTGAGCCTAAAATAGTTCTAATGAATTTCAATCGAACGTGTTCTGTGGTACATTTTCTTGTAGTCTTATATCTATATCGGTATGACGTACATGTAGTGGTATGACATGTTCTGTGGTACATTTTTTTGTAGTCTTATATCTATATCGGTATGACGTACATGTAGTGCTATGACATGTTTTGTGTAATAAGTTACACATTACAAAATGTATGTTTCCTTTGTCTTTCTTTAAAAAAACTTGCATATTGACCAAATAAAAAGGAAGATGTCGTGACCAACGTTGGGATGATTATCGTTTAAAACAGTAATTATTGATATGCTTTTAAGATGTAATACGGTGATTTATCGCTATGACTTTTAGTAATAGTACGATGATAATAGCTGTTACTTTGAGATTTAATACGGTGATTACCGCTTTGATTTTAAGTTGTAATACGGTGATTATCGATATGATTTTAAGTTATAATACGATGGTAAAAGCTGTAACTTTGAGTTTTAATACAGTGATTATCGCTATGACTTTAAGTTGTAATACGGTTATTATCGATATGAGTTTGAGTTGTAACTTGGTGATCATCGCTGTGACTTTAAGTTGTAATATATAGATTCCACCAATGCATCAAGTGTGTTACGATATTTTTTTTCCACTCGAGACAGTTTAATTTTAAAATTTAAAAGGCGAGGCTTGTCGAGCTTTTTAAATATTTAAAATTTAACTGTTGAGAGTGGAGAAATATCGTTATACACGAGATATAGTGGTGGAATCTGTTTCTCTGATGATTTTAGACGATATCTAAACAAAGTTTATCCTTCCTTTTCAAAGTCTTTATATGTGACGTCATCGGGCATAGTCGCCTTTTTTTCATGACGTCGCAATAGAAACTTCAGAAGAAATCAAGAAAATTTGACTTCATAACTGAATTTTGACCAATCATTTGCGAGAACAAAGTTTTCTCTATATATGAGAATTATTTTTCTCACACCGATCAAGAAATGTGAAAATAGCATGAAAATAAGAGAACAGTGATTATCGTTTTGACTTTAAGTTGTAATACGCTGATTATAACTGACTTTAAGGTGATTATCGCTACGATTTTGTTAAAGTTGTAATACAGAAGCATGATTATCACAGTGAGTTTTGGAAAGTTCGTGATTGTCCGTATTCAAATAAAAAAAACTTTATTGTGGTACAAATATACGCAACAGTAGTGTGTCGATGTTCAAATCTCGACAATCGATTAAGAAAATAAATCAAGTTATCAAAAAGCGAGTTAGTCGCATGAACTCCGCCGACATACAAGAACAACAAGAAAAACGAAACTATAGTTTATAAAGGACTCTCATCGTGACACATACTATTATCTTGGCGATATACTAGTCCGAAATTTTCTCGGTGTTACCCCTCATCGTTACACATGCTATTGTCTAGGCCATGTCAAAATCATGTATTTTCTTGGTTTTCGTTCAGAAATGTGTCGTCACCTACCAACAACTACTGCTCTCATTCCTTAAATTTTGTTGAATGAAAATCAAAAGTTTACTTTATTTGCTACATTCCGTATTGTAAAATACTGAAATAAATGCTTTAAAATGTATATAAATTATATGGTTATATTAGGTGATTATTTTTAATGCCTTGTTTTGAATAAACTGTAAATAATACGACTACTTAATATATCAATCGAATAAGTATAGCATATGTTTACCTTTTGCATTTGAATCGTTTAGTCTATATATATTCACATTAAAGAAACATGTTAGGAATCTGATGTTCAGTAGTTGTCGTTTGTTGATGTGGTTCATAAGTGTTTCTCGTTTCTCGTTTTTTATATAGATTAGACCGTTGGTTTTCTCTTTTGAATGGTTTTACGCTAGTAATTTTTGGGGCCCTTTATAGCTTGCTGTTCGGTGTGAGCCAAGGCTCCGTGTTGAAGACCGTACTTTGACCTATATTGGTTTACTTTTATAAATTTTGACTTGGTTGGAGAGTTGTTTCATTGGCACTCATACCACATCTTCTTATATCTATTTATCCAAAGTTGGATACGGCATAGAAATAAGTTTACTTGGACAAATACTGCCCGGCAGTGTATCCTATATCAAAGTGAGGACGTCAGTTTAGTCGTGTGGTATGTCCCTTGAAGGTACGGTGTCAGACTCTCTGCATGTTAAAAATATCTCTGCACCAACACTTTAAGAGGACGGTAGGTGGCATCTTGCAATGCAACAATTTGTGTTCCTTTCTTGAAATGTCGTATTTTATGCTGGGAGTCTTACTTTCCCGCCTTCCTCCATTTCAAAGAAAAATGTTTTGAAATAACAGATATTTTCCGTTCTCTAATATCAATTGAAAAAGGTTTGCTCTTGTTTTTTTCTTTCTTATTTTTTTATCTCTTTGATTCGATACCGATGTTAAATGTTCAGGTTCTTCGTTATTCAGCTTTGGAGGGCAACTGTCTCCTCCTTGTATCAAACATGGGGACTGTTAAAACATCAATCTTGGTTTAGTTCACGAAAATGTTGCTTTGGTGAAAATCATAATGATTTAAACAACAAACAGACCAAAGACGTTAGTTTTAAAATGCTGAACTGTTTTATTGAGAGCATATTTGCTTAGTTTGATATGTTAACAAACAATCGGCATTCCAATCGTATGTATACATATATAATCTGTATATGTCACTATTGTGTTCTATTCCACTAGTACATGATTTTTAGTCTTAAACGGTCATTTTGATTTTAACAATATCTGCAAAGTCTGACCAATAAATTATTAAGTCGTATACAGTCCTTCGTTCGATTTTAAGATTATTTGACTGTGGTGAATTCAGTACTAATCAGATAATTTGATTGCAGTCAATTCAGTACTGTTAAGTTAAGTAGTCAGAAAAACTACCCCACAATATTATTATTAAAGCAGATGATATCAGTATGAAGTATTTTTGTAAGAAAAATTCACGAACCTCACAAGCAACTGTGCAGTCAAAGCGCTTGCAAAAAAGAATACACTACTTCTTTACAATGAAGTCGCACTGTTGACTTCAGTATAACGTGCTTTCTGCTGGCATGATTCAGTCATTTTTCTTGCTTTCCTTTAATATTGTTTTCTTCTGTTTTCAATTAACATCTTAATAAGATGTCATTTATATCTCCAGATTGGACTAAAATTGAAACGATACATATATAAATATTCAATTGGTACATAAATATTCAATTGATACATAAATATTCAATTGATCCATAAATTTCCATCAAAAAGATTTAATTTGGTCAACGAGTCATTCAAATCTCTGAAATATACGTCTACTCGTCACAGGAATTACTTTCCACTCAGTATGATACTTTCGATTAATGATTGTTTTATTCTATTTGCTGTATAACAATTACTTTTGAATTAAATGAGATAAAACGAATTTCATTATCTTACAAAAGATTGCATTGGTGAATTCGTTAGTATATTCAGTTTACAACGGTGAATCCGAAGAATTGTACATATGCTCTATACGAAGGAGCGAAGGTGGTACTGTCCTTTCACTGAATATTGCAAGGTTGTGTGGTCATGTTCAACTCATCTATCTCATTAGATTTGATTCAAATGGTACCATAGATACAGCTAGTATAAGACTAGAAGATAAACTTCATACCTTGACTTTCACATGGAAACAACAGTGAGGCTAGAGGGTGGCTAAGAAACAAACCCTTTTCGTATTTTGTTCCATCGTGAAGTTTCCTTACTTATACAGTATAGCAATATGCAAGATAAACCTTCAAATAGGGTATTCATCTCCCAGTTGAAACAATATCACGGAGGTTGCGTATCCTTAAAAAGAGGTTTGCTTCTTAAGAAGCTACGAAACCAATGATTGTATTTGGTAAATGTGAAATTTTATCTTGAATTGTTTTACTGAATCCACTGCGACTTGGTTGGCAGACGACCACGAATATATTTCATATGTTGTAACCAACTCTTTTTTTAATTAAACTATTATCTATGTCTATCACCGAATGTAAATCATCACCGGAATATCTAAATGTCACAAGCAACACATCTGGTGCAACTTGTAGACCATGAACCGATTATCCTCCCGAAGCAGCTGAGTTCACTTTATTCTGTTTGTTGGCTTTTGTTTTGGTGTTTTTTCAATGGTAGCGTTATCATCATCTGTAATTATCTTGTCTTTTCTTATAGTCCCGATAGCCCGTTTGTATTTTCATTTGAAATGTTCAAGTTTGCAATCTTAATACAGCGTAAATGTGAAATGTTCAAGTTTACAATCTTAATACAGCGTAAATGTGAAATGTTCAAGTTTACAATCTTAATACAGCGTAAATGTGCTATCAACTTGATTGTGTTCGATAGAGAGAACAAATTGTATACAGAAAGAAGCTTAACGTTCACATTTATCTCTTTATAAAAAACTCATGAAAAAATGGAAACAGTAATTAAACCAACGATTGTTATCTCAAATGAGCAAATTTTCTTTTTCTTTGCAGTTCTTATATTTCTGTGTCCTGCATCTACATCAAAGTCCATTTACTTCTCGAGAAATTTCTGCCATATAAACCGTTTGCTCATGGTTTTACGTTCAGCCTATAATCTACCACTACTACAAAAGAATCTATGATTTATAAAAATTGTTCACCGTGTGATATATGTTTACTATATCAATACATGTTATATCATCTCTTCGTGGTGAACGCATATGACAGCTGGTTCGCTTCTAATGAAAAAATAAAACACAATCGTCACTAAATTGCAGAGACAGGCTTCTGTGTAGCTTAACTACTATCATAATTTCAAACGTTTCGTTTTACGATCGCATAAAAAGTGGTCAATCTTTAAATATGGTAAACATGTCACGATTGATCGCAAATATATTCCTAAATTGATTAAATGTACCGATTGAATCTAAGGCATCAACGGCGTAAACCACTGGGAGATAATTTGGATGGTGTAAGCGATGTAAGATATGCTTACTATTCCAGGTATCAGGAATAAATACGAGTTTTAAATGGAGGTCGTATCGGCCAAAGTGTTTGCTTTGCATGCGTCCGTTTATTTCGTTCCGTATATGTTGATTAGATAATAAGTCTCCTTTACTTCCTTTTCATTTATTTTAATCTCATACGGAAGTTGTAAGTACAGTTTCTTCTATCTTATTTATCTCAGGAATATTTAATATAACTTACCAAACTCCCGGAAGAAACGAGACAATTAGCATCATAGATATGATAACAAACAATAGTTATTTAAGGAATGAATGTAACTTTTTTTTGTCTATGAAGAAACAGCCAAAAAAATTGGTGCAAACTGAATAACCCGCGTAGCGTGTAGATTTAAGAGTGCGCCACATTTTTGAGGTTATTTCGAATAGACAGAAACAATATTACAGTTAGCCCTGATAATTAAATTCTAAATTCAATTTTTAAGGAGTAAATTATGAAAAAACGTTGATGACGTCACGGTCACATGACAAAATTATGTTTATGAGCTGATAGACAAAAAACTTTCAGCCAATCAGAAGACTTGTTGCATCCAAAATTAAATTATGAGTTCCTGGGACGCAAACTATAATTACATAATAACAAACAAAGTATGTCATTTTAGGTAAATACAGATTGTCTGAAAGTATAGTCGCTTTAACCCATGTCTATAAAATAACAGTTTAGATTGATAAAGGTTTTCCAGTACCTAATGAATGATAACTACAATACATTGTTTCTAAGCTTGTTAGTTAGCGCTGATTTTGCCGGACGTTTTTTTTTTTGTTTTTTTTATCTTTGTTTGTCAATAAAATTCCCCTTTTTGTTTCACACATCGAGACGAATTTAGATTATTATACTTATACTTATGTATTTGGTATTTCCAAATGATTTTCTAATTTTATCAGTGCATACATGCATTGCACTGAAGCCTGAAAGCCATACGTTATACCAAAAGTATAAAAACATCGATACAATGTTTTTTAAAAAAGAAGCAAAAGTAGCCTGTATGTTCAATTAAAATGGTAATTACAGTCTTATTAGCATGATAATGGTTTTTGTTTCATGGGAAAATCACTGAATGTCTTTCAATTAGCATGACTATATGTGCGTGGCTAGCTAAGGTTTCGTGATTGTTAAAATAAGAATGTATAAAGGTTTTGGTTTCAGCGACGGTGTGTTATTGTATTCATTAAAAGAAATAAAGAACACGTTACTAGCTTTATCAATTATAGCATGGTGATTTGTTGGACGAACATGAAAAACCTATTTCATTTTTTTTAACGGAAGGACATTGTGTCAAGTCTTAAAAAAAACTAATGAACTATTTTAGCTTGAATTGTACTGAAACGAAGATCTTATAATATCATTAATGACTTCGCGTGAGCTATCTTCATTATACAAAACGATATTCCCGTTTGACAGTTTCACATGCTTTGTAAGTGTCAACATCAATGCAAACTGAAATATCAGCTCTAGAATATGGGCTTGAAAAATTATAGACGTGATAATACTACAAAAAAAACAATTGAATCATAAAAAAATAACAACTTTGGTATACATAATCATTCAAGTTAATATTCAAATATTCATAGGGCGATATAAACTTGGGTTGTCAATACTCTTCATATTGTATATGTGGAGTTGATTTGATGTATTGGTTAGCATATTAGGCCCATAGTCGTTGAAAGGTGTTAATATGGTAGTAAATTGATCTTCGTCTTTGGAGAGATGATCTAAAAAATAAATCTGTGTGTACAGACAATTTTAAAGATAGATTATAACATTGTTTGGTTAATCAGAGTATTTCAGATTTCTAGACACACTGCTTGAAAAGTTGTCACGATATCATTGATGCATTAGGTAAGGATACAAAACTTCCTTCCTAAATTTTAAAGATCTAACATTGTTGTTTAAGTCTTAGGGGACATGGTTTATTTAATAGTTGTAACTGGATTTGAACTAGAATTTTTCTGCATGGTTCTGAATATCAGGAACATGTACAAGAAAAGGAAACAAAATACAAATCGAAAACCTTGTGTAACGATGTTGAGAAAAGATTAATTGATTGTTGCTTGCTTTGTGTTCAGTTGCCATTATTTCGTTCGAATTCAGGACGATAAAGTTATAAGTACTGTGAGATGGAACGACAGGGATGAAGAGCGGGGATTTAGAAATACGACTTGAAAACAATGTTGGATAGAGCATACATTTTTCCTTGCAACAGTTCACCTACGGACCCCTCCCAGATTTGTGGAATGAGTTTTATAAACGAACAGAGAGCATAACAATCTATCTACATGATTCATAGGATTAAGCATCCCCATTCTGACCGGAAGTGGCTGCCAATTAACACATCACGCTCAGCCAAACGGACGCCATCTTTGACCGCCGGTTGGAAGTAATCATATATATACTCAAGTCACTCCTTGTATATATAAAAAAAATTATACATATAAGATTAAGATATTTATGACATATGGCATATGAATATTTGCATTATAACATTATACAAAGGAATACAAAGAATTTTCATATATAATTTCATTTAAAAAAAGATAGATCGACACTGACGAAGGCCAATTGTTATGCCGAAGTTTTTATCTTTAAAGACTATATATTCGTATATATTTTTTATCAGTAACTTTGCACAAATAATTAAAATTGTATATTTTTCCTGTTCGTTTAACGCCGTACGTCATTGCCAGACGATCCGATACGTATTTAATTAGATGGTAGGGTGGGTTTTTTTACGGAGACTCGTATTATTCATATTTGTACGAGTTCTGCAGTAATTCTTTGCTTAAACAGTGTTTTGATTCTTTTTTTTTGGTCAAGTCTGTTCGTCTTCATTTATCAAGATGACGGCATTTTCATTCATAATTCCGAATGAGCCAATCATATAGTCCTTGGAATTGTTTCCTTTATGTGGTTCTATTATAACATCAATATTTAAACTACACTTTTAAGAAATTACAATAATCTGTTATCCAATACGTTATGACAATCAAGCTTGTTCCACTTCACATGTCTGTCTTTTCGTAATTGTAATTTGGAGCTACAAATCGCTTTATAAATATGATGAATGGATATAAAGCGGTTCTCTAATGATATTTTACACTAATTCAGAAACTACAGGACGAGCTTCATGGTTGGTTCATTGTTCATATGCATGATGAAGAATGTTTGCAACTGAATATAATACAAATAAGTAGAAATGGTATGATTGCCAATAAGACAACTATCAACCAGAAAAAAAGAAGATGTACAAAAAAACATGTATAGGTCCCCGCGTGTCCTTCCACAATGAGCAAAACCCATTCCGTAATGTAACTTTGAAAGGCCCGGCATGGATAGTGAGAAATGGTAATTTTCAAAAAAGAAAAAACAAAGACCTAATTAACGCTGAAATAATATTGAAGAAAACAATATGACAGACAACAACCAACGACAACCACTAAATTCAAGGCTCTTGGCATTGGACAGGCAAATAAAGAATTGGACGGAGCTGAACATTTTTCTGACTTTTCAACCCCTACTTTTAGCCTAGGACAGCATTGTAGCTATACAATATAGGACAAAAACTGTAAAAAGTTGTTGGACAGTGATCATATCGGTACGAAGCACAACAAAAAAGTAACATAAAGGAAAAAAAAACAGCAAAACCTCCGATTAAAAGTACTCGCAATCACTAAAAGCCATTTCAAAGCGAATTTCACTTTATAAATATACCACGTTTCCCCAGACTAAACATATGCTTACAGGGTTTTACAGGGTCTTACATTGTTTTATAAGTATAGAATACATAAACATTGGGGTAATTGAGCGGGACAAATATTTGCGCTTGGTAATTGATAGATAAAGTAACTTGGTCTAGTGGTTTTTACCAATAATGTAAGTATCTCGACGTAAAACAACCTCACTAATGACTGCAAATTTTAATTTCTATTTTTTTTTTCGTTTTTTCGTTTGTCTATTGAACAAGAATTTTCAGTTACTGTTATAGAAATGTAATAAAAAGGAAGCAGATACAAATGGGCAACCAAAAACAACAAGCCGATTAACAATAGACACAACAATATAAAAACATAAAACGATGAAGTGACAAACAACATTCCACAAAACATTACTAAATGTTTTAATGTACTTCCTGCAATATTTTCTAACTGATATATGTATATATATAAGTACGGTATAAAACAAGTTTCGCCCGTAGGCAAAAGTTAGTTGAGATGCTTCTGTAAAAATAATTCTACTGTAAAGGTTTAAATTAACTACCATTCTGCTCAAGTCTATTTCCAAAATAGTCTGTTACTTGTACGCATACAATTTTAAACATAATGAAACATGATATTAAAAAATCAAAAGTTACGTAATGACTATCACCGTCTTAATCCAGAATTTAAATGATCATTCTAGTAACTTTACTCGACAAAAGTGGCACTAGAAATGTCCTTTTAGGAGAACCAAAGCTATGATAATATAGGAATTAATGTGGTAAATCAGTGATACGTTATTTTGTAAGTCAATCGATGTCTACCTACGTCAGCTGATAAAGTAATTGATCAGGGAAACTTAAATTCAAAACATTAACTTCGGAAGAAATGTCGTGCACTTTTGATCTGCATTGTGTGTTTGCCCTTTTATCTTAAATGAGTTTATCATTTTCTTCTTCGCACAAATAAGAGCTCATTAAACGAGACATTTTCAGAGAATAAAATACGAAATTGCAAATTTCATGACAAGATAGGAATAGGTGATAGCATTTGCATTAGAATGTATTTATATAGTCAGTGACAAACTGAACTGTTAACCGACTGCTGTTAACATGTAAACACGTTGTAAAAAAATGACTGTATAAACTGGTCTTACTTTGTTCAAATTTGTTATCTTGTATTGTTCACTATATTTTTAAAAAATATTTGGGTTATCTTTTTGACATAGTTGCGTCGGAAGTCTATTCAGTCTCTATACAAGACGACGAGTATGACTTTGTATGTTGATCGTTCAAAACTAGTACTGGTAAAGTATAATTAATATAAAATATCATGGATGTGACATTCACTAATGGACGAACTTGTAACAACCCGGTCCGATATACTATTTGTCCTATTTTCAATATATATTGTCTCTCTAGTACTGTTCAGGTGGCTGCTTCCTATCAGTCTAATTCATTTATCCTTTGAAGCCCGGAAATTACACTTTCTCGATTACAAAAAAAACCAATATTTGATCTACCTTATAAATGACCACTTCAGAAAACAATCTTTCAGTAATGAAAACAAATTTTCTATTGATTTGAGTGTGCAGTCGCCATGTTTCCTCTTCAGTTAATCTTTTTTTAAGGAATAATTTACAGCAAGCTTCGCGTTTCAAATTTGAAAATAGCATTCTCGAGTAGAAAAATGTAATAATAAATGGGAAGTTCATTGAGGTTACAATAAACCATTGAGTAACATAGGCGCATAAAATGTTTTTCAAAACTGACTATAGCTAATCCTCATTGGCTGTTGTGTGGTCAACTTATATCTATTTATTGCTAGACAACATGAGGAGTCTTCTATGAGAAAAGGCAAATGAATGCCCTGAAGAAATGCAACTATTATTTCGAGACAAAATAATACTGGTAACATATCTTTTTTTTTTCAATTTATAACTTGATTTCGTTATAAAATCCCACCTTTTTTACTCTGTATATAGACAAATGTTAAAACTATGAGACAGACAATTATATATTGCTTTATGTAAGCATCTGTTAACTTGATTATAAAGAAACAAAACAAAACAAAAACACAAAAAAAAAAAAAAAAAACGCAAACGCATTACTTCGAACAAGCCAAATATAAATGTAGGTACAACTATTTGACCAAATATATTCATTTCAAACCATACAAACTATGTGCTTATTTTTGTGCATTTATCCTCATACAATGCACACGAATGACTTAACACCTGAGCAAGACTTTATAAATGAAAACAAATAAAATGGTATATTTGGGGGCTTTTTTCAATGCTAAGTTTAATGGCAATAATACAATTAAAATTAATCATATTTTTGAATGGACTAAATAAATGTTAAAAGAAAACTTAAATTGTCATAATGAAGAAAGTGCAGCTTTGATCAAAATGTAGGTTTATTTCATTTAGATTGATTGTTTTCAGCTGAAAGTGCAGTGGCAAATATGCCATGCACATTCAGGAAGGGAGCAAATGAATAATTAAGTGTCAATCTGCGTAAGAATCGGTCAGACAGTCTTGAAAACATGACTTACAAAAACCCGCTCAAGTTTACATTGATTTAAGTTCAAAATGTATAATGGAGCACGAATATAAATAACATTCGTTTATTTTCCTGTTCGAAATTAAGGGGAGCTAACTCCGTAATTTGCTATCATTCTAACCAAAAATTATCTAGATATTTCTCTGATTACCAGAAACATAGAAACGAAAGTCCTATCAATTCTAACTCAGGATGAGAGTAACTTCAAAATAGGATGGTTAGGTCGCCGGTTTTTTTTTCGGCAATGTTTTGAAATTCTTATAAATTGCTTGATTCTTACAAAGACTTGCGCAATACTGCAAAGTGGGTCGACTGGGATGAAGAGGAATTTGACTACTACTGGAAAATGAGGGTATGTTGGATATGGGGGAGAGCAAGAAAATATCTCTGCACGAGGCATCGTATTAAATATCAGCATTCCGACTGGTTGTGTCTGCGTATTTATACATCCCATAAATCCATATGGTCGCACCAGTTATGCAAGTACTTTACTGTTTGACGAGAGAAGTCGAAGAGACGATCATATTTCTAAACCTCAGTTAACTTGGGATGTATCTTATTTTGACAAAATAATATATAACACAAGCGTCAAAATTGTATTTTGATGCATAACACTCATCAACTGGGTAAATTTATTGTTCGACAAGGGTTGTTTTGAAAAATGTCCACAGCTTTAGTCATTATCTGTATTAAGAGTCATTCACGGCTCTATAATCTGTCATAACAAAATGTTTTAATCAAAAAGAGTCATGTGGTGTTTACATAAATAATTAAACATTTAATTCTCCAAAACAGAAACATATCTGATATATATCGCAGCATTTTATTTCTTATTTCCTTTCATGTGTGGCAGTATACAAGGATCAATTGATAGAGAAATTATCAGACTAGCAAAATGAACAGAACTATGTAGTTAATTTGACTGCAAACATTAAACATTATTAGAAAAAATTCGAAAACTAAAAATGATTAACAAAATTCAAAAAGAATTAGACTCCCCTAAAACATTTTGTATAGTATCACAATATTCAAAATTATCTGATGCTCATCTAGATTTAATGGATTTTACCTAGCAAATAGCACAAATACATAAGTAGATGTCGGCTCACAAAACGCAGATTGCGATCGAGGACGCCAAGACCGCGCAAGGAACTGCATGTACATCTTTGAATTTCTTCTGTCAAATTGTTGTTGTAAGAGCAAGGCACGGTGAATTTTCGCAGAATCTATGTCACACAAGGGTCATTTTCCAAAAAAGATTTCAATCTTTTCTTAAATTTAAAGTATCACAGCTCCATGTGTGTACTTTAGGATACTAATAATAGTGTGGCTCATTAAGTAACCGGATGATCAAATGAGTAAGCGCCTGAAGATAGACCAAAACCTCAATTTTGTCCAATACTTGCAATTTTGTCCAATACTTGTACTTAGTGTCGTTTTTGTTGTTAGGGATGAGGGATGGTTAAATACCCTGTCACGTCCAGTCTGTGTTTATGTTTGATATGTTTCTGCTTTGTATCGATCTGATGAGTTAAACCCTTTTCAACTGATTTTTATAGTTTGTTCTTATGTTGTGCTGTTACACCACTGTCCCAGGTTAGGGGAGGGTTGAGCGCTCACAAACATGTTTAACCCCGCCACATTCTTAATGTGCCTGTCCCAAGTCAGGAGCCTGTTGTTCAGTGGTTGTCGTTGGTTCATATCTGTCATATTTGTTTTTCGTTAATTGTTTTGTTATAGATTAGGCTGTAGTTTTCTCAATTGAATTGTTTCATATTTTTCATGTCGGGGCCTTTTATAGCCGACTATACGGTATGGGGTTTTCTCATTGTTGAAGGCCGTACGGTTGCCTATGATTGCTTACATCCACTTTATTTGAACTTTGGTGGATATTTGTCTCATTGGCAATCATACCTCATCTCCTTATTTTTATATAAACTTAGTATTCATTTCGCAAAAAGGTAAGTCTTAACCAAACCAAAGTGTGCTGAAGGCAATGAGATACGACATGCAATGTCTTTTAGGTACAGCTCAATTCATTTTGGTTAGAGACTTGCCTTAGTGCAATATTTTACAAAAGTATATACAATTTGAAATATTATATCATAATGCCTTAGTTAAAGGAATGATGTAAAACCCGTGAAAAGGGATGTTTAAGTATGTGATACATGAATATATTGTAAAATTGTAAAATATTCAAAAATTAAAAATTCTCGAAGTATTTAAAAGCTCTTAGATTTAGACAGAGTGATCGAGTAAAACAAACTCAGGGGAAATTGGCCGCACCTCTTTACCAACATGATCAAATAGATGTGGTTTGATCTGCGTGTCTTATTGTCATAACATTGTAGTAATCATGCAGTTCTCGGTCTGTGTACGAGTCAATGGTTCGTTGAAATATTTACATAAAACTTATTACAGATGAATAAGTCATCCTTTATTTAATGACGTCAGTGACTGATAACTTTGAACATATTTAGATATTCTGGTCGGTTTATTTCTATTTATAAAAACAAATTAAGTTCAAGCGACGGATAAATAAATTGTCATGCATGTAAATCCATTAGAGTTTTTCAATAAACAATCAATTATATTATCAATCAATATTAAGGATGTTAATAAACAATTCATTCTCAAATGTCTAGAACAAACTGCTTCTCGGTTCAATAAATACATAGACGGTAAATATACAGAGGCAAAGCACAATAACAGAAGGAACAAAGGCAAATCACAATAATTGCACGTAATTTGCTACTTGTTGTGGCATCACCGAGGCTTATAACTGGTTATGAGTAACACGACGGGTGACAAATATGGAGCAGGAAGTACCTTCCCTCCGGGTTTCGTGTTGCTCAATCTTTAGTTTTCTATGCACAATAGTGTTTGGTGGACTTTTTGTCGCTTTGTTTGTTTTTTTTTTTTTTTTGCAATTTCGTTGTCAGTTTGTTTTCGACTTATTATGTTTGAAAGTCCCTTTGCTTTATTCCGCCTCCTTTTTATTGAAGAAAAGGCAAACCGCAAAACATATAGCAAAATTAGTGGTCTATACCAACGTTAGAAATCCTCATCATAAGCGAACACAGCAATTCGTTATGACGTTAAACAATGGACTATATCTATTCTCTAAATAAAGTCAAAGAAGTCCTCAACATC
Organism: Mytilus californianus; assembly: GCF_021869535.1. Lineage (NCBI taxonomy): Eukaryota > Metazoa > Mollusca > Bivalvia > Mytilida > Mytilidae > Mytilus > Mytilus californianus. The sequence continues at coordinate 2,095,162 of NW_026262745.1, read as the reverse complement.
CATCAGTAGTTCCTTGACAGAGTGTTGTTGCTTACAGAACTAAGGTTTCATACAGGAAATGTTGACATCATTTTAATAATTTAACGATCCCCATCACGGTTTTCTTGACCTGGATATTTGTCAGAGATGACTTCGGCTATGTTTTATTAGTCCTAGTCACAATTTCATTAATTTTTCATTGTTCATGACATGTCAGTGAATATCAATTTTCATCATGTTTTTGCATGTATTTCTCTTTACGTCTTTCTTTGATTTAAGTTTTATTTGTTCGCAGAAATGGGTTTCTTTCCTATTATATCACCATTCTGACGACTATAAGTATAATCGGCAAAACATTACATAATTTCAATTTCGAAATTACAAGTATCTAAATTTTAAAAGACATTATCTTTATTTATTATTTGTATGACATATACACTCGGTTTTTTTTTTGGAGAGTGTAGGTGGTATATATATACATGATCATGTAATGATCAAACGTTGTCTGTTTTGCTGAACTGGTTTGATGATGACTGCATCATGCAATATTTTGGTCGGTTTTTGTTGGAATACAGAATCAAGAATTTCATTACTATAAATATGAATAAACAGATGCTAAAAGATTATATCTTGTAGATAATTAAGAATTAAATGTGAGTTAAATAAAGATTTTGTTTTTCGCTGTAAAATTGTTCTATAAGAAATGATAAATATTTTGTTGTTTCTTACATTTCTGTTTAGTTTTAAAATTTGTTTAACTGAATTATTTTTCTCCAACGATATATAGAATTGTTTTCTATTTTTGGAACAGATTTTACCTTCAAACAAGATATAAAATCTGATACTATTTTATGAAATATAGTGTCGATAGAAGGTAGACTAAATATAAGATAATGTGTCAAGGTGTCAACAATACGAAACTGTGATATCGGGACGGTTTAAAATTGATATTTTGTACAGTCACATGTCTATAATTAATGACTGTATGTTGCCCTCTAGATGTCTTTGGGCTGCTGTCTCATTGATCAATGTATACTCAACGTCTCCATTTGTTTATATCGATGATTATACCACATTTCATTTTAATTAAAATTTCTAAAAAAAACAAGACAAAAATCTCTCGTTTCGTTGATTGAAAAACGTGAAAATGCAAATAGAAAATGTTAAAATCAGAAGAAAACAAATAGTATGTAAAGAATTTGAAGCGTTGTTTTCCAATATATCGTATTATTTTGAGTTTTCTTAAACAAAGGTGGGATCGACTGAATGACAACGTCACGACATGCCAGAGTTATTGATTCCACAGAGAATATCTACCTTATTCATATTCAACTATAGTAATGTCATACTACCAACCGATAAGGCAAGGTTCTTTTAATATTGATTGCTTCAACAACTTAACGTCGATTATAAGTTCTTTTTCATTAATATTTTCCGTCTTAATACATCAGATCTAACATTATAATGAATCAATTGGTTTTTCAGGATAATCAGATTACAGTCCTAGGTGTTCAAGTTCTCAGCACAGCGGCATCATGATCAAGTCTGTTATTTAATCGGAACACATGGCTCAGTGATGCGCTTGCAGACGACAACTTCTCAACAGGTGCTTGTTTCATACCCGCGTGCTTTTTATCTCGTGCTTCAGGAATTAGTTAAACATCAACTATAATTCATATTGAATAATAAGGAAGTTACAGTGTATTAAGTTACTTGACATTTTCTGTGAGGAAAATTCCAAGTATTGTTTGATCATATTCAACAAAGGAGGATTACAACTAAATATTGTGTTCTTGTAGGGATATTAATTTGCTAAATACAAACAACGGATCATCGCTGGATCGCACAACAATTAGAAATTTTTAAGGTAATTAGTATCATTTTTATTATTCTTTTTATTATTATCATTATTATCATTATTATTATTATTATCATTATTATTATTATTATTATTATTATTATTATTAGTTCGAAGATATTTTTGTGATAACGTTTATGGTACATGTGAACGAAATCTTTAATGACTTAAATGATACATTGATTCGTTTCTGTAGTTTTAATAATATGTTGATATTCACCTTTGCAATCAGATCTTTAAACAGTTGAGAACTTTCCATTAACTTTGTATTTATAAGAATATCAACTCATTCATGGTCAAAAATCTACAACAACAATATTTTCATCTTTATTAATGCTATTGTGTCATTGAAATATAGTTGTCTGTTTTAAGAGACCTATTATTTAGTGCCCGTTACGAAAACTGACGTTTTAATAAAACGTATATTGACTTTCCTTAAAAATTCATTGCATTAATTCAACAGCTTGTTCCATGAGGAGAAAAACATAAAATTGAGATTAATGTAAATTGCAAATAAAGATCAATACACATATTTTTCACATCAGGTAATTCTTGTCACAAAAATCAATACTAGAAAGATGGTCTATTGATTACTAATAAAGATTAACTTTTTGATAAGCTGCTAATGACTTATAAAAAATGTCGTTTATGTTGACATTATCTTCATGACTGTATGTGGTATATGTTTTCGAACATAAATGGCCCTTCAGATTGGTTCAAGTGTATTTGTACAATAACATTGTGTTTACAAACAGTTATATATAATATCAAGAAGATGTGGTATGACTACCAATGAGACATCTCTCTTCCAGAGACCAAAATGACGTAGAAGTAGACAACTATAGGTCACCGCATAGCAAGCTATAAACGTTCCCTTATTGACAAATGTAAAACAATTTAAACGAGAAAACTAACGGTCTGATCTATGTTCAAAAAATAAAAGAAAAACAAATATGATATACAGCAACAAACGACAACCACTGTATTACAGGCTCATGACTTGGGACAGGTACAAACAGAATGTGGCGATGTTCAACATGTTAGCGGGCGCCTAACCGTTACCCCCCCCCCCCCCCCCCCCCTTAAACGTCGGACAGCACTGTTGTTAAAATGAAAAGCCACACCTGAAATATTTGCAAGAACAATAACAAAGAGAAATGGTAAAAATGTAACAGCAATGAAAAATACAAATTGCTTGACAAACACAAAAAAAAAACAAAAAAAAAAAACATATCGTTCATTAATGAATATTCATTATTGATAATTCAGAAAATAAAAGAGTTGATTTTTTTTTCGATTTTTTTATCAACATTTGCACAGCAATTTTGGAAACGTTCATCTGTTGTAAGAATTTTCCTTTCATAATATTCAGAAAAAAAAAGATGATTTTTTTTTCGATTTTAAGTTCAAGTTTTATATGACGAATTTGCATTTAAAATTTTATACAAATCTGGGATATCTCTAATTAAATGATCCGATATTTGTACTGGTATGCCAATGCCATAAAAGTTAAATTGTCAGGACCTTAAAACAGATACAGAGAGCTTTGCCCTTTTGGTAAAGTTCTCAATTTTAATCCTTTTAAATAACCGAATCGTTTCTTTTTTGCAAGGGCCTCTTCTATGAAAGTGAGTGGTTTGATGTTAGTCTACAGCAAATCCCTTTGAACTGTCGAATAGGAAATGCCTAAATGTTTGTTGAACATGAAAAAAACTGGGGTTTTTTTTGTGCGTTTTATAATTTAAAACAATATTTTCGTCTGTCAACCGCTTGGTCTTATAACAAATTTTGATCAATGTAGGTTAATGTATCGAAAAGTCAGTTGTAAGCCCCGTAATGTCTTTAAAATTAAATTTTTCTTGGTTATACATCTTTATTCTACTACATTGTAGATATATTTGCGTAGTTAAGCTGTTTTCACCCTTTCCTTTTCAATTTAACCTACTAGGGTAGTTTTTATCGACCTTGACTAGCTGTTAAGTCCTCGAACGGTCGGTAATTCTTTTTTCTACAAACTTGCCTTCAGAAATCTTTGCTCTGTATAAATTATTATATTTTTGTAGGGCAATAGAAAATATTACTTGTAAATGAGACTAACCATTTTTATATGAAATAATTTCCGTTGAATATATATGTCGGGCATACCGATTTATATTGAAGAGTACCGGTTAAGTGGAAGATAGCTGTTTCTTTTATCTGTCTGTCAAAATAGGGAAAGATAACAAAGGAAAAACAGACAAGATCATGACTAAAAGAAAAAAAAAAACATCAAACAAAAAACAAACAAAACAAAACAAAAAAAACAAAATAAAATAAAATAAATAGATTTCACAAAATAACAAAGTTTTACTAATTGTTTCATTAATACACATATTCGGTTAGCAGTTTTTTTAATTTTTAGTTAATTTGTTTGTACCTGTAGGATTTTTATAAAAAAAACAGGATGTCACATCGTTATTTATACGAATATGTTGCTTATAAAGAACGTAAATTTGAAGTCGATCCATGTAATTTTTTTTATGAATACTTTGAATAAACACGTTACGGTTTTTGCTTATTGTTGAAAGCCGTAGGCGACATATAACTGATAAGTTCCACGTTATTTGAACTCTTGAATAGTTATATCATTTGCAATCATACCACATATCCTTATTGTATAAAAGTCCTCAAAAAAATACACAGAAAACTTCAGATTGAAAACCAAATAGAAAAAAAACTGGTGTGCTACGGAAGGGTCAAAATTATTGTAATGTATGAGTTATTTAGTCAATTCTATCTCAAGAGCAATGAAGTTAAAAAAATGACAAATACCATGAAGGCAGTTAGAACAATAATGTTTTATGGAACAAAACAAGAAGAAACAAGAATCGCTGTTCCTTTTATAAGTGGTTTATTTATATGTATGTCCTTAGATTTTAATCTCATACATATTTCCCATATATACATGATATTGTTTGATTCACCTGTAGTTGTGAAAAATGTATGGAGATACCACGGGGCGATCAAAACTCATGGGTAGGAAGAAAAAGGCAAACGTATAAGTGAACTCAAGTATTGAAATGATTGAGGAAGGATAAACAGTTTCTTCTTCACTAGAGATACCCTACAATCTAGTTATATCACATTCGTTTATGTTATGTTCAGGGAAACGATGTTTGGATTTAGCTTATGACAAATGGAAAATATTCGTGGTCATCTGAGATACAGAGATTCCATAACTGTCACCAAACTTAAATATCGTTTGTAAAAATGATACATATATGATACTAAATAAAAAACGAAAAATCATATCGAAGAAAAACTGACAACACTCAAATATTTTGAAGATATCTGCCACTTAGAACCTATGGTGAAATATATTCTCATCCGAAGCAATTCTCTTTCAAAGAAACCAAAAAAAAGAAAAGCAGAAATAACGTTCTTATACCCTTAAAATAAGCACAAAATCTCGACAGTGATGTGTTTGTTATATGCTTTGGCCTCACATTCTGGTTTGAGTCCAGTGCCACTGATGAATCGAGTGGAGACAAAACGCACGTTTGACATACCAAATCATAAGCTTTGTAGCCTTAATAATTTTAACAACCACTGGATCGATGTCACTGCTGGTGGGCGTTTCGTCCCCGAGGCCTAGGATATCAGTAGTCAGTACTTTTATGTTGACATAAAATATCAGTGATTTATTGATTTTCTGTAAATTTAGTGTCGACAACATGTTCAAGAAAATAGAAATACTAAGTTGTGCTACCGCCAGGCATAAATAGCCTGCCTTAGCCATATTTTTCTCTTCTTAATCGGTAAATTGCTGTCGCTTTAATTTGGCACAACGTTTTGCATTTTAGTGCTTAAAATTCCTTTTAACTTCGTGTTTGATTTGGCATCCCAGCTGGTATAAGTCGATCGCCACTGAAAATTCATATCTAAATGAAACGCGAGCCTGGTAGTATCTATTAATGAAATTAGGTATTTTTTTTAAAGAAATATCCTTTTGTTTGATTATCTTTCTGCTTTCCGACCACTGTGTTTCCGACCTTAGATAAATATTTTTAACAGAAATATCGTTTTCTTAATATCGTTTTCTTAATTTTCTTCATGCTTTCCGACATTTTCTCATGCTATGATGGAAATACTAAATATCAAATGATAAACGTTCAGAAATAATCAGTTTATTCTGGGTCATTGTTTATCAATAAACTATTCCAAGGTTTATAAAAAACTACACACACAACGCGTAGAGGGACCGTCTCAAAGCATGAATTATATAATTGCGTTATCATTATACTTGATATTCAATAAATATTCACATAATTAAAAACATATATGTTTTGTAAAAAGGCAAATATATAAAATGCAACCTAGTCTTTATCGTTTTACTTTCAAATCTACAAATGAACTTTGCCGGATTGTTGAAAGATAAATTGTCACATGGTAGCCTATCCATAGAGGGACCGTATCAAAGACATAAATAACTACCTGTATAAATGATGGAAAATTTTCGAGACGTTCCGAGAATCGTGATTCTGAGGATATCGAGTGGCCCATAGACACTTCAAAAACTCGCCAATATATAAGCGTGAACCCCTCAGGGGGTTCACGCAAAAGGAAAAAAGGGTTTTCTCATTCAGCCAAAGGTCAAACAACGAAAAAGTTACCATCAATAAGTTGTTTTCTTGCGGTCAAGAACAATGGACAATGAACTTTTCCGTGATGCAAGAAATAAAAGCCATGGAACCAAATTGTAAAACAATTTATAAGAGTAACGACCTATTGTACGTTTAATAACATTGAACTTACACTATACGAGTGGTATATTTGCCACTTTACACCAAAGACCAAGAGACATTTCTTAATGATGTTTGTTTAATAATGTATATATTTATTATTTATTTGCTTCATAACAGCTTTTCTTCCAAAAGAGTTCTTGCGAAAAACTTGTTATTTGGTCAACATGGTTGTGGTAAATTGTTAATCAATACTTGTAGTTGTTGGTAATGTAAACTTATTGTAAAAAAGAGAATCATCTACAGTACCCATGAAATAGTAAACCGTATTAAATAATTCTATACATTTTATAGAAATCTACCTAGCTGCTTATTTTTAAACTGTATCATTGAATTTCACATGTTAAAATGTCAGTTTTGAAAGCACATATTGCGTGTCAAGCCATTTGTATGAGTTATTGATTTCTTATGGCATTTAAAGTTGATGTTCATTTCTTTCACTAGTACTGAAATAACAATGTTACCTTGAAACGAAGCGATTACTTTGAATGTAAACTACGCTAAACTTGTTTCATATAGAATAATGAAATATGGTTATACCTGTTTTGTGCCAATTTTAAAGTCAATTATTCATGCGATTTTGCTTACATTGCAATTTCATGTTCATTTTCCGATTATAAACAATAGCATCTGTGTTCATACATTTATTCATACATTTGTACATTCAAAATAATATCTTTTCTAAAATGAAATGTATAAATATTTTTATTTGAGTCTAAAGGAAATTGATTTAAATAGTGCATATAGAAATAAGAAGATGTGGTATGAGTGCCAATGAGACAACTCTCCATCCAAGTCACAATGTGTAAAAAGTAAACAATTATAGGTCAAATTGCGGACTTCAACACGGAGCCTTGGCTCACACCGAGCAGCAAGCTATAAAGGGCCTCAAAATGACTAGTGTAAAACAATTCAATCAGGAAAATCAACGGTCTAATCTATATAAAAAACGAGAAACGAGAAACACTTAAGAACCACATCAACAAACGACAACCACTAAAACAGGTTACTGATTTAGGACAAGTGCAAACAAATGCAGCGGGTTTAAACGTTTTAACAGGCGCCAACCTTCACCCTAACCTGAAATAGAAGTGTAACATTACAACATAGAAAGACACACTATAAAATATCAATTGAAATGGCTTAACTCAATCAAAACGACATATTAACAGAAACAAGTAAACATACACTGAACGAATAAATGTGGGTCTCTGTTTACATACGTCAGCTGTCTCATAAAGTACAAAGTCCGACGATCTCATATGTAATGTAGGTCCGTTCAACTACAATTTGTTGACCAAGTTTTGAGACGAAATATTGTTTAAAATACATTGTTTTAAATCCATTACGATAATAATTTAAAATTCATACACATTTATACGTTTTTACCGATCTGGTTAAAGATACCTGTTTTTTTTTTTCTTAGACAAACACAAAAGTAAAACTAAATTCCATTTAAACTTTATATTTTCAATCATAAATGGTTTTGATACGTTACTTTAATACTTGCCTTGCCAATCTGGGAATTAAACAAATCAACGAGACAAGCGTTTTAGTTTTTTTCACTCAAATAATACAAAAAGAGCTTTAAAACCTGAAATTTCAATTAATTTCAAATATTTTGTCAACTTAGTAATACGCTTTTTAAATATTAAAACTTGTTTTAGCTATATAATAAAACTCTGACTACCAGGCTTGCACAGCTCTACAGGACTTGCAATTAAAGATCAATGGCAGCAGTCAAGTGTTGATAATACGACATGTCAAGATCCTTAAAAGCAAAAGCGCTGTCTACCTAGCTTGTTCGTGTAATAACTCATGTGGAGCAGGATCTGCTTACCCTTCCGGAGCACCTGAGATCACCCCCAGTTTTTGGTGGGGTTCGTGTTGCTTAGTCTTTAGTTTTATATGTTGTGTCATCTGTACTATAATAATGATTTGTCTGTTTGTCTTTTTTATTTTTGGCCATGGCGTTGTCAGTTTGTTTTCGATCTATGAGTTTGACTGTCCCTCTGGTATCTTTCGTCCCTCTTTTAAAACACTTGCATTTGTCAATAGTGTTACCGGCCTGGTATTCATAACACCAAATTACAATATAGGTAAAACACGAAAGCGCTGTTTCCCAGTCAGGATCGTATTTTTAAAATACCATAAGTGACAACAGCGTACAACGTTTATAACACAAAATTACAAGATAGGTAAACGAGGCTAAAACTTAAGAAAATTTACAAGGTTTATTATAACACATACACTTGAAAGCAAGCTCTTGCCATCGGCAAGCAGGTGCATCGAGCCAGTGTCTATAACATAAAACCACAAGATACCAGAGTCAGCCTGATATACCCTATACTCAAAAGGAGAATCTGTAGCTTTTTGAAACAATTTGTGTCCAATGCCTATGTTATTCTCTTACCTACTTAATTAAATAGCATATTAAGTACACCAGGAATTACAAAGTATGCTTTTAATGTCTTCTTATTGATTATGAATTGTAGATGTTCGCAAATATGTTGATCCTTGATTGTTAAAACTAGCAGGTTAAGCGGTAAAAACCTATAAAACTGTGAAAACAGTATAACGTGTCCACTTTATTGATTAAATATAGGATCGACAGCCTTTGTTATAACTTCATAATACTAATTTTACATTATTGATAATTGGTGAATTGCAAAATAGCATGCTAATTACATAATATTAAATCATTGGAAAAATCTTATCACTCCTATCACACCTGAGCTCAGTATACTATAGGACATAATGTCAGTATCAGATGAAATGCATGCTTTATCAAATCAATACTGGTTGCACGGTGTTTTGTTAATCTATATATTTTTTTCATTTACACTGTTATCATCGTCAGTTTATATTCTACTATTACTACGAGTTCTATTAACTAGTAAATGAACCTGCGGTATATCAAATGTAAATTGCGTTTTGATTATGAATTAACCAATCAAATATTAATAAAGACGACTCTCATGGGACAATGATATAACGTTAGACACAATGTTAAAATCTCTTATACTAATATTTGCAATGTAGCTACAAATGAATTAGATCGTTCAATGTTCTGTATTCTTCTATGTAAATCAGATCAACTGTGTAAAGTATGATGATAACATAGGGTAGATTAAATGAGCAGTGGTCATATGATCCATGCAATATCAAAACTTTTTGAGACGAATAACATCGATCTATCGACAGTGATGTCACATGATATGACTTGAAATAGATTATTTATGACACAAATATAGACAATAAAAATATGATCTCCCAATGGTATCAACATACGTATAGATGGATTATTTATTGTCATTCCGTCACAGTTTGTGAACTCAATGATATGTTTTTTGTTTGATTTAAAAATGCTTTATACAATTTCATGAAATAGCAATACATTTCAATTTGTTTGTAAGTGTGTCAGGCACAGAGTCACTATGGACAATGAATGACATCAAATTGAATTTTAAAACCATAAAATTGAATGTATTCATATATTGCTTGCAATTTAAAAGTTTTTTTCTTTTTTTTCTTTTTCTTCTTCTTTGAACTACAAATAGAACCATTTATTTATCTATATCTAAAGGACTGCAAAAAGTTTTACTTTGGATTAACGACTGTTTTTGAATGAGTTTCCATTTTTGGGATAAATACTACTGTAGATTTATGCAATTTTCATGAAAAAGCATGTATATGTTGATTAGATATTGAGACATATTGCATAGCAATGTCGGAACTGTCTGGAGCTGTTATATAATGAAAATGATGTAAATTTCAAGGACTCTAGGAACAACTGTAGGTAAGATTGATAATTTGGAAATTAGCACTACGCTTTGTTGTCATATAATGCACTTTCCTGTGAGGTTAGTCTAGAAATGTCGTTACATATTTTGCTATTTACATATTTGACATAAAATACGTATTTCATACGGTCATAAGTTACAAAAATGTCTGAGCCAACTCAATACACAAAAAAGATATTTTACAAATATTACCATCTTTGTATAAGACATGCACCTTGTAGTTAAATATTGTTTGGATGAGGGTGCATTGGTTCATATCTAAATATTAATGATGATATCTCAAAATGAGGCTATTATGGCATGTTCGCCTCACATGCAAACTATTTAAAGCACCGACGCAAATATGCAAGACAACAATATAACTATTGATATCTGACAGATTCTTTACTGTCTTGTCAACTTCATAAGGAAGTTATTATACCCCCGCTTTAAAAAAGTGGGGGTATACTGTCCGTCCGTCCGTCCGTCCGTCCGTCCGTCCGTCCGTCCGTCCATCCGTCCATCCGTCAGTCAGTCCATCCGTCCCATGAATATTTTTCGTCGCATCTTTCTCAGGAACTACATCATAAGGATTTCAGAAATTTGGTTTCAGGGTTTATATAAGTCAGCCATACCGTGATGCGTTTTCAGATTCATCACTCAACAACTTCCTGTGTACCGAACACTTACATATTTTTACACTATTAAGATTATCCAGTTGCGGCGGGGGTATCATCAGTGATATTGCAATTTCACTTGTTTAATACTGATTTATCCTTTTGATTGGGGTGAATTCAAGGATCCAAAAAGTGACAAAAGTGACTATCATACGTATTCCTTTAATTACAATATTATCTTGGCTATTTTATAACTTAATCAGCTCTTCAGAGACTGTATATAGTCTTGGATTTTCAAATATTTTGGGGATCACTGAAGCGACATTAATTGCCGATATGGTGCAGTAACATTGATACAATTAATGTTAGTATAAACAATAGCGAATTCACCACAAACGAAATATATCAACAAATGCTTCAGTTTTTTTGGTCGCTCGCATGAGGTAATTGCTATTGACCGAACATCGCCTTTGGTTCATATTGAAAATTCTAACAGGAACTAACCTCCAGTTTTTGTTTTTGGTTTGAATCAAAATGTTTCCCACTCTCTGATACTCAGTTATTAAAGAAGGGTATCTCTCATTTAGCTTTGCTCATACTGTGTTTTCATTGTATGTCTATTACCCGTATCTATTTGCGTCTATATACTCGTCTCACAACTTATGTACCCGTTGACCTTATATATCCAACGCAATCATAGGTTTGAACGTTGTTTTCAATTTAGACTTATTTATATTTTTTCGTTTGGGCTTGTATTATATTTGCCTTCGGGTTTATATGATCCGTTCATCCTATTTTGACTCCTCAAAATTCAAGAGTCTATCCTAAATTGAGGTAAATTGTATGGCTTTCCAAATACCGTTTCGATTCCTAACATCACTGAAGAGACATTATTTGTCGAAATCCGGATATGGTGTACAAAAACCTTTGCACCTTTTGTTTGCGGTATATCATCTTTTCCGCAAGTTTAGTATTAAATTTAAAATTAAGATCCATTTATTACATCGGTGATCCGTTTATTTGGCAATCGCCAATGGCAGTCAGCAGGGTTTAAGAACATTTGTTGTTCGACCTGTTAGTCAAATGCGTTTTGTTAAAATATACTTTTTCACTTTTTTGGTCTTTTGGAAAATGTTGTTTGTGCTGTATTTAGACCCCTCTAACAAGAAATTTGTTTTGCATGCACACGTATAAAAATTGCGGTGCATGTATTTATATATGTCTACATATTTATATATTACATTTAAAAAATGGAGTGATAGATGACATTTAGAAGCAACATTTATTTTCAAAATCTATTGTATTATTACATGCATTTCCAACTTTCATCTTCGGTCATAAATAAGAAATAGATAATTTAAATGTACCGATGGTTTATAAATTTTGTAATGTCTTTGGATAAGACAAATATCTTTCACCATAAGGTTTTGTGAAGCCTTATCAACACAATGATATGTTTCATCAACCGATTTTAACAGGAGTTACAAAATGGGTGTATAGAAAAGATAAAACCTGGAAAATAAAATCTCACTATGAGGGTTTCCATGTGATTATTAAAAGACTAGTACAAGCAGCTGTATAATGAAAGATCTCAGAAATTGTGAATCAAAATAACTAATACTTATTTTTAAAAAATATAGCGTTAAAATATCTAGTTCATGTATAGATATTTAGATTGTTTAGTTTTGTCTGTGTTTTCCTTCATTTTAAGAGTAGATCGAAAACAAACTGGCCAAAAATAAAAAGACAAACAGACAAATAATAGTATAGATGACACAACATAGAAAACTAAAGACTAAGCAACACGAACCCCACCAAAAACTGGGGATGATCTCAGGTGCTCTGGAAGGGTAAGCAGATCCTGCTCCACAGTTGATTTGTGAACAACGTTTTCTATTTGCTGTCTTGTATTTTATGAACAACACCATAGGGAAGGTACAATATATCACCTTTCACAAAAATTACTGCCACATCCATATAGTTATTGCTATTAGAGCTATTACTTAGACTATGTGATATGACATATAATTGAAAGATGTTCAGCACAGCATAGAACATTTTACACATATCAGTTCATTCATGCTGCATAATCTTAATCTAATGAATTATCGTTCACTTAACACAACGGAAATTTAACTTGGGAATTAATTGAACTTTGCATTATACGATATTAATGAATGACAAAAATCAATGACAGCTATTAATTAAAACGCCGCCAAACGGTAAAACTGACCCGTACTGTCGGTCGATCGACCTGGTGTTTGTTATTGCACTCAAAAGTTATGTAATAAGTACTGTTGTCTCATGCAAGATCAAACATCAAATATTAATATAAAACGTATTAAACAAATAGGTTTTTTTTATTAGAAATAAGTGACCAATACTTAATGACCTCTATATGACGTTTTATAATTTGTGTCATTGGGTTCATGTCTCGCTGACATATACTACACACCCCTTTTATTAAATTGATGTAATAACATTAACAGTACCATTTTACTGCACTAGTTGCGCATTTCGACAATAAATGTATCTTTATATACGCCAGTTCAGCATACATTCACTATATCTTTCATAATGTTCATAGAAATACATTATGTACATATTACATGTCTATATTTACAAACAATAATTAAAACTGCAGTTATCTCGAATAACTATTTCCAGATATTCATATCATTTTGTTTTTTCTTTCTGTTTGTTGCATTTTATCGTGTATGGATTTGTCTATACTTTTTTTCTTTTCTTTTAATTTAATTCCACGTGTCCTGATTCTGTTATTATGTAATCTCTTCTAAAAACCCATACATCCGGTATTCCTGGAATTTCTTTATCAACCTCATCTAAAAATTTACAGTGAATTTTATTAAAGTAGTTGTCATTATGAATTTTTAGAATTTTGATTTGTTTACAAGTCGTGACTTTATTCATAGAACGATCTTAACAATTGATTTGATAGAGCCGATCCTTTATTTTATATTGCAACGATTATCTTACTTGGTATGTTTACCATGGCATAAACTGGCAGTTATTGGGACTAATTGCATATTTAAACACATAAACTGCAAGTTATTGGTTTAATATTGACAAGAATCCACAATACTGATAATGAAGTTTTTACATGGCATCATTAGATCAAAAACGAAAGAATAACAGCTATGTATGTCCGATGCAAACTTCTGTTACATCAATACGTATTTCTGTTGTGCAATTAACGGTTATTCTCAAAACTAATGTTCCTAATGGTGAATAATCGACGTTTGGCGAGACCAAATTGTTCATTTGACATAAACACGCCGTAGGCTTATAGAGTGAAAACCATTAACAAGCAACAAAATGCTCATCAACCCTAATCTTAAAAATGAACTATCGTCTAGAAAATTCAATGATTTAAACAAATAAGACGACTTCAAGTGCTCTGTTATTGGGCCAACTTTTAATTTTATTTGAACTTTGAACCGATTTGCAGTGTCATTTGCTCTCAACTTACAAAGGACATTTACCTCTGTCTCCATTTCATAGTACTAATTTTCATATGAACTTGCCTTCGCCTGTAGGTAAAATTGAGAATGGAAATAGGGAATGTGTCAAAGAGTCAACAACCCGACCAAAGTGCAGAAACAGCCGAAGGCCACTAATGGGTTTTCAACACAGCGAGAAAACCCGCACCCAGAGGCGTGCTTCAGCTGGCCCCTAAACAAAAATGTGTACTAGTTCAGTGATAATGGACGTCATACTAAACTCCAAAACATATAAATGAACTAAAATTAAAAATCATACAAGACTAACAAAGGCCAGAGGCTCCTGACTTGGGACAGGCGCAAAAATGCGGCGGGGTTAAACATGTTTTGTGAGAACTTAAACCCCCCCCCCCCCGTATACCTCTAGCCAATGTAGAAAAAACAAACACACAGCAATATGCACAGTAAAACTCAGATTAAAAGAAGTCCGAGTCCGATGTCAGAATAGGTAATAAAAGAAACTAAGCAAAATGACAATGACACATACATTAACAAAGGACTACTAGCAGTTACTGACATGCCAGCTTCAGACCTCAATTAAACTGATTAAAAGATTATGTCTTCGTCATATGAAATCAAGCACAACCCCTCCAGTTAGGGGTTAAGTATCATACCATCATAAAATATATGAGAAGAACATAACCCGTATCATGCCAACAACTGGTTTTAGAATAAATGTGTTTATTTCCGATGCAAAGACCCTATGAGTGAATAAATAAAAACCAAAATATGCCATCTTTAATGAACTGACAACAGTATCGTAACTATATCCCTTCTTAATAAGTCTATTTAAAGGTTTGGTTAGCTTTTGAAGTGAATGCCGACATTTTTGTGCTTTGTAAAGAATATTACCATAAAAGATTGGATGTGAAATACCTGAACGTATAAGATTTCTGCATGTTGATTTATATGTACGAATGATGTCCTTGTACCGATGATAAAATTTAGTAAATGTTTTGACTAGTTTGTGATATCGAAAACCCTGGTGTAATAATTTTTCAGTAATACATAGATTTCTTTCGTTAAAATCAAATACGTTGTTACATACACGAGCGAATCGAACAAGTTGAGATATATAAACACCATAAGATGGTGACAAGGGAACGTCACCATCTAAAAACGGATAACTTACAATAGGAAATGAAAAATCATCTCTTTTATCATAACTTTTGGTAGTGAGCTTCCCGTTAAAGATGTAGATATCAAGATCCAGGAAAGGGCAGTGTTCATTGTTAGTATTAGCTTTATCTAAAGTCAGTTCAACAGGATAAATCTCTTTAGTGTACACACTGAAGTCGTCATTATTGAGAGCCAATATATCATCTAAATATCTAAAAGTGTTATTAAATTTTTGTATCAGATATTGTTTCGATGGGACTTTACTGATTTTAGTCATAAATTGTAACTCATAACAATACAGAAACAGGTCCGCAATAAGTGGTGCACAATTAGTCCCCATTGGAACTCCGATAACTTGACGATATACGGAATCTCCAAAGCGAACAAAAATGTTATCTAGTAAAAATTCAAGGGCAGTTAAAGTATCAAAGCAGGTCCAATTGACATAGTTCTTTTGTTTGTTGTTACTAAAAAATGACCTTAAAGAGTTTGAGCATATATATTCGCATTCTGACTTTTTAAAATGCCCCTTGAATTAGGTGTGTGAATTTTTTCTTGATAAGAATATGAGGCAAAGTGGTTTATAGGGTAGAAAAATCAAAACTTTGAACAGATTCAAAATCACCAATATAAGCATGCAATTTATCAAGTACTTCCAACGATTTTTTTGACACTACAAAAGTAATAGATACCGCTATTTTCAAAGGCCTTATTTGATCAATTTATTACCATGTTTTTGATTGTACCAAGTGTACTAGTAAGTAGAATAGACAGTTTAGTAGTGGAACAATGGCTTGAAGACGAAATAAATCTATATTTGTAAGGTGTTTTGTGCAGCTTCGGAAGCCAGTACATAGTTGGAACTTTCATTGTATTTGGTTCTGCTTGTAAAGAAGTAGCTAAAAATTTATGTATGTTACAGATGTCATTTTTCGAAAATGGAGTCAGTTGGAATGTTGGTGAATTCGTAATTTCATTTTGCAGAACCTCAATGTAAAATTTACGTCAAACAATAATGATATTATTAGCAGCCTTATCAGCTGGGATAAAACACAAATTCCTTGGCGAGTTCTTTTAGCTTATGTTTGATACGAGAAATAGGGATTATGGTTGTTGTTAGGAGTAAAATGTTCTTTAAAATGTTGTATACGTATATCAACTATGTTCATTATTGAATTAAAAAAAAGTTTTAAGGATTTCTTGTCAGCTTTTTCTCGTTTTATCTATTTCGAGCAGTAAGTACGGAGTGAGTCGTGGATGATGTTACTACACTCATTCCAATTAATAATTGACGGGGGACGATAATTAGGTCCTTTACTGAGGAATGATTTCAACTCTCGGTCACGAACGATGTTAAGGTCTCCTGTTATAACATGGGAACTGGGGCCATAAATGTATTCGGAATTACTGACGTAGGTGTATTGTCACTGATATTAACATCTTTACACACTCGGCTATAATTAAACACATATTTCCGGGTAGATTTGTAAACATAACAAATAAGAGGGAGTTCAGTATTATCAAAATATCCAGGAATTTGTTCTTTAACAAAATGATCATTAAAAATAAAGGCAATATTTACAAAATCAAAACCTTTATTGACATATTTGATTTTAATAAAATGTTTTTTATGATCTTCAGGGCGATCAATTTTGGGAAACAGTTTAGAATAACAATATGCAATTATAATTTGAACGATTTCATACTTAGGACTGCAATATGGAATTGTGTTGCAATCCTCTAAAGTCTTATGTAATTTATTTACAGGTAAAGAAAAGAGCTTGGTTAACAGATAATGTCTGCCGTTATTTTATTTTTTTTATAGAAATTAGGTCCGAAATATTTGTATTGTTGGTACGAAATTTTCTTTGATTGCGATTTATTCTAAGCCTATGAGAACGGTTTTTACGAACAGTTTTAGAAATTATATCCAAAATGTTAACAGAATCGGTTCTTGATATATTACCAATTCTCATGATATTATCATTAAGACCGAAAGGATAGACTGTCTGTAATTTTTTAATCCAATCTAATTCAATTATTTTCCGTGATCGTACAAACTTTGAATGAGATTCCCCAGGCTGCTTATTTACTACTTCTAAAGGTTGAACTCTTAAATATTTAATAGGATGATTATGCTTCTTAAGGTGTTGATAAATGATACTTTTGAATTTATGAGGTCTTTTAAAACGATAAAGGTGTTCTTGCGTGCGTTTAGATAAATAGCGTCCAGTTTCACCTACGTACTGAATACCGCATCCCGGTTTGTTTCATGTGATTAAATAGATAATACTGTAGGTTTTTCAATTTATATCAGTTTAAAAATTTAAGGAAAATGTGCGACCATTAAACGTTGACCTTACCGTATTGTTGGTGGAAAGACGGGGACACGTAAGTCATTTTTTGGCATGACACTTATCGATAGAAGGGTTACAACGATTTTTATAGTTAAAAATGTTAGCCGATTGTAGTATTTTTAGATAAGCGATTTTGAAGATTGAGACGTGTAGATACCCTTTGAACGAGTTTAGTATTTAGTATTTAGTGTTTGAATGCTATCAATATAAGCTGTATTGCCACCAAAAGTTCGTCCAGAAAAAAAATACCGGATTACTTAAAAGATTGGAGTACACCTGTGATTTCTAAAATCTAAACTAAACCAGTTCCACCCATACTTTTCAATTATGAGAGGGCAACAGCGACCATTCCCTATTGGATTTAAAATGCAAATCACCTAATTTCTCATGCTCATTGTCCAAATTAAAATGTAGCTTTGTTAATGTTAGAAATGGTGACATTGGCATCGTAATCAATTATGTAAATCAGCGCAATTCATTTCAGGTAGGTGATGATAATGGTAGCATTTTCTAAAACTCCTCTGCTCATAACGTAAATTTGGAAATGTACATGTATGATGAATCGTTTCAAAGCTGAGACATTTTCCAATATGTGACTTTATTGACCCTTTTAACAATTTAGAGCATTATTAGCCAATGACACTATTTATCGAATCCCACTATCCAACGATTGAAAAAAAGATCCGCAGGAAGCTGAATGGTGAAGTTAAAGACTATACCAGATCGAGACCTAGACGAACTTTTACAGGATATTTATCTATGTCAAAGCTTTTTTCATGTATTCAAATGTGCTTTCAAAAACTAAGATGTTGTATACGCAAACGGGTGTCTAACCCTATGAAGACGCGTGTGGTTGTGACTGCTATATCCCCTCGTTACGACAAATATGCTGTTCTGCCAGGAGATAAAACTTCAAACATCATTGTTATTATATACAAAATAACTTTTAGCATATTTCTTCCTTTACTGCTACATGAATGAATTTCAATTTAGTATGGCAAGCTTCAATCATACACCACTTGATAAATATTTCATTAGTCAAAAGATATATTCTTTTTAAACAATTAAGATTTTTCTAAATATCAAAATGAAATTTATCCACTTGAATTCATTCTTACTAAATCAAACATTTATAGACACCGTGTCCTTTATAGAACCTTGTGATATTAGTATTGCACATGAGGATTTGTTGTCGAAATGCGCATCTGATGCAGTAAAATTTGTATCGTTTATGTTACGATGATTATAACATCCACAGCAAAATTAACTAAAATGTCTTTTGAGTTTTTTTTCTGTATAGTTTATATTGGGCATTGATCATCATGTCTTACTTAACAGTGTATGACGTTGCTCTATGAAATCTAAACAGCAACTAATGAGCAGTGTTTTTATTTGAGGTTTGCCTTAAGCTACTTTGAGTATTCTTAAATACGGTTTACTTTGTTATAGAGATGTACGACTGAAATAGACACAAACTGTACTGTCTACA
Source organism: Mytilus californianus (assembly GCF_021869535.1). Taxonomy (NCBI): domain Eukaryota; kingdom Metazoa; phylum Mollusca; class Bivalvia; order Mytilida; family Mytilidae; genus Mytilus; species Mytilus californianus. Next base: position 2,075,659 of record NW_026262745.1, on the reverse strand, counting down.
TCAGGAATTGGCAAGTTATGTTATTTGTGCAGGCTATCGTTTATGTGACATTATTAAAATTTACCCATTTTGTCATGTTCCAGACTGTTCCTTCTAATATTACTTTGGAATTACCTATAGATGTATAAAGCGATATAGCTGGTCATACCCTATCTACAGTTAATACTATTTCAAATGTTTAGAATCTTTGGTGTGTTGGATTTCGACTTTTTGACCTCACTTTGCTTTAGTATTCTCTTTATGAAGAAATAATGGACTTTGGAGATATTAGTTTAGACGTCTAAATGCTTTCTAAGTTGATCAAATACGATAATTCTAGAGTGTAACCTATTATATATTGATAATACCACATTAGTTCTTTTATCACAATGGAATGGTCTATGTCGATCATAAAGGTTTATTATTGGTTATGATTTGATGTAATTGCACATCCCTGAACCTTTTCAGGAGGAAACCATTTATTTCATCACAAGTGCGTGTATTGTCTGTCGCATTGAATGCAATGTAACTAAAAGTCTTTTAAAGATGGCTTAATTTAGCAATTACAGGATCAGATATAGTTTAGATTGTCTGTGTCACTTCCGTCCTAGCACGTAGAAAAATTAACTTATTGACTATGAGATTAAAACCTTATTTTGGTCATAATCAAAAACAAATTATGTCTAAATGTTTTTTGTCGAAAGGGATAAAGAAAAATCGACATTATTGCAAACATACACATTGAATGGTATCAAAGATAGAAAAAAAAGCACAGGACTAAATAAAAACAATATAAACAAATATTTCAAAAAGGGCAATGAAGTAAAATCAAAGTACTTAACTCAGTGATATGTATGTAATAAAGTATGTAATTACTCATAATTAACAATAATAAAGTAAATGTTATCTTTAAGACACCTTGTTCTTAAAGATATTAATATATCAGGGTACATTGTTCGTGAAAGCTGTAACAATAAGGTAATTGTAACAGCTTTAGACTAATAAATTAAAAAATATGTATTCCTGTAAAAAAAAAGAAAAATAAACTCGGTGATATGAAATCATACCGTCCTTCACCCTAATGGCTAATTTTTGTAAATTTTAGAAATGCGTTTGCGCTTAAAAGGGCATTAGCTGTCAAAATCATGTTCAGTGATTTGACTTAAATTGTCAAATTTGATTTATAACATACTAAAACGTACATTCAAAATACAAAATGTCTAAACATAAACATAAAACAATGCTGGACTCGATAATATATATCAGCATTTCTTGGCTAATCGTAGCTAATGGCCCTTCAAGCATAATCGGAGTCCCTAAATATATTTTATAAATATCGATCGATTGAGCTTTAAATTGATTATCAATGAACCTAACACGGGTATACTTTGGATGCGCCAATTAAATTGTCTGCTACATTAAAATGTTGTTTTTTTTCATATTTACATTATTTTATATTTTTCTATTTCTATTGTTTTTTTCTATTTATTTGTTTGTGACTAAGACACATAAAGATTAGTGTTTAATCGTTGTTTCCATTTGAAACGAGTATATTCACACATAGTGTTATAATGAACCGTAGTTCATAGTCAACCTTTTATCAACTTCAAAACCTTAACCAAATTTACATCTTTCACTTCAATGATTTTCCTCCAAAATACCATAATAATGCAACACATTTTATAGTCGTCATATAAGCGTGCATCCCTTGCATGGTTTATGATTGATCTCCGACTCAAAAGAATTTTTGTTTCACAGCAATATTTACCGCTTTTTACAATTCACAGTTACTATGTTAGTTATTGTTGGTGTATGGGGCTATTTAATATGTGCTATTAAATTCATATGTATTCTTAACCTGATGTTTGGAAGTAAATGTCCGAATGCATTAACTGTAGAATGTAACCGTGGTAGTCATATTCTTTTGAATTCGGGTTACTGACAACTACAACACTTTTTTTTTGTTGGCGTCTTTGTTATATTTATTTGTGTGTTTGTTTGAATTTTTTAGTCAGTTTTTAAGTATGTTTACACAGTTTTGGCTGCTGGATCACAATTATTGTCTCATTACCCTATTATGTATATTTTGGTTGCTCACCCAACTTTTTCAATATAATGGAACTAGACAAGTGGGATGTTAAGCTAGTATAAAACCCAGTTTAACTCACCATTGTCTTCGGAGAATGCATGTACCAAGTCAGGAAAATTACAGTTGTTTTTCACTCATTCCGATACCGTTTAAGAATTTTTGAATTTACCTCAGAGTTTGGTATTTTTGTTATACTTTTGTACCATCTAGACCATATAATTTTTGTTTTCTATATAAAGTGAGACTATTAACCATAATTCTTAAAGGAGAAAATGGATGGTTCGTTTTCCCAAGTTATCATTTGTATGAGGTAATAAGTATATTTTTATTGATAAATGCTTCTAAACCTGTCGTTTTAATATTAGTATGTGAACAAACTAAACATTAACATGTTCTCTACTGGCATTTGAAAACAGATTGGAAGCCATTTCAGTTGATAATTTATAGTGTGTCTTTCTATGTTGTGATGTTACACTATTGTCTCAGAAAAAGGGTGAAGGTTTGGTACCATTAAAACGTTTAAACCCGCTGCAATTGTTTGCACCTGTCCTAAGTCAGGAATCTGATGTTCAGTAGTTGTCGTTTGTTGATGTGGTTCATTAGTCTCTGATGCATGATTTTTTATTGTTAATTGTTTTTTTTTTGCCCTTAACTAGCAGTCAGTAACTGCGAGTACTCTCAAATCGTACTTTCTTGTTTTTTTTACCTGTTGATACGAATTGTAATGCTTTTTTTGTTATTTAATGTTATTCAGGGTTATATCTGGTCTATATACCAGCTTTGATAAGTGTTTGGTATTAATATAAATTTTTCACTTCGTACTATGAACATCAAAATTATTTATTTTGTAAAAATATTTCCTTTCTCTATTTGAACTGTACACGTATACCTAACAACAAAATTATTTTCCTTTACCTGTGTTTAAAGTAATTGCAAATGGCTGATATTTTTGTTCGAGCATATTGTTTTTCTTAAATTGTTTAACATTTCATAGCGGTATAACATGTTACTTTTATTATTCTTCCCTTAATTTATTTATTTTGTATTTACATTGTTTCATAGGTCAAATTCATTTGTTCAGTGTATGTTCACTGGTGTTAATATGTACTTTGATTGAGTTAAGCCATTTCAGTTGATATTTTATAGTGTGTCTTTCTATGTTGTGATGTTACACTATTGTTTCAGAAAAAGGGTGACGGTTTGGTACCATTAAAACGTTTAAACGCGCTGCAATTGTTTGCACCTGTCCTAAGTCAGGAATCTGATGTTCAGTAGTTGTCGTTTGTTGATGTGGTTCATAAGTGTTTCTCGTTTCTCATCTATTTATCATTAGAGGTTTAGCTAGCTATAAAACCAGGTACAATCCACCATTTTCTACATAAGAAAATGCCTGTACCAAGTCAGGAACATGACAGTTGTTATCCATTCGTTTGATGTGTTTGTTTTTTGGATTTTGCCATTTGATTGGGGACTTTCCATATTGAATTTTCCTCGGAGTTCAGTATTTTTGTGATTTTACTTTTTCACAAACAATTTAACATAAATACATTGTACAAGACGATTTACCGGTAAAGATGCAATCGCAAAATCAAGACTGCAAAGATATAGAAACACATAATGGCTTCCAAACATTATATGTTTGTCTTATTTTATCTTTATGGATATCATGTAATTAGACAATAGAGAAAAAAACACTGAACATCAATGTCCTACAATTTTGGAATATCAAATACTTAACAATTAATGCCTCCTTATCACATATTAGTTTGGTTGTAGTATAGAATACGATAAGTGCTTATTTCTCATTACTAAATTTGCATAGTTATTATTGTAGAATTTTTTTGGCCTATAATTTACAATCATACTATTTCCTATTGATAACAAAACATTTTAAAACTATTTCTTTGTAATAACTTTAGGTATAAATGTATAATTAAGTATATGTTATTTTTTGTTAAGTGTTAAGCATGCACAATATGCACGTTTATTAAGTTGTTGTTATGTTACAATGGGAATGCATGGGTTATAATGAAATAATTAATCCGCCTTACTTTCACCTGCTTTGTCATTTGAAGTGAACACTTCATGGAATTGATGACCAAAATGGTATATTATTTACAATTGAATGATAGAATTACTAAGTAATTAATCGGAAATATTTACTGTAGAGTGCGAGAAAAGGCTTATAATACACAAACCATATCGATGTACAGTATGTCTAGACAAGGGACATTACCTTGCAACACTAATTACAAGTTCTAGATAGAGACAATGTCAGATTCATACATCTTATTTTAAGAATATACCGTTCAAGAAGTTATGATTATGGTGTAAAGTATAGAGACCAATGAAACTAATGGAAATAAGGATTTTACAGTACAGAGTAATTACTCATTTGAGCTTACTATTGACATATTTTGATAAATTAAGTAAATCTCGTATAATGCATATGATCAGAGGTCATTCTTTGTTGGATTATTTAACGTTGGGAAAAGGACATTTAGAATTCAAAAGATAATAATCGTGGCAGATGAATAATGAAAGGTATACATATAAACAATAAAAGATGCAGAATTACACGAAACATTTCCAACTTAATCAGAGGTTAGCTTAAACATGCCCCATTCCTATCCTTCTCACATCAAAGAGACTAATAAAAAACGTAGATAAAAAAAAAAAAACCGGAGTGATAATTGTTCCAGGTACTTACAAATGTAGGTGTGTCCTGACCGACGATTGTACTCAATTAAAGCAATCGTAGTAATGTCAACGTATGTATGTTCCGCCTAACAGAAGTTCCACTGGAAACTTTGTTATAAACAATGCCATAATATTTGTTTCTGGTGGAACAAATATTCTATAACCTTTATGTCGTAAGGAACAAATACTGTTAATATTTGTTCCATTGGAAATAATATATATACAGGGTATATATAACTTCTTTTTCGTGACATGTAGAAATCTGGTAAATGCTTCATGTCTAAATGGAAATATACATTACCATTACTCAACTTAGTTAACTGAGAATTTCGTGGTATATAATACATGTATATATTATATATTGAGACACTTTTTGAATATAATATAATACATAAAATGTGAATATATTTGATGTATAGGCAATGCTTATCAAATTAAACTTGAGCCAAACTTTCAAAGATATTTTGGCTGCGAAATATTTAGAAAAAGTTTTTATTGCGTTTACCGTGATTGAATCTTCTCTCTGTAGACATGAATTCTGGGTCATAATAGATGACGACTTGTTTGTCTTCTGTCGATATCTTTGAAAGTCATTTAAATATCGAACAGCAAACCAATAAGTCATTAACATATCGAACAGCAAACCAATTTGTTTTAATTCATTAAATTGAATATGCGTCAGCTTGTCATTTTAATCACCCTGAACTGACAATATAATTGAAATATGTTTGCTTCGATGCCCTGTAAAATGATCATATATCTAATTGTCTTCGAAAAACGTGCCGATCTTCTAACCTAATAACTTCCGTTAATTGCCGACTTAAGTGATTATCAATACTTTTTTTACAAGTTTGATAGAAGTTTAATGTTCTGTGTTCATTGTATTGGTAGAACGGAGTATAATAACATGGTTTTCTTTTAAAATATTAATTCCATTTAACAGAGGCAAATATAAAAAGCATGTAATGGGAAAATAATCTAATTCATTTTTTTGGGATATCCATGTATATATAACTTGATAATAAGCATTGTGTATCAGTTTTATACCATTTATTTGAGGCAAACTTAAGTCAGAGAACCTCTGAACCCGAGCAAACCATTTTTTTTTTAGTTTAATTTTCCCATCAAATGTCTTATAATAATTTTAGTCATTTGAATACAAGAAGTGTATTTTTGCAATTAAGAATGAATCCCCATTTCAATAAAAAAAAAAGTTTAATTTGGTTATGTTGAAAAAGTACATTTTGAATGCTCTATTCTGGAAAATATTAGATTATAAATTGAATTAAAATTCTTTCTACAACTTTTAATCTTCCGTGTCGTATAATCATGCTAATTTGTTTTTAAAATCGATCAACAATTCTAAGAGGAGTTTTAACCTATAAAATGCCCCCAAAACAACCTTTTTAGATTAATTTTTGAAGACAATAAAGATCTAAAGTGTAAAAGGTGAAACATGTAATAGGGAACATTATTTGGTTAAGATATGAAATTGCAATTTAGACGACATTGTTGTGCAAATTACAGGACCCGCTATCATAGATTCACATTTAGCTCATTTCATCTACTTAAAAAGTGCTTATCATTCTAAAGACATGCAGTTAATGCAATTGTCAGCAATAGTGCTATATTAATGTTCATTTTTTTGTCCACACCATACCTAAATATGAAATGAAATTATTCAAATTACTCTTCCAATCTTTCTATGAGTAATTTCCATCACTTTGATTTGGTTATTTGATTTTACTTTATAAACTTAAGCCACCAACCACCGGGCTCATTTGTCACAAGGCATGTTTTGAAATATAATTGTGATCATAATTTGATCACATTATAAAAAGATTTGGGTTAAAATTTCATGCTATAAGATCGTAATAATGTAAAATATGAGACGGAAAAGCACCATATGGCATTATCAAATGTCGCTAAAAGTCTTTGAAAAAGAGAGGAGAAAGATACCAAAGGGACATTCGTAAGTCGAAAATAAAGTGACAACGCCATGACTAAAATGGAAAAGATCAACAGACAAACAGAAGTACAGAAAACACAACATAAAAAACTAAAGACTGAGCAACACAAACCCCACCAAAAACTAGGGGTGATCTCAGGTGCTCCGGAAGGGTAAACAGATCCTGCTCCACATGTGGCACCCGTCGTGTTGTTCATGTTAGTACAAACCCGGTAATAAGTATAATTCGGTAGGTCACATTCGGGGAAAAGGGGACTGGATTGTAGTTATGACAATTGGAACATATCCGCTATCATCTGTGAAACGGATATTCCATAACGGTCAACCAACTCGTGATGGCGTCCTTAAAATATACGAAGGGATGATTTCAACTTCACCACTTGGAACTCTTGGTTTAATAGCTTCCTTGTAAGCATCAACCCTCTATCAAGGAAATCATGATAGGAAATACAAGCCCTGGAATATCATATAAACTGGGAGATATATACTCCGTATGCAGGCGCTGCTGGAATGTTGCTACATAGAAATGGACTCTTTTGTTGTAAAGTTTTGTTTCCAACAAGGATTGTTTGGTTATAAAAATAGAAAAAGAAAATAACAAGGTTTTTGATTTGATAAGGACTTGCGAAATGTTATCAAATTAGAAATGAGACTGAGAAATAAAATAAAGATCACTGGTTGAAGGCTGGGTACTCTCAATGCTAATTGAACTCCTTTACTTCTTAAATCATCACTTGTCTAGACTTAGTTCAATTTGTTGCTTGACATATTGCGTGGTAACTTGTCTATGAAGGCGACAGTAGTTTTCGATGTTCACATCTCGCAAATCGATAAGAGACAAATCAAGGTAACAAACAAAACCCAAGCTAATCGCATGGATTCCAAAGGAGCGAGACCGGGTGCGTCGACAGTGTTAACGTCTTCTTGTATGCATGTATCATCTGTCATGCTAATTAACACTAAGTTGAAATGTGACAAAGGTAAAATTACAAATCAGACGACTTACCTTGTACATGTATATAGATCTAAGATTGCAAAAACATGTCTCGCTAGTGACTTGAGACACCAAAACATTGTATCGGTCAACCAATTGGTGATGCTAACCGAAAAACCTATGGGGTGTTGTCGTTTTCAGGCGTTCTTGTTCATAACACCACCGATTTCATGTTAGCTGTTATATTTGTTAAGCGTTGTTTGATAACAGACGTATTAGTGTTTTCCCCATATCGCTTTTAATTCATACTTATAACATTAAGCAACCTAATTTGAACATTAAAGCAAGCAATGTGTAATGCTGTCACATGTATTATATACTTTTGTCAATTACTTTCAAAGCAGAGACAATGTAAATGTTAACCTTTCGAAGGGATATGTTTCTATTGTAACGTTGGAAGAGTTGGTAATTGGTTCATTTGGGAGTTGTAATGAAAATATCTGTGAACAACGAATTCAAATGTTTAACGAAGTACACTTTTCCTTTAGACTTTTGTGAAACCATAAAATCAGATATTCACAAAAATACATTTTTCCCTTTATCAACGAAAATTGGTACCCACGAAAAAAATGAATCCACAGTATTAACAAAATCTGCTGTATATAATAAAATGGATCAATAAAAGTATCTTACAGTTGATTGTAACCTGAATCAAACAGGACTATTTCAATTTTCCAATTGTGAATTAGTAACAGATCTCACTTACGAATCTTTGCTGATACAGTATATCAAGGTATGGTTCAACTCTTAAACTACTGTCAAGCACGGAAGAATGACTGGTAATATGTTAATTAGTTATAAGGTGCCTTTACGTATAAATTGATAACTCGTAAATAGTTGTCTCAATTTTGTAAATAATTGTGTACTATTGTTTGTCTGTTTGTCTTTTTCTTTTTTATATTAATCGATATTTAACGGGTCTTTTTGTGTAGTTTAGGTAGACAATCCACAGTAGGGCTTTCAAATGTTCAAAAGAGACCTGAACCTGAACTTACGCATACAACTTTCACATTTTTGGCTGCTTTGTTGACCGGTACGAACACAAAGCGCTTTGCGAGTATTTGCTGTGCATTTCTGATTGTAGAAATGGACGTTTTTTAACTCTTCATCTTTCAAAGTTTGTTTTGGAATGTTATATGCGAATACCTCCAAAATTCATACCTGCACTTGAATACGAAATAAATATCCACAAAAATACAATTTTTCCTCAATCCACGAAAATTCGCACCGACGAAAATAGATGAATCCGCAGTATGTCAGATTTCTCTATTTGACACCAATTTTTACAATAGGATGAAAGAACATCCACAATGAACTGACGACACTCTTTCCAATTTGTTTCGATTTTTTTTTTCGATGATATTAATGCGCGGTACCGTTATGTTCCTGGTGTCGACACGGATTTTACTTGGAAATCGCAAAGTATAAGATGGATACCATATCGCGTCCGATGGTCTGGCACGAGCGATTATGATTGTAATCCAACATTAGTACATTTGTGATGGGAGAGGTTATTGTGATGGGAATACTAGTACTCTATTCGGTGTAATATTAAGTAGTTACAAATCAAACGTATATTTCCTGAGTATTTTTACGCCTTTGATGCTATAACAACATGTTGAGTAACAATTTTACCATAATTAAATGAAACATTTACAGGCATCAATAACATTATGATAGCAGTTCGTAAGACTTTTGAATTGATTCCCTAAAGTACAAAATGAAGTTTCATATGTGATTAATTTCCTTATTCAATGCCTCTGGTCAATTTATCACTAACATAAGAATAGATTCGATAGTCTTCGGTATGAAGCCAGATATGACTAGAAAATAGGTCAAATATATGAGAAGGAGCATGTAATATGTCGGTATCACTTCCTTAATAACATTGGTAATTAATCTGTTGACTTTGAAATTACAATGTCTTCGTTAAACAAGAATCAATTTACTGAAGACTTAAAGGTTTATAATCAATCTGTTCTAGTTTTATGTTATTCAACTTTCTTCATAAATTCATACATACAAAGACTGTATATATTTGTGTTTACTTGCAGTACAAATGTGTATAAATAAAATTGTACTTTCAAAAAATATTTTTCTGTTTGATTGGTGTAGGTTGTGTACATATTTTTCACATGTAATAATAATATCACACCTTTCCTTATTCGTTTAAAGACTGATTAAAATACTGTAATAAGTTTGTAGCCTGATGTTGACATATACCCCGTTACACATACCTATTATTACGAAGGCAGAAATGTGTTTTTGTAAAACTAAATATGTTTTCATTTATGCCAAATAATCTCGGAAACTGACATCACATTAACGTTAGATTTGTTTGCTATGTCTGATGACGCATTATTCAACTGACAGTCGAATTTACTATTGGACTCAGCTGTGTTCCTATTCTCTAACTTGTGCCTTTATTCGAATAAAATAGACTTTGAATTCATCAATTTCACATTTCGACCTACTTAACCAAGAATTGTCTTACAATAATGCGGAAAGTAAACCAAACAATGCGGATAGTACACCAAACAAAAATATGAACAGTGATAAGTGTTTCTTCTTTTTTTTTATTTAAATACTTCATTTCACAGGAAAAACTGAAGTAAAACTTTTTCCTTTTAATTTTTTTTTTCACTCTGGACTCCAATTTTTCTTTGTGCGTCGTATATTTCCTAAATTGTTCGATATTCCCATATCTATGGAGACGTTTTAGCTTTTACTGAACGAAATTAATGGATAACTTCTGAATTACTACCTCATGAATTTCCCAAATTACTAAAAATTCTATACTAAACACATTCTTAGATATACGAATTTGGTTTGGAAATGTTGATGTATTTGTAGAAATATTTTACAACCAGCATCCTAATATCACATACAAATCTTTATTGTGATTTTGTCATTAGAACTATAAATAACGAAAAGGTATATATAATCTTAAAGGTAACTTGAATAAACGTATTCTCAAAGGTTTAACATGTTAAACAAATATTAGGAGTAAGACTGGAATATTTTCCTTTTTGATACCAACATTGATTTTATTTTCAATATAAATCTTGCTCTCATTCTTATGCGAATAATACTTTTCCCGAACTGTTGATTATTTCTTTGTAATAAACGTGTGATTCGTTTGATCTCAGTTCTTCGTTGGACAAAATTCTATTATAAAGTAAAATTTTCTTGATTTCCTGTGAATTTCCTATTGTGGTGTGACGAAAAGCGACCATGCCTGATGACATCACATAGCAAGAACACATATTTTTGCAGACCATTTAAAAATTGAGATACAGTTTGTCTACATGAAATCTTAAATTATTCGAGAACTATAATATTCCATCACCGAAGCTAGTGCAATACGATATTTCTCCACTCTCGACAATTAAATTTCAAATATTCATAAAGCTTTACAAGCCTTATGGTTTAGATGTGAACATGTAACCGTTTCGAAGGGGGTAATATTGTATCGTATAGCCATATATCGCTATCTAGTTCATAACACTTGTACATGTGGTCATCCAGCATGTCGATATATATATTTTATCATTGCACATGGTCTTGCATGACTTTCTAAGACTGCGTGTGACAATTTTACACTAAATTTGTTGTAGGTATACTGATTAATATTTATTTTCCTGTAAATTGTCATGTTTCTCCATTTGTCCATTTGTCTTTCTCTTTTCTCACTTTTATATTGAAACTGACATAGGCCTGGCATCTATGGTGAGTTTTTGCATTGGATAAAAAGAATTTTATACATGTACCTGTATTAAAAAGGCCTCCAACAAAACATTCTTATTTCAATAAATATATCCATCCCTTTTTAAGATATCGAACATGTCAGACGAATTGTAAATTGTCTAATGTATTTGTAATAAAAGAGAGGTGAAAGATACCAAATGGACATTCAAACTTATTAATAGATAAAAAAAGATGACAATGTCATGGCAAAAAAACGAAAAACGAATAAAAGACAAACAACAGTATAAAAAACACAGCAAAGAAAACCAAAGACTAAACAAAACGAAAAAACCGGGGGTGATTTCGGGTAGTCCGGAATCTTGCTCCACATGTTGCACCCGTCGTGTCGGTCATGTAAGAACAAACCTGGTGATAAGTCTTATTCGGTAGTTCAAGTTCGAAGAAAAGAGGATGTGATTGTGGTTATGTAATATGTAATAATTAATAATTATTTAATAAGGAAAACATATACGCAAAAGAATACCGGGCAGTAAACGGTTACAATTCTGGAACACTTACCCTTCCAGTGAATCTGATGTGGCACCTATTGATCACTAGTCTTTTATATTTCTTTGTCGTGTCTATGCTGTGATATCTTTATCTGCCGCTCTATGTAACGTCCTAATTTCCTTTTATGTGTTTAAATCGATATCTTCTTAGCGTTAGATATTACCTGTTACGCCAAAGTACTTATACAGCCTACTGGTATTATAAGCTTTCATAGTATTGGTCCAAAGAACGAACAGTTGCATTTCCAGTGATATATAAATGACATTCGATCATCAGCAATCAATGAAAAGTACACTATCATTTATAAGTCACCGATTTTTTATGTTTTATTCATGGTTAGTACAAACTGATAATTTAATTGTTTTATTGTACACAGTAAAATCTTTTCCTCAAATATCGCTTTCTCAATAGATACGATTATTAATATTTCTATTATCATAAACATAAAGGAGGGTAGTCCTTAAAGGCCCAATTTTGGCCATGATTTTGATAAAGAAAAGGGATACAAAATGCATTTTGGTAATTGTTTTTTTTAGTTCAAATCCTTGGATTTTGGTCTTAAGTTGAGAGTTATCTCATTGACAATCATTCTACAGCCACATCTGTATAATGACTTCATAAAATTATACGAAAATGGATTCATCTATAGTGTCTATAGCTAATCTGAAATACTGTCCTTTCTAGATCTACATTGAACAATTTAGTATGACGGCGATAACTACACAGCTGACTATCATTAGTACGTTCTTGTTCAAGATCTCTTATACTCTTTTGGTCAATCGATTGTTGCTGTCAGTTGGTAAAGTTTGTTCGTGTTCTCAGCTCATACATATCATTCATTGGTTCTGCGTGCACTTGCCTTGTTGATTTTGGTTAAGTTCTTTTATAAATTTTCCTAGACATTTGGAATTTATAATTTCGTGACATAGTCTTCTTCATTATAAACAGTCTAACATTATTAGTTTTTATTAGAAACCACTTGCATAAAATCACCCATTTTCATCAGTTTAATTGTTTGCATTGTAAGATTGATTTATTTTGGGAATTTAACAGCTTTCGACATCGCGTGTGTATTGATACTGAAATACCTTTTAATTGATTAATAATCCGGCTTATTACAGATACAAACTATTATAAGATACATTTGTACTCCTTAAGTGGAACGACAAATTAGTGTTCCAGGACGTACCATAGCTTAAAACCTAATTAGCTACTATAAAGATAAGGATATTAAATCTATTTTTGGAGAATATTGTATAAGGTATTGATATAGGCAAATATTAGTAAAACTATATTTCTAATGAAAGATTACAAAATCCTTCTTATGCATGATGAGATACATTCAATATTTTAAAATGATTTCGAAATTTTATAACAGCAAATCTAAATATAACAATTCCGTATTTTCATACCAATACCACAGTATTGGTTACTGGGCTGGTGATACCCTCGGGGACTAACAGTCCATCATCAGAGAAATTGACACAGTGGTAATAACAACATTAACGGTATCAATGTTACTGCTTCTGATGCAAGTAGTTTCAAAACGTAAGAGGTGTATGTTGCTATCACGAGTTGGTTGATTGTTATGGAATATCTTTTTCACAGATGACGACGGAAATGTTCCAATGGTCGATTTTCCTCGAATTAGACCTACTAAATTAGACTTATCACAGGGTTTGTACTTCCATGAGCAACACCACGGGTGCCACATTTGGAGCAGGATCTGTTACCCTTCCGGGGCACCTGAGATGACCCTCAGTTTTTGGTGGGGTTCGTGTTGCTCAGTCTATAGTTTTCTATGTTGTGCTTTATTAACTGTTGTTTGTCTGTTGGTCTTTTCCTTTTTTATTCGGTCGTAGTTTTGAACCCCGACTGGGTAAAACCAAAGACTTTAAAATTGGTATTTGTTGCTTCCCCGCTAAGCACGCGGCATTAAGCAGTAAGGGCAAAAATTGGTCGGATCGGAGTCAGAATAATGTGTCTAGGTGAGGTGACATGTCTTCCTGCGGATTGTTACCTTGTGAACTAGCACGTTAAAAATCCGGCTCGGCGTGTCGGTGTAGTACAAAGCAGTGTTTATATTCATATAAATTAACATGTTCTCGTCCTGAATATGCATATTAATTTGCCGCTGGATGTTGAGTATCCATCCATCATCATAATCATCATCATCTTTTTTAGTCATGGCGTTGGCAGATTATTTTCGACTTATGAGTTTGAATGTCCCTTTGGTATCTTTTGCCTTTTGTTTGCTATAGCTACTCATAACTTGTGGAATGTATCATTCTTTAGTTATACCTGTACCTTGATTTTCCTTAATCTATCCACACGAAAAAAGAACTGTTTAACAACTACCGCTGGAATTTGAAGTAACAGTGATTAGGTTTCCTATTCCGTACCAGTTGGATTGCACCAGAGGCACATTTAGACAACTAATGTCTCTTCAGTGATGCTCGAGGCCAAAATATTATAATGCCAAAAACCTAATATAAACATTCAAGAGCTGATTAACCAAATAAAACAAAAAATAGAACCAAACGAGGACAAGGAATCAGAGCAATGTATGAGGGAGATACCATCCTTAATTGTTCCTTAATTAAAAATGATTACGACAAAACCAAATTTAGATAGAACAATATCCGTATGTTCATGGCAGTACCGACGTATGGACATGAATACCACTTTAGGGGCGATAATGAAATAACACTGAAAGCATTTGTATTTAACAAATCAGAAGATAAACGGATTTTTACGCTATTTACAGGACGTATAAAAACGTTTGAAATAATCATTCTAGATTTGGAAAAGGCAAAGAAATGAATGAATAACTGAATTTAAAATACACATTTTAAAAAGTTTTTTAAATCAATTAAGGGGTGAATTACAAATTTCAGGGTATGAATACAATAGTATCACAGCAGACTGGTTTCTATATTAGGGTGCTGCTTATTATAAGAAAGCTATTAAAACAAGGCTTCTATGTCGAAGGCATCCTTTGACAAGTGTACGGATATGTATCGATTGTCGTAACAATAATCGCGTCCTATTATTTCGTATGTAACATCACCGAATAAGACTTACATGAGCAATACCTTTGGTGTCTTATGGCTTGTTCTATTAATGTATTGTTGTTGACACGACTGGTGGGTTCTTGAGTATGTTTACGGAGACTGTGGAATATAATTTACGGTGAAGGAATTAAGATATTGAATTTTTATTTGAATCTATTGCTTGATTACTATCAATTGTTATTCATGCTCATTAACATAGATGTGATGAAGTGGGACTTTTTCATAATCTTTCCTTGACCTTAATAAATGATTAAAAGGGAAGATACAAAGGGACCTATCAAAATCCATAAGCCGACGAAAAACAGACAGCAACATGGTAAGGAGAAAAAAGCGAGTTGATAAACTACAGTTTGCAGGACACTTCACAGAAAGTTTATGGTTGAGCAACACGAATTACTTTAGATTCGTTTATTTTCTTGGGTATCAATTTTCGTGGATTGAGGAAAACTAGCAATTTCGTGGATATTTGATTTCGTGGTTTTACAAATCTCTGCATGTAAAGGTTATAGAAAATTTGTTATTCGTTGGACATTTGAATTCGTGGTTCATCTGTTCCCACGAACCCACGAAAATTGGTACCCAACGAATAATAATGAATCCACACTAAACCATAAACATGGGGTGAACTCAAATGCTACAATAGGGTCAGCATAATTATCATGTCCTGCCACACCTGTTTCACTAGAGGAGCATGAACGATGCTGATATATCCTAGATTGTACTTGGCTGTCTCAAACCGTGCATTGTCGAACCTAAGTTATAATATGACTTAAAGTATTGCATGAGTCAAATAAAGACAAAGCTTTGGTCTAATAAAAAGCTAGTGCACCTCAGGTACAAGTACTGTTATTATGACTCGAACAGTATAAGGAAGACAGGATGTTTATGCAATGTAATAATGTTGTGGTACAACACATATTTGAATGAATTGAATTCACAGCCTGTTTTAAAAGCAGTTCATATAATAATTGGTATGTATTAGAAGCAACAGTTGCTTATCGATCTTTAAGTCTCATTAATTCATTAGGAAAATACAATTCAAGGGTAAAAAATAAATAAAAAGCATGAAATCCAAAAGGAGGTAGACCAAGTGTGTCGAAAGAATAAGCTTATATACATGCACTCGCCATGCAAAACTATACTTAGTCAGAATGTCACAATCTGGAATAGAACACAATCAATCAGTTTATCTACAGATCAGATTACCATTCCTGGGGGTATTATAAGACATAAGACCCCCAAAAACATGTCGCTAGTCAACAAATTCGTGATGGAGACCGTAAAACTTACGTATGTCGATTTCAGTAATTTTTCCTAATGACTCCTTTGGAGCAACTTTGTGTCAGGAGCAAATCACGTAATGAAGGCCGTTTAATGTGAACATACACGACCGGAACGTATTAAAAGAGATATCTTTATTGTTGTGTTGTTCGGCTGTCTCGTTGCTTGTAATTTTTTCGGTTGTGTTAATTCATTTTCTGTTGTATTCCCTATTGTATAGTTGAAATCGTATCTGTTGTCTGTCCTTCTCTTAATAATCATGAAACGTCTTTTACGAATGTTCGGATTTACGAGAGGAAAGATAGACATTTATTGTCTATATCAATTGGTTCTATTCTACAATTAAAACTAGAAGACGAATGTGGTCACCGGATAAGTTGATGTCGTGATAACTTTATTCGTTTTATTTGTAGATCACTGCTGTCGTATAAGTCTCTTAACATGTAACGAGAATTATGTCTTCATTGAAGGAGTGTTGATTGCGTAAATCTTTCTCGGCAAATGGCTATCAAACATAATTTGATTTTATGGGTAAATTTTTTTAAGTTGTGGATGACAATACAAAAGTTTCAACATTTATCGTCAATTACTACAATTGCTATATATATTAATTTGACATATTATGACTGGCGTATACGGTACGTAAATAGAATAAATGATTAAATCTATTGTAAGATTGAACGTATACATGTAACTGAGATGTCTATTCTGTAATAAATTGGAATATTCAATGTTACAGATATAGATTCAAGCAAATGATTTGTGTGACCTCTTTACAGTCAACTTAATAGAAACAAACAAGAAAAAAACACAATTGACAAAATAAAGCCCATTTAAATTTGGACTAATATGCATCAGCTGTAGACGTTTTCAGTGAGCTACTAAATTGTTTATAGCAACCGAGAATAAATCTTTATTTTTAATAACAAATTAACCCTTCCCTAAAAGGAACATAAAACAACGTAACCTTTGTATTGTTTTGTACATGTAAAAACTCATGCGGTTTTTAAAATCTTATGTGACGTAATAAGTTGTATCTTTAGACAATACTAACTGTCACACAAATTGTTAAGAAGCGGCCATTGTTAGACTTTCAATTTTATTACTTGATTGACGAATGTCTTCAACAAGTAGACAATGTGATAAAGTGAGATACATTTCATTACCATGATTTCCCTTTTCTTCCATCTACGGCTTTGTCCTCTAGGCAAGTTAAATGTTGTCAAATGCATAGATACGCCTCAGCGAAATTGTAACATGCGTCAGTTTTTAAGTTTTTATGAAGAATATATCATCCATTCTATAAACTGAATATTTTTGCTTGCACCTTTTTTCCTTGTTCTTATCTTCAATAATGTCTGTTGTTTCTACATCACTTTTCACTTTGTTGGTTCGATAATGTTATATCTCATCGATTCTCAACAGAAACTAGCTGGGTTTTTTTATATGAGTTATCTTTATTGCCAAAATCAGAATGTTTAAATATATAAAACATGTTGTATATTAGATTTTTTCAATTAAAACCTATTGCAGACTATTGTTTCGGTTCTTTTAAGAACAGGGTTCACGGCACATATTTGATAGCCTCTGTTCGGTTTAGATTAGGAATAATTCGGATTTTGATCATTTGTTTAGACATTTGTCTGTAATGGAATAAATGTCATCTTTGATAATAACCAGGCTATATATATTTTATGAAACAATTACCTTTAACCTGAAAAGATGATAGGTTCAAATATTGTATTCCCCTTAGACGACAGTGAAGCCGATAAAAGTATATGTAAACGATAACGTAAGAGCACCCCATCAACAATTTCAGTTAACAAAACAAATTTGTAAAAGTTCCAACCGGTGTTCATAGATGTAACATCGCAACCTCATCGGCTGAAAGTCCTAGTCTAGACAAATTGTGAGTCGAAAGATACCAACATGCAATTGCCAATAGACAAAAAATTAGACATGAGTTGACAGGAATACTGATAAGGAAAAAAGGATTACATTCAACCAGTTTATTAGGTACTAAAATGAGCTATGATCTTGATAAGGAATTAAGACATGGTATATGTAGGTTAGGACGCACTGAACAACCAACCAGTAACAGTCTTAAATCATTCGAATTTTGTATTACTAGTACTGCAAGATAAATTGGTTGCACCTAACATGGTTAAGAAGAACATAATTTGTTTTACGAAGCCGTAATCATTTAAAGGCGTATGAGCTATTTTTGGTGTATGTAATGTCATTTGATCAACTGTTTTTTTTTTACCAAGGAAGAAGCTCAATAACGATATATGTAATCTCATTGTCCACAGTCAGGTTTCTATAAAGGTGAAGATTGTCGTTAATACATCTGGCATTAAGAGAGGAGTTGTATAAAATGTAGTTAATGCTAAAAGATTTTCATTACTTATGATTGAGTAACCAGTATTTACATAAAAAAAAACCTCAGACATCAACATCCACAACTTCACACAAGGGAGAACTTGGACAGAGAAAACTTCGTGCTCAATTCTACCCAAACATGTCGAAAAAATATTGGGATAATGTTGTGATTTTAGTACAATCTGAGAAAAAATATTGGTGCAACCTCAAGAATAATATTAATATATATAAGAAGATGTGGCAAGAGTGCCAATGAGACAACTCTCCATCCAAGTCACAGTTTGTAAAAGTAAACCATTATAGGTCAAAGTACGGCCTTCAACACGGAGCCTTGGCTCACATCGAACAGCAAGATATAAAGGGAAAAACAATGGTCTAATCTATAATCTTTAGATGTAATATAGGAGAAATAATTATATATTAGCTTAGATGTAAAGGTTCAAGGGTGCTATTTACTTTTGAATTAGGCTAACTTTCATTCCTTTGAGAACAATTTCACTTTTAAATTGATATTCATAGATGATTTCCAAATAAGAGTCTCCATGTATTTTTGTTAATCAATATTCAGAGGTTTCTTTAAGTTAGGAAATATTCCTCTATATGTCAGTATATTACTTTATTTGTCTTTTTTATATTTCTATGTTAAAAGAATTTCACGATTATTCAGAATTTGGTCAATTCATTAAAAACGTTATAGGTTGCACTTTGTAAATACAGCTGTTTCTCAAACCACGCCTCTTTTGGGGAGATATTTAATATTCATAGGTATGTTAATTTGTTAACGTACTGGTTCCCATTGATGATCTCTGTGTTTCATCTCATAGAGACATCACTTGGGAATGTAACCAGTATTGAAAAACATGGTAGCGGCTAAATTTTAATTCTTAGGAGGTCCAAAAATGGAGGTAAGGGTAGTATAGAATTTTAGTATAAGTTTAAACTCTTAGAAGTTCAGGGCATATAAATGTTGAAAATATGCCGCACAGCCCTATATTTTGACCTTTGAATAAAATAGTAGTGCATATAAACTTTCCGTTCTGGGATATTATTTTTCACGAAACTTCATAGTAAAAGTGTCACAATTTTAGCCGCAAAGGGAGTTCCTATGGGAAATTGCATTGTCAGTATTTACAGAATTGCAACCTATAAGCATTTGATCAACTAAACCATAAACGATAATCCGGATTAAACTGTTTGTTGTCTACTGAAAATGGAAGATAACTATTATTTACAAATGATTATTAGCTGACGGCACTGATATTTTCATATTTGTTTACGATATTTCATCTTGTCAGAATCAGACAAATGATGGACACATCGTGGATAGTTATTTAATTGAATGACCTAGATCGATACTCAGACAAATCAAGTTATTTTAAAAAAATATTCCATACTGAAAGTCGTCATTTCAAATAAACTATAAACTAAAGTAAGTAGGATATGAACTGATTCACATTCATGCAGTAGTTGTTAACAAGTTCTTTTCTTCTTTGTTTTGTGCGGTTAGGTTGTTTATAATTAAGGAACGTGTAGAAGTAAAAAAAAATGATCATAGAAACAGTCATGAGTAGCACTCAACACATATCATATTTGTGGAAACTTGCGCATAAATTCCAAAAAGGCTACTAAAGATTCGTCATTGACACCAAATATCCTGAATGACAACACATACTTCACCTATTGTTTTTGGTGCATTCATATGTCAGAGTATTTGTCTGATACTGTTAAATCTTTGTTTAACTAAAAGATTGGGAGATTGCATTATGTAATCAGAAGGTATAAATGATATGATAACATTTTTGTTGATATGTTTTCCCTCACACACAGTATCACAGGTCTGCCATTAAATATGTTACAGTTGGCATGTGTATGTCATTGACTATTGATACACATATGATTTCCATGTATTTATTTTCATTAGTTAATTTATTGGA